>NC_080573.1:65215000-67615000 GCF_029962835.1 Magnolia sinica | reverse complement strand
GTGGCCTTACCCGCCCGAGGGTAGGGGGCAATACTAGGCTGAGTTTGACCAGCTCGTGAATGGGTTCGCTATCGACGTGCCAGATAGGTATTGGCAGACTATTGGCCAGGCGGATAGTGAGGTTTCTTACGCTCACTTGGACTATGCTGCTGGGAGAGAGACAGTGTCATTTGGAGTGTACTAAACCCCGGTGATGATCCCAGAGATAAACTGTACTGATATGTGGACTTATTGAGCAGGAGTTGCATATTTATTCATTCATTCATTCACCATCCACTCGGGCTGGTGGTGCGCAACTATTTGTTACGTGTACCTTCGCAATGGCTAGGATTTCGGTTGGGGCGCGCGACTAACCTGAGATCAGGAGTTTACCACATTGAGTCTGACTATCCGAATTAGGTATGAGACTAGTTTGGATAGAAGTCCTTTGTGATAGACCCCATAGTCTGCGATACTACGTACTACCATCCCGACTTCACTCCAGCATAGTCATTTCATTCGCATCACATGTTGCATTGCATTAGTAACATTTAGCATTTCGGGTTACTATGTTTCAGTATTTAGATACGGCTGATGGTATTCGTGAACTCATCGGGAACTGTATATTGCATTGCATCCTCGACATCTGATATTTAGCTCTTTATCACTCATTATTTACATGCTGATTTATATTGCGACTCTAATATTGTATGACTCATGGACTTTTCAGTATTTTCGATATTGTATAATTATGACATGACAATATGATGATGATGATGTGATTACGGATGCATGTACTATGGTTATGACTGTGGTATGATTTCCCTATAGCATATTTATCTTGCCTGCATGTAGGATACACTGCACATACGTGTGTACTCACTAGGCTTTTTGTCTAAGCCTCCTATTTCCCATTTTTTTTAGGGCAGGAGTAGCTTGGAAGACTTAGCTTTCTCGATGCATTGTATCTATTTTTTTGATTTGGCAATGTTAACGTCGTGTACCCTTAGAAAGCATGGTACTTGTAACTATCAGGATTTATAATGGAGAGTTTACTTGGTATTTTGATCATGGATCTTCATGCTCAGGTATTATTACATGTATATACAAAAAAAAATTTCAGTCAAAAATCTTCCTTGTGGTGCGCCGAACTCGGGACTTGTTGTATGGAAGTCGAGTGCCGGATTCGGGGCATCACGGAAGCTGTCCGTCCCCGGGTTTGGGGCGTGACACAGGTGGCATAGAGTGTACTAGACCGTGGTGATGATCCCAGAGATGTACGGTACTGATATATGAACTTATTGAGAAGGATTTGTATACTTAGAATTATACTCATTCATTCATTCATTCACTATCCACTCGGGATGGTGGTGCGCAACTAATTATTGTGTACCTTCACAATGGCCAGGATTTCGGTTGGGGCACGCGACTAACCTGAGATCAGGAGTCTACCACATTGAGTCTGGCTATTTAAATTTAGGTATGGGATTGGTTTAGATAGAAGTCTCTTGTGATGGACCCCGTAGCCTGTGATACTACGTACTATCATCCTAACTTCACACTCCAGATTGGTCATTTCATTCACACTGCATATTGCATTGTATCCTCAGCACAGCATCTGGTTTATTATGCTCATGTTTTGCATAGCTTAGATAAGGCTGATGGTATTTATGGACTTACCAGCATGTTTTCGCATTGCTCTGATATTGCATACTTGTCACTTACCTTGCACACACACTTACACTACCCCTTAAGCTTTCTATAAGCTTATGCACGATAAATGTGTGCAGCTTGCGTTAGGTCGCGGCAGTGTTGAGCTTGGATCATGCAGCGGTCTTCTAGAGTTTTGATTATTGATATATGTATTTTCCCTTCATGTATTATACTTAAGTTTTTTATATTAGTGGATATGTGATGATGATGTTGCCTTTGTGATTTGGGTAAACTTGTGATTATACTTGTTAAGAGATAAATGTACATTGAAAAATCTTCCTTATAGGATCTCAGGATCAGAATCTGGCGTATGGGCACCAGGAGCCGAGAATGGGGTACTACGGAGGATGTCAGCTCCGGATTCAGCGATCAGGAATTTTGTAAGCCTGGTTTCTGAGTTTGGGGCGTGACATGAAAAATACACTAAACTTAAGGTCAATCTAAGGTCATATCACTTGATGGTTGACTCATACGAAGCGTTCTGATCTTTAAACCATGTACTTTCATGACTTGAGATGTTGAGTCTTCCTTGACACGCTTGATCGAGTCGATGATATATCTTTATAAGTTGTCAAAGAGGATCTTCATGAGAGCTTGCGATCCTTTCAAGACTACGAAATTTGACAACTAAACTATGCTAGAGTATAAGCACTTACATATCAGGATTGACCTTCTAGTTTAATTGAGGTTTAGTTAGATTATGATTAGGTTTATTACTTTCTTATGATTTAGGACTGGGTAAGTTTGCTTTTATTTTTGTTTTAGTCTCGTGCTAATCACTTTAGATGATGAAAACTTTGAACCATTTCAATTCTTCTCCTTTAAGTATTATCCTTCTTACTCACTCCTATTTCATTATTGTTCTCTTATGTTGCTTTGATTTCTCATATATATCTTTTACATTGAGGACAATGCAGATTTTGGGTTGGGGTGAGATTAGGTAAAGTAATCAATGTTTTTTTGGTTGATTGAACACAAATCTTTGAAAATTTTCAAATTTTCAATTTTAAAAATCTTTTGAAAAGTGAAAATCTGTGTAATTGAGTATGTATTTGAGTATAATGAAGAAATATAGAATATACTTTAAAGCTCTAGAGTTTAGCTAGTTAGTAAACTTTGGAATGAACCCCCCTAATAAACTGATTGATAGAAAATCTAAACATCAATAGAATCCAGATTCACAAATCACATGTAACTCATATTTTTTTGAAAATAACTTAAATTTCTAATGACTATTACTGAAAAGTGCTAGGAACCAAGTCTGGAGATCCTTATCTACCTTAAAATTAATGAAAAAGAAGAAAAGAACCTGTTGAAAATAGTGAGATTGAAAAGGGCTACCTATTTAGTGTATTTCGATGAAGAAAAATATGAAAAGAAGAAAATAATGAAAATAGTGTGAAAGACGTCGATATAAAATCGAAAAGCTAGAAAGTAAGTGAGAAAGGAAATAGGTTCGGAAGCAGTAACTTGTATTGATCTGCTACTTTAAAGTAATGAACATGGCTAACATTATGAAATGAAGTTAACTTCCATGGAAAGTGAGTTGTGAACCACCAAGCACACTAGGAACTTGGGGTTTGGATGTATTCTACTAATCAATTCATGAAAGAGGACTTCATTTGTTTACTAATTATGTTAAGCTCTAGATTTTCATTATTTCATTCTTACATCTCAAGAGTTTACTCATATATGCTAGATTGTACAAAATGTTATTTTCTAAATAATAGTTTAAAATTTGGAAGTTTAAAAGATTGCTTCACGCATGTTTTGCTCGGGACTAGCAAAATGATGGTTGGGGGTTGTGTTGAGTGTGAAATATTGTAAATTTCTCCCTTTTTATGCCTTGGTTTTATGAACATGATAATGCTTAATCGATCTATTTATACATGTTTTGTCTTACGAGATGATTTGAGAGCTTAAGGTAAAAAGGATGCTAAAAACAGATCTTTAGATGTCAAGATTGAAGAACTCAAGAGTCTAAGATCCATGAAAACCAAGTGAAGAAGGAAGAAATTTAAGATTGCAAAGTGCAAAAATCTAGAGTTGCCGAGCTTGACAGTTTTATGCCATCGAACATAGCTTCGATGCCATTGAAGGAAGCTCGATCCCATTGAAAAAATCAAAAAAATCAAGTTTGGTTGCTTGACATACGGGTGCAATTTTTAATGCCAGCAAGGACCTGTTCGATCCCATTGAAGACCAGTTCGATGCCATTAAAGCCAGTTCAATGACATCGGACAAATCAGGGAAAAAATGATTTACTCGCTGGACAGTTTTGGACATTCTTCATTCCCATTGAAGACATGTTCGATGCCTTCAAAGCTAGATCGATGACATTAAAGGTCTTATGCAGATTTCAAGAGATGGTTGCTAATAGTTTCCAAATTCGAATTGAACTCTTTGATCAGACTTTGATCTCATCGAAGTCCTATCGAAGCTCCTATTGAAACTATGATAGTTGCATAAATTTGAGGTGGTTTCAAAGTCGGTCCGAATAAAGCCTATATAAAGGGATCTTCTGAGTTCTTCTAAGCACAAATTAGGGTAGGAAGAGTAAAGCAAGGAGTTGTGGTGCTTGAAGTAGTTCTCCTTCTTCTCCAATCTTTCTTCTTCTAGTTAGTTTTATGTTTTTCTTTAAGAATTTTAGTTCAACCATGTCTTGAGTTGGCTAATCTCTTATCTAGAGCTAAGAGGTGAAGCTTGTAGTTTATTTTAATGTCTTTCTTACTTTAATTCAAGTTTATGATCTTCATGTTGAACAATTCATAGTTTATGATTTTAATATAGAGGTATTTTTTAATTTACTTTAATCTATTGTCGACTTCGGGCTTGGTCAATGCTTGGGAACTTCCTGAATACTTTCTTATTTATTTTGTGATTGGTTGATCTGTAGAATTCTCTAATCTACCAGTGACTAAGGGCATGATTGATACTTTGAACTCCCTATAATCAATTCAACTATACATTTATGTGGAAGCCAATACTATGAATTTAGATTCTGTTTGAATGCTTATGATAATTTAATTGCTGAATTTCTGACTGGATAGATTAGGACTTCGATTCCAGTTGAGCAATCCATATTGAATCAAGTAAGATGGCATTAAGATGACTGCAAGTGGATCCTTGGTGCTCTAGTTTTATTTTATCATTGATAGTTATTCACCATTGATCTATTCTATTCTAGATTTTAGTTTATAAATTCTAGTTCGAGGTCTAGTTTAGTTCAGAATTCATGCGAAGCAAGTCCATGTGGGTACGACCTCGGTCTCATCAGGATTATTATTAGATCGCAACCCTATACTTGGGGTGAGAAGCGATCATGACCCTATCTCATATAGAATCCCGTAAGTGTCTCATGCTGAAGGAGATATGTTATGGGCAATATCATCCACAACAGACATATAAATGATGTGTATAAGCATATAACTGGGCACAATATCATTATGCTAAGCATGTTATCAGTGTGTCCTATCAAGGCAAGTACACTAGCATGTTATTAAACATATCATGAGATAATCGACCTTATTTGGTATATCATATATAGAGAGTGGGACCCGAATGGTAGGCCCCACGAGAAATATAGAGGTTTATGTGATGTGGCCTATATTAGACTAACATCGGCTCTTCATGTAGCCAGTACATAAAAAGTCTAGTAACTGGATGTAAGGCATGCATAAAATACATATGCCAAGGTGGGGTCTACTGTTTGTGACCCGGGTGAACAACCATATGCGCAACATATGTGCCACTAGGCTACCAATCCATTAGGTACATGTCCCACTAAT
This sequence comes from Magnolia sinica, assembly GCF_029962835.1. Classification (NCBI taxonomy): domain Eukaryota; kingdom Viridiplantae; phylum Streptophyta; class Magnoliopsida; order Magnoliales; family Magnoliaceae; genus Magnolia; species Magnolia sinica. The sequence goes on along the minus strand of NC_080573.1, from coordinate 67,609,520 downwards.
GATATCCCAAAACAATCAGATTATCAATGATATCACCATAATTAATTTTATAGGATGATTTACACCATATGAACATTGTTGACATAAATCATTTGTTACAAATCATTGTTAGTAACTAGGATATGATCCAATGCTTATGGCCAATCTGAGTCTTAGGATTTCATCATATCAGGCAAAGTATATGCTTCAATGAATTTATTACAACCATAGTGTCAATATTACATACGTACACTAATTAGAAATATTAAAATTAATTTATTAATTAAATTCCAACCCTTGCAAATATATTATGCATATTACCTTATAATTATAGGGATTTTAAATCCAGGGTGCCAAACATAGCCAAGGGATTCTAGAAATCCAGGGATCCCAATTCTAGGAGAACAACAAATCCAAGGAATCCCAAGTCCGGGGGATTCCCAATATAAGGAAATCCCAAAATAATCAGATTTCCACCCCATAATTCCTTGTGACGCGGATCACCTAAGATCTAGATCGGTCTTATTTTAGGGCTCAAGACCTAGAATGATCTGACAAATTAGATGGGCGTTATGGATGCACATAAACACCAAGGTGGATCCTACAAGTGGGACCTCAATTGCTGTAAAAAGGGGCAACCCTCCTTGCCTAATAGTTTCCCTCAGTGCGCTTCACTTGAGAATCAAATCGGCCTGATTTTGGGGCCCCTGACTTAAAATGATTTGGCAAAGCAAATGAACAACATAGATGTAAGATATATGCCATGGTGGGTCCCACGAGTGGGTCGCCATTCCACACCCCTAGTGGTCGTCCGCCCCTCTGGATGCTAGTAATAGTGCCAATTGTTGTTGACACTATTTTTTTTTGTTTTTTTTTTGTTATACCATTAAGGTGGGCCCCAGTTCGATGATCTGATTTGTCCACCAGTTTAGCCAACCCGAGTAGGGCCTAATGGGCCCTGATTTGGGATGGTTTGGATGGAGATGGACCTCACGGTGGGCTTTAGAAGGTTTCAACTAGGGTTTTAATCCCCTTGGTGCATCCCACTCAAGACTCGGACCGGTCTAATTTTTCGGCCCATGGCTTAAAATGAATTGAAGAAATAGATGGACAATGTGGATTTAACAAATACATTAAGGTGGGTCCCACGAGTGGGAATCCACCACCCAAGTCTTCATGGTCAGATGCTAACAGGGGTGGGGGTGGTTCCCAGCCCACGTTCTCAGTAGTGTGGTCCACCTGAGGGTTGGATTAACTTCATTTTTGGGCTCAAGGGCTAAAATGAGCTGGGAAAATATATGGACAGTGTGGATATAAGAAGTACATCAAGGTGGGTCCCACTAGTGGGAACCCACTTCCCAACCCCCATGCGCATAACATCAGTGACACTAAGTTTACTATCCCATTTGCAGCTTACAGTGTGGTCCGCTTGAGATTTGGATTGTCTTCATTTTTGGGCTCAATGGCCAAAATGAGATTGGGATTCTGATAGACGACGTGGATGAAGCTTATGCATCATGGTGGGACCCACGAGTGGGCCCACGTGGTGGCCCTCTGAAGGTGCACGATGCTGGGCAGCAATGTCTCGGGACATTGTTGCATCCAGTGACAACAACTGTTGCCCCTCTCTTTGGCTTGTTTAAGTGGTGATGGGGCCCACATAGGAAATCTACTCCATCCATTACATCAGTCAACTCATGGTAGGCCCAGGAGCTTGGAATCAACCCAATTTTGGTGGTTTTTCACCCTCTAAATGTAAGGCCTGTATCCTACTCTGTACTGTTCCTTAGACACCTGCGATCCTTCCCATCGAATTCCGATAATACACGACCTGTAATCAGCATTTGCGCATGACCCTAAGTCAAATCCCGTAGATCTAGTCGATTCAACCCAAGACTTGTACCTTGCGACCACGCTGTAGCCGTGGTTCCAATGCCGCGTCCTGCACACCGATGCGCTACCCAGGCTAGGAGTTGTGAGCCCACATTTATTTCGAGAAAAATGTTGCGTATTATGAACTTGAGAAAATCTCTACCTAAACATCACATCAATCAATCAATCATAATCATGTACATCTCACCACAACCCATACCTAGCCCATTCCTCTCTTACCAACAAGGCATGACACCCATCCCTCTTTCACCCAAAAGTCAACCAAGCCCATGCCCTTCATGTCATTTCTTCTTACAACACCCATTCCTCTCTCCCATCTCTCACCCATTCCATCTTATCTCCCTCAATTTCCCAAGCAACCATGAGAGAAAAATCCTAAGGAGAGAAAATAAGCTAATTGTTAGTCCCACTTTCCTACCCCCAAATCTCACCATCTAACCCTTCAATCTTCATCATCCTCCATCAAAGAGAGAGCTTAAGAGCCAAGGTTCAAAAGAGTTAAAGAAGAAGACAATCACTGGGTGTTTTATAGGCTTAGATTTGTATTTTAATGAAGGGCCAAGTGGGGCCTACCGATTGATGGTATGGATCTCACTTTAGACCCTAGGTGTGGCCGATGGTCCACCATGATCCATATGTTCATCCCATGATGGGGCCATTCTCCATGGACCCCATGATGATGTTTATTTTCTCGATTTCTTGAAGGTCATTTAGATCTTACATTTTATTGGTGGAAAAGGGATTTCCACAATTGATTTTTATGATTTGAGGGCCCAGATTCGATGAGACCTGTTTAATGTATACATTGTAATTGTTAGAGGAGCTCAAAGTGGCAGAGCTCCTTCGCTACACATTTCTCTCTCTCTCTCTCTCTCTCTCTCTCTCTCTCTCTCTCTCTCTCCCCTGATTGAATGGGCCACCTATGATGTAAGTGTTTTTATCCATACCATCCACTAGATGGGATGCACCCGTTGTCCAACCAGGCCCCACCTTGCTACCCACCTGCTGCCTATTTTGGGCAGACCTTGTTGAAGGGAAAACGCATTTATTAGCTTGATACGTTGACCCCACGTGATGTACATGTGCCATCCACGCCATCCAACACCTAGGCATGGGACCACCTTGATGTATGTAGCTGGTGAGCCACGTGTATGTGGACCCCACCTTAATGGGCATATTGTATCCAGACCATCCAACCCTGGAACGTCCAGCAACAGAGGCTGTTGGACTGCATGAAAGGAAAACACGAATGTTAGCTTGGTCCAGCTGGTGGACCATCCACGTGGACCCCACCCATTTGAAGTATGTGGTGTATCCCCACCGTCCAGCAGCTAGGATGGTGGGACCCACCTTAATGTATTTGTTATATTTGCACCGTCCAGTAGATGGACGGTGGTACACACCGTAATGCATGGGTTTCATCCTAATCATCCATCTGGATGGTGGGAACCCACTTGCGATGCACATGTTTAATTCATAGCTTCCTACACGTGGGACCCTTGATGCATGTATTCTATCTACATTGTCCATCTGTAGGGACCACCTGCAGCATGCAAGGACCACCGTGCATTCATGGGGCCCACCTTGATGGCGTGCTGCATCCAACACGTGGGACCCACCATGTTGATTGGCTGGTGTACCTCCCAACATGTTATATAGCTGCTATTTGACGTTAGCAAGTTCTGTGATCATGAGGTATGAGTTATATCCCAATCGTCCGTCCATTTGATAGATGTGGGGCCCACCCCACATGTGTTGCACATGTGGGGGTGGGGCCCACATTAATGTATGTATTTCGTATCGACACCGTCCATCGCTGGATGGTGTTGTGGGACACAACATGATGTATCTGTCATCCATATTATCTGTCCATTTTTCCTGATGAGTGAGACCCACCCACACATGCTGCGCGTGTGGGGTGGGGCCCACGTTAACGTATGTATTGTATATCAGCACCATCCATTTGGATGGGCTGTGTGGGACTGACCATGATGTATGGGTCTTATCCACACTGTCCATAGGCTAGGACGGGTGGGGCCCACCTTCATGCATATATTCTATATCCACACCATTCATTTACTAGGGACTGTGGGTCTCTTGATACATATATTCTATATCCAGTCGTCCATCTATTGCTGGACGTGGACCCTACCTTGATGTATATCTACACCATCCATGGGACGTGGGGTCCACCATGATGTGTATTGTATTCAAGCCCATCTTGTAAGCCCACCTTGAGATATGGGGTTTACAACCACGTCACCCATCTGATTTCTAGACAGGTGGGGCCCATCTTATGATATGTTGTATATTCACACCGTCCATTCACATGGCCCCCACGTGATGTACGTGTTTGATCCTAGCTGTCCATCTGGTGGGGCCCATTTGGAATGTGCAGGGCCCACCCTATTGTGATGTATTTGCAGCCTGTGTATAAGGCCCATTGTGATGCACATACGGCACGTATATGGGGCCTATTGTGACGTATTTGAGACCCATGGATGAGGCCCATTGTGATGTATTTGAGGCCCAGGTATGAGGCCATCGTGAGGTATTAAAGGCCCATTGGCTATGGCCCATTGTGATGTATTTCAAGCCCATGTAATGAGGCCTAACGTGATGTATGTAAGGCCTAATTGTAATGTGTAAAGCCCACCATGAGGTATGTGTTATCTTCACACCGTTCATCCATTTCTCTAAGGTCGTGGGCCCCATTGCCTTGAGAGGCCCACCCTGATTTATGGGCTATATGCCCACCATGGGGTTGCCTGGTGAGGCCCATCATGATGTATGTGTTACATACACGGTGTCCATCCATTTCCCTGATTTATGTAAGGGTTGTGGGCCCCATAGAGAGTTAGATTCAAATCCCAAGTGGACCACACTCTAGGAGACAATAGTGGTTAAATGTCCACTGTTGAAATCCTCCCTAGGGCCTGTCGTTAAGCCCATTACCTTGGGAGCAATGATAGTTAAATGTCCACTTTGTAATCTCCCTAAGGCCTATTGTTAGATCCATTCTCATCTCCTCTTATTGGGCTTATCCCAAACCATTGGCCCCCCATTGATGATTATATTACCCACCTTCCCTTATTAGGCTATCCCAAACCTTTGGGCCCCCATTGATGCTAGTGATACCCACCTTTCCCTTGATTAGGCTATCCCAATCCGTTGGGCTCCCATTTGATGAGGGTACTTTTTACTATACCTTGTAGGATTATCCAAACCATGATGCCCACCTTGTGTTCACACCAGGCCCTCCATAAGAAGTGTGGTCCATTTAGATACTTATGTGTACCCAAGTTTAGTGACCATACCCAAGGTCCACTTAGGTGTTGGGCGGGTTACCCAATCTACTTGGATGGACACATAGTTCTAAATGTATACACCCCACCAAGCCACCTTGTGTATGTATCAGGCTCCCCGTGGGAAAGCCCAACTTATTACATGATAGAGAGGGTGAGGAAGCCCACTTGTTGTACATAAATTTACCCTCTTAACTCACCTTGGGGTCCCCATGAGACATATCTTATCCTTGTATCCAGTTGCTAGGACCTCGGTGTCACGTATATGTCATCCACACCATCCATTTACTTCTTTGGGATAAGTGTGAGGCTTATCCTTGACGTTAATACACCATCACCTCTTGCCGTAAATAGAAGAATATGTGGTACTAGATTTAGTATATCCACCATATAGAGCTTATCTTGATGTATGGGTAAGATCTGTTGTCCTTCCAGTGGACCTTGTCTTAGAATATATGATATATTAGACCGCGTCTCTCACTGTGTCGTGGTCGGTTGGAAGGGGGTGTGGCCTTATCCACCTGAGTGAGGGGGTTGTAAGCTAGGTTGAGTTTGACCAGCTCATGAGTGGGTCCGCTGCCGACGAGCTGAGCTGCTATTGGAAGGCGGGTAGTGAGGTCTCTTTCACTCGCTTGGTTGCACGGCTAGAGAGGCGACAGCCAGTGTGGAGTGTACTAGACCCTGATGATGATCCTAGAGATGTACAGTACTGATATGTGGACTTATTGAGTAGGAGTTGCATACTCAGCATCTCATTCATCCATTCATTCATTATCCACTCGGACTTATGGTGCGTAACTAGATCATTATGTGTACCCTCACAATGGCCATGATTTCAGTTGGGTACACGACTAACCTGAGATCACGAGTTTACCACATTGTGTTCGGCTATCCAAATCAGGTATGGGCTAGTTTGGATAGAAGTCCCTTGTGATGAACCCACAGCTTGTGATACTATGTACTATCATCCCGACTTCACACTCCAGCTTGGTCATTTCATTCACACCGCATATTGCATTGCATCCTTAGCACATAGCATTTGGTTTATTATGCTTCTGTATTGCATATCCTAAATAGGGTTGATGGTATTATGGACTTACTAGGATCTGCACATTGCATTACATCTGCTGCATATGGCATTTGGGTTGATATGTTTCTGCATTTATATGGCTTATATGAGGTTGATGGTAATCGTGGCTCGTCAAGAATTGTATATTGTATTACATCCTCGACATCTAATATTTAGCTCTATATGACTCCTCATTTGCATAATTGATCTGCATTTCATACTCTGATATTGTATGACTTATGGATTTGTCAGTATTTCCACTTACTCTGATATTTATGTGCTTGGCACTTATCTTGCGCACACACTTACACCACCCTCTAAGCTTCCTATAAGCTTATACACGACTGTTGCGTGCAAGTGATGTTAGGTCATAGTAGCATTGAGGCAGGAGCTTGTGGCAGATCACTTTGGAGATTTTGTTATTTATGTATTTCCCTTTCAGCATTGTACTCGAATGTTTATATTAGTGGATATACGGTGTCGATGTTGTCATTTGTGACTTGGTTATGCTTGTGTTATGCTCCTTTGCAAAAAAACTTCACAATGAAAATCCTCTTTGTAGGATCTTAGGATCGAAATCTGACATATGGGTGCTAGAAGCTGAGAATGGAGAACTACAGAGGCTGTCGGCACCGAATTCGGTGATTGAGAATTCTATGAGCCTGGTTTCTGAGTTTGGGGCGTGACACCAAATCTGCGTGATTTAAACAATAGGTTAGATACAAAATAAACATCATGGTGGGCCACATAAGGTGGTCCATGATGTGATAGTATGCGAGGTACTCTCTCCAATAGTGTGGCCCATTTGTGGGCCCCACAACATCATCAAAGTAAGAAAGAAAAATGAAAGCGAAAGGGAAAGAGTAAAAATAAGGAAACAAGATTTGGCCATTGGGGTCCACTATACACTCCATATATGTTCAAGGTAGGTATCACCCTTGTGGCCCACCATACACTCCATATATGATCAAGGTGTGTCTCACTCTTATGGGCCCACTAAATATGAGATACACAAAGAAAAGGAATGATTTTTATCACCAAATGCACTCACAATGTTGGATGAATAGTTGGATCAGATTGGCGATCAGACGATCCATCAAGCTACTCTCCACCCCTAATCTCTTCCAATCTCTCTTTTCTTTTCTCTGTTTCTCTTGACCTCTAGATCTCTCCCAAATTCTCTTTCAAGCTCTCTTTTTCTCAAACCATCTCTCTAATTTTCTCTCTAATCTTTCTTTCCTCTCTGTCTCTCGATCTCTCCCTAATCTCTCTAATCTCTTTATTTCTCTTAATCTCTCTCTACCTCTCGCTAGGAAATGTGGTAGAAATGAGAGAAGATAGGGGATTTGTGGTAGAACTTTTAGGGTAGACATGTGATTACCAAAAGATGGAGGGGAAGAATGGATAGAGGGAAAAGGAGAGAGGAATGGCTTAGCATGGGTAAGGTATGGACTTCTTTAACTAATGGGGAGAGAGAGAGGTGATGGGTTGATTGATGGATTTATTGATTGATTGATTGGACAACCTTGGGATTTGTGTAAGTAGGGCCCGCATGCATTGGGTGGCCCACCTCAGATTGTACCAAAATTATAACTTCTAATCTAGAAGTTGCAATGGGGCGTGCCACACTGCGTTGGAATTATAGCACCTGCTTCATCGCTAGGGCACAATTATTGAGGTGTTGTGGTACTAAAATAGGATCGCGATAAAAAATTGTCAATCTGGTCCACCCAGAACATGCCCGTGCCGAAGTTGAAGTATGTGGTCAATTAATCGACGTATGGTCCTACATTAATAACTCTTGTAGCTTATATGGATTAAGAGCTACAACATATGTAAGTGCTTCTACTCAAGCACAATCAAGTTTGTCAAATTTCATAGTCCTGAAAGATCACAAGCTCTCATGAAGATACTCTTCGACAACTCATGAAGATATGTTATTGACTCGATCAAGCGTCTTAGGAAGATTTAACATCTTAAGGCATGAAAGTACATGGTTCAAAGATCGGAACACTCCGAATGAGTCAACCATCAGGTGGTATTATAACCTTAGATTCACCTAAGATTAGGTATATTTTTCATAACGTCTTAAAGATAATCTTTTATGTTAAAATACACTCTAGTTAGGCCATCCCAACATCTGGTTTGGCCAGCCTAACTGCCTTCAGCTAACCTTACATGATTTGGGCAAGTTTACAAATTGAACAAGATTTTTTGCAGCATGTTTGGCCAGCCTGACCTTGGGTTCGGCCAACCGAACATGACCGATTGGCTAGCCCAAATATGTTCAATCAAGTTTCCAGCAATGCAAGATTTCTGATTTCAGGCAAATTAGGCCAGCTGAATTAGAGGTTCGGCCAGCCAAATCTGGTCTTGGGCTAGTTGAATTTTTGAAAGATCTTATCCCACAAAATTTGAAGATCCGTTTGAATGCAATCATTAGAATTTGGCTAGCCGAACCTAAAATCGGGCCAATCGAATTTTCAATTCCTTTGGCTATAAATAGAGGCCTTCTCTCATTCATCCCTACAACGAAATTCATTAGAAACCTCCTATAAGAAAGAGAGAAAGTCAGGCCCTTCTTAAGCTTTTGAATAATAATTCTAATCTTCTGTTTTAGCTTATTTTATTCTCTTTCTCAAGTTGCTTTAATTGTTTCTAATAGAGGGATCCAAACTCGAGATCTAGACAATAGAATTTGCCACACCTAGGGTTTCTATTTATATTGAATACACAATTGTCACGCCCCAGACTCGGTAACCGGACTCACAAGGAACCCGATGGCCAGTTTTGGCCGCAACGGCCTCTATAGTACCCCATTCTCGGCACCTGAGACAGGTTCCGATCTTGGTATCCTACAAGGAGGATTTTCATAACAGCATAATCATTTCTAATACGAGCATAACCAAGATCACGACAAGTACATCTGAGAATAACAAAGGCACACACCACAAAATCCACTAAGAATTTGAACTTTTACAAGTTTACATCAGGTTCAAGAGAACATACATAAGGTAAAAAATAGAAAGTAGTGGACCCATTTACGAGCTGGTCAGACTCAGCCTAGCAATGCCTCCTCACACCAGGTAGGTACGGCGACACCCCTATCCAACCGACTACACGACAGTGGGAGTTGTGGCCTAATGGTATAAGGCCCTCATGCGCTTATAGTTTTCACTCGGTCACGGCGTTGAACCAGATCCTTGGTACCATGGAAGTTTTGAGAATTTCACCCATGGGCATCCTATGTACCAGGTATGCTCAAGTAATATTTCTGGTGTCCACTCATACGGCCATCCATGAATATCCCTATGTAGGTGAGGCCCTGATGAAGCAAGGGCGGTATCATCATAAAATGCAATGGCAATGCATGAGTCACACATACAGATCATGCAAAGGCTTCAGGCACTCAACGTGCACAAGGGGAGAAAATCCGTCCCTTTATGACCACCATACAATGCAATCAATTCACACAAATGATGCGTATGGGTCATGTAAGTGTGCTACCTGTAGAATCTGAAATCCTCCGTCCTAAGAGGGACAGGGTCTAGGCACATAAACAGGTGTTCTAAGGAGAAGAGAAATCCTCTAGTGGGGGCCCAGAACTTTGGGATGGCCCACAAGTTAAGAGAATTATGATCCTAAGGAGGAACGGTCCTAGCCAGGCCCAAGGTGGGCCTTCAACCACCTATAAGGGCCCCTATATGCCTACCTTAGGGCCACCAAGGAGGACATCTAACCTCAACTGAGTCCCAAAAGGTAGCTTACTATGTATGTAAGGAAAAGTCCAAGGTCCAATCAATCCATGGCCTAGTGGGACATACATTAAGCCCAATATATAAGCAACCTGGTAGGCCCTTAAGCAAGGTTAGGGCCCAACCATAAGGGTCATGGGTTCACTCATTGTGGTGGGCCTATGGGCAGCCCATTATCCCAACATATGGGAAATCTTTATATTTTTAACACAAGTAAGTTGGGCCTCACATCTTGGCCCAAGTATGGATTTATTATAGTGGGCAAATAAGGGCCCGACTACTTGAGTGTTTGGCCCATAAGACCCATCACAATGGCATGGTAAATATAGGACCCAAGGGTTCAATGGGCCTATCAAAAGTTCCAGCACAACCAAGGCTATAAGGCCCATACTTAACTAAGAGACTAGCCCAAGAAGAATCCAATTGGGATGGGCCTTTAATCATGCCCTAATTAAGCCCAAAAAAATAAAATAAAATTAAGATGGTAAGATAGCTGTCTTAACTCCTCCTCAAATCTAGTGGGCCATATTGCCCCGAAAGAACATTTATAGGTAACAATTATTGGGCTAAATGCCAAATTCCAGCCCACCCAAATTCTGGGTTGGTTGGAGTTCAACCATAGAAGTATTTCTTAGTATATTTATTCTATGATGGCCCACACACATCACTGTGGGCTCCACCAGATGATAGAGGATATGCAATACATATATCAAGTGGGCCAGGCCGTTGGAATGCAAGCCCAGCAGTAGCCTTAGGCAGGGATGTCCCAAGTGTAGGCAGCCCTATGGGCCCATGGTATCTGGCCCAAAAATCTACCCAATGGGCCCCAATTGAATACCAAAAAAAAAGGAAGATGATAAATCCCCTAAGGACCCCACATGGATGGGTGGTGGGATATACAACACATCAAGGTGGGCCCACGAAGCAGGCTGGATGGCCAGCCTAGGCTGAAAGTCCCAGCCTAGGTGTCCCTGCCTACTGGGCCACTCCTGGCCGTACCACGGTCAGCTCAAATTTCTATTGGGTCTGAAAATTTTCAGAATAATACTCCCATATATGGGTCATACCCCAAAAAATTTCAGAATTTTTGGATATTCCTAAATATTTTAATTAATTTAAATAAAACAGTCTATCCGGAAAATTGGACAAACCTGGACGTCCCAACATGGTGGGCCAGTCCGGCCCTCGCCACGGTGTGCACAGGAGTCCATTGGCCTTAAAAAGTTTTAGGTGGGTCCTACCATGAGTGGGCTACCTCTCTATAAATTGTCATAATTTTTAGACACCTAAAAGTATTTTAATACATTTTGGAATTGCAACCTGTCCAGGGTGGATTGTTGCTGGAATTGTATATGTCCCTATGTTTGGGACCACATGGGGTGGGCCTGGACCCACCCAAACCCTTGGAAAATTAGGGGAAAAGGTGGCCCTACATCTGAAAAATAACTGGGGTCCACTGGAGTGGCCTTCTTCTTCCAAAAAGTCAGGTGAATATAGTGTTTTCCTCCATACTGTATTGCTGAACTGTCCAAAAATTTCTAGGCAGTTAGTCATCTTTGGCCCAACCCATGGGCCTCAATCATGGGAAGTAGGGTGTGGGCCCCATACCACATCAAAGTGGGGTCCACACGGATAAAAGGCCTGCAAATAGGTCTAAACAGTAACTCAAAATACATGCTCCAACTGGGCCTGAAATCTGGACAGCAACATAGGCTGTCCATATTTCAGCCCATGTAAATAAATCAAGGGGTCCATAGCCCTTTTTCCTCATGTGGGGTCCACCTTGATAGGTTCACAAAATTCTAGACACATCAGAGCTCTCAATCCTCCATAAAAATCCATTTTAGAGGCCATCCAAACCATGCATGCATGATTGGGCCTGGATGTCCAATCAAGGTGGGCTTGGATGTCCCATCTTGCAAGGGGCCTGGGATGTTGCTGACCTACTTTGGTGGGCCACATATCATCAGAAAGTATACAGAAGTAGACAAGAGAAAGGAGTGAGAGAAGGAGCAAGATCGGCCATAGGTGGAAGGTCCCACCACTAATGGGCTACCCACACACAAATCCACACCATCACTATATCATACACTTACATGCAAGCCAAGATACATCAAAATAAGTTGTTGGATGGTAGAGATCCCTTCCCTACATGCATGCAAAGGCCTAAGTAGCCCATGTGATGCAAGGATTAAGAGGAAATCATCATAGTGGGTCCATGGAAAATGGCCCACCATGGAATGGATTGTGAAGGATCTAGGCCCTTGGCCTTCATCCTAGGAACCATATAGGGTCTCCACCATGGATTGGTGGGCCCTACATGCTCCCATGTATGTAGAAAAAGGAAGGGAAGAAAGGAAAGAAGAAGAAAGAGAGATGAAGACAAGAAGAGCACCCACCTTAATGGATCCCACTCCAAAGTTACATCAATCTACTCTTCATGCTCCAAGGGACATGTTTCAATGGGTGAGATGGATTGTTGAAGGTTAGATGGGAGGGTATTTAAGGGAGAAGGGGCTGGAGAAGAGAGGTAGATGGATGGGAGGTTGCTGAAAATTTTAGCAATGGAGGGAAATGAGAGGAAGGGAGAGAATAAAGAGATAGAAAAATGCCATCATTATTTTGTAAGAGAAGTCATCATAGCATAGGGAGGAGATTACAATGTTTAGGCCTTTAGACTAGGCTTGGGTGGTGTTTGTTAAGATGGGTGGTGTTTCCATAGCATTTGTGTGGTGTGTGTAGTGTACATGGGGACTTGTGCCATGGGTGATGGTGGTCCACAAGCATTCCACCTAAGTGGGCCACATGATCAATATTCATATAATGAAATGTACACAACTTTTGATCTACATATTGGATTTATGCACGAGATGTGGCATTTGAATCGCGACGACGATGCGGTCGCAATGTTATAGGTCTTGGGTCAATCCGAGTCGGGTCTACGTGATCAAACTCAAGGATGACCGTATACACTATCCGATGGTCGCGGGTCGTCGAAATTTGACTAGTAGGACCGCAGGACTAAAATGGATAGAGTGCATACTCACACACACACATGCACACATGTGAACTCGGGTCAGGTCTCACAATCCTCCCCACCAATAAAGAAATTTTGACCTCGAAATTGACAAAATCGGAACCACAAATTGCATCAACATCATCATTGTATATGTATCTCAATCATCAAACACAAGAGAAGGCAATGAAAGAAATACAATCAATCATCGAATAAATGGGGATAATGCTCTCTAATCTTGGCCTCGCGTTCCCAAGACACCTCGGCCTCTGAATGATGACCCCATTACACTTTCACCAAGGGAATGACCTTGGTCCTGAGGACCTGCTCCTTCTGATCAAGAATACGAATCGACTGCTCAATGTAGGAAGCATCCTCACGGACCTCAAGCGACTACCAATCAATCATGGGAATAATGTCCGACTCACATTTTCGCAACATAGACACATGAAATACATTGTGGATTGCAGACAACTCAGGAGCTAAGGTAAGCCTATAGGCCACTGCGCCCACGCACTCGGTAATCTCTAGAGGTCCAATGAATCTTGGGGCGAGCTTGCCCTTTACACCAAAATGAATCACGCCCTTCATAGGTGAGACCTTGAGATATACCATGTCCCTGACTGCGAACTCAAGGAGTCGACGCCATCGATCAGCAAAACTCTTCTGCCGGCTCTGAGCAATGCGCATCCTCTGCTTGATAACATCAATAGCCTCTGACGTTTGCAGCACAAGCTTGGGACCTAAGAGATGACGCGCTCCAACCTCGGTCCAACAACTAGGAGATCTACACGGTTTGTCATAAAGTGCCTCAAAAGGAGCCATGCCAATAGTTGCTTGATAGCTGTTGTTGTATGCGAACTCAGCGAGGTGCATATAATCATCCCAACTGCCCGCAAAGTAGATCACACAAGCCCTGAGCATATCCTCAAGGATCTGGTTGACCCTTTTAGTCTGCCCATCCGTCTACGGATGATATGCGATGCTAAGATGCAAAGTGACCCCGAGCGCCTCCTGAAAACTCCTCCAAAACTGAGACATAAATCTGGAGTCTTGGTCTGAAATGATCGAAACTGAGACGCCATGCAGTCTCACTATCTCCTCAATGAATACCTTTGTAAGCCAGTCCATCATCCAAGAAGCGCGTACTGGAATGAAATGAGTCGACTTCGTTAGACGATCAACGATAACTCAGATGGTATCGTGACCGCGCTGAGTCCTTGGCAAACCTGCGATGAAGTCCATCGATACATGCTCCCACTTCCACTCTGGAATGCTCAACGGCTGCAAGGGACCAGGGGGTCTCTGATGATCAGCCTTGACACACTGGCATGTGTCACACTCGATCACAAAACGTGCCATTTGACACTTCATCCCCTGCCAAAAGTATTGCCTCCTCATATCACGATACATCTTCGTGGAGCCTAGGTGGATAGTAAGTCTCAATCGGTGTGCCTCGGTTATCAGATCACAATGTAACTCTAGTACGTTCGGGAACATAACCGGCCTCTGAAGCGTAATCCACTATCAGAACCAATCTGCCAGTCTGACTGCTCTATGGATGCAGCCTCTGCTCGGTACTCCTGAAGTGACTCATCCGTCTATTGAGCCTCGATCACCCTGGCCACCAAGAGGGTTGAATCGACAAGCTCGAAAGCTGAATAATGAAAGAGTGCAGACCGAACTCAAAGTCAAACTCTGATACATCCTCGAGCATCTTCCACTCACGCACCATCATCTGTGCCACCAAGCCTCATGGCTGGAGGCTGACCGCGTCCGCCACCACGTTTGTTTTGCCCGGGTAGTACTGAAGGTTGAAATCATAATCTTTCAGTAACTCCATCCATCGCTTCTGTCGCAGATTCAACTCGGACTGCAAAAATAGATACTTCAAGCTCTTATGATCCGAGAAGAGCTCGAACCTGGCCCCATATAGATAATGCCTCCACACCTTCAGTGCGAAGACGACTGCTGCGAGCTCCAAATCATGAGTGGGGTAGTTCAGCTCATGGACCTTGAGCTGGCGTGAGGCATATGCCACTGGCTTCCCATGCTGCATCAGTACAATACCCAAGCCACTCTAGAGGCATCAATGAAAACAACGAAACCCTCATTCCCATCAGGAAGAGTGAGAATAGGAGCGGACATGAGGTGGTCCTTCAACTCCGTAAATGCCTTCTCGCAAGCATCACTCTAGACGAACTTGATGCCCTTCCGCATCAACTGGGTCAGCGGTGCTGCAATACATGAGAAGCCCTTAATAAATCACCGGTAACATCCTGCTAGACCAAGGAAGCTGTGAATCTCGGACGCATTCGTGGGCTAGCCCCACTGACGCACTGCATCAACCTTCGAGGGGTCCACAGCGACACCCTCCCTCATAACCACGTGACCGAGGAACTTCATCTCCTCCTGCCAAAACTCGCACTTCTCTAGCTTCACATTTAGTTGGTGGGCACAAGGGTTTCAAGCATAATCTGCAGGTGCTCAGCATGGTCCTCTCAGGTCCTTGAATATACAACAATATCATCAATGAATACCACCACGAACTGATCAAGGAATGGCTGAAAAACCTTGTTCATCAGCTGCATGAATACGGCGGGCGCGTTGGTCAGTCCAAATGACATGACCAGGAACTCGAAGTGACCATAACGTGTCTGGAAAGCTGTCTTCAGAATGTCCTCCTCTCGGACCCGAATCTAATGGTAACCAGAATGCAAGTCTATCTTAGAAAAATACTATGCACCCTGCAACTGATCGAACAAGACATTAATAAGGGGAAGCAGGTATCAGTTCTTAATGGGGACTCTGTTGAGATCGCGATAGTCCACACAAAGCCGCAACGAATCATCCTTCTTTTTCACAAACAATATCGGGGCTCCCCAAGGCAAATTGCTGGGATAAATGAAACCTAACTCCCAGAGCTCATCCAACCGCTCCTACAGTTCCTTAAACTCCAACGATGTCATCCGGTAGGGGGCCTTTGAGATAGGTGCAGTACTGGGCACCAAATCAATCTGGAACTCCACCTGCCGACGCGGCGGTAAACCCGGTATCTCCTGAAACACATCTGGGTACTCACAAATAACTGGCAGCTGCTCAATACTCTCTGCCACAGAATCCTCAATGACCTACACTAAGAAACTAGATAATGGCTCTCCTCTGGGCTCGACGATGAATTGGAACACTAGAAAGCCTGGAATGTGAAACGTAACCGTCCTCGCCGCATAGTCTAAGACGACACCATACTCTACAAGATAGTCCACACCCAGAATCACATCAAAAGCTGACATCGGCATCAGGAACAGATCGGTAGGAAGGAACATCTCTCCCACTAACACCGGGCAAGAAGGACAGCGATGGGTCAACATAATTGACTTCTCCATGGGAGTCGAAACGGTCAAAGCCTCAGACACGGACTCTGATGGAATACCGGTCGATCGGTAAAACTACTTGGCCACAAAAGAATGGGATGCACCAAAATCAAATAAAACATGAGCAATGCAGGAAGAAACAAGAAGAATACCCTCGACGACTCCACCGGTCGATGACTGTGGGTCTTGGCCTGACACCTGCTGCGTAAAATAGAAGTGGCCCTGAGCTGGTAGGGGAAGCAACCCGGAAGACTGAGGGTCCTGAGTCTGTGCCTGCTGGGCTGTGATACATACTGGACCCAGGGACTGAACATAAGGATATCCCCTCTGCTGGTGTTGCGACTGCTACTGTCTTTACTGCTACTGTCGCTGCTGAGGAGGTCTGCCTGGCTACCTCTGCTGCTAAGGAGGAGCCCTAGGAGCGGCAGGTGGAAGCTGAGTTCTCTGCTGCTGCTGAGGAGGACGAGGAGAAGGTAACTGCGATGGCCTCTGCTGCTGAATGGGAAGAGGGCACTCACGCCTCCGATGCCCGGCCTGTTCACAGCCGAAGCATACACCAGAAAAGGGGTCGGAAGATGGTGCTGAAAATGATGATGAAGCTACTGTCTGAACCATAGGCTGCTGAAATCCTGATCTGCCCCTCCATCTCTGCTAACGCTGCTGCTTAAAACTGTCAGCTGGTGCCCTCCTATTCTGATCTCCATCGGAACTCTACTCTCTCGACCTCTAGGTCATAGCCCAGTCCTCCTCATAAACCAGTGCCGGATGAACAACCTGGTCAAATGTCTCCCAACAATGCCCTACCACATGACTACGATGGGCAAGGCGCAAACCAGTCAGAAGATGATGGGCCCTCATCTTCTCATCTCTAGTGAGATGAGGAGTAAATCTAGATAAGGCCAAGAAACGAGCCTCATACTGAGATACAGTCATATCGCCCTACATTAGGGTCTCGAACTCGATCGCTCGCTGGATCTGAACATGCTCAGGGAAGAAATTCTGGTCGAAACGGACCACGAACTCCTCCCATGTCCAAACAAACCGAGGTTCGACCATCCTAGAAACAGATGACCACCAATGACGGGCCTCACCCTGAAGAAGATAGGTCGCAAGGGATACTCTTTGACCCGCAGGACATTGAATAGTGTCAAAAATCCTCGCAACCTCAATGCGCCAATCCTCAGCGGTAGAAGGGTCAGGGTCACCACTAAACCTCGGGGGATCATGCTGCTAGAACTCTCGAGCTATCGTACTAGCTCATGGTAAATCAGATTACCTAGAAACCTCGGCAGTAGCAGGCTGATGGGTCTGCAATGCTGTGGCAACAAGCTGTATCAACTACTGAAAATGTTCAGCTCCTATAGGTACTGTCGGAAAGGCAGGGGCGACACTCGCCTCCGGTGGAGGCACGGGTGTGGCTGGCGGAGCAGGACCCTCCGAAACCGGAACAGTAGGCTGAGGAGGGGGGATAGGTGGGGGAACTGAAGTAACTGAAGGTACGGACGCCACAGGCTTAACTGGGGGAGCAGGCCGGATTGAGACCTCAGGAATCAGATCCTCAACAACGGGAGCAGGATGTGCTTGAGTAGAAGGGGTAACTCGGGTGCCTCATCCACGAGCACCATGACCAGGGGTGCCACGACCATGCGGCATCGTCTATAAAAATAATGACGATGCAAGGAATCAGGATAATTATAGGCTCAATACGGAGCGAAAGGAAGGATCTCCGGACGCTACTTGTCCTATGCTCTTGGTAGACATGCGATGTTATCCTGAGTCATCCCAGAATTACTTGTTGTGCTCTGATACCAACTCCTGTCATGCCCCAAACTTGGTAACCGGACTCATAAGGAACCCGATGGCCGATTCTGGCCGCAACAGCCTCCATAATACCCCATTCTCGGCTCCTGAGATAGGTTCTGATCTTAGTATCCTATAAGGAGGATTTTCCTAATAGCATAATCATTTCTAATACAAGCATAACCAAGATCACAACAAGTACATCTGAGAATAACAAAGGCACACACCGCAAAATCCACTAAGAATTTGAACTTTTACAAGTTTACATCAGGTTCAAGAGAACATACATAAGGTAATAAGAAAGAGAGAGAAATCAGCAACACTGGAGTCCTCACTACTCAACTCAACTCCACGCTCTGCGCCTACAACGCTTGCCTAGAATCTCCTGCACACATCAATCGTGCATAAGCTTATAGAAGCTTAGAGGGTGGTGTAAGTGTGTGACAATGGTGCACAGAAGAATAGTAGGAGATGCAAGAAGGAAAACATGCTCAATGAGAATATCACTAGCCTTACCAAGGCTTATCATGAATATGATGCGAAAAGTACTGGACGCCATACCAAGGCAATGCATGAAGGGGCTTACATAGCTAATGCTAATGCGATGCAAGTAATGCTAGTGGCCATATCCAAACCATATGTCGAGTACATTTTCAATCCTTAGAAAATCACTGGGGTCAATTACACTATTGAATGACTGCTCCTCTATAGACCTTACACAGTCAAACGAGTGTAAGAGACCTCACTACTCGCCTGTGGACAACCTTTCACCAACAAGGCCTAAAGGTAGCGGAACAATTTACGAGCTGGTCAGACTTAGCCTAGTAATGCCTCCTCACACCAGGCAGGTAAGGCCACACCCCTATCCAACCGACTACATGACAGTGGGAGTCGCGTCCTGATGGTATAAGGCCCTCATGTGCTCATAGTTTTCACTCGGTCATGGCGTTGGAGTAAATCCTTAGTACCATGGAAGTTTTGGAAATTTCACCCATGGGCATCCTATGCACCGGATATGCTCAAGTAATATTATTGATGACCACTCATAAGGCCATCCACGAATATCCCTGTCGAGGTGAGGCCCTGATGAAGTAAGGGTGGTATTATCATAAAATGCGATGCCAATGCATGAGTCACACATACAGATCATGCACAAGCTTCAGGCACTCAACGTGCACAAGGGGAGAAACTCTGTCCCTTTATGACCACCATACAATGCAATTAATTCACACAAATGATGCATATGGGTCATGTAAGTGTGCTACATGTAGAATCTGAAATCCTCCATCCTAAGAGGGACAAGGTCTAGGCACATAAACAGGTGTTCTAAGGAGAAGAGAAATCCTCTAGTGGGGGCCCAATACTTTGGGATGGCCCACAAGCTAAGAGAATTATGATCCTAAGGAGGAATGGTCCTAGCTAGGCCCAAGGTGGGCCTTCAATCACCTATAAGGGCCCCTATATGCCTACCTTAGGGCCACCAAGGAGGACATCCAACCTCAACTGGGTCCCAAAAGGTAGCCTACTATGTATGTAAGGAAAAGTCCAAGGTCCAATCAATCCATGGCCTAGTGGGACATACATTAAGCCTAATATATAAGCAACCTGGTAGGCCTTTAAGCAAGGTTAGGGCCCAATGATAAGGGTCATGGGTTCACTCATTGTGGTGAGTCTAATGGGCAGCCCATTATCCCAACACATATGAAATCTTTATATTTTTAACACAAGTAAGTTGGGCCTCACATCCTGGCCCAAGTATGGATTTATTATAGTGGGCAAACAAGGTTCCAACTACTTGAGTGTTTGGCCCATAAGACCCATCATAATGGCATGGTAAATATAGGACCCAAGGGTTCAATGGGCCTATTAAAAGTTCCAGCCCAACCAAGGCTATAAGGCCCATACTTAACTAAGAGACTAGCCCAAGAAGAATTCAATTGGGATGGGCCTTTAATCATGCCCTAATTTAGCTCAAAAATAAAATTAAATTAAGATGGTAAGATAGCTGTCTTAAATCCTCCTCAAATCTAGTGGGCCATATTGCCCCAAAAGAACATTTATAGTCAATAATTATTGGGCTAAATGCCAAATTCCAACCCACCCAAATTCTGGGTTGGTTGGAGTTCAACCATAGAAGTATTTCTTAGTATATTTAATCTCTGATTGCTCACACACATCATTGTGGGCCCCACAAGATGAGAGAGGATATGCAACACATATATCAAGTGGGCCAGGCCATTGGAATGCAAGCCCAACAGTAGCCTTACGCAGGGATGTCCCATGTGTAGGCAGCCCTATGGGCCCGGGGTATTTGGCCCAAAAATCCACCCAATGGGCCCCAATTGAATACATAAAAAAAGGAGGATGATCAATCCCCTAAGGACCCCATATGGATGGGTGGTGGGACATGCAACACATCAAGGTGGGCCCATGAAGCAGGCTGGACGCCCAAGCCTTGGCGTCCCTGCCTAGTGGGCCACTCCTAGCTGCACCACAGTCAGTTCAGATGTTCATTGGGTCTAAACTTTTTCAAGGTAATACTTCCATATATGGGCCACACCCTCACAAAATTTTAGTATTTTTGGATATTCCTAAGTATTTTAATTAATTTAAACAAAACAGTCTGTTCGAAAAATTGGACAGACCTGGACGTCCCAACGTGGTGGGCCAATCCGGCCCTTGCCACGGTGTGCATAAGTGTCAATTGGTCCTAAAATTTGGTGGGTGGATCCTACCATGAGTAGGATACCTCCCTGTAAATGTTTATGATTTTTAGACACCTAAAAGTATTTTAATACATTTAGGAATTGCAACCTGTCTAGGGTGGATTGTTGCTGGAATTGTATCTGTCCCTATGTTTGGGACCACATGGGGTGGGCCTGGACACACCCAAACCCTTAGAAAATTTAGGGAAAAGGTGGCCCTACATCTGAAAAATAAGTGGGGTCCAGTGGAGTGGCCCACTTCTTCCAAAAAGTCAGGTGAATATAGTATTAGCCATCTTTGGCCCAACCCATGGGCCTCAATCATGGGAGGTAGGGTGTGGGCCCCATACCACATCAAAGTGGGGCCACACACTACAAAACTCCTAAAGAAATTTGGGATAAAAAGGCCTGCAAATAGGTCTAAATAGTAACTCAAAATACATGCTCCAACTAGGCCTGAAATCTGGACAGCAACATAGGCTGTCCATATTTTAGCCCATGTAAATAAATCACGGGGTCTATAGCCCTTTTTCCTCATGTGGGGTCCACCTTGATAGGTTCACAAAATTCTAGACACATCAGAGCTCTCAATCCTCCATAAAAATCCATTTTGGAGGCCATCCAAACCATGCATGCATGATTGGGCCTGGATGTCCAATCAAGGTGGGCTTGGATGTCCCATCTTGCTAGGGGCCTGGGATGTTGCTGACCTACTTTGGTGGGCCACATATCATCAGAAAGTATACAGAAGTAGACAAGAGAAAGGAGTGAGAGAAGGAGCAAGATCAGCCATAGGTGGGAGGTCCCACCACTAATGGGCCACCCACACACAAATCCACACCATCACTATATCATACACTTACATGCAAGCCAAGATACATCAAAATAAGTTGTTGGATGGTAGCAATCCCTTCCCTACATGCATGCAAAGGCCTAAGTAGCCCATGTGATGCAAGGATTAAGAGGAAATCATCATAGTGGGTCCATGGAAAATGGCCCACCATGGAATGGATTGTGAAGGATCTAGGCCCTTGGCCTTCATCCTAGGAACCATATAGGGTCTCCACCATGGATTGGTGGGCCCTAAATGCTCCCATGTATGTAGAAAAGGGAAGAGAAGAAAGGAAAGAAGAAGAAAGAGAGATGAAGCCAAGAAGAGCACCCACCTTAATGGATCCCACTCCAAAGTTACATCAATCTACTCTTCATGCTCCAAGGGACATGTTTCAATGGATGAGATGGATTGTTGAAGGTTAGATGGGAGGGGATTTGAGGGAGAAGGGGCTGGAGACATGAGGAAGATGGAAGGGAGGTTGCTGAAAATTCTAGCAATGGAGGGAAATGAGAGGGAGGGAGAGAATAAAGAGAGAGAAAAATGCCATCATTATTTTGTAAGAGAAGTCATCATAACATAGGGAGGATATTACAATGTTTAGGCCTTTAGACTAGGCTTGGGTGGTGTTTGTTGAGATGGGTGGTGTTTCCATAGCATTTGTGTGGATTGTGTGTAGTGTACATGGGGACTTGTGCCATGGGTGATGGTGGTCCACATGCATTCCACTTTTGATCTACATATCGGATTTATGCACAAGATGCGGCATTAGAATCGCGGTGATGATGCGGTCGCAATGACATAGGTCTCGGGTTAATCCGCGTCGGGTCTATGTGATTGAGCTCAAAGATGACCTCAAATACTATCCGAGGGACGTGGATCGCCGGAATTTGACCGGTAGGACCGTAGGACCAAAATGGATAGAGTGCATACTCACACACACACATGCACACATGTGAAATCGGGTCGGGTCTCACAACAATAGATCTCTATTTGTTTTTGGTTGAACTCATACACGGCTTCATCAATATCCTAAGAAGAAGATCACTGTAATCAGGCTGCTGTAACATTTTCGATTGCCATTAGAAGTTATGTTGACCCGAAAAATTTCGTGCCAAGACCCGAGTACTACCTCTATTTTTCTTAGAAGTTATTTATGGGTTCATTAGCGCTAAACTCGATTTCTTGTGAAATTAACATCAATCACTTTAAATTTGATCTGCATGACCCAAAACTTGTAGAATCGTTAGCGCCATGTTACTCTGAAATCTGGGACTTATTGCTAAGTCCAGTTACTCTTGGGAATTTTTAGAAGCTTTGGATCGGACCTAGACCGCGTGTCGAAAGTCCGATAGCGATGATCTTATACAGTTATGGTCACCATGTTAGACTTGGCCATCACCTGAAAAATCAAGTCCAGATGATGTCCTGGGTCGATTTGATTGAGTCCGGAGTGAAAAGTGAGAGAATAGTGAGAAATTAAATGTGACTTTATGAAATCTAAGTCGTATCGCTTGCGCGACGATTTTAAGCAATCTGACCATTGGATTCTGACCCAATTTCACCCTCAGATCAGGGAAGATGGCCTAGGCATGTCATAGTGCTTGTGGACCTAATCGAGTTTCGGTGACTGTTGAATTGAGTGTGGTCCACCACGGCTGATCTGTAAAGCCGATCGGTACGAAAACTCAGCCTAACCTAGATCCATGGTCAGTGAGCTTAAGTCTGACCGCACGCGGAAAAAGGACCACCAGAAGTGCTCCGTTGGATCGAGAGAGGCCTGATTTGGTTATAACCTAAGTATACCTTGGCCTTGGGGTTATTTTCATCAATGTTAGGCCTATATAAAGACCTTAAAACTCTCACTCTCTTTTCCATACGAATTTCTTAACCCTAGCTAAGAAAGAGAGAGGAAAAGAGAGAGAAAGTAAGAGAGAAGTTGGTGAATCATTTTTAGATTCTTTCTTGTTACTCTACATCCTTAAACCATCACTTTTGAATCGTTATTCCGACGATTCTAAGTTCCTTCTTGGGTAAGTTAACCTAACCCTAATCTGTTTTAGAGCTTAGAATAGTTTATGTGTTGTTGTAGCTTATTTCTATTCTTGCCTTAGGTTATCTAGTCACCATTGACGAAGACATATTGTCTGAATCAGTTTGGTGCGCTATTTCTGGTTTAAGGTGCGGACTATATTCATATAGGTTATGGTTTTCAAGGCTTTCAATGTCAGATAATGGTTTATTCTTGTTATGGATGCAATTTCACATGCGAAATGCTATGTTTATTTTGCGTTCCTGATATGTATGTGTTATATTGAGATTTGTGTATTCTATGTATATGTAGAAAGTACCGTATACGTATAAAATATGAACATTTATTTGTCATGATTATTTGTCGTGTACTTGTGCTAAATGTATGTGTCAACTCCTTGGCAAAAGGAATTGTCCAAATGCATGTTTTCCAACATACGTCATGTATGTTGCACTATGTAGTCTAAGTGTTTGTAGAAATGTATGAATGGTCTAAAGTGTAATTTATTATCCTAATTGCGGGCGTTGAGAAGCGATTCTCAACTCTCCTATCGATGTGATGTTTTCCTACATGCAAGTCACATTCCTTGTTGTTTAACTTCAAGTATTACTTATGTTTAAATCCATGTTAAGTTGATATTCTTCAAATGCTCACATACTACATGGTTTGAATTGTTGTTCCATTACTATTCTAAATTGTTGATATCAATATCTGTTGTAGTGGAATATGTTTGGGACTATGAATAGTCCAGGAAAATCGGTAATCGGCCTTGAGTTCGTGGCTGAGGTTACTTTCGCCACAAAGGACGTGATTTGACGAACCCGAGTCGTATTAGAGTTCTCGGCAGTGGTTTGGCCACACAGAGTGTTTGCGCACTCTATGTCGTTCAACCCAATGTGCGCTTGTGCTAGTCGAGTTTGTCAAGTATCCCGATTGTCCGATGTATGTTCACCATGTATGGACGCTATTGTATGAATTTAGGGTACTAAACTTACCGATGAAATCGTATTAACCATGGTACCTTGATCCGATAAGACTCATGAGCCGGATATGGTGGTATGGGACACTGTGGTCGAGCTGTTGGCCTACGCTGGGGTGACGAGTCTCTCCATAGTGACCAGTGAGCACACCAGACTCATGAGCCGATTATGGTGGTATGGGACACTATATTCGTGCTGTCGGCCTACATTCATTGGTGACGAGCCCTTTGTAGTGACCTCGAGCATACCTTGATACTGCATTTGGGCGACGAGCCTTAGAATAGTAACGAAGGTATGATAGGCGTGCATTGATTAGTGATGAGCTCTTTACAGTGACCTAAAACCATATGATCGTATGAGATTGCCTAGGACTGACGACACTAGAATGGATCACTGTGTGAAAATTGATATGAGGAAGGTACCTTAGCTTCCCAATCATGCTGTATGAAAAGGACTAATAAGAACTTGGAAATCATGTTCATGCACCGCATTGCATGTGCCTGGAAGAGGTGGAGCACTTGAGGATGGTTGTCATGCGTAACGTAAGATGAAGACACTGAGGGTGTACAAGCGAGGGCATGCATCATTCTACATACATCCTTGCACTAACAAGAGTAATTAGGACATGTTTGATTGTTCTGCTTTATCATTACTGCTTAATTGAATTGATAACATGTTAACCTTTGCTTTATTATTCCACTGAGTTGATCACTCACTCCCACGTTCTGGGATGGTGTTTAAACACCAACCAGTCTCTGTCTTAGATGCAGATGTTGATGCGACCCCTGAGGTAGAGCAGGAGTTCGAGGATGATGAGGCCACATTTTCTTTTATGCAGTTCTCAGGCAGGTTCATGTGAGCCTTATCCTGATACGTGGGAATTCTGGGTTTTCTTTTGGAATAGATAATGTCATTTAATATTTGTATTTTTTGATAATAACACTTGTAAGTATGACCTGGCATGTATACGTATTTCAAGGACTTGCACATGTACACTTATGTTTCCTTAAGTCTTCCGCTTGTGTTCTTCACTTATCCCTGAATTATGTTTGCAGTTTGGCTTAATCTATTCTATGTTTTATGTACTCTTACAAAAAACATACATCCATCATCAAATATGTTGCATAAGTGATGTTTTGAAACTCGAGAGCTGAGTTATGCTCGACCCCTGAATTTCAGGGCGTTACGAGTTGGTATCAGAGCATGAATTGGATTAAACCAGACCTGGGTTATGGTCACACACCGCACGCTGTCGCCACCTTAGTGTATTTGGGTGCAAGTTTATCATAGAATTTGTGTATGTGTCCCGTTGCTTCTATCGGCGAAAGTTTACTGAAAATGATCACCGAGATCGAGTCTGTACGCACTCCTGATCACAGACAGCGACCCAAAATCTCTTCTAGACCGTCCCTTGACGAGTTTTGATGGTTTATATTTCCATCTCTATCCTTTAAATGTCAGTAAACCTCTGTTTATATCAGATTTTAACCCAAATGGCCCGATAGGCGTCGAATCGGACAAAGGGGCCGATCGGGGCATTTTCAGGAGGGCCCAGGGGGGACCCACCTCATTTTCAAGCTTAGGGACCAGGAGGACCTCGCCCAAACGGCGAGTTATCACCGGATGGTCCAGAGACTGGCGATGACCTCGCCAGTTCGGTGAGCCCTCGCCGCCTAGCGGGTCAGGCCGGGCGGGCCAGCTCGGGCTAATGCATGTGGGGCCTAGTGTGACCCACTCTTCTATGGTTGCTCGATTTTAAACCCTCCTAAACCCTACTTCCTTCATAAAATACCCTCCCAAGCTCTCATTTTCTTCAAGTTTCTCTGAAAACTCCACCAAAATCTCTCCCCAATCTCCTTCTTCTTTCATTTTCGTGCACACCCATTTAACCCATCTCAAAAACTCATCCCCATTGCTGTCTTCACTCCCTTTTCTTCTCATTTGAGCTCTCAAATCCTCCTTTGTGATCTCAAGTGTGTGGAAGCTTCACCATTCTTCCTATTTCTCCCTTTCTCTCATTTTTCATGGCCTTGTTTGAGTTTGTCACGGCCATCTTTTCCTTCTCCACCTTTCTCTTTGATGGGGAAGAAGAGAGCACCCATGGATGAAGCCAAACCTAGCCGCCCAACCCGTGCATGGAGGCCGAGAGGTGCTACCGCGAGCACGACAGCCACCTGTGAGTTTCAGACCAAGCGGGACCTTGATCCTCAAGCTCCCATTAGAAGAACCTTGTTGGTGGAGCTATCTCATGGAGTCTATGAAGGCCGTAGGATCCTTTTTGAGGCTCATATAAATCCGCGGCTATTTGGCGAGTTTCTGTTATTGGAGCACTTGGAAGGGGCTGGTTGGTGTCCCTTGTTTGAGGGTGAATATCGCGCCAATGCAAGCACTGTTTGAACTTTTTATGCCAACATTCGTAATCCTTCGTTGGAGCCTCTGCAGTTCAAGATTCCTTGTGGAAGCGGTCGGGAGGCCACGGTCAACGTCGCTTTGATATCCCGACTCTTGAATGTGTCGCTTGGTGAGCTGCATGCCAGTGAGAAGAATTTGAGCAGTATGCGTGAGAGAGATTGTCGCACCCGGCTCTTGTGTGGTCGTCTGGTCGAATGACAGCCTAATAGAAGCCTTCTAGCTACCAACATGATGGACGACTTCTGCTTGCTTCATCACATGTGTACATTTAATGTATATCTAAGGTGGAGCAACCGTAGCGAGTGTACGCGCCTGATGGTAGATTTTCTGTATCAAGTGGGGGCAAGGAACGAAGCTATGTGCGCCAACGTACATCTTGTGCCAGATTATCCTTATCGCTCGTTCGAACAGGAGGACCGAATCACTGCCATTTGGCCGACTTATCTGTAAGCTTGCACATGAGTTTGGCTATAGGCTTGGGGCAGAAAAGCCGGTACCTGTTCACCACATTAATCTGACGACCCTTAAGTAGATGGACATTAGTCCTCGTCGACAAGCCTCAGAAAGTGAGGATGAGTCAGAGAGCGATGAGGAAGAGAGTTATGGCAAGGGTGGAGCTGAGATTGAAGAAGAAACAGAGCAGGACGAGGAAGAGGTAGAGGCACAGGATACGAGTGAGAGTTCTCCTCCTGTGGCACCAGAGCAGAGTGTAGATCAGGTTGTCAGGGATGCCCGTATTGCACGGCTTGAGGAAGGGCAGGCTGTTCTATGCCAGGATATCATGGATCTTTGAGGCCTTGTGAAGCATAAGTTTAAGAAGGTGACTTGAACTCTGAAGTCTATCCTGTGTTGTTTGCAGGATAAGGGTGCCCTGCCTCCATCTCCTGATTTCGACGAGTAGATGTAGTTGTAGTTGTCCTTTGCTTTGTTTTGTTGTTTGCTTTTATGTGTAGCCGTTGTTGGCATAGTGGTTGGAAGTTGTTTGTTGTTTGCAGCTTTAGATGTTTAGTTCACATGTTTTCCCTGTCGTGATTCATGTAATGCTGCACTTCTTGTATTACGACAATTTTGTTAAATGGAATGCATGTTGTTGATCATTGAAGTTGTGCTGCGATTGCTGTGTGTGTGGATTATGTGGATGTAGAATCTTATAGGTTACATCCTCTGTTGAATGTAGGGTATGCCTCCTAAGGGTTCGAAGACTTCGGCCCGTCTCTCTTTAGTTGAGTCGCTTGTCGGGGTTTCTCCCCTGAGCGATAGTCAGACGGATCCACAGTCGGGCCCATCTCATACTGGTGCTGAGCCAAACCTATGATTCCACCTATGGCTCCTCCAGTCATGCCTTCGGTTCCTGATCCGAATCGTGCATCTGCATCGATGCCGTATGCATCTTCGTCTGCTTCGCCTTCTGATAGGTTTGAGCAGATGATGCTGTTGATGCAGCAGTAGCAGATTCAGCAGCAGCAGCACCAGCATCAGCAGCAATTTCTGTCTTCCATGGCTGGCATCTTTGCTCAGTCAGTGGGGGTGACTCCACCTTCTTCACCTATGCACCCATCTGGGAGCGCTAGTGCGAGTGGCACCTTTGAGCGATTCCAGCGCTTATAACCTCCCACATTTGCAGGTTCTCCTAGCTCGAGGAGGCCGAGTACTGGATTGATCGCATCTCTAAGATGTCGAGACCGCTGCACTGTTCTGAGGTTGAGCAGGTCGAGCTTGCCTCCTTCATGTTTGAGAAGGAGGCCAGTTTATGGTGGGACAGTGTTCTCCGCACTCTTGAGGAAGGGTATGAGTGGTCGTGGCAGGCGTTTGAGGCACGCTTCCACGAGAAGTATTTTTCGGTTATGTACCGACACGTGAAGGAGTGAGTTCCTTCGCCTTCGTCAGGGAGGGATGTCGGTGATGGAGTATGAGAACCGGTTCACTGAGCTAGGTTGCTATGCTCCTTTGATTCTGAGTGATCAGCCGATGAGGATGCGACGCTTTTCTGAGGGATTGAGGCCTGAGATCTGATCGAAGATGTGCTGTGTTAGCATATCTTCCTATGCGGAGTTGGTGAGCATGTCCTTGCGAGCTGAGCAGGACGGGGACAGGTCGTCCCGTATGCAAGCACCTATGGTTCCCAGACCACGACCTGACTTTCAGAGTGTACCATTTCTCCGTAAGAGGGCGCGGGCAGATTCTCCTCCGAGGCTTTCAGCGTTGCCCGCTCAGTAGGTGCCAGCTGATCTTCACTGTTCGTACTATGGTAAGATGGGGCATTTGGATCGTACTTGCTTTTCACGTATGCGGGATAGTGGATTTACTCCACCACAGAGGATCAGCCGTCCGATGCCTCAGGTTATATCACCTCCACCTCTTCGTTCAGCGCCAGCTCATCCATCCTTCAGACCTTCTGTACCTAGCTTCGGGCCACCTCAGTGGCCCATGGTTCCTCCGCCGAATCGCCAGTAGCAGGCTCGAGTTCACGCGCTCTCAGCTGAAGTGCTTGTGGCTGACTTGGTGCCGAGATCCTTTGAGGTTACAGCTCACATTAAAGGTATTCCCATTTCTATGTTGGTGGATACAGGGTCCACTACCTCTCTTATATTGTATGCGGCAGTTATGCGTCTGAGTTTGGGCACGGTCACTATGAAGGGAGTGACGCTCACTACCACTACAGGGATCTCCTCTGCTATGAACAAGCGTTGTTTGGATTGTTTGATTGATCTTGGAAGTGGATTGATTCTTGTTAACCTTTTTGTCGAACCTCTTTACCATTACGATGTCATTATGGGTATGGATTGGCTCACGAGGATGCGAGCAGAGATTGATTGTGAAGCAAGGTCGTTGACAATCCATGGACCTGACGGCGAGACAGTTACTTTCCCAGTTCAGGTCAGTTACCCTTTTCGTCTTAGTTATTATACTTCTCTGTTGGAGAGTATGGCTGGATCGGTGTTTGAAAGCACGCCTGTAGTTCGGGAGTTTGAAGATGTGTTTGAGTCGATTCCTGGATTACCTCCTCAGCGCGAGATTGACTTTACCATCTATCTCATGCCAGGTACGACGCCCATTTCTTTGCCCACCTATCGTATGCCTCTGAGTGAAATGGACGAATTGAGGAAGCAGATAGATGGCTTGTTGAATTTGGTCTTTATTCGGCCTAGTGTGTCTCCTTGGGGAGCACCTGTCCTGTTTGTGAAGAAGAAAGATGGTTCCTTGCGATTATGTATTGATTATTACAAGTTGAATCAGGTAACTGTGAGGAATAAGTACCCTTTGCCTAGGATCGATGATTTATTTGATCAGTTGAAGGGGGCACGGTACTTTTCAAAGGTTGATCTGCAGTCCGGGTATCACCAGCTGCGCGTTAAGAATGAGGACGTGCAGAAGATTGCCTTCAGGACTAGCTTTGGCCACTATGAGTTCCTTGTGATGTTGTTTGGTCTTATGAACGCACCGGCCGTGTTCATGGATCCGATGAACAGAGTATTTCGGCCATTCTTATTCTGATTCGTCATTATCTTTATCGATGACATTTTGATATATTCTGCTAGTCGGGAAGAGCACAAGGAGCACTTAAGAGCGGTCTTGGATACTCTTAGGAAGAATCAGCTTTTTGCGCAGTTCAAGAAATGCGATTTCTGGAAAGAGGAAGTCAAGTTCCTGGGACATGTGGTGTCCAAGGAAGGGATAGCTGTCGATCTTGCTAAGGTAGCTGTAGTTCAGGACTGGAAGCAACCTGGTTCAGTTACTGAGGTGAGGAGCTTTCTGGGTCTAGCAGGCTATTATTGACGCTTCATACGAGACTTCTCGAAGATAGCCAGACCGTTGTCTCAGTTGACATGGAAAGATTTGAAGTTTGCCTGGAATGAGAGGGCGGAGATAGCTTTTCAAGAGCTGAAGGACAAGTTGACGTCCGCCCCTGTGCTAGTATTGCTAGAGCAAGGGGTTAAGTATATTATATATACTGACGCCTTTCGCATTGGCCTGGGTTGTGTCCTTATGCAGAAGGACAGGGTGATTGCTTATGCTTCGAGACAGTTGAGGAAACACGAAGAAAATTACCCTACACACGACCTGGAGTTGGCAGCTGTCATTTTTGCATTAAAGCTCTGGAGACATTACCTCTACGGAGAGGAGTTCGAGCTCTTTTGCGACCACAAGAGCCTTAAGTACATCTTCACGCAGCGTGACTTGAATATGAGGCAACGCCGGTGGATGGAAACATTGAAAGACTTTAAGTTCGATGTTTCTTACCATCCGGGTAAGGTAAACCTTGTGGCAGACGCGTTGAGTCGCAAGAAGACTATAGAGTTTGCGGCTCCGCTAATGATAGTAGAATGGGACATGTTGTAGTTTGTGCGAGACTTTGAGCAGAAACGTACAGTGGAAGAGCCGTATGAGGTTATCGTACACATTCGTGTACAACCCCTCATTGACGAGAGGATCTTTGCAGCTCAGGAAGATGATGAGCTTTTGGTGAAGATAAGAAAGCGGGTTGGTATAGATGAGAACTCCGAGTGGAGTGTTAGTTCAGATGGGGGCCTATGATTTCGTGGCCGATTATGTGTTCTAGACATTCCTGACTTGAGACGGGAGGTTCTCGAGTTAGCCCATAGTTCTAAGCTTGCGATGCATCCAGGTGGCACGAAGATGTATCAAGATATGAGAAGATCTTATTGGTGGGACAACATGAAGGTTCATATTGCTGAGTTTGTATCTCGTTGTCTCACATGCCAGCAGGTCAAGGCAGAGCATTGCCGACCTCCTAGGCTGCTTCAGCACATGCCCATAGCAGAATGGAAGTGGGACTTCATCTCTGTGGATTTTATTTTAGGGTTACCGAGAACGAGGAAGGGACATGACTCTATTTGGGTGATCGTCGACCGATAGATGAAGTCAGCTCACTTCTTATCGATAAGAGTCACAAACTCTGCAGACGAGTTGGCTAGGTTGTACATCAAGGAGATTGTACGTCTGTATGGAGTTCCCTTGGAGATTGCGTCTGACAGAGATATGCGTTTAACATCTATCTTCTGGACTCCTATCCAAGAAGCGATGGGTGTGAAATTGAAGTTTAGCACCGCGTTTCATCCGCAGACAGACGGGTAGACGGAATGTGTGAATCAGATTCTGGAAGACATGTTGTGAGCTTGTGTTTTGGATTTCAAGGATAGTTGGGATGATTGTCTCCCTTATGCAGAGTTCGCGTATAATAACAATTTTTAGGCAAGTATCGGCATGGCTCCCTACGAGGTATTATATGGTCGCCCGTGCAGAGCACCGCATTGCTGGGCAGAAGTTGGCGAGCGTAGTTTGATTGGCTTGGAGTTAGTGCAGGCGACTTCAGAGAAAGTTGACATTATTCGACGTCGACTTCTGACAGCCCAGAGTAGGCAGTAGAGTTACGTTGATACGAGGCGGCGACCGCTTGAGTTTTAGGTTGGAGACCATGTATTTCTTAAGGTTTCCCCTATGAAGGGAGTTCTGCGGTTCGGTAAGAAGGGAAAGCTCACGCCGAGATTTATTGGTCCATTTTAAATTCTGGATTAAGTGGGAGTGGTAGCATACCGCCTTCCTTTACCCACACCACTTGCAGGCATACATAACATATTTCATGTTTCTATGTTGAAGAAGTACGTTCCTGATCCTTCGCATATTATCAGTTGGGAGCAGGTGCACTTGAGCGAGGATGCCACATATGTATTGTGACCGGCGCGTATTCTAGACAGGAAGGAGCAGGTATTGCGTAGCAAGATCATTCCTCTGTGAAAGTACTATGAACGCATAATAGTGAAGAAAAGGCTACCTGGGAAACTGAAGCTGAGGTCAGAAAGAGCTACCCTCAGATCCTTGAGGAATATGAGAAGGTAAGAATTTCGAGGACAAAATTTTTCTTTAAGAGGGGTAAATTGTAATGACCCGAAAAATTTTGTGCCAAGACCCGAGTACTACCTCTATTTTTCTTAGAAGTTATTTATGGGTTCATTAACGCTAAACTCGATTGCTTGTGAAATTAACATCAATCACTTTAAATTTGATCTGTATGACCTAAAACTTGTAGAACCGTTAGCACTATGTTACTCTGAAATCTGGGATTCATCGCTAAGTCCAGTTGCATCTGGGAATTTTTAGAAGCTTTGGATCGGACCTGGACCGCGCGTCGAAAGTCCGATAGCAATAATCTTAGACAGTTATGGTCACCATGTTGGACTTGGCCATCACCTCAAAAATCAAGTCTAGATGATGTCCTGGGTCGATTTGATTGAGTCCGGAGTGAAGAGTGTGAGAACGGTGAGAAATTAAATGTACTTTATGAAATCTGAGTCGTGTCGCTTGTGCGACGATTTTAAGCAATCTGACCGTTGGATTCTGACCCAATTTCACCCTCAGATCAGGGAAGATGGCCCAGGCACGTCATAGTGCTTGTGAACCTGATCGAGTTTCGGTGACCGTTGAATTGAGTGTGGTCCGCCACAGCTGATTTGTAAAGCCGATCGGTATGAAAACTCAGCCTGACCTATATCCATGTTCAGTGAGCTTAAGTCCAACCGCACGCGGAAAAAGGACCACCGAAAGTGCTCCGTTGGATCGAGAGAGGCCTGAATTTGGTTATAACCTAAGTATACCTTGGTCCCGGGGTTATTTTCATCAATGTTAGGCCTATATAAAGACCTTAAAACCCTCACTCTCTTTTCCATACGAATTTCCTAACCCTAGCTAAGAAAGAGAGAGGAAAAGAGAGAGAAAGTAAGAGAGAAGTTGGTGAATCATTTTTAGATTCTTTTCTGTTACTCTACATTCTTAAACCATCACTTTTGAATCGTTATTCCAGCGATTCTAAGTTCCTTCTTGGGTAAGTTAACCTAACCCTAATCTGTTTTAGAGCTTAGAATAGTTTATGTGTTGTTGTAGCTTATTTCTATTATTGCCTTAGGTTATCTAGTCGCCGTTGACGAAGACAAATCGTCTGAATCAGTTCGGTGCGCTATTTCTAGTTTAAGGTACGGACTATATTCGTATAGGTGATGGTTTTCAAGGCTTTCAATGTCAGATAATGGTTTATTCTTGTTATGGATGCAATTTCACATGCCAAATGCTATGTTTATTTTGTGTTCCTGATATGTATGTGTTATATTGAGATTTGTGTATTCTATGTATATGTAGAAAGTACCGTATATGTATAAAATATGAACATGTGTTTGCAATGATTATTTGTCGTGTACTTGTGCTAAATGTATGTGTGTCAACTCCTTAGCAAAAGGAATTGTCCAAATGCGTGTTTTCCAACATACGTCATGTATGTTGCACTATATAGTCTAAGTGTTTGTAGAAATGTCTGAATGGTCTAAAGTGTAATTTATTATCCTAATTGCGGGCATTGAGAAGCGATTCTCAACTCTCCTATTGGTGTGATGTTTTCCTACATGCAAGTCACATTCCTTGTTGTTTAACTTCAAGTATTACTCATGTTTAAATCCATGTTAAGTTGATATTCTTCAAATGCTCACATACTACATGGTTTGAATTGTTGTTCCATTACTATTCTAAATTGTTGATATGAATATCTATTGTAGTGGAATATGTTTGGGACTATGAATAGTCCAGGAAAATCGGTAATCGGCCTTGAGTTCGTGGCTGAGGTTACTTTCGCCACAAAGGACGTGATTTGACGAACCCGAGTCGTATTAGAGTTGTCGGCAGTGGTTTGGCCACACAGAGTGTTTGTGTACTCTATGTCATTCAACCCAACGTGCGCTCGTGCTAGTCGAGTTCGTCGAGTAACCCGATTGTCCGATATATGTTCACCATGTATGGACGCTATTGTATGAATTTAGGGTACCAAACTTACCAATGAAATCCTGTTAACCATGGTACCTTAATCCGCTAAGACTCATGAGCCAGACATGGTGGTATGGGACACCGTGGTCGAGCTGTCGGCCTACGCTGGGGTGATGAGCCTCCCCGTAGTGACCAGTGAGCACACCAGACTCGTGAGCCGATTATAGTGGTATGGGACACTATATTCGTGCTGTCGGCCTACATTAATTGGTGACGAGCCCTTTGTAGTGACCTCGAGCATACCTTGATATTGCATTTGGGCGACGAGCCTTAGAGTAGTAACGAAGGTATGATAGGCGTGCATTGATTGATGATGAGCCCTTTGCAGTGACCTAAAACCATATGATCGTATGAGATTGCCTAGGACTGACGACCCTAGAATGGATCACTGTGTGGAAATTAATATAAGGAAGGTACCTTAGCTTCCCAATCCTGCTGTATGAAAAGGACTAATAACAACTTGGAAATCATGTGCATGTACCGCATTGCATGTGCCTGGAAGAGGTGGAGCACTTGAGGACGGTTGTCACGCGTAACATAAGATGAAGACGCTGAGGGTGTACGGGCGAGGGCATGCATCATTCTACATACATCCTTGCACTAACAAGAGTAATTAAGACATGTTTGATCGTTCTGCTTTATCATTACTGCTTGATTGAATTGATAATATGTTAACCTTTGTTTTATTGTTTCACTGAGTTAATCACTCACTCCCACGTTCTGGGACGGTGTTTAAACACCAACTAGACTCTATCTTAGATGCAGATGTTGATGCAACCCTTGAGGCAGAGCAGGAGTTCGAGGATGATGAGGCCACATTTTCTTTTATGCAGTTCTCAGGCGGGTTCATGTGAGCCATGTCCTGATGCGTGGGAATTCTGGGTTTTCTTTTGGAATAGATAATGTCATTTAATATTTATATTTTTTGATAATAACACTTGTAAGTATGACCTGACATGTATTCGTATTTCAGGGACTTGCACATGTACACTTATGTTTCCTTAAGTTTTCCGCTTGCGTTCTTCACTTATCCCTGAATTATGTTTGCAGTTTGGCTTAATCTATTCCATGTTTTATATACTCTTATAGACAGCATACATCCATCATCAAATATGTTGCATAAGTGATGTTTTGAAACTTGGGAGCTGAGTTATGCTCGACCCCCAAATTTCAGGGCGTTACATATGTACTCTAAATTTATTTTTTCCATTTTGGGTTTTTCTGAGATAGCTCAGAAATCTCAGTGGGTTTGTTTGTGGTGATCCCATAAAAATCACAAAGTGGGTTTTGTTGTGATAGCTTGTGAAAATCACAAGAACTTTATTAGGTTGTTAAGTGACCCTAGGAAACCCTTGAATAGTGAAAGCCAAAATTGCAATAGTAGTAATTTTGGGAGTGGAGTAGGTGTGGGTTTAAGCACTGAACCACTATAATTTCTTTGTGCATTGTGATGAATGTTCTTATTATTTACATGCTTATCTTGTGATTAATTTGCTCTTGCTGAGTTTGATATTTTAATTTCAAAGACGTCTTGAAGTAAGGTTGTCCTGCCTAAATCTTTTATGTGAAGGTTGTCTTATGAATTATTTGATATCGAGAATTCAATACTTTAAGCAATTGAGTATTATTGTTTTATTGTTCCGCATTATATCGAAATATTTGGGTAGTCCTACCCCCTCCCACCCCCCCCCCTCTAGGACATCTATAGCTCATCCTTTCAAGTGGTAT
Source organism: Magnolia sinica (assembly GCF_029962835.1). Classification (NCBI taxonomy): domain Eukaryota; kingdom Viridiplantae; phylum Streptophyta; class Magnoliopsida; order Magnoliales; family Magnoliaceae; genus Magnolia; species Magnolia sinica. The sequence goes on along the minus strand of NC_080573.1, from coordinate 67,572,813 downwards.
CAAAGCGAGGTTGCTCTTTTTATGATTAACATCCTAGAGCTAGATCCAGATATATTGGAATGTTAACTTTCGATAGTCTATCCATTTCCAGGCCACCTCCCTTTGATGGCTCAAACTACTCTTATTGGGAAGAAAAGATGAGGATTTTCCTCAAGTCCATTGATGAAAGTATGTGGCAAGCCACCATGACCCAATGGATCCCTCCAATGATGGAGGTAGTGGTTGAAAATAGAACCACGTCCATGAAAGAAATCACTTATACTTTTTAGACGACAGTTCAGAAAAGTGAAATTAGTGCTAATGCAAAAGCCCTTAATGCTATTACTTGTGCTCTATCACCAGATGAATTCGAAAGAATCATTTCTCGTGATACAGCAAAACAAGCATGGGATATTCTAAAAATGACACATGAAGGGACTAACATTGTAAAAAAGTCTAAGATTCAAATTCTCACAACAAAGTTTGAGAAAATCCATATGGAAGAAAATGAATCATTCATGGACTTCTATACTAAACTAAATGACAGTATTAACTTTATGTGGGGTCTTGGAGAAAAAGTCCTTGAAAGCAAAGTGTGCGTAAAAATACTACAATCACTTCCTGACGGGTTCAATTCTAAAGTTACTGCGATTCAAGAATTGAGGGATACCGATGCTATGAAGGTAGAGGAATTAGTTGGATCTCTACTAACCTATGAGCTGAATTTCAAATCTCCTAAAAACAAGTCCATAGCCCTTAAATCTTCTAAATCTAAAGACTCAGATTCTAAAAATGATGAAAATGAAGATGATATGGTTATGTTAACTAAAAAGTTTTATAAAATTTTCAAAAATAAAAATAGATCAAATTTTCAAAAACCTTTTGACAAAAGAAAAGGAAATTCAAATGTTTAGAAATCAAAATCTAAAGACACCCAATGCTTCAACTGTTTTGAATATGGGCATGTAGCTTCAAAATGTCCTAAGAAGGATAAATCCAGAAGAAGAGGTATGATTGCCACTAGGGTTGAATCATCAGAATCTAAATCTGATTCAGAAACTGACAAATTAAACCAAGAAATTGAGAAAGATCAAAAGGCATTCATGACCATAGCTAGAATCACTTCCTCAGATAATTCTGACTATGAAACTCCTGAAAGTGATTTTGAAAATGAAGAAGATATTTAAATTTCTTATGATGCCCTATATAAAGAGAGTTGTAAGATTGTGGCCAAATTGAAAATTCAAAAAGAAAATTTTGTTGATTTGAAATTAGAACTTGAAAAATCAGTTTTGGAAAAATCCCATTTTTCTAATCGTTTTGAGAAAACCAAACTAGATTTAAATCCAAAAATTTCTGAAATTCAAAATCTCAAAACTGTAAATGAGAATTTAAAATTAGAAGTTATTTATCTTCTAACTTCAAAAGAGACTTTGATATACACCCAAGGTAACCAAAGACTTGAAAAGTTATTAACTACATCTCGTTGAAGTAACAACAAATCTGTCTTGGGATATATAAAAAATGGTACCGAAAAATCAAAAAATTCTACTCCCATATTTGTAAAAGGTGAATCTTCAAAATATAAAGTAGAAACTATAAAAGAACAAAAGAGGAATGAAAATTCATTTTAAAAAACTTTCAATCCAAAAACTAAGGCCAACTATTATAAATGTCAAAGGAAAAATAAGAATCCTCCTCTAACAAATAAGATAGTGCACTTACTTAAAGAGCTCTTGAAATACAACTCTAGAAATAACAAAGTAAGTAGAAATAAGAAAAACTCTTACTCCCAAAGACAACAAATAGTAAGAGATCCTCCTAAACCCAAAACCATATTGAAATGGATTCCAAAAGATAAGTGTCTTGTTATCCACACAACTTTCAATGCAAGTAGCCATTCAAGATGGTACTTGGATAGTAGATATTCTAGACATATGACAGGTGATAAGGTGATACTATCAGACATCAATCAAATCGATAGTGGCTCAATAACATTTGGAGATAGTAACAACTGTAAAATCATCAAAAGAGGTAATGTAAAACTTCCTAACCTACTTGTTTTTAAAGATGTCTTATATGTTGAAGGTTTAAAACATAATTTGTTGAGCATATCTGAAATATGTGATAATAATCATAGTTTTAAATTTTTAGATCATGGATGTGAATAACTAATAACTAAGGTCATATAATATTAAATGGTTGAATAACCTTTGAAAATTGCTATATCATTGATGAATCTTATTCTTCAAATCGCTCTTGCTACATGGTCGAAATTGATGATACTGAATTATGGCATTAATGTCTTGGACATGTAAACTATAGAGACATATACAATTAAGCAAGAGAGATCATCTTCGAGGCTTACCCAAACTGAAATAAAAATAAAAAAATAGAGAAGAAAGTATGTGGTGCCTAACAAATAGGTAAACAAATCAGAAGTTATTACAAAAAGGTGAACTCCTGAGCCACAACTAGCCTCTTGATCTACTCCATATGGACTTAGTTGGACCAACTCGAATGGAGAGTAGAGGTGGTAAGAAATACTTTCTAGTTATAGTTGATGACTACACTAGATACTCTTGGGTAGCCTTCCTAAAAGAAAATTAGGATGCTTTTGAAGAAGTCAAAAAGTTATTTAAATGCATCCAGCCTGAAAAAGAACTATTTGCGAAAAGAATAAGAAGTGATCATGTCACTGAATTTAAAAATAGCAATTTTAAGAAGTTCTGTAATGACCATGGAATATTACATAAATATTCTTCTCCTAAAATCCCTCAGCAAAATGGTGTTGCCGAGAGGGAAAATAGAGTTCTAGAAGAAATGGGGAGTGTTATGATTAATAGTTGAAAAAAATTAGCAAAAAATTTATGGGCTGAAGTTGTTAATACTACTTGCTATATTATTAATCGAGTTTATATAAGAGCAGGTGAAAATAAAACATCTTATAAACTTTGGTTTAATAAAAGACCGTCTATAAAATATTTTCATATTTTTGGAAGCAAATGCTTCATTTTATGGGATCGGGAACATCTGAAAAAATTTGAAGCAAAAAGTGATGAGGGTATGTTTTTGAGGTATGCTCTGAATGGTAGAGTATATCGTGTCCTGAATAAAAGGACTGGAGTGATACAAGAATCCATAAATGTTGTTATTGATGATCAATCAATCACTCCCAATTATGATCATGATGATGAAATTACTATTGTCAATCAATCTGAACCATCATCAAAATTAGATTCAATTGAGAATAGATTATTTAAGGATCATTCGACTAATCTAATACTTAGTAACCCTCGCACTAGTGTTCAAACCAGAAGACAATTGGAAAACATTTGTAATCATGTGTGCTTCACTTCTTAGATAGAACCGACTAATGTAAATGAAGCCCTTGCTAATGAAAATTGGATTTTAGCTATGAAAGATGAATTAACTCAATTTATCAGAAATGATGCTTGATATCTATTTCCTAGACTTCTGACAAACATGTGATTGGAACTAAATGTATCTTTAAAAATAAATACGATGAATTTGGTAATATTATAATGAAGACATATTGATTGTTCAAATATATGTAGATGATAATATTTATGGATCCACAAATGCTAACCTTTCTTCTAAGTTTGCAAATTCTATGAAATTGGAATTTGAGATGAGTATGGTTGGTGAGTTGAAGTATTTCCTTGGTCTCCAAGTGAAACAACTTAAGGATGAGATATTCATATCTCAAACCAAGTATGCGATGAATCTCATTAAGAAATTTGGGTTTGAAAATGGTAAAAACTTTCAAACACAGATGGCTACAACACTCAAGTTGTCTAAAGATGATTCAGGTAAAAATGTTGATCTGTGTCTTTATCGTAGCATGATTGGTAGTCTATTATACTTAACTGCCAGTAGACCTGATATTTCTTTTAGCATAGGTGTATGTGCTAGATATCAATCTAACCCTAAAGAATCTCATTTGTTTGTGATCAAAAGAATAATCAGATATGTTGCTATCATAGCTAATTTGGGGTTATGATATCCTCATGATACATCTTTACAGGTTGCTAGATAAACGGATGCTGATTGGGTAGGTAATGTCGATGATAGAAAATCCACAAGTGGTGGATGCTTTTACATTGGAAATTGTCTTGTCTCTTGGATGAGCAAGAAGCAAAAATCAATATCTTTATCTATTATAGAAGCTGAGTATATTGTGGCAAGAAATGCATGCATGCAATTGATGTGGATGAAACTATGTTAGAAGACTATGGTATTGATCATGATACCATGAATTTATACCACAACAATACCAGTGCCATAAACATATTTGAAAATTTCATTCAACATTCTCGAACTCAACACATCGATATTCGATATCATTATATTCGAGAATTAATTGAAAGCAAGTCTGTCATACTCGAATACATCAATACTGAAAAATAACTTGTAGATATTATGACAAAACCACTAGATAGTGTCAGATTTTTTAATTTGAAAAATGATATTGGATTATGCTGTATGTCTTGAGTAATCATCCTTTATTACAAATTATTTTTATTTATTGTCATTTATTTTATTATGCATTAAAAGGAAAATACAAAAGAAAATATGAAATTAAATTTTTTTTTTTGGGTTATTTCGGCCAGCCCATAGCTGACCGATTGGTTCGACCAGCCGAGCACCGCACTCGGGCTAATCGAATCGTGTGCGATCTGGGCTAATAAGGGGGAAAAACCTTTAAACTTTCATTTCTGCTTCACCTTCCTTGGCTCGCCGCTGCTTCCTTCGACCAACCCATCATCCTAGCCTCCTAGTAAATGGTTCATTTGTCATTTTCTTCTAGATTTAATCTTCTAATAGTGATTTATTTGAGATTCCATAATTTTTTTTAAATCTAGAGCTTTCTTTTTATTGGGTTTTGCTAAAAAATTTCATCTAATCAAACCCATCAATCCTTTTTGTGATTCCTTGTTATTCTTTAGTCACTTCTTCCATGGAACATCGAACCAAGCGTACCATTCATCATCATCAGTTCGGTTCCTCATCTTGCTTTGCTAATCGGGTTATGTGCACTATTCACACACCTGAGGATGACCCGGAGTATGTGTGGGATTTCCATACTCGGAGTATAATCATTGAGTGAATTGTGAATGTCAATCACATTGTTAAATTCGGCCTTCTTGAAATTCTCTCCAAGGTAAGATGGGAGAAAATTTTTAGTTAGGGAGGAGCAACTTACCGATTGATTGCCCAGGGGATGTACGCATTCATAAGTGAAGTTTCTTCTGAACTATTAACATTTAATATTCAATTTCTAGAAGACACTGTCACTATCACACCCTCCATCATATCGTCCCTTATGGACATTGATAAGGTGGAAGATGGAATTCCTATTTCTACTCTTTTTGAGGATATGTATTCTTCAGAAAGAAATATCATTTCCGTGGTGTTATGTGGCTTTAATGCCCAATGACGACACTGTAACTCTCTCCCTACTTTCAATTTATTTCCAAAATACCGCAGTCTTCACTGCATCTTCACTTTAAATGTCGATCCTAGGGCAGGGAATAAGACTAATCTTACTCCTTACATGATGTGTATTTTACACTCTATTGTATCTGGTATTCGCATTTGTCTTCCTTCGTTGATGTCTTATTTGATTATTCAGTATCGTTTCCATCCTTGTCATGGGTCTATTCCATTTGCATTCCTTATGACTTCCCTTTCTTTACAGTTCAAAATCCAAATTCCCAGGATTGAAGCACCGGAGTCCAAGTTTCCATTTTGTAGTGCAAACCTAAACATGATGAAACTTGAATTGAGACCTAAGCAGCGAGGTGATGAGGAAGAAGTTCCTGAAGGAGATGTTAACATGGATGATATTTTTGCTGACCTGGAAGAATCTACCAACACAGATGATTCAAACTTCCAGCCTTCCCAATTCTCTAACAAATTGGGGAATTTAGAGAAGAAGGTGGACGGTTTGCATGTTTCATAGGAATCATTACTTCAGACTCAAAAACATCAAATGAAGAAATGAAAAAGTGCTTTCATTGATTTAGTCGGAGTGTGAAGATCAATGATCCTGATATGCCTGCACCATCATCTTCTAGTTCTAATTGATAAACTTTTATTATGGTCTATAATAACTATAATTCTCTTTTTGGATTACTTGCACTATTTCATAACTTTTCCCTTACATACATTTGGATGATTTAATATCTAATGTTTAAATGACTTTCTATCCTTATGTTATATGGTATTATGCTTGATTATCTGGTTGACCACTTCATTTGTTGGTTTCTTCCTCTGTCAACTTCTAATAAAAAGGGGGAGAAAAGCTATGGATAATATGTGGATATGATTATGAGAACGACTCTCTCACATTAATACACATATGAGCACCTACACTTACATAAACTCTATGGAATTATATATATTTTCGTTGCATGTGATATATATGACTAAGTGCTCAGGGGGAGTTTTCATATGCATGCTCTAAGGGGGAGAATCAAGATCCAAGATATCTCTAGTGGTGCACAAATGTTCTTTTGAATCATTACTCATATGTATAGGATAAGTTATTGAGATGTTGTAATAAGTTATGATGAGTTGTGTGATCATATAAGTATGTTTGTCATGAATTTGACAAAGGGGGAGATTGTAAGTGCTTATACTCAAGAACAATCAACTTTCTCAAATTTTGTAGTCCTAAAAGGATCATAAGCTCTCAAGAAGATACTCTTTGACAACTCATGAAGATACGTTATCGACTCAATTAAGCATTTTAGGGAAGATTCAACATCTCAAGGCATGAAAGTACATGGTTCTAAGATCAGAACACTTCGAATGAGTCAACCATTAGGTGGTATAACCTTAGATTGACCTTAGGTTAGGTATATTTTTCATAACGTCATAAAGATCATTTTTTATGTTAAAATACACTCTAGTTAGGCAAGCCTGACATCTGGTTCAGCTAGTCTAACACTTTTGTCATGCCCCAAACTCGGAAACTGGGCTCATAAAATTCTCGATCACCAAATCCGGTGCCGATAGCCTCCATAGTACCCCATTCTCGAGTCCCAGCACCTATACGCTAGATTTCGATCCTGGGATCCTATAAGGAGGATTTTTCAACGTACATTTATCCCGTAAGAAGCATAACCACAAGTATACCCAAATCACAAAGATAACATCATCATCACATATCCATTAATATAAACATTTGAATACAGTGCAAAAATGGAAATACATATATTGATAATCAAGCCCCCAGAAGACAGCTACATGCTCCAAGCTCAACATCGTTGCGACCTAACACCACCTGTACGCATCTATCGTTCATAAGCTTATAGAAAGCTTAGAGGGTGGTGTAAGTGTGTACGATGCACGTGCCAAGCATATAGATATCAGAGTAAGTAAAAATACTACAATCCATAATCGTACAATATCAGAGTAATGTAGAGACATAGTAAATCAAATATCATATACTAAGGATGCAATGCAATATACAATTCTTAACGAGTCCACGAATGCAGTTAACCTCATCTAGGCCATATAAATGTAAAACATAGCAACCTAAAATGTCATATGCCGTAGATGTAATGCAAAATGTGGTGCGAATGAAATAACCAAGCTGGAATATGAAGTCGGGATAATAGTATGTAATATCGCAGGCTATAGGATTCATTACAAGGGACTTCTATCCAAACTAGTCCCATACCTAAATTTAGATAGATAGACTCAATACTCCTGATCTCAGGTTAGTCGCGCGTCTAACCAAAATCCTTGCCATTGCGAAGGTACACAAATCAAATTAGTTGTGCACCACCAGCCCGATTGGATAGTAAATGAATGAATGAATGAGTAAAATGCTGAGTATACAACTCCTGCTCAATAAGTCCTCATATCAACACTGTAAATCTCTTTGATCATCATCGAGGTCTGGTACACTGTACATGCAATCGCCGCCCATTGGACGCGCAACCATGCAAGTGGAAGAGACCTCACTATCCGCCTGGCCAGTAGTCAGCCAATATTTACCTGGCACGTTAATAATGGACCCAATTATGAGCTGGTCAAACTCAGCATAGCTATCCCCACTACCCTCCGGCAGGTAAGGTCATAACCCCTTCTCATTCGACCATGACACACTAGGAGAAGCGGCCTACCGGTATTCGGCACTCGGGCGCTTATGTATCCACTTGGTCTAGACGTTAAGGCATCTCCTGGCCATAGAGGTTTAAGAATTTTCACCTAGTGACATCTATGGCGCCCCGATGCTAGTAACAGATTTTCGGTGTCCTATCTGGTCATCCACGACATGCCTGCGGAGGCTATGGCCCTGATGTCGCTAGGGCGTATAGTAATCACAACACATAATGTAAGATGCATGAGTCATATAATCCATTCATGCATCAATCCTGCGCATATCGTGCACTCGTGTGAGACAATCTCCGCCTATCAGGGAGTCTCATATCAGCCTGCCCAATGACATATGCAATGGTCAATCACATCTCATAACAAACATGCAGATGATATATATGGGCATGTATCGTGATAATATGCTGTCACATACTCATAATCGGTATCGACAATCGGCACCGATAATCGGCATCGATAATTGACCTATACAATCAGCCTCGGCAATCAGAATTGGCCTCGACAATTGGAATCGGCCTCGACAATTAGAATTGGCCTCAATAATCAACCTAGACAATCGGAAACGTCCTCGATAATCAGAATTGGCCTCGATAATCAGAATCGGTCTCGATAATCGAAATCAGCCTCGATAATCGGAATTGGGCTCGACAATTGAAATCGGCCTTGACAATCGAAATCGATGAGAACGGGCCTAACAAGGCCTAAGGGGAGGTCACAATGTGGACATTTAACCATCATTACCCATCGATGTGGACATTTAACCAACATTGCTCCCAAGGAGTGGCCCACATAGAGCTAAACATATAGTGGACCTATGGCCTCATACAAGGGCCTCATACACAACATAATAGGTCACATTTAATCTTAATGGGCCTCATATAATCATAATGGTCCTTACAGAAGGGTCTCATATATCACAATGGGTCGCATTACATGGGCCTAATACACATCACATGGGCCGCATCACATGGGCCTAATACACGTCACAATGAGTTGCATAACATGAGCCAAATACACATCACAATGGGTCGTGTCACGTGGGCCACATATACATCAAGTGGACCGCATCGCATGGGCCTCGAATACATCACAATGGGCCACATCATATGGGCTAAAAATTCATCATAATGGGCCACGTGACATGGGCCTAATACACATCAGGCCGCATGACATGGGCCTAATACATCACAATGGGCCACATGATATAGGCCTAATACATCACAATGGGCTGCATGGTATGGGCCTAATATACATCATAATAGGCCTCAGTACATGGGCCATAAATACATCGCATTAGGCCTCACTCATGGGCCGCATATACATCACAATGGACCTTACGAAAGGGCCACCAACACGTCATATTAGGCCACACACAAGGGCCCATGGGTTAGGCAGAAGGGATGGGTAGTGGGTGCATCACATACATCATAGTGGGCCTAATGGAGAAACCCATATAGTCCAGAAAATTAGGTGGACAGATTGCCTATAATACATACTTCAAGGTGGGCTTATTGTACCACCAAAATGGGCTCAATGGGGTAGCGCATAATCCAGGAAAAATGGATGGGTAGCATGGTTAAGACACATACATTAAGGTGGGCCCCATAAATAGCCCATGGTGGAATTTGCTGGAGGGTGTGGGGACCCCACATATTACTAATGGGCCCCACACAGATGGTCAGCATGGAAATAGAATACATACAGCATGATGGGTCCACGTGAGTGGCCCACCACAGTTTGAATTAAAATAATATTTACACTTTTCCTTCATCTAGGCCTACCCAAATGGATAGGCAGCGTGGATACAACATACATTGTGGTGGGTCGCTCAAGTGGACAACACAAATAAAACACATACATCTCAGTGCACCCCACACCAGAAAATAGATGGGCAACGTGGAGGGAAACATACATCTTGGTGCTCCCTCACCACACTGACCAGATGGATGGTGTAGATGCAAAATAGATACATGAGGTGGGCCTACCCGCTGCGAGGGAAAAATGGATGGACGGTGTGAATATACACTATCCAAGTACGGACAGTGCTATACAGCAAGAGTGGGCCCCATAGGATTTGCTGACGTTAATCCATCAGCCATCACTATTGGATGGACGACATAGATAAACACATATATCAGGGTAGGGCTCCACTGGCAAAATGGATGGATGGTCTGAATATAAAACATATACATCTTGGTGTGGCCCACCGTCTAGCTATCTGGATAGTGTGTATGCTGCATATACATCACAGTGGGGGTCACAGCACTGTCCAGGACTGCGTCCATCACCGTCCAAATTCTGTGGACGGTGTGGATGGAAGGCATACATCACAATGAGGTCCACCATCCCAGCTGGACGGCTAGATAAAATACAGGCATCAGGTGAGCTCCACCGTCCCAGCTAGATGGCTGGATGAAACACATACATCGATCAGATGGGTCTCACCATCCAATTTTGTTGGATAGTGTGGATATAAAATAAATACATCATGGTGGGTCCCACCCACATGTGTCACGTGTGTGGGGTGGGCCCCACATCCCAAAATAGAGGGACAACTTGGAGAAAACACATGTATCATGGTGCCCACAAGGCTTATTACATCTATACAACAGCTGTATCTACTGGCTGTACAACAGATGGATGGCTAAGATACAATTGCATACATCAAGGTGGGCCTGTTGGCCCCACAGAACTTGCTGACGTGAGTCAGCAGTGGGACCCACTGTCCCTACTTCAATAGACGATGTGGATTTCTCACATACACCAAGGTGGGCTCAATCATGATTGTCACACCCCAAACCTGAAAATTGGATCCACAGGATTCCCGATCGCCGATCCCGGTGCCGATAGCCTCCGTAGTATCCCATTCTTAGCCCCTAGTGTACATAAGCCAGGTCCTGATCCTAGGATCCTATAAGGAGGATTTTCTAGCATACATTTGTCTCATAAGAAGCATAACCGCAAGTATACCCAAATCATAAAGGCAATATCATCATCACATATCCACTAATATAATCATTTGAATACAATGCTGAAAGGAAAAAATACATATATCAAAATCAAAGCTCCAGAGGACAACTGCACGCTCCAAGCTCAATGCTACTGCAACCTAACGCCACCTACACGCATCTATCGTGTATAAGCTTATATAAAACTTAGAGGGTGGTGAAAGTGTGTACACAAGGTAAGTATCAAGTAAGTAATATCAGAGTAATCAGAGTAAGCGAAAATATAATGGTAAGTCCATGAGTGCTATCAGTCGTACCAAGGCTATACGATGTAAGGCATGAATGCTAATGGCCATATTAAGGCTATGCAATGCAAAACATAATAAGACAATAATAAATGTCGAAGATATAATGCAATATGCAAATCTTGCCAAGTCTGTCTAAGCCATATAAGTGCAAAAACATAATAACCCAAAATGCTAAGTACTGCAGATGCAATGTAATATGCGGTGCGAATGAAATGACCATGCTGGAATGTGAAGTTGGGATGATAGTACGTAGTATCATAGGCTATGAGGTCCACTACAAGGGATTTCTATCCAAACCAGTCCCATACTTAAATTTGGATAGTCAGACTCAATATGGTAAACTCCTGATCTCAGGTTAGTCGCGCGCCCAAACGAAATCCTGGCCATGAGAAGGTACACGTAACAAATAGTTACGCACCACCAGCCTGAGTGGATAGTGAATGAATGAATGAATGTATATGCAATTCCTACTCAATAAGTCCACATATCAGTACGGTTGCTCTCTGGAGAAATCACCGAGGTCTATTACACTCCACACAGACTGCCTCCTCCCTAGCTGCACAGCCCAACGAGTGTAAGAGACCTCACTATCCGCCTAGCCAGCAGTTTGCCAATGCCTACTCTGCTCATCGATAATGGACCCATTTACGAGCTGGTCATACTCAGCCTAGCTTATAGCCTCCTCACTCGGGCGGATAAGGCCACACCCCCTCCCAACTGACCACGACACAGTAGGAGACGCGGCCTACTGGTATTCAGCACTCGAGTGCTCATGTTCCACTCGATCTAGATGTTAGGGCACCTCCTGGCCCCGAAGATTCTAAAATTTTCACCCTAGGACAACTTAAGTGCCCATAGTGCTAGAACCAAGTATTTCTGGTGTCCAATTTAGCCATCCATGATATGCCTGTGGAGGCCATGGTCCTGATGTCGCTAGGGCATACAATGATCAAGTCACACATATGCGAGATGCATGAGTCACATTATCCAGTCATGCAGTAATCCTGCGCGTACTATATACTCATGTGGGTAACTCCTATCACTGAGTCCCATAAATAATTTGCTCAATGGCATATGCTATGATCAGTCACTCCTCATATCAAGCATACATATGATGCGTATGGGCATGAATCATGGAGTTACACTAAGCATGTTATAAGGTGATGAACCACTCTCACAACGAAGATAGGCCTAGAGGCCTACACACAACAAGTATGGGCCTATCAATGGGCCTTAGGGAAAGTCATAATGTGGACATTTAACCAACATTATTCTTACAATGTGGACATCAAACCAACATTGCTCCCAAGGTACAGCCTACCATAAACATTATTACCTGCATTATAGTGAAATCACACATTACATCGGGTGCACATTCCTCGCATTGAGCTATATGTACACCACATCGGGCGTAGCCATGCGAGCCATAAATACATCAAGATGAGCCTCATCACATGGGCTGAAAATATATCATAATGGGCCACAACATATGAGCCAGAAACACATCACAATGGGCCTTGCCAAAGGGGTCGGAAATACATCACAATAGGCCTCAACCCATGGGCCCTAATACATCACAATGGGCCTTAACCCATGTGCCCTAATACATCACAATGAGCCTTAACCCATGTGCCTTAATACATTACAATGAGCCTTAACCCATGGGCTCCAATTACATCACCATGAGCCTCAACCCATGGGCCCTAATACATCACAATGGGCCTCAACTCATGGGCCCTAATACATCACAATGGGCCTCAACCTATGGGCCCTAAATACATCACCATGGGTCTCAACCCATGGGCCCTAATACATCATAATGGGCCTCAACCCATGGTCCCTAATACAACACAATGGGCCTTAACCCATGGGCTCCAATTACATCACCATGGGCCTCAACCCATGGGCCCTAATATATCACAATGGGCCTCAATCCATGGGCCATAATACATCACAATGGGTTTCAACCCATCAGCCCCAAATACATCAAACGGGTCATATCAGGGCCGAATCAAATGGGCTTCATGTATATCAATCGGGCCCACCCTTCTGTATTTTTAAGATCCGACATATTCATAAGTTAACATAGAGGTAGATGAAGTGAAAGCAAAACATCAGCTTGATTGGAACTAAAATGGCCAAGCTTTATCTCCTAGAGGGGGGGGGGGGGGGGTGAATACGACTATGCCAAATTTAAAATAAATACAACGGAAATAAAAAAAAAGAGAGATAACCAAATAAATAAATCAATACACAATGCGGAATGCAATCTCAAAATATTGATTGTTCTAAGGACAACCATGCACCATAAAAATGGCAGGGCAACCTTACTAGAACAAATAGAGAAACTGAAGCTCAAACTGATAAAGAGATAGCAAGGAATAAATTGTAGAAATATAAATCTAAACTATTACAACATTCCCCATTGAGCTTGAAATAAAATGATTACAACATTCACATCCACATACATCTTACAAATGAATAATTAAAGATATGAAATATAAATCATACAACCACAAAACACAAGGGATTATAGTGGTTCACCTGTATGTACACCAACTGTTAATAAATAGCCACATAGCTACCCCACTCTTAATATCCTCACACAGGGGATATCAGCAGTCACTATCAAAGATAGGTTTTCCAGGTTCACCCAAAACCTTCACAATTGTGTCTTTCTCTGTGGGCTTACACAATTAAAAAAACCCCTCTTCTGAGTTTTCCTGGCTCTCCTCAGATAACCAATACAATGAGATTTTTCTGGAAAATCCCAAAAGAAAACTAAATGAAAGTAAATTACATAAACATAAAATACCTGAATTTATCCTTCGATGTAGCAGCCCAGAAGAACCAAGTCGGAGTAGAGATTTGAATGTCTAAGTTCAATGTCCAATACTCACAGAAACCACACAACATATTAATAGTAGATATTTAATTTTTATTATTTCTTATGGTGTGGTCCACTTAAACATTTAATTTATACAATTTTTGATCTCATCTACTAAAATTATATATCAGAATTAATGGGCGGCTTAGATGACCCCATGGAGCCCCATAAGCACCATTTATGTTTAATACATCTTAGGAGAGGAGTTACGTTTTAGCTACAGATCAGCTAGGATTTAGCTACGGATTTAATCCGTAGTAAATTTAGCTACGGATTTAATCTGTAGTAAATTTAGCTATGGATTAAATCCGTAGCTAAATACTTTCAACTTCCATAGCCTTTGATCGATTTTTTGGTAGTGTGAGAACCTTTTTCACTTTAAATCCTTTTGAGAACCTTTTTCACTTCTTCAAGGGTTTCTGATTTGTCCCTTAAGAAGACAACCCATGTATATCTGGTAAAATCATCTACTATTACCAAGATATATCTTTTGGCACCTCGACTTTTTGTCCTGGTAGGTCCTACAAGATCCATATGGAGAAGCTCGAGTGGTCTTGATGTGGTATTGAAATTCACCTTTTTGTATGAGTTCCTCGTTTGTTTGCCAATCTGGCATTCACCACATATTTTATCTAATTTTTGTAGTTTGGGTAAACTTCTTATAAGTTCCTGTTTGCTCAATCTATATAGATTTCGGTAGTGTACATGTTCAAGATGTTTGTGCCACAAATCAGTCTCGTCTGTATGGACCATGTAACAGGATTGATTAGATGAGCTGAATTCGCTAACAATATAGCATTTTTCAGACATTCTACGTCCAATTAGTATTACTGAACCCTTGTTGCTTAGAATCTCACAGCTTTGATTAGAAAATCGTACACTATGGTTATTATCACAAATTTGAGATATGCTTAGAAGATTATGTTTCAATCCTCAACATACAAAACATTTTTAAACAAAGGAAGGTTATAAAGTTGAACCGTACCTTGGCCAATTATCTTACAATTGCTTCCATCACCAAAAGTAACTGACCCATCAATCATATCTTTAAGATCAATGAATAAAGCCTTGTCGCCTACTATATGCCTGGAGTATCCACTATCTAGGTACCACTTTGAATGGCTTATAGCTTTGAAAGCGGTGTGGGCAGCCAAGCAGGCAACCTTAGGAACCCATTTCAGAGCTATTTTGGGTTTGGGATTATAGTTGGTCTTCTTCTGTCTGTTGTTATAAGGATGACCTACTGAGTTAGATTTTAAGAGCTCCTTGAGTAAATCAATTATCTTTTCAGCTAGTGGGTTTCTGTTCTAAATTTTGAAGTTGACATAGCTGTTTTTAGGTTTTTGAAAAGCTTTTGTATTTTTAGAAAAACCTTGACAAGTATTTTTCCCTTTTGAGTTAGAGGACTCTCCTTTCACAAACTTAGGAAGAGTATACTTTTGTTTAGGAGGAACATTTTTATCGTAGTCCAACCCAGATCTGTCGCCACATTTTCTAGATTCAAATAAGAGTTTTTCTAACTTTGGATCTCCTTGGGCATACCTCCATGTATCCTTTAAACTTAGAAGAGAAGATACTTCATTTTTAAGTTTCTCATTTTCAGATTTCAGATTTTCAATCAGGGAGGTTTTGAATTCTAAATCGCATTTTGATTTTTCAAAACAATCTGAAATTTGGAATTTTTCTAAAATAAGAGATTCAAAACATTCTTTTAGTTTAAAAAACTTCTCTTTTTGAAGTTTAAGTTTGATAGCAATTTTACAACTTTCCTTGTATAAGGCATTGTAAGCGTCTTAAAGATCATCTTCATTTTCATAATCACTATTCAGATTTTCTTCGCTAGTTGAATCATCATGATCTAAAAAAGTGAATTTGGCTAGAGTCATAAGGGCTTTAACTTCACTGTCCGACTCGGTTTCAGAATCTTCTAATTTAGAAGAAGCTCCAGAATCAGACGATTCATGCCAAGTTGCCAACATACCCTTCCTTTTTTGTTTGTCCTTTTTAGGACATTTGTTTGCTAAATGCCCATATTCTTGGCAATTGTAACATTGACTATCTTTCAAAGACTTCCAAGTTTTAGATTTAGGTTTTGATCTTTCTTATCATTTGATTTTTCAAAATCAACCCTCTGTTTATTCTTGAAAATCTTCTAAAACTTTTTCGCTAAAAGAGCCATATCATCTTCAGAATCAGAGTTTTCTTGAGAAATACATTTAGAAGATTCAAGAGTGATAGATTTACTTTTAGGAGCTTTAAAGTTTAACCCATAGGTTTATAAAGAACCAACGAGTTCTTCTATCCTCATATTGTCCGTATCATGAAGTTCCTAGATCACGGATACATTAGAGTTGAACCGTTCAGGAAGTGAGCGTAGTATCTTTGCACACACTTTACTTTCTGGGATTTTATCGCCAAGACCCCACATTGAGTTTACAATGTCATTTAATCTTGTGTAAAAGTCCATAAACATTTCATTTTTCTTCATATGAATTTCTTCAAATTTGGTCGTGAGGAGTTGGACTTTAGATTTTTTTACAATTGTAGTACCCTCGTGTGTCATTTCTAATATATCCCAAGCTTGCTTTGCAGTATCACAGGATATGATTCTTTTGAACTTATCCGGTGATAGTGCGCAAGTGATTACATTTAGTGCTTTTGCATTGGCACTACTCCCATTTTTCTGAAGGGTGGTCCAAGAGAAATAAGGAGTTACTCTCATTGATTTTGAACCATCGATACCAGTCACTTCAGTGGTAGGTGGGTTCCATTCAGTCACTACGGCTTGCCACACACTCTCATCCATTGATTTTAGGAAGATCCTTATCCCGGCTTTCCAATAGGCATAGTTGGAGCCATCAAAGGGTGAAGGCCTAGTGACTGAAAGGCTATCAAAATTTGACATCTTATATAAAGCTTAGATTGTTAGCTCATGAATTAAATCCAAATAAAAAGCAATAAGAGCGAGTTATTAGGCTCTGATACCACTTGAAATGGCCAAGCTTTATGTCCTAGAGGAGGGGTGAATAGGACTATGCTAAATTTAAAATAAATACAGTGGAAATAAAAAAAGAGAGATAGCCAAATAAATAAATCAATACACAATGAGGAATGCAATCTCAAAATATTGATTGTTCTAAGGACAACCATGCACCATAAAAATGGCAGGGCAACCTTACTAGAACAAATAGAGAAACTAAAGCTCAAACTGATAAAGAGATAGCAAGGAATAAATTGTAGAAATATAAATCTAAACTATTACAACAATCCCCACTGAGCTTGAAATAAAATGATTACAACATTCACATCCACATATACATCCCACAAATGAATAATTAAAGATATGAAATATAAATCACACAACCACAAAACATAAGGGATTATAGTGGTTCGCTTGTGTGTACACCAACTGTTAATAAACAGCCACACAGCTACTCCACTCCTAATATCCTCACATGAGATATCAGCGTTCACTATCAAAGATAGGTTTTCCAGGTTCACCCAAAACCTTCACAATTTTGTCTTCTCTGTGGGCTTACACAATTAAAAAAACCCCTCTTCTGAGTTTTCCTTGGTCTCCTCAAATAACCAATACAATGAGATTTTTCTAGTAAATTCCAAAAGAAAACCAAATGAAAGTAAATTACATAAACGTAAAATACCTGAATTTCGCCTTCGATGTAGCAGCCCAGAAGAACCAAGTTGGAGTAGAGAATTGAATGTCAAAGTTCAATGTCCAATACTCACTTTATAATGGTTCTAGGTTCTAATAGATTTTAAATTAAAGCAAATGGGGCTAGCTCTAATTGATTTTGATTCCAAAAAAAGGAAAAATGAAACTTCCTCTTTTTCAGATCAGATTGGAATACAAGAAACAAAATCAATTTGAAAAGCTAAAGAAAGAGAATATTAAACACTCACACTTAGCTTAAATGGAGCACAAACTTATCTCTCAGAAGGCTGAATTAAATTAGCTTGAATTTTCTACTTTATTTGGAGATTCGTGCTCTATTTATAGGTGAGCAAATCATGTCTACGACTGGTCTAAAGATCTCTACGACTGGTCGTAGAAACAACAGATATTTGAAAATTCAGGTGCGATAAGATCTGGCGGTTTCACGACTGGTCGTAGGTGGTCTACAACTAGTCGTAGGTCTCCTTCGACTGGTTGTAGGTTGCTCACGATAGCCGAAGCTAGCCAAATTTCAACACTATACTCTGAGTCATAGGTCTATGACTGGTCGAAAATGCAGTCGACACTGTTCCTAGGACTGGTCAAGCAGTGCTAGGACTAGTCGAACAGAGTCCAGTACTAGTCTTAAAACAGACTAAACTCACTTATATAAAACAAATGAATTATGTATCCAAATTGGCCTACTTTAAAGGTCAACCTAAGGTTAGTCATACCTCAATAGTGAAGTAAGGACAATGAAACTTAGAGACGAGTGACCTTTAAAAGTAATGAAGCTTGAAGTCTTGATGTAGCTCAAACTTGAAAGCTTCTTGAGATCTTGAGGTTGAGCTTGAAAGCTTCTTGAGATCTTGCATTATCCTTATCTTGAATTAAGTCGAACAATCTCACTTTCTCGAGTCTTGACTTATGAACCGTGCTTGTCAATCAAAGCTGATCTTGAGTAGAGCTTTGTTCATCACATATGCAAGCTTCATAATAGTGTCTTTGGCACCACAAATTTGACAACAAAAAGGGGCTATCAACTACGGCACTTACAGGAACTACCGTGGCCCTTAAGAAGTTTTGAATGGTGAATGTCACTGTCCCCACTATTTTCAATGGTGGGTCCACTTGAACTTGAGATCTGACTCATCCTTCCTCCCATGCTATAAAACAATATCTTAAAATGGTTGGATGGTTGGATACAACACATGCATCATGGTGGGCAATTGAGATGGATTGCACATAAGGAAGCACATGCATTAAGGGGGGTCCACGTCCCCTGGACTAGACAGGGTAGGTAAAATACTTACATCAGAGGGCTCCACCATCCATTCCTAGATAGTGGGCAGCATGAATAAAACATATACATCATGTGTGGTGGCCACACTAATGGAAGTGTGGATACAATACATACATCTGTGGGTCCCACGTGGGGCCCACTATAATGTTTATTTTCCATCCAATCTATTGACGAGGTCACACAGACCCAGATGAACAAGAAAAATAAATTTCAAGTGATCCAAAACTTCTGTGATATCTAAAATGGTTTCAAAGGCAGACGTTCAATCACACTGTTGCCTGTGATGTGGGCCACATGTGCTTCCTCTATGTCTGATTTTTTTTTGGGGGGGGGGGGGCACTGTCCCAAAGAGGACCTAACAAATGCACGGTGTGGATGTCGCCATACATCACAGTGGGGCCCACATCTGGGACCCATGTTCCCCTGCCTAACCGTTTGTCAACCGCAACAGGAGGCTGCTGCACACCAGCAGCAGCAGCGCCTGCTGCCGGCTTATTTATTTATTGAAAAATATGTTTTTGTGCAGTTTTTCACGCATGGGACCCGTATCGGAAGAATCCACCCCGCCCACTGGTTTCTACAGTCCATAACAAATCCATCAAGCCCAATATTGGGCATATTTCGGCGTGTAGAAAAATTTAAGTGAATTTAAATGGTGAAAATCACTGTTTGCTAAGGTATGGCCCACCAGTTAGTCAGATCGACTCCATTTTTCGACTCAATGCCTAAAATAATCTGAAGAATAGGGTGAACGACATGGATTACATTCATGCATTGAGGTGGGGCCTACCCAAGTGGCTCACCCAAATAGCCTTGAACTAAGGCTAATATTTATGTTATTCATTCAACGTCCACCGTCAAGGGAAGCTAGACGGTTGTGCATTTCAAGTGAGCTACCCACGTGGGCTACCAAATGAGGGATGGGGCTGTATACAACACTTATAAAGTGGGCCCCACCTATAGATGACTTGGATAAAATACATGCCTTATGGTGGGGTCCGTCCAGGTGGGCCACACGACCACATCATCACATACAACAAGAAAAAAATGAAAGAGAGAGAGAGAGAGAGAGAGAGAGAGAGAGAGAGAGAGACGGGACACGTATGATGGAGGGCTCCACCACTATGAGCCCTCTCTTCCCTTCAATCATACATCAAGTAGGTCCCAAAACATGTGGGCCCACCAAATCAAAGATCAACGGTGGAAGTTCCTTCTCCACCCAAAATAGATGGTCTACATGACCTCTTTTTATGCAAGGAAAATAAACATCATGATGAGGTCCATGAAGGATGGCCCCATCATGGAATGATCATGAGGATCAAGGTGGGCCATCGGCCACACCTAGGGTCCAAAGTAAGATCCATACCATCAATCGGTAGGCCTCACTTGGCCCATCATCAAAACATGAAAAATCTAGTCTAATAAGCACCCACCGTTCGATCTTCTTGGTTCGTTGGAAAGCCGATCTCCTTGTGTCTCACTTTGATAGTGAAAGATGAGAAATAAATGGCTAAGATGAAGGTTTTTGGGAGAGGAAGGTGGGCCACACAACACTCTTTTCTCTCATGAAAAACCATGGGTGTCCACACTTCTTTTGGGTTGCTTGGAATTTTTGAAGAGAAAAAGAGAGAGAGAGGGTTGTAAGGAGAGAGAGTGATGGGTGATGGATGTGAGGTGAGTGATGGATGTAAAGTGAATGATGGGTGAGGTGAGAGATTGGTTGACTTGGTGGTTGCTTGACTTGTGGAGAAAGAAAGTATGGGTGCTCTTGTACTTGACATGATGTGATTGATTGATGGGACATGTTGTAAAGATTCTCTTGGGATTGTAAATGCGTGGTGTTTTCTGAAATGGCCTAGCTATATGTCGTAGAGGGGGGGGGGGTGAGTAGGACTATGCCAAATTAAATTTAAATACTGTGGAATATGAAACAAAGAATAGATAACACTCTACACCAATCACAGTATATGAATGGAAGGCAACCTAAAATAGAGAAATAGAAACAAAAATTGTTCTAAGGACAACCTTACACCAGAAACCAAAGTTTATGGTAGGACAACCTGAACAAATAGGACATGTTTTCTAGAACAAATAGAGAAACTGAAGCTCAACGTAATAAAGAGATAGCAAAAATATAATGCTGAAATGTAAAATTATTACAACATTCCCCACTGAGCTTGAAATGTAAAATTTACAACATTCTCATCCACACATACATTCCACAATTCTGAATGATAAAAGATAGGAAATATAAATCACACATCTACAACACAAAGAATTATAGTGGTTTGCCTGTGTGTTCACCAACTATTAAACAACAGCCACACAGAATGCTACTCCACTCCTAATATCCTCACACAAGGGATATTAGCATTCACTATCAAATAGGCTTTCACAGGTTCACCCAAAACCTTCACAATTGTGTCTTTTTCAAAGGGCTTACACAATTCAAAAACCCTCACTTCTGATTTTTCTGGCTCTCCTCAGATAACCAACAACATTGAGATTTTTCTGGCTTAACCTCAAATAAAACCAAACAATGTAAATTACATAAATTGTAAAATACCTGATTTTCTCCTTCGTTGTAGCAGCTTAGAAAAACTAAGTTGGAGTAGAGATTTGAATGTCAAAGTTCAATGTCCAATACTCACTTTATAATGGTTCTAGGTTCTAATAGATTTTAAATTAAAATAAAAAGGGCTAGCTCTAATTGATTTTGATTTCAGAAAAGGAAAACAACAATTCCTCTTTTCAGATTAGATTGGAATGCAAGAAACAAAATCAATTAACAAAGCTAAAGAAAGAGAATATTAAATATGCACACTTAGCTTAAATGGAGCACCGACTTATCTCTCAGAAGGCCGGATTAAATTAACTTGAATTGCTTATTTTATTCTGAGATTCATGCTCTATTTATAGGTAAGCAAATCACGTCTTCGACTGTTCTAAGGACCTCTATGACTGGTCGTAGAACCAACTGATATTTAAAAATTCGGGCATGATAAGATTTGACAGTTTCACGACTGGTCGTAGGTTTCCTTCGACTGGTCATAGGATCCCTTTGACTGGTCGTAGGTGACCGAATTTCAACGTTGTTCTTTGAGTCGTAGGTCTACGACTGGTCAAAGATGCAGTCGACACTGTTCCTACGACTGGTCAAACAGTCCTCAGGACTAGTCAAAGCCTAATAGAAAATTTTTGATTTTTGTAACAAACTAACGACTGATCCAGGAAATGTTTAGACAGGTCGAAGCAGTGGTAGGACTAGTCGAACAAAGTCCAGGACTAGTCTTAGAACAGACCAAACTCACTTATATAAAACATATGAATTATGTATCCAAAATGGCCTACTCTAAAGGTCAACTTAAGGTCAGTCATACCTCAATAGTGAAGTATGGACATTGAAACTTTAGAGACGAGTGACCTTTGAAAGTAATGGAGCTTGAAGTCTTGCTGTCATTTAAACTTGAGAGCTTTTGAGATCTTGAGATTGAACTTGAAAGCTTCTTGAGATCTTAAGGTTGAACAGTGTTTGTCAACCTAAGTTGATCTTGACTAGAGCATTGTTCTTCATAGATGCAAGCTTCATAATAGTGTTTTTGGCACCACAAATTTGACAACACAAAGGGCTATAAACTATGAAACTTACATTTTCTTTGAAATAAACGTCGGCCCATATCTTCCTGCCATGGTATCGGATCGGTATGCGAGGCGTGGCGTTGGAACCGCGGTGACGGTACGGTCACAATGGTACAAGTCTTGGGCTGATCTGATTCTGATATACGGGACATGACTCACGATCACGTACAAATGCCAATAACAGATCGCGGGTCACCGAAATTCGACTGGGAAGACGGAGGAAGCTTATGGAACAGTACGGGCTAGGACACGGGTCTTATGGTGATGGATGGCATGAATACACGCATCAGGTGGGCCATCAAATAGTAAAAAGAGGAGAGAGCGAGAGAGAGAGAGAGAGTGAGTAACGTGAGAAGGAGAGGGACCCCGCCACTATTGGCCCTTCTTTATCTAATACATACATCAAGATGGATCCCACCATAAGTGGGCCCTCGAATCATCAAAACCAAATGCTTATGAACACCCACCATTGGATCTCCTCTTTCTTCTTACGCCAATGCATCCTAGAGCTTCAATGGAACATGATTCAATGGTTGAGATTGATCATGGAGGGTGGGATTGGGTGGTAAGAAGGTGAGCCACACTAGCTTCTTTGGGGAGCTTGGACGATTGCTCTCATGGTGGCTTGGAAGATGGGTAGAGAAATGCGAGAGAGAGGGTTGTAAGGAGAGAGAGCGATGGGTGATGGAGTGATGGGTGAGTGAGTGATGTGTACTTGACATGTAACGGATGGGTTTCTTTGACTTTGGGGTTGCTTTGGTAAGGGAGTGATGGGATATGTACTTGACTAGTGATGTATACTTGATTGATTGATTTAACATGTTCTCTTGGGTTTTACAAAGCGTGACTTTTCCTCAAACTAAATGCAGCCCCACATCTCCTGGTCTGGGTATCGCCTCGGTGCGCAGGACATGGCGTCGGAACCACGGCGACGGCACGATCGCAAGGTTGCTTGTCTCAGGTTGAGCCGACTCAGATTGGCAGAGTACGACTCAGGGATGCATGCAAATGCTATCTACGCATTATGGGTCACCGAAATTTGACCAAGAGGACCGTGGAAGCCTACGGAATGGTATGGTCTAGGATACAGGCCTCACAGCTCTCCCCTCCTAATGAAAATTTCATCCTTGAAATTTACAGAACAGTCAAGGGAAGAAGAAGTATCATTATATATGTATATATATATATGTTAAGGCACAATCAATCTATAAAAGGATGGGAATAGCGCTCCCAAGACACCTCATCAACAGAATGGTGACCCCACTGATCTTCGGATCCTGGTCAGAAACAATTGAAACTGGAATACTATGCAGCCTCACAATCTCAACTGTAGGGAGCTATGTCAGAAAGTTTATAAGTTATTCAAACTCAGGGATCTAATCATTCTAAGTTCTCAATAATCATAAAGTGAAGGGTAGTTATCAATAGATATGTGATGTTATCCTCAGGTATTCCCAAGTTATACTATAATACCAACTTCTACCACGCACCAAACTCAAAAACTGGGCTCACAAAATTCATGATCGCCGAATCTGGTGTCGACAGCCTCCGTAGTACCCCATTCTCGGCTCCTAACACTTATATGCCAGATTCCGATATTGGGATCCTACAAGGAGGAATTTTTAATGTACATTTATCCCGTAAGAAGCATAACCACAAGTATACCCAAATCACAAAGACAACATCAACATCACACATCCACTAAAATAAACATTTGAATACAGTGCAGAAAGGGAAATACATATATCGACAATCAAGCCCCAGAAGAAAGCTGCATGCTCCAAGCTCAAAGTTGTTGTGACCTAACGCCACCTGCAAGCATCTATCGTGCATAAGCTTATAGAAAGCTTAGAGGGTGGTGTAAGTGTGTGCGATGCACGTGCCAAGCATATAGATATCAGATTAATAAAAAATACTACAATCCATAATTGTATAATATCAGAGTAATGCAGAGACAGTAAACCAAATATCATATAATGAGGATGCAATGCAATATACAATTTCTGACGAGTCCACGAATGCAGTCAACCTCATCTAGGCCATATAAATGCAAAACATAGCAACCCAAAAAGCCATATACCATGGATGTAATGCAAAATATGGTACGAATGAAATAACCAAGCTGGAATGTGAAGTCGGGATGATAGTATGTAATATCGTAGGCTACGGGATCCATCACTAGGGACTTCTATCCAAACCAGTCCCATACCTAAATTTGGATAGATAGATTCAATGTGGTAAACTGCTGATCTTAGGTTAGTCACACGCCTAACCAAAATCCTAGCCATTGCGAAGGTACACAAATCAAAGTAGTTGCGTACGACCAGCCCTAGTGGATAGTGAATGAATGAATGAATGAGTAAGATGCTGAGTATAAAACTCCAGCTCAATAAGTCCTCATATTAACACCGTACATCTCTGGGATCATCAACGGGGTCTGGTACACTCTACATGCAATCGCCACCCAGTGGACGTGCAACCATGCAAGTGAAAAAGACCTCACTATCTACCTGGCCAGTAGTCAGCCAATATCTACCTGGCACGTCAATAACGGACTGAATTACGAGTCGGTCAAACTCAACCTAGTTATGCTCACTACCCTCAGGCGGGTAAGGCTATAGCCCCTTCCCAACCGACCATAACACAGTGGGAGACACGACCTACTAGTATTCGGCACTCGGGTGCTCATGTATCCACTTGGTCTAGATGTTGGGGTGTCTCCTAGCCTTAGAGGTTTAGGGATTTTCACCCAGGGACATCTATGGCACCCCAATGCTAGTAAGAGATTTTTGGTATCCCATCTGGCCATCCACGACATGCTTATCCATGCTATGGCCCTAATGTCAATAGGGCATACAGTAATCACAACACAAAATACAAGATGCATGAGTTATACAATCCAGTCATGCATCAATCCTGCGCATACCGGGTGCTTATGTGAGACAATCTCTGCCTATCAGGGAGTCTCATATCAACCTGCCCAATGACATATGTAATGGTCAACCACATCTCATAACAAATATGTAGATGATGCGCATGGGCATATATCATGATGCTATGTTGTCACATACTCATAATCGTTATCGACAATTGACACCGATAATCGTCCTTAATAATCGGCTTATACGATCGGCCTCGACAATCGGCCTTGATAATTAGAATCAGCATCGACAATCAGAATCAGCCTCAACAATCAGAATCGGTGAGAACGTGCCTAACAAGGCCTAAGGGGAGCTCACAATGTGGACATTTAACCAACACTTTGAAAGTGCCATGGATTGTCAATTAGCATGAGTATTGAGTCAGCAAGACAAGTGAGCCCCATAGGAAGATCATTCAAGCATCTACCTCAAAAAGATGTGTTCCCAAACTTGTCAAAGGTAAACTTAGCCTCACATCCCATGTCCCAAAACACCAGGTAAATAAAACACTTAAAACTGAATAGCCCAACTTAAGGTTTAAGGTGAGAAAACTATTTTACAAAATTAGGAAATCTCTAAGTTTTTTGCCTTTGTTGATTTATCGATAAGTGGTTTGATGAAATCGACCTATGTTATCGATGTCCTCGAAACTAACTCGATATTATCGAAATGAGGACTTCAGATGTCTAATAACCACAAAGAATCCTGGACTGAATTATTGATGAATTGATGGAATTCTCGATATCATCATCTTTTGAATCTCGAGTTCATCGAAACGGTTCGATAAAATCGACATCTGATCAGTTTGCGTCCAATATGCGGTTAAGGAAAATCATGTGATTTTTTATATCTCGAAAAGAGCCTCGATATCCTCAAAATTCAAACCTCAATGATATCAACGAACTGTAGATGATATTAGATGACATTATGCTCCAATACCAACTTTTGTCATGCCCCAAACTTGAAAACCGGGCTCAAAAAATTTTCAAACTAGTACTAGAACTAGAACTAGAAGAAGATCTAAATCTGAATTCTAGAATAAAAGAGCGTAATTGTGAATAATGTTTAAAATATCAATTAAAGTTAGTGTAAGGCCTATAACCTAGTCCATACCATTTCTTAGACTCCCATAATCCTCCTTGTCCCCAAGCAACCTAAGAGGAGTGGACGTCCAAGCATTTTCAAGAGGAGAGCCATGTGTGGACCACTTCCTACCCCAAGATCTCACCATCCAACCCTTCAATTCTCATCATCCTCCATCAAAGAGGAAGCTTAGGAGCTTGGGAGATCAAGGAGCCAAGAAGAAATGAAATCAGTGGGTGCTCTTTAGGTAGATCCCTTCATTTTCTTGCAAAGGGAAAATGAGACCAACCAATAAATGGTGAGGATCTCATCTTGGTCCCCAGGTGTGGCCTATAAGACCTGTATCCTAAACTATACCATTCCATAGACTCCCACGGTCCTCCCGTTCAAATTTTGGTGACCCGCGATGGGTAGATAGCATTTGCGCATGACCTTGAGTCGCATCCTATTGATCTGAGTTGGCTCGGCCCGAGACTTGTACTCTTGCAACAGCGTTGTCATCACGGTTCCAACGCTGCGTCTCATGCGCCAATGCGATACCTAGGCAAGGAGTTGTAGGCCCGCGTATATTTTGAGGAAACGCCACGTGTTGCAAATCCCGATAAGAGAATCTCTACAATCTATTAAATCAATTACATTAATCAAGTAAAGTACCAACCCATACCTAGCCATCCCTTTTTCACCAATAAGGCATGACACCCATTCCTCTCTCACCCAAAAGTCAATAAACACCGTGCCCTCCATGACATCTCTCCTTACAACATCACTCCTCTCTCTCTCTCTCATTTCTCACTCCATTCCAAACAACCAAAGAGAAGCAACCATCCACGAATTTCCAAGCTCCAAGATTTTACCAAGTGTGGTCCACTTTCTACCCCTCTCATCTCTCATCCTAGCCCTTCAATCTCTATCATCCTCCATCAAAGTTGAAGCCTAGGAGGTAAGGAGTCCAAGGAACCTAGAAGAAGCGGAATTGGTGGGTGTTTATAGGTTTAGATTGTAATTTTTGTGATGGACCAAGTGGGGCCCACCGATTGATGGTGCAGATCCTATTTGGAACCCCCTTTGATGTATGTTTTGTAACGTAGAGGGGCCCATAGTGGTGGGGTCCTTCCATATCACCAATCTCTCTCTTTCTCTCCTTTTCCATGAATAATGGCCCACCTTGATGGATGACCCATGCTGCCCATTTTCTAGGCCACACCATTGTCCAAACGGGGGCCCACCTTGCTATTCTTGCTGCCCATTTTAGACAGGCTCGGTGAAGGAAAAACACAATTATCAGTTTAATCTGAACTCTGGTGGGCCACCGTGTGGACCCACCTTGATATGTGTGTGCTGGACACACCATGACTTGTGTCCCACATCCACATGTCCATTCATTTTTGTCCAGACCACTGGCCCACCTGGTCCCGACCATCCAGGTTCAGGCATCCAGCAGCAACTGCTGCTGGACCATATGAAAGGGAAAAATAAATACTAGCTTGATTCAGAACTTTGGTGGGCCACACTGACGTGGACCGACCCTGATTTATTTATTTTTATCCTCACCGTCCACATGTGGATGGTGAGATGGAAGTTGATTGGTTGGCGTCCCTCACTCCACACCGTCCAATCTCCTGGACGATATGACCCACCAAGTATACTTATATAATATTATATATATTAATATAATATATATTATGTGGTGGGCCCCACGTGGGACCCACCTGCTATGTGGTAGATCAACTGGAGTGCATCTACATTAGCTATGTTGTATGGACGCTACAAGTTCTGTGGGTCTGATTAGGGATGTGTTATATCCCAACCATTCATCTGGGACCCACATGCAGCATAGCTGCTTTGTCACGTCAACAAGTTCCATGGGTCCCACATGATATATGTGTTGTACTCCACCGTACAGTATGTGGACGGTGGGGCCTGATGTATGTGTTTTATCTACACCATCCCTGTACGTGGGATGGTGTGACCCACCGTGATGAATGTTTTGATCCACATCGTCCATTGTCCAATGTATGGACGGTTGGTCCCATAATGATGTATGTGCTTTATCTACACCATCCATAGGATCTTAGCCCCTACTATGGTGTATGTATTTTATCGGCACCATCCAGCTGGGACAGGACCCACTTGAGGTATGTTTTGTATGCATACAGTTCATGGGCTGCAGTCCACCATGATGTACTTTATCCACGCCATCCAGGGCAGGCAGCCCATTGTGATGTATGCATTATATATCCATGTTGACCATCTAGTGGGGTTCATCTGACTCATGCAGGCCCACCTGCCGTATGTACAGGGCCCACCTACTATACACGAGGCCATGTGTGAGGCCTAATGTGATGTACATGAGGCCCATGGGACGAGGCCCACTGTGATTCATTTGAAACCCATTATTATGGCCCATTGTGTTGTATATGAGGCCTTAAGATGTGGCCCATTGTGGTGTATATGCGGCCCGTATTTGAGGCTCATTAGGCCTATATGATGCGGCCCATGTGATGTGACCCATTGTAATGTGTATTAAGCCTATGTGATGTGGCCCATTGTGATGTGTATAAGGCCCATTAGATGTGGCCCATTGTGGTGTATATACAGTCTAGATATGAGGCCCATTGTGATGTATATTTGGCCCATGATATGCGGCCCATTGTGGTGTATATACGGTCCAGATATGAGGCCCATTGTGATGTATATTTGGCCCATGTAATGAGGCCCATTGTGATGTATATGAGACTCATGTATAAGGCCCACTGTGATGTATATGAGGCCCATGTGATGAGGCTCATTATGATGTATGAGACCCTTTTATAAGGCCCATTGAGATTATATATGAGGCCCTTTGTAATGCCTTGAAATCGAGGGTTGAGCATAGACTCAACTCCCAAGTTCCAACGCATCACTTATGCAACATAGATAATAATGATTAAATGTTGTCTGTATTAGTACCTTAAACATTAATGGGATTATACCAAAACACCATATCATACTCTAGAGGCAATTAAAGTACGCTAGTGGAAGACTGTGATATTTATATAAACTGTACAAAAGTAATAGCAAGCCCTCAGAGTATGAATGTCACTAGGTTAAATAATTATAAGTTTAATTCAATATATACAAAATCAGAATATGTAATGTTCTCTATCCAAAACCCTGTAGCCCCGTCAGCGCAATTCTAGGTCTATATAGACCCGCCAGAGAGTTGCATATAGGAGAATTCTTCCTCGTCATCGTAATAGTCTGGCTCTGCCTCATAAGCATCTCCATCACCTACAGGTAAGACAGAGTCTAGTTGGTGTTTAAAATACCGTCCCAGAACATGGGAGTGAGTGATCAACTCAGTGGAGCTATAAGGCAGAGGTTAACATATTATCAATTCAATCAAGTAGTAATGATAAAGCAATACAATCAAGCATCCCTAAGTACTCTGGTTAATGCAAAAAATGATATGTATTAATGATGCATGCCCTCACCTGCACTCCCTTTGCGATCTTCCTCTTACGGTCGGGACATGCATCCCTTCCTTTGTGCACTTCCTCGCCAAAGCACCATGTAATGAGATGCATGGTAGTGTTAACTGAGTTCTTAATTAGACATATTCATACAGTAGGATTGGGAAGCTAAGGCACCTCCCTTTACATTATAACCCAAACATTGATCCATCTAAGGTCGTCAATCCTAGTAGTCACATACGATAGATGGTTTCCAGGTCACTATAGAGAGGCTCGTCACTGTCAGCATAGGCCTGGTTTTTACTCTAGTTTACTACGGAGAGGCTCGTCACCTCAACGTAGTTTCTAGTGTATGCTCGAGGTCACTATGGACTCGTCACCTGATTGTAGGTTGACAACTCGAATATAGTGTCCCATACCACCGTATTTGGCTCATGAGTTGGTTTGCTCATTAGACACTATGTGGAGGATCGTTGCCCCAGCGTAGGCCGACAACATGACCACGGTGTCTCATACAACCATGCCCGGCTTATAAGTCTTAGTGGATCGAGGTACCAAGGTTAAACGGCTTTGACACTGGTAAGTTGGTACCTTAGATTCAAACAGTAGCGTCCATACATGGTTAACATACATCGGGTCAACCGGGTTACTTGACAAGCTCGACTGGTACTAGCATACGTCGAGCCGATCGACATGGAGCGCGTAAGCACTCCACGTGGCTTAACCACTGCTGACAAGCAGCGTATGACTTGGATTCATCGAGAGTGTTTGTCATGGTTAAGCAGTTCAACCACCATTCACAGACAATTACAGATTGCCTGGACTACATTGTAGCCCCAATCACATTCCAACAATAGCATTCACATATAGTAATCCAAAACGGCATGTGACAACTGAAATCAGGTATAAATCTTACTTGAGCAATTTAACAAACACATACTACACATATTATCATACATAGACATTTCATCCATACTGCACATAGTAGTAAGATAGGTCATATAAAGGATACTATAACCATAGTTAAGCGGATTGAGAATCCTATCTCAACACCCTCATTACATGCATTTAAACAAGCATTTTAGCAAACACTTAGGCTACACATATCATATACATGTAGTAAGGTAGTTATAACAGGTATTATAGCAAATCCCTTTACAAAGGGTTCGCCATACGTATAACAATCATGAATTCTCGGTCAATAAACATGGCAAGCACACATTACAATTTCATACTCATTCACACATTTCAACAAACACATGAAATGCATTATAAATCAAGATAGTTTATATGTATACACATAATACGCTGAAACCCTTGTATCTAAGCACATGTGATAGTAATCAAGCCGGTCATAAATCATTATTGACATTGAAAGCCTTGAAAACCATAACCTAAACATTTATAGTCTGCACCTTATGCCGGTAGACTTGTAACGAACTTAGTTCGTACACTGACTCGCTGTCTACATCACAACGGCAACCTAAAGTATGAAATAAGTTAGCTATTTCATCATTTACTCTATTTGAAACCCTAAAATAGGTTAGGATTAGGATTTCTTACCTGAAAATGGAACTAGAATTGTTCATATGGTGATACGGTAGCAGTGATTCGATACGCAGAGTGGCAGGGAAGGATCTCTGCAGTAAACCCTAACTATCCCTCACACTTTCTCTCTCTTTCCTTCTCTTTCTTTTCTTCTCTTCTCTCACATAGGGTTAGAAATTCGTATGTGAAGGGTGAGAGAGGGTTTTAGGCCTTTATTTAGGCCCAAGACTGATGGAAATGGCCCTAGGGCCAAGGTATACTTAGGTTATAGCCAAAGGGCGACAGTTTCGGTCCAGCGGAACACTTTCGGATGCCACTTTTTTGTATGCTGTCGGACTTAAGCTCCCTAACATTGGATCTAGGTCGAGTTAGGTTTTTGGTCCAATTGGATTTACAGATCGACCGCGGAGGACCAGTTTCAGTTCAACAGTCACCGGTATTCGAACAGGGCCACAAGTTCCCTGACATGTGTTGAAAATTTTCCCTGATACGAGGGTTTAATTGGGTCAGATTCTGATGGTCTGAATCCTTAGATTTGCCTGCAAGTGAACGACTCAATTCACTTAAGTTTTAATTCATTTCCTAAAGATATTCACGTTTCTCACACACATCGTTCCGGGCTTAAGTTGTGCATTTTGGGATACTATTAGGACTTGATTTCTAAGATGGTTGTCAAGCCCAGTAAGGCGGTCATAACCGTATAGTTTTATGATAATCAGACTTTCGACGTGCGGTCCAGGTCCGATACAGAGTTTCATGATGCTCCCGAGAGCAACTGGGTTTTGAGATGGATCCTAAGTTTTTAGGTAATGTAGCGTTAACAGTTTTACTCATTTTGGGTCTTATAGAATGTATTTAAAGTGATTAGTGATAATTTCATAGGTAATCTAGTTTATCACTAGTTAATTCTCACTTAATTTTTAAAGGATTTGGTCCTTAGTGATTTCTGCTTGGGGTGGTACTCGCGTCTTTGTACGAATTTTTCTGAGATGTTACACCCTTGTGTGAGGTCATGGGCCCACTATATGTTTGGCCCTATGAGGGCCACTCCTTGGGAGCAATGTCAGTTGAATGTCCACATTGATAGGAAATGATGGTTGAATGTCCATATTATGACCTTCCCTTAGGCCTTGTTAGGCCCATTCTCATCGGTGCCGATTATCGAGGCCGATTATCGATGCTATATCTGTGTTGATTATTAATGTTGATTATCGATGCCAATTATCAGAGCCTATTATCGAGGCCGATGTTGATCATCGATGCCGATTTTCAAGGCTAATTATCGATGTTGATTATCGGTGCTGGTTATCGATACTGATTATGAGTATGTGATAGCATAGCATCATGATACAGGCTCATAAGCATCATCTGCATATTTGTTATAAGATGTGCTTGACCATTGCATATGTCATAGGTTAGGTTATTTATGGGACTCCCTGATAGGTGGAGTCGTCCCACATGAGCGCACAGTATTCATAGGATTGATGCATGATTGGACTGTATGACTCATGCATCTTGCATTTTGTTATATGACTATTGCACGCCCTAGCGATATCAGGGTCGTAGCCTCCATAGGTATATCGTGGATGGCCAGATGGGATACTAAAAATGTTTGGTTCGAGCATCTAGGCACGTTGGATGTCCATGGGTGAAAGTCCCTAAACCTCCATGGCTAATAGACGCTCCAACGTCTAGACCGAGTAGATATATGAGTGCTAAAGTGCTGAATAGTAGTAGGCCGCGTCTCCCACCGTGTTGTGGTCAATTGGAGGGGGTGTGGCCTTATCCGCCTAAGTGAGGGGACTGTAAGCTAGGCTGAGTTTGACCAGCACCCAAATGTGTCCACTATCAACGAGCAAGGTAGGCATTGGTATACTGCTGGCAAACGAGTAATGATGTCTTTTCCACTCACTGGGCTGTGCGGTTAGGGAGGCGGCAGTCAATGTGGAGTGTACTAGACCCCGGTGATATCCCAGAGATGTACATTACTGATATGAGGACTTATTAAGCATGAGTTACATACTCAGCATTTTACTCATCATTTTACTCATTCACTATCCACTCGGGCTGGTGGTGTGAACTAATTATTGTGTGCACCTTCGCGATGGGCAGAATTTAGGTTGGGGTGCGTGACCAACCTGAGATTATGAGTTTACCACATTGAGTCTCTCTATCTAAATTTAGCTATGGGAATGGTTTGGATAGAAATCCCTTATGATGGACCCCATAGCTTGCGACACTACGTACTATCATCCCGACTTCACACTCTAGCTTGGTCATTTCATTCGCACCGCACATTGCATTACATCCTCAGTATATGATATTGGTTTATTATGTTTTTTGCATTGCATAGCCTGAATAAGGTTGATGGTATTATGGACTTGCCACGATCTGCATTGCATACTCTAATAATGTATGACTTATGAATTTGCCAGTATTTTTGCTTACTCTGATATTGCTTACTTGACACTTACCTTGCACACACGTACACCATCCTCTAAGTTTTCTATAAGCTTATGCACGATAGATATGTGCATGTGGCACTAGGTCATAACACCTTTGAGCTTGGAGCGTATAGCTGTCTTCTGAAGCTTGATTTTTGACATATGTATTTCCCCTTCAGCACTGTATTCAACTCTCTATATTAGTGGATATGTGATGATGATGTCGCCTTTGTGATTTAGGTAAACTTATGGTTATGCTTCTTACGAGATAAATGCACATTTAAAAATTCTCCTTGCAGGATCCCAGGATCGGAATCTGGCATATGGGCGCTAGGAGCCAAGAATGGGGTACTACAAAGGCTGTCGGCACTGGATTTGGCAATCGGGAATTTTATGAGCCCGGTTTCCGAGTTTGGGCCGTGACATGACCAAAGGCCCACCTTGATGGCATGCATGTGATGTAATGCAAGAGGGGCCCATAGTGGTGGGGCCCCTCTCACAACCGCCTTCTATTTATCTCTCTCTCTCTCTCTCTCTCTCTCTCTCTCTTTCTCTCTCGCTTTCCTTTTTTATGGTGTTGATGATATATATGGCCCACTTGATGATGCATGCATGGGACATCCATTGTTCAGAATTTTTTGGACAATCTAGATGGGCTCAATGTCCAGCTGGTGGGGCACACCTTGCTATCCGCTTTGGGCTAGCTTAGATGAAGGGAATACATGAATCTTAGCCTTGTTTAGAGTGGGGTGGCCCACTGGCGTGGACCCCACCTTGACATGTGTATTGTATCCACGCAATCCACTAAGCAGGGCCACCTTGCTGACCGTCCAGCGGTAGCAGTTGCTGCCCATTTTTTGGCAGACCCTGATGAAGGGAAAATACAAGAACCAACTATAATAATAATAATAATAATAATATAGTGGGGTGGCCCATCACGTGGGACCCACCAGATACAAACATTTCATCCAGGCTATCCGTTCGCTAGATGTCCAGCATGCCTGGACGATCTAAGAAAAACACAAATTCAGCTGTATCCAAAGCAGGTGGGTCACACGTGTGGACCCACCTAATGTTAATGTATATGTTTCATCCATGTTATTCACCGTCCAGGGACTAGACGGTGGAGCCTACCTTGATGCATATGTGAATAACCACACCGTCCAGACCCTGGACGGTGGGAACCCACCATGATGAATGTATATCCACACTGTTCATTTACCGGGCCCACTCTGCACATGTTGGGTTTTATCCTCACCGTCAACCCACCAGTATATGACCCATTTCCCAAAAACTCGAGTGTTAACCTAAAAACAGCCAATTTCCATATATAATCTTTTTCTTTTATCAGAGTTAGCAGATAAGCATAGAATAGACAAGTCAGCATAAAGGAAAATTTACGTTTACGTTTAGAACATACAAGAGATTGCCCATAATGACTTATACAAACAAATGTCCCAAACTTATAATTACTATATGAAATGATGTTACATGTAAACAAAGTAAATTATAACAAAACTATAACTATAAAACCATGTAGCAACTCTTGATAATACAATCATGCATCTTCAACAGCAGTACTCTGCTCCTTATTAGACTGAACCTGAAAATCAATTGAGCCACCTATGCTACCTGTATGATTATATATTTGAAGGATGAGTGGCCAACTCAGTGTGAATCCCCCTTAAGATTACACACCGCCACATTAGGTAAGCATAGTTATAAAAATATAACAAGGCATATAAAACAGTACATGATGCAGTTTTATTAGATGCTTAGATGCGTGAATACAATCATCGCCCCGAGGATACTCATCAGTGTGGACATTGGGCTCGTCACCCATGCAATCATCATCCCAGGAAAAACATTCAGTCGGACATTAGGCTCGTCACCCATACAATCATCGTCCTGGGAAAAACATCCAGTTAGACAAATACGTACATCACGCACGATAGCAATACATGCTGGTCTGTGCCATGTATGCATGATTAGCTAACACATTATTAGTCCAATTACAACCAGCCAATTTAAATAAGTTCAAAGGTCACTACGGGGGCTTGTCACCAGCATAGGCCAATAGCTCGGGCATAGGTCTCATACCACCATCCCCAGCTCATGAGACTACCACCTTAGGATTTTTAATAGAAACCCGTCGATTAATGGCCAATCATATTATAGTATATGGGGCTTACCACTACAAGTTTGTATAGAATAAAACAACGAACCCATCCAGGGCGAGTACCAAAATAAAACCACGTAAGGTGAATATCAAAACTAAGCCACATAGGGCGATTAGTAAAAC
The DNA here is from genome assembly GCF_029962835.1 of Magnolia sinica. NCBI lineage: Eukaryota > Viridiplantae > Streptophyta > Magnoliopsida > Magnoliales > Magnoliaceae > Magnolia > Magnolia sinica. The sequence continues at coordinate 67,536,175 of NC_080573.1, read as the reverse complement.
TAAGCCAAGTAGGGCCTATATCGAAACCATGCAATAATAAACCATCCTTAAAACCATTGGACATAACCACCCTGGATGGTAGGCCCACATCATTGATCAATTTAAACCACCACTCAATAACCACTAAGCCAAAGGTCCATTACAATCATAACCAGTCGAGTTACATCCCAAGTATGGGTATACATTTATAGGTGGGGGTTTCCCACTTGATGTACTAGTTTAAGTTCTACAAGCAATCCACAAATAATCCACAAGAATGAGATAATATGCAGGATAAATATTAAGCATGTAATCTAGCAATCCAATTCCAACAATTACACATGTGATATAAGATGGAAATATTAATTATTAATTTAATTTTTTTTTTAAATACTTAAGCTAATGGAAAAATGGAAATCTCAAGGAGAAGAAATCATCACCTTATAGTTTTCATCGCCTACCAGCATCTCTAGAGAATGTGCGTTCCCTTAAAATCAAATCCTACCATAAATCAGGATGTACAATTAGATCTAAGTCCTACATACTACCTAGGGTTTAAGATCATAGTCTAGCATTATCTTTTAGGGTTTTAGTGTAGAATTAGGGTTTTCACCCTAGGGTTTAGTTCTAGGAGTAGAACTAGGATGTATGAGCAACTTAAATACAGTATAATAATAATATGGTTAATTATACTTTAACGTCAATGATATAACTAATATTTGTGACCAAGGTAATAATTAGTATTATAATCATAATAAATAGTATAATCTATTATTAAAGATAATATTCTCAAGTGATGGACACCATGCTAATATCATTAATGGTAGATTTATCCATGATAACTAATATTAATGTAACATCTTAATAGTAATCATCCTGATTGATAATTAATAATAGAATTATAATTGATGATAACAACCACACTAATTAATACAATGTAGTATTTATTTAGATTTCTAACAACGATATTAATAAAAAAAAGTAAACGACAAATCTGATTGATGAAAAGAGGTAAAAATCCTCACCTGGCTGACTCGATTCGAGTCGAGTTGACTTGTCTCAACACACCACCCACCGGTTCTTTCTCCCTCCTTCTTTCTCTCTAGTTCTCTTTCCTTCTTCTTCCCCATCTTTTCCCTTTCCTTTGCTGGAATGTCTAGCCATACCTGGATAGGACCCAAGCCCAGTTGGACTCGGTCCTAGCCGAGTCAACTCGGCTTAACCACAATCGGCCTTATCATTCTTCTCGTTTCTCTTCCTCTCTCCCTTCTTTTCTCTCTTTATTTTTTCCTTTCTTGCTTTCTTTCTTACATTCCTTGTTGGAATTCCAGTCGGAGAAAAACAACAACTTAGCCAGAGCATTAAGCCCAACTCAGATCGGGACGTGGCCCACTTTGAGTTCATGATTTGTCAGTGAGTTAGAATCACATATGGACTCAGTAAGCATGGATCAACAACAACTCTCCCTTTGATTCCCTTCTTTCTTCTTCTTCTCTGATTCATGACAGTCCAGACGCAGCCAGACTTGACCTAGACACACCCCAAACTCACCAAACCTGGTCTAACTGGGCACACAACTTGGTGCAGCTCGAGTTCGGGTCTTGCACCTGACTCCTAACAACAACACCCTCCCTCTCTATCTATTCTTCTCTCTTTATTTCTTCCCTTCTTTTCTTCCTTCCATCTCTGCTGGAAACATCCAATAATGGACGCCCGACTCACCCTATCTTGGGATAGACTTGGCAGCTCGGTGCTGCATGACCCGCACTCGAACTCACGCTCCCTCCATCTCTTATTTCTCTCTTTCTCCTTCTTTTTTATGTTGGATGGTGGTCATATGGGCTACACGTTGACAGTTTCAAATCTGGAATTCGCAGTCTCACAAGCACCAGTAGTGGCGTAAGTTGACGTGAAAGACGGTGGAGCTTCAATGACAGGTTCACATCAGAGGTGTAATCTTCAGTCCGTCTCTTCTGGGCAGTCTAGATGAACCCTATGAAGCTTCTCAACACATTGATATGAAGGTTGGAAGTGTATAAGTTGGTGGGTTCGAACTTGCAAGGAAATGGCTGGTTCTCTAGAGTTGCGGCTACAAGGAGCAGATAACAATCCTCTGGCAATCAAGGCCCTTCTTTTAGAAATCCTAGGCCTCTTAGCACCGTCGGATAAATATCGGATGGTCTGGATTGCAATAGTCTCCATGTATGTCCGTCGAGGCTGAAACCGGCTGCTGGTTTTGGTTTTCTGTGGGTGAAAATCCTCTCCTACGTGGAGAGCTAATGGGCGGCTGGGATTAGGCCACATGGATGGCTGAGATGGAAGGAAAAACCCCTCACGCGGATTGCCACTGTGCCAAAGGGAAGCACTTTCCATTTTTGGAAAAACTGGTTTTTCAGAGCCCCTCTGCGACTGGATTTGTGTCCATACGTGAGTTTAGCTACATGTAAAAGTACCTAAGGTTTGGTCAAAAACATCCTCTAGCCAAGATTAATGGTTCAGATCTCCCATTTGGGTGATCATGCTAGGCCACGGACGCTCGTCAGTCGGCTGTTGAAAAATAAAAAAGAGAGAATTTCTCTCTTTTATTGGAGAAACACGGGTCAGCGCAGTCTAACCGAGCTTCTAAGCTCAGTGCACTACGAGTGCATGCCCCTAGTTCACATGCAATGCATGTGTGGGGTCCACCAGGATGTTTGGATGAAATCCACTCCGTCCATTGGGTTCTAGGGGTCCACTTAGGGCCTTTAGCCAAATATCAAGCAGATCTAGAGTTTAGGTGGGCCCCACATCTTGATTTTTGGTCCTGTTTATGGATTCACGTCGTTCAGACGATCCGGTCATCCCGAAATTAGTCGTCAACGGTTAAAAGGTCCTAATGGGTAATTTGTAACACTTTCATAATAGGTTATTAATTAAATTCTAATATTAATATTAATTTTTCCATTATTCTTATGTTATCATAAAATATTTATTTTTGTAATTGTTTATTTCATTTTATTTTTATTATCTTTACTCCATATGCATATGTTTTCTTTTATCATGTTGTGGGTCCCGCTCTGTAGGTTATTAGGACTATACATCCCATGAATTTATATTATTATATATTTGGTTATTATTATTATTATTATTTTCTAAGTTGTTTATTGTGTTTGCATCTTGATCAATGCCATTTATTTACTTGGTCAGCCGCCCATAGGGCTCTGCTAAGAAGGATCATATTATTTTAAATTTGTAAGTGAGCTATATCAAGTGATTCCATAATCAATTAGTGATTCCTGCTAGTCCGTCATTTTGATGGATTCCCAAGTCTGATCCACCTCGACCAATAGGTTCCGCATCTCAAGTTGGGTCCCTAGCCTAGGATAAAGTAGATCCATGGCTCAAGTGGGCCCCACTACTTAATTTAAGTCGTAGTCATTGACTCACATTATAAGTTATTATTATTTCACGTTACATTTGTAGGGCCTAATCTTTAACAAGGATAATCTTATGGTTGATCTTATAGTTTGGCTGAATATCCATCGTTAGGCCACAGATCAACGAAACGTTGTGGATCTGATGGGCGACAATTGATCCATCTTGGAAACTAACAGATAGATTACTTGATGTATGGATTGAGACTACTTTTAATGGTCGGATTAAGTCTAGAATGCACGTGACAGCTTACTTAAGCTAAGTTTGTATTTATGCCAAATTTAGTTACACCGTAACACTCGAGTATTGGAAGTACAGGGTGTTACAATCTACCCCCCTTAAAGAGAATTTCATCCTCGAAATTCACCACTTTTGTTATGAATGGGAGCGACCATTTAATTCACAGTGTCTATGCATATTCGTTAGTTCTCCCACTAGGCTTATTTGTGTGCGTAAGTGCTCACGATTGACTACAAGAACAGGACCATTACCATCTACCCCCGCTTAAAGAAAATCAGTAAAATTCTCCTTTGAGATTTAATGATGCACGTGCCGATCATTAATATTACGAGTGGTTCAATCATCCTAAGGATGTACCCCATGTCTACGTTTGAAATCCCAACGAGCTTTATTTAAATTCCTCACAACCCTTAAGTTCTCATCTAACAAACCAACTAAGGTGTCTAAGCCCCACTAAAGGTTAGAAATCACTCCAACCTTAGTCAAACCTAGGGAATTGTTTTAATGTTCATCAACATCAAATTTTTCCTATAGTAATTACTATGGTTATCAGTTCATTTATGTGGCAACTAATAATATTATATCTTTCTTTTTAATTTTTCTTTACTTTAAATGATAGTTCCCCATTGTCTAAAGTACGATACAGTTTTCTATTCTTTAGTGTTTGAGCTAACAAAAGTAAATGGTTGTAGTAGGTTTGAGCCCGATACATCGATCATTTGCCTACGTAGAACAAAGGATTTACTAGTATCAATTCATAATCATGTCAGATTTTGATCCTTTACCCACGTAAAACAGAGGATTTATCAGTATCAATTTATAATCCCATCAGATCTTGATCCTTTGCTTGATCAGGGCACTAGAGTCATTGAGATTTGCTAGGACTTAGAATTTGGGTCAAACCACATAAACTTCGCTTAAACATGGTTCCATCAGTCCATGATCTCGATTGTTCTAAACTCTTGGGGCGTGTTTGGGCAGTGGGATTAGAAGGGATTAGGTGGGATGGGATTCAAAAAAACATAATTACTACCTATGGCAGGGATTGTCCCTTGTTGCCATGGGATAAGATTAATGCTATGCTTTGTTGATAATATGGTGGTACATTGAATGGATATACTCACCATCATTTGAAATTACTGAGAATAACACACGTGTTATATCTATATTGTTCATTTGTTTTGTAACCTCATTTTATAGCATGGGCCTAAAAATGAGGTAGCAAAACTTATGTGGCCCCAAAGAAGTTTTTAATGGTAAGTATTCAATCCCCGTTGCTTTCTATGGTGGGGTCCACTTGAGCTTTAGATTTACCTGATTTTTTGGCCGATGCTCTAAAATAATCTCAAAAAATGGGTGGACGGTGTGGATATAGCCCACACATCATGGTGGGACCTACACAACTTGCTAACATTGAGTAAAATTGGCCCGGGACCTAATGCAATTCCATCTAATCTAATTCCAAGTTTTTCCATTCTTCCCAAACATGGAGTGGAATTGGCACAGGACTAGATGAATCCCATCCCACCTAATCCTTTTTAATCCCACTGCCCAAACACGCCCTTGGGAATTATCATGTGATCGTCTATTTTCATAACAGATAAGACTGTGTGGCCTATTACGCTTCTAATGTGCACTCTTATTATCTAAGTACTACTTGGAAATTTCAAGACAAGGATTTCTACATGAAACCTGAGTTTAAAAGTTGCCAAGTTCATTTAAGACTTCTAATTCTAATTTCAATATGCTTAGCCTAGGGTTTAAATTCTACCTAAGATCATATAACTTATCTCTAACTAATTCTTACGTGCTGAAATTTGTGGAAAATGTTATTTTTAAGTAAAAATATATATTAAGAGATTTAAATAACAATTTCTAGCCAAATTCCTTAGATTTAGGAAGTGCTTATGTTCAATCTTACGCACAACGTGGTGGATATGGAATTTCCTACGAAGTCTAAGTTTGTCTCATTTGCTGATCATTGCGACAATGTTATTTCTAGCCAAGAGTTTTTTTTTTTTTTTTTTTAAAAGAATTGTCAAGTCTATGTTTCTAAAAATTGTTTATTAAAAGTAAAGTTCAAGGAATGGTCTTATTCCATCTCAATTACATCATAGTGGGTATTTGTCTTTCCACGGTGCGTGAATTTAATTTCTAAGTTCAAACGATAATTCTCGTAGTTTTCAAGGAAATTAGAGTCTTATTTCTAAGCTCAAATAACCAAACCTGAAATGTTCAAGGGACTTAAGTTCATTTCTAGGTTCTACAATTACCCAAACAATTCTCTAGGGAACCTAACATTTGAGTTTCTACATACTCATCCCTTCCCAGTTCTAAGGGATTTCTACATAGGTTTAACATCCAAGGGCCTAACCTAAAACTTCAAAGGGGCCTAAATTCAATTTCTAAGCTCTACAGTCATTCAACTAGTTTTCCAGGGGACTTAAAATTTTGGGTCTCTATATTCTCAATCATTTTTCTAAGTCTAAGGGAAATTCACCTAAGTCCAATTTCTAAATTTCAAACATCCTAACTGGAGACATTTAAAGCTTGTATAAGATCATTTCCCATAGCCTAGTTTGCCCAAACTATGCTCTAATACCAATTGTAATGCCCTGACTTTTCAGGACCCGAGTATATGACCCGTTTCCCAAAAACTCGAGTGTTAACCTAAAAAGAGTCAATTTTCATATATAATCTTTTTCTTTTATTAGAGTCAGCAGCTAAGCATAGAATGGACAAGTTAACATAAAGAAAAATTTACATTTACGTTTAGAACATACAAGAGATTGCCCATAATGACTTATATAAACAAATGTCCCAAACTTACAATTACAATATGAAATGATGTTACATGTAAACAAAGTAAATTATAACAAATCTTGAACTGTAAAACTATGTAGCAACGCTTGACAATACAATCATGCATCTTCAACAACGGTACTCTGCTCCTCATTAGTCTGAATCTGAAAATCAATTGAGCCACCTGTGCTACTTATATGGTTATATATTTGATGGATGAGTGGTTAACTCAATGTGAATTCCCCTCAAGATTACACACCACTGCATTAGGTAAGCATAGTTACAAAAACATAACAATGCATACAAAACAATACATGATGCAGTTTTATTAGATGCATGGATGCGTGAATGGAATCATCGCCCAGGGGATGCTCATCCGTGTTGACATTAGGCTCGTCACCCATGCAATCATCGTCCTGTGAAAAACATCCAGTCGGACAAATACATACATCATGCACGATAGCAATAGATGTTGGTCTGTGTCATGTATGCATGATTAGCCAACCCATTATTAGTCCAATTATAACTAGCCAATTTAAATAAGCTTAAAGGTCACTACAAGGGCTTGTTACCAGCGCAAGCTGACAGCTGGGGCATAGGTCCCATACCACCATCCTTGGCTCATGAAACTACCACCTTAGGATTTTTAATGGAAACCCGTCGACTAGTGGCCAATCATATTACAGTATATGGGGCTGACCACCGTAGAGTTGTATAGAATAAAACGTCAAACCCATCCAGGGCGAGTACCAAAACAAAACCACGTAGGACGAATATCAAAACTAAGACACATTTGGTGATTAGTAAAACTAAGCCACGTAGGGCCTATATCGGAACCATGCGATAAGAAACCATCCTTAAAACCCTCGGACACAACCACCCTGGATGGTAGGCCGACATCATTGATCAATTTAAACAACCACTCAATAACCACTAAGTTGAAGGTCCATTACAATCACAACCAGTCAGGTTACATCCCAAGTATGGGTATACATTTATAGGTGGGGGTTTTCCATTTGATGTACTAGTTTAAGTTCCATAAGCGATCCACAAATAAACCACAAGCATGAGATAATATGCAGGACAAATATTAAGCATGTAACCTAGCAATCCAATTCCAACAATTACACATGTGATTATAAGATGGAGATATCCATTATCAATTTAAATTAAAATAAAGCTATACTTAAGCTAATGCGAAAATGGAAAGCTCAAGGGGAAGAAATCATCAATTTATATTTTGCATCGCCTACCAGCATCGCTAGGGAATGCACGTTCCCTTAAAATCAAATCCTACCATAAATCAGGATGTACAATTAGATCCAAGTCCTACATACTACCTAGGGTTTAAGATTATAGTCTAGGATTATCTTTTAGATTTTTCATGTGGAATTAGGGTTTTCACCCTAGGGTTTACTTCTAGGAGTAGAACTAGGATGTATGTGCAGCTTAAATACAGTATAATAATAATATGGTTAGTTATACTTTAACGTTAATGATAAACTAATATTTGTGACCATGGTAATAATTAATATTATAATCGTAATAAATAGTATAACCTATTATTAAAGATAATATTCTCAAGTGATGGACACCATGCTAATATCATTAATGGTAGATGTATCCATGGTAACTAATATTAGCGTAACATGTTAATAGTAATCATCCTGATTGATAATTAAAAAAAAATTATAATTGATGATAACAACCACACTAATTAATACATTGTAGTATTTATTTAAATTTCTAACAACGATATTAATAACAGAAGTAAATGACAAATCTGATTGATGAAAAGAGGTAAAAGTCCTCACCTGGCTGACTCGATTCGAGTCAAGTTGACTCGTCTCAACACACCACCCACTGGTTCTTTCTCCCTCCTTCTTTCTCTCAAGTTCTCTTTCCTTCTTCTTCCCCATCTTTTCCCTTTCCTTTGTTGGAATGTCTAGCCATACCTAGATAGGACCCAAGCCCAGCTAGACTCGGTCCTAGTCACGTTGACTCGGCTCAACCACAACTGGCCTCCTGTTTCTTCTCGTTTCTCTTCCTCTCTCCCTTCTTTTCTATTTTTTCCTTTCTTTCTTTCTTTCTTACATTCATTGCTGGAATTCAGTTGGAGAAAAACAACAACTCAGCCCGAGCATTGAGCCAACTCAGATCGGGACTCGGCCCACTTTGAGTTTATGATTCGTCTGCATGTCAGAATCACATATGGACTCGGTAAGCATGGATCGGAAACAACTCTCCATTTGATTCCCTTCTTTCTTCTTCTTCTCTGATTCATGATAGTCCAGATGCAACCGAACTTGACCTAGACACACCCCAAACTCACCAGACTTGGTCCGACTGGGCATACGACTTGGTGCAGCTCGAGTTCACGTCTTGCACCCGACTCCCAACAACAACTCCCTCCCTCTCTATCTATTCTTCTCTCTCTCTCTCTCTCTCTCTATTTCTTCCCTCCTTTTCTTCCTTCCCCCTCTGTGGGAAACATCCAGTAATGGACACTCGACTCGCCCTGTCATGGGATAGACTTGGTAGCTCTGTGCGGTATGACTCGCACTCGAACTCATGCTCCCTCCTCTTATTTCTCTCTTTTTCCTTTTTTTTTAATGTCGGTCATATGGGCTACACGTTGATGGTTTCAGATTGGGAATTCACAATGTCATAAGCACCAGCAGTGGCGTAAGTTGACGTGGAAGACGGTTGAGCTTTAATGGCAAGTTCACATCAAAGGTGTATTTCTTCGGTCTGTCTCTTCTGGGCAGTCCAGATGAATCCCATGAAGCTTCTCAACGCGTTCATACAAAGGTTGGAAGTGTTTAGGTTGGTGGGTTCGCACTTGCAAGGAAATGGTCAGTTCTTTAGAGTTACGGCTGCAAGGAGCAGATAGCAATCCTCTGGTTATCAAGACTCTTCTTTTAGAAACCCTAGGCCTCTCAGCACCGTCGGATAAAGATCGGATGGTGTGGATTGCAATAGTCTCCACATACGTCTGTCAGGGCCGAAACCGGTTGTTGGTTTTGGTTTTCTATGGGTAGAAATCCTCTCTCACCTGGAGAGCTATTGGGTGGCTGGGATTAGGCCACGTGGATGGACGAGATGAAAGGAAAAACCCCTTACGTGGATTGCCACTGTGGTAAAGGGAAGCAGTTTCCATTTTTGGAAAAACTATTTTTTCATAGCTTCTCTACGATTGGATTTGTGTCCATACGTGAGTGTAGCTACATGTAAAGTACATAGGGTTTGGTCAGAGCCATCCTCTAGCCACGATGAATGGTTCAGATCTCCTATTTGGGTGATCATGGTGAGCGACGGATGTCCTAAACGCACGCTCGTCCATCGGCTGTTGGAAAACAGAAAGAGAGAATTTCTCTCTTTTATTCGAGAAACATGGGTCAGTGCTGTCTGACCGAGCTTCTCAGCTGAATGTACTGTGAGTGCATGCCCCAGACTCAGTGACCGGACTCATAAGGAACCCGATAGTCGGTTCCGACCGCAACAGCCTCCGTAGTACTCCATTCTCGGCTCCTGAGATAGGTTCCGATCTTGGGATCCTACAAGGAGGATTTCTATATCATAAATCAAATTCAATCAAGCATACCCAAGATCATAACAAGTAAATCTTAGAAAGTAACCATAGGTATGCATTGTAAAATCCACTAGAAATTTTAAATTTTACAGGTACATAAGGCTCAAAAGGAAATACATAAGGTAAGAAAGGAAGAGAAAAGTCCACAACGGGTCCTCAGCACACTCCAATCCAATGCCCCACCGCTATTGTGCCGACCTAGGATCACCTGCACGTATTAATCGTGCATAAGCTTATAAAAATCTTAGAGAGCGGTGAAGGTGTGTGACAATGGTGCTTAGAAGAAGATAAGGGAGAATGCAGAAGGAAACATGAATGATACTAGCCGTACCGAGACTAAGCTATGAATGCAGTAAGCCGTACCCAGGGCAGTGCAATGCAATACATGAGTACTGGGTGCCATACCAAGGTCATGCAACATAAGGCTTATACAGTCGATGCCAATGCAATGTGAAGTAATGTCAGTCCTCATATCTAATCCACACATCAAGTACAGTTTCATCATAAGGAATCTACCAGGGTCAAGTACACTGCAGAATGACTGCTGCTCTCCATGACTCACACAGTCAAATGAGCGTAGGAGACCTCACTACCCACCCGTGGATAGCCAATCACCAGCGAGGCTTGACGATAGTGGACCCATTTACAAGCTGGTTAGACTCAATCTAGCTATGTCCCCTCACTCAGGTGGGTAAGGCCAAAACCCTATCTCAACCGACCTCGCAACAGTGGGAGTCGCGACCTAACTGTATAAGGCACTCGGGCGCTCATGATTTCCACTCTGTCTTGACGTTGAGGCGTCTCCTTGGTACCATGAAGGTTTAAGGCTTTCACCCATGGACATCCTATGCGCCCCAAATGCTCAAGTATCATTTCTAGGGTCCACACATGACTATCCACGATATATCTGTGGAGGCTACGAGCCTAATGAAGCAAGGGTGAATATCCACATGCTATGCAATGCTAGATGCATGAATCACACAATCACCCATGTATCAATCCCAAGCATCTATTGTGCTCGAGAGGAGAATCTTCATCCCTCAAGGAGATACTAACATGTCCTACATAACGGCACAACCATGGCCAATCATACCTCAACCAAGCATGTATATGATACATATGGGAGTGGGCCATGAAGATGAATAGAGGTGCCAATGAGGTAAAGATGAACTCTCTACCCTAAGCATGAAGGATCTAGGTACTTAACCAATTCTTCGTAAGGAATATATAACCTCTAGTGGGGGCCCATTTACCTGGGGTAGCCCACAAGACTAAGCATACAAGCTACGAGCCTAAATAATATAGAGATAGGCCTAATAAGAGTCTAAGGTGGGCATTCAACCACACTTAGATACAAACGGGCCTAGAGGGGTCCATAATGGGGACATTCAACCACCATTTCCCAAAAGGCATAACCAACAATAATCCATATAGCTACAAGACCCAAGGCCCACATCCAAACCACATACATAAGCCCCACATAAAGGCATAAGAAAAAGGGTCTAATACTACCATCAACAACATGTGCCCAAAGAGGGGAATCAAGGCCCAAGGCCCAAGCCCTAATGGCCATAGGACCCATGCATTTAGTTGTACTTAATGGGCAGTCCATGAGCACAAAAACATGGCCCAAAAATAAGTCTAAGTCGGGTGAAATGGGCCCCACTACATCAGCCCAATAACTGGCAATTTAAGTAGGCAACCAAGGGCCCAATACCACCCTTATCTCAGCCATAAGTCCATCAAAATGGTGGAAGTCAGCCTAACATATGGCTAGGCGAAGCTAGGACATTCCAGCCCACTCTAGACCCACTAGGAAGTCCCAAAATCTGGTCTATACTTTGGTCCACAAAAGACCATCAAAAGGTAGTCCAACTATGCATTAATTAAACCTGAGAAAATTCTAGATATAAGTGTGCATCATGTACCCCAGATTTCTCAATATGGTGGGTCCACATCTAATGCAATTTCAGTCAAAATAATGTTCATTTAGGGCCCTTGCTGGATTTTTAACCCACCCAACTATTTGGGCCTGCTGAAGCCCAGAAACTTGTTGCAATATGTGGAAATCATTATTATAAGCGCCAACAATATTTACAGGGGGCCTCACCAGATGAAGAAAAGGGGTGGCACACAAAACAGGTGGGCCTGCAGTTCAGCAACAGCCTAAAGGCCTGGGCATCCCAAGGCTTGGGCGGTCCAAGGCTTGGATGGCCTGGCCCATATACATGCAACAAGGTGGGCTCCACACGTCCCAAGGTGGGCCTCACAAGGGACATCCATGTAGGGTGGAACCATCCTCCACATAGGCCACTCAAAATGGGGGACGGCATGGGTGAAACATATATCATGGTGGGCCAGCACGTTGGACGGCCAACCCCATGTTGGATGTCCTTAGCTGGACGTCCAGCATGGACTGCTGGTCCAGCTCAATGGGCCTCACAATCATAGCCCTAATGGGCCTTAGCACATCAGAGATGGATCCCCAATAATCATACACAAAGCCCAATGGGCTGGGGCCTAAAAAGTTCTGCAATAATAAAGGGGACAACGATGTACAAGAAAATTCTACAATGCATGTTGCTGTCCTAAATTTGGGCACTCCATTAGAGTGGGTCTGGGGCCTCTAAATTTCTAAAAATTGAGGGCTAAGGTCCCTCATCATGTATACAATAAGAGGGAGTCCATAAAGGTGGCCCACCATTAATGGAAATATTTTTTAATTAAGTTTTTTGTGAGATAATGTTGCTGGATTGTACAGTAGAAAATCTGGTAGTCCACCCATATTGGTCCACTCTTTTGGAGGCCCAAATGAGATCAGTTGAGGTTGAAATTTGGCATGCTTATAGGTGGGGTCCACATGTTCAAGAAACATGTATTACATGGGACCAAACTCCCCACCAAAAGTCTAAAAATCTAGCCTTAAGATGACCCAAAAATCTGTCCAAACAGTTCTAGATAGCAACATATAATTGAAAATAAGTAAATATAAACACTATTTGAAAGGGGATTTAATCTAAGAAAATCATGGTATGGACCACCCTAGGGGGCCCCATGAACATCCAGACCTTTCCCATTAGAAAATACCCTTTGCATGTGCCCCTTATAGGTGGATTAGGGGGCTCCAACATCCACGAGTGGACTGTCATGGATGTCCACCCTCCGTGGACGGTCTGGATATTTTTGGTCTACAAGGTGGGCCACACACTCATGATCAAAAGGTTATCAATAAAGGAAAATAAAGGTTCAGCCAGAAGGAAAGGGTCTCCACCACATTGAGGCACTTCCCCTCATCACACATGCATTCATATTCCACTATCATAAGATATATAAGATCTATAAGATCATAGGATTTTTACTTGAGATCTATGGTGGAGATGCAATCTCCACCAAGGATCAAGGGTCTAGATGACCCAAAGATCCCTAATCAAAGGAAGAAAAGGCCATGAAGGGGTCCATGGAGAATGGCCCCTTACATGGAACATGCATGCAATGTATGATGGGCTACAAGCCACATCCATGGAGTCTTGGGGGCCACCACCATCATTTGATGGGCTCCACAAGCTCCAACATGGAAGAAAGATGAAGAAAGTTTAAAAAATTAAAGAAATCAGATTTTGTAACTACATGCACACCCACCTCAATGATCTAGCTTCATAACTACACCACCATGATCCTTAAGCTCCAAAGAAGATGTTTCTATGGGTGAGATGGGTTATAGAAGGTTAGATTGGAGGGGATTTGAGGTAGAAGGGGTGGGATGTTGGAGGGCTTACTAGCAAGAGGAGAGAAGAGAGAGAGAGAAATGGGAGGGAAAATGGCTTGCTTAGGGAGGTGTAAAAGGGTAATTGTAACGCCCTGAAATTCGGGGGTCGAGCATAGCTCAGCTCTCGAGTTTCAAAACATCACTTATGCAACATATTTAATGGTTGATGTATGTTGTCTGCAAGAGTACATAAAACATGGAATAAATTAAGCCAAACTGCAAACATAATTCAGGGATAAGTGATAGACGCAAGCGGAAGACTTAAAGAACCATATGTGTACATGTGCAAGTCCCTGAAGTACGTATACATGCCAGGTCATACTACAAGTGTTGCTCTCAAAAATACAAGCGTCAAAAGACATTATCTATTCCAAAAGAAAATCTAGAATTCCCGCGCATCAGGACATGGCTCACATGAACCCGCCTGAAAACTGCATAAAAGAAAATGCGGCCTCATCATCCTCGAACTCCTGCTCTGCCTCAGGGGTCGCATCAACATCTGCATCTAAGATAGAGTCTGGTTGGTGTTTAAACACCGTCCCAGAACGTGGGAGTGAGTGATCAACTCAGTGGAACAATAAAGCAAAGGTTAACATGTTATCAACTCAATCAAGCAGTAATGATAAAGCAGAACAATCAAACATGTCCTAATTACTCTTGTTAATGCAAGGATGTATGGAGAATGATGCATGCCCTCGCCTTACTCCCTCGGTGTCTTCATCTTACGTTACGCATGACATCCTCCCGCAGTGCCAACGACTACCACGCACATACAAATGCGGTGCATGAATATGATTACAAGTTGATATTAGTCCTTTTCATACAGCAGGATTAGGAAGCTAAGGTACCTTCCTCATATCAATTTCCACACAGTGATCCATTCTAGGTTTGTCAGTCCTATGCCATCTCATACGATTATATGGTTCTAGGTCGCTGCAAAGGGCTCAACAGCAATCAATGCACGCCTATCATACCTTCGTACTACTCTAAGGCTCGTCGCCCTAATGCAGTATCCAAGTATGTTCGAGGTCACTACAAAGGGTTCATCACCAATCAATGTAGGTCGACAGCATGAATATAGTGTCCCATACCACCATAATCGGCTCACGAGTCTGGTGTGCTCACTGGTCACTGCGGGGAGGCTTATCACCCCAGCGTAGGCCAACAGCTCGACCACGGTGTCCCATACCACCATGTCCGGCTCATGAGTCTTAGCGAATCAAGGTACAATGGTTAACGGGATTTCATCGGTAAGTTTGGTACCTTAGATTCAAACAATAGCGTCTATACATGGTGAACATACATTGGACAATCGGGTTACTTGACGAACTCGAGTAGCACGAGCGCACATTGAGTTGAACGACATAGAGTGCGCAAAACACTCCGTGTGGCCAAACCACTGCCGACAACCCTAATACGACTCAGGTTCGTCAAATCACGTCCTTCATGGCGAAAGCAACCTCAGCCACGAACTCAAGGCCGATTACCGATTTCTTGGACCGTTTCCTAGTCCCAAACACATTCCATTACAACAGATATGCATATACAATTTAGAACAGTAATGGAACAATAATTCAAATCACACAGTATGTGAGCATTTGAAGAATATCACTTAACATGGATTTCAACATAAGTAGTGCTTGAACTTAAAAAACAAAGAATGTAAATTGAATGTAAGGAATCATACACACTAGATAGGAGAGTTGAGAATCTCTTCTCAACACCTGCAAATAGGATAATATATTGCACTTTAAACCATTCAGACATTTCTACAAACACTTAGCCTACATAGATCAACATACATGACTGTAACGACCTTGGAATTTCTGTGTTAATCTTTCCTTAAGTAGTTGTTTTGGGGTAATTAGCGCTTTACTCGATTGCTTGTGAAATCCGCATCAATCACTTTAAATTATATCTGCATGGCTCTAAACGTGTAGATTAGTGAGCGCTACTTTACTCTGAAATCTGGGATCCATCGCTAAATCCAGTTGTTCTGGGGAATTTTTGGAAGATCTGGATCGGACCTGGACCGCTCGTCGAAAGTCCGATGGCGATGATCTTAGGCTGTTGCGGTCACCGAGTTGGGCTTGATCTTCACCTCGAAAATCAAGTCGATCTGATGTTCTGGGTCGATTTGGTTGAGCTCGGAGTGAAGAGTGTGAGAACGGTTGGAATTTATTAAGCTTTTATTGAAATCTGAGTCGTGTCGCTTGCGCGACGATTTTAAGCATTCTGACCATTGGATTCTGACCCAATTTCACCCTCTGATCAAGATGGTTGGCCCAGGCATATCCTAGTGCTTGTGGACCTGATCGAGATTCCGTGACCGTTGAATTGAGTGTGGTCCGCCACGGCTGATCTGAAGAGCTGGTCGGTATGAAATCTCAGCTTGACCTAGATCCATGGTCAATGAGCTTAAGTCCGACCTTTCGTGGTTATAGGCCCACCAGAAGTGCTTCGTTGGATCGAGAAAGGCTTACTTTGGTTATAACCTAAGTATACCTTGACCTTGGGGTTATTTCCATCATTCTAAGGCCTATATATAGTCCTTAAACCCTAGCTCTCTTTTCCATACGATTTTCTCTAACCCTAGCTTGGAAAGAGAGTGGAAAAGAGAGAGAAAGTGAGAGAGATAAGTTGGTGAATCATCTTGATTTCTTCCTTGTTCTTCTTCATCTTCGAACCTTCACTTTGAATCGTTCTTCTGACGATTCTGAGTTCCTTTGGGGTAAGTTAACCTAACCCTAACCTGTGTTAGAGTTTAGACTAGACTTGGTGTCGTTGTAGCTCATTTCTATCCTTATTTTAGGGTATTCTAGCACCATTGACAAAGACAACTCGTCTAAATCAGCTCGGCGGTTCTTTCTTCGCTTAAGGTGAGGACTTTGAGTGTATAGGTTATGGTTTTCAAGGCTTTCAATCCCAATTAGTGATTTATTCTTGCTATGGATGAGATTTCACATGTCAAATGTTGTGTTTACATTGCTTTCCTGATATGCATGTGCTATATTGAGATTTACGTATTCTATGTATATTTATAAAGTACCGTATACGTATAAAATATGCACTTATGTTTGCCATGATTAATTGTCATGTATGTATGCTAGATGCATGTATGACAACTCCTTGATAAAAGGAATTGTCTAAGTGCATGTATTTCAACATACGTCATGTATGTTGTTCCATGTATGCTAAGTGTTTGTAGAAATGCATGAATGATCTAAAGTGTAACTGATTACACTAAATGCGGGCGTTGAGAAGTGATTCTCAATACTCCTATGGATGCGCATGATTTCCTTTATGCAGTTACATTCCAAGTTATTTAAATTCAAGCATCTCCTATGCTTACATTTATGTTAAATTGATATTCTTCAGATGCGTTTGTGTCTTGATTTGAGTTATTGTTCCATTTCTGTTTTACATTCCATATGAATATCTGTAGTAGTGTAGGATGTTTGGGACTATGCCTTAGTCCAGGAGATCGGTAATTGACCCTATATTCGTGGTTGAGATTGCTTTCGCCACGTAGGACGTATTAGATGAACCCAAGCCGTATTAGAGTTGGTGGCAGTGGTTTGGCCACGCGGAGTGTTTGCGCACTCTATGTCGCTCAATTCAACGTGCGCTCGTGCTAGTCGAGTTCGTCAAGTAACCCGATTGTCCGATGTATGTTAACCATGTATGGACACTACTGCTTGAATCTAGGGTACCGAACTTACTAGTGAAATCCTAATAACCATGGTACCTGATCCGCTAAGACTCATGAGCCGGACATGGTGGTATGGGACACCGTGGTCGAGCTGTCGACCTACGCTGGGGTGACGAGCCTCCCCGTAGTGACCAGTGAGCAACTAAACTCGTGAGCCGATTATGGTGGTATGGGACACTATATTCGTGCTGTCGGCCTACATTGATTGGTGACGAGCCCTTTGTAGTGACCTCGAGCATACCTGGATACCGCAAGGAGGTGACGAGCCGATCTGTGGTAGTAAAGGCATGAAAGGCGTGCATTGATTGGTGACGAGCCCTTTGCTACGACCTCAACTATATGATCGTATGAGATGTCTAGGATTGACGACCCTAGTATGGATCACTGTTTGGATGGCGATATGAGGAAGGTATCTTAGCTTCCCAATCCTGTTGTGTGAAATGGACTAATAACAACTTGGTAATCATATCCATGCACCGCATTTGCATGTGCTTTGTAGATGTAGCGCACTTTGAGGCGATGTCATGCGTAACGTAAGATGAAGACGCTAAGGGTGTACGCGTGAGGGCACGCATCATATTGCATTCATACTTGCATTAACAAGAGTACTTAGGATTTAATTACTTATCCTGCTTTATCATTACTGTTTGATTGAACTGATAACATGTTAACCAGTGCCTTATTGTTCCACTGAGTTGATCACTCACTCCCACGTTTCTGGGGCGGTGTTACACACCCACCAGACTCTGTCTTAGGCCCTGATGTTGCAGATGTGGATGCGACGTCTGAGGCAGAGCGGGAGCTGGATGACGACGAGGCTGCCTTCTCCTATATGCAGTTTTCAGACGGGTTCTAGCGAGCCTCGGTCTGTTGCGCGGGATCTTTGGGATTATTTTTGGGATCTTAAATGATGTAACTTGATACTTATAATTTTGTTAAATAACACTTTCAAATGATCTGGCTTGTATATGTAATTCAGGGATTTACACTTGTACACATATTTTATTATAAGTCTTCCGCTTGCTTTATTCACTTATCCCTGAATCATATCTGTGTTTTGGCTTAATCTATTCCATGTTTTATGCACTAATACAGTCAACATACATCCATCATTAAATATGTTGCATAAGTGATGTTTTGGAACTCGGGAGCTGAGTTATGCTCGACCCCCGAATTTCAGGGCGTTACAATGACGTAGGTTGGAAATCATGCATTTGGACAATTCCTTTTGCCAAGGAGTTGACACACATAAAATTAGCACAAGTACACGACAAATAATCATGGCAAACACATGTTCATATTTTATACGTATACGGTACTTCCTACATACACATAGAATACACAAATCTCAATATAACGCATACATATCAGGAACGCAAGATAAACATAGCATTTGGCATGTGAAATTTCACCCACAACAAGAATAAACCATTATCTGACATTGAAAGCCTTGAAAACCATAACCTATATGAATATAGTCCGCACCTTAAACTAGAAATAGCGCACCGAACTGATTCAGACGATATGTCTTCGTCAATGGCGACTAGATAACCTAAGGCAAGAATAGAAATGAGCTACAACAACACACAGACTATTCTAAGCTTTAAAACAGATTAGGGTTAGATTAACTTACCCAAGAAGGAACTTAGAATCGCCAGAATAACGATTCAAAAGTGATGGTTTAAGGATGTAGAGTAACAGGAAAGAATCTTAAGATGATTCACCAACTTCTCTCTCACTTTCTCTCTCTTTTCCTCTCTCTTTCTTAGCTAGGGTTAGGAAATTCGTATGGAAAAGAGAGTGAGGATTTTAAGGTCTTTATATAGGCCTAACATTGATGAAAATAACCCCAGGGCCAAGGTATACTTAGGTTATAACCAAATCAAGCCTCTCTCGATCCAACGGAGCACTTCTGGTGGTCCTTTCTCCATGTGCGGTCGGACTTAAGCTCACTGACCATGGATCTAGGTCAGGTTGAGTTTTCGTATCGATCGGCTTTACAGATCAGCTGTGGCGGACCACACTCAATTCAACGGTTACCGAAACTCGATCAGGTCAACAAGCACAATGACATACCTGAGCCATCTTCCCTGATCCGAAGGTGAAATTGGGTCAGAATCCAATGGTCAGATTGCTTAAAAATTATTGCGCAAGCGACACGACTCAGATTTCATAAAATCATATTTAATTTCTCACCGTTCTCACACTTTTCACTCCGGACTCAATCAAATCGACCCAGGACATCATCTGGACTTGATTTTTGAGGTGATGGCCAAGTCCAACATGGTAACCATAACTGTCTAAGATCATCGGTATCAGACTTTCGACGCGCGGTCCAGGTCCGATCCAAAGTTTCTAAAAATTCTCAAGAGTAACTGAATTTAGCGTTGAATCCCAGATTTCAGAGTAACATAGCGCTAACTATTCTACAGGTTTTGAGTCCTGCATATCAATTTAAAGTGATTGACGCTAATTTCGCAAGCAAACGAGTTTAACGCTAATTAACCCACAAATAGCTTCTAAGGAAAATAGAGGTAGTACTCGGGTCTTGGCACGAAATTTTTCGGTCATTACAGTAATCATAGTCTCTCTTTAAAAGAGGCACCTAGGATAGAGAAAGCAATGATGGGGCTAGGGAGATACAACCAAAGTTTGCTAGGGTCTAGGCACTAGCTAGGGTAGGCTTATAGGCTTTCTAGAAATCCTAAGCCTAGGCATGACATCACCACATGGGAAAACGTGCATGGCCATGGTGGGGTCCACCAATCACACATCAATGGTCCATATCGAGCGTGGCCCATAACTTGTGATTTGCACGTCGGATTCACGCATGGGATATGGAATTGGAGCCGTAGCGCTGATGCGGACGCAATGGCATAAGTTTTGGGTCGATCCAAGTCGGGTTGATGTGACCAATCTTGAGGATGACCGTAAACACCATCCATAGGTCGTGGGTCGCCGAGATTCAAATGGTAAGACCGCGAGACTTAAAGGAACGACGTGCACACTTAGGTTAGGTTCTTACACCTGGTGTACATGCAACGCATGTGTGGGGCCACCATGATGTTTGGATGAAATCCACTCTATCCATTAGGTTCTAGGGGTCCACTTAAGATCTTTATCTAAATATCAAGAAGATCTAGAGTTTAGGTGGGCCCCACATGTCACGCCCCAAACTCAAAAACTGGGCTCACAAAAATTCTGATCTCCGAATCCGGCGCTGACAGCCTCCATAGTACTCCATTCTTGGCTCTCGGCACCCATACACCAGGTTTCGATCCTGGGATTCTACAAGGAGGATTTCAAACATGATTTTGATTCGTAATAAGCATAACCATAAGCAAAACACATGAAAAATAACCACAAGAACACCATCACAAAATCCATTATGATAAAAAAAAACTTTAAGGTATAATGCATATGAAGGGAAATACAAGATAATGATAATAACGAAAACTCATAAAGCTCGACTGTACGCTCCTACTGCGGCGAGGCTATGGTTGTGTCCTAACATCACCTGCATGCATCAATCATGCATAGGCTTATAGAAAGCTTAGAGGGTGGTGTAAGTGTGTGCGAAATGTGAACATGCTCAGAATGCAATGACAGAGTAATACGGAATCATGCTGATGAGTATATGAATGCAATCAGCCATACCAAGGCTATGCGATGCAAAATATAAATGCTATCAGCCATATCAAGACCATGTGATGTGAGATGCAACTCAAGCATTCCAAGCCTCATCCAAATCCACATATCAATGTAGCTCATCACTAGAGCATCAAATATCAGTACAGTTCTCATTCTAGATAATTACTGGGGTTTAGTACACACTAAATGGCACTGCCCCTTTCCCAGGTGCGCAGTCCAAGTGAGCGTAAGAAACCTCACTATCCGCCTAGCCAATAGTCTGTTAATACCTATCTGGCACGTTGATAGCTGACCCATTCACGAGCTGGTCAAACTCAGCCTAGCAATGCCCCCTACGCTCGGGTGGGTAAGGCCACACCCCTTTCCAACCGATCACGACACAGTGAGAGACGCGGCCTCCTGGTATTTGGCCTTCGTGCGCTCATGTATCTACTCAGTTTCGATGTTGAAGTCATCCTCTGGTACCATCGGATTTAAGGATTTTCACGCAGGGACATCTATAGTGTCCCGATGCTAGAAAAAATATTTTTGATATCCAATACGGCCATACACGATGTGCCTGTGGAGGCCACAGCTCTGATGTCGCTAGGGCATACAATAATCACAATCACACATATGCAAATGTGCATGAGTCACGCAGTCCAATCATGCATCAATCCTGCGCATACCATATGCTCATGTGGGATAACTCTGCCTATCAGGGAATCCATAAACCACCTTCACTGTGGCATATGCAATGGTCAATCACATCACATAACAAACATATAGATGATGCATATGGGCATGTATCATGATGCTATGCTGTCACAAACTCATGATCAACAATGGTAGCTGGTATCGATAATCGATAATCAACCTCGACGCAAGGCAGGGTCCATAGATGGATGGCCGATGGTAGATCACTTAAAATCGATGGGGCTGAAGCGTTTGGGTTAACCTAGATAATGATGAGAATGGGCTTAACAAGGCCTAAGGGAAGGTCACAATGTGGACGTCCAATCATCATTGCCCATCAATGTGGACTATTAACCAACATTGCTCCCAAGGAATGGCGCTTATAGGGCCAATCATATAATGGGCCCACGGCCTCATACAAGGGCCTAATATACATCATCATGGGCCTTGCTTACGGGGCATATACACATCACATTAGGCCTCACTCATGGACCAATATATATAACATCAGCTGTATCAAATGGGCCAAATCAATGGGCCGAATCAAATAGGCCAAGTCAAATGGGCTGAATCAATGGGCTAAATAAAATAGGCCAAGTCAAATGGGCCGATTCGAATGGGCCGGATCAATGGGCCGATTCGAATGAGCCAAATCAATGGGCCGAATCAAATAGGCCAAGTAAAATGGGCCGAATAAATGGGCCAAGTCATATAGGCCCAAACTAACCACACCATTCATCTATTGTTAGAGATTATTTTAGAGCTTTGTTCTAAAAAAGAATCATATCTAAAGGATCATTTGGACTATACCACAAATGATAGTGAAGATAATGATTTCCACCGTTAAATTCCAGTGGGCCCCACTATAGTATTTATTTTCCATCTAGTCTGTTCATACGGTCACAAGGACCTAATTAGGGAGGAAAAATAAAACAAATATTATATTGATTCAAAACTTCTATAATCCCAAAAGGGGTTTTAATGGTAGATGTTCAAATCCACTATTATTATAGTGTGGTGCACGTGATAACTGGAT
This sequence comes from Magnolia sinica, assembly GCF_029962835.1. NCBI lineage: Eukaryota > Viridiplantae > Streptophyta > Magnoliopsida > Magnoliales > Magnoliaceae > Magnolia > Magnolia sinica. The sequence goes on along the minus strand of NC_080573.1, from coordinate 67,513,308 downwards.
CTGTCTTATTTTAGTCTCAAACCCTAAGATGAGCTCGCCATATGAATGGATGGTTTGGATATAACGCATACATCAGCGGGCCCCACACAGGGGAACAGATAGATGGCATGGATACAATAAATACATCACCATGGAGCATGCAGCTGCTGCTGCACGTGTAGCAACATACATGTGGGGTCCCACTGTCCTGTGGTGTGGATGGTGTGAAATACAAACATCAAAGTGAGGGGTGGGCCCCACCTACTTGCTGATGTCAATACATCAACTATATAGCTAGTGTATGGACATCTAGCCAATCCACTTCAACATGGATGATTGCCACATGGGGTCCATAGTAATGTAATATTATATTATATATATATATTATCTATTTATTTATTATTTATTATTATTATTATTATCATTATTATTATATATATTTTTAAAAACAGGACTGCAACGTCCAGCGTCCAAATGGACGGCTGGATAAAATGCACACATCAAGTGGCCTCTCCAGATCCACGGTGCTGTTTCACATGGGTCCCACATGGGAGTGGCCCACCATAATGTATTAGCTATTATGTTATATATCTGGGACACATAATCGGCCTTGACACACTAGCATATGTCACACTCGGCCACAAAACTGGTGATCTGACGCTTCATCCCCGCCCAAAAATACTATCTCCCCATATCATGATCCATCTTCGTCGAGCCAAGGTGGATAGAAAACTGCGATCGATGTGCCTTAGTCATAAGATCTCTGCACAACTCAAGAATATCTGAGACACATAATCGGACTCTGAAGCGAAGTCCACCATCAGAACCAATTTGCCAATCTGTCTGACTCTCAGATGCTGCCTTTGCTCAGTAATCCTGTAACAACTCATCTATCTGTTGATCCTCGATCACCCTTGCGACAAGAGAGGGTTGAATCGACAGGCTCGATAGCTTAACGATAGAAGATTGCAGACCAAACTCGAAGTTTATTTTGCTATGTCCTCGAGCATCCTCAACTCTTGATCATCATGTGTGCCACTAAGCCCCATGGCTGACGGCTGAGGGCATCCGTCACCATGTTTGCCTTGCCTAGGTGGTACTAGAGATCGAAATCATAGTCCTTCAAGAGCTCCATCTAGCGTCTCTCCTCATGTTCAGCTCGGACTGAGAGAATAGGTATTTCAAGCTCTTGTGGTCAGAGAAGAGGTCGAACCTGACCCCGCAGAGATAGTGCCTCCACACCTTCAGTAAGAAGATGACTGCTGCCAGCTCCAAATCGTGCGTGGGGTAGTTCAGCTCATGGACCTTGAGCTGGCGAGAAGCAAAGACTACAGGCCTGCCGTGCTGCATCAGGATAGTAACTAAACCAATATGTGAGGCATCAGTAAATATAAAAAATAGATCACTCCCTAAGGGAAGAGTGAGGATAGGAGTGGACATCAGACGGTCCTTCAGCTCTACAAATGCCTGCTCACAAGCATCAGTCCAAACAATATCTGCGCCCTTCCGAGTCAACCTGGTCAATGGGGCTGCAATATGGGAGAAGTCCTCAATGAAACGTCGATAGTATCTCACTAAACCAAGGAAACTATGGATCTTGGACGCAGTTGTGGGCTGGCCCCACTAACGCACTGCCTCAACCTTCGAGGGGTCCACTGCGATGACATCCTCTCTCGTCACCATGTGACCGAGGAACCTCACCTCCTCCCACTAGAACTCGCACTTCTCCAACTTAGCTTACAGCTGGTTGGCACGAAGTGTCTGCAATGTGATCTCTAAATGCTGCATATGGTCCTCATGGGATCTCGAATATATCAGAATGTCATTGATGAAGACCACAACAAACTGATCGAGATACGGATGGAAGACCTCATTCATCAATTGTATGAAGACTACAGTGCATTGGTCAGTCCGAAGGACATGACTTGAAACTCAAAATGACCATAATGCATCATGAAAGTTGTCTTTGGGATGTCCTCCTCTCGGACCTGAATCTGATGATAACCGGACGCAGGTCAATCTTCGAAAAGAACTATGCACCCTGCAGTTGATCAAACAAATCATCTATCCTTAGAAGCAGGAACTTGTTCTTGACCGTGAATCGATTGAGCTCGCGGTAATCTATACAGAGCCTCAACAAGCCATCCTTCTTCCTGACGAAGAGTACTGGCACTCCCCAAGGTGAACTACTCAGATGAATGAATTCCAACTCATGCAACTCATCCTACTGTCGCTGCAGCTCCCTCAACTCCATCGGTGTCATACGATACGGGGCCTTCGAGATAGGCACGGTACAAGTCATAAGATTGATCTGGAACTCAATATGCCGACAAGGCGGTAACCCCAGAATCTCCTGGAACACGTCCGAGAAATCACAGACAATCAGCAACTGATAAATACAAGCGGTAACAGGCTCCTCAATGACACAGGACATCAAGCAAGACAATGGCTCTCCTCTGGGCTCAACAATGAACTGAAACTACGGCAAGCCTGGTATGCAGAACATGACTACCCTCGCGGAACAGTCAAAGATGGCGTGGTACTCAGCAAGCCAATCTATGCCCAGGATAACATCAAAATCTGACATCGGCATCACGTACAAGTCGGCGGGCAAGATAAACAAAAGGGGCCTAATACTGTAGTCTTCCCCAAGGGCGTCGATACGGTCAACCCCTCTCGAGCAGACTCTGTCAGCAATCCAGTCGAACGACAGAATCTCTCAGACATAAATGAGTGCAAAGCACCGGAATCAAATAAAACTCAAGCGATGCATGAAGAGACTGAAAGTATATCCTCAACGACTCCTCCAGAGGACTACGGGTCCTGTTGAGCCCCGTAGAACCTAGCTTGAGTTGGGTGGGGAGGTGCCTGTCCCCTCTGAGGTCCCTGGTGCTGCTGCTGCCTCTACGGTGCCCTGTATTGCTGTCTTTGCTGCTGTTAGGGCCTCGACAACTGAGGTGGTTGCGGTCACTACTGATGGGGTCACTGTTGTAATATCCCAAGTAAATTTTGGTGGTATAATTTATTTATTTATTTATTTGGTTGTTCATTTTTTAAAAGAATTCTCCTATAAATATTAAAACTTAATACTAGTAACTATGATAGGATAACACTTTCCATGGGCGAACCCTACATCACATTTGCATATATCCCTTATAACTTTTTAACCACCCATTCAATTGATAAACTATCCGTACACTTGCTTATTCATATTTTAAGGAACCTAACCACCTGCTTATTTTTTTTTTCAATCTTAAATTCTAATTTTTTTTTTTATATAAATCAAGGGCCACAATTGCATAAGTCCACTTAACCGAATTCCTAACTTTCAGATTATGATATAATTTTCATAACTAAGATTCTTATCATGTTAGATTTCATTAAACGTGATCATACATATCACAGGACCAATACCATAATTATCATTTAAATGGTATATGTTAAAAACGACATATATGTTTTAAATATTTTGTCCGATCCTAAAACCATCCGTACATTTACCTTGAAATCACTAGATATATATTACATTCCATCTATAGGATTTTTGGACATCTCTATCATACCAAACAAAACGTCATATGATCAGATCCACCCATTTTTGAGACCTGAACAAATAGTTCGACATGACTATTATGATTATTATATTTTTCTATAGAAACCATACCATTGAATTAAGATTCTAACAACTACAACTCGATCAATTTGGGCGCCAAGTAATCCCAGAATAAATACCCATATGTACAGACCTTTCTCAAAAACTACTTTCTAGAGGCCCTATCCAAAAAACCGTCTGGACATTTTGTAAATGGCTATATGAGAATTCCAATCATCTATTTTGTTCTCCAAAAATATCCATCCAATGGGTACTTATCAAAATCTGACAGTAGAGATCACCCATGTTCAGTGACCCAATTACAAATTTGAATTCATCATTACGTAGCGCTTAAAAATCCTTAACTGGGAATTCATTCATTTAAGTTAAATCTTCAAAATGCGAGGTCCATCATCGATCCAAAACATCTAAGAGTGTAGATGCCCATGCACATAGACTATTCTTAAAACCATATTTGCACAAGCCCATTTATATCCGAACTTATACCAAGACCTATTCACCTAATTTAAACCAAAATCCCCATCCATTGCAAATATGGATCATAACTCTCAAGTGGTCCATCTAAAAACTAACATTAATGGTTCATCATGAAGATCTTGTTATGCCCAACGCTCTTATCGGTCGGTTTTGAGAAAATATCTCTTATGAGACAATTAGACCCACAAATCAATGGTGATCTAGGCTTAGAAAGTTAGTTCCGATTTTATATTTTAAAAGAATGTGTGTACACTTATATATATTATTTCACCCTGTACATCACACAACAAACTCTTATACTTTAAACCATCCATGAAACCATCTGTACACAAACTTCGTCTCCTGTCAAGGAACCTAGTGGACCATACACTTCTCATTTACAAAATCATCCAACCGCTCATCATTCATTTGTTGTTATTATCATAGATTGTCTTATCTATTCAATCGATCATCGAACCAACGGTACACATTATGCAACTTCAAAAATCATAAAACCTTACCGGTTTAGTTTTAGCGTGAGGGGTCATATTTCATATCAAATATGCAGTTCATACCAAACTTTAGATAATTTTCAATATATATGAAATCCATAACTCACTTGCGTTTTGTCCAGCAAAGAGAAAAAAAAACACGTGAAGATGAAAAATCACGTGTGAAACCTCCCATACATTAACATAAAGTGGGACCCACCTTATAATATAAAAGAGAAGAGGGGAGACGTAAGTGACATCTCACTACCAAGCAGGAGAGAGAGAGAGAGGAAAGAGAAAAATGAAGAAAGAAAAGGAGGAAAGAGAAAAAGGAAATATATATATATATACTTTTTCTTTTTATAAAAAAGTGAGTATCTCTCACTTGATAATTATATAAAAAAAACTTATATATATTATATATATACATATATTTGTTTGTTCTTTTGTGCTTATAATTAATCTTTGCCATCTTAGATTATTTTTTAAAGTAATTACTTACCATGCTTCCTAAAAATGATCTTTAATTTTTAACTTTTTTATTACATCGGTTGTCATTATTTTAATATGCCTTAATTCGAGTTTTATATTGTCTTATTGTTAATCTTACATTAAAATTTTATTTTTCCATTTTAACTTTGTTGTTAGAATTATTACAAAAATCTTGAGTTTATATATAAATTTCTAAATTCTTAGATGTAATAAAGCACGTTACATGTTTATTATTATTATTTCTTTTCTTTACGTAGAACTTTAATCAAGATCTAATATATTACAATACATGTTTATTTTTTTGTAGAACTTTAATCATGTAAGGACAATTTACATTGATTGAAAATTGTATTTTTAGTTTGATAAATATATACACAAAGTATTATGGATTGATCGAAGAATAGCAACCATTGAAGATTTTTGAAATACTTGATTAATGCAATATTAAAATCATGCATCATTAAAATAGTTATGAAACACCAGAAAATAGGTGGGGCGATCAAGTCCTCTGGGTTGAAAATTTCTAAAGCGTAAATAGGTGGGGCGATCAAGACCCTTGGGTTGAAAGTCCCAGAAACTCAATTGGTACCTTTTGGAATCTCTACCATACCCTTTGAGTGGGTGAGCATGTCAGGATTGCAAAAGGTTCCCACTGCCAGGTTCGGTAGGGTAGTAGTCTGACCAGCTAACGTACAAATGGGTCCCTCACTAAGTGCCCTTTGGATGGGTGAGCATATCATGCAAGAGGTTCCCATTGCCAGGCTAGGTGTTGTATTGGCGCGGGTGTTGACCAACCGGTGTAAACTGGCCCTGGTGTTAAAAAGAATAAACCACACCTTTTATCATGGAGTATAACATATGTTGATTTCATGCATTCATATTTCTTTGAATTTACATTGAAATTTTGTGTTTATTAAATCTCCACATTTGTTGTTTTACCTAAATAGGTATTGTATCTTTTAATACTTTTATTCATGTTATATGAGGTTATTTTGAAACCTGTGTTGAGATTACTTACTAGGCTTCACAGCTTACCCTGTTGGGATTTTAAAATTTCAGGATTGGGATCACATGGAGGAGTTTAAAGAGATTCTCTTATTTATTTTTGTTTCTTTACCATTTTCTAAATAAGTATAATGAACATTTAGTAAGACAACATTATGATGACATGTGTTTGATGGTAATCTTGAATAGTCAGAACATGGACATGTTATTCTTCTTTAAATAAATGTTCGATTATAAAATTTTTGGATTGTTATATTTTATGAGTGAGATCATTTTGTCAATATACATGTGGATTATGAAGCGTAAATATACAAAACATAAGTCATGCCTGCGGGTATGGAATCGGGGTCGAATATACCCAGGTGCTGGATTTCGGGGCGTGACAGATTGGTATCAGAGCTTAGGTTTCAGAATCAAATGGGACTTAGGGTTAGAAATAAAAATGAAACTTATGAGAACTAGGCATAGGCTTAAACTTCCCTTAGTGGCAGTGGACTTATAACTCAAAACTTTCCCTCATCTCTCGTAAATCAATGAGGTTTAAGAAAACAAGAAGAAACTCTGTTGAAGCAGATACATTTGCCACATCAGATCGATACATCGGTAATGCGACATACAACTTCCACATCAGCTACCCTAGTGCCAATGGTTGGTGCTAAGCCAACCATGGAAGAAGTGGCTAGAGTCATCGGGACTATGACTAACCGTAGAAATTTTAAGTAGCATACTTAGCAATTTTGAGGGAAAGTAGAACCGTATTTTATAGGATCATTCGATATCCTAGAGAGAATCGAACTTGTTGGCTGCAGACTAGCACTACCCACATAGCTCGCCAGTATTCACAATGTTTTCCAGGTATCTATGCTTCAAAAATCCCAAAAGGATGCATTTCATGTGATAGATTAACAGTTAGTAGAAATCTGAGAAGATTCGTCCTATGTTGATAGACCTTTGTGTATCCTAGATAGGAATGATCAAATATTACAGCCAAAGGTGATATCATTGGTTAAGGTCCAATGGAGTCACCACAATGAAGAATAAACTCTTAGAACATGAGATAGAAGTTCAAGAGAGGTACCCACATCTTTTTGTTGAGGAAGGAAATTAAAATTTCGAGGACGAAATTCCTTTAAGGAGGGTAGTATGTAATATCCCAAGTAAATTTTGGTGGTATAATTTATTTATTTATTTATTTGGTTGTTCATTTTTTAAAAGAATTCTCCTATAAATATTAAAACTTGATACTAGTAACTATGATAGGATAACACTTTCCTTGGGTGAACCCTACATCACATTGTCATATATCCCTTATAACTTTTTAACCACCCATTCAATTGATAAACTATCCGTACACTTGCTTATTCATATTTTAAGGAACCTAACCACTTGTTTATTTTTTTTTTCAATCTTAAATTCTAATTTTTTTTATATAAATCAAGGGCCAGAATTGCATAAGTCCACTTAACCGAATTCCTAACTTTCAGATTATGATATAATTTTCATAACTAAGATTCTTATCATGTTAGATTTCATTAAACGTGATCATACATATCATAGGACCAATACCATAATTATCATTTAAATGGTATATGTTAAAAACGACATATATCTTTTAAATATTTTGTCCAATCGTAAAACCCTCCGTACATTTACCTTGAAATCACTAGATATATATTACATTCCATCTATAGGATTTTTGGACATCTCTATCATACCAAACAAAACGTCATATGATCAAATCCACCCATTTTTGGGACCTGAACAAATAGTTCGACATGATTATTATGATTATTATATTTTTCTATAGAAACCATACCAATGGATTAAGATTCTAACAACTACAACTCGATCAATTTGGGCGCCAAGTAATCCCAGAATAAATACCCATATGTACAGACCTTTCTCAAAAACTACTTTCTAGAGGCCCTGTCAAAAAAACCATCTAGACATTTTGTAAATGGCTATATGAGAATTCCAATCATCTATTTTGTTTTCCAAAAATGTCCATCCAGTGGGTACTTATCAAAATCTGACAGTAGAGATCACCCATGTTCAGTGACCCAATTATAAATTTGAATTCATCATTACGTAGCGCTTAAAAACCATTAACTGGGAATTCGTTCATTTAAGTTAAATTTTCAAAATGCAAGGTCCATCATCGATCCAAAACATCTAAGAGTGTAGATGCCCATGCACATAGACTATTCTTAAAACCATATTTGCACATGCCCATTTATATTCGAACTTATACCAAGACCTATTCACCTAATTTAAACCAAAATCCCTTAATTTCTACACTTAGATCCATTATCTCACCATCCATTGCAAATATGGATCATAACTCTCAAGTGGTCCATCTAAAAACTAACATTAATGGTTCATCATGAAGATCTTGTTATGCCCAACGCTCTTATCGGTCGGTTTTGAGAAAATATCTCTTACGAGACAATTAAACCCACAAATCAATGATGATCTAGGCTTAGAAAGTTAGTTCCGATTTTATATTTTAAAAGAATGTGTGTACACTTATATATATTATTTTACCCTGTACATCACACAACAAACTCTTATACTTTAAACCATCCATGAAACCATCTGTACACAAACTTCGTCTCCTGTCAAGGAACCTAGTGGACCATACACTTCTCATTTACAAAATCATCCAACCGCTCATCATTCATTTTTTGTTATTGTCATAGATCGTCTTATCTATTCAATCGATCATCGAACCAATGGTACACATTATACAACTTCGAAAATTATAAAACCTTACTGGTTTAGTTTTAGCGTGAGGGGTCATATTTCATATCAAATATGCGGTTCATACCAAACTTTGGATAATTTTCAATATATATGAAATCCATAACTCACTTGCATTTTGTCCAGTAAAGAGAAAAAAAACACGTGAAGATGAAAAATCACGTGTGAAACCTCCCATACATTAACATAAAGTGGGACCCACCTTATAATATAAAAGAGAAGAGGGGAGTCGTAAGTGACATCTCACTACCAAGCAGGAGAGAGAGAGAGAGAGGAAAGAGAAAATTGAAGAAAGAAAAGGAGGAAAGAGAAAAAGGAAATATATATATATACTTTTTCTTTTTATAAAAAAGTGAGTATCTCTCACTTGATAATTATATAAAAATAACTTACATATATTATATATATACATATATTTGTTTGTTCTTTTGTGCTTATAATTAATCTTTGCCATCTTAGATTATTTTTTAAAGTAATTACTTACCATGCTTCCTAAAAATGATATTTAATTTTTAACTTTTTTATTACATCGGTTGTCATTATTTTAATATGCCTTAATTCGAGTTTTATATTGTCTTATTGTTAATCTTACATTAAAAATTTATGTTTACATTTTAACTTTGTTGTTAGAATTATTGCAAAAATCTTAAGTTTATATATAAATTTCTAAATTCTTAGATGTAATAAAGCACGTTACATGTTTATTATTATTATTTCTTTTCTTTATGTAGAACTTTAATCAAGATCTAATATATTACATTACATGTTTATTTTTTTGGTAGAACTTTAATCATGTAAGGACATTTTACATTGATTGAAAATTGTATTTTTAGTTTGATAAATTATATACACAAAGTATTATGGATTGATCGAAGAATAGCAACCATTGAAGATTTTTGAAATACTTGATTAATGCAATATTAAAATCATGCATCATTAAAATAGTTATGAAACACTAGAAAATAGGTGAGGCGATCAAGTCCTTTGGGTTGAAAATCCCTAAAACGTAAATAGGTGGGGCGATCAAGACCCTTGGGTTGAAAGTCCCAGAAACCCAATTGGTACCTTTTGGAACCTCTATCGTACCCTTTGAGTGGGTGAGCATGTCAGGATTGCAAAAGGTTCCCACTGCCAGGTTCGGTAGGGTAGTAGTCTGACCAGCTAACGTACAAATGGGTCCCTCACTAAGTGCCCTTTGGATGGGTGAGCATATCATGCAAGAGGTTCCCATTGCCAGGCTAGGTGTTGTATTGGCGCGGGTGTTGGCCAACCGATGTAAACTGGCCCTGGTGTTAAAAAGAATAAACCACACCTTTTATCATGGAGTATAGCATATGTTGATTTCATGCATTCATATTTCTTTGAATTTACATTGAAATTTTGTGTTTATTAAATCTCCACATTTGTTGTTTTACCTAAATAGGTATTGTATCTTTTAATACTTTTATTCATGTTATATGAGGTTATTTTAAAACCTATGTTGAGATTACTCACTAGGCTTCACAGCTTACCCTATTGGGATTTTAAAATTTCAGGATCGGGATCACATGGAGGAGCTTAAAGAGATTTTCTCTTATTTATTTTTGTTTCTTTACCATTTTCTAAATAAGTGTAATGAACATTTAGTAAGACAACATTATGATGACATGTGTTTGATGGTAATCTTGAATAGTCAGAACATGGACATGTTATTCTTCTTTAAATAAATGTTCGATTATAAAATTTTAAGATTGTTATATTTTATGAGTGAGAACATTTTGTCAATATACGTGTGGATTATGAAGTGTAAATATAAAAAACATAAGTCATGCCTGCGGGTACGGAATCGGGGTCGAATATACCCAGGTGCCGGATTTCGGGGTGTGACACTGTTACTACGATCGCTGCTGCGCTGAAGGCTGCTGTGGCCCTCTCGGCTAATGTAGATGAGGGCGAGGGCACTCATACACGTGGTGCCCTGTCCCACATCATCCATTACAAGTCCATGTAAACGGCTGCTGGGGTGGCACTAGAGGTGCCGATGGTGATGCTGGTGCTCTGATAGATGGGTGGATCATGTGCCTCTGTGGCCGTCGATGCTGCTGAGAGCTACTGGGGGGGCTTGCCTCTTCCGACCTCTCCTCTGATCTCGATCGATCTGTGTGTTGGCCCACTCAATCTTATAAATCTGAGCCCTCCATACTACCACCTGAAAGGTTGGGAGCTCATGGCCGATAACACAGCCTCGAAGACCGTAACGCAAGCCGTTCTTGAAACGGCGGGCCTTTCGCCCCTTGTTACCAACCAAATATGGCATGAACCTCAATAGTGCCATAAAATGGGCTGCATACTGTGCCACGGACATGCCCCCCTACACTAGAGTCTCAAACTCTAATGCTCTCTGACGACGAATGTGGTCGGGGAAGTACTGTTGCTCAAATTGATCAATAAAATCCTCCCATGTTCAAATAAAATCAGGCCCTGTGACACAGGTAACGGAGGTCCACCAGTGCTCGGCCTCACCCTGGAGAAGAAATACTGCTAACTGGACTCGCTGCTGGGTCATACATGCCATAGTATCAAAAATCTTCTCCACATCGGAGCGCCATCTCTCGGCTGCTGTCGGATCTGCCTCACCCTAAAAACATGGAGGATCGATCTGTCTGGGCTAGCGAAACGACAGGTTGCCTGCCCTGTCCCTGAAACATAGCCGTCACAGCCTACAACATCTACTGTAACTGGGAGGCACTCACAGGTACGGTCGAATCCGCACCGGTCTCAGGTGTAGGAATGACATCCTCAGGCTGGGGAGTAGGGATCTCTAGGGGTGGAGCGAAAGTCATAGGTGGTAAAGCGTGAGCCTCAGGTGGTGGAGCGGGAGTCACTCGGGTTTCTCTCCTGGGTGGCATGTCTTATAGGAAAGAATAAGGACGACAATCAACCTTGAGAATATATGCATGTTAGGGGGCTAAATCAGAAGGTTACGCACTCGGAACCTAATTGTCCTAAACTCATAACAAACATGTGATGTTGTTCTTAGTTATTCTCAAGTTATGCTCTGATACCAACTTCTGTCACAACCCAAACTCGAAAACTGGGCTCACAAAATTCGCAATCGCCGAATCCGGCGCTGACAGCCACCATAGTACACCATTCTTGGCTCCCGGCACCCATACACTAGGTTCCGATCCTAGGATTCTACAAGAAGGATTTCAAACATGATTTTAATTCGTAATAAGCATAACCACGAGCATAACCCATGAATAATAACCATAAGAACACCATCACAAAATCCACTATGATAAAAAACTTTAAGGTACAATGCATATGAAGGGAAATACAAGATAATGATAATAACAAAAACTCCTGAAGCTTAACTGTACGCTCCTACTGCAGCAAGGCTACGGCTGCGTCCTAGCGTCACCTGCACGCATCAATCATGCATAAGCTTATAGAAAACTTAGAGGGTGGTGTAAGTGTGTGCATAATGTGAACATGCTCAGAATGCAATGACAGAGTAATGCGGAATCATGCTGATAAGTACATGAATGCAATCAACTGTACCATGGTTATATGGTGCAAAATATGAATGTTATCGGCCATATTAAGACCATGCGATGTAAGATACAACTCAAGCATGCCAATCCTCATCCAATTCCACATATCAATGCAGCTCATCATTAGAGCATCAAATATCAGTACAGTTCTCATTCTGGATAATTACCAAGGTTTAGTACACACCAAATGGCACTGCCCCTTTCCCAAGCGTGTAGTCCAAGTGAGCGTAAAAAACCTCACTATCTGTCTAGCCAATAGTCTGATAGCGGACCCATTCACGAGCTGGTCAAACTCAGCCTAGCAATGCCCCCATACGCTTAGGTGGGTAAGGCCACACCCATTTCCAACCGACCACAACACAGTGGGAGACACAGCCTCATGGTATTCGACCTTCATGTGCTTATGTATCCACTCAATCTCGACGTTGAGTCATCCTCTGGTACCATCGATTTTAGGGATTTTTCCCCAGGGACATCTAGTGCCCCGATGTTAGAAAGAGTATTTTCGGTATCCAATATAACCATCCACGATGTGCCTGTGGAGGCCACAACATTGATGTCACTAGGGCATATAGTAATCACAATCATACAAATACAAATGTGCATGAGTCACGCAGTTAAATCATGCATCAATCCTATGCATACCGTACGCTCATGTGGGATAACTCTGCCTATCAGGGAGTCCATAAACCACCTTCACTATGACATATGCAATGGTCAATCACATCACATAACAAACATACAGATGATGCGTATGGGCATGTATCATGATGCTATGCTATCACAAACTCATGATCGGCAATGGTAGCTGGTATCGGCAATCGATAATCAACCTCACATAACAAACATACAGATGATACGTATGGGCATGTATCATGATGCTATGCTATCACAAACTCATGATCGACAATGGTAGCTAGTATCTGCAATCGATAATCAACCTCGACACAAGGCAGGGTCCATAGATGGATGACCGATGATAGATCACTTAAAATCAATGGGGCCCAAGCATTTCGGTTAACCCACTAGATAATGATGGGAATGTGCCTAACAAGGCTTAAGGGAAGGTCACAATGTGGATGTCCAACTATCATTTCCCATCAATGTGGACCTTTAACCAACATTACTCCAAAGGAATGACGCTCATAGGGCCAATCGTATAATGGGCCCACGGCCTCATACAAGAGCCTAATATACATTATCATGGGCCTCGTTTACAAGGTATATACACATCACATTGGGCCTCACTCATGGGCCAATATATATAACATCGGCCCTATCAAATAGGCCAAATAAATGGGCTGAATTAATAGGCCGAATCAAATAGGCCAAGTCAAATGGGCCGAATCGAATAGGCCAATTCAAATGGGTCGATTCGAATGGGCTGATTCAAATGGGCCGAATCAATGGGCCGATTCAATGGGCCTAGTCATATGAGCCCAAACCAACCACACATTCATCTATTGTTAGAGATTATTTTACAGCTTTATTCAAAAAAAGAATCATATCCAAAAGATCATCTGGACCATACCACAAATGATAGTGAAGATAATGATTTCCACCGTTAAATTCCAGTGGGCCCCACTATAGTATTTATTTTCTATCCAATCTGTTCATACGGTCACAAGGACCTGAACAGGGAGGAAAAAAATCAAATATTATATTGATTCAAAACTTCTTTAATCCCAAAAGGAGTTTCAATGGTAGACGTTTAAATCCACTGTTGCTGTAGTGTGGTCCACCTGATAACTAGATCTGTCTTATTTTAGTCTTAAACCCTGAGACGAGCTCACCATATGAATGGACGGTTTGGATATAACACATACATCAGCGAGCCCCATGCAAGGGAACAGATAGACGGCGTGGATACAATGAATACATCACCGTGGGGCATGTAGCTGCTCTGCATGTGTAGTAGTAAACGTGTGGGGTCCCACCGTCCTGTGGTGTGGACGGTGTGAAATACAAACATCAAGGTGAGGGGTGGGCCTTACCTACTTGATGACGTCAATACATTAGCTATATAGTTGGTGTATGGACGTCTAGCCAATCCACTTTAACGTGGATGATTCCACGTGGGGCCCACAACAATATAATATTATATATTATTTATTTATTTATTATTACTATTATCATTATTATATATATATATATATATATATATATATATATATTTTAAGACAGGACTACAGCGTCTAACATCCAGATGGACGGCTGGACAAAATGCACACATCAAGTGGCCCATCCAGATCCAAGGTGCCGATTCACATGGTTCCACATGAGAGTGCCCACCATAATGTATTACCTAATATATTATATTATATAATATTGTATGTTATATACCTAATATAATATATTATATTATATTATATTATATTATAATATTCAAGCACCTATCGTCCAGAGAGTCTGAAAACGCTGGATGGAAGGCTGGTTTCCTGCACCATGTGGGCCCATCTCCACGCATGCAACACGTGTGGAATGGTCCCCACTCCCTGCAATCATATGATGGAGATGTACATCAAGGTGGGGTCCACACGTGTGGCCCACATCAAATCCAGATCAAACTAATACTCGTGTTTTCTTTCATTTAGGCTCGTCTAAACGGACTGCCAAGTGTGCCACTCAGTGGACGACATAGATAAAATACATACTTCATGTTGGGCCACACACACACACATCGCCATCCATAAGAGGGAGAGAAAAAAATGGGAAGGAGAGGGACCCCGCCACTACTGGACCCTCCCATAAACAATGCATACATCATGTGGGTCCCACATCAAGTAGGCCCGAAGGTTTAAATTTAACGGTGGATCACCCACCTATCGGCCTTCCCTTTAGCTCCTTAACTCTTATGCTCCTTGCTTTCAACTTTGATGGAGGTTGATGGTGATTGGAAGGTTGAGATGGGAGATGAGAGAGTGAGAAAATGGGCCACACTAGGCTTTGGGAGAGCTTGGGGAGTTTGGACATTGGAAGCTCTCATGGGAGTTGGGAAATTTCTTAGAGAATGAGAGGGAAAGATAGGTGATGGATTGATATGGGATGGGTGTTGTAAGGAAGGGGATGGAGAGGTATGGGTTTGTTTGAAATTTTGATAAAAGAGGGATGGGTAGGCAGAGAGAGAGAGTTGACTTGTGGAAAAGAGGGAGTGGGTGTTCGTACTTGGGATAGGGTGGGTGGCATGGGATATGGAGGATGTACTTGACTTGATTTGATGTGACATGTTGTAGAGATTCTCTCGAAATTTGTAACACGTGGCATTTCTTCGAAATGAACGTGGGCCCACATCTCCTGGCCTGGGTATCGGATCGGTGCGCGAGTCATGGCATTGGAATCGCGACGATGGTGCGGTCATTAGGTTATAAGTTTCAGGTCGAGCCAACTTCGGTATGCAGGACTGTAAGTTCTATGGTTTCTTTCTCCTTTGATTGTCAAATTTTTAGTGCCAAAACCACAATCTGTGTCTTGTGTAGCACATTGATATATCTATTCAAGGCAATGCATCACATGTATAAGGACAATGCTTCAAGTCAAGAACAAAGATCTACTTCAAGAAATGCAAGATCAAGTACATTGTTGACTCCTTTAAGCTTTAAAGATCAATGTTTTAAAGCAACATCGAAAGACAAGTCAACTATTCATACTCAAGACTCAAGGTGAAGTACAACTCATGTACTACAAATTCAAGCTTCAAAAGATCTCAAGTACAAGCTTTATCATGTGTTAAGATCTCAAGCTTCATGAACTTCAAAGATCATCTATTATCTGAAGAAAAGAAGGTTCAATATTCATACATCATGTCCAAGGTATGAAAGACCTTAGATTGACCTTAGGGTAGGTCATTTTGTATACATAATTCAAATTGAATCATTTTATAAGTGTTTGGTCTGTTCTTCGACTAGTCCTGGACTCTGTTCGACTAGTCCTAGCACTGGCTCAACCAGTCCAAGAAATTTCAAGACCAGTACCAAGTTTGTTGTAAATTTTTGAAAATTTTTGGTAAGCCACGACTAGTCCCAGAGACTGCTCGACCAGTCATGTGAACAATGCACGACTGGTTCACAACCAGTCCTGCAGCCATGACTCAAACTCCAGCAACTGTTTCTGGTTCCACATGACCAGTCGTGGAGGCCCCATGACTAGTCATGGAATGACTTTATCCTATCGCGCTCTAAATTTCAAAAATCTGTTGGTCCAACGACCAGTCATAGTGTCCACAGGACCAGTCGTGAACATGATTTCTTCACTTATAAATAGAGCACGATTTTCAGAGCTTGATATCCAATTCAAGTATAATCAAGACATCACTCTAAGAGATAAGTTTGTAAACTTCTTAAGCTATATTGTCCATATTTAATATTCTCTTTTATTAGCTTTTTATATTTAATTTTGTATTCTGCATTTCAATCTGATTTAAAAGAGGGATTGAAGTATTCCCACTTCTTAGAATCAAAATCAAATAGAGCTAGCCCAAGGTACTTTAAATCTTAAATCAATTTAGAATCTACAACCATTTCATAAGTGAGTGTGGACATTGAACTTCTATATTCGAACTGCTACTCCGATTTGGTTCTTCCGGGCTACAATAAAAGGAGAAATTCAGGTATTTTATATTATTGTAATTTCCTTTGTTTTGGTTTCTTTTGAGATTGAGCCAGAAAAATCTCATTCATTTGGTTATCTAAGGTGATCAAGAAAACTCAGAGTGTGGGGTTTTTGAATTGTCTAAGCCCACTTAAAAGACACAATTGTGAGGGTTTTAGGTGAACGTGGAAAAACCTATTTTGATAGTGAACGTTAATATCCACTGTGTGAGGATATTAGGAGTGGAGTAGCTATGTGGCTATTATTTAACAGTTGGTTACACATAGGCGAACCAGTATAATTCTTTGTGTTTTGTGGATGTGTGGTTTATTTTCTATATCTTTTATCATTCAAGATTGTGGGATGTATTTGTGGATGTGAATGTTGTAATCTTTACATTTCAACGTTGTGGGGAATGTTGTAATAGCATAGATTTCCTTTCTTATTTCCTTCATTTATTCCTCTTTAGTTTGGGTTCTTGATACACAAACTGTTCTAGTAAGGTTGTCCTGTCATAAACCCTTGGTTTTTATAGTGTAAGGTTGTCCTTAGAACAACATTTGTATCAACCCCTCAATACTAGAATTTTTAGGTTGCTTTACATTTTTGTATTGTTGATTGTTTAAAGTGTTGTATTTCCTTTAACTGTTTAAATTTTGCTGTTATTATTTTAATTTGTCAGAGTCCTATTCACCCCTCCTCTAGGACTCTAGCTCGGCCTTTTCAAGGACTCAGCTTAGGATCGCGCACAAATGTTGATTACAGGTCGAGGGTTGTCAGAATTCGACCGGGAGGACCGCGAGAGCCTACATAACAGTACGGTCTAAGGTACTGGTCTTAAACTGAAAAGGCCTAGCTATATGTCCTAGAGGGGGGGGGGGTGAATAGGACAATGTCAAATAAAACTTATAACAGCGGAATTAAAAAGAATATGATAGCCAAAGTAAATCACAATGCAGGAAAGTAAAATAACCTCAAAATTCAGATCTTGAGAGGTTGATACAAACGTTGTTCTAAGGACAACCTTACACTAAAAACCAGAGTTTATGGTAGGACAACCTTATTTCTAGAAAGATCTTTGTATCAAATCTCAAACCGAAGAGGAATACAGAAATAAATACAAACTGAATTGAAATAAATTATAATCACAAATGTATTGTTCTAGGGATAGCCATACACCATAAAAATGGCAGGGCAACCTTGCTGGAACAACTTTCAAAGGAAATTGAAAATCAAGCTGATAAAGGAATAGCAGAAAATAAATTCTAAACTATTACAAAATTCTCACAAAGCTTGAATTAAATGATTACAACATTCACCATACATACATCCCACAAAAGAATAATTAAAGATTAGAAGTATAAATCATTCAACCACAACACAAGGGATTATAGTGGTTCGCCTGTGTGTTCACCAACTGTTAAACAACAGCCACACAAAATGCTACTCCACTCCTAATATCCTCACACAGGGGATATTAGCGTTCACTAACAAAATAGGTTTTCCCAGGTTCACCCAAAAACCTTTACAATTGTGTCTTTGTCTGTGGGCTTACACAATTAAAAAACCCCACTTCTGAGTTTTCCTGGCTCTCCTCAGATAACCAATACAACAAGATTTTTCTGGCAAATCTTGAAAGAAACCAAAACAGAAAGGAATTTACAATTAAATGTAAAATACCTGATTATCTCCTTCGTTGTAGCAGCCCGGTAGAACCAAATCAGAGTAGATGATTGAATGTCCAAGTTCAATGTCCAGTACTCAATTATAATGGTTCTAATTCTAATAGATTTTAAATTAAACCAAATAGGGCTTGCCTTAATTGATTTTGATTCCAAAGAAAGGGAATAACAATTCCTCTTATCAAATTAGATTGGAATAGCAGAAACAAAATCAATTAAATAAAGCTAAGGGAAGAGAATATTAAATAAGCACACTTAGCTTAGATGGAGCATAGAATTATCTCTCAGAAGTTCGACGAAGATTGGCTTGAATGGATTAATTAATTCGATAATTTCTTCTGAGATTCGTGCACTAATTATAGGTGAGCAGATCGCGTCTTCGACTGGTCTAGGGAGCTCTTCGACTAGTCGAAGCAATAACAGATATTTGAAAAATCCGGCGGGATTTGCTTTGACCGTTCTACGACTGGTCGAAGGTCTCCTTCGACTGGTCGTAGGTCACCTAAGACTAGTCGAAGGTCTCCTTCGACTGGTCGAAGAACCTGAAAAATATCGCTGGATTTTGAGTCGAAGTTTTTCGACAGGTTGAAGATGCAGTCGACACTGTTCCTTCGACTGGTCGAACAGATTCCTGGACTAGTCGAAGCCTAACAGATTTTATTCGAAAATTGTAACAAACTCACGACTAATTGAGGAATTTCCTAGACTGGTCGAAGCAACTCTAAGACTAGTCGAAGAATGCCTAGGACTAGTCGAAGAACAGACCAAACTCATGTAAAATAAACATTCGATTTATGTATCCGAAATGACCTACTTCTAAGGTCAACCTATGGTCAGTCAAACCTCAACCATGAAGTAAGGACATTGAAACATTAGGAACTAGTGACCTTGAAGTATGAGCCTTGAAGACTTGATGTAGTTCAATCTTGATGTAGCTCAATCTTGAAAGTGATTTGAGTTCTTCACAAACTGCCTTATACTCTTCTTGAAGTCTTGCAGCTTGAGTCTTGTCTTGTGAGCAGTTCTTGCATTCAAGATTGATCCTTGTACTTGTGAGCTTTGCTTGTTGTGAGCTTAGCTTGTTCATGAATGTTGATCCTTGAGAGAGCTTCACTTATGCAAGTTATATATAACAGTGATTTTGGCACCACAAATTTGACAACTGACAGTGATATAAACTATAGCACTTACATAAACCACATCTTGATTTTGGGTCCTGTTTATGGATTCACGTCGATCAAACGATCAGGTCATCCCGAAATTAGTCGTCAATAGTTGAAAGGTCCTAATGGGTCATTTGTAAGACTTTCATAATAGATTACTAATTAATTTCTAATATTAATATTAATTCTTCCATTATTATTATGTTATCATAAACTATTTATTTTTGTAATTGTTTATTTCATTTTATTTTTATTATCTTTACTCCACATGCATATGTTTTCTTTTATCATGTTGTGGGTCCCGCTCTATAGGTTTTTAAGACTATACGTCCCACGACTTTATATTGTTAAATATTTAGTTATTATTATTATTATTTTCTAAGTTGTATATTGTGTTTGTATCTTGATCAACACCATTCATTTACTTGGTTAGCCGCCCATAGGGCTTTACTAAGAAGGATCATATTATTTTAAATTTGTAAGTGAGCTATACCAAGTGATTCCATAATCAATTAGTGATTCCTACTAGTCCGTCATTCTGATGGATTCCCAAGTCTGATCCACCTTAACTAATAGGTTCTGCATCTCAAGTTGGGTCCCTAGCCTAGGATGAAGTAGATCGATGCGTCAGGTGGGTCCCACTACTTAATTTAAGTCATAGTCATTGACTCACGTTATAAATTATTATTATTTCACGTTACATTTATAGGGCCTAATCTTTAACAAGGATATTCTTATGGTTGTTCTTACAATTTGGCCGAATATCCATCATTAGGCCACAGATCAACAAGATGTTGTGGATCTAATGGGTGAAGATTGATCCATCTTGCAAACTGATGGATAGATAGCTTGATGTATGGATTGGGACTACTTTTAATGGTTGGATTTAGTCTAGAATTTGCATGAGTGCTTACTTAAGATAAGTTTGTATTTATGCCAGATTTGGTTACACCGTAACACTCGAGTACTGAAAGTACGGGGTGTTACAGATGTATATGTGGCCCATAAGTGAGGCCCGATGTGATGTATATGTGGCCCATGAGTGAGGCCCGATGTAATGTATATTCGCCCATGTGTGAGGCCTGATGTGATGTACATGAGCCCATGAGTGAGGCCCGATGTGATGTATATGTGGCCCATGATTGAGGCTCGATGTGATGTATATAAGGCCCATATGATGGTCCCGATGTGATGTATATGAGGCCCATATGGTGAGGCACGATGTGATGTATATTTAGCCCTTGAGTGAGGCCTATTGTGATGTATATTAGGCCCTTGTATGAGGCCATGGGCCCATTATATGTTTGGCTCTATGTGGGGCACTCTTTGGTAGCAATGTTTGTTAAATGTCCACATTGAGGGATAATGATGGTTAAATGTCCACATTGTGACATTCCCTTAGGCCTTTGTCAAGCCCTTTGTCATTATTATATGTCAACCCAAATCATTGGGCCCCATTGATGTTTGCATGGTCCTTTTATTCGTATTAAGATAACCCAAAATATTGGGTCCCCATTAGTTGCTAGTAGGGTTGTTTATCTTCGAGTCCATCTAGGACTTATTTGGGCCCCTAAGGCATCTATCAGGCTATATGATAGAATGGAGAAGGATCCCTTTCCAGATCCTTAGGTATTTAGGTAAGGCCACCTAGGCCCAGCCTTGATATAAGGAGAGTTCATCCCCACCATAGACAAAAGGATCTGTGCTATTAGATTTAGTATATCCATAGTTGCAGATTGACCCTTATGTTATAGATTTATGGTACATCTATGGACCTCGCCTTGTATAAAGGCCGGTTATCAACACCAATTATGAGTATGTGATAGTATAACATTATAATTGTATGAGGCCCTTATGTGAGGACCGATTGTCATTGTATGAGGCCAATTGTGATTATGTGAGACCCATTGTGATTGTATGAGGTTGATTGGGAAGGCTAATTATATGCGTAGGGCCCATTGTATGTGTAAAGCCCAATTGTGATGCGTGAGGCCCACCATGTGTGTGTGATTATGTACACACCACTCATTCATTTACACAGGCCATGGGTTGCCATATAAAGGCCCACCATGTTGTATGTATAATAATGCCAAGTATACTTCATGATACATACCCATACACATCATCCGCATCCTTGTTATGAGTGATTGATCATAGCACGTGCCATTGGGCTGATTGTTTATAGGACTCCCTGAGAGGCGGAGTTACCCCACATGAGCGTGCGGTACGCGCAAGTTTGATGCATAACTGGATAGTATGACTCATGCATCTCGCATTTTATGATATGACCACCATACGCCCTACCAACAACAGGGCCGTGGCCTCCACAAGCATATCATGGATGGCCAGATGGGACACCGAAAATGTTTTAAGACATGGGGCGCCATAGATGTCCCTAGGTGAAATTTTCTAAAACTCTGAGGCCAGGGGATGCTCCAACATCTAGACCGAGTAGATATATATGAGTGCATGAGAGTCGTATACCAGTAGGCCGCGTCTCTCACTGTGTCGTTGTCAGTTGTGAGAGGGGTGTGGCCTTACACGCCCAAGGGAGTAGGCAATGACTAGGTTGAGTTTGACCCAGGTTGAGGAATGGGTCCGCTATCGACAAGCCAGGCAAATATTGGTAGGCGGATAGTGAGGTCTCTTCTACTTACCTAGTTGTGTGCTTGATGGGAAGGCAAGCTGGTGTAGAGTGTACTAGACCCCAGTGATGATCCTATAGATGTACAGAATTGATATATGGACTTACTAAGCAAGAGTTACATACTCAGCATTTTACTCACTCATTCATTTATTCATTCACTAACCACTCAGCTGGTGGTGCACAACTAATTTGTTATGTGTACTTTCGTTGTGGCCAGGATTTTGGTTAGGGCGCGTGACTAACATGAGATCATGAGTTTACCACATTGAGTCTAGCTATCCAAATTTAGTTATAGGACTGGTTTGGATAGAAGTCCCTTGTGGTGGACCTCATAGCTTGTGATACTACATACTATCATCCTGACTTCACACTCTAGCTTGGTCATTTCTTTCGCACTGCATATTGCATTACATCCCTAGTACATGGCATTTGGTTTACTACGATTTCATATGTCATAACCAATCTGCATTGTATATTCTAATATTGTACTTACTCTGATATCGTATGATTCATGAACTTGCTAGTATTTCCGACATTGTATGATTTATGGAATTGTATTGAATACTTGGCACCTATGTTGTGCACACACGTTCACTACCCTCTAAGCTTTCTATAAGCTTATGCATGATAGATGCGTGCAGGTGACGATAGGATGCAACGAGCTGATGTAGGAGCGTGTGGCAGAGCTTGTGGCAGATCACTTTGGAGATTTTGTTATGTATCTCCCTTTCAGTACTGTAATCTAATGTTTATATTGTGGATATGTGATGATGATGTTACCTTTGTGATTTGGGTACACTTGTGGTTATGCTCTTTTATTTACAAAAAAAAAATTCACACTGAAAATCCTCCTTTTAGGATCTCAGGATCGGAATCTGGCATATAGGTGCTGGAAGCCGAGAATGGGGTACTATAGAGGTTGTCGGCACCGGATTCTACGATCGGGAATTCTATGAGCCAGTTTTCGAGTTTAGGGCGTGACAGGTGGGAACTGGGGTGCCAAGGATCCACTTATAGCTATTATGATGTTACCTTGCTTGATTCAATAAACACAATTGGAATTGGAGTCATATCCTATCCAATTGAAAGATTGTAACGCCCTGAAATTCGGGGGTCGCGCATAATTCAGCTCCCGAGTTCCAAAACATCACTTATGCAACATATTTAATGATGGATGTATGTTGTCTGTATTAGTGCATAAAACATGGAATAGATTAAGCCAAAGTGTAAATATAGTTCAGGGATAAGTGAAGAAAGCAAGCGGAAGACTTAAAGAAATATATGTGTACAAGTGTAAATCCCTGAAGTACATATACATACCAGGTTGTTCTGACAAGTGTTACTATCAAAATTACAAGTAATAGATTACATCATTTAATTTCCCAAAAGAAATCCCAGCATCCCGCGCTTCAGAACAAGGCTCACTAGAACTCTTCTAAAAACTGCATAAAAGAGAAAGCTGCCTCATCATCATCCATCTCCCGCTCTGCCTCAGAGGTCGCCTCAACATCTGCAACATCAGAACCTAAGACAGAGTCTGGTGGGTGTTTAACACCGCCTCAGAACGTGGGAGTGAGTGATCAACTCAGTGGAACAATAAGGTAAAGGTTAACATGTTATCAGTTCAATCAAGCAGTAATGATAAAGCAAAACAATTAAACATGTCCTAAGTACTCTTGTTAATGCAAGGATGCATGCAGAATGATGCGTGCTCTCACGCGTACACCCTCAGCGTCTTCATCTTATGTTACGCATGAAACCACCTCAAAGTGCGTCACGTCTACAAAGCACATGCAAATGCGGTGCATGGATATGATTACCAAGTTGTTATTAGTCCTTTTCATATAGCAGGATTGGGAAGCTAAGGTACCTTCCTCATATTACCATCCAAATAGTGATCCATTCTAGGGTCGTCAATCCTAGACATCTCATACGATCATATGGTTTCAGGTCGTTGTAAAGGGCTTGTCACCAATCAATGCATGCCTATCACACCTTTATTACCACAGTTCGGCTCGTCACCTCAATGCGCTATCCAGGTTTGCTCGAGGTCACTACAAAGGGCTCGTCACCAATCAATGTAGGCTGACAGCACAAATATAGTGTCCCATACCACCATAATCGGCTCACGAGTTTGGTTGCTCACTGGTCACTACGGAGAGACTCATCAGCCCAGCATAGGTCGACAGCTCGACCACGGTGTCCCATACCACCATGTCCGGCTCATGAGTCTTATCAGATTAAGGTACCATGGTTAATAGGATTTCATTGGTAAGTTTGGTACCCTAGATTCAAACAGTAGCATCCATACATGGTGAACATACATCGGACAATCGGGTTACTTGACGAACTCGACTAGCACGAGCACACGTTGGGTTAAATGACATAGAGTGCGCAAACACTCCGCGTGGCCAAACCACTACTGGCAACTCTAATACGACTCCGGTTCGTCTAATTACGTCCTTTATGGCGAAAGCAATCTCAGCCACAACCTTAAGGTAGATTACCGATTTCCTAGACTATTCATAGTCCCAAACACATTACACTACAACAGATATTCGTATTTAATGTAGAACAGTAATGGAACAACAACTCAAATCATGTGGTACTCAAGCATTTGAAGAATATCAACTTAACATAAATGTAAGCATAAGTAATGCT
Source organism: Magnolia sinica (assembly GCF_029962835.1). Classification (NCBI taxonomy): domain Eukaryota; kingdom Viridiplantae; phylum Streptophyta; class Magnoliopsida; order Magnoliales; family Magnoliaceae; genus Magnolia; species Magnolia sinica. The sequence goes on along the minus strand of NC_080573.1, from coordinate 67,488,236 downwards.
TGAACTTAAACAACAAGGAATGTAACTTGCATGAAGGAAATCATACACACTAGTGGGAGAGTTGAGAATCGCTTCTCAACGCCCATACTAGGTTCAAATATCACCCTTTAGATCATGCAGACATTTCTACAAACACTTAGAATACATAATACAACATACATGACGTACGTTGAAATACACACACTTGGACAATTCCTTTTGTCAAGGAGTTGTCGCACATACCATTAGCATAAGTACACGACAGATAATCATGGCAATCACATGTTCATATTTTATACGCATACGGTACTTTATACATACACATGGATTACACAAATCCCAATATAACACATGCATATCAGGAACACAGAATAAACATAAAATTTGGCATGTGAAATCTCATCTATAACAAAAATAAATCATTAACTGGCATTGAAAACCTTGAAAACCATAACCTATACACTTAAAGTCCGCACCTTAAGCCAGAAAAGAACACCGAACTGATTTCAGACGATATGTCTTCGTCAACGACGACAGGATACCCTAAAGCAAGAATAACAATGAGATACAACAACACCAAGACTATTCTAAGCTCTAACACAGATTAGGGTTAGGTTAACTTACCCAAAGATGAACTCAGAATCGCCGGAATAACGATTCTAAAGTGAAGGTTCAAGGATGAAGAAGAACAGGAAAGAATCTAAGATGATTCACCAACTTCTCTCTCACTTTCTCTCTCTTTTCCACTCTCTTTCTTAGCTAGGGTTAGGGAAAAATCGTATGGAAAAGAGATCTAGGGTTTCAAGGTCTATAAATAGGCCTAACATTGATGAAAATAACCCCAGGGCCAAGGTATACTTAGGGTATAACCAAAACCTGCCTCTCGCGATCCAACGAAGCACTTCCGGTGGGCCTATTACCACGAAAGGTCGGACTTAAGCTCACTGACCATGGATCTAGGTCAAGCTGAGTTTTCGTACCAACCAGATCTTCAGATTAGCTATGGCGAACCACACTCAATTCAATGGTTACTGAATCTCGATCAGGTCCACAAGTACAAGGACATGCCTGGGCCACCTTCCCTGATCAGAGGTTGAAATTGGGTCAGAATCCAATGGTCAAATAGCTTAAAATCGTCGCGCAAGCGACATGACTCAGATTTCATAAAAGCTTAATAAATTTCCAACCGTTCTCACACTCTTCACTCCGAACTCAATCAAATCGACCCAGAACATCACATTGACTTGATTTTCGAGGTGATGGTCAAGCCCAACATGGTGACCGCAATAGCCTAAGATCATCGCTATCGGACTTTCGACGAGTGGTCCAAGTCCGATCCAGATCTTCCAAAAATTCCCAAGAACAACTGGATTTAGCGATGGATCCCAAATTTCAGAGTAACATAGCGCTAACTAATCTACAGGTCTAGAGCCATGCAGATACAATTTAAAGTGATTGATGCAAATTTCACAAGCAATCGAGTATAGCGCTATTTACCCCAAAACAACTACTTAAGGAAAGATTAGCATAAAATTTTCTGGGTCATTACAAAGATAAAGCAATTTAAATCAAATCTAAACTTTTCATTGACCTAATCCTCAATGTAGAAGAATTGTGAAGATTAGAGGGGATTCCATCACCCTACCATGCATAGGAGACGATGGTGAATAATGGGATTTACCAATCTCACTATCTCAAAATAAGAAAAGAATATATCTAAAGCCATCACAACATCCATTGTAATTTGAGTCACAATAAACATAGAAAACTAAAAATATTCCTTTAATATCAAATTAGAAATAAATGAAGTTCAATAAGAATAAGAATCAAAGAAAAATAAATATCTCAACACGCTACAAGCTTCACCTCTTAGCCCTAGCTAATAGGTTTAGCCAACCATAGACATGATTGAAACCAAATCTCTTAAACAAGGCATGAAAAATAAAGTAGGGAAGAATAAAAAGCCTTTGACAGCTCCTCTACGCATGTGCTATGCTTCTTGAGACCTTTCCAAACCATAAAAATGCTTTGGAGCATCCTAGGGAATCCTATTTATAGTTGTGGAACTCCAACTTTCGCACCTAGTTGGAAAAATCTAGAAACCGCCTCAAATTTATGCACTCTCCACAGATTGCTAAATTAAATTTCACTTTGCAAAATTTCCCAAAATATACTTCACTCTCCACAGCAAAACTAGACTCTGAGTTTCAGAATATTTATTTTCAAGATAATTTCAGGAATATGTTTGTTTTAAGGATAATTTCAGGATTCCTTTTCTTCACTTCAAATCTTTGATTGTCTTCATTCCTCACTTCATTTTCTTGGATCTTTGGCATGTGAATTCTTCAATAATGACTTCTAAATCTCCAAATCTTCATTTAATAATCTTTTGGGCATAAATCTTCCTTTTGACATTAATTTCACCTTAAGCTCTCGAAATCACCTCGCACATGAAAACATGCATAATTAAATTGATTAAGCACTATCATGTTTATAAATCCAAGGTATAAATAAGGAAAAATATGCAATATTTCACACTCAACACACCCCCCCAACCAGCATTTTGATACTCTTAACAAAATATGCGTGAAGTGATCTTTAATTCTCAATGTTCAAAGTTCTTCAAGAAAACAATCATTTGTGTAAACAAGTATGATGAGTATAATCCGAAGATGCGAGAGTGAAATTTTGTAAACCTAGAGCTGAATCAAACAAGCAATCAATCAAATAGATTCTTCATCAATCAATCTAGAGCATAAGTTCACATATCATGTTTTCCCAATGTGCTTAGTGAATTTCAATTTACTTTCCATAAAAGTATATTATCATTACATAATAATGGCCATGATCATCACCTCAAGATTAATTGAATAATCAAGTACTAATTCTAAACTTATCCCCTTTTCCTTCTTTTTTCAGTTTTTGATTTTATAATGACAGTCTCTTTTAATTTATTCATTCTTTTCAGACTTTCCATTCCTTTTCATTATTTTACAGTCTTTTCATTCTTTTCCAGTCTTTTCATCATATATGACCTTTTCGTCCATCTCACTGTTTTCTTAATTGGTTCTTTTTATCTTTTAAAGTGGATAAAATTCTCCAAACTTAATTTACAATCATCTATCAATGCTTCACATACTAACAAACAGAAACTCTAGCATAATTCACAGAATGCAACTTGAACGCGTCTTATGACTTAGATTAACATGATATTCAAACTTCCTCTTAATTATATAAATGCAAGAACTATAGGTGATAGATTACTTAGTTGATCAAACTCCAACAATTCAAAGTTCAATCTCAATCTTATGATCATATTCAAAACATTATTTACATACATAGATTTCAACTTGAAACATTGAAAATTTCAAAAAAATAAAAATAAAATTGCTTAGAACTAAGAAAACATTGATTAGTTTACCTAATCCACACCCTCCTACCTAAAATCTACATTGTCTTCAATGTAATATAAAGATATATATATATATATATATATATATATATATATATATATATATATATATATATATATATATATATATATATATATAAGCATGCAATGCATATGAGGCAATGAAAAGAAATGAGAAGTGATGGAAAGGTAGTACCTAAAGAAAGGGGATTGAAGCTTTTCTAAGGTTCTCAATGTGAAAATGGGTTAGCACAAAGACTCAAACAAACTGAAAGCAAAATCTTATGAAAGCAATAAAGCAAACTACACCTCTATTAAACTAGGAGATCAATCCTGGTACACAGGATCAGTCAAAGGCATGGACATGTCCTCTAAGTCAAATTCTCAACAAATGGCTTTAAACGTTGTCCATTCACTTTAAAAACATGGCCATTCATTAGATTTTTTTATCTTAATAGCTCCATGTGGATAGACATTAATAAGAGTGAATGGTCGGTCCATCGAAATCGGAGTTTACTAAAAAAAAGGTGTAACCGAGAATTGTATAGAAGGACTTTTTGGCCAGTTATGAATGATTTTCCAAGGATGTTCCTGTCATGGAACACCTTCATCATGTCCTTGTAAATTCTCGAGTTCTCGTATGTGTCGTTCTAGATTTCGTCAAGTTCATTCAACTATAGTTTGCATAGTGAACCAGTGTTGTCCAAATTGAAGTTCAAATATTTGATAGCCCAGTAGGCTCTATGTTCCAATTCTACAGGCAAGTGACAAGCTTTCCCATAGATGAGTCTAGAGGGAGACATTCCAACAGGGGTCGTACTGTACGGTATGCCCATAAAGCATTGGTCAAACGGATTGACCAATTCTTACGGTCAAGGTTAACCGTTCTCTCCAAAATGTGTTTAATTTCTTTATTAGAAATCTCAGCTTGCCCACTTATCTGTGAGTGGTATGGAGTGCTCACCTTATGAGAGATGTCATATTTCTTCATTAAGTTTTTAAATGGCCTATTATAGAAGTGTGAACCTCTATCACTAATGATGGGCCGAGGCGTTCTGAACCGAGAAAGGATATTTTCTTTTAAAAATCAAATGACCGTACGATGGTCATTGTTCTGACACAGGATCGCTGCGACCCGCTTAATGACATAGTCTATTGCTAGTAAAATGTACAAATTTCCAAAGGATTAGGGGAATAGCCCCATGAAATCGATGCCCCAACAATCAAATGCTTCAATGATAAGAATGAGGTTCAGAGGCATCATATTTCGATGGGAAAATGCACCCAATTTCTAACAACGCTTACAAGCTTTGTAAAACTCATGAGTGTCCTTGAACATAGTGGGCCAGTAAAAGCTGCACTATAGAATTTTGGTCGTGGTCTTTTTAGCAGAAAAGTGACCACCACAAGCTTGCAAATGACAAAAGGAGATGACACTTTGGTGTTCATTTTCTAGCACACTTCTCCTTAGAATTTGGTTTATGCAATATTTGAATAAATATAGGTCATCCCAGAACAACTTACGAACCTCGGTGAAGAATTTTTTTCTTATCTTGTGCATTCCAATGAGTCGGCGTGAAACCTGTGGCAAGATAATTAGCAATGTCAGCAAACCAAGGTAATTAGGAGCGTTTAAACAATTGTTCATCATAGAACATACCGTTTATAGGTGGTGTTTCAAGAGAATCAGGGAGATCAAGTCTCGAAAGATGGTCAACCACTACATTCTCTACCCACTTTTTGTCCCATATTTCCAAATTAAATTCATAAAGTAGGAGGATCCATCTTATCAAGTTAGGCTTAACATCATTCTTAGAGAGAAGGTACTTCAATGTCGCATGATTAGTGTAGATGATGATCTTGGATCCGATCAAGTAGGACCTAAATTTGTCCAAAGCGAATACCATGACTAAGAGTTCCTTCTCCATAGTAGAGTAGTACACTTGGGCAGGATTTAAAGTTTTACTTGCATAGTGAATAACATAGGGCTTCTTTTCTTTTCTCTAGCCTAACACCACCTAATAGCATAGTCTGACATATCACACATAATCTGGAAAGTAATGCTCCAATCGGGTGGTTGCATGATAGGTGCGGTAGTCAACACGCCCTTGAGCTTAGTGAAAGCTTCCTGACATTGCTTAGTCTACTCGTATGGTACATCCTTTTGAAGTAGATTGCATAAAGGACGAGGGAGTTGACAAAATTCCTTTATGAATCGTCTGTAAAATCCGGTGTGTCCTAAGAAGGATCGAACATCTCATATGCTCTTGGGTGGAGGTAGGTTAGAGATAAGATCAATTTTAGCCTTATCTACCTCAATTCCTTTAGACGAGATGATATGTCCAAGAACAATTCCCTTATGAACCATGAAATGACACTTCTCCAAATTTAGTCCCAAATTCTTTTCCTCACATCGCTTCAATACATTTTTCATATTTTTTAAACACTCGTTGAAGGATAGGCCAAAGACAGAGAAGTCGTCTATGAAGACCTATAAATATTACTCCACCATGTTACAAAATATACTCAACATCCATCATTATAAAGTGGAGGGGGCATTACATAGTCCGAATGACATCCTTCGGTAAGTAAAGGTGCCAAAGGGGCATGTGAATGTGGTCTTTCTTGATCTTTAAGAGCTATCTCTATTGGTTGTAGCCCTAATATCCTTTAAGGAAGTAATAATAAGAGTGACCAGCTAGCCTTTCCAAGATTTGATCAAAGAAAGACAAAGGAAAGTGGTCCTTCCTCATGACAGTATTCAACTTTTTGTAGTCAATGCACATTCTCCAACTAGTAATAACTCTAGTTGGCACGAGTTCATTGTCGGCATTGGATATGATGGTGATTCTGAACTTCTTAGGAACCACCTGAGTTGCACTCACCTATTAGCTATCGGATATGGGGCATATGATACCCACATTCAACAACTTAAGTACCTTAGCCTTAACCACTTCCTTCATGTTTGGATTTAATCAGTGTTATAGTTGTCAAGAGGTCTTCGTATTATCCTCAAGATGAATGCAGTGAGTACAAATCAAAGGGTCAATTCTCTTAAAGTCCGCAATCGACCATCCAAGGGCTCCTTTATACTCAATGAGAGTAGAGATAAGTATACTCTCCTATTCTTGCTCAAGGTGGGAAGAAATCACCACCGGGTACACTTCAAGTACCGATGTATCATCAAGCATGGCATCCATCTCCCTAATCGTTTAATCATCCAAATAAGGGGAGTGGGCCAAGCACGTCTCTAGAGTGTCAGAGTATAGAGTCAAAAGTGTTCTATCTTCCATAAAAGAATCGATCATATTAATGTTGTGGGTATCATCATCATCCTCTGACTGTTTGATCATATTGAAAAAGATGTTGAGCTCTAATGTCATATTTTTGAAAGATAGATTTATAATCCCATTCCTACAATTAATGATTACATTTGATGTAGCAAGGAATGGGCGACCAAGAATTACGGGTATCTGAGTACTCGTATCCATGATGGGTTGAGTATCCAGAATGAATAAAATCTACTGGGTAGTAGAATTTATCAACTTGGACCAACACATCCTCGATCATCCCTCTCGGTATACGAACTGATCGATCAGCAAGCTATAACATGGTCCGGGTGGGTTTTAATTCACCAAGACCCAATTATTCGTAGATCGAGTAAGGAATCTGATTTACACTTACCCCCAAGTCCAAAAGTGCATGCTCAATCTAGTAATTCCCAATTACACAAGTGATGGTTGGGCTACAAGGATCTTTGTATTTTTGTAGCAAATCTTGCTTGAGGATGGCATTCACTTTTTCTATTAAAAAGATTTTCTTTTGTATGTTTTGCCATCTTTTGTTAGTGCATAGATCTTTCAGAAATTTGGCATATGAAGGGATTTATTTAACGACATCCAATAAAGGGATGTTGACCTTTACTTATTTAAGCACCTCTAGAATATCCTGAGAGTTAGAAAGAGGTTTTGGTGTAATTAACCGCTGGGGGAATGGCGCAATCGGCTTACTTTGAGGTTCTAGTTCGAACCCATATGGGGCATTACTAAGTCTATCATTCTCAATTTCTTTCAAGTCATTATGCTTTTTAGCCCTTACTGGAATAGATTTGTCAATTATCTTTCCACTCTTAAGAGTGGTGATAGACTTGGATTGCTCCATTTGATTTAAAGAACTTGTTCACTAATTTCACATTGTGGTTTTGGATTGGGAAGGAGTTAGGATGGAAGCATCCATTTTCTCCCCACTCACTAAGTGTGACTCCATCAATTGAATAGATGATGCAAACATTCTCATTGTTGTTTTGAGATCTTGGAATGCTTTGTAACGCCCTGGATTTCGAGGGCCGAGCAAAGCTCAACTCCCGAGATCCAACGCATCACTTATGCATCATAGATAATGATGTTTTAATGTTGTCCATATTAGAGCATTAAACATGAGAGGGATTTCACTAAATCAGTATATCATACTCCAGAGTTAATGTAATTAAGTAAGCGAAAGACCGAGATAGATACATAAAGCATATACGTGTTTCACAACCTCCAGAATATGAGTACATTACCGGGCTAAATATATACATGTTTTGTTTCAAAATATATAAAATGTCAAAATATAAGTGTCCGACTAATCCATATAACCCTTTGATCCCATCAAATTAGCACGAGGTCTACATAGACCTGCCTGACAGCTGAACGTAAGAGAATTCCTCCTCCTCGTTTATGAAATCCAAATCAGCAACATAGACTCCGTCGACACCTGCATCTATAATAGAGTCTGGTTAGTGTTTTAAAACACTGTCCCAGAGTGAGAGTGAGTAATCAACTCAGTGGTACTATAAGGCAAAGGTTAACATGTTATCAATTCAGTCAAGTAGTAATGATAAAGTAGTGCAACAATCATATCCTAAATACTCTTGTTAATGCAAGGATGGTATGTTGTAATAATGCATACCCTCGCATGAAGCTCCCTCACAAGCGACTCCGTCAACCATTCGCACATAACAAACTCCCTAAACATACCCTTTCACGCCAAAGCACATGTAATGCGGTGCATAGTCGTGTTAGCCAAGTACTTAATTAGGCTTATTAATACAACAGATTCTGGAAGCTAAGGTACCTCCCTTTTCATCATTGACCCAAATGGGGATCCATTTAGGGTCGTCAATCCTAGTTAGTTACATACGATAAGCAAGTTGTAGGGCATCACCCCTAATGAAAGGAGTGGATATGCAAATTCGAGAGTTTATACTCGAGGTCACTACGGGGAGGCTTGTCACCTCAGCGCAGGCCAACAGATTAAATACAGTGTTGCATACCACCATATTCGGCTCACGAGTTTAGGCTGCTCATTGGCCACTACGGGGAGGCTCGTCACCCCAGTGTAGGCCGACAGCTCGACCACGGTGTCCCATACCACCATGCCCGGCTTATGAGTCTTAGCAGATCATGGTACCATGGTTAAAACGGGTCTTTACATTGGTAAGTGGTACGATAGATTCAAGCAGTGATGTCCATACATGGTAAACACAAAATAGGCCAATCAGGTTATTTGACAAGTTCAATTGGTACAGGTGCATGCCGACTTAATCAACATAGAGCGCACAAGCACTCTACGTGGCCTAACCATTGTCAATAATCGTCGTACGACCTGGATTCATCGAACGTATCTACTATGGCGAAGCTAGTTCAACCACTCAAATAGGAATCATTACCGATTGCCTGGACCACGTTGTAGTCCCAATCTTACTCAGATATAGCACGTGAATACATGTGAAATCATATAAGCATTTAACGAACAATCCAAATACAACACTCATTTGAGCATTTTATCAATACCTGGAACATATTACCAAGCACTTGCATTTTATTCATAAATTGCATAGCAAGATTAAGAGTACGTGAAGGGAACTACACAGATGGATAAGGTAAATTGAGAATCCTATCTCAATACCCTTATTAAATACAATTCATCAATAACTTCTCATTCAGACATTTTATCAAACACTCAAACTACACCTTACTAAATACATAGACTAAACTAGTTACAACATGCACTATAGCAATTCATTGCACAACATCGATTATAAAGCATATAACATACATGGATCTTAGATTTGAAATCATGACAAGCACAAATCAGGATTTCACACTCATTCAAACATTTCAACAAACACATGGAATGCATCTTATGTTCAACATAGTTCACACATGTATAATTTATCGAAAACATCGTAACTAAGATCGTATGGCAGCAATCAAGTCAGACATAATTCATTGCTGACATTGAAAGCCTTGAAAACCATAACCTAAACATTTATAGTCTTCAACTTTTGTCAGAATACTCGTTTCGAACTTGGTTCGAATCCTACGTTCCCAAATACAGAATAATGGTTACCTAAACATTGAAATAGGTTAGTTATTTCATCGAGTACTCTATTTGGATTCCTAAATCAAGATTAGGGTTAGGATTTCTTACCCAAATCGTAGTTGAAAACGATGGTGTAGCGAAATGAGAGAGGTGATTCAACCCGTCGAGTAGTAGGAGTGAATCCCAACAACGATCTCCCTCTCTTTCCCTCTTTTCCTCACTCTTTTCTCCTCTTTTATCTCTTCTCTCTCCTAGGGTTAGAGATATTCGTAGGAAATAAGAATGGGGTGGTTTAAGGGCATTATATAGGCCCAAAACTGGTGTAAATGGCCCCAGGGCCATGGTATACTTAGGTTACAGCCAAATGGTGATTATTTCGGGCAAACGGGACTCATCTGGAGGTCAATTACTCACCTCTGGCATGAAGCAAGTACTCTAACCATGGATCCAAGTCAGGTTATGATTTTAGTACGATTAGATTAGCGGATCAACCGTGGAGGACCCATGTCAGATCAATGGTCGTTGTCGCTCGATTAGGGCTACAAGAATGCAGATATGTGCAGGAAAATTCCCTTGATCAATGGGTGAAGTTTGGTCAGAAACTGACGGTCTGAAATCTTCAATTTCGCCTGCAAGCCAATGGCCCAATTCACTTAAGTTTCAATGTATTTTCCAAAGGTATTTGCCTTTCTCACACACTTTGCTAAGGGCTTAAGTTGTGCGTTTGTGGATACTATCTGGGCTCGATTCTCACGAAGGTTGTCAAGCCCAATAAGACGGTCAAAACCTTATAGTTTTGCAGTCATAGAACTTTCGACGTGTGGTCCCGATCCAATATGGAGTTTCAACGTGCTCCTGAGAGCAACTGGCTTTTAAAATTTCTTCTAAGTTTTTAAGTAGCATTGAGTTAGTGATTTTGATGGATTTGGGTCTTACCATTTGTATAGATAGTGGTTCAAGCTAATCCACCACTTAATTCAGTTTAGTACTTAATTAATTTTCGTCTAATTTCTACATAATACAGTCCTTAGGAATTTCTGCTTAAGGTGGTACTCGGGCCTTTATATGGATTTTTCCAAGACATTATAATTTACCCCCCTTAAAGAAAAATTTCATCCTTGAAATTAGTACCTTTTCATACTCCTCAAGGATCTGAGGGTAGTTCTTACGGACATTGACTTCTGTTTCCCAAGTAGCCTCTTCCTCAGTATAGTGCGTCCACAGTACCTTCACAATTGTGATAACCTTGTTGCGTAGCACTTGTTCCTTCCTATCAAGAATACGTGTTGGTCGCAGTACATAGGTAGCATCTTCACTCACTGTACTTGCTCCCATTTGATAATATGTGAAGGGTGAGGAACAATTTCTTTAACATTGATACGTGGAATACGTTGTGTATGCCTGTGAGTAGTGTGGGCAAAGCGAGGCGATATGCCACCACACCTACTAAGTCTAAAATCTGGAATGGGCCAATGAATCTCGACGTGAGTTTTCCTTTCTTGTCAAATCGAAGGACTCCCTTCATTGGGGAAACCTTAAGGAATACATGGTCTCCGACTTCAAATTTCAGCTATCACCGTCTTGTATTAGCGTAACTATTTTGTCTACTCTGTGCTGCAAGAAGTCGATGTCTAATAATATCAATCTTCTCTGAGGTTGCCTATACTAAATCTGGGCCAATCAAACTCTTCTCACTAACTTCTGCCCAACAATGCGGTGCTCGACATGGGCGCCTGTACAAGGCTTCATGGGGAGCCATGTCAATGCTCGCTTAGAAGCTGTTGTTATAAGCAAAGTCAGCATAGGGGAGACAGTCATCCCAACTGTCCTTGAAATCAAGCACACACGCTCGCAACTTATCTTCTAATACCTTATTTACCCGTTCCGTCTGCCCATCGGTCTATGGGTGGAACGCAGTACTGCACTTCAGTTTCACTCCCATTGCTTCCTGGATTCAAGTCTAGAAAATGGACGTGAATTTCGTGTCTCGATGCGACATAATCTCCATAGGCACTCCACGCAGCCGTACAATCTCCTTGATGTACAGCTTGGCTAAGTCATCTGTGGAGTTAAAAATTCTGATCGGGAGGAAATGGGCTGATTTCGTCAATCGGTCCACAATCACCCAAATGGACTCATGCCCCTTTCTCATCCTCGGTAACCCGAAAATGAAATCCATAGATATGAAATCCCATTTCCATTCAGCTATGGGCATGGGCTGAAGTAAACCAGAAGGTCAGCAATGTTCAGCCTTGACCTTCTGGCACGTGAGACAGTGGGATACATAATCTGCTATATGGGCCTTCATGTTGTCCCACCAGTACGAACACTTTATGTCTTCATACATATTCATAATTCCAGGATGCAATGCCATCTTTGAATTGTGAGCGGCTTCTATGACTTTCCTTCTCAAGTCATGGAGATTCGAGATGTGTAAACAACCACGATATCTCAAACCTCCATCTAAGTCAATCCTCCATTCAGATTCCTCACTGTCACTTGCTCATTCTCTCATCTTTACCAATAGTTCTTCTTCTTTCTGAGCCACAATGATTCGATCATCAATAAGTGGTTGTACATGGATATGTGCGATGCTCTCGAACGGCTCCTCTACTATAAGCTTTTGTTCGAAGTCTCGCACAAACTCTACCATATTCCACTCTTCTATCATCAGTGGAGCTGTAAATTCTATTGTCTTCTTATAGCTCAACGCATCGGCCACAAGGTTAGCCTTACCAGGATGGTAGGAGACCTCAAACTTGAAGTCTTTCAAGGTCTCCATCCATCGTCGTTGTCTCATGTTCAAGTCTCTCTGAGTAAAGATGTACTTAAGGCTTTTATGATCGCAAAAGAACATGAACTTGTCCCCATAGAGGTAATGTCTCTAGAGCTTTAATGTAAAAATGACTACCGCTAATTCTAGGTCGTGCGTGGGGTAGTTTTCTTCGTGTTTCCTCAACTGTCGCGATGCATAGGCAATCACTCTATCCTTTTGTATAAGTACACAACCCAAACCAACACAAGACATGTCAGTGTATATAGTATATCTAACCCCTTGATCTGACAATACTAGTACAGGTGCGGTCGTCAGCTTGTCCTTTAATTTTTGAAAGACTGCTTTTGCTTTCTTGTTCCAAGTAAACTTAAGATCCTTTCAAGTGAGTTGAGACAACGGCCTGACGATCTTGGAAAACTCTTTAATGAATTGACGATAGTAGCCAGCAAGTCTAAGAAAACTCCTCATTTCTGTAACCGAACCGGGCTGCTCCCAGTCTTGAATCGCGGCTACCTTGGCAAGGTCCACGACTATTAATTCCTTGGAAACCACATGTCCCAGAAACTTGACTTCTTCTTTCTAGAAGTCGCATTTCCAGTATTATGCGAACAATTGATTCTTCCTGAGAGTATCGAAGACTGCTCGCAGGTGTTCTTCATGATTCTTCTGACTCGCGGAATATATCAAAATGTCATCTATAAACACAATGATGAATCGATATAGATATGGCCGAAACACCCTGTTCATGAGGTCCATGAACATGGCCGGTACATTTGTAAGTCCGAACAGCATCACGAGGAACTCGTAGTGCCCAAAACTGGTTCTGAATGCTGGTTTCTGCATGTCTTCATTTCTGATGCACAACTGATTGTACCCGGGCTATAGGCCAATTTTAGAGAAATATTGTGCTCCCTTCAACTGGTCAAACATGTCATCTATCCTGGGTAGAGGATACTTGTTCTTGACCATGATGTAATTCAATCTGCGATAATCAATACACAACCGCAGCGATACTTCATTATTCTTTACAAACAACACAGGGGCTCCCTGAAAAGATACGCTCGGTCATTTAAAACATGACTTCAACAGATCATTAATCTGTGTCCTCAACTCCTCCATTTCACATGAAGGCATACGATACATCGGTAAAGAGATAGGTGTCGCACTCGGCACTAGGTCGATGGTAAAATCGATCTTGCGATGAGGAGGTAGCCTAGGGATCTTTTTGAACACGTCCGTGAAGTCTTGGACTACTGGCATGTTCCCAAGTGTAGGACCCGCAACATTTTTCAATAAGGAAATGTAACAATGGACGCGGAAAGGGCAATTGACCTAAACAGGGAAATTAAAGGTTGTTCCCTTAAGCCCATGTGTTGTCACTAATTTGGTTTCACAATCGATCTCTGCCTTCATTTCAGTGAGTCAATCCATTCTGAGGATGATGTCGTAATGGTATATCGTGGTGACAATCAGGTCAATGCACACTACACTGCTTCCTAAGTCTACTAAGCAATTCCTACACAGCTTAGTGGCATCAGTAAAAGTTCCTGCTGCTGTGATAACTCTCACCCCAACCATAGGGGTGGTATTCAACACCAAACGGTTGACTGTAGAGTATGATATCATTGAAATAGTAGACCCGGTGTCCACCAACAAAAATACAAGTGTACCTTAAATGTGGGCTGTTACTTCAAAGGCTAAAGGCACTGCAGTTGCTGACTCAGATGCTTCAGTTGCAAGTGCATGTACACGCGCTTGTTGAGAACGATTGGGTTGCACTGCCATAGGTCATTGAGGCGGCCTATTTCGGGATACGGGAGGTTGGTTGTACGGCTGTACTGGTGCACAGATTGTAGAGGTGGATCCGAAATAGCTTGTGGCAGCTGGTGGTTGATCTTCTAAGGTAGCATAAAGCCGTTGTCTCTCATCTTAGTAAAGCAAAAGGGCTCGTTATGGCCCATCTTCTTATAGTAGGTGCACCAAAGGTCTGATTGCCTCTGTTGGGTCGGTAGAGCCATAAGCCTGAAAGGCGAATCTACACGTGGCCTCTTACTGAGAAATGGTTGGTTCGGCAATTTAGGTCGAGGTCGTGGGCCCATTGGTAAATGTGTGTGAGACATTCTATCTCCATCCTGCTTAGCTCGCAGGGACATGTTCACTAGCTCAGCATAGTTGGGAATGCTAGCATAACACATCTTCGTACGGATATTGGGCCGCAAACCCTCAGAAAATTGCCGCATTCTCATCGGCTCGTCTGTTAGGATCAGTGGAGCATATCTGGCCAGCTCCATGAATTGGTTCTCGTATTCAGCCACAGTCATTCCTCCCTGACGAAGGGGAGAAATTCACCTTCCATTTCATTATGGTAAGTGAGGGGAAAGTACTTTTCATGCAAGCGAGTTTCAAATACGTCCCACGTCCACACGTATCCTTTAGGGATGGTTCGTAGGATGTTGTCCCACCAAAGACTAGCCTCTTTCTCGAACATATAAGTAACCACCTCAACTTGCTCTACCTCAGTACAGTGCAATGGCTCAATATCTTGGAAATACGGTCTAACCAATACTCAGCCTCCTCAGGTTGGTGAGTTCCTAGGAAAGTAGGAGGATGGAAGCACTGAAAGCGCTTAAATAAACCACTCATATTCATAGTTCCAGTGGGCTGCACTGGTGGTGTAGGCGGGACTACGTTCATGTTTTGGGCAATGACCCCCACAATAGTGGCCCGAACCTGCTACCGTTGCTACATTAGGAGCATTATCTGCTCCAACCTATTAGGGGGAGGAGCCGCCTGAGGCATGTGTGGTGTCGACGAAGACGAACGGTTCTGTTCCAGAACCGGTGGTGCACAAGGTGTTGGCCCATTGGTGGGGCCAGTGGCCGGCTGTGAATCCAGCACAGTCTCAATATTCGGGCCCAAATTGGGGTTCGTATGGTGAATGCTCAAGGGAGGTGCCCCGTCCATTGATCCGCTAAGTACGAGATGTGTTATGTTCTTAGTGTTTTTAGGAGGCATTCCCTATATACAACATAGGGTGCAACATGTAAGAGTTTAGGATAATATCATCTACCTTTCCAAACATTCTACACATCTCAATTCAAAAGAAGCTTCATTCATTTCATTTAACCAAAAATTGTCAGAATACATGAGGTGTAGTATTACATGAATCATGACAAAAGATGCATATGAGCTAATCTAGTGAAAGTTTTAACACCAACTATTCTAGCATCCCACTAAGCCGACAAGGGATATTCCATAGAAAAGCAAGAAATAAAGCAAAACAACATACGATGCTACATATGCCTAGTCTGCTGACTCTGGTGAAGGCAGAGGCACCCTCTTATCCTGCTTATAACATAAGAGGGCCTTCAAGGTGTGAGACATCTTCTTAAATTTCTATTTCAGGTAAGCCCGATTCTCTTCAAGATTTTTCTTCAATTCAGCCTGATTTTCTTCTATATTGGCCATACGGGCTTCTAAGGTGGCCTGATCATGGCGGTCTTTATGCATAGCAGGCAGTCCCTCATTTAAATCTTGGCACTCCTCTTCTTCCTGTTCTTCTTCCTCACTGCTTTCCTCTCCACTGCCTTCCTCATCATTACCTTCCTCATCCTCACTACCTTCTTTGTCACGCCCCAGACTCGGTAACCGGACTCACAAGGAACCCGATAGCCGGTTCTGGCCGCAACAGCCTCATAGTACCCCATTCTCGGCTCCTGAGGTAGGTTCCGATCCTGGGATCCTACAAGGGGGGTTTTCATAACAATATAATCACTTCCAATGCGAGCATACCCAAGATCACAGCAAGTACATCTGAGAATAACAAAGGCACACATCACAAAATCCACTAAAAATTTGAACCTTTATAATCATCCAAAAGGTCCAAAAGGACATACATGAGAATAAAAGGAAAAGAGAGAGAAATCAGCAACACTGGAGTCCTCACTACTCAACTTTACTCCACGCTCTGCTGCTACGGCGCCTACCTAGAGTCTCCTGCACGTATCAATCGTGCATAAGCTTATAGAAGCTTAGAGGGTGGTGTAAGTGTGTGACAATGGTGCACAGAAGAATAGTAGGAGGTATAAGGAGAGAAGCATAATCAATGAACATATCACTAGTCTTACCAAGGCTTACCATGAATGCGATGCAATAAGTAATGAGTGCCATACCAAGGCAATGTATGAAAGGGGGGGCTTGTACAGCCAATGCTAATGCGATGTAAGTAATGTCAGTGCTCATATCCAAACCATAAGTCAAGTACATTTTCAATCATAAGGAAATCACCGGGGTCCATTACACTGCTGAATGACTGCCGCTCTGCAGACCCCGCACAGTCAAACGAGCATAAGAGACCTCACTACCCACCTGTGGACAACCAATCACCAACAAGGCCTGAAGGTAGCGGACCCATTTACGAGCTGGTCAGACTCAGCCTAGCAATGCCTCCTCACACCAGGCAGGTAAGGCCACACCCCTATCCAACCGACTACACGACAGTGGGAGTCGCGGCCTAACGGTATAAGGCCCTCGTGCGCTCATGTATTCCACCCGGTCACGGCGTTGGAGCAGATCCTTGGTACCATGGAAGTTTTGGGAATCTCACCCATGGGCATCCTACGCACCCAGTATGCTCAAGTAATATTTCCGGTGTCCACACATGCGGCCATCCACAAATGTCCCTGTGGAGGCAAGGCCCTGATGAAGCAAGGGCGGTATCCTCATGAAATGCGATGCCAATGCATGAGTCGCACACACAAATCATGCACAAGTTTCAGGCACTCAATGTGCAAAAGGAAAGAAACTCCATCCCTGAATGACCACTATACAATGCAATCAATTCATACAGATGATGCATATGGGTTGCAACGATGTAAGTGTGCTACCTGAGGAATATGAAATCGTCTGTCCCAAGGAGGGTCAAGATCTAGGCACATCGAAAGGTATTCTAAGAAGAAGAGAAGTCCTCTAGTGGGAGCCCAGTACTTTGGGATGACCCACAAACTAAGAGAGTCAAAATCCTAAGGAGGAACAGTCCTAGCCAGGCCCAAGGTGGGCCTTTAACCACCTATAAGGGCCTCTATGGGCCTACCTTAGGGCCACCAAGGAGGACGTCCAACCTCAACTGGGTCCCAAAAGGTAGCCTACTACATATGCAAGGAAAGGTCCAAGGCACAATCAACCCATGGCCTAGTGGGCCATACACTAAGCCCAAAAACAAAGGCAACCTGGTGGGCCCTTAAGCAAGGTTAGGGCCAACCATAAGGGTCATAGGTTCATTCATTGTGGTGGGCCTAATGGGCAGCCCATTATCCCAACATATGGGAAATTCTTAAATTTTTAACACATGTAAGTTGGGCCTCACATCTCGGCCCAAGTATGAATTTATTATAGTGGGCAAATAAGGGCCCAACTATTTGAGTATTTGGCCCATAAGGCCCATCACAATGACATGGTAAATATAGGACCCAAGGGTTCAATTGGCCTATCAAAAGTTCCAGCCCAACCAAGGCTATAAGGCCCATACTTAACTAAGAGACTAGCCCAAGAAGAATCCTATTTGGGATGGGCCTTTAATCATACACTAATTAAGCCCAAAAAAATAAAAATTAAGATGATAAGATACTGACATAAATCCTCCTCAAATCTAATGGGTCATATTGCCCCAAAGAACATCTATAGGCAACGGTTATTGGGCTCAATGCCAAATTCCAGCCCACCCAAATTTCTGGGTTGGTTGGAGTTCAACATTAGAAGTATTTCTTAGTATAATTAATTCTAGATGGCTCACACATCACTATGGGCCCCACCAGATGAGAGAGGATATACAATACATATATGAAATGGGCCAGACCATTAGAATGCAAGCCCAGCAGTAGCCTAAGGCAGGGATGTCCCATGTGTAGGCAGCCCTATGGGCCTGGGGTATGTGGCCCAAAAATCCACCTAATGTGTTCTAATTGAATAAAAAGGAGGCAAGTATGATCGATCCCCTAAGGACCCTACATGGATGGGTGGTGGGACATTCAACACATCGAGGTGGGCCCACGAAGCAGGCTAGATGCCCCAGCCTGGGCG
Organism: Magnolia sinica; assembly: GCF_029962835.1. NCBI lineage: Eukaryota > Viridiplantae > Streptophyta > Magnoliopsida > Magnoliales > Magnoliaceae > Magnolia > Magnolia sinica. The sequence continues at coordinate 67,469,625 of NC_080573.1, read as the reverse complement.
TCCCTGCCTAGCAGACCACTTCCAGCCATACCACGGGCAACTCAAATGTATTTAGGATGTGAAATTTTACAGAGTGATACTTCCATAGGTGACCTACACCTCCAAAAAATTTCAAGATTTTTGGACACTTAGAAATATTTTAATTTATTTAAATAAAATAGACTGTCCAGAAAATCGGACTGACCTGGACGTCCCAACGTGGTGGGCCAGTCCGGCCCTTGCCACGGTGTACACAGAGGTCCATTGGCCCTGAAATTTGGGTCCTAGAATGGGTGGAACATATCTCCATTAAATTTCAGAATTTTTAGACATATATAAATATTTTAATTTATTTAAAGAAATCAATCTGTCCTAAAAATCGGACTGATCTGGACACTGTATTGTAATGGGCCAGTCCAGCCACCACCATGGTGTGTACAGGTGTCCATTGGCCCTAAACTTTTGTAGGTGGGTCCTACCATAATTGAAACACCTCTCTACAAAATTTATGATTTTTAGACACTCATAAATATTTTAATTAAATTAGGAATTCAATCTGTCCAGGAAGAGATGTTGCTGTCCATGCATTGTTTACCCAATAAGGTGGGCCCAACCTTCATCCAAGAGGGGGAAAATGGAGGTTTAGTATTTTCTTCATAAAATAAAGTAAGGTGGGGTCCATAAAAGTGGCCCATCCTTCAGAGAAATCAAGCTGAAGTGTATGTTTTCCCTCCATACATGTGGGTTGGACAGCCCAACAAGGTGGACCGCCCACCCCTATGGGCCTCCTTTTTGGGTACCATATCATGGACCATCTGAGGTATGACCCATCACACCTTATGGTGGGGTCCACATCTTCTCATTACACCCCATACTTATAAAGAAAATAATGACACTCATGATCCAAAAATCCATGCCAAAGATTGAACATGACAATCCATGCAATAGTCCAAGTTTTTGGACAGCAATACATGGCTGGACACATCAGCCTATATCTCAATAATCCCAGCCATAAAAAGGGTGTGTGGCCTCCCTCAGTGGGCCCCACATAAGTCCAGATCACATAATAGGACTAGGACACTTGCATGCATTGATTAAGGTGTCCGATGATCATGGAGTTAGGTGATAAGAGCATCCCACCTTGCTGGATTTTTATTTTTTTTTATTTTGGGACATCCAAGGCCCACTATAAATGGGCCACACACACACTATCATCCATACATCAGAGAAAGAGAAGAAGGAAAGAGAGTAATCCGGCCATGGGGGTAGGGCCCCGCCACTAGTGGGCCCTCCCAAGAGTGAATCATACCCATACAACTACATTGATTTTACATGCAACATAAAATCACTACATGCATGATATATAATTGCTATGGATGGTTGGGATGCCATCCCAACATGATCCTTAGGGTCTAGATGACCTTAAGATGGAGTGGATTATTAAATACATCATGATGGGGTCCATGGAGAATGACCCCATCATGGATCATGACATGCATGTAGGATGGGCCAAAGGGCCACATCCATGGGATCAAATGGGATCCCCACCATGGATTGGTGGGTCTCATATGATCCATCTAGAAAGAAAAAAAAAGATCAAAGGGTAGAAAATAAGATCAACAATTATAATCACCTACCTTGAATCTTCAAGCTACCACCAACAATAGGTACTCCAAGCTCCAAGCTTAAAGGTTCAATGGTCAAGATGAATTTGTGGTGGCTAGATGGAGGAAGAAAGGAAGGGGAAGTTGCTGGAAATTGGGAGAGGGAGGGCTGGAAATTCTTCCATGGAAGAGGAAAATGAGAGAATGAAGGAGGAGAGAGAGGAAGGGAAGGTTGTAGGGGAGTCATCATTACTCTCCCTCCTTGGTTAGAGAAAGAAATCATGACCTATGGTGATACGAACAATGCTTGCTAGGGTAGGTTAGGTGTGGGTAGTTTTTAGAATGAGTAGTGTTTATTCCATGGGAATTGTAGTGTGTGTGGGTGGTGTGTATGGGAACTTGTGCCTGAGAGTGGTCCATATGCTTTTTTTACAAAAAGTGGGGCACATGATGAAATGCTCACAACTTTTGATCTATAAGTCGGATGAATGCACAAGACGCGTCGTTGAAATCGCAACGACGAGGCGGTCACAATGGTATAGGTCTCAACTCGATCCGAGTCGGGTCTTCATGACTGGGCTCACGGATGACCGCAAACACTATCCAAGGGTCACGGGTCGCCGGGATTCGACCGGTAGGACCGCGGGATCAAGATGGATGGAATGCATACTCACACACACACATGCACACATGCGAACTCGGGTCGGGTCTCACATTCTTCCTCTTCACTCTCTTCTTCATTTTCATCCTCGAACTCATCCAGCCTTGCTTGTCATTGCCTGGGGCTTATACCCATGTTTTTGAGTGTCGTGTCACTAATGATATAGTTCAGAGCATGGTTATCCATATGGAGTCAGAAGCTGAAATTTTGGGCAATCTTACAAACAAGTTGACCAAAAGGATGTGAGGCATCTCCCTGCGTTGATCGTGCAGTACCCATAATCTGAGACAAGACAAGAGTAGGCAGGCATAACTTGTCTCCCTGACTAGCTCTATACAAGAAATCCACCATGAATCGAGTACATTCCGTGCGGTTACTCCCCCTGGGATATACGTTATACGTACATATGTGGTGGAGCAGATGGAAATCATTTGTCATTTTGGTTGATGCAAGGCTATTTCCTCACCTCCATCGCACAAGCTGGCCACAAAAGAAATGTGTGTAGCGATTTCTTTCTTCTTCACTAGTAAGGTTTTTCTCGCTGGTGTGTACAAGTCCACGTTCAACTTTCATGATACCAACTATAACATCCACATTGACTATGGCTTCCTGCCTCCCCAAAGGGATAGTAAACTAAATAGGCTCCAATAGTGGGTTTTGTACATGTACATAGAAGGCTCATATGGTGCCTTCACTAGCATAAGTATTTCCCTCAAACATTGGACCCCATCCATTTTCCAAGAGCATGTCAATTACTGCATACAACCCGAAGAGCTTTTCATCAACATGAGCCTCAAATATAACTTTGCGGTCATGGAACTTACCAAGTTTGGCGCCCAGTGGTAGGGATCTTTCGATGGGGATCCGAGGGTCGAGATCCATTTTTGATCTTCTCTCTCGCTCGATACTTACGCCAACCTTGGTGCTCATATTCTTCCTTGAATGGGTTGGGCAACTAGGCTAGGCTTCATCCGAGGACACCCTCTTCTTTCCCATAAGGGAAAGGAGTGTGGAGAGGGAGAAGATAGCGGTGACTAGCTCAAAAAGAGTCATTAGGTTGAAAAAGCTTGAAGGGTGAGATGGGTTTGTGGGTTTAGAAGGTTATGAGACACAAAAGAGGGCTTTTACTGCTCAAATAGATGAAAATAGGGAAGGTGGAGAGATGAAAATGAAGAATAGTGAGGTAAGGATGAATAAGATATAAGATTTGAAGGTTTTAAATGTATGAAAGAAGGGGTTTGAGAGGGAAAGGAAGTGTTGGAGGGTTTGGGAGTGAAAATAGACCTGGAGGGGTGTGAAATCGGTTTAAATAACCCAAAAGGGGCTTTAGAGGGGTGGTGGGGCGGTCCCACACGTGAACCAGGGCCCACATGGCCAGGCGGTGGGCGGTGCATCGCCGTTACCGCGGGGCCACCGCGGTCTGCTGGGGAGGCCGACGGCACGCAGCTGTCTAGGCGGTGTTGCCGCGCCTCCCTGGGTTTACCGGTCATGGCCACCCCCTCCCGGGGTGTTGTACACATGTAGGGGACCCCTTGGGTCCCGATGTATTTTATGGTTTGGGTTCCAATGCCTGTGAGATTCATTTTCTTGGTTCAACACGTGCATATTCGTGCCTTTTAGCGCGTTTCAAGTTTTTGATTCACCGACTTATAGCTTAAACCCGTCGATTGATGGCCTAAAAGGGACTGAGATCATTTCACATGATTCGGACGCGCACGGGCTACATTACAACGGTCAATTTTGCCCTTTGGTAAAATCTTGGGATCCTATGATCATTTATACATTTTGTCGCCCCCAAATAAGTCAAAGTGCATCAGAGTGCATCATGTTACCTATAACCCAGGTCCATTTTAATCCAAATCATGTTCTGATACCAACTTGTAACGCCTTGGATTTCGAGGGTCGAGCAAAGCTCAACTCCCGAGATCCAACGCATCACTTATGCAAGATAGATAATGATGTTTAAATGTTATCCATATTAGAGCATTAAACATGAGAGAGATTATACTAAATCAACATATCATACTCCAGAGTTAATGTAATTAAGCAAGTGGAAGACTGAGATAGATACGTAAAGCATATACGTGTTTCACAACCTCCAGAGTATGAGTATATTACCGGGCTGAATATATATATGTTTTGTTCCAAAATATACAAAATGTCAAAATATAAGTGTCCGACTAATCCATATAACCCTGTGATCTCGTCAATTCAGCAAGAGGTCTACATAGACCCGCCTAACAGCTGAACGTAGGAGAATTCCTCCTTGTCTATGAAATCTAAATCAGCAGCATAGACTCCGTCGACACCTGCATCTACAACAAAGTCTGGTTGGTGTTTTAAAATATCGTCCCAGAGTGGGAGTGAGTGATCAACTCAGTGGTACTATAAGGCAAAGGTTAACATGTTATCAATTTAGTCAAGCAGTAGTGATAAATTAGTGCAACAATCATATCGTAAGTACTCTTGTTAATGCAGGGATGGTATGTTATAATGATGCATGCCCTCGCACGAAGCTCCCTCACAAGCGACTCCGTCAACCATTCGCGCATGACAAACTCCCAAAATGTGCCCTTCCACACCAAAGCACATGCAATGCGGTGCATGGTCATGTTAACCAAGTACTTAATTAGGCTTATTCATACAACAGATTCAGCAAGCTAAGATACCTCCCTTTTCATCATTGACCCAAATGGGGATCCATCTAGGGTTGTCAATCCTAGTTAGTCATATACGATAGGCAAGTTGTAGAGCATCACCCTTAATGAAAGCAGTGGATAGGCAAATTTGAGAGTTTATACTCGAGGTCACTATGGGGAGGCTCGTCACCTCAGCACTGGCCGACAGCTCAAATACAGTTTCCCATACCACCATATTCAGCTCACCAGTTTGGGTTGCTCACTGGTCATTACAGGGAGGCTCGTCACCCTAGCATAGGCCGACAGCTCGACCACGGTGTTCCATACCACCATGCCCGGCTCATGAGTCTTAACGGATCATGGTACCTTGGTTGAAACAGGTCTTTACATTGGTAAGTGGTATAATAGATTCAGACAGTGATGTCCATGCATGGTAAACACACAATAGGCCAATCGGGTTATTTAACAAGTTCAACTGGTACGGGCACACACTGACTTAATCGACATGGAGCACACAAGCACTCCACGTGGCCTAACCACTGTCGATAATCGTTGTATGATCTGGATTCATCGAACGTATCTACTGTGGCGATGCTAGTTCGGCCACTCGAACAAGAATCATTACCGATTGCCTAGACCACGTTGCAGTCTCAATCTTACTTAGATATAGCATGTGAATACATGTGATAATCATATAAGCATTTAGGGAACAATCCAAATACAACACTCATTTGAGCATTTTATTAACACCTTGAACATATCACCAAGCATTTGCATTTTATTCATAAATTGCGTAGCAAGATTAGGAGTACGTGAAGGGAACTACACATATGAATAAGGTAAATTGAGAATCCTATCTCAATACCCTTAGTAAATAAAATTCATTAATAGCTTCTCATTCAGACATTTTATCAAACACTTAAAATACACCTTACTAAATATATAGACTAAATTAGTTATGACATGCACTATAACAATTCAATGCACAACATCGGTTATAAAGCATATAACATACATGGATCTTAGATTAGAAATCATGACAAGCACAAATCATGATTTCACACTCATTCAAACATTTCAACAAACACATGGAATGCATCTTATATTCATCATAGTTCACACATGTATAATTTATCGAAAATGTCGTAACTAAGATCGTATGATAGCACTTAATTCAGACATAAATCATTATTGATATTGAAAGCCTTGAAAACCATAACCAAAATGTTTATATTCCACACCTTTCATTGGAATACTCGTTCCGAACTTGATTCAAATCCTACGTTCCCGAATACAGAACAACAGTTGCCTAAACATTGAAATAGGTTAGCCATTTTATCGAGTACTATATTTGGATTCCTAAATCAAGATTAGGGTTAGGATTTCTTACCCAAATCGTAGTTGAAAATGATGGTGTAGGAAAATGGGAGAGGTGATTCAGCCTGTGGAGTAGTGGGAGTGAATCCCAGCAACGATCTCCTTATCTCTCTCTTCTCCTCACTCTTTTCTCCTCTTTTCTCTCTTCTCTCTCCGAGGGTTAGAGAAATTCGTAGAAAATGGGAATGGGGTGGTTTAAGGGCATTATATAGGCCCAGAACTGGTGTAAATGGCCCAAGGGCCATGGTATACTTAGGTTACAGCCAAAGGGTGCCTTTTTCAGGCAAACGGGACTCATTTGGAGATCCATTACTCACCTACAGCATGGAGCAAGTTCTCTGACCATGGATCTAAGGTTATGATTTTGGTATGATCGGATTAGCGGATCAACCGTGGAGGATCCGTGTCAAATCAATGGTCATTATCGCTCGATCAAGGCCACAAGAATGCAGATATGTGCAGGGAAATTTCACTGATCCATAGATAAAGTTCGGTCAGAACCTGACGGTCTAAAATCTTCAATTTCACCCACAATCCAATAGCTCAATTCACTTAATTTTCAATGCATTTTCTAAAGGTATTCGCGTTTCTCACATACTTTGCTCAAGGCTCAAGTTGTGCATTTCTGGATACTATCTGGGCTCGATTCCTGCAATGGTTGTCAAGCCTAATAAGATGGCATAACCTTATAGTTTCACGGTCATCAGACTTTCGACGTGCTGTCCAAGTCCGATACAAAGTTTCAACATGCTTCCGAGAGCAACCAGCTTTTGAGATGTCTCCTAGGTTTTTAAGTAGCGTTGAGTTAGTGATTGTGATGGGTTTGGGTCTTGCCATTTGTATAGATAGTGGTTCGAGCTAATCCACTGATTAATTCAGTTTAGTACTTAATTAATTTTCATCTAATTTCTAAAGAATATGGTCCTTAGGGATTTCTGCTTGAGGTGGTACTCAGGCCTTTGTATGGATTTTTCCAAGACGTTACATGCTTCAACCATATTCTGGTTGAATAGCTCTTGATTTTGCATGAATTTTTGAATTGTATCTTCTTGAGACCTCTTTTGATTTAAGAATTGCATAAGGGCCTCTTGAGGGTTAGTTGTGAGTCCATTCCTCCATCTGAAATTTGGATGGTTCCTCTAGCTAGAGTTATATGTGTTTGAGGTGGGTCCTTTAAAAGGTCTTTGGTAGTTGTTCAGGATATTTGATTACTCATTCAATATCTCTTAAAAAGCAAGAATTGTTAGGCAATTTTCAGTGGTATGTATGTTGCAAACACAAATACCACAAACAACTTTTGTAGCCTTGTCGAATTTGATAGGTATAGCCTTCTTAAGTTTCATGGACTTAAATTTTCTTGTGAGATTGGCTACTCTCGCACTCATATCATCTTCCTCTTTTAGAACATAAATTCATCCCCTTTCCTTTGATTGAGTAAGCTTAGAAGTGGTGAGTCTTGCTGAGGTGTCCCATGATTATGCATTTTCTGCTAATTGATCAAAGTAATCCCATGCATCATCGGCCTTTGTTCATAAATTTACCATTACACATCATCTCTATGAACTGGCGCATTGGTGAATTAATCCATTATAAAAAAAAGTTTATTGTTCGCCATACTTCATAGCCATGATGTGGACAGGAATTCGTGAGATCTTTGAACCTTTTCCAGCATTGGAACAAGGTCTCTTCCTCTTTTTAGGCAAAGTTCATGATTGCCTTCCTTAAAGTATTAGTTTTATGAAACAAGAAAAACTTTTTAAGAAATTCCTGGGTCATCTCGGCCCATGTGCCGATGAATCTTGGCTTTAAGGAGTGCATCCACATCTTAGCCTTCTCTTTCAATGAAAAAGAAAACAAATTAAGTTACACTGTGTCCTCAGACACGTTTGGAAAGTGTAATGTAGAGACTAGTTCGTCAAACTCCTTGATGTACAAATATGGACTTTCAAAATCTAGTCCATGAAACTTAGGAAGGAGTTGTATCACTCCAGGTTTGATATCCATGCTTCCTGCATTAAGTGAAAAGACCATGCAGGAAGGTGTACTCACCCTCACCGGTTGTAAATAATCATATGGAGTACGAGGCTGGGGTGCATTATGCACCTCATTTTCATCTTGAACCTCCTCAACTGGTGGTTAAGGTTGATCTTGAACCTCCTTAACTGGTGGTTAAGGTTGAGGTTGAGGTTGATTTGCATCCATCACTTCAATTAACTGAGAGGATCTCAAGTGCCCTCTAATCTTTTGATGGATAGGCAACCATTCAACTAATCCTCCTTTACTCATGAGACGTTGAGTGTTCTCATGAATCCACTTAGGCATGGAACTTGCACAACTCTCAAGTAACTAAATAATTAAACCTAAAAAGAAAAGTAGAAAAACTAAAACAAATAATAGATCTAGAAAAAAAAAAGAAAGAGAGAGAGAGAACTGGAAAGAGGTTATTGGATTGGAGTTACTATGTTAGGAATCCTAAATAATAGAAAACAATGTTAATTTCTAAAAATAATTTTATAAAAAATCCTAATCTAAAAACATAGCAGAAAAATAAATCTTATGTAACACCCCGTGTTTCCAGAACCCAAGTACGAGACTTGTTCTGGAAACCCGAGAGTTAATAAATCAGAGATCTAGCGGAAGATTAAAATCAGAGTATGATAGCGTAAGCAAGCATGGATTAATATCATATAAGCTCAATTATTTAGCCCACTCAGCTGGGGGCCTTATTACACTTTTTTTTTAATTTTTAAACAAAAATTATCAATGTATCAAATTAAACATAAGAGCACTACTGCTATTAATTTAAATCGAAACAACCGGCCGCTTCTTGTTGCGGCTCGTCTTCGTAATATCCGTTTTCAGGCTCCACCATCGTACCATCAGGGTCAGTACTATCGTTTTCTCCACCTATACCTGCATACTCTGTATGGTTGGATATTCGATGAATGAGTGGCCAGCTCAGTGTGAATTCCCCTCAAGATTACACACTGCCGCCTTAGCTAAGCATAGTTAAAAACAACAAACATTCAAAATAGTACATGATGCAGTCTTTTTATATGCATGGATGCATGAATGCGCATTGACCTGGGGATGTTTATCCAGTCGGACTTAGGCTCGTCACCCATGCAATCATCGACCTGGAGATGTATCCAGTCGGACAAATAGGTCGATAGTCGGTGGTCTGGGAGCTAACAAAGTAATCCCTTAATGCTCCCAAGGGAACATGCTACAACATCCAGAATTAGCAACCCGTCATCGCCAATATGCTATGGATGCATGATCAGCCAACCCGTTATTATTCCAATTACAATCAGCCATTTTAAGTTACTCAATGGTCACTACGGGGGGCTCGTCACCCAGCGTAGGCCGACAGCTCGGGCATAGTGTCCCATTACCGCCATCCCTGGCTCATGAGATTTCTCCCACCTTAGGATGCTTAATGAAACCCATCGATCAGTGATCAATCAAATTAATTGAGTAGGGAATCTCATGTCCTACATAACCTCCAATCGAGGGTTCATTCGATTCCACACTCCATCATGTTACATCCTAAGTCTGGGTTCACATACACTAGAGGGTTTACCCACTAATAAGTGTAGTGAATATAGGTTCATAATGACTTACAACAATTCATATGAGAATATACTGATATAGCATGACAGGCATATGTTAAGCATAATAATCAAAACAGGTCATGATGTGAACTATAATTTAAAATGAGAGCTATCATGTAGCAACTATCACATGCAACATATTTCCCATTTATCAATCGTAAATCATTCGTATATAAATCATATAAGAGATCACATGCTATGAATTAAAAATTTTAACATTTGATAAAGACTATAACTTAAACCAATTTGGAAATGAAAAGCTTAAGGGGAAAAAATCATCACCTTATACTTTGAATCGCCTACCAGTATTGCTAGGGAGTGCGTGTTTCCTTAGAATCAAACCCTATCATGAGTTATAAATTTATACAGTTATGTTCAAGCTTACAAACTATTTAGGGTTAAGATCTCAACCTAAGGTCTAGATTACCTAGCCGGGTCGAACATTGATACATGTAAGATCCAGGTAACATTAACCACACTCCACATGGAATATATGTATAGTGATCAAATCAGAGATCATGTGGGCCCCTCAGATTACTAGAGAAGTAGTACCCCATCCAAGTCGGCAGGTGGGATGGAAAACTTCGGCCAACTGGCGTGCACGATTAGGATTTATTTGGTAATAATACCAATAAGAGATGGGTTTTATAGCAATGGATGAAAAGATAGATATTTATATATTAAAATCAGGAAGTGAGAGCCAGACCTTTTAATGTGGCCGAAATGCAACCGGTTTCAAGAGATCCGCACTAGAACTGGAATCGAAATTTTAAAACAGAAAACTACATGAGGTGATCAAAACAGGAGAATTTAAATCCAACTAAACGGGAGAACGACAAAATTCTAATAATGGTGGGAATTGGAGTTCAGATCTGGGGTTTTACCTGAATCTTTCAGCTTTCTCTTCCTCCCACGTTTCTTCTTTTCTTTCTGTCGTGGCTTATACTGGTGGGATGGGAAGTCTTTTGTAAACATGAGGACCCGTGCATATCCTTCACGTGAAATCTTGGCTGAAATCTTGGCTAGCCGTGGTTTTCATGATCCTCAGGAGTGTACACATTATGTGTACATGTACCACCAATGTGTGGGGCCTTCAGTGAGGATTAGTGAGATCCATACCGTCTGTCATGTTTTATGGGTCCTATTTAGGCCATCTGACTATGGGTGGTGCAAGATCAAAACTCAAGTGGCCCATGCTAATGGGGCACACCCTAAATCTAAACTACATATCGTTACAATGACGATTTTCATGGGCATTGGTGTAGCATGCGAGAGAGTTCCTTTTTCAAATCGGTCCTTCAGTTAGCAGGGTTCACTGAGGGTGGGGATCATCCCATATGGAGTGGTGAGATCTATTGATGCTAATCCTAGTTGGAACGTGATTGATTTATTGATGCTAATCCTAGTTGGAACGTGATTGTTTTAGGAGGAAGAAACGGAGGTAGTTCTTTTTTAATTTGAATACATATTTCGGAAGGATTTCTATCTTGGAGAGTTGAGACTTACTGTAGCATTGAGTGGGGTCCACTTTGATGGCATTCCCAGGGATCTAATCCGCTCATTAGTTTTATAAGGTTGTTTTAGGCCATGGGCATATGGTGGGAATCCATTGATCAGGTGACCCACACGCGGGGTAGGGAAGTGGGGTGAAACCCGTCATTCTGCTCGGTTTAGTCGCTGTAACAATAGCTAGCTTGTGCGGAAAGAATGCCAATTCTGTTTGATTAGGTGGGGTCCACTTGTGATGATCTTTCGGAGAATCCATGCCATTCACCACTATTTGCATGTCGTTGTAGCCCACAGCCCCAAGTTTGAGTCAGATCCGCTTTCCAGGTGGGCCACACGATCTGTTAATATATTAAATGGTATTTAACGTCAAACCCCATGCACGTAGAAATTTCAGTGAATTGATATTTTGTGGGAAGTTCACTTTACTACTAATAGTTGTACGATCCGCTCTGTTCATTGTGTTCCCCATATCCTTCTAGGATTAAGGTCCAAAAATGGGGCAGATCTGTTGATCGGGTGGGCCATACTATCCGATTCAAGCATCAATGGTGGCATGTAATGGCATTCAGTATTTACGAACTCGCCATCCATTTTTTAACCGGCATCCGACGCCCGTTATGTCGAAATGTGCCGTCCGAATGTCTTGAAATTTGACGAACATGCATCATTTTTTGTGCTTTTTCATGTGATCCAGTTTGGGTCCCGATCTCCCAAGGATAAATAAAATATTCTTTTAATGGCTAATATACTTTAAAATTCCAAAATAATATTTGTACACCTCTAATCGACAAGTTACCGGGCAGTTTGGACTTAGAACCTAAGATCTTCATGATGATCGGTTTACCGTGATGTTCTTGTGGCCCGTTTGGCAGATCCAAATATGACTGGGGGTCAGATGACTAGCTAAAAATAAGAGAACTTAATGGTTAACACTCTTACTATGTATGTAGGTGGGTATACGGTCAGTTTCGTAAACGGATAATATGTAAAGCGGGTTTCAGGAGGATTAGGGGTAAAGCATGTGTATCGTCAGATTAGGGTGTCTTATTCACATGTGTAGGTTTCTCAGATTATAATTCTAATGGTGGGTTAAGCATATTCATATGGTGTGAACAAGGTGAACGGATCAGAATCTTGATCTGATAAGTGTACGGACGGATGTAGAGATCAAGTAGCTAAATTAATGGGATCTAAGGGCTGAAATTTTATGTGTACGGTTGATTTATGATAATTAGACCCGGTATAAAATTTCACATGAAGCGGATCATGAGAACCATGTGAATTTGAATTCAAGGTATAGGTTGATGGCATTTTTATAATTATTGTTAATCTAAGAGTTTTGTGAAATCTAACAGTTCTACTTGGTTCTATGTCTATTTCTAAACAATTCTTACAAAATAACTTGCATCTAAATCATTATGGTTAAACAGTTATTCACCGATTTAGTCGAGGGAAGGTACATGTATCCGACCACATGATCAACGGTCGGATGACTTGATTTATAGATGAAGGTCATTGCCAGTGGTCAGATACAGGTTTGAGGATAGATGCAAGGTGAGAATGGTTAAATTGGTATCGTACTCATATATATGGTAGACTAAATTTATGGTAACACCCGAGGACTTTCAATACTTGGGTATTGAAAAGTTCGGGGTGTTACAATCTACCCCCCTTAACAAAATTTCGTCCCCGAAATTTATTTATTTGTTCCACTTGTACTGATCCATTATGTTTAGTATTTTACTTTATCCCTCGTGAGGTGGATGTACATGAATAGGTGTGGATGTAATTGGCTTACGTGGAAATCGAGATGTTACCATATATATATCCACCCTCTAAAATAATAATAATAATAATAATAAGCAAATAAATAAATAAATAAATTTTTACCCTTGAAATTACCTGTGACGCGTTATTGAATAAGTGAGGGTACTTTTCCATGACTTCTGCTTCTCGTTCCCAAGTTGCCTCTTCTTTTCCGTGATGGGACCAAAGGACCTTGACCAATGGTATAGTCTTTGTCCGCAAGACTTGCTCCTTATGATCCAGAATGCGGATAGGTTCCTCGGTGTAAGAAGCGTCATCTGTAAGTTCAATCTGCTCCCAGCTAACAATGTGCGATTCATCCGGTGTGTACTTCTTTAACATAGATACGTGAAAGACGTTGTGGATACCTGTCAGTGCAGTAGGTAGCGCAAGGCGGTATGCTACTGCTCCCACGCGATCCAAAATTTCGAAAGGTCCAATGAAACGAGGTGCAATCTTTCCTTTCTGTCCGAACCTCATCAAACCCTTCATAGGTGAAACCTTTAGAAATACATGATCGCCAGTTGCAAACTCAAGGTTGCGTCGTCGATTATCTGCATAGCTTTTCTGTCTACTCTGGGCAGTGCGCAAACGTTTTCGAATAATATCGATTACTTGAGTGGTAACCTGGACGAGCTCAGGTCCTAACAAACTTCGTTCTCCTACTTCTACCCAACACTGAGGAGCTCGGCAGGGGCGACCATAAAGAGCTTCGTAAGGTGCCATACCTATACTGGACTGGAAACTGTTATTATAAACGAATTCTACGAGTGCCAAATGGTCGTCCCAATTTCCCTTGTAATCGAGGGCACACGCCCTCAGCATATCTTCCAAAACCTGATTTACTCTCTCTGTTTGGCCATCTGTCTGGGGGTGAAAAGCTGTGCTAAACTTGAGTTCTGTGCCGAGTTCTTCCTATAACCTCCTCCAAAAGGTGGATGTGAACCGGGAATCACGGTCTGATATGATCTCCCGAGGAACCCCATACGATCGAACGACTTTATGAACATACAACTTAGCCAGATTATCTGTTGAGTCTGTCATACGAATGGGAAGGAATCGAGCAGACTTTGTCAGTCTATCCACAATAACCCATATCGAGTCATGCTTCTTCTGAGTCCTAGGAAGTCCCGAAATGAAATCCATAGAGATGATGTCCCACTTCTATTCTGCCACAGGTAGTGGTTGAAGAAGTCCTGCGGGCTTGCGATGCTCGGCCTTTATCTTCTGGCACACCATACATCTTGCTACAAAACCTGCTATATCTCTCTTCATGTTGGTCCACCAATACTGCCTCTTCACGTTATTGTACATCTTCGTACTCCCGGGGTGTATTGCCATCTTGGAATGATGCGCTTCTACCATCACTTCTTTCCTTAGATCTGCATTGTCAGGTACGCATACTCGTCCTTGATATCGGAGACTGCCGTCATTGCCAATACTCTAACCAGCAATCTCCTCGCTTCTACACTTCTCCTTTATCTTGGTAAGCCATGCGTCCTGGTCTTGGGCAGAAATCACATGTCGAACCAGGGTTGGTTCCACAGTCAAAAGAGCCACATAAGCATCTGGTTCATCGAGTGTGAGTTGGACATCAAAATCCTGGACAAACTCCATCATTTCCCACTCTTTAATCATCAGAGTGACTATCAGTTCATGCTTCTTCTTCCGACTCAGAGCATCAGCCACCGAGTTTGCCTTACCAGGATGGTAAGATATATTAAAATGGAAGTCCTTAAGGGTCTCCATCCACCGACGTTGTCGCATATTCAAGTCCTTTTGCGTGAATATATATTTCAGACTCTTGTGGTCGCAAAATAACTGGAAGTCCTCTCCGTAGAGATAATGCCTCCATATTTTTAGAGCAAATACCATCGCTGCCAACTCTAGGTCATGAGTCGGGTAATTGTCCTCGTGCTTCTTCAACTGACGAGAAGCATAAGCGATCACCCTGTCGTTCTACATCAGTACGCAACCTAAACCTAACTTCGAGGCGTCGCTGTATACCACGAACTCCTCTCCTTCTTGAGGGAGAGTAAGCACCGGTGCAGAGGTTAGCCTCATCTTTAACTCCTGAAAGGCTGCTTCCGTGTTCTCGTCCCATGTGAAACGGGCGTTCTTCTTTGTCAGCTGAGTGAGCGGTCGCGCGATCCTTGAGAATTCCTTGATTAAGCACCTGTAGTACCCTGCCATGCCCAGAAAACTCCGAACCTCGGTAACTGTAGTTGGCTGCTCCCATCTTAACACTGCTTCTACCTTAGCGGGATCGACCGATATACCTTCTGCCTTTACCACATGCCCTAAAAACTTCACTTCCTCTTCCCAAAACTCGCATTTGGACAACTTAGCATATAGTTGATTTTCCCTTAACGTACTTAGGACCGTGCGCAAGTGTTGTTCATGCTCCTCCTTGCTTTGGGAGTAAACCAGGATGTCATCGATGAACACGATCACGAATCGATCTAGGTAAGGCATGAAAACTC
The DNA here is from genome assembly GCF_029962835.1 of Magnolia sinica. Taxonomy (NCBI): domain Eukaryota; kingdom Viridiplantae; phylum Streptophyta; class Magnoliopsida; order Magnoliales; family Magnoliaceae; genus Magnolia; species Magnolia sinica. The sequence goes on along the minus strand of NC_080573.1, from coordinate 67,453,953 downwards.
GGTTCATGAGGTCCATGAATACTGCTGGAGCATTTGTGAGGCCGAAGGGCATAACCAGGAACTCATAGTGCCCATAACGAGTTCTAAATGCTGTTTTGGGGATATCCTCATCCTTGATTCTCAGCTGATGGTATCCTGATCGTAGATCGATCTTGGAGAAGTACTTGGCACCCTTGAGCTGGTCGAATAGGTCATCGATACGTGGTAGGGGGTACTTGTTCTTTATCGTGACTTCGTTCAATCGTCGGTAATCAATGCAGAGACGCATCGACCCGTCCTTCTTTTTCACGAACAAGACTGGCGCTCCCCATGGAGAAACACTGGGGCGAATGAAACCCTGGGTTAGCAGCTCTTTTATCTGGTTCCTAAGTTCTTCCATTTCGCAAGGGGGCATGCGAAACGGGGGTAATGATATGGGAGCAGTTCCTGGTTTAAGATCTATACAAAAATCTATTGCTCGTCTTGGGGGCAGTCCTGGTATCTCTTGAAATACCTCTGAGAATTCCGATACTACTGGTATTGGGCTGATGGTGGACTCGACTGATTCTGGTTCGTCTAGGGCTTGTAAGCTTCCAAATGTGCTGTGCCTACTCTTTCCCTTTACTGTAAAAGAGGGTTGCCCAGAGACTGTTATAGTGACCGTTTTGCCGTGGCAGTCCATCACTGCTCGGACTTGAGAAAGCCAATCCATGCCTAGGATGATGTCGAACCGTTTTATAGGCATTATGACCAGGTCCACAACCACTTCGTGTCTTGCAAGGGTTAGAGGACAAGCTTGACATATTTTGTCTGTTTCGATGAATGTCCCCATGGGAGATGCTACGACTAAGGGGGCATGCATTCGGGTTATTTTCAGTTCAAGTCTATTTGCAATAGTAGAGTCTACGAAAGATAAAGTTGCACCAGAATCAAATAGGAGGAGTACAGGGGTACCGTTGATGTGAGCTGTACCATGAATCGTCTGATGAGGGTCCTCTTCAGCTTCTGTAGCGGCTATGGCATAGATGCGGGCAGGGGGAACCTTCTGTTGAGCTAAAGGTCTTGACCTAGCTGGCTGCTACCAAGGTGCTGCCCTGGTTGTTACTAGACCCGGCTGAGGACGGTTTGCCGGTGGAGTAATGCCTTCGTCCTTCATTTTCTTGAAACAATTTCACGCAAAATGTCCAGCTTTGTGGCAGTAGTCACAATTCCTTGTGGGAGGCATGATTGGAGCGCCCGCAGGTATGACTCTGTTCTTTTTCTCTGGTATGAGTGGGGCGGAAGGTGCCTGCCGAGGCCTGACTAGGGTGCCGCTCACTAGAGGGCGAGTCCTCATAGTGCGTTTAAAATCTTTTTCCACTCGCATGGCTTTGTCCACTAGTTCTGTAAAATCTCCGAAATCCCAGGCGCATAGCCGTGACTGAATACCTGGCCTGAGTCCTTCCTTGAACTTTTGTAGCTTGTATTCCATATCTTCCAGGGCCTTAGGCATGAAACGGGAGAGTTCGTCAAATCTAGCCTCGTATTGGGCAACAGTCATACTACCCTGTTCCAGCTTCAAGAACTAGGCTATTTTCTCGTTCCTACATGACCGAGGAAAATACTTTTCCAGGAATTTTTCTCAGAAGCCTGCCCATGTCCAGGCGTACGTGGCTGGAACACCCAACTACACACTCTGCCACCAGTTTTCTGCTTCTCCTTCTAACAGATAGGTAGCTAAGGTCACCATTTGCGAATCAGAACACTCCAGGGGCCGCATTAGCTTAGTGATTCTTGCCAACCAGTGTTCCGCCTTCACCGGATCTGGCGCCCCTTCGAACGTGGGCGGGCAAAGCCTTTGAAATCGTTCAAAGATATCTGCACTTCGACCTTCTCTATCTCGTGACGACTCTCGACGATCCCTACTCCGTAAAGTCTCCATCATCAATGCATGCATGTCTTATTGTTGCTGTGCGAACGTGTCCTGTTGTTGTTGCATTGCCGCTGCCATTTGTGCGAAAGCAGAAAAGGCTACCGCCCCCATGGGTGTGTCAGCATGTGCGTTGGCTGAAGGTTCAGCCGAAGGCGTCCGCTGCTCAAAGTATTGCGAGGGTGGCCCTGATGGAAGGGCCTGAGGGGATGGAGAATCCCCAACAGCTTCGGACCTCGTGTCCTCATTCGCCACTCCAGGTGGAAGGCCTGGTGTGTAGACAGGGCTATGCTCCCTCTGGCGCTCGGTTGGTGGAATGGGGTGGACATCGATCGTATTGGTTCATTGGGACCGTAATACTGGCGGCATGGTTTCTGAGAGACCTAGAATTTCATGGTTCAGGTGATAGATTAGTGAATTAGCATGGTATGACTATGACAGTAACATTGAGTATATGTCAATCATTAAATAAGCCATGATTAAATGCACTTAAATATCCTAAATCATTCTAAATATCGGGCCTCTTTGCCAGTTCAATCTATATATATATTATTAATTAAGGGGACCTAAGTATTTCTTGTTTCTTCATTTGTTCTTTCTACCTACATTCTACGGGGATTTTCCTAAAGTTCCATATAAATTTTTTTTTTTTTTTTAATCCCATAGCCTGGCTATCTCAGACTTTGCTCTGATACCAATGTAACACCCAGTGTTTCCAGAACCCAAGTACGAGACTTGTTCTGGAAACCCGAGAGTTAATAAATCAGAGATCTAGCGGAAGATTAAAATCAGAGTATGATAGCATAAGCAAGCATGGATTAATATCATATAAGCTCAATTATTTAGCCCACTCAGCTGGGGGCCTTATTACACTTTTTTTTTTAATTTTTAAACAAAAATTATCAATGTATCAAATTAAACATAAGAGCACTACTGCTATTAATTTAACTCGAAACAACCGGCCGCTTCTTGTTGCGGCTCGTCTTCGTAATATCCGTTTTCAGGCTCCACCATCGTACCATCAGGGTCAGTACTATCGTTTTCTCCACCTATACCTGCATACTCTGTACGGTTGGATATTCGATGAATGAGTGGCCAGCTCAGTGTAAATTCCCCTCAAGATTACACACTGCCACCTTAGCTAAGCATAGTTAAAAACAACAAACATTCAAAATAGTACATGATGCAGTCTTTTTATATGCATGGATGCATGAATGCGCATCGACCTGGGGATGTTTATCCAGTCGGACTTAGGCTCGTCACCCATGCAATCATCGACCTGGAGATGTATCCAGTCGGACAAATAGGTCGATAGTCGATGGTCTGGGAGGTAGCAAAGTAATCCCTTAATGCTCCCAAGGGAACATGCTACAACATCCAGAATTAGCCACCCGTAATCGCCAATATGCTATGGATGCATGATCAGCCAACCCGTTATTATTCCAATTACAATCAGCCATTTTAAGTTACTCAATGGTCACTACGGGGTGCTCGTCACCCAGCGTAGGCCGACAGCTCGGGCATAGTGTCCCATTACCGCCATCCCTGGCTCATGAGATTTCTCCCACCTTAGGATGCTTAATGAAACCCATCGATCAGTGATCAATCAAATTAATTGAGTAGGGAATCTCATGTCCTACATAACCTCCAATCGAGGGTTCATTCGATTCCACACTCCATCATGTTACATCCTAAGTCTGGGTTCACATACACTAGAGGGTTTACCCACTAATAAGTGTAGTGAATATAGGTTCATAATGACTTACAACAATTCATATGAGAATATACTGATATAGCATGACAGGCATATGTTAAGCATAATAATCAAAACAGGTCATGATGTGAACTATAATTTAAAATGAGAGCTATCATGTAGCAACTATCACATGCAACATATTTCCCATTTATCAATCATAAATCATATATAAATCATATAAGAGATCACATACTATGAATTAAAAATTTTAACATTTGATAAAGACTATAACTTAAACCAATTTGGAAATGGAAAGCTTAAGGGGAAAAAATCATCACCTTATACTTTGAATCGCCTACCAGTATTGCTAGGGAGTGTGTGTTTCCTTAGAATCAAACCCTATCATGAGTTATAAATTTATACAATTATGTTCAAGCTTACAAACTATTTAGGGTTAAGATCTCAACCTAAGGTCTAGATTACCTAGCCGGGTCGAACATTGATACATGTAAGATCCAGGTAATGTTAACCACACTCCACATGGAATATATGTATAGTGATCAAATCAGAGATCATGTGGGCCCCTCAGATTACTAGAGAAGTAGTACCCCATCCAAGTCGGCAGGTGGGATGGAAAACTTCGGCCAACTGGCGTGCACGATTAGGATTTATTTGGTAATAATACCAATAAGAGAGGGGTTTTATAGCAATGGATGAAAAGATAGATATTTATATATTAAAATCAGGAAGTGAAAGCCAGACCTTTTAATGTGGCCGAAATGCAACCGGTTTCAAGAGATCCGCACTAGAACTGGAATTGAAATTTTAAAACAAAAAACTACATGAGGTGATCAAAACAGGAGAATATAAATCCAACTAAACGGGAGAACGGCAAAATTCTAATAATGGTGGGAATTGGAGTTCAGATCTGGGGTTTTACCTGAATCTTTCAGCTTTCTCTTCCTCCCGCGTTTCTTCTTTTCTTTCTGTCGTGGCTTATACTGGTGGGATGGGAAGTCTTTTGTAAACATGAAGACCCGTGCATATCCTTCACGTGAAATCTTGGCTGAAATCTTGGCTAGCCTTGGTTTTCGTGATCCTCAGGAGTATACACATTATGTGTACATGCACCACCAATGTGTGGGGCCTTCAGTGAGGATTAGTGAGATCCATACCGTCTGTCATGTTTTATGGGTCCTATTTAGGCCATCTGACTATTGGTGGTGCAAGATCAAAACTCAAGTGGCCCATGCTAATGGGGCACACCCTAAATCTAAACTACATATCATTACAATGACGATTTTCATGGGCATTAGTGTAGCATGCAAGAGAGTTCCTTTTTCAAATCGGTCCTTCAGTTAGCAGGGTCCACTGAGGGTGGGGATCATCCCATATGGAGTGGTGAGATCTATTGATGCTAATCCTAGTTGGAACGTGATTGATTTATTGATGCTAATCCTAGTTGGAACGTGATTATTTTAGGAGGAAGAAACGGACGTAGTTCTTTTTTAATTTGAATACATATTTCGGAAGGATTTCTATCTTGGAGAGTTGAGACTTACTGTAGCATTGAGTGGGGTCCACTTTGATGGCATTCCCAGGGATCTAATCTGCTCATTAGTTTTATAAGGTTGTTTTAGGCCATGGGCATATGGTGGGAATCCATTGATCAGGTGACCCACACGCAGGGTAGGGAAGTGGGGTGAAACCCGTCATTCCGCTCGGTTTAGTCACTGTAACAATAGCTAGCTTGTGCGGAAAGAATGCCAATTCTGTTTGATTAGGTGGGGTCCACTTGTGATGATCTTTCGGAGAATCCATGCCATTCACCACTATTTGCATGTCGTTGTAGCCCACAGCCCCAAGTTTGAGTCAGATCCGCTTTCCAGGTGGGCCACACGATCTGTTAATATATTAAATGGTATTTAACGTCAAACCCCATGCACGTAGAAATTTAAGTGAATTAATATTTTGTGGAAAGTTCACTTTACTACTAATAGTTGTACGATCCGCTCTGTTCATTGTGTTCCCCATATCCTGCTAGGATTAAGGTCCAAAAATGGGGCAGATCTGTTGATCGGGTGGGCCATACTATCCGATTCAAGCATCAATGGTGGCATGTAATGGCATTCAGTATTTACAAACTCGCCATCCATTTTTTAACCGGCATCCGACGCCCGTTATGTCGAAATGTGCCGTCCGAATGTCTTGAAATTTGACGAACATGCATCATTTTTTGTGCTTTTTCATGTGATCCAGTTTGGGTCCCGATCTCCCAAGGATAAATAAAATATTCTTTTAATGGCTAATATACTTCAAAATTCCAAAATAATATTTGTACACCTCTAATCGACAAGTTACCGGGCAGTTTGGACTTAGAACCTAAGATCTTCATGATGATCGGTTTACCGTGATGTTCTTGTGGCCCGTTTGGCAGATCCAAATATGACCGGGGGTCAGATGACTAACTAAAAAATAAGAGAACTTAATGGTTAACACTCTTACTATGTATGTAGGTGGGTATATGGTCAGTTTCGTAAACGGATAATATGTAAAGCGAGTTTCAGGAGGATAAGGGGTAAAGCATGTGTATCGTCAGATTAGGGTGTCTTATTCACATGTGTAGGTTTCTCAGATTATAATTCTAATAGTGGGTTAAGTATATTCATATGGTGTGAACAAGGTGAACGGATCAGAATCTTGATCTGATAAGTGTACGGACGGATGTAGAGATCAAGTAGCTAAATTAATGGGATCTAAGGGCTGAAATTTTATATGTACAGTTGATTTATGATAATTAGACCCGGTATAAAATTTCACATGAAACGGATCATGAGAACCATGTGAATTTGAATTCAAGGTATAGGTTGATGGCATTTTTGTAATTATTGTTAATCTAAGAGTTTTGTGAAATCTAACAGTTCTACTTGGTTCTATGTATATTTCTAAACAATTCTTACAAAATAACTTGCATCTAAATCATTATGGTTAAATAGTTATTCACCGATTTAGTCGAGGGAAGGTACATGTATCCGACCACATGATCAATGGTCGGATGACTTGATTTATGGATGAAGGTCATTCCCAGTGGTCAGATTCAGGTTTGAGGATAGATGCAAGGTGAGAATAGTTAAATTGGTATCATACTCATATATATGGTAGACTAAATTTATGGTAACACCCGAGGACTTTCAATACTTGGGCATTGAAAAGTTCGGGGTGTTACATCTTAATCTTAACCTAATTCTAATACCAATTAATTCAAGAAAAATGTAGCCGTAGTCCCTGCCAATGACGCCAAAAATTTGTTCAAAACCCCAAGTGTACGGTCATAATGTAGTAATAACTCATGAGAACGAGGTTAAATCCACAGGGACTAAACCTGTAAGTATTCTGAAAAGAACTAGAACTGGAAGAAGATCTAAATTTGAATTCTGGAATAAAAGAGAGTAATTGTGAATAATGTTTAAACTATTAATTAAAGGTGGGAACTAGGGTACCAAGGATCCACTTATAGCTATTAAGATGTTACCTTACTTGATTCAACAAATATAATTGGAAATGGAGTCAAATTTAAATCAAATTTTAACTTTTCATTGACCTAATTCTCAATGGAGAAGAATTGTAAAGATTGGAAGGGATTCCATCACCCTACCATGCCCAGGAAATGATGGTAAATAATGGGATTTACCAATCTCACTATCTCAAAACAAAAAAAGAATATATCCAAATCTATCACAACATCTATTGTAATTTAAGTCACAATAAATTATAAAAAATTAAAAATGTTCCTTTAATATTAAGCTATAAATCAATGAAGTTCAATAAGAACAAGAATCAAAGGAAAATAAACATCCCAACACGTTACAAGCTTCACAATTTAACCCTAGCTAAGAGGTTTAGCAAACCACAGACATAATTGAAACCAAATCTCTTAAACAAAGGATGAAAAATAAACTAGGGAAGAAGAAAAACTCTTTAGCAGCTCCTCCACCCTCGTAGTATGCTCCTTGAGACTTTTCTAAATCTTAAAAGATGCTTTGGAGTATCCTAGGGGGTCCTATTTATAGTTGTGGAACTCCAACTTTCGTACCTAGTTTGAAAAATCTAGAAACCGCCTCAAATTTACGTACTCTCCGCAATTTACAAAATTAAACTTTACTTTGGACAGTTTCCCAAAATATACTTCACTCTGCACAGTTAAAATAGACTTCGAGTTTCAGAATATGCTTTTTCAAGACAATTTTAGAAATATATTTGTTTTCAGGACAATTTTAGGATTCCTTTTCTTCACTTCAAATCTTTGATTTTCTTCATTTCTCACCTAGTTTTCTTGGATCTTTGACATGTGAGTTCTTCATTAATGACTTTTAAATCTCCAAGTCTTCATTTAATAATCTTTTAAGTATAAATCTTCCTTTTGGTATCAATTTCACCTTAAGCTCTCGAAATCATGTAAGACCCCATCTATTCCGTACCATTTTCTATGCCCATGTGCATAATGATCGACGCCCTTAGTTAGACCTGAATTGGTCATTCATAGTACCCACCCAATTGACTGGAATCCCAAGACCTGGAAATCTATTTCATATTGACCGCCCCGTCGCCGCGATCATGAAAGTACAACCCGTGCGTCTGTACGACACTTCGTTAGTGAGATACGCCGTAAAGAATTATTAGTGTATCATGTGCGCATGGTCCCATGTACTCCATTCTACACATGTACACAACACACGCCATGCACATATGAATATGCCACACATGGGTGAGAGAATCTCTACCCATATGTATGATGTCACACACCCATACCTCCCCTCTTTCATGTGCATGCAAGATTAACTCTTCTCCATACTATACCCTAGCATGACATCATCACACCATGCCATCCCATGTCCCTTTAATCCACCATTAATTATAAATCATGAATTAATTGTCATAATCCTAGTCTAGGCTAACCAAGATCACATTAATTGAATTTAACCACATTTTAACAATTTCTCTACAAATAGTCCTTCATCCCTTAGCATTTCACCATTTTTCTACACAAGGAGAGAGAGAGAGAGAGAGAGAGAGAGAGAGAGAGGAGTGATCTTGGAGGGCAATCAATCCCATCCCTTCCATCCATCTCAACCATCCATCTAGTCCATCAAGGTGAGTACACCCACCCTACTCATTCTTAATTTGTTTTTGTTGTGTTTATGTATGGTGGAGATGATGTTGATGATAATGATGTGATTAATGGTGTGGATGTATAGGAGAATACACGTAAAAAGATGGTTAATAGCGGTGATGATATTATGATAATGATGTGATTAATGGTATGGATTTATAAGAGAACATATATAAAACTTAAATTGTTATAGGCTTCATGTGAGACCCATTAATAGTGGGCCCCACCAGAATTTTGTATGCCATCCAAACCGTCCAAGTGGCCACACACGCACACCCATGCACACACGTGCACATATCTAATTTAAAAGAGAGAGAGAGAGAAGGAAGAGAGGACATTGTTGTTAGCGTCTAGAGGACCGCTGAGCAAGCAGTGTCCCAACTTGCTAGAGGGAAGGGGTTGTGGGCCCACAATGCCCCCCCTCCTTGACATATATGTTTGATCCATGCCATCCATCCAATTTCCCAGCTCATTTTAGGCACTGAGCCAAAAAATGAAGCCAATCCAAAACTCTGGTAGGCCACACCATCAAAAAGATTTTTTTTTATAGTGATAAAGTGTTAGGGCCCGCTGTGATGTTTCTATACACTGAAATATATTGAATATTGGGCTCATTAGACACGTCAGAGCCACAAAACCCAGCAAACGGATTGGATCGCCCTGATGTGGGCCCCACCTATGAAAAACCTTAAGAAAACCAAAAAAATGCAAACAGCATTAGAAGCTGTTGCTGTCAGCGTCCAGATGACGCTGTAGCAAGCAGCGTTTATTGTTAGGCGGTGGAAGACAGTGGGCCCCACCATAGGCCCCACCATGATGTCTGATGACCATCAACACCGTGCATTTGATGGGTCCTCTTTAAAAATGGGTCACCCCCAGAAATCAGCCATACATGGAATTCAGGTGGCCCACACCATCTAAAATCATGTGAAGACCCAATAAATCAATAAGTTTTGTGGGTTTGATCATGAGGTATGCTTTATATCCAAACTGTCCATCCATTTGGCGAGACATCTTAAGGCTTGAGAAGAAAACTAAGACAGATCTAACTATCAAGTGGTCCACACTACAAAAAGTAGTTGGGGATTGAACGTTTGCCATTGAAGCCCTTTTTGGGTCATAGAAGTTTTGGACCAATATGAATTTTTTTTCCTCTTAATCTAGGTCTTTGTGACCTTCTAAATAGATTTGATGGAAACTAAACGTTATGGTGGGTCCTGTGAATGGTTTAACGGTGGAATCATTATCTTCACTGCTATTTGAGGTGAGGTCCAGATAATCTTTAGATATGATTCATTTTTTGATAATATTCTAAAATGATCTCTAAAACTAGATGAACGGTGTAGGTATAATAAATACATTACTTTGGGACCCATGTAACTTTTATCTCCTTGAACCGTTCGTACAACTCAAAGCTCAAGTATATAAAATCACTTGATGGGTTCACCTGAAATTTGGAAGTATTTGAAATTTGGTCTAACCCCTCAACCAAGTGGGACACACATAATGGATGGGTTGGATTTATGAACCACATCTCTGTGGGCCCAACAAATGATTATGAATATTTAATAGAGGGTAACCCTCTCAACTTGTGTGTGGTATAGCCCACTTTGATGTAGGTGTTATGACACTTAATCCACCATGGCTATGACATGATATATATTTAAGATCCTCACCGTTTATCTATTTTATCAATCCTTTTGATGGTATGTTATCAAGACTCAGGCCCATCTAATGATTAGATAGTCGTACGTTCTGGAATAATGCAAATTGAACTCTCATCACTAAAAAAATTTTTATGGACCATCCTGACGATGTATTAGATATTCAACCCACAATTGTCCCAAAGATCAGTCAATCTAACCTGAAATGGACCATACAATACAAGGCTATGAGAGTGAATGCTTAACCATTAAATCCAACCCAAGACCACCATGGTGTATCTATTTAATCCATGTGGACCATCTATTGCTCATATCATTCTAGGATTTGGACTAAAATCAAAGCAAACCTAAGCCTTAAGTGGGTTACACACAACTTAACCTCATGGGAAAGCCCTGTGCGCTCCATCGCATAGAACCCATTGTAAATTCCATTGATGTGTGGGCCCAAGAATGTTAAGGCCCATTTTGAGTGAATGTCATGTGGGCCCATCAGTGGTAGGCTTGTTTGGGCCAACCATTGGCCCTCTTCGGCAAGACTTTGTGATCTCCATGTGTTGAATGTATGCTATCTTGAATCATGTGAAATTGTATTGTGTGTATATCCCTTCACCACTTGGCATGTGATATAGGTTGTATTATGTTGTTGCCTTAAATTACCTAATTATATAATGAGTGCATAGCCCTTCACCACTTGGCACTTTGGTTAGAGTGCGGCCCTAAGTAGTAGGATCATATGACATGTGTTTAAACCCATAAACATCTTCAATTATAACAATTATGTAGACTCTGGATGTGTGAGGGTGCGATATATGTGTTTGGCCCCTTAATCATGTGGGCATGTGACGTATGTATGGCCACCTAATCAAATGCAATTGTGAAGTATATGTGGTCGTTTAACCGTATGATTGCGAAATTCACATAAGGCCAACTAACTACATGAAATCAGGTGGCATTGGTGACCACCCAATGACATTACCACGTGCTTATGGGCATAGCCATAGTCACATAAACCATGAACAATCGGGTTGTATGTGCAGATTTTCTTAGTTATAAGAATTATGATATGGGTTGGATTATACAACTTGATAATGGAGTGGCCCTCAATTCAGTGTCATGTGACATAAATACAACCCTTACATTATGCTCATAGTTAGGCAGATGTGGGGACCATTAAACTATATCTGATGTGATGGAAGCTAGTTCTTGGCCTCTTGATCATGTGACACCAAATCTGAGTCATTCTCCATATGAAGTATTGTGCGGTTACAGTTTAAGAGTTCGTGTAACTGGGAATGGTGGATATGCTTGTGATTATGCCTTGGATGCTTTGAGATGTGGTCACTAGACCAGGATACTAATTATATGTCCACTCAACCAAGTGAAATTATGACATCGACAACCTGACTATGTGAGAGCTTAATAAAGTGGTTGCCCATAAATGTATGAGTTATGGTGTAGTAAAAAAAAGTAATCATGTGACCTTAAATCCTTTATTATGGAAAGTAGAGTGACATTTGTGTGGCCACTTAACTATATGGACTTCTAATAATGGAGTGGCCATAAGACCATGTGGGCATATGAGAATTATGTGATTACTCAAACTCGTGGACTATACTGATGGTGTAACCTCTTCGATATGTGAACTTAGGACGTGTGTCAGATTGATTATGGACCCTACCTTAATGTGGGCATTGCATATTTCACCATTTATCCATTAAGCTAGCTAATTCTAGAACATGATTCCAAAATGACCTAGATCCAATTCCTAAATAAGTCAGACGATATGAAATAAAGTTAATCAAACGTATAACTTTTGAACACTTGTAAACCCACTCAATGTACATATTTTATCCGCACTGTTCAATTGTTTTGCCAACCTAACAGTTCAATCATGGAGCCCGCTGACTTTTGCCTTATGCATCTGAACTGTTCTTCCTTCTACTACCTTAATTAGTGTGAGTTACCTATACTATTTACTTGTTGTGACCCACTATAATGTTTGTGTGTGGACCCATCTGCTTGCAGTACCACTTTGAAGTAGGACCCACTACATTATATGAGACAAACCCACGTCATCCAACCGTAACTAACCCTTATGTGTATATTATATACCAAGTCGTTCAACTTATAGATCATTGTATCTTATGAGGTTTACCTGTGCCTTCCAAACCATTGTAGAACTACTATGATAATTATTTACAAATCCAACCTACCAACAACCCACTTGAAGGTGAAGCCCGCTACATTATATGAGTTTCACCAGCGCCATCCATCTTGTGGCTCATTTACTATATGTTATATCCATGCCTTTCATCTCATAACAACTTGGAGCATGTACATTGTATCATTGTGTCACCACCACTCATTAATCATAAGGCCCAGTTAGGGTATAACCATGTGGTCCTAACAGAAGAAAATCACGTCGAGCCAAAACCACTAATGAAATATCTATCTTGTAAAGGATATGGTGTAACTCTGAATACAATTAATGCTCATGATTATGATAGTTGTGGATGATAATGGTGATGTTAGTGATTATGGTTAATAGAAGCATGTGATTTAATATCTTGATTAATGTTGTTTCACTCCTTAGCATACTAAAGTCATCTACTTAACCATGTTGATATTGATCATACTCATGCACCATGGAATGATGGTATGTGCAACTGTACTTCAATACATTTTTTAATGTGTAAGATATGTCCTATTCAGTTTAGTCACATGACCATGGATTGATATAGTTGATAGCGGTACATGATGATTATATGGCATTTTTTGGCTTAAATGTTAAGAAGACCCTAAACTTATGGCATTATATGCATACCACATGCACTTGAATGTATGCCTTATTATAATTGCTTGAATTCGTACATAATCATGACATACATGATGATCGAAATACCACAGTTGTGCAGTATAACATGAGTTGGATCTTGACGACGAAATGTACATCTATGATGATGACTTGGGTTATCCTTGAAAATGAACAGGACACTGGAGGTGTGGAAATAGTAGGAAATGATGTTCCCCATTGGGTTGAAAGTCCCTAAACCCCGATGCTAACTAGGGATACCTCACCGTCGAGCCGAGTGGATACATGAGTCATGGATTTGACTCCCACTAACGAGGTCATGTTGAGAAGAGGTGGGTCCAACTTGCTTAAGGGATAAGGTGTAAACAAGGAAGCGCGAATGAGATCTGCTACTGGAATGCCGGGTGGAAGTCCACCATAGGGCGGGTATGCGAGGTCGATTACTGGTGTCTGGTGCTTAGGTGTCGACCACGGTGTTTCCCATGATATACAGTTGGTGGAAGTCTACCACAGGGCAGGTATGCAAGGTCGATTACTGGTGTCTGGTGCATGGCTGTCGACCATGGTATTTTCCCGAGATATACAATTATGATATGACATGACAATATGATGATGATGATAATGATGTGATTACGGATGCGTGTAATACGGTTATGGTTGTGGTATAGGAGAAATAAAAATATGACTTGGTGATACTGGTAACATTGACTCAGAGTATTGCTGTGATGCATATGTATTACATTGGCATTGGCATCATACCTTACATACTACACGCCTTTCACCATACATGATTTCTTTGTGGCATATTTATCTTACTTGCATGTAGGATACACTGCACACACGTGTGTACTCACTAGGCTTTTGCCTAAGCTTCCTATTTTTCATTTTTTCAGGGCTGGAGTAGCTTGGAAGACTTATCTTTCAATTTGGCAATGTTGATGTTATGTACCTTTTGAAAAGCATTGTACTTGTAACCATTAGAATTTATAATGGAGAGTGTTACTTGGTATTTTGATCATGGATCTTCATACTCAGGTAGTATTATGTATGTGTGTGTGTCTATAAAATTTTAGTCAAAAATCTTCCTTATGGTGTGTCGAACTCGGGACTTGGTATATGGAAGTCAAGTGCCAGACTTGGGACATCACAGAAGCTGTCCATCCCTGGATTTGGACGTGACAAATCACCTTGCATATAAAACATACATACTTAAATCGATTAAGTACTATCATGTTTATTAAAACTAAGGTATAAATAGGGAGAAATATGCAATATTTCACACTAAACAGTGGCCAATGTCAGTATGGTCCACCGTGATAAACATTATATCAACGCCCTTCACTTATAATCCTGTTTTTTGTATCTAGGCAGCAACTTCTAAAAATTATATAAAATTAACCATGTTACGACCGGAGTTAAAAATTAGGAATAATATGAAACACAATATGAGCTAATTTTGGGCCAAATTTCATAGCGATCCGACGGTCTAATCATCAGTGGCGTCAACTTTGCTGGCTGCTATCCAACAGCACACGTAGGATTCCGAATTGCCAAAAACAAAACCATTTTTACTTCCTTTATTGAATATAATAAAAAAATATATGTTCTGTTGGATTTGTAGAAATTAGAGAAGCTTTCCAACGGCATATAATAAGCCTTGATCGAAGTTTGAATGACTGATATCTTGGCCTTATACGAAAATATATTTGGGGGCTTGTTATGACCATTCTTATGTGGGCCATGTCCATGATTTCAATGGTCAGATATATATGATATTCATTCTTAACTTACTTGAGATATTTATTAATCATATGTATGGTCCTTATGGTCAGATTCTTTTATGATAAAATTTAAAAAAATTTGGACCGATAGATACTTCCGTAAGGATAAACCTTGAATTGTTTTGTACGATCCATATAAATCTAAGGCTCTGTATGGTTGGAAACCTATATAAAGTATAAATAACTTATTTCTAAACCATCCATTGGATGAAATTTTCCAATAGAGAATCTAATCATAGAGATTTGATCAATACATTTCATGTGCTACTTGATGTACATGTTAGATTTATGCTGTACATAACATTCATCCTCTTATTGATCCACTTGGGTGTGGGACCACTTGTGATTTATACATTTTATTAGTTCATCCAATCTGGGCACCCATGTACATTATTTTGTGTCTCTTATTTATGGTTTACTAGCATGTGGGCCCCACTTGCCATTGGATCTATTTCATTTCCTTTGCACTCTGTTTGTTGAAAGTTTTCTAAGTACTTAACTGTATTGTATGTAGGCCTCTTTGACACCTTGTAGTGGGCCCCACGCTCTGTACTTAAGGGTACCACTATGGGGGATGTTTAATTCTTATATCAGTGAGATGGGATGTCACACCTTTTTGTCTGGAATGATCCCTGAGTGTTTAGAAATTGGGCCCTAAGTTGTGACAGATTCCATTGCTGAAAACTGTCTAGTTATTTTTGTGTTTTGTGCCAACTTTGGGCCTCTATAGTGGACCCCACGCATAAGATATGAGTAGACCACCACTTGGAACCTTTAAATTATACTAATGAATAGAGAAATTATATTTTACTTGTGCCAAATAAGACCCCACATGTTCAGGGAGTGGATCTCAAAATGAGGCAAGGCATAGTTATTTAAAAAATTCTGTGCAAAAAATTAAAATACCTATGTTTGGCCCTATACCAAATATTATGTGTGCACAACCAGTTGGTCCCAGCTTATACTTTTTGAAGTACATATATAGTACTATAAAGGTCACCTCACAGAACACAAGAAGGTGATCCCTTGTGATCATGAGATATACTCAAAATCGGGCCAAAACTAATTCTGCACTGTGTTTCCTGCACACTTCTTCCTAGCACCCAAGTTTGAGCCTTCACCAAAAATTATAGATGCATGATTAAGTAGGGTTACCTTGTGGCTTTTGAAGTACATATATAACTCTACCAAATTCCCTTTTCCCTTCGAAAGTAGTGGACCCAATATAATTGGGGAGTGGATCTCAAATAAGACCGGGTGTAGTTGTGCAGAAAATCCTGTGGAGAAAAATTGAAATGCCTATATTTGGCCTTATGCCAAAATTCATATGCACAAATCTAGTGAACCGAACAATTTTTATTTTGAAGGCTACATATAGGGCTAAAAAAGGAACCTAATGGCATGTCAAAAGGTGGCCCCACCTGATCGTGGGACACACCCAAAAAGGATAAAGGGTCATTTCTGCACAGTTTTTCTACACATCTCTCCCAAGCACCCATGTTTGGGCCTTCACAAATACTTGTGCATGCATGATTAATGAGAACTGAATTTTACTTTTTGATGCTTATGCATAGAACTATCATATAGATATTTTTCTCCTTTGGAAGTGGGCTCCTGAAAGGAAACAGCCTGACAACAAGAGAGAATGGACCAACAAGCTAATCAAAAGACCCTAACCCCAGAGCGATACTAAAAATTGACGAACTACTCCTAGGTGCGGACCATTACCTCTAGGTTGCCAATATCGAACCAATGTTATAAATAATGATTGTGTAGTGAAAATTGTGAATTGCATTCTAACTAGTGACTAATCCTTAAGCTTATTATCCTCCATGAAGTGAAATATTCGTTTATGGTTGCCGATTATTGATTGGATGCTAGAATAGACTAGATACACTGAAATTCCATGCCCACATGTTCCATATTTTTCCCTGATACATACGCCTAATTATCTAATTTTGATAAATTGTACGATGATTGAATAATGCATCTGCATGCTAATTTATTTGCCCATATTAGGTAAAATATCTTGAAATACTGTTTAGTTGGTTGCCTATTCCTGAATAGAATTGATTATGGCATGCTGTAAAATATTAGTCTATTGGTAATTGGGTTGTATAGCAAACCGGGAAAAATTCACAAGGGCAACCCTAGTCCAATTCGACCAATTCAGGCCGAAGACGGACAACCGATAGTAATTGGACTATATGGGATGCTTGCACCTAGTGCCGGTTGCGCCGTAATTTGCTTAAGTCAATCAAACTAGTCCACTAGTTGGCCAACCATTTATGGTCACGCCTGCCTGATTCTGAAGCACCTCATACCTTTGAGAGGCTTACTGATAACCATTAGTGATACAATCTCACTAAGACTCATGAGTCGGGCATGGTGGAATGAGACACCGTGTCCAAGTTGTCGACCTACGCTGGGGTGATGAGCCTCCTCATAGTGACTAGTGAGCAACCAAGTCTTAGGAGCCGGGCATGGTGGAATGAGACACTGTGTCCATGTTGTCAACATACGCTGGTGTGACGAGCCTTCCCATAATGACCAACAAGCACAGGAGGTGACATGTCCTTTTTCGAAGCACTTGTTAAATTACACGACTGATGGTTCCATGTCAGAGTACCATTCGAACGACCTCGACATTAATGGACTTGGATGACGAGCCATTCCTTGTGGTGATTTGGTTATGTAGCAAGACCGCACCTCGAAATTGAGTGATCATACTCGGTGTTTGGGTGACGACCCATACCGAATTGATCCACGTACCTTTGGGTATCATGCCTTGCCTTTAGAATTATTGATTTGTGAGATAAATGGATGATACCTAAAATTGGATCAATGATTGCAGGCCTAGAGCCACTATGGCTGCCCTAGGTCAAGTGATCTGGATAAGGCCATTGATTAAGTGGAGGTGTTTTAGCTTCCCTAATCTTGTTGGATGAACGAACTTAATTAAATACTCAGCTAACATGAATATTCACGCATTTCATTAATTAAGTTTGTGACTCGGCAGTCGAGGTCGCCTTATGATCAAGTGTTGGACATTATGAACGTTAGTTGGGGTTGCTTGAGGGAGTGTTGGATGGTGAGGGCATGCATTATATCATAATACCATGCATGTGCATTAACAAGAATGTCTAGGAACTGCATGCTTACTTTTCTTTTCATTAATTGTGCATGTGGATTTGATAACTTTTGTAACTTAATGTTAATGGAAGCACTGAGTTGATCACATACTCTCACTCTAGGACGGTGTTTTAAAACACCAACCAAACAATATTATTAACGCAATTACTATTGAAATTTTAGACGGATAGGCTTAGAGTGGCTTGCACCACCGACATTGTGTTTTGGAGGATTGGACCAAACCAAAAACTTGCACTTTAATCATTTTTGGTATGTATATTGTGTCTTGTATAATCCTCATTTGGGCGGACATCATATTTTAATTGTCTTATTACTGTTAGCCTCATATTTATTTATCTTTTTTATCTCTACCTCGCTTTGGGTCTTCTAATTTGAATTGCATTGCTCTGATTGCTTGTGTGAAAACAAAATGAGTGTAAATATGAACAAGGTCACACGTGCATTTTATTTAGTTAACACCCGAAAACTCGGGATCGGGGTCTCTGTACTCAAGTGCCGATTTTTGGGGTGTTACAACTTCAAACTCACATATAAAAGGTCTAACCATTTGAAGTTGGTTGGATACTCAGCCAGAAATTATGCTAGCTACGTGGATACTAAGAAGTCCACGTCTAGCTACATTTCATGATGGTTGGTGAAGCTATATCGTGCAGGAGAGTGAAATAGTCAACGGCGACCTCATCCACTATAAAAGTTGGGTTTATTTCTTGTCATGAAGTATCAAATCAGGCATTATAGTTATATTATTTTTTTCTCAGGTTTGTGGATATTGAAGCATATCTCGAAACCATTTATAATCGTTTATAACAACTCAGTTGTGGTTTCCTTCTCAAGCATCAACAATCATTTATCAAGGTCAAAACATAACGACGTCAAGTATCTTGTTGTAAAGAAAATAGCACAAAATCATCTTGTGTATGTGGAATTCTTCAGCACTAAGTAGATGATTATGGATCCACTCATTAAAGAACTCCCTTCATGCTATTTTAGGAGCATATGACATCCATGGGAGTTGTTAATCCCATGAATATATTCAGTTAGTGGGAGTCAAGTATGATCCATTTCGCATAGACATGTATAGAGATCTCATATATAAAGTTTGGATGATTCTAATATAGAGTTTATTTATGCTTCTTTTCAAGTATGCACAGTTTATTTTGAGTAGGCTAAACTAAAGTTTTAGTCTCGTTGAAGACATTTGAAAACTCCAAGATCTCTCGAGGATAAGCACACATGATCACATTGCATGTGTAATCATCATACCACTCTTCCCTATCCTTGATATATGTCATTAAGCCTTGTGGTATTCGTGATCATGTTCAGTCTCACTTTGCAAAGATTAAACATTGTGATTGCTGCCATGATCCAATGTCTCCAGTCTTGATGGAACAGATTGTAGAAGCATTGTCTTATTATCCAATAAATACATTAGTTAACCATTTGCATGTTTTTTTTTTCAAAATCATAAAACATGTTTTTCAAAACATTTTCAATATAAACTTTGGACATTGATCGATGTGGCCCAAGTAGGAGAATGTAAGAAATTTATAAGGTTGGCCTAATTGATCAATGGTCTAGATCTACTTAAGGGTTGGATATTGAGATCGAGCATACTAGTGGGCCTCACTACAGTTGTGATCAATCTCAAATTCATGTAGAGGTGATGGGCTAAGACTGTGTCACACGTACAGTGTTCTAGTGGACTGAAAAATCTAAAACGTGCGGAAACTTTGAGGAGTTTTGATGGGTTACAAATGTTTTTCTCGTACAACTATTTAAATGGATTTGGTACCCAAACCTACATACATTTGAAGCTGTTTTCCCATCCTTGTACTTCTCTAAAAGTGTAATGTGCAGAAGATTCTGGCAGTCCATTCTTCAACAGATTTCAAATCTGCAGGTATGCCTTTAGATTTAGCTTATTTGATATCTGTACTTAATGCGTAAGGTGATGCTTTCAATTCCTATAGTTTACAAATTCCAACAACTTCATATTTCATAGGGCCATAGTTTTGGTATTGATCTAAGCTTCAAAACTTTCAACAACTTTATTATGATTGTTGACGCCCAAAAAATTCCTTTCTCGAGTCATAGCTGACTGTAGACTTGAAGGATCAATCAAATCAATTTTAGAACGGGACAAATCATGATCTGTTGAAAATTAATCTTCTTATCACTACGTGAAAAATGGGGAAAAAATGACGGATTTAGAGACGGTTCTGGACCGTCTCTAAAATTGCTTGGTTTAAAGACGCTTTAGAGACGGCTGTAAACCGTCTCTAAATTTTTAGACAGCCCTTGACCGTCCTTATTATTGTCTTAAATATTTGAACGTTGACAAATCATTTAAGATGATCAAAAACCGTCATTAATTGCAAATAAAAGATGGCCATTAACCGTCGGGAATAAGAGATGGTCCCTGACCGTCTTATATGGCAGAATTTGAGACGGTCATTGACCGTCTCTTACTGGTAATTTGAGACTGTCAAGGACCGTCTCAATTAAAGACGGTCGTTGGCCATCTTTTCCTGTAATTTGGGACTATCAAAGAGAGTCTGTATTAGGGACGGTTCTTAGCTGTCTCTGTTTGAGACTATCAAGGACCGTCTCTATTAAAGACGGTCATTAACCATCTTGTATTGGTAATCTGAGACTGTCATTGACCGTCTCAATTATAGACGGTCATTGGCCGTCTTTTACTACTTATGGAAGGCAGTAAAAAATGGCCTGTATTAGGGACGGTCCTTAGCAGTCTCTATTTGAGACTGTCAATGACGGTCTCTATTAGAGACAGTCCTTAACCGTCATATTATGGTCATGTGAGACTGTCAAGGACCGTTTGCATTAGAGATGGTCCTAAACCATCTCTAATGCTCGAGTCAAACATTAAGAATAAAAGAAATTATGAATTTCGAAAAAAAAAAAGGTTAAAAAACTTAGAAAAATAACTAACAATGTTTAAGAAAAAAATTTAGATTTTGAAAAAATATGTAATTTTATAAAAATCTAGATTTTGAAATAAAAATTAATAACTTTTAATAATGTTGATAATTTTGAAAAGAAAAAAAAAAATCGATAAGAAAATGATATTTTGAAAAAGAAAATTTTAAAAATTAAACAAAATTGTAAAAAAATTGTTAAATTGCAAAAAAAAAAAAAATATTTTAAAAAAAAGAAAACTAGATTTTGTATTTCGAAAAGAAAAATTAAAAAGTTGTATAAAAAAAGTGATATTTAAGAAATGATATTTTGAAAAAGAAAATTTTAAAAATTAAACAAAATTGTAAAAAAAATTATCAAATTGCAAAAAAATATATATTTTAAAAAATAAAACTAGATTTTGTATTTTGAAAAGAAAAATTAAAAAGTTGTATAACAAAAGTGATATTTAAAAAATGATATTTTGAAAAAGAAAATTTAAAAAATTAAACAAAATTGTGAAAAAATTGACAAATTGTAAAAAAATATATATTTTAAAAAAGAAAACTAGATTTTGTATTTTGAAAAGAAAAATTAAAAAGTTATATAACAAAAATGATATTTTGAAAAAGAAAATTTAAAAAATTAAACAAAATTGTGAAAAAATTTACAAATTGTAAAAAAAATATATATATTTTAAAAAAGAAAACTAGATTTTGTATTTTGACAAGAAAAATTAAAAAGTTATATAACAAAAGTGATATTTAAAAAATGATATTTTGAAAAAGAAAATTTAAAAAATTAAACAAAATTGTGAAAAAATTGACAAATTGTAAAACATTTATATATATATATATATATATATATATATATATATATATATATATATATATATATATATATATATATATATATTAAAAAAGAAAACTAGATTTTGTATTTTGAAAAGAAAAATTAAAAAGTTATATAACAAGATTTCGATAAAAAAAATGATATTTTGGAAAAGAAAATTTTAAAAATTAAATGAAATTGTGAAAAAATAGATGAATTGTAAAAATATATATTTATATATTTTTAAAAAGAAAACTAGATTTTGTATTTTGACAACAAAAATTAAAAAGTTATATAACAAAAGTGAGATTAAAAAAATGATCTTTTGAAAAAAAAAAAAGAAATTAAACAAAATTGTGAAAAATTTGAAAAAATGTAAAAAAAATATATTTTTTAAAAAAGAAAACTAGATTTTGTATTTTGATAAGAAAAATCGAAAAAGAAAAAGGGATCTATACCAAATTGAATGGATGTGGCCTACAATACACAAGGTGGGATTAAAAACATGTAAACGTGAAAAGAAAAAAGAAAAAGAAAAAGAAGAAGAAGAGAGTTAACTCGAGGTTAAAAAAAATATACACGTTTAAGAAAGAGGAGTGCAAATCAAAGTTCCTCAATACCTTGGTAAAAAAGAAAATGGTCTAAATTCAACGGTAATATCAGATGGTTGAGATTATCCAATCATTGTGATATTAAAATAAGTGTTCTACCCAACAGAATAGATGTGCCCTTCAACCCAAGTGCAGACCAAAGAAGATTGAAGCATATAGATGTTTAAAAAGAATAGTACAAGTTAATGTTCCTCGGGATAGTAAAAAAGAAAATGGTCCAAATTAATCCAACGGCAATTTCAGACAGTTGAGATCATCCGATCAGTGTGACCTTTAGAGAGGGTACAGGTATGCCAGGTGTTGCCAACATTAACAATTGGTACCAAATGCATACATTAGTATAGGCCATTCTCATGTTATCATTTTTCGACTATTAACTCGTCTCCAAAGCAATGAGATGTAAACTTGCACAGCTTAGATATAGTTTAAACTGCTTGTTAATTAAAAAGGAACTGGAATATAGTTAATTAAGCCAAATGGAATCTCAAAAAAAGAAAAAAAAAGACGACCGACATCCATCCAATCGTACCAAGTCTACCAATCAGGTGGCAGAGATTGTTCCATGAAAGGCATTCCCAGCTCTCCACCCATCCACAGTCGGCCCCCACATATTAGCTCCAAGGACTCCAAAACGGTAAAACACAACACATAAGTCTCACTAGAAACCCTAGAACTTGCAGAAACACAAGACATTGACACAAACAGAATTTTTCCAAATGGAATCAAATTAATATCAGAGGTTAGTTTCCAAACACCACTAGTAGAATCGAACAATCTTTAACAAGAAAACAAAATCAAACCCTACAACCCCTAGAATTCAACATACAGTCTCATTAAAACAGCAAAATCCAAAGGTGAAAAAATCATCATAAGAGCGATTTCATGACCCACCTGAGATTATTGAGTTCTTATGATTCGAAATCACATCTTAAATATATGATGGAAAAATATATGGACGATGTCGATATACATAAAATATATAAAGGTGGGCCATACATGGTTAGAGTAACACCCATGAAGGAGTTATCTAAATAGTGAAATGGTACTATAAGGTCACCTCTTGGGAACTTCCCATGAGGTTAATCTGTGTGCGCCCCACCATGATGTATGTAGAACATCAACACCATGCATTTGATGTGTCCCATTTAAGTCCAAAAATCAGTCATATACAAAACTCAGGTGAGCCATAGCATCTAAAACTATGTGAAGACATCCCTAAAACATATAAAAGCATTCAATTGGTGGGGCCCACATGAGTTTTGGATGTGTGTGAAGCTTGGGCTGACTCCTCATCCAAGTGGGACACACATATATAATGAATGGGCTGGATCTATGAACCACATCTAGGTGGGCCCAATAAATGATTATGAATGTTTTAATGGGAGGGTAACCCTCTCAACTATAGTATGTGGTGTGGCCCACCCAAGTCATGGATTGACTTTATTTTTAAGGTCATGGCCACCATGGAATGGTACATCTGACTGACGGGACAAATCCAAAGTTCAAGTGGACCCACCATAGAAAAGAGTGGGATAGTGACACCCACTATTAAAACCTTCTTAGGGCCCGCCGTGATGTTTATTTGAGATCCAACCTGTTTATAAGTTAATACAGACATGGATGCAGTTGAAAATTGGTCTAACCCCTCATCTAAGTGGGACACACATAATGAGTGGGTTGGATATGGAAATCACATTTAGGCAGGCCCAATATATGATTATGAATGTTCTAAGGAAACCCCTCCATTATATTATGTGGTGTGGCCCACATTTAGGTTGATGTTTGTGTTTTCTCTTCATTCATAATTTTTTTGATATTATGAACATGTTGGATGACAAATAAACATTACTGTGGGCCCAAGGAAGGTATCAACGGTGGAAATCATTATTCCACACCGTTTTGTGTGGCATGGTCCACTTGAATTATGGATTTACCGAAAATTTTCGATCAACCCACACCATTCATCTATTTTTCGAGATCATTTTATAGAATTATCCAAAAAATGAATCATATCCAAAGATTAAATGGACCACACCACAAATAAGGGGAACGAATTGGCTCCTCCCCTACACCATCCAATGGCTTGTGGTTGGTGCTGTGTGGGCCCAACCATGATGTATTTTTCCAAATACATGGATAAAGGGAAAAACTAAAATATCAACTTGATCCAAAACTTCAGTGGCCTCCCAAAAATTTTCAATGGTAGACGTTTAGTTTATATTATTTCCTATGATGTGGTCCACTTCAAATTTTTATAGGCTTCATTTTTGAGCTTATGTAATAAAATTATATGTTAAAATGGATGGATGGAGTGGATAAAATGAAAAAATCATGGTGGGCCCCAAAGGATTTACTTAGTATGCTTGGGAACGGATTGACTACTCCCCAGACACTAGCCAATGGCGGGTGCTGGGTGCTTTGTGGCCCCCACCATGATGTATGTGTTTCATCCATGCCGTCCATATATTTTTATAGATAATTTTACAATATGAGACCAAAAATGAGATATATCCAAATCTCAAGTGGACCACATTATAGGAAACAGTGTTGAATGAGCGTCGACCATTAAAAACATTTTGGCAGCCATAAAAGTTTTGGATCAAGCTGATTTTTGTTTTTTCCCTTCATCTGGTCCTGTATGACCAAATCAATAGATTGGATGTCAAATAAACAGTATAGTGGGCCTTAGGAGGATTTTAATGGTGGATATCCAATCATTATTGTTCTCATGTGGTGTGGACCACCTGAGATTTATATTCCTCTAATTTTTGGCATAAAACTTTAAAATGATCTTTAAAAATGGATGAAACACTTACATCATGGTAGGGCCCACAGAGCACCGACCAGCAGCCAACCCAAATTTGGGCGCCCGCTCAAAACAGAGCCGCGCGCGCCCTTCTCTCACTCGGCACGCTCCCTTCCCTCTCTCTCTCTCTCTCTCACCCCTGCCCTCCCTCGCCACCCTCTCTCACTCTCACACATCCTCTCTCTCTCTCTCTCTCTCTCTCTCTCTCTCTCTCTCTCTCTCTCTCTTGGTCCTCTCTTCATCGCGCCCTCTCTCTGTTTCTTTGTCTCTCTCGGTGCTCTTTCTCTCTCACGCATCCACACGAGGTATCTCTCTCTCTCTCTCACTCTCTCTCAATCTCTCTCAATCTCAATATCGATTGAAATGATTTGGGGATTTAGGGATTTGGGGATTTGGGGATTTAGGGATTAAGGTGGGCCCTACTGAGTTTACTTAGTACAATAAGAGCGTACTGAGTAACTCAGTATGCAATCCGATTTCCTCTGCAGCATCACCATGATCTATGGCCCCACCATGATGTATATATTTTATCCATGCCATTCATCTATTTTTACAGATCATTTTAGGGCTTTATCTCACTCGGAAAGCCTTTTGGAGGACATGTGTGAGATGGCCATGCATGCTTATGAGAGTATCAAAGTTTCTCTTTTGCAGGCCTGTTCCACGAAAGGGGTTTGATACTCTAGCAGAGTTTAGTGAATGAAACACATGTACACAAACATCTTTCAAGTAGCATATTTTTTCTGAAATTAAAAATTCTTAGAACTCTGTTGATGTGGCCACTGGCTTTAAGATGGAATGTAAAGATCAGAGATTTGGACATCAGCAGTATTTATGCATTGAAATAGTCATAATCTTTGATGTAATATTAACGTGTGGATTCTCTGGTATTAGTTCATAATATAGATGCTAGACAGGCAGAGCTTGTTAGACACTGAAAGCTGCAAATATTTAAACTTATCTAATGTGTTTTGTGATGTGTTCTTATGCAGAACCAAAAGAAAATGTCATCTAGAAAGTTTCAGATATGTATTGATCAGGTAAAATATTTATCTTCCTTTAGAGAGATTGTGATACTTGTCTAATTCGTTGTGGTTAGGAACATATAAGGTGTGTTTAGATGCATTATTGAACTGAATTGCAGCTATTAGTCTAATAGAGTGGAAATTAGACAAGTTGTGATTTCCTCAGCAACTGTTTGGGCTCCAAATTGTGGTTATGTTGCTTCCAAGTTGGACTTGAATAAAAATAACTACCAATTTTGTGGGTTGCTTCCTCATCATGAATTCTAAAAAATGTCGATTACTTTTGCCCATTCCTATAGATTAATAAAGTGAAATTTCACAATTAACTTTGTGCGTGATTTTTGTGTTTTAACCCATCATAGAGGTAACCCATTGATTAGACAATTGGAGTCAATGAGGATGTTGATTGGATGGTATATGAAGCTTCATACCAAATCTTAGTATATTGCTGATGAACAAGATCATTTCTATTTTCTACACATTTACACTTTGATTTTCAAATAGCCGATGAGTTAGAAAGGCCCATTGCTTGGTGATCTAGACTGTTGAGATGGGTTTTCATCGTGGATGGACCATGCTTCCAAAATTTGCCCTACCAAAGATCCTACCTCTCAAAAGTTTCTACTCCTTTTCCTATTTACTTTGAATTGTGTTGGAACTAAGAGATTCTTTAGATACATCTATTTAACCTTATTTTCATTTGTTCTATTTGACTATAGGAGATGATATCCAAGCCTAAAATTGGACAATCACAAAGGTTTTATGCATGAAACAAAGCTAATTTTTCCCTTCCTATGTTGCTTTATTATTGATTCCAAGTAGCTTTTTCTTTCTTCTTTATATAGTTTTTATAATGATTTGTATTTTTTTAAAAGGTTTCTGGGATATCATGCTGATATATATGGGTGGACCAGCCTGATTTTTTGAGGTTCTATATAAACAGCCTCCGTAGTACCCCATTCTCGGCTCCTGAGGTAGGTTCCGATCCTGGGATCCTACAAGGAGGATTTTCATAACAATATAATCACTTCCAATGCGAGCATACTCAAGATCACAGCAAGTACATCTGAGAATAACAAAGGCACACATCACAAAATCCACTAAAAATTTGAACTTTTACAATCATCCAAAAGGTCCAAAAGGACATACATGAGAATAAAAGGAAAAGAGAGAGAAATCAGCAACACTGGAGTCCTCACTGCTCAACTCTACTCCATGCTCTGCTGCTACGGCACCTACCTAGAGTCTCCTGCACGTATCAATCGTGCATAAGCTTATAGAAGCTTAGAGGGTGGTGTAAGTGTGTGACAATGGTGCACAGAAGAATAGTAGGAGGTATAAGGAGAGAAGCATAATCAATGAACATATCACTAGTCTTACCAAGGCTTACCATGAATGCGATGCAATAAGTAATGAGTGTCATACCAAGGCAATGTATGAAAGGGGGGCTTGTACAGCCAATGCTAATGCGATGTAAGTGATGTCAATGCTCATATCCAAACCATAAGTCAAGTACATTTTCAATCATAAGGAAATCACCGGGGTCCATTACACTGCTGAATGACTGCCGCTCTGCAGATCCCGCACAGTCAAACGAGCGTAAGAGACCTCACTACCCGCCTGTGGACAACTAATCACCAACAAGGCTTGAAGGTAGCGGACCCATTTACGAGCTGGTCAGACTCAGCCTAGCAATGCCTCCTCACACCAGGCAGGTAAGGCCACACCCCTATCCAACCGACTACACGACAGTGGGAGTCGCGGCCTAACGGTATAAGGCCCTCGTGCGCTCATGTATTCCACCCGGTCACGGCGTTGGAGCAGATCCTTGGTACCATGGAAGTTTTGGGAATCTCACCCATGGGCATCCTACGCACCCAGTATGCTCAAGTAATATTTCCGGTGTCCACACATGCGGCCATCCACAAATGTCCCTGTTGAGGCAAGGCCCTGATGAAGCATGGGCGGTATCCTCATGAAATGCGATGCCAATGCATGAGTCGCACACACAGATCATGCACAAGTTTCAGGCACTCAATGTGCAAAAGGGGAGAAACTCCATCCCTGAATGACCACTATACAATGCAATCAATTCATACAGATGATGCATATGGGTCGCAACGATGTAAGTGTGCTACCTGAGGAATATGAAATCGTTTGTCCCAAGGAGGGTCAAGATCTAGGCACATCGACAGGTATTCTAAGAAGAAGAGAAGTCCTCTAGTGGGAGCCCAGTACTTTGGGATGACCCACAAACTAAGAGAGTCAAAATCCTAAGGAGGAACAGTCCTAGCTGGGCCCAAGGTGGGCCTTTAACCACCTATAAGGGCCTCTATGGGCCTACCTTAGGGCCACCAAGGAGGACATCCAACCTCAACTGGGTCCCAAAAGGTAGCCTACTATATATGTAAAGAAAGGTCCAAGGCACAATCAACCCATGGCCTAGTGGGCCATACACTAAGCCCAAAAACAAAGGCAACCTGGTGGGCCCTTAATCAAGGTTAGGGCCCAACCATAAGGGTCATAGGTTCATTCATTGTAGTAGGCCTAATGGGCAGCCCATTATCCCAACATATGGGAAATTCTTAAATTTTTAACACATGTAAGTTGGGCCTCACATCTCGGCCCAAGTATGGATTTATTATAGTGGGCAAACAAGGGCCCAACTACTTGAGTATTTGGCCCATAAGGCCCATCACAATGACATGGTAAATATAGGACCCAAGGGTTCAATGGGCCTATCAAAAGTTCCAGCCCAACCAAGGCTATAAGGCCCTTACTTAACTAAGAGACTAGCCCAAGAAGAATCCTATTTGGGATGGGCCTTTAATCATACACTAATTAAGCCCAAAAAAAAAAAAAAATTAAGATGATAAGATACTGACATAAATCCTCCTCAAATCTAGTGGGCCATATTGCCCCAAAGAACATCTATAGGCAACAGTTATTGGGCTCAATGCCAAATTCCAGCCCACCCAAATTTCTGGGTTGGTTGGAGTTCAGCATTAGAAGTATTTCTTAGTATAATTAATTTTGGATGGCTCACACACATCACTGTGGGCCCCACCAGATGAGAGAGGATATACAATACATAAATGAAATGGGCCAGACTGTTAGAATGCAAGCCCAGCAGTAGCCTAAGGCAGGGATGTCCCATGTGTAGGCAGTCCTATGGGCCTGGGGTATATGGCCCAAAAGTCCACCTAATGTGTTCTAATTGAATAAAAAGGGGGCAAGTATGATCAATCCCCTAAGGACCCTACATGGATGGGTGGTGGGACATTCAACACATCGAGGTGGGCCCACGAAGCAGGCTAGATGCCCCAGCCTGGGCGTCCCTGCCTAGCAGACCACTTCCAGCCATACCACGGGCAACTCAAATGTATTTTGGATCTGAAATTTTACAGAGTGATACTTCCATAGGTGACCTACACCCCCACAAAATTTCAAGATTTTTGGACACTTAGAAATATTTTAATTTATTTAAATAAAATAGACTGTCCAGAAAATCGGACTGACCTGGACGTCCCAACGTGGTGGGCCAGTCCGGCCCTTTCCATGGTGTACACAGAGGTCCATTGGCCCTGAAATTTTGTAATTGGGTCCTAGAATGGGTGGAACATATCTCCACAAAATTTCAGAATTTTTAGACATATATAAATATTTTAATTTATTTAAAGAAATCAATCTGTCCTAAAAATCGGACTGATCTGGACACCGTATTGTAATGGGCCAGTCCAGCCACCACCATGGTGTGTACAGGTGTCCATTGGCCCCAAAATTTTGTAGGTGGGTCCTACCATAAGTGAACCACCTCTCTGTAAAATTTTATGATTTTTGGATACTCATAAATATTTTAATTAAATTAAGAATTTCAATCTGTCCAGGAAGGGATGTTGCTGTCCATGCATTGTTTACCCAATAAGGTGGGCCCAACCTTCATCCAAGAGGGGAAAAATGGAGGTTTAGTATTTTCTTCATAAAATAAAGTAAGGTGGGGTCCATAAAAGTGGCCCATCCTTTAGAGAAACCAAGCTGAAGTGTATGTTTTCCCTCCATACATGTGGGTTAGACAGCCCAACAAGGTGGACCGCCCACCCCTATGGGCCTCCTTTTTGGGTACCATATCATGGACCATCTGAGGTATGACCCATCACACCTCATGGTGGGGTCCACACCTTCTCATTACACTCCATACTTATAAAGAAAATAATGACAATCATGATCCAAAAATCCATGCCAAAGATTGAACATGACAATCCATGCAACAGTCCAAGTTTTTGGACAGCAATACATGGCTGGACACATCAGCCTATATCTCAATAATCCCAGCCATAAAAAGGGTGTGTGGCCTTCCTCAGTGGGCCCCACATAAGTCCAAATCACATACTAGAACTAGGACACTTGCATGCATTTGATTAAGGTGTCCGATGATCATGGAGTTAGGTGATAAGAGCATCCCACCTTGCTGGATTTTTATTTTTATTTATTTTGGGACATCCAAGGCCCACTATAAATGGGCCACACACACACTATCATCCATACATCAGAGAAAAGAGAAGAAGGAAAGAGAGTAATCCGGCCATGGGGGTAGGGCCCCGCCACTAGTGGGCCCTCCCAAGAGTGAATCATACCCATACAACTACATTGATTTTACATGCAACATAAAATCACTACATGCATGATATATAATTGTTATGGATGGTTGGGATGCCATCCCAACATGATCCTTAGGGTCTAAATGACCTTAAGATGGAGTGGATTATAAAATACATCATGATGGGGTCCATGGAGAATGGCCCCATCATGGATCATGACATGCATGTAGGATGGGCCAAAGGGCCACATCCATGGGATCAAATGGGATCCCCACCATGGATTGGTGGGTCCCATATGATCCATCTAGAAAGACAAAAAAGATCAAAGGGTAGAAAATAAGATCAACAATTATAATCACCCACCTTGAATCTTCAAGCTACCACCAACACTAGGTACTCCAAGCTCCAAGCTTAAAGGTTCAATGGTCAAGATGAGTTTGTGATGGCTAGATGGAGGAAGAAAGGAAGGGAAAGTTGCTGGAAATTGGGAGTGGGAGGGCTGGAAATTCTTCCATGAAAGAGGAAAATGAGAGAATGAAGGAGGAGAGAGAGGAATGGAAGGTTGTAGGGGAGTCATCATTACTCTCCCTCCTTGGTTAGAGAAAGAAATCATGACCTATGGTGATACAAACAATGCTTGCTAGGGTAGGTTAGGTGTGGGTAGTGTTTAGGATGGGTAGTGTTTATTCCATGGGAATTGTAGTGTGTGTGGGTGGTGTGCATGGGAACTTGTGCCTGAGAGTGGTCCATATGCTTTTGTACAAAAAGTGGGCCACATGATGAAATGCTCACAACTTTTGATCTATAAGTCAGATGAATGCACAAGACGCGTCGTTGGAATCGCAACGACGATGCGGTCACAATGGTATAGGTCTCAACTCGATCCGAGTCGGGTCTTCATGACTGGGCTCACGGATGACCGCAAACACTATCCAAGGGTCACGGGTCGCCGGGATTCGACCGGTAGGACCGCGGGATCAAGATGGACGGAATGCATACTCACACACACACATGCACACATGCGAACTTAGGTCGGGTCTCACATAAATATGGGTGGACCAGCATGATTTTTTGATGTTCTATATTTTTCTTTATTTTGTTTATTTATTTGTTTATTTTTCTTGATATTAGTCCTAAACATATGCATTTCTAAATCTTGATTCTACACATCTCAGTTTCCTGGATTGACTTGTTCATCATTTCTTTGTAGGACTAATTTAGGAGTCGTTGGAGATGATAACCTGCTTAATGCGGTTTCCATTTTCTGTGTCACCTCAAGCATAAAGTGGATGGGTTTCACTAATGATGCTGATCCAATACCGATTTGGAGGTTCATCCAAACGTGCCCTTCAACTGTGGCATTCTCCATCTGCTTCCTTGCTTCCCTTTTTTATTTTCTTTTTTGGTAGTAGCAGCAACTTGCCTACTGATATTCCATCTCTTTTGAGGGTCCTGCAAGGGGTTTAGACAAGATTGACAAAATTCTACATGCCCATTTTTTTTTTTTTTTGGTGAAAATCAATTTGATTTTAGTAGATGTGTAGTTTTTTTTTTTTCTTTTTGAAAAATCAGTGAAATTTGGGATGTTTTGAAGCAATTTTATGCATATTTTTCGATTTCGATGTTCATCAAATTTGGATTAAAAAAGGAGTATTATGTGGGTTTTTTCTATTATATGTAACAGAATCTCATTTGAGTGCTTTTGCATTTATCATTTCTTCAAGTCTGTGTAATCATTTGATGTGAATCCATTTGGATTCTACTGTAATAATTTTTCTATTGTTAAGAAGGTAATCTCATATGGGTATCTCTCCTTTTGAACTTTCTTTGATTTGGTGAAAATCAATGTGACTTTAGGATGATGTGTGGGCTGTTTTCAATTGTTTTGGGATGAAAAACCAATGAAATTTGGGATGTTCTTAAGCAGTTTGATGCATATTGGTTGAAAAATGAAGTGTTATGCAGATTTATTATAATTTTTTGTGGTTTAGATGATGGAATCTTGTGTGGGTGCTTTTCCATTTGTCAATTCTTAAAATTTGTGGGATTACTTGATGTGAATCAATGGGAGTTTTTGATGATTAGTAGTTGCTTTTGGGTGTTCTTAGACTGAAACCAATGGAATTTGGGGCACTTTCAAGTTATTTGGACTTGGCATAATTAATGGAGTGTTGTACACATCATTTATGTTACATGTAAGCGAAGCTCATGTGGGTACTTTTGCATTTGGCAATTTTTGAAGTTTATGTGATCATGTTATATTAATTGATGGGAATTTAGGATGATGGGTACTTGTTTCCGGGATTATTTTTTTTTGGGACCAAAATAAAGGGAACTTGGGATGTTCTCAAGCAATTTGATGCATATGTATTGACCCAGATGTTCTTCATACTTGGATTATCTGAAAAATGGAGTGGTCATGTAGATACTTTTCTGTTAATTAGTTTTTAAAGTTTGTGTTTATTTGATGAAAATCAATGGGAGTTGAGGATGCCGGGTACTTTTTTTCAGGTGTTTTGATTGGAACTAAGGTAATTAGGGGCTTTTTCTAGTTATCTGATGCACATTGATTGATTTTAATGTTTTTCAGATTTTAATGATTGTATTTATATGCATGTGGTATCCTCAGGTCTTACATGAACTAATTTATATGCATGTGGTGTCCGCGGATCTTACATGAACTAATACGATGCCCCAACTAGATTATGTGGAGCAACAAAGAAGTTAGTTTTCTTCCCTTTACCATTGTTGTTTGATTGTTAATCCATGGAACAATTATTTTTTTATGCCATAGGTCTTGGCACTTACTATTTTTCTTAGAATTTATTAGTTTAATAACCTAGCTATGTAAACTATTAGACTTTGTTTCATAAGCATAAATATGAATCACCTTCTTTCTTCTCTTTTCTAGGTGGCATCAAATCTAGATGTCGTAACAGATGTGTATGATTTCCTCCATTTGGTAAGCACCATTTCTAATGAAAAAGAAGTAAGCAATGAATGTCTAGGTGCAGATGCTGATGAAAAAGAAGTAAGCAATGAAGCAGGCCGTTCAATCTGATCAATCTACTCCCTAGGGAGGTTGGAAATCAAATGATGTATACAACAATTCAGGTATGGTTTGCACCAATTCAAGAAACTGTACATTAGGCATTCAATATATAAGACTGGAGTGAGACTGATTAGGCGTTTAAATGTGTTGTAGGATGTTGTTTGAATTACTTGTCCTAACAGGTGCCCAAGTTGGGATGGATTGGACTTCTATCTTGAGAAAACGTCATGATTTCAGGTAGTTATTATTGTAATGGAAAGTTAAAAAATTAAAAGAGAGAGAGAGATAATGAATTCCTGGAAAGAAATGTTCTTTATCATTAGGGCTGCTTTCACCAGGTTTGATGCAGAAATCATTGCCAACTTCACAAAAAGACAAATAGCATCAGTGGCCACAGATTGCAACTTAGATTTAAACAAGGTTCGAGGTGCCGTCGACAATACTAACAGAATCCTCCAGGTCAGATTGTTGATTGGACCTGATTTTATTTAAATGATCTTGATAATCCATTTTATTTAAATGAACAGACCCGGATGTGCGTCGGAGCAATCCGGATGTTGAGCGGGGGTCCTTGGAAGGTGGGAACCGCTATTATGACCATGATGAAGCTGTTCATTTCCTATGGACAGCATTGGAGGGGCCTGGCCATTTGGACATGCCGTGTTTATGTATTTGATCGAAATTAATGGAGCAGACCCGGATGTGCGTCGGAGCTATTCGGAAGAGCGGGGTTCCTTGGAAAGAGGGAACCGCTATTATGACCATGATGAAGCTGTCCATTTTTTATGGACAGCATTGGAAGGGCCTGGCCATTTGCGCCGGATGGCCGTGTTTATATTTGTATTTGTAGGGACCATACCCTTAACCTAAACCAAAACCTATGACCTAAAACCTTAACCTATAACCTAAACCTCAACCTTAACCTAAACCTAAACCTTAACCTAAAACGTAAACCTAAACCTAAAACCTAGATGTATTCTCAAATCCCTAAACCTAAACCTACACTTAAACTTGAAAACCCAAACATAAACCTATACCTAAACTTGAAAACCAAAACATAAACCTAATCCCGAACTCGAACCTAAACCTTAACCTTAACCTATTCTCAATTCCCTAAACCTATATCTTTTAACCTAAACCTAAACCTAAACCTAAATCTTAATGTATACCTATAACCTTAACCTAAACCTAAACTTAAACCTTAACCTAAACCTATAACCTTAACCTAAAACCTAAACCTATAACCTAAACCTAAATCAAAACATATAACCAAAACCAAAACCTATATCCTAAACCCAAACGCATTCTCAAATCCTATAACCCATAATCTAAACCTAAACCTAAACCTAAACCTATAACCTATAACCAAAACCAAAACCTATAACCTAAACCAAAGCCAAAACCTATAGCCTAAACCCGAACCCATTCTCAAATCCAAAAACCTATAACCTAAACCGTTAACCTATAACCTAAATCAAAACCTATAACCTAAACCAAACCTAAACCTAAAACCAAAACCTAAAACCTAAACCTATAATCTATAACCTAAATCAAAACATATAATCAAAACCAAATCCCAAAACCCAAACCCAAACCTAAACCTAAACCTAAAACCTAAACCTAAACCTATAACCTAAACTCAAATCCCTAAACCTAAACCTAAACCTAATCCTATAACCTAAACTCAAATCCCTAAACCTTAACTTATAACCTAACCCAAACATATACTTATAACCTAAAACTATTCTCAAATCCCAAAACCTATAACCTAAACCTAACCTTTCCCTAAACCTATAACCCAAACTCAATTCCCTAAACCTAGACCTTGACCTAAACCTAAACCTATAACCTGAACCCGATTTCCTAAACCTAAGCCATAACCCAATCTCAAATCCAAAAACCTATAACCTAAACCTAAACCTAAACCAAAACTTATAACCTAAACCCGAACTCATTCTCAAATCCCAAAACCTATAACCTAAACCAAAACTAAAACCTATAACCTAAACCTGAACCCATTCTCAAATACCAAAACCTATAACCTAAACATAAACCTTAACCTAAACCTATAACCTATAACCTAAACCCGAACCCATTCTAAAATCCCAAAACCTATAACCTAAAACATAAATCAAAACCTAAACCTAAACCTAAAACCTAAATCAAAACCTATTACCTTTCCCTAAACCTTAACCTAAACCTAAATCAAAACCAAAACCAAACCTAAACCTAAACCTAAACCTATAACCTAAACCTAAACCTAAAACCAAATGTATTCTCAAATCCCTAAACCTAAACCTACACGTAATCCTAATCTTAACTCCCTAACCTAAACTTAAACCTAAACTTGAAAACCCAAACCTAAACCCGATCCTGAACCCGAACCCGATTTCCTAAACCTAAACCTTAACCTATAACCTAACCTAAACCTATACTTATAACCTAAACCTATTCTCAAATCCCAAAAATTATAACTATAACCAAAACCTTAACCAAAAACCTATAACCTAACCTAAACCTTAACCTAAACCTAAACCTATAACCTTAACCTTAACATATAACTTTAACCAAAACCTATAACCTAAACCTATTCTCAAATCCCGAACCCGATTTCCTAAACCTAAACCTTAACCTACTCTCAATTCGCTAAACCTATAGCTTATAACCTAAACCGAAACCCAAACCTATACCTTAACCTAAACCTATAACCTATTACCTAAACATAAACCTAAAACCTAAATGTATTCTCAAATCCCTAAACCTAAACCTACACCTAATCCTAATCTCAACTCCCTAACCTAAACCTAAACCTAAACTTGTAAACCCAAACCTAAACTAGATCCTGAACCCGACCCGATTTCCTAAACCTAAACCTCAACCTATTTTCAATTCCCTAAACCTTGACCTATAACCTAACCTAAACCTAAATCTATAACCTAAACCTAAACCTATAACCTAAGTGTAATCTCAAATCCTTAAAGCTAAACCTACACCTAATCCTAATCTCAACTCCTTAACCTAAACCTAAATCCGATCCCGAACCTGACCCCGATTTCCTAAACCTAAACATTAACCTATTCTCAATTCCCTAAACCTATATCGTATAACCTAAACCTGAACCTAAACCATAACCAAAATCTAAACCTAAACCTATAACCTATAACCTTAACCTAAACCTAAACTTAAACCTGTAACCTATAACCTAAACCTAAACCTAAAACCTAAATGTATTCTCAAATCCCTAAACCTAAACCTATACCTAATCCTAATCTCAACTCCCTAACCAAAACCTAACCCTAAACTTGAAAACCCAAACCTAAACCCGATCCCGAACCCGAACCCGATTTCCTAAACCTAAACCTTAACCTATTCTCAATTCCCCAAACCTATAGCTTATAACCTAAACAGAAACCTATACCTATACCTAAACCTAAACCTATAACCTATAACCTAAACATAAACCTAAAACCTAAATGTATTCTTAAATCCCTAAATCTAAACCTACACCTAATCCTATCTCAACTACCTAAGCTAAACCTAAACCTAAACTTGAAAACCCAAACCTAAACCTGATCCTGAACCCGAACCTGATTTCCTAAACCTAAACCTCAACCAATTCTCAATTCCCTAAACCTTAACCTATAACCTAACCTAAACCTAAATATATAACCTAAACCTAAACCTATAACCTAAGTGTATTCTCAAATCCTTAAACCTAAACCTACACCTAATCCTAATCTCAACTCCTTAACTTAAACGTAAACCCAATCCTGAACGCGATCCTGATTTTCTAAACCTAAACATTAACCTATTCTCAATTCCCTAAACCAATATCTAATAACCTAAACCTAAACCTAAACCTATAACCTCTAACCTTAACCTAAACCTAAACTTAAACCTGTAACCTATAACCTAAACCTAAACCTAAAACCTAAATGTATTCTCAAATCCCTAAACCTAAACCTACACCTAATCCTAATCTCAACTCCCTAACCTAAACCTAAACCAAAACTTGAAAACCCAAACCTAAACCCAATCTCGAACACAAACCCAATTTCCTGATCCTAAACCTTAACCTATTCTCAATTCCCTAAACCTATAGCTTATAACCTAAACCGAAACCTAAACCTATACCTAAACCTAAACCTATAACCTATAACCTAAACATAAACCTAAAACTTAAATGTATTCTCAAATCCCTAAACCTAAACCTACCCCTAATCCTAATCTCAACTCCCTAACCTAAACCTAAACCTAAACTTGAAAACCCAAACCTAAACCTGATCCTGAACCTGAACTCGATTTCCTAAACCTAAACCTCAACCTATTCTCAATTACATAAACCTTAACCTATAACCTAACCTAAACCTAAATCTATAACCAGAACCTAAACCTATAACCTAAGTGTATTCTCAAATCCTTAAACCTAAACCTACACCTAATCCTAATCTCAACTCCTTAACCAAAACCTAAACCCGATCCCGAACCCGATCCCGATTTCCTAAACCTAAACATTAACCTATTCTCAATTCCCTAAACCTATATCTTATAACTTAAACCTAAACCGAAACCTAAACCAATAACCTATGACCTTAACCTAAACCTAAACTTAAACCTGTAACCTATAACCTAAACATAAACCTAAACCTAAATGTATTCTCAAATCCCTAAACCTAAACCTAAACCTAATCCTACTCACAACTCCCTAACCTAAACCTAAACCTAAACTTGAAAACCCAAACCTTAACCCGATGTCGAACCCGAACACGATTTCCTAAACCTAAACCTTAACCTATTCTCAATTCCCTAAACCTATAGCTTTTAACCTAAACCGAAACCTAAGCCGATACCTAAACCTAAACCTAAACCTATAACCTATAACCTAAAACCTAAACATAAACCTAAAACCTAAATGTATTCTCAAATCCCTAAACTTAAACCTACACCTAATCCTAATCTCAACTCCCTAACTTAAGACTAAATCTAAACTTGATAACCCAAACCTAAACCCGATCCTGAACCTGAACCCGATTTCCTAAACCTAAACCTTAACCTATTCTCAATTCCCTAAATCTTAACCTATAACCTAACCTAAACCAAAATCTATAACCTAAAACTAAACCTAAAACCTAAGTGTATTCTCAAATCCTTAAACCTAAACCTACACCTAATCCTAATCTCAACTACTTAACCTAAACTTAAACCTAAATTCGAAAACCCAAACCTAAACCCGATCTCGAACCCGAACCCGATTTCCTAGACCTAAACATTAACCTATTCTCAATTCCCTAAACCTAATTCTTATAACCTAAACCTAAAACTAAACCTATAACCTATAACCTTGACCTAAACCTAAACCTAAACCTGTAACCTATAACCTAAACCTAAACCTAAAACCTAAATGCATTCTCAAATCCCTAAACCTAAACCTACACATAATCATAATCTCAACTCCATAACCTAAACTTAAACCTAAACTTGAAAACCCAAACCTAAACCCGATCCCCAACCCGAACCCGATTTCCTAAACCTAAACCTTAACATGTTCTCAATTCCCTAAACCTATATCTTATAACCCAAACCGAAACCTAAACCTATACCAAAACCTAAACCTATACCTAAACCTATAACCTATAACCTAAACATAAACCTAAAACCTAAATGTATTTTCAAAACCCTAAACCTAAACCTACACCTAATCCTAATCTCAACTCCCTAACCTAAACCTAAACCTAAACATGATAACCCAAACCTAAACCCGATCCTGAACCCGAACACGATTTCCTAAACCTAAACCTTAGCCTATTCTCAATTCTCTAAACCTTAACCTATAACCAAACCTAAACCTAAATCTATAACCTAAACCTAAACCTAAAACCAAAGGGTATTCTCAAGTCCTTAAACCTAAACCTACACATAATCCTATTCTCAACTCTTTAACCTAAACTTAAACCAAAATTTGAAAACCCAAACCTAAACTCGATCCCGAACCCGAACCCGATTACCTAAACCTAAACAATAACCTATTCTCAATTCCCTAAACATATATCTTATAACCTATACCTAAACCTAAACCTTAACCTAAACCTATAACTTATAACCTTGACCTAAACCTAAACCTAAAACCTAAATGTATTCTCAAATCCCTAAACCTAAATCTACACCTAATCCTAATCTCAACTACCTAACCTAAACCTAAACCTAAACTTGAAAACCCAAACTTAAACCCGATCCCGAACCCGAACCCGATTTCCTAAACCTAAACATTAACCTATTCTCAATTCCCTAAACCTACACCTAAACCATCACCTAAACCTAAACCTATAACCCATAACCTTGACCTAAACCTAAACCTAAACCTGTAACCTATAACCTAAACCTAAACCTAAAACCTAAATGTATTCTCAAATCCCTAAACCTAAACCTACACCAAATCCTAATCTCAACTCCCTAACATAAACCTAAACCTAAACTTGAAAACCAAAACCTAAACCCGATCCTGAACCCAAACCCGATTTCCTAAACCTAAACCTTAACATGTTCTCAATTCCCTAAACCTATAGCTTATAACCTGAACCGAAACCTAAACCTAAACCTAAACCTAAACCTAAACCTATAACCTATAACCTAAACATAAACCTAAAACCTAAATGTATTCTCAAATGCCTAAACTTAAACCTACGCCTAATCCTAATCTCAACTCCCTAACCTAAACCTAAACCTAAACTTGATAACCCAAACCTAAACCCGATCCTGAACCTGAACCCGATTTCCTAAACCTAAACCTTAACCTATTCTCAATTCCCTAAACCTTAACCTATAACCTAACTTAAACCTAAATCTATAACCTAAACCTAAACCTAAAACCTAAGTGTATTTTCAAATCCTTAAACTTAAACCTACACCTAATCCTAATCTCAACTCCTTAAGCTAAACTTAAACCTAAATTTGAAAACCCAAACCTAAACCCGATCCCGAACCCGAACCCAATTTCCTAAACCTAAACATTAACCTATTCTCAATTCCCTAAACCTATATCTTATAACCTAAACCTAAACCTAAACCATCACCTAAACCTAAACCTAAACCTATAACCTATAACCTTAACCTAAAGCTAAACCTAAACCTGCAACCTATAACCTAAACCTAAACCTAAAACCTAAATGTATTCTCAAATCCCTAAACCTAAACCTACACATAATCCTAATCTCAACTTCCTAACCTAAACCTAAACCTAAACTTGAAAACCCAAACCTAAACCCGATCCCCAACCCGAACCCGATTTCCTAAACCTAAACCTTAACCTGTTCTCAATTCTCTAAACCTATATCTTATAACCTAAACCGAAACCTAAACTTATACCTAAACTTAAACCTATACCTAAACCTATAACCTATAACCTAAACATAAACCTAAAACCTAAATGTATTCTCAAAACCCTAAACCTAAACCTACACCTAATCCTAATCTCAACTCCCTAACCTAAACCTAAACCTAAACATGATAACCTAAAACTAAACCCGATCCTGAACCTGAACCCAATTTCCTTAACCTAAACCTTAACCTATTCTCAATTCTCTAAACCTTAACCTATAACCTAACCTAAACCTAAATCTATGACCTAAACCTAAACCTAAAACCTAAGGGAATTCTCAAATCCTTAAACCTAAACCTACACCTAATCCTATTCTCAACTCTTTAACCTAAACTTAAACCAAAATTTGAAAACCCAAACCTAAACTCGATCCCGAACCCGAACCCGATTTCCTAAACCTAAACATTAACCTATTCTCAAATCTCTAAACCTATATCTTATAACCTATACCTAAACCTAAACCTTAACCTAAACCTATAACCTATAACCTTGACCTAAACCTAAACTTAAAACCTAAATGTATTCTCAAATCCCTAAACCTAAACCTACACCCAATCCTAATCTCAACTCCCTAACCTAAACCTAAACCTAAACTTGAAAACTAAAACCTAAACTCGATCCCGAACCCGAACCCGATTTCCTAAACCTAAACATTAACCTATTCTCAATTCCCTAAACCTATGTCTTATAACCTAAACCTACACCTAAACCATCACCTAAACTGAAACCTATAACCTATAACCTTGACCTAAACCTAAACCTAAACCTGTAACCTATAACCTAAACCTAAACCTAAAACCTAAATGTATTCTGAAATCCCTAAACCTAAACCTACACCAAATCCTAATCTCAACTCCCTAACCTAAACCTAAACCTAAACTTGAAAACAAAAACTTAAACCCGATCCCGAACCCAAACCCGATTTCCTAAACCTAAACCTTAACTTGTTCTCAATTCCCTAAACCTATAGCTTATAACCTGAACCGAAACCTAAACCTAAACCTAAACCTAAACCTAAACCTATAACCTATAACCTTGACCTAAACCTAAACCTAAACCTGTAACCTATAACCTAAACCTAAACCAAAAACCTAAATGTATTCTCAAATCCCTAAACCTAAACCTACACCTAATCCTATTCTCAACTCCCTAACCTAAACCTAAACCAAGACTTAATAACCCGATCCTAAACCCGAACCCGATTTCCTAAATCTAAACATTAACCTATAACCTAACCTATACCTAAATCTATAACCTAAACCTAAACCTAAAACCTAAGTGTATTCTCAAATCCTTAAAAGTAAACCTACACCTAATCTTAATCTCAACTTCCTAACCTAAAGCTAAACCTAAACTTGAAAACCCAAACCTAAACCCGATCCCGATCCCGAACCCGAACCCAATTTTCTAAACCTAAACATTAACCTATTCTCAATACCCTAAACCTATACCTTATAACCTAAACCTTAACCTAAACCTAAACCTAAACCTAAACCTATAACCTATAACTTTAACCTAAACCTAAACCTAAACCTGTAACCTAAAACCTAAACCTAAACCTAAAACCTAAATGTATTCTCAAATCTTTAAACCTAAACCTACACCTAATCCTAATCTCAACTCCCTAACCTAAACCTAAACTTAAACTTGAAAACCAAAACCTAAACCCAATCCCGAACCCGGACCCGATTTCCTAAACTTAAACCTTAACCTTTTCTCAATTCCCGAACCTATATCTTATAACCTAAACCTAAGCCTAAACCCAAACCTTAACCTAAACCTAAACATAAACTTGCAACCTATAACCTAAACCTAAACCTAAAACCTAAATGTATTCTGAAATCCCTAAACCTAAACCTCCACCTAATCCTAATCTTA
Organism: Magnolia sinica; assembly: GCF_029962835.1. NCBI lineage: Eukaryota > Viridiplantae > Streptophyta > Magnoliopsida > Magnoliales > Magnoliaceae > Magnolia > Magnolia sinica. The sequence goes on along the minus strand of NC_080573.1, from coordinate 67,410,694 downwards.
ACTCCCTAACCTAAGCCTAAACCTAAACTTGAAAACTAAAACCTAAACCAGATCCCGAACCCCAACCCGATTTCCTAAACCTAAACCTTAACCTATTCTCAATTCCCTAAACCTATAGCTTATAACTTAAACCTAAACCTTAACCTAAACTTAAACATGAACCTAAACCTGTAACCTAAACCTAAAACCTAAATGTATTCTCAAATCCCTAAACCTAAACCTACACCTAATCCTAATCTCAACTCCCTAACCTAAACCTAAACCCGATCCCGAACCCGAACGCGATTTCCTAAACCTAAACCTTAACCTATTCTCAATTCCCTAAACCTATTGCTTATAACCTAAACCGAAACCTAAACCTATACCTTAACCTAAACCTAAACCTAAACCTATAACATATAACTTAAACATAAACCTAAAACTTAATTGTATTCTCAAATCCCTAAACCTAAACCTACACATAATCCTAATCTCAACTCCCTAACCTAAACCTAAACCTAAACTTGAAAACCCAAACCTAAACCCGATCTCGAACCCGAACCCGATTTCTTAAATGTAAACCTAAATGTATTCTCCAATCCCTAAACCTAAACCAACACCTAATCCTAATCTCAACTCCTTAACCTAAACCTAAACTTAAACTTGAAAACCCCAACCAAAACCCGATCCCGAACCCGAACCCGATTTCCTTATCCTAAACCTTAACCTATTCTCAATTCCCTAAACCTATAGCTTATAACCTAAACCTAAACCTAAACCTATAACCTATAACCTTAACCTAAACCTAAACCTAAACCTGTAACCAATAACCTAAACCTAAACCTAAAACCTAAATGTATTCTCAAATCCCTAAACCTAAACCTACACCTAATCTTAATCTCAACTCCCTAACCTAAACCTAAAATTGAAAACCCAAACCTAAACCCGATCTCGAACTCGAACCAGATTTCCTAAACCTAAACCTTAACCTATTCTCAATTCCCTGAATCTATAGCTTATAACCTAAACCTAAACCTAAACCTAAACCTAAACCTAAAACCTAATATATTCTCAAATCCCTAAACCTAAACCTACACCTAATCCTAATCTTAACTCCCTAACCTAAGCCTAAACCTAAACTTGAAAATCCAAACTTAAACCCGATCCCGAACCTGAACCCGATTTCCTAAACCTAAACCTTAACCTATTCTCAATTCCCTAAACCTATAGCTTATAACCTAAACCTAAACTTAAACTTTAACCTAAACCAATAACCTATAACCCAAACCTAAACCTAAACCTAAAACCTAAATGTATTCTCAAATCCCTAAACCTAAACCTACACCTAATCCTAATCTCAACTCCTTAACCTAAACCTAAACCTAAACTTGAAAACCCAAACCTAAACCAGATCCCGAACCCGTACCTAATTTCCTAAACCTAAACATTAACATATTCTCAATTCCCTAAACCTATAGCTTATGACCTAAACCTACAGCTTAACCTAAACCTAAACCTAAACCTATAACCTATAACCTAAACCTAAACTTAAACCTAAAACTAAATGTATTCTTAAATCCGTAAACCTAAACCTACGCCTAATCCTAATCTTAACTCCCTAACCTAAACCTAAACCTAAACTTGAAAACCCAAACCTAAACCCGATTCCGAACCCGAACCCAATTTCCTAAACCTAAACCTTAACCCATAACCTAACCTAAACCTAAACCTATAACCTAAACATAAGCCTAAAACCTAAACATAAACCTAAAATCGAAATGTATTCTCAAATCCCTAAACTTAAACCTACACCTAATCCTAATCTCAACTCCCTAACCTAAACCTAAACCTAAACTTGAAAACCCAAACCTAAACCCGATCCCGAACCTGAACCCGATTTCCTAAACCTAAACCTTAACCTATAACCTAACATAAACCTAAACCTATTACCTGCACATATAACCTAAACCTATAACATAAACATAAGCCTAAAACCTAAACCTAAACCTAAAATCGTAATGTATTCTCAAATCCTTGAACCTAAACCTACACCTAATCCTAATCTCAACTCACTAACCTAAACTTAAACCTAAACTTGATAACCCAAACCTAAACCTGATCTTGAACTCGGACCTGATTTTCTAAACCAAAACCTTAACCTTAACCTATTCTCAATTCTCTATAGCTATAACCTATATACTATGACCTATAAGTAAAACCTAAACCTTAACTTAAACCTATAACCTAAGCCTAAACCTTAACCTAAACCTAAACCAAAACCTATAACCTAAACCTTAACCTATAACCTATAACCTATAACCTATAACCTAAACTTATAACCTATAACTTAAAACCTAATCCTAAACCTAAACCTAAACCTAAAACCTAAAACCTAAACCTAAACCTATTTTAATGATCAGTTTTATTTTTAAAAAGTGCCCACTTTTTTGGAAGAAGTTTATGCAATTCTTCATGATTCTGAATTATAATGTTTTGTTGGTTTAATATATTTTTTTCAGGTGAAAGACACAAAAAGAAAATTGTTGCTAATTTTTTTTCTTTTTTTATTTATGATGTTAAACCTATATGTATTTATGTGTGGATGAATGTAATGTGGATAAGATTGCTTGTGTTTGGATGGATGTAGTTTATGTTTGGATAATTGTAGTTTATGTTGGATTTACGTAGTTTGGGTTGTTTAGATGGATGTGAATGTGAATATGATGAAATATATTATATAACAGGTGTATATCAGGAAGAATACGATGAAATATATTGTAACAGGTGTATATTGACCCTCTTATAAAGGACGGTCTGTGATAGTCCTTTTAAAGGACGGTCCATGGCCGTCCTTTGAAGGCCCATAAGAGACGGTCTATGACAGTCCTTTTTAAGGATGGCCCATGACCGTCCTTTTTAAAGACGGTCTATGGCTGTCCTTTGAAGGCTTATTAGAGACAGTCTATGACAGTCTTTTTTAAGGACGGTCCATAACCATCCTTTTAAAGGACGGTCGATGGCCGTCCTTTAAAGGCTTATAAGAGACGGTCCGAGACCGTCCTTTTTAAGGACGGTTCACGACCATCCTTTTTTAGGACGGTCCATGGCCATCTTTTTTTCGTCAATAAAAATGACAGTTTTCGACCGTCCTTTAAGTAATACGACACATCAAAATTTGACGGCCCTTGCAACGGTCCATGACCGTCCTTTTTGGTCATTTGAGATGGTTTTGGACCGTCCTTTTTTCACAATTTTGGCGTAGTGTATATTTCCCTTGATGGTGTCAAGTTGGAATTTGATGTCTAAATTTGTATTGTCCTTGGTGTATTAATAGTACTATACGTGGGATTTCAAGGAAGAAAAGTGGGGCCATGTTTGAGTGGTTCAAACAATATCCTGCTGTGTTCCGAGGCAGATGGACCATGATTAAGATAAATATTTGGTTGATGTGACAATTACTGACCTCTTAGTTAATGGCCCACAAAATTCAAAGAGACTACTAGAAGCAAAAACCGGTATGAGATCCAAAAACAAAATTATGGAGAGGCCGAGTAGTAGCAATGGTCTAGACCATGAAACCCTTGGACCCACTTGTTCAAAATCGAAAAAAGCCTTACTTGGCATATGACTCTGGCTATTGGGAAGTCAGGTTGATGGACGTCAAGGGTAGCATGATGCATTCATTTCATTTCCCTTCTGACTACTTGCATTTAAAAGTCTAGGTTCCAGAAGAACGACTTAGGTTGAGAGAAGAATCGTCAATGCAACATTTGTATTATTAATTATAGAAAATTGTTGACTCTCATGCTAGCATGGCACTTTAACACATAAGATGACCCAACACGTGTTTTGTTTCTAGTACACAATAAGTATCAAGATAAAGTAGCTTAAGGTTCTTTGATGGGCTAAAAATCATAATGAAAAGGTCGGGTTTCCAATCCAAGTTGTAAGGCTGTCGGATGGCTGAGCCAATCCATCGCATTTTGGGTTTAATTTTTAAGACCGACAGTGGACTAGGGCTGGACGCAGCAAAGAAAGAATTTGATAGAACTGTTTCGACCAACTTAAAATCCAAGCCCAGGCCTGCTCCATTACTAAGCTTATTAATTTTTAAAGACTGTTGGCTGGGCTAAATTCTTACTTTTTTACCCAAAATAAACGTGTAGGTTGTAGCTTAAAATTTTCAATTGTCCATCTAAGGCAAGCCCTTTACATATGACATTGGATGGTAGGGACCACAATGGGCCATGATGCTCAGCCCTCCCAATTGACAGACCTGGGTTAAAAATCTAAACCCTATGTTCGTGTTAGACCAGGGCCCACTTTACAAATATAAGCCCTAATCACGAGCCAATGACAAATAACCCAGCCTAGCATAGACCATAGGCTCTAGTGTATATAAGGTAACACTACACCAAAATCGTCAATCTGGTACGGTCGGGAGTTTGGTTCAGAAATGGCTCCAAGTCATTCCTAATTTGAAATGGTAGCTAACCTCGCCCTTGAAGCCCCTACACGAAGTTTGATGATCTGATTATCTCATGCTACTCTTACCCTACTCAAAATGGTTACTGGACAAGGGCGAGGTCAGCTACACCTCCCGTAGAACGGATCATGTCGTAATCTGCCTTCAACCGTCGTTGCGATGCAGTCCTAGTGCATGCTAGCCGTAGCTACGTTAAGTTTGAGATGTGATTTGAAGCTCGAAGTGGTCCAGTTGCACCTCTCATAGCAAATGAGACGAATCCTTTTTCATTAAACTTAGTCACTACACTAGTTGTTGCTATACGTTGTTATTTCCATTATTTTGTTGGTGTGTCCTAATTGAGTGTTTGATGTTCTTATTTATTATTATTATGCTTTATTGTTTTATTTTGAAATAGATGGATGGAATGGATTCTATTAGTAACCTCTGAGTGGACCCCACATGGCTCGAGAACCACATTACTGTAAATTACTGCAGACTACCCTAAAATCCTTCATTTAACATCCATCGCCATTTGCATCTCCCTCTCTATCTCCCTCTCCCTCTCCCTCTCCCTCTCTCAATCTCCCTCGATCTCCTTCTCCCAATCTCAACCCTCTCTCTCGATCTCCCTCTCCCTTGATCTTGCTCTCCCTCTTCCGATCTTGACCCTCTCTCTCTATCTCCCTCTCCCTCAATCTCCCTCTCACTCTCCCTCTCCCTGCAACATCCCTCTCCCTGTATTTCCTATCATATGAAAGATGCAGTCGTGCATTTGAATCTGTGGAAGAAGGTATTGTGATGTCTGCTTACTCCATGAAATTGAAGATGTTGTTGATATCTTGTTTTGGCAAAAGATACTAGTGCCTACAGATTAGTTGAGGTATTTACTTTGCATTTGATAGAAATATGGAAAACCAAGTAGATTAGTTGAGGTATTACCTAGCCTTAACAATCCTTTCCATTTTTATTTTTTCTGGTCAAAAGCCATCCTTTGCAACCTATCATAGTCATCATAGTTGACTTACAAGCTGATTTAGGTTCGGGGTTAAGGTTTTGTGTGAGTGAAGGGCTGCACTTAGGTTTGGGGGGAGAGGAGAGATTATAGTTAGGGTTTTGCATGGGTAATATTATTAATTTGTAAACATATTTAAAAAATTAACAGTAGGGTAATTTTTTAACCATATTTAGGAAACAAATAGTGTTAGGAGGGTCTTATATGTTTTTTGGGCTAAAAGAGAGGGTGGTATATGTCAAAATCTCATTTTCATTTTCACATGTAACTAGCTGATTCGACCTAAATGAATTTCATGTCAAGCTTTGGTAAATGGCTTTGATCTCCAGATGTCGTGGTTCCCCTTAGCATTAAATATCCCTTTTGAAAAGAGAAACATTGATCTTAAGAAATTGCACATGTGGTACACAAATAACTGGATGAAAAGAAAATAAAAGAAAACGTTCACATGATGAGTCCAATTTGGGTGAACGATAAGCCAAAAGTTTCACTAATTCAATTAGTTAATTAGTGTATGGATGCTTATTGCATGGTTAAGATGAAAATTAGCTTTCCAATTCATCCTGGAAATTGCCTGGAACAGCCTGTTACCTCTCATGACTTTTATTATTCGTTCCCAATCCAAATTGCCTGGAACTTTTGTTTATACATATATAATACTTGGTTTTGGTTGTGGCAGTTAATTGCATGTATTAGGAGAAAAGGTTTCCTCGGTTCCTTACTACCAAGCAATTGCTAGAACTAAAGAGGAAAGGTAGCTCATTAGTTGGAATTTCTGATATAACTTGTGACATTGGAGGTTCAATAGAATTTATTAACTAGACCACTTCATTGGAGAGGCCTTTCTTCAGGTATTATTCTAGTGTTTCATGGTAAAAAAGAAAAGGAACACTACTAAAAAAATGGGCAAAGACTACGGACTAAAACCATAGCCATAGTGTAACGCCCTGAAATTCGGGGGTCGAGCATAACTCAGCTCTCGAGTTTCAAAACATCACTTATGCAACATATTGAATGATGGATGTATGTTGTCTGTATGAGTGCAAAAAACATGGAATAGATTAAGCCAAACTGCAAACATAATTAAGGGATAAGTGAAGAACGCAAGCGGAAGACTTAAAGAAATATATGTGTACATGTGCAAATTCTTGAAATACATATACATACCAGGTCATACTTACAAGTGTTACTATCAAAATTACAAGTATCAAATGACATCATCTATTCTCAAAAAAAAATCCTAGAATCCCACGCATCAGAACAAGGCTCACTAGAACCCGCCTGAAAACTGCATGAAAGAAAATGCAACCTCATCATCCTCGAACTCCTGGTCTGCCTCAGGGGTCGCATCAATATCTGCATCTAAGACAGAGTCTGGTGGGTGTTTAAACACCGTCCCAGAACGTGGGAGTGAGTGATCAACTCAGTGGAACAATAAAGCAAAGGTTAACATGTTATCAATTTAATCAAGCAGTAATGATAAAGCAGAACAATCAAACATGTCCTAAGTACTTTTGTTAGTACAAGGATGTATGTAGAATGATGCATGCCCTCGCGTGTACACCCTCAGCGTCTTCATCTTACGTTACGCATGACACCACCTCAAGTGCTCCACCTCTTCCAGGCATATGCAATGCGGTGCATGAACATGATTACCAAGTTGTTATTAGTCCTTTTCATACAGCAAGATTGGGAAGCTAAGGTACCTTCCTCATATCACTATCCAAACAGTGATCATTCTAGGGTCGTCAGTCCTAGACCATCTCATACAATCATATGGTTTTAGGTCGCTGCAAAGGGCTCGTCACCAATCAATGCACGCCTATTATGCCTTTGTTACTACAATAAGGCTCGTCACCCCAATGCGGTATCCAGGTATGCTCGAGGTCACTACAAAGGGCTGTCACCAATCAATGTAGGTCGACAGCACGAATATAGTGTCCCATACTACCATAATTGGCTCACGAGTTTGGTTGCTCACTGGTCACTACGGGGAGGCTCGTCACCCCAACGTAGGCCGACAGCTCGACCACGGTGTCCCATACCACCATGTCCGTCTCATGAGTCATAGTGGATCCATGTACAATGGTTAACAAGATTTACACTGGTAAGTTTGGTACCCTAGATTCAAGCAATAACATCCATACATGGTGAACATACATCAGATAATCTGGTTACTTAACGAACTCGACTAGTATGAGCGCACATTGGGTTGAATGACATAGAGTACGCAAACACTCCGTGTGGCCAAACCACTGCCAACAACTCTAATACGACTCGGGTTCGTCTAATCACGTCCTACGTGGCGAAAGCAACCTCAGCCACGAACTCAAGGTCGATTACCGATTTCCTGGACTAATTCATAGTCCCAAACATATTCCATTATAACAGATATTCATATAGGATTTAGAATAGTAATGGAACAACAACTCAAATCATGTAGTATATGAGCATTTGCAGAATATCAACTTAACATGGATTTACACATAAGTAATACTGGAAGTTAAACAACAAATAATGTGACTTGCATGTAGTAAATCATACACATCAATAGGAGTGTTGAGAATCGCTTCTCAGTGCCCGCAAATAGGATAATATATTACACTTTAAACCATTCAGACATTTCTATAAATACTTAGACTACATAGTTCAACATACATGACGCATGTTGAAGTACACGCATTTGGACAATTCCTTTCGCCAAAGAGTTGTCACACATACAATTAGCACAAGTATACGACAAATAATCATGGCAAGTACATATTCATATTTTATACGTATACGGTACTTCCTACATATACATAGAATACACAAAACTCAATATAACACATGCATATCAGGAACGCAAAATAAACATAGCATTTGGCATGTGAAATCTCATCCATAACAAGAATAAACCTTTAAATGGCATTGAAAGTCTTGAAAACCATAACCTATACGATTAAAGTCCGCACCTTAAACCAGAAATAGAGCACCGAACTGATTCAGACGATATGTCTTCGTCAACGGCGACAAGATAACCTAAGGCAAGAATAGAAATGAGCTACAACAACACGTAAACTATTCTAAGCTCTAAAACAGATTAGGGTTAGGTTAACTTACCCAAAGATGAACTTAGAATCACCAGAATAATGATTCAAAAGTGATGGTTAAAGGATGAAGAAGAACAGGAAAGAATCCAAGATGATTCACCAACTTCTCTCTCACTTTCTCTCTCTTTTCCTCTCTCTTTCTTAGCTAGGGTTAGGAAATTCGTATGGAAAAGAGAGTTAGAGTTTTAAGGTCTATATATAGGCCTAACATTGATGAAAATAGCCCCAGGGCCAAGGTATACTTAGGTTATAACCAAAACAGGCCTCTCTCGATTCAACGGAACACTTCCGGTGGACCTTTTTCCACGTGCGATCGGACTTAAGCTCACTGACCATGGATCTAGGTCAGGCTGAGTTTTCGTACCGATCGGCTTTACAAATCAACCGTGGCGGACCACACTCAATTTAACGGTCACCGAAACTCGATCAGGTCCACAAGCACAAGGACATGCCTGGGCCACCTTCCCTGATCCGAGGGTGAAATTGGGTTAGAATCCAACAGTCAGATTGCTTAATATCGTCGTGCAAGCGACACGACTCAGATTTCATAAAAGCATATTTAATTTCTCACCGTTCTCACACTCTTCACTCCGGACTCAATCAAATCGACCCAGAACATCATCTGGACTTAATTTTTGAGGTGATGGCCAAGTCCAACATGGTGACTAAAACAGCCTAAGATCATTGTTATCGGACTTTCAACGTGCAGTCCAGGTCCGATCCAAAGCTTCCAAAAATTCTCAAGAGCAACTGGATTTAACGATGAATCCCAGATTTCAGAGTAACAAAGCGCTAATGATGCTATAGGTTTTGAGTCATGCAGAACAAATTTAAAGTGATTGATGCTAATTTCACAAGCAATGGAGTTTAGCGCTAATTACCCACAAATAGCTTCTAAGGAAAAAATAGAGGTAGTACTCGGGTCTTGGCACGAAATTTTTCGGGTCATTACACATAGACCTATGGCTATGGTTTTAGTCCGTAGCACGACCGTAGTCGTAGTTTCCGTAACAATAGGTCTTGAACCTATGGCTACGGATTGAATCCGTAGTTATTGATCCAAATAGCTACAGATATAATCCATAGCAATTATATCTGTAGCGAAAACTACAAACAGTTATGGATATTATTTGTAGTTAAAAATCTGTAGCAATAGGCCAAATTTAATAATGGGTACAACTGTCAGATAACCGGCTATGGTCAATATCTATAGCTATTACGTACATTAAAAAAATATATAATCATTTGTTCATTCAATTACCACCTGCATAATCATTCATTCATTCCATTACAATCAATTACAATCCTTCATTCAATCAATTACAATCCTTCATTCAATCAATTACAATTACAATCAATTACAATTACAATTACAATAATGCTGAAAATACAAATCTTTGACTTCATTAGAGAAATATGCTCAACTTCACCCTGAAATTTCAATAAGAAAGAATAGAAAGAGAAGATTTATTTTGACGGTATGATATTATTTTCACAAGTAAATAGGCCTTTTTCAGCCATCAACCACCTGAAGAATTAAAAATCGATTGTTGTCCAAGTCCACTCCTTTTCCCTTCAATTTCTTAGTGACCTCCGTAAAATTACTTTCACGGTCATTTATGTAGTACTTTGAAGAGTTGTTTCAAAATGTAACTCTAGTAATGACAAAGTCACTTCCTGCAACAACTTCGTATATTCCATCATCGTACAAATAGTTATGGCATTCAAAAATCAGAATGACCATTGGGGGAAAGAAAAATAAAGTGAAAGAAGTGCATCATGTATAACCGTTTTTTTTTTTTTTCAAAATGGATTAATAAAAACTCAAAGAGGAATGAAATTGACACAAAAGGAATGGTCTCACCATATGGTTTGTAGGTTTAGGTTAGGGAGTTGAGATTAGGATTAGGTGTAGGTTTAGGTTTAGGGATTTGAGAATACATTTAGGTTTTAGGTTTAGGTTTTAGGTTTTAAGTTTAGGTGAAGGTTAGGTTATAGGTTATAGGTTAAGGTTTTAGGACATAGGTTTTGGTTTAGGTTAAGGTTATAGGTCTAGGTTAAGGTTTAGATTATAAGATATAGGTTTAACGAATTGAGAATAGGTTAAGGTTTAGGTTTAGGTTTAGGAAATTGGGTTCGGGTTCGGGATTGGGTTTTCAAGTTTAGGTTTAGGTTTAGGTTAGAGAGTTGAGATTAGGATTAGGTGTAGGTTTAGGTTTAGGGATTTGAGAATACATTTAGGTTTTAGGTTTAGGTTTAGGTTTTAGGTAATAGGCTAAGGTTTAGGTAAGGTTAGGTTATATGTTATAGGTTAAGGTTTTAGGTCATAGGTTTTGATTTAGGTTAAGGTTATAGGTTTAAGTTAAGGTTTAGGATTAGGTTTAGGTTTAGATTATAATCTATAGGTTTAGGGAATTGAGAATAGGTTAAAGATTAGGTTTAGGAAATCGAGTTTGGGTTCGGGATCGGTTTTAGGTTTGGGTTTTCAAGTTTAGGTTTAGGTTTAGGTTAGGGAGTTGAGATTAGGATTAGGTGTAGGTTTAAGTTTATCAATTTGAGAATACAATTAGGATTTACGTTTAGGTATAGGTTTTAGGTTATAAGTTAAGGTTTAGGTTTTAGGTTTAAGCTAAGGTTAGGTTAGAGGTTATAAGTTTAGATTGTAGGTTATAGGTTAAGGTTTTAGGCCATAGGTTTAGGTTTAGGTTCAGGTAAAGGTTTAGGTTTAAGTTTAGGTTTAGGTTTTGGTTTAGGTTATAAGCAATAGGTTTAGGGAATTGAGAATACGTTAAGGTTTAGGTTTAGGAAATTGGGTTCGGGTTCGGGATCAGGTTTAGGTTTGGGTTTTCAAGTTTAGGTTTAGGTATAGGTTTAGGTTAGGGAGTTGAGATTAGGATTAGGTGTAGGTTTAGGTTTAGGGATTTGAGAATACATTTAGGTTTTGGGTTTAGGTTTAGATTTAGGTTACAGGTTTAGGTTTAGGTTTAGGTTTAGGTTAAGGTTTAGGTTTAGGTTAAAAGCTATAGGTTTAGGGAATTGAGAACATGTTAAGGTTTAGGTTTAGGAAATCGGGTTCGGGTTTGGGATCGGGTTTAGGTTTGGGTTTTTAAGTTTAGGTTTAGGTTTAGGTTAGGGAGTTGAGATTAGGATTAAGTGTTGGTTTAGGTTTAGGGATTTGAGAATACATTTAGGTTTTAGGTTTAGGTTTAGGTTTTAGGTTATAGGTTTAGGTTTAGGTTTAGGTTTAGGTTAGGTTTAGGTTTAGGTTTAGGATATAAGCTAGAGGTTTAGGGAATTGAGAATAGGTTAAGGTTTAGGTTTAGGAAATCAGGTTCGAGTTCGGGATCGGGTTTAGGTTTAGGCTTTCAAGTTTAGGTTTAGGTGAGGGAGTTAAGATTAGGATTAGGTGTAAGTTTAGGTTTAGGGATTTGAGAATACATTTAGGTTTTAGGTTTAGGTTTAAGTTAGGTTATGGGTTATAAGTTTAGGTTATAGGTTATCAGTTATGGTTTTAGGTCATATGTTTTGATTTAGGTTAAGGTTATAGGTTTAGGTTAAGGTATAGGTTTAGGTTTAGGTGCAGGTTAGGTTATGGGTTATGAGTTTAGGTTATAGGTTATTGGTTAAGGTTTTAGGTCATAGGTTTTGATTTAGGTTAAGGTTATAGGTTTAGGTTAAGGTTTAGGTTTAGGTTTAGGTTTATATTATAAGCTATAGGTTTAGGGAATTGAGAATAGCTTAAGGTTTAGGTTTAGGAAATCGGGTTCAAGTTCGAGATCAGGTTTAGGTTTGGTTTTTCAAGTTTAGGTTTAGGTTTAGGTTAGGGAGCTGAGATTAGGATTATGTGTAGGTTTACGTTTAGCGATTTGAGAAAACATTTAGGTTTTAGGTTTAGCTTTAAGTTTTAGGTTATAGGTTAAGGTTTAGGCTAAGGTTAGGTTAGAGGTTATATGTTTAGATTATAGGTTATAGGTTATGGTTTTATGTCATAGGTTTAGGTTTAGGTTTAGGTTAAGGTTTAAGTTTAGGTTAAGGTTAAGTTTTAGGTTTAGGTTTAGGTTACGGTTTAAGTTTACGTTATAAGCTATAGGTTTAGGGAATTGAGAATAGGTTAAGGTTTTGGTTTAGGAAATCGGGTTCGGGTTCAAGATCTGGTTTAGGTTTGGGTTTTTAAGTTTAGGTTTAGGTTTAGGTTAGGGTCTTGAGATTAGGATTAGGTGTAGGTTTAGGTTGAGAATACATTTAGGTTTTGGGTTTAGGTTCAGGTTTAGGTTATAGGTTTAGGTTTAGGTTTAGGTTAAGGTTTAGGTTTAGGTTTAGGTTATAAGCTATAGGTTTAGGGAATTGAGAATAGGTTAAGGTTTAGGTTTAGGAAATCGGGTTCGGGTTCGGGATTGGGTTTAGGATTGTTTTTTCAAGTTTAGGTTTAGGTTTAGGTTAGGGAGTTAAGATTAGGATTAGGTGTAGGTTTAGGTAAAAGGATTTGAGAGTACATTTAGGTTTTAGGTTTAGGTTTAGGTTTAGGTTATAGGTTTAGGTTTAGGTTTAAGTTAAGGTTTAGATTTAGGTTTTGGTTTAGCTTTAGTTTATAAGCTATATGCTTAGGTAATTGAGAATAGGATAAGCTTTAGGTTTAGGAAATCAGGTTCGGGTTTGGGATCGGGTTTAGGTTTAGGGTTTCAAGTTTATATTTTGGTTTAGTTAGGGAGTTGAGATATGGATTAGGTGTAGGTTTTGGTTTAGGGATTTGAGAATACATTTAGGTTTTGGGTTTAGGTTTAGGTTTATGTTAAGGTTAAGGATTAGGTTTAGGTTATAAGCTATAGGTTTAGGAAATTGAGAATAGGTTAAGCATTAGGTTTAGGAAATCGGGTTCAGGTTCGGGATCAGGTTTGGGTTTGGGTTTTCAAGTTTAGGTTTTGGTTTAGGTTAGGGAGATGAGATTAGGATTATGTGTAGGTTTAGGTTTAGCGATTTGAGAATACATTTAGGTTTTAGGTTTAGGTTTAGGTTTTAGGTTATATGTTAAGGTTTAGGATTTAAGTTTAGGCTAAGGTTAGGTTAGAAGTTATAAGTTTAGATTATAGGTTATAGGTTAAGGTTTTAGGTCGTAGGTTTAGGTTTAGGTTTAGGTTTAGGTTTAGGTTAGGGTTTAAGTTTACGTTATAAGCTATAGGTTTAGGGAATTTAGAATAGGTTAAAGTTTAGGTTAAGGAAATCGGGTTCGGGTTCAGGATCGGGTTTAGGTTTGGGTTTTCAAGTTTAGGTTTAGGTTTAGGTTAGGGAGTAGAGATTAGGATTAGGTGTAGGTTTAGGTTGAGAATACATTTAGGTTTTGGGTTTAGGTTTACGTTTAGGTTATAGGTTTAGGTTTAGGTTTAGGTTAAGGTTTAGGTTTAGGTTTAGGTTTAGGTTTCAATTAAGGTTTAGGTTTAGGTTATAAGCTATAGGATTAGGGAATTGAGAATAGGTTATGGTTTAGGTTTAGGAAATCGGGTTCGGGTTCAGGATCGGGTTTAGGTTTGGGTTTTCAAGTTTAGGTTTAGGTTTAGGTTAGGGAGTTGAGTTTAGGATTAGGTGTAGGTTTAGGTTTAGGGATTTGAGAATACATTTAGGTTTTGGGTTTAGGTTTAGGTTTTAGGTTGAGGTATAGGTTTTAGGTTATAGGCTAAGGTTTTGGTTTTAGGTTTAGGTTAAGGTTTTATAGGTTATAGGTTAAGGTTTTTGGTCATAGGTTTTGGTTTAAGTTAAGGTTATAGGTTTAGGTTAAGGTTTAGGTTTAGATTATAAGCTATAGGTTTAGGGAATAGAGAATAGGTTAAGGTTCAGGTTTAGGAAATCGGGTTCGGGTTCGGGATCGGGTTTAGGTTTGGGTTTTCAAGTTTAGGTTTAGGTTTATGTTAGGGAGTTGAGATTAGGATTAGGTGTAGGTTTAGATTTAGGGATTTGAGAATACATTTAGGTTTTAGGTTTAGGTTTAGGTTTTAGGTTGAGGTCTAGGTTTTAGGTTATAGGCTAAGGTTTTGTTTTTAGGTTTACGTTAAGGTTAGGTTATATGTTATAGGCTAAGGTTTTTGGTCATAGGTTTTGGTTTAGGTTACGGTTATAGGTTTAGGTTAAGTTTTAGGTTAAGGTTTACGTTAAGGTTTAGGTTTAGATTATAAGATATAGGTTTAGGGAATTGAGAATAGGTTAAGGTTTAGGTTTAGGAAATCTGGTTTGGGTTCGAGATCGGGTTTAGGTTTGGATTTTCAAGTTTAGGTTTAGGTTTAGGTTAGGGAGTTGAGATTAGGATTAGGTGTAGGTATAGGTTTAGGGATTCGTGAATACATTTACATTTCAGGTTTAGGTTTAGGTTTTAGGTTATAGGTTAAGGTTTAGGTTTTATGTTTAGGCAAAGGTTAGGTTATAGGTTATAAGTATAGGTTATACGTTTTAAGTTAAGGTTTTAGGTCATAGGTTTAGGTTTAGGTTTAGTTTTTGATTAAGGTTTAAGTTTACGTTGTAAGCTATAGGTTTAGGGAATTTAGAATAGGTTAAGGTTTAGGTTTAGGAAATCGGGTTTGGGTTCAGGATCGGGTTAAGGTTTGGGTTTTCAAGTTTAGGTTTAGGTTTAAGTTAGGGAGTAGAGATTAGGATTAGGTGTAGGTTTAGGTTAAGAATACATTTAGGTTTTGGGTTTAGGTTTACGTTTAGGTTATAGGTTTAGGTTAAGGTTTAGGTTTAGGTTTAGATTTAGCTTTTGGTTAAGGTTTAGGTTTTGGTTATAAGCTATAGGATTAGGGAATTGAGAATAGGTCATGGTTTAGGTTTAGGAAATCAGGTTCGAGTTCGGGATCGGGTTTAGGTTTGGGTTTTCAAGTTTAGGTTTAGGTTTAGGTTAGGGAGTTGAGTTTAGGATTAGGTGTAGGTTTAGGTTTAGGGATTTGAGAATACATTTAGGTTTTGGGTTTAGGTTTAGGTTTTAGGTTGAGGTCTAGGTTTTAGGTTATAGGCTAAGGTTTTGGTTTTAGGTTTAGGTTAAGGTTAGGTTATATGTTATAGGTTAAGGTTTCTGGTCATAGGTTTTGGTTTAAGTTACGGTTATTGGTTTAGGTTAAGGTTTAGGTTTAGATTATTAGATATAGGTTTAGGGAATTGAGAATAGGTTAAGGTTTAGGTTTAGGAAATCTGGTTCGGGTTCGAGGTCGGGTTTAAGTTTGGGTTTTCAAGTTTAGGTTTAGGTTTAGGTTAGGGAGTTGAGATTAGGATTAGGTGTAGGTATAGGTTTAGGGATTTGTGTATACATTTACGTTTCAGGTTTAGGTTTAGGTTTTAGGTTATAGGTTAAGGTTTAGGTTTTATGTTTAGACAAATGTTAGGTTATAGGTTATAAGTATAGGTTATACGTTATAGGTTAAGGTTTTAGGTCATAGGTTTAGGTTTAGGTTAAGGTTAAGGTTTAGGTTTAGTTTTAGGTTAAGGTTTATGTTTACGTTATAAGCTATAGGTTTAGGGAATTTAGAATAGGTCACGGTTTAGGTTTAAGAAATCGGGTTCGGGTTCAGGATCGGGTTTAGGTTTGGGTTTTCAAGTTTAGGTTTAGGTTTAGGATAGGGAGTAGAGATTAGGATTAGGTGTAGGTTTAGGTTGAGAATACATTTAGCTTTTGGGTTTAGGTTTAGGTTTAGGTTATAGGTTTAGGTTAAGGTTTAGGTTTAGGTTTAGGTTTAGCTTTTGGTTAAGGTTTAGGTTTAGGTTATAAGCTATAGGATTAGGGAATTGAGAATAGGTTATGGTTTAGGTTTAGGAAATCGGGTTCGAATTCGGGATCTGGTTTAGGTTTGGGTTTTCAAGTTTAGGTTTAGGTTTAGGTTAGGGAGTTGAGTTTAGGATTGGGTGTAGGTTTAGGTTTAGGGATTTGAGAATACATTTAGGTTTTGGGTTTATGTTTAGGTTTTAGATTGAGGTCTAGGCTTTAGGTTATAGGCTAAGGTTTTGGTTTTAGGTTTAGGTTAAGGTTTTGTAGGTTATAGGTTAAGGTTTTTGGTCATAAGTTTTGGTTTAGGTTAAGGTTATCGGTTTAGGTTAAGGTTTAGGTTAAGATTATAAGCGATAGGTTTAGGGAATAGAGAATAAGTTAAGGTTTAGGTTTAGGAAATCGGGTTCGGGTTCGGGATCGGGTTTAGGTTTGGGTTTTCAAGTTTAGGTTTAGGTTTAGGTTAGGGAGTTGAGATTAGGATTAGGTGTAGGTTTAGGTTTAGGGATTTGAGAATACATTTAGGTCTTAGGTTTAGGTTTAGGTTTTAGGTAATAGGTTAAGGTTTAGGTTTTAGGTTTAGGCTAAGGTTAAGTTATAGGTTATAGGTTAAGGTTTTAGGTCATAGGTTTAGGTTTAGGTTTAGGTTAATGTTTATGTTTAGGTTTAGGTTAAGGTTTAGGTTTAGGTTATAAGCTATAGGTTTAGGGAATTGAGAATAGGTTAAGGTTTAGGTTTAGGAAATCGGGTTCGGGTTCGGGATCGGGTTTTAGTTTGGGTTTTGAAGTTTAGGTTTTGGTTTTGGTTAGGGAGTCGTGATTAGGATTAGGTGTAGTTTTAGCTTTAGGGCTTTGAGAATACATTTCGGTTTTACCTTTTGGTTTAGGTTTTAGGTTATAGTTTAAGGTTTAGGTTTTAGGTTTTGGCGAAGGTTATATTATAGGTTGTAAGTTTAGGTTATAGGTTATAGGTTAAGGTTTTAGGTCATAGGTTTAGGTTTACGTTTAGGTTTAGGTTTAGGTTTAGGTTTGGGTTAAGGTTTTGGTTTTGGTTATAAGCTATTGGTTTAGGGAATTGAGAATAGGTTATGGTTTATGTTTTGGAAATCGGGATCGGGTTTAGGTATGGATTTTCAAGTTTAGGTTTAGGTTTAGGTTAGGGAGTTGAGTTTAGGATTGGGTGTAGGTTTAGGTTTAGGGATTTGAGAAAACCTTTAGGTTTTGGGTTTAGATTTACGTTTTAGGTTTAGGTTCAGGTTTTAGGTTATAGGTTAAGGTTTTAGTTTTAGGTTTAGCTCAAGGTTAGGATATAGGTTTTAGGTTAAGGTTTTTGGTCATAGGTTTTAGTTTAGGTTAACGTTATAGGTTTAGGTTAAGGGTTAGGTTTAGGTTTAGGTTAAGGTTTTGGTTTAGATTATAAGCTATTGGTTTAGGGAATTGAGAATAGGTTAAGGTTTAGGTTTAGGAAATCGGGTTCGGATTCAGGATCGGCTTTAGGTTTGGGTTTTCAAGTTTAGGTTTACGTTTAGGTTAGGGAGTTGAGATTAGGATTAGGTGTAGGTTTAGGTTTAGTGATTTAAGAATACATTTAGGTTTTAGGTTTATCTTTAGGTTTTAGGTTATAGGTTAAGGTTTAGGTTTTATGTTTAGGCTAAGGTTAGGTTATAGGTTATAAGTTTAGGTTATAGGTTTAGGTTTTAGGTCATAGGTTTAGGTTTAGGTTTAAGTTAAGGTTTAGGTTTAGGTTTAGGTTAAGGTTTAGGTTTAGGCTATAAGCTATAGGTTTAGAGAATTGAGAATAGTTTAAGGTATACATTTAGGAAAGGGGGTTGGGGTTCGAGATCGGGTTTAGGTTTGGGTTTTCCAGTTAATGTTTAGGTTTAAGTTAGGGAGTTGAGATTTGGATTAGGTGTTGGTTTAGGTTTAGGGATTTGAGAATACATTTAGGTTTCGGGTTTAGGTTTAGGTTTAGGTTATAAGTTTCGGTTTAGGTTTAGTTTAAGGTTTAGGTTTAGGTTTAGGTTATAAGCTATAGGATTTGGGAATTAAGAATAGGTTAAGGTTTAGGTTTAGGAAATCGGGTTCGGGTTCGGGATTGGGTTTAGGTTTCGGTTTTCAAGATTAGGTTTAGGTTTAGGTTAAGGAGTTGAGATTAGGATTAGGTAGGTTTAGGTTTTGGGATTTGAGAATACATTTCGGTTTTAGGTTTATGTCACGCCCCGAACTCGGAAACCAGGCTCACAAAATTCTTAATCGCCGAATCCGGCGCCGAAAGCCTCCATGGAACCCCATTTTCGGCTCCCGGCACCCACTTACCAGGTTCTGATCCTGGGATCATACAAGGAGGATTTCTAATATCAATTTAATGCATAATGAGCATAACCAAATGCATAACCCAGGAACAATAACCACAAGAACACCATCACAAAATCCACTATGATCAAAAAAATTTGGATACTGTGTGTATGAAATGGAAATACAATATTGTAAGTGCTATAGTTTATATCCCTGTTTGTTGTCAAATTTGTGGTGCCAAAATCACTGTTATGTTATATATAACCTGCTTAAGTGAAGCTCTCTCAAGGATCAACATTCATGACTCCATGACCAAGCTAAGCTCACAACAAGGAAAGCTCACAAGACAAGACTCAAGCTGCAAGACTTCAAGAAGAGTTCAAAGCAGTTAATACACTTTCAAGATTGAGCTACATCAAGGTTTGATCTACATCAAGATTACAAGGCTTATACTTCAAGGTCTCAAGTTCCGAATGTTTCAATGTCCATACTTCATGTTTGAGGTTTGATTGACCATAGGTTGACCTTAGAAGTAGGTCATTTCGGATACATAAACCGAATGTTTATTTTACATGTGATTGGTCTGTTCTTCGACTAGTCCTAGGCCTTCTTCGACTAGTCCTAGACTTGCTTCGACCAGTCTAAGATATTCCTCGACCAGTCGTAAGTTTGTTACATATTTCGGATAAAATCTGTTAGCCTTCGACTAGTCCAGGAATCTGTTCGACCAGTCGTAGGAACAGTGTCGACTGATCTTCGACCAGTCGTACAACCTTCGACTCGAAGTCCAGCGAAGGTTTACAGGACCTACGACCAGTCGTAGGAGGGCTACGACCAGTCGTAGAACGATCAAAGTATATCCCGTCGGATTTTTTAAATATCTGTTATGGCTTCGACTAGTCGAAGAGCACTCTAGACCAGTCAAAGACCCGATCTTCTCACCTATAAATAGTGCACGAATGTCAGAAGAAATTATCGAATTAATTAAAGTATCCAAGCCAATCCTCATCGAACTTCTGAGAGATAATTCTGTGCTCCATCTAAGCTAAGTGTGCTTATTTAATATTTTCCTTCCTTAGCTTTATTTTAATTGATTTTATTTCTGTTATTCCAATCTGATTTGATAGAGGAATTATTATTCCCTTTCTTTAGAATCAAAATCAATTAAGGCAAGCCCTATTTGGTTTAATTGAAAATCTATTAGAACTAGAACCATTGTAATCGAGTACTGGACATTGAACTTGGACATTCAATCATCTACTTTGATTTGGTTCTACCGGGCTGCTACAACGAAGAAGATATTCAAGTATTTTACATATTGTAAATTCCTTTCTATTATTTTGGTTTCTTTCAAGATTTGCCAGAAAAATCTTGTTATATTGGTTATCTGAGGAGAGCTAGGAAAACTCAGAAGTGGGGTTTTTTAATTGTGTAAGCCCACATACAAAGACACAATTGTAAGAGTTTTGGGTGAACCTGGGAAAACCTATTTGTTAGTAAACGCTAATATCCCCTGTGTGAGGATATTAGGAGTGGAGTAGCTTTTTGTGTGGCTGTTGTTTAACAGTTGGTGAACACACAGGCGAACCACTATAAACCCTTGTGTTGTGGTTGAATGGTTTATACTTCTATTCTTTAATTATTCTTTTGTGGGTTGTATGTATGGTGGTGAATGCTGTAATCATTTAATTCAAGCTTTGTGGGAATGTTGTAATAATTTAGAATTTATTTTCTGCTATTCCTTTATCAGCTTGATATTTTAATTTCATTTGAAAGTTGTTCCAGCAAGGTTGCCCTGCCATTTTTATGGTGTATGGCTGTCCCTAGAACAATACATTTTTAATTACAAGTTATTTCAATTCAGTTTGTATTTCTTTTTATATTCCTCTTCGATTTGAGACTTGATACAAAGACCTTTCTAGAAATAAGGTTGTCTTACCATAAACTCTGTTTTTAGTGTAAGGTTGTCCTTAGAACAATGTTTGTATCAACCTCTCAAGATCTGAATTTTGAGGTTATTTTAATTTACTGCATTGTGATTTACTTTGGCTATCATATTCTTTATTATTCCGCTGCGATAAGTTTTTATTTGGCATTGTCCTATTCACCCCCCCTCTAGGACATATAGCTTGGCCTTTTCAAGTGGTATCAGAGCCTAATAGCTCCTTTTTTGGATTCAATTCCTGAGCTAACGATTTAAGCTATTTAAGATGTCAAATTTTGATAGCCTTTCAGTCACAAGGCCTCCACCCTTTGATGGGTCCGACTATGCCTATTGGAAAGCCAGAATGAGGATCTTCCTCAAATCAATGGTTGAAAATGTGTGGCAAGCCACAGTGACTGAATGGAATCCTCCTATCATGGAAGTTACTGGGGTTGACGGTTCAAAATCAATGAAAGTCACACCATATTACCAATGGACCACACTTCAGAAAAGTGAGAGTAGTGCAAATGCTAAAGTACTAAATGCAATTACTTGCGCACTATCACCGGATGAGTTTAAAAGAATCATTTCCTATGATACTGCAAAGCAAGCTTGGGCTATATTAGAAATGACACACGAGGGTACTACAATTGTCAAAAAGTCTAAAGTCCAACTCCTCACAACCAGATTTGAAGAAATTCATATGGAGGAAAATGAAATGTTTATGGACTTTTATACTAGATTAAATGACATTGTAAACTCAATGTGGGGTCTTGGCGATAAAATCCCAGAAAGTAAAGTGTGTGCAAAAATATTACGCTCACTTCCGGAACAGTTCAATTCTAAAGTAACCGCGATCCAGGAACTTCGTGATACGGATAATATGAGGGTAGAAGAACTAGTTGGTTCACTACAAACCTACGAGTTAAACTTTAAAGCTCCTAAAGGAAAATCTATCGCACTAAAATCTTCTCAATGTAATTCAGAAGAAAATTCTGATTCAGAAGATGATATGGCTCTTTTAGCTTAAAAATTTTACAAGATTTTCAAAAGCAAGAAAAGGGTTGATTTTCAAAAATCAAATGATAAAAAGAAGTTTAGACCCAAATCTCAAAAATCTTTGAAAGATAGTCAATGTTACAACTGTCTAGAATATGGGCACTTAGCAAATAGATGTCCTAAAAGGGACAAACCCAAGAAGAAGGGTATGTTGGCTACATGGGATGAATCATCTGATTCTGAAGGTTCTTCTGAATCAGAAGATTCTGAAACTGAGTCGGGCAATGAGGTTAAAGCTCTTATGACTCTAGCCAAATTCACATTTTCAGATAATGACTCAACAAGTGAAGAAAATCTGAATAGTGAATGTGAAAATGAAGATGATCTTCAAGATGCTTACAATGCCCTATATAAGGAAAGTTGTAAAATTGCTGTCAAACTTAAACTTCAAAAAGAAAAGTTTTCTAAACTCAAAAATTGTTTTGAAACACTTGTCTTAGAAAAATCTCAAATTTCAGATTGTTTTGAAAAATCAAAATGCGATTTGGAATTCAAAAACTCACTAATTGTTGATTTAAAATCTGAAATTGAGAAACTTAAAACTGAAGTATCTTCTCTTCTGAGTTTAAAGGACACATGGAAATATGCCCAAGGTGATTCAAAGTTGGAGAAACTTTTATCCGGATCAAGAAAATGCGGCAATCGATCCGGGTTGGGCTATGATAAAAATTTACCTCCTAAACAAAAGTATACTCCTCCTATGTTTGTTAAAGGAGAGTCCTCAAACTCAAAAGGGAAAAGTACTTATCAAGATTTTTCTAAAAATTCAAAAACTTTTCAAAAACCTAGAAGTAGCCATGTCAACTTTAATCAGAAACGAAATCCACTAGCTGAAAAGATAGTTGATTTACTCAAGGAGCTCTTAAAATCTAACTCTACAGGTCATTCCTACAAATATACACAAAAAAAGACCAACTATGTTCCTAAACCCAAAACAGTTATGAAATGGGTTCCTAAAGTTACCTGCTTGGTTGCTTACACTGCTTTCAAAGCAACAAGTCATTCAAAGTGGTACCTAGACAGTGGATGCTCCAGGCATATGATAGGTGACAAAGCTTTATTCACCGATCTGAAAGATATGACTGATGGCTCAGTCACATTTGGTGATGGTAGCAACTGCAAGATAATAGGCCAAGGTACGGTTCAACTTTTTAATCTTCCGGTGTTTAAAAATGTTTTATATGTTGAAGGCCTAAAGCACAACTTGCTTAGTATATCACAAATATGTGATAATAACCATAATGTTCGGTTTTCTAATTAAAGCTGTGAGATATTAAATAATAAGGGTTCTGTAATATTAACTGGACGTAGAACGTCTGAAAATTGCTATATTATTAGTGAATCCAGCTCATCTAATCAAACATGTTACATGGTCCATACAGACGAGACTGACTTATGGCACAAACGTCTTGGACATGTACATTATCGAAATTTATATCGATTGAGCAAACGAGAACTTGTAAGAGGTTTACCCAAACTTCAGAAATTAGATAAAATATGTGGTGAGTGCCAGATAGGCAAACAAATAAAGAACTCACACAAAAAGGTGAATTCAAATACCACATCAAGACCACTCGAACTTCTCCACATGGATCTAATAGGACCTATCAGAATGGAAAGTCGTGGTGGGAAAAAGTATATCTTGGTAATAGTTGATGACTTTACCAGATTCACTTGGGTAGTCTTCTTAAGGGACAAATCTGAAACCCTTGAAGAAGTAAGAAAAGTTCTCAAAAGGATTCAAACTGAAAAATCTTCTCAAATCAGTAAAATTCGTAGTGATCATGGATCTGAATTTGAGAATAGCAATTTTGAGAAGTTCTGTACCGATCAAGGAATATTACATGAATTCTCCGCTTCCAAAACTCCACAATAAAATGGAATTGTAGAAAGGAAGAATAGGGTGCTTCAAGAAATGGCTAATGTTATGTTGAATAGCATGAAGCTCTCTAAAAATCTTTGGGCTGAAGCAGTCAACACAGCTTGCTATATTATTAACCGAGTTTACACTAGAAAAGATAATAATAAAATGGCTTACGAATTGTGGTTCAATAAAAAGCCTACTGTTAAATACTTTCGAGTTTTTGGCAGCAAGTGCTACATTTTACGTGATCGTGAAAATTTGGGAAAGTTCGATACGAAGAGTGATGAAGGTATTTTTCTAGGATATTCTTTAAACAGTCGAGCTTATAGGGTCCTGAACAAAAGGACTGGTGTGATTCAAGAATCCATTAATGTTGTCATTGATGATCATTTAAACACACCAACTTCTAATTCAGATAAGGATGAAGTACTAATCATTGATAAACCTGATACTTCATTGAATCAAACTGATTTTGAGTTGAGGACTGTTAAAGATCATCCAACCACACAAATTCTTGGAAACCCTCTCACCGGTGTTCGCACCCATAGACAACTTGAGGATATATGTAATTATGTATGTTTTACATCCCAAATTGAACCATCAATCGTAAAAGAAGCTCTTGCTGATGAAAATTGGATTGTTGCAATGCAAGATGAACTCAACCAATTCATAAGAAATGATGTTTGGTATCTCGTACCAAGACCTAAAGATAAACACATCATTGGAACAAAATGGATATTCAAAAATAAGTCTGACGAATGTGGAAATATAATTAGAAACAAGACTAGACTAGTGGTACAAGGTTATACTCAAATTGAAGGAACTGTTTCGATGAAACCTTTGCACCAGTAGCACGTCTTGAATCTATTAGACTATTTATATCCATTGCATGTTTTAAAAAGATAAAGATCTATCAGATGGATGTGAAAAGTGCTTTTCTAAATGGCGATTTACATGAAGAAGTCTATGTTAAACAACCAATGGGATTTGAAGATTCCAAAAATACTGATCATGTATATCGGCTTAAAAAGACACTTTATGGATTAAAACAAGCACCTAGGGCATGGTATGAGAAACTAACAAAATTTCTTTTAAGTCATAATTTTCAAATGGGATCTGTTGATAAAACTCTGTTTGTTAAGAAACATAATGATCATATCTTAATGGTGCAGATTTATGTTGATGATATCATTTATGGATCAACTTGTACTGACTTGACTACTGAGTTTGCAGATTTGATGAAATCACAGTTCGAAATGAGCATGGTTGGGGAATTGACTTATTTCCTTGGATTGCAAGTAAAGCAACAACCTGAAGGAATATTCATTTCTCAATCTAAGTATGCTTTGAATCTAATCAAGAGATTTGGATTTGACAATGGCAAAAATTTTGATACTCCTATGAGTACTACCCTGAAACTATCAAAAGACTCTAATGGTAAAAATGTTGACTCAAAACTTTATCGGAGTATGATTGGTAGTTTGTTATATTTAACTGCTAGTAGACCTGATATTTCTCTAAGTGTTGGTATTTACGCAAGATATCAATCTGATCCAAAAGAATCTCACTTGATTGCTGTCAAGCGAATTATTAGATATGTTGCAAGTACTGTAAATCTCGGTCTCTGGTATCCTCATGAAACCAATGTCCAATTAGCTGGGTACTCGGATGCTGACTGGGTTGGTAATCTAGATGATAGAAAATCAACCAGTGGTGGTTGTTTTTACATTGGAAATTGTCTAGTTTCCTGGTTTAGTAAGAAATAAAATTCTATATCACTTTCAACAGCTCACAGTTGGTAATGCATGTACACAGCTTGTTTGGATGCAACGAATGCTAAGTGATTATGGAATTAAACAGGATTCTATGTTATTACACTGTGATAATTCCAGTGCGATAAATATTTCAAAAAATCCTATTCAGCATTCTCGTACTAAGCACATTGACATTAGATTTCATTATATAAGGGAATTAGTAGAAGAAAAAGTTATATCTCTAGAATATATTCCTACTGAAGATCAACGTGCTGATATTTTCACAAAACCTCTCGATAAAAGTAGGTTCAAAAAGATGAAATTTGATCTTGGCATGTGTATTTTAAATTGATAATTTATGCCTTCTTGTATTAGAGTGTATATATTTGCTAGATTGAATTCCAAATTTTTGTTTAAATTGCAAGAAAATTGAATTTTTGGGGTTTGTACGACCAGTCGTGAGTATACACGACTAGTCGTACTACGACCGGTCGTAGATACCCACGACCAGTCGTGGAACACGGGTTTCACTTAAATTGGGGCTTTTTCTCTTTCTTCCTCATGTTTCCTCTCATGACTTCCTTTCTTTAGTTCTCCTTTGTCATGTTGTGACAAAAAGGGGGAGAATGGTTTGTTCTTAATGTGATTATAAGGGGAGTAGCAGTGGTTATGTTACCCAGGGAGAGTTAGGGGGAGTATATGTTTGATCTTGTTGAATGAAACTGGTTGAATGTTAAATGTTGAATATTGATTTGCATGTATTAACCAGATGTTTTACTTTTGTTTGGTTATGTGTTTTGTCACTAATTTGACAAAGGGGGAGATTGTAAGTGCTATAGTTTATATCCCTATTTGTTGTCAAATTTGTGGTGCCAAAATCACTGTTATGTTATATATAACCTGCTTAAGTGAAGCTCTCTCAAGGATCAACATTCATGACTCCATGACCAAGCTAAGCTCACAACAAGGAAAGCTCACAAGACAAGACTCAAGCTGCAAGACTTCAAGAAGAGTTCAAAGCAGTTAATACACTTTCAAGATTGAGCTACATCAAGGTTTGATCTACATCAAGATTACAAGGCTTATACTTCAAGGTCTCAAGTTCCGAATGTTTCAATGTCCATACTTCATGTTTGAGGTTTGATTGACCATAGGTTGACCTTAGAAGTAGGTCATTTCGGATACATAAACTGAATGTTTATTTTACATGTGATTGGTCTGTTCTTCGACTAGTCCTAGGCCTTCTTCGACTAGTCCTAGACTTGCTTCGACCAGTCTAAGATATTCCTCGACCAGTCGTAAGTTTGTTACATATTCCGGATAAAATCTGTTAGCCTTCGACTAGTCCAGGAATCTGTTCGACCAGTCGTAGGAACAGTGTCGACTGATCTTCGACCAGTCGTACAACCTTCGACTCGAAGTCCAGCGAAGGTTTACAGGACCTACGACCAGTCGTAAGAGGGCTACGACCAGTCGTAGAACGATCAAAGTATATCCCGCCAGATTTTTTAAATATCTATTATGGCTTCGACTAGTCGAAGAGCACTCTAGACCAGTCAAAGACCCGATCTTCTCACCTATAAATAGTGCACGAATCTCAGAAGAAATTATCGAATTAATTAAAGTATCCAAGCTAATCCTCGTCGAACTTCTGAGAGATAATTCTGTGCTCCATCCAAGTTAAGTGTGCTTATTTAATATTTTCCTGCCTTAGCTTTATTTTAATTGATTTTGTTTCTGCTATTCCAATCTGATTTGATAAAGAGGAATTATTATTCCCTTTCTTTGGAATCAAAATCAATTAAGGCAAGCCCTATTTGGTTTAATTTAAAATCTATTAGAACTAGAACCATTGTAATCGAGTACTGGACATTGAACTTGGACATTCAATCATCTACTTTGATTTGGTTCTACCGGGCTGCTACAACGAAGAAGATATTCAGGTATTTTACATATTGTAAATTCCTTTCTATTATTTTGGTTTCTTTCAAGATTTGCCAGAAAAATCTTGTTATATTGGTTATCTGAGGAGAGCCAGGAAAACTCAGAAGTGGGGTTTTTTAATTGTGTAAGCCCACATACAAAGACACAATTGTAAGGGTTTTGGGTGAACCTGGGAAAATCTATTTGTTAGTAAACGCTAATATCCCCTGTGTGAGGATATTAGGAGTGGAGTAGCTTTTTGTGTGGCTATTGTTTAACAGTTGGTGAACACACAGGCGAACCACTATAAACCCTTGTGTTGTGGTTGAATGGTTTATACTTCTATTCTTTAATTATTCTTTTGTGGGCTGTATGTATGGTGGTGAATGCTGTAATCATTTAATTCAAGCTTTGTGGGAATGTTGCAATAATTTAGAATTTATTTTCTGCTATTCCTTTATCAGCTTGATATTTTAATTTCATTTGAAAGTTGTTCCAGTAAGGTTGCCCTGCCATTTTTATGGTGTATGGCTGTCCCTAGAACAATACATTTTTAATTACAAGTTATTTCAATTCAGTTTGTATTTCTTTTTATATTCCTCTTCGATTTGAGACTTGATACAAAGACCTTTCTAGAAATAAAGTTGTCCTACCATAAACTCTGTTTTTGGTGTAAGGTTGTCCTTAGAACAACGTTTATATCAACCTCTCAAGATCTAAATTTTGAGGTTATTTTAATTTACTGCATTGTGATTTACTTTGGCTATCATATTCTTTATTATTCCGCTTCGATAAGTTTTTATTTGGCATTGTCCTATTCACCCCCCCTCTAGGACATATAGCTTAGCCTTTTCAAATATGACGAAAGCAACAAAGCTCTAGAAGCTCACCAGGATGCAGCCGTAGCATAGTAGCAGCAGGAGCATGCAGACGAGCCTTTAGGTTAAGGTTATAGGTTTAGGTTAATGTTTAGGTTTAGGTTTAGGTTTAGATTATAAGTTACGGGTTTAAGGAATTGAGAATAGGTTAAGGTTTAGGTTTAGGAAATCGGGTTTGAGTTCGGGATCGGGTTTAGGTTTGGGTTTTCAAGTTTAGGTTTAGCTTTAGGTTAGGGAGTTGAGATTAGGATTAGGTGTAGGTTTAGGTTTAGCGATTTGAGAATACATTTAGGTTTTAGGTTTAGGTTTAGGTTATAGGTTATAGGTTAAGGTTTAGGTTTTAGGTTTAGGCTAAGGTTTGGTTAGAGGTTATTAGTTTAGATTATAGGTTACAGGTTAAGATTTTATCTCATAGGTTTAGGTTTAAGTTTAGGTTAAGGTTTTAGTTTTTGTTTAGGTAAAGGTTTAGGTTTAGGTTATAAGCTATAGGCTTAGGGAATTGAGAATAGGTTAAGGTTTAGGTTTAGGAAATCGTGTTCAGGTTTGGGATAGAGTTTAGGTTTGGGTTTACAAGTTTAAGTTTAGGTTTAGGTTACGGAGTTGAGATTGGGATTAGGTGTAGGTTTAGGTTTAGGGATTTGAAAATACATTTAGGTTTTGAGTTTAGGTTTAGGTTTAGGTTATAGGTTTAGGTTTAGTTTTAGGTTAAGGTTTAGGTTTAGGATTAGGTTTAGGTTTAGGTTATAAGCTATAGGTTTAGGGAATTGAGAATAGGTTAAGGTTTAGGTTAAGGAAATCGAGTTCAGGTTCAGGATCGGGTTTACGTTTGGGTTTTCAAGTTTAGGTTTAGGTTTAGGTTAGGGAGTTGTGATTAGGATTAGGTGTAGGTTTAGGTTTAGGAATTTGAGAATACATTTAGGTTTTGGGTTTAGGTTTAGGTTTAGGTTTAGGTAAAGGTTTAGGTTTAGGTTATAAGCTATAGGTTTAGGGAATTGAGAATAGGTTAAGGTTTAGGTTTGGGAATCGGGTTCGGGTTCGGGATCGGGTTTAGGTTTGGGTTTTTAAGTTTAGGTTTAGGTTTAGGTTAGGGAGTTGAGATAAGGTTTAGATGCAGATTTAAGTTTAGGGATTTGAGAATACATTTAGGTTTAAGGTTTAGGTTTAGGTTTTAGGTTTTAGGTTTAGGCTAAGGTTAGGTTATAGGTTATAAGTTTAGGTTATAGGTTATAGGTTAAGGTTTTAGGTCATAGGTTTAGGTTAAGGTCTAGGCTTAGGTTTAGGTTAAGGTTTAGGTTAAGGTTATAAGCTATAGGTTTAGGTAATTGAAAATAGGTTAAGGTTTTGCTTTAGGAAATCTGGTTCGGGTTCGGGATTGGGTTTAAGTTTGGGTTTTCAAGTTTAGGTTTGGGTTTAGGTTAAGGAGTTGAGATTAGGATTAGGTGTAGGTTTAGGTTTAGGGATTAGACAATACATTTAGGTTTTAGATTTAGGTCTATGTTTTAGGTTATAGGTTAAGGTTTCGGTTTTAGGTTTAGGCTAAGGTTAGGTTATAGGTTATAAGTTTAGGTTATAGGTTATAGGTTAAGGTTTTATGTCATAGATTTAGGTTTAAGTTTAGGTTAAGGTTTAGGTTTTGGTTATATGCTATAGTTTTAGGGAATTGAGAATGGTTTAAGGTTTAGGTTTAGGAAATCGGGTTCGGTTTCGGGATCGGGTTTAGGTTTGGGTTTTTAAGTTTAGGTTTAGGTTTAGGTTAGGGAGTTGAGATTAGGATTAGGTGTAGGTTTAGGTTTAAGGATTTGAGAATACATTTAGGTTTTGGGTTTTGGTTTAGGTTTTAGGTTTAGCTTTAGGTTTTAGGTTATAGGCTAAGGTTTAGGTTTTAGGTTTAGGTTATGGTTAGGTTATAGGTTATAAGTTTAGGTTATAGGTTATAGGTCAAGGTTTTAGATCATAGCTTTTGTGTTAGGTTAAGGTTATCGGTTTAGGTTAGGGTTTAGGTTTTGGTTTAGGTTAAGGTTTATGTTTAATTTATAAGCTATAGTTTTAGGAAATTGAGAATAGGTTAAGGTTTAGGTTTAGGAAATCTGGTTCGGGTTCGGGATAGGATTTAGGTTTGGGTTTTTAAGTTTAGGTTTAAGTTTAGGTTAGAGAGTTGAGATTAGGATTAGGTGTAGGTTTAGGTTTAGGGATTTGAGAATACATTAAGGTTATAGGTTTAGGTTTACGTTTTAGGTTATAGGTTAAGGTTTAGGTTTTTGGTTTAGGTTAAGGCTAGGTTATAGGTTATAAGTTTAGGTTATAGGTTATAGGTTAAGGTTTTAGGTCATAGGTTTTGATTTAGGTTAAGGTTATAGGTTTAGGTTAAGGTTTAGGTTTAGGTTTAGGTTTAGATTATAAGATATAGGTTTAGGGAATTGAGTATAGGTTAAGGTTTAGGTTTGGGAAATCGGTTTTGGGTTTGAGATCGGGTTTAGGTTTGGGTTTTCAAGTTTAGGTTTAGGTTTAGGTTAGGGAGTTGAGATTAGGATTAGTTGTGGGTTTATGTTTAGGGATTTGAGAATACATTTAGGTTTTGGGTTTAGGTTTAGGTTTAGGTTTAGGTAAAGGTTTAGGTTTTGGTTTTAAGCTATAGGTTTAGGGAATTGAGAATAGGCTAAGGTTTAGGTTTAGGAATCGGGTTCGGGTTCGAGATCGGGTTTAGGTTTGAGTTTTTAAGTTTAGGTTTAGGTTTAGGTTAGGGAGTTGAGATTAGGATTAGGTGTAGATTTAGGTTTAGGGATTAAAGAATACATTTAGGTTTAAGGTTTAGGATTAGGTTTTAGGTTATAGGTTAAGGTTTAGGTTTTAGGATTAGGCTAAGGTTAGGTTATAGGTTATAAGTTTAGGTTATAGGTTATTGGTTAAAGTTTTAGGTCTTAGGTTTAGGTTTAGTTTTAGGTTAAGGTCTAGGTTTAGGTTTAGGTTATGGTTTAGATTTATGTTATAAGCTATAGTTTTATGGAATTGAGAATAGGTTATGGTTTTGGTTTGGGAAATCGGTTTTGGGTTCGGGATCGGTTTTAAGTTTGGGTTTTCAAGTTTAGGTTTAGTTTTAGGTTAAGGAGTTGAGATTAGGATTAGGTGTATGTTTAGGTTTAGGGATTTGAGAATACATTTAGGTTTTAGGTTTAGGTCTAGGTTTTAGGTAATAGGTTAAGGTTTCGGTTTTAGGTTTATGCTAAGGTTAGGTTATAGGTTATAAGTTCAGGTTATAGGTTATAGGTTAAGGTTTTAGGTCATAGGTTTAGGTTTAGGTTTAGGTTAAGGTTTAGGTTTAGGTTAGATGCTATATGTTTTGGGAATTGAGAATGGGTTAAGGTTTAGGTCATAGGTTATAAGTTCAGGTTATAGGTTATAGGTTATAGGTTGAGGTTTTAGGTTTATGGGTTAAGGTTAGGTTATAAGTTCAGGTTATAGGTTATAAGTTCAGGTTATAGGTTATAGGTTATATGTTATAAGTTCAGGTTAAAGGTTATAAGTTCAGGTTATAGGTTATAAGTTCAGGTTATAGGTTATTGGTTTTCAAGTTTAGGTTTAAGGTTTTAGGTTACAAGTTATTGGTTATAAGTTCAAGTTATAGGTTATAAGTTATAGGTTATAAGTTTAGGTTAAGGTTTTAGGTCATAGGCTTTGGTTTAGGTTAAGGTTATCGGTTTAGGTTAGGGTTTAGGTTTTGGTTTAGGTTTTGGTTTAGGTTTAATTTATAAGCTATAGGTTTAGGGAATTGAGAATAGGGTAAGGTTTATGATTAGGAAATCGGGTTCATGTTCGGGATTGGGTTTAGATTCGGGTTTTCAAGTTTAGGTTTAAGTTTAGGTTAGGGAGTTTAGTTTAGGATTAGTTGTAGGTTTAGGTTTAGGGATTTAAGAATACATTTAGGTTTTAGGTTTAGGTTTAGGTTTTAGGTTATAGGTTAAGGTTTAGGTTTTAGGTTTAGGCTAAGGTTAGGTTATAGGTTATAAGTTTAGCTTATAGGTTATAGGTTAAAGTTTAAGGTCAGAGGTTTAGGTTTAGGTTTAGGTTAAGGTTTAGGTTTAAGTTATAAGCTATAGGTTTAGAGAATTGAGAATAGGTTAAGGTTTACGTTTAGGAAATCGGGTTCGAGTTCGGGATCGGGTTTAGGTTTGGGTTTTCAAGTTTAGGTTTAGGTTTTCAAGTTTAGGTTTAGGTTTAGGTTAGGGAGTTGAGATTAGGATTAGGTGTAGGTTTTGGTTTAGGGATTTGAGAATAGGTTAAGGTTTAGGTTTAGGAAATCGTGTTCGGGTTCGGGATCGGGTTTAGGTTTGGGTTTTCAAGTTTAAGTTTAGGTTTAGGTTAGGAAGTTGAGATTAGGATTAGGTGTAGGTTTAGGTTTAGGGATTTGAGAATACATTTAGGTTTTGGGTTTAGGCTTAGCTTTAGGTTATAGGTTTGGGTTTAGTTTTAGGTTAAGGTTTTCGTCTAGTTTTAGGTTTAGGTTTAGGTTATAAGCTATAGGTTTAGGGAATTTAGAATAGGTTAAGGTTTAGATTTAGGAAATCGGGTTCGGGTTCGAGATCGGCTTTATGTTTGGATTTTCAAGTTTAGGTTTAGGTTTAGGTTAGGGAGTTGAGATTAGGATTAGATGTATGTTTAGGTTTAGGGATTTGAGAATATATTTAGGTTTTAGGTTTATCTTTAGGTTAAGGTTTAGGTTTAGGTTTAGGTTTAGTTTTAGGTTATAAGCTATAGGCTTAGGGAATTGAGAATTGGTTAAGGTTTATGTTTAGGAAATCGGGTTCGGGTTCTAGATCGGGTTTCGGTTTGGATTTTCAAGTTTAGGTTTAGGTTTAGGTTAGGGAGTTGAGATTAGGTTTAGGTGTAGGTTTAGGTTTAGGGATTTGAGAATACATTTAGGTTTAGGGTTTGGGTTTAGTTTTAGGTTTAGGTTAAGGTTTAGGTTTATTTTATATGCTATAGGTTTAGGGAATTGAGAATAGGTTAAGGTTTAGGATTAGGAATCGGGTTCGGGTTCGGGATCGAGTTCAGGTTTGGGTTTTTAAGTTTTGGTTTAGGTTTAGGTTAGGGAGATGATATTAGGATTAGGTTTAGATTTAGGTTTAGGGATTTGATAATACATTTAGGTTTAAGGTTTAGGTTTAGGTTTTAGGTTAGAGGTTAAGGTTTAGGTTTTAGGTTTAGGATAAGTTTAGGTTATAGGTTATAGGTTAAGGTTTTTGGTCAGAGGTTTAGGTTTAGGTTTAGGTTAAGGTCTAGGTTTAGGTTCATGTTAAGGTTTAGGTTTAGGTTATAAGCTATAGATTTTGGGATTTGAGAATAGGTTAAGGTTTAGATTTGGAAAATCGGGTTCTGGTTCGGGATCGGGTTTAAGTTTGAGTTTTCAAGTTTAGGTTTTGGTTTAGGTTAAGGAGTTTAGATTAAGATTAGGTGTTGGTTTAGGTTTTGGGAATTGAGAATACATTTTGGTTTTAGGTTTAGGTCTAGGTTTTAGGTTATAGGTTACGGTTTCGGTTTTAGGTTTAGGCTAAGGTTAGGTTATAGGTTATAAGTTTAGGTTTTAGGCTATAGGTTTAGGTTTTAGGTCATAGGTTTAGGTTTAGGTTTAGGTCAAGGTTTAGGTTTAAGGTTATAGGATAAGGTTTCGGTTTTAGGTTTGGGCTAAGGTTAGGTTATAGGTTATAGGTAATGGTTTTAGGTCATAGGTTTAGGTTTGAGAATACATTTAGGTTTTAGGTTTAGGTTTAGGTTTTAGGTTATAGGTTAAGATTTAGGTTTTAGGCTTAGGCTAAGGTTAGGTTATAACTTGTAAGTTTAGCTTATAGGTTATTGGTTAAAGTTTTTGGTCATAGGTTTAGGTTTAGGTTTAGGTTTAGGTTTAGTTTTAGGTTATAAGCTATAGGTTTAGAGAATTGAGAATAGGTTAAGGTTTAGGTTTAGAAAATCGGGTATGGGTTCGGGATCGGGTTTAAGTTTGGGTTTTCAAGTTTTTCTTTAGGTTTAGGTTAGGGAGTTGAGATTAGGATTAGGTGTAGGTTTAGGTTTTGCGATTTGAGAATTCATTTAGGTTTTTGGTTTAGGTTTAGGTTTGTGTTATAGGTTTAGGTTTAGGTTTTGGTTAAGGTTTAGGTTTAGGTTATAAGCTATAGGTTTAGGGAATTGAGAATAGGTTAAGGTTTAGGTTTAGGAAATCGGGTTCGTGTTCGGGATTAGGTTTAGGTTTGGGTATTCAAGTTTTGTTTTACGTTTAGGTTAGGGAGTTGAGATTAGGATTAGGTGTAGGTTTAGGTTTTGAGATTTGAGAATACATTTAGGTTATAGGTTTAGGTCTAGGTTTTAGATTATAGGTTAAGGTTAAGGTTTCGGGTTTAGGCTAAGGTTAGGTTATAGGTTATAAGTTTAGGTCATAGGTTATAGGTTAAGGTTTTAGGTCATAGGTTTTGATTTAGGTTAAGGTTATAAGTTTAAGTTAAGGTTTAGGTTTAGATTATAAGCTATAGGTTTAGGGAATTGAGAATAGGTTAAGGTTTTGGTTTAGGAAATCGGGTTCGGGTTTAGGATCAGATTTAGGTTTGGGTTTTCCAGTTTAGGTTTAGGTTTAGGTCAGGGAGTTGAGATTAGGATTAGGTGTAGGTTTAGGTTTAGCAATTTGAGAATACATTTAGGTTTTAGGTTTAGGTTTAAGTTTTAGGTTATAGGTTAAGGTTTAGGTTTGAGGTTTTGGATAAGGTTAGATTAGAGGTTATAAGTTTAGATTATAGGTTACAGGTTAAGATTTTAGGTCATAGGTTTAGGTTTAGGTTTAGGTTTACGTTAAGGTTTTGGTTTCGGTTTTTGTTAGGGTTTAGGTTTAGGTTATAAGCTATAGGTTTAGGGAATTGAGAATAGGTTAAGGTTTAGGTTTAGGAAATCGGTTTCATGTTCGGGATCAGGTTTAGGTTTGGGTTTTCAAGTTTAGGTTTAGGTTTAGGTTAGAGAGTTGAGATTAGGATTAGGTGAAGGTTTAGATTTAGGGATTTGAGAATACATTTAGGTTTTGTGTTTAGGTTTAGGTTTATGTTGTAGGTTTAGGTTTAGTTTTATGTTATGGTTTGGGTTTAGGTTTTGGTTTAGGTTTAGGGTATAAGCTATAGGTTTAGGGAACTGAGAATAAGTTAAGGTTTAGGTTTAGGAAATCGGGTTCGGGTTCGGGATCGGGTTTAGGTTTGGGTTTTCAAGTTTAGGGTTAGGTTTAGGTTAGGGAGTTGACATTAGGATTAGATGTAGGATTAGGTTTAGGGATTTGAGAATACATTTAGGATTTGGGTTTAGGTTTAGGTTTCGGTTATAGGTTTAGGTTTAGATTTAGGTTTAGGTTATGAGCTATAGGTTTAGGGAATTGAGCTTAGGTAAAGGTTTAGGTTTAGGAAATTGGTTCCGGTTCGGGATTGGGTTTAAGTTTGGGTTTTTAAGTTTAGGTTTAGTCCTAGGTTAGGGAGTTGAGATTAGTATTAGATGTAGGTTTAGGTTTAGGGATTTGAGAATACATTTAGGTTTTAGGTTTATGTTTAGATTTTGGTTATAGGTTTAGGTTTAGGTTTAAGTTAAGGTTTAGGTTTAGGTTTAGGTTATAAGCTAGAGGGTTTAGGGAATTGAGAATAGGTTAAGGTTTAGGGTTAGGAAATCGGGTTCGGGTTCAGGATCGGGTTTAGTTTTGGGTTTTCAAGTTTAGGTTTAGGTTTAGGTTAGGGAGTTGAGATTAGGATTAGGTGTAGGTTTAGGTTTAGGGATTTGCGAATACTTTTAGGTTTTAGGGTAAGGTTTAGCTTTAAGTTTAGGTTAAGGTTTAAGGTTTAGGTTTAGGAAACGGGTTCGGGTTCAGGATCGGGTTTCGGTTTGGGTTTTTAAGTTTAGGTTTAGGTTTAGGTTAGGGAGTTGAGATTAGGATTAGGTGTAGATTTAGGTTTAGGGATTTGAGAATACATTTAGGTTTAAGGTTTAGGTTTCGGTTCTTGGTTATAGGTTAAGGTTTAGGTTTATGCTAAGGTTTGGTTATAGGTTATAAGTTTAGGTTATAGGTTATAGGTTAAGGTTTTTGGTCATAGGTTTAGGTTTATGTTTAGGTTAAGGTCTAGGTTTAGGTTTAGGTTTAGGTTATAAGATATCGGTTTAGGGAATTGAGAATAGGTTAAGTTTTAGGTTTAGGAAATCGGGTTCCGGTTCGGGATCAGGTTTAAGTTTGGGTTTTCAAGTTTAGGTTTAGGTTTAGGTTAAGGAGTTGAGATTAGGATTTGGTGTAGGTTTAGGTTTAGGGATTTGAGAATACATTTAGGTTTTAGGTTTAGGTTTAGGTTTTAGGTTATAGGTTAAGGTTTCGGTTTTAGGTTATAGGTTATAAGTCTAGGTTGTAGGTTATAGGTTAAGGTTTTAGGTCAAAGGTTTTGGTTTAGGTTTAGGTTATAAGCTATAGGTTTAGGGAATTGAGAATGGGTTAAGGTTTAGGTTTAGGAAATCGGGTTCGGGTTCGGGATCGGGTTTAGGTTTGGTTTTCATGTTTAGGTTTAGGTTTTGGTTAGGGAGTTGAGATTAGGATTAGGTGTAGGTTTAGGTGTAGGGATTTGAGAATACATTTAGGTTTTGGGTTTAGGTTTCGGTTTTAGGTTTCACTTTAGGTTTTAGGTTATAGGCTAAGGTTTAGGTTTTAGGTTTAGGTTAAGGCTAGGTTATAGGTTATAAGTTCATGTTATAGGTTATATGTTTAGGTTTTAGGTCATAGGTTTTGGTTTAGGTTAGGGTTATCGGTTTAGGTTAGGGTTTAGGTTTTGGTTTTGGTTAAGGTTTAGGTTTAAATTATAAGCTATAGGTTTAGGGAATTGAGAATAGGTTAAGGTTTAGGTTTAGGAAATCGGGTTCGGGTTCAGGATAGGGTTTAGGTTTGGGTTTTCAAGTTTATTTTTAGATTTAGGTTAGAGAGTTGAGATTAGGATTAGGTGTAGGTTTAGGTTTAGGGATTTGAGAATACATTTAGGTTTTGTGTTTAGGTTTAGGTTTAGGTTATAGGTTTAGGTTTTGTTTTAGGTTTAGGTTTAGGTTATAAGCTATAGGTTTAGGGAATTGAGAATAGGTTAAGGTTTAGGTTTAGGAAATCGGGTTCGGGTTTGGGATCGGGTTTAGGTTTGGGTTTTCAAGTTTAGGTTTCGGTTTAGGTTCGGGAGTTGACATTAGGATTAGGTGTAGGATTAGGTTTAGGGATTTGAGAATACATTTAGGATTTGGGTTTAGGTTTAGGTTTCGGTTATAGGTTTAGGTTTAGGTTTAGGTTCCGGTTTAGGTTTAGGTTTAGGTTTAGGTTATAAGCTATAGGTTTAGGGAATTGAGCTTAGGTAAAAGTTTATGTTTAGAAAATCGGGTTCGGGTTCGGGATTGGGTTTAAGTTTGGGTTTTCAAGTTTACGTTTAGTCGTAGGTTAGGGAGTTGAGATTAGTATTAGATGTAGGTTTAGGTTTAGTGATTTGAGAATACTTTTAGGTTTTAGGTTTAGGTTTAGATTTAGGTTTAAGTTAAGGTTTAGGTTTAGGTTTAGGTTTAGGTTTAGGTTATAAGCTATATGTTTAGGGAATTGAGAATAGGTTAAGGTTTAGGGTTAGGAAATCGGGTTCGGGTTCAGGATCGGGTTTAGGTTTAAGTTTTTAAGCTTAGGTTTAGGTTTAGGTTAGGGAGTTGAGA
Source organism: Magnolia sinica (assembly GCF_029962835.1). Lineage (NCBI taxonomy): Eukaryota > Viridiplantae > Streptophyta > Magnoliopsida > Magnoliales > Magnoliaceae > Magnolia > Magnolia sinica. The sequence continues at coordinate 67,372,986 of NC_080573.1, read as the reverse complement.
TGAGGATTAGGTGTAGGTTTAGGTTTAGGGATTTGAGAATACTTTTAGGTTTTGGGGTAAGGTTTTGGTTTAAGTTTAGGTTAAGGTTTAAGGTTTAGGTTTAGGAATCGGGTTCGGGTTCAGGATCGGGTTTCGGTTTGGGTTTTTAAGTTTAGGTTTAGGTTTAGGTTAGGGAGTGGATATTAGTATTTGGTGTAGATTTAGGTTTAGGGATTTGAGAATACATTTAGGTTTAAGGTTTAGGTTTAGGTTTTTTATTATGGGTTAAGGTTTAGGTTTATGCTAAGGTTAGGTTATAGGTTATAAGTTTAGTTTATAGGTTATAGGTTAAGGTTTTTGGTCATAGGTTTAGGTTTATGTTTAGGTTAAGGTCTAGGTTTTGGTTTAGGTTTAGGTTTAGGTTATAAGCTATCGGTTTAGGGAATTGAGAATAGGTTAAGGTTTAGGTTTAGGAAATCAGGTTCGGGTTCAGGATCAGGTTTAAGTTTGGGTTTTCAAGTTTAAGTTTAGGTTTAGGTTAAGGAGTTGAGATTAGGATTAGGTGTAGGTTTAAGTTTAGGGATTTGAGAATACATTTAGGTTTTAGGTTTAGGTTTAGGTTTTAGGTTATAGGTTAAGGTTTCGGTTTTAGGTTTAGGCTAAGGTTTGGTTATAGGTTATAAGTGTAGGTTATAGGTTATAGGTTAAGGTTTTAGGTCATAGGTTATGGTTTATGTTTAGGTTATAAGCTATAGGTTTAGGGAAATGAGAATGGGTTTAGGTTTAGGTTTAGGAAATCGGGTTCGGGATCGGGATCGGGTTTAGGTTTGGGTTTTCATGTTTAGGTTTAGGTTTAGGTTAGGGAGTTGAGATTAGGATTAGGTGTAGGTTTAGGTTTAGGGATTTGAGAATACATTTAGGTTTTGGGTTTAGGTTTAGGTTTTAGGTTTAACTTTAGGTTTTAGGTTATAGGCTAAGGTTTAGGTTAAGGCTAGGTTATAGGTTATAAGTTCATGTTATAGGTTATAGGTTTAGGTTTTAGGTCATATGTTTTGGTTTAGGTTAAGGTTATCGGTTTAGGTTAGGGTTTAGGTTTTAGTTTTAGTTAAGGTTTAGGTTTAAATTATAAGCTATAGGTTTAGGGAATTGAGAATAGGTTAAATTTTAGGTTTAGGAAATCGGGTTCGGGTTCGGGATCGGGTTTAGGTTTGGGTTTTCAAGTTTAGGTTTTGGTTTAGGTTAGAGAGTTGAGATTAGGATTAGGTGTAGGTTTAGGTTTAGGGATTTGAGAATACATTTAGGTTTTTTGTTTAGGTTTAGGTTTAGGTTATAGGTTTAGGTTTAGTTTTAGGTTCAGGTTTAGGTTTAGGTTTAGGTTATAAGCTATAGGTTTAGGGAATTGAGAATTGGTTAAGGTTTAGGTTTAGGAAATCGGGTTCGGGTTCGGGATCGGGTTTATGTTTGGGTTTTCAACTTTAGGTTTAGGTTTAGGTTTAGTAGTTGACATTAGGATTAGGTGAAGGTTTAGGTTTAGGGATTTGAGAATTCATTTAGGTTTTGGGTTTAGGTTTAGGTCTAGGTTATAGGTTTAGGCTTAGGTTTAGGTTCAGGTTTAGGTTTAGGTTTAGCTTTAGGTTTAGGTTATAAGCTATAGGTTTGGTGAATTGAGAATAGGTTAAGGTTTAGTTTTAGGAAATCGGGTTCGGGTTCGGGATAGGGTTTAGTTTTGGGTTTTCAAGTTTAGGTTTAGGTTTAGGTTAGGGAGTTGAGATTAGGATTAGGTGTAGGTTTAGGTTTATGGATTTGAGAATACATTTAGGTTTTGGGGTAAGGTTTAGCTTTAAGTTTAGGTTAAGGTTTAAGGTTTAGGTTTAGGAATCGGGTTCGGCTTCAGGATCGGGTTTCCGTTTGGGTTTTTAAGTTTAGGTTTAGGTTTAGGTTAGGGAGTTGAGATTAGGATTAGGTGTAGATTTAGGTTTAGGGATTTGAGAATACATTTAGGTTTAGGTTTTTGGTTATAGGTTAAGGTTTAGGTTTATGCTAAGGTTAGGTTATAGGTTATAAGTTTAGGTTATAGGTTATAGGTTAAGGTTTTTGGTCATAGGTTTAGGTTTATGTTTAGGTTAAGGTCTAGGTTTAGGTTTAGGTTTAGGTTATAAGCTATCTGTTTAGGGAATTGAGATTAGGTTAAGGTTTAGTTTTAGGAAATCGGGTTCGTGTTCGGGATAGGGTTTAGGTTTGGGTTTTCAAGTTTAGGTTTAGGTTTAGGTTATGGAGTTGAGAGTAGTATTAGATGTTGGTTTAGGTATTGGGATTTGGGAATACATTTAGGTTTTAGGTTTAGGTTTAGGTTTTGGTCATAGGTTTAGGTTAAGGTTCAAGTTTAGGTTTAGCTTATATGTTATATGTTTAAGGAATTGAGATTAGGTTAATGTTTAGGTTTTGGAAATCGAGTTCGGGTTCGGGTTCGGCTTTAGGTTTGGGTTTTCAAGTTTAGGTTTAGGTTAGAGAGTTGAGATTAGGATTAGGTGTAGGTTTAGGTTTAGGGATTTGAGAATACATTTGGGTTTTGTGTTTAGGTTATAGGTTTAGGTTTAGTTTTAAGTTTAGGTTTAAGTTTAGGTTTAGGTTTAGGTTTAGGTTATAAGTTGTAGGTTTAGGGAATTTAGAATAGGTTAAGGTTTAGGTTTAGGAAATCGGGTTCGGGTTCAGGATCGGGTTTAGGTTTGGGTTTTCAAGTTTAGGTTTAGGTTTAGGTGTAACGCCCTGAAATTCGGGGTTCAAGCATAACTCAGCTCCCAAGTTCCAAAACATCACTTATGCAACATATTAATGATGGATGTATATTGTCTGTATTAGTGCATAAAACATGGAATAGATTAAGCCAAATAGCAAATATAATTCAGGGATAAGTGAAGAACGCAAGCGGAAGACTTAAAGAAATATATGTGTACATGTGTAAATCCCTGAAGTACATATACCGGGTCGTAATACAAGTGTTGTTATCAAAATTACAAATATCAAATTACATCATTTAATTCCCAAAAGAAATATCAGCATCCCGCGCATCAGAACAAGGCCCACTAGAACCTATCTGAAAACTGCATAAAAGAGAAAGCAGCCTCATCATCCTCGATCTCCGGCTCTGCCTCAAAGGTTACATCAACATTTGCAACATCAGCAACTAAGACAGAGTCGGGTGGGTGTTTAACACTGCCTCAGAACGTGGGAGTGAGTGATCAACTCAGTGAAACAATAAAGCAAAGGTTAACATGTTATCAGTTCAATCAAGTAGTAATGATTAAGTAGAACAATCAAACATGTCCTAAGTACTCTTGTTAATGCAAGGATGTATGCAGAATGATGCGTGCCCTCACGCGTACACCCACAGCGTCTTCATCTTACGTTACGCATGACATCGCCTCAAGGTGCGCCACGTCTACAAAGCACATGCAAATGCAGTGCATGAACATGATTACTAAGTTGTTATAAGTCCTTTTCATACAGCAGGATTGGGAAGCTAAGGTACCTTCCTCATATCACCATCCAAACAGTGATCCATTCTAGGGTCGTCAGTCCTATCACAATCTCATACGATCATATGTTTTCAAGTCGTTGCAAAGGGCTCATCACCAATCAATGCACGCCTATCATACCTTCGTTACTACACTAAGGCTCGTCACCTCAATACGGTATCCAGGTATGCTCGAGGTCACTACAAAGGGCTCGTCACCAATCAATGTAGGCCGACAGCACGAATATAGTGTCCCATACCACCATAATCAGCTCACGAGTTTGGTTGCTCACTGGTCACTACAGGGAGGCTCGTCACCCCAGCGTAGGCCGACAACTCGACCATGGTGTCCCATACCACCATGTCCGGCTCATGAGTCTTAGCGGATCAAGGTACCATGGTTAATAGGATTTCATCGGTAAGTTTGGTACCCTAGATTCAAACAGTAGCCTCCATACATAGTGAACATACATCGGACAATCGGGTTACTTGACGAACTTGACTAGCATGAGCGCACGTTGGGTTGAACGACATAGAGTGCGCAAACACTCCGCGTGGCCAAACCACTGCCGACAACTCTAATACAACTCGGGTTCGTCTAATCACGTCCTACGTGGCGAAAGCAACCTCAGCCACGAACTTAAGGCCGATTACCGATTTCCTGGACTATTCACAGTCCCAAACACATTCCACTATAACAGACATTGATATCAACAATTTAGAATAATAATGGAACAACAACTCAAATCATATGGTACGTAAGCATTTGAAGAATATCAACTTAACATGTATTTAAGCATAAGTAAGACTTGAAATTAAACAACAAAGAATGTAACTTGCAGGAAGGAAATCATACACACTAGTGGGAGAGTTGAGAATCGCTTCTCAACGCCCACAAATAGTATAATATATTACACTTTAGATCATTCAGACATTTCTACAAACACTTAGAATACATAGTTCAACATACATGACGTATTTTAAAATACACACATTTGGACAATTCCTTTTACCAAGGAGTTGCCGCACATACAATTAGCAAAGTTACACGACAATTAATCATGGCAAACACATGTTCATATTTTATATGCATACGGTACTTCCTACATACACATAGAATACACAAATCTCAATGTAACACATGCATATCAGGAACGCAAAACAAACATAACATTTGGCACGTGAAATCTCATCCATAACAAGAATAAACCATTCACTGGCATTGAAAGCCTTGAAAACCATAACCTATACGATTAAAGTCCGCACCTTAATCTAAAAAAGAACACCGAACTGATATCAGACGATTTGTCTTCGTCAACGGCGACAAGATAACCTAAGGCAAGAATAGAAATGAGCTACAACAACACAAAAACTATTCTAAGCTCTAACACAGATTAGGTTTGGTTAACTTACCCAAAGATGAACTCAGAATCGCCAGAATAACGATTCAAAAGCGATGGTTTAAGGATGAAGAAGAACAGGAAAGAATCTAAGATGATTCACCAACTTCTCTCACTTTCTCTCTCTTTTCCTCTCTCTTTCTTAGCCAGGGTTAGGAAATTTGTATGGAAAAGAGAGCTAGGTTTTTAAGGTCTATATATAGGTCTAACATTGATGAAAATAACCCCAGGGCCAAGGTATGCTTAGGTTATAACCAAAACAAGCCTCTCTCGATCCAACGAAGCACTTCCGGTGGACCTATTACCACGAAAGGTCGGACTTAAGCTCACTGACCATAGATCTAGGTGAAGCTGAGTTTTCGTACCGACCGGATCTTCAGATCAGCCGTGGCGGACCACACTCAAAACAACGGTCACCGAATCTCGATCAGGTCCACAAGCACAAGGACATGCCTGGGCTACCTTTCCTAATCAGAGGGTGAAATTGGGTCAGAATCCAACGGTCAAATTGCTTAAAATCATCGCGCAAGCGACATGACTCAGATTTCATAAAATCTTAATTAATTTCCAACCGTTCTCACACTCTTCATTTCGGACTCAATCAAATCGACCCAGAACATCATATGGACTTAATTTTTGAGGTGATGGCCAAGTCTAACATGGTGATCGCAACAGCCTAAGATTAACGCTATCGGACTTTCGACGCGTGGTCCAGGTCCGATCCAGAACTTCTAAAAATTCCCAAGAGCAACTGGCTTTAGCGATGAATCCCAGATTTCAGAGTAACCTAGCGCTAACTATTCTACAGATTTTGAGTCATGCAGATCAAATTTAAAGTGATTGATGCAAATTTCACAAGCAATCGAGTTAGCGTTAATTACCCCAAAAAGCTTCTAAGGAAAACAGAGGTAGTACTCGGGTCTTGGCACAAAATTTTTCGGGTCATTACAATCTACCCCCCTTAAAGAAAATTTCATCCTCGAAATTCATACCTTCTCATATTCCTCAAGGATCTGAGTGTAGCTCTTTCTAACCTCAACTTCAGATTCCCAAGTAGCCTTTTCCTCACTGTGATGCGTCCATAGCACCTTCACAAGAGGGATGACCTTGCTACGCAATACCTGCTCCTTCCTGTCCAGAATACACGTCGGTCACAGTACATATGTGGCATCCTCGCTCAACTGCACCTGCTCCCAACTGATAATATGCAAAGGATCAGGAACGTACTTCTTCAGCATAGAAACATGAAATACATTATGCATGCCCGCAAGAGGTGTGGGCAAAGCAAGGCGGTATGCTACCGCTCCCACTCGATCCATAACTTGAAATGGACCAATAAATCTCGCTGTTAGCTTTCCCTTCTTACCGAACCGCGGAACTCCCTTCATAGGAGAGACCTTCAGAAATACATGGTCTCCAACCTCAAACTCAAGCGGTCGCCGCCTCATATCAGCATAACTCTTCTACCAACTCTGGGCTGTCAGAAGTCGACGTCGAATAATGTCAACTTTCTCTGAAGTCGCCTGCACCAACTCTGGGCCAATCAAACTACGCTCGCCAACTTCTGCCCAGCAATGCGGTGCTCTGCACGGGCGACCATACAACGCCTCATAGGGAGCCATGCCAATACTCGCCTGGAAACTGTTATTATACGCGAACTCTGCATACTGGAGACAATCATCCCAACTGTCCTTAAAATCCAAAATACAAGCTCGCAACATGTCTTTCAGGACCTGATTCACGCGTTCCGTCTACCCATCTATCTGTGGATGAAACGCGGTGCTGAATTTCAATTTCACACCCATCACTTCCTAGATACGAGTCCAGAAGATAGATGTGAAATGCGTGTCTCTATCAGACACAATTTCCAAGGGAACTCCATGCAGACGTACAATCTCCTTGATATACAGCTTAGCCAACTCGTCTGCAGAGTTTGTGACTCTGATCGGTAAGAAATGAGCCGACTTCGTCAATCGGTCGACGATCACCCAAATAGAGTCATATCCCTTCCTTGTTCTTGACAACCCAGAAATAAAGTCCATAGAGATGAAGTCCCACTTCTATTCTACTATGGGCATGGGCTGCAGCAGCCCAGGAGGTCGGCGATGCTCTGCCTTGACCTGCTGGCACGTGAGACAACGAGAGACAAATTTAGCAATATGGACCTTCATATTGTCCCACCAATAAGATCTTCTCATATCCTGATACATCTTCGTGCTACCTGGATGTATCGCAAGTTTAGAACTCTAGGCTAACTCGAGAACCTCCCGTCTCAAGTCAGGGATGTCAGGAACACATAACTGGCCACGAAATCGTAAGCCCACATCAAAACTAACACTCTAGTCGGAGTTCTCATCTGTACCAACCTGCTTCCTCATCTTCGCCAAAAGCTCATCATCTGCTTGAGCTGCAACGATCTTCTCGTCGATAAGGAGCTGTACACGAATGTGTGCGATAACCTTATACGGCTCTTCCACCGTAAGCTTCTGCTCAAAGTCCCACACAAACTCTAACATATCCCACTCTGCTATTATCAGCAGAGCCACAAACTCAATAGCCTTCTTGTGACTCAACGCATCTGCCACAAGGTTCGCCTTGCCTGGATGGTATGAAACATCGAACTTAAAGTCTTTTAATGTTTTCATCCATCGACGCTGCCTCATATTCAAGTCACGTTGCGTGAAAATATACTTAAGGCTCTTGTGGTCACAAAAGAGCTCGAACTCCTCTCCATAGAGGTAATGTCTCCAGAGCTTTAATGCGAAAATGACAGCTGCTAACTCCAGGTTGTGCGTAGGGTAATTCTCTTCGTGTTTCCTCAACTGACGCGAAGCATAAGCAATCACCATGTCCTTCTGCATAAGGACACAACCCAGACCAACGCGAGAGGCATCAGTATAAATAATATACTTAACCCCTTGCTCTGGAAATACTAGCACAGGGGCGGACGTCAACTTGTCCTTCAGCTCTTGAAAAGCTTCCTCCGCCATCTCATTCCAAGCAAACTTCAAATCCTTCCGTGTCAACTGTGACAACGGCCTGGCTATCTTCGAGAAGTCCTGAATGAAGAGTCGATAATAGCCTGCAAGACCCAGAAAGCTCCTTACCTCAGTAACTGAACTAGGCTGCTTGCAGTCCTGCACTGCAGCTACCTTGGCAAGATCGACGGCTATCCCTTCCTTGGACACCACATGTCCCAGGAACTTGACTTCCTTCTTTCAGAAATCACACTTCTTGAACTGTGCAAAAAGCTGATTCTTCCTGAGAGTATCCAAAACCGCTCTTAAGTGCTCTTCGTGCTCTTCCCGACTCGCCGAATATATCAAGATGTCATCGATAAAGATAATGACGAATCGGAACAAGAATGGCCGAAACACCCTATTCATCAGATCCATGAACACTGCTGGTTCGTTCGTAAGACCAAACGACATCACAAGGAACTAATAGTGACCGAAGCTAGTCCTGAAAGCGGTCTTCTACACGTCCTCATTCTTGACGTGCAACTGGTGATACCCTGACTGCAGATCAACCTTCGAAAAGTACCGTGCCCCCTTCAACTGATCAAACAGATCATCAATCCTGGGCAAAGGGTACTTATTCTTCACAGTTACCAGATTCAACCTGCGATAATCAATACATAATTGCAAGGAACCATCTTTCTTCTTCACAAACAAGACAGGTGCTCCCCAAGGAGACACACTAGGCCGAATAAAACCCAAATTCAGTAAACCATCTATCTGCTTCCTCAACTCCTCCATTTCACTTAGAGGCATACGATAGGTGGGCAAAGAAATGGGCGCCGCACCAGGCATGAGATCGATAGTAAAATCAATCTCGCGCTGAAGAGGTAATCCAGAAATCGACTCAAACACATCTTCAAACTCCCGAACCACCGGCGTGCTATCAAACGTCGATTCAGCCATACTCTCTAACAGAGAAGTATAATAATCAAGACGAAGAGGGTAACTGACCTGAACTGGGAAAGTAACTGTCTCACCCTTAGGTCCATGGATTGTCACCGACCTTGCTTCACAATCAATCTCTGCTCACATCCTCGTGAGCCAATCCATACCCATAATAACATCGTAATGATAAAGAGGTGCGATAAAGAAATCAACACGGATCGATCCACTTTCTAGATCAACTAAACAATCCATACAACGCTTGTTCATAGCAGAGGAAATCCCCGTAGCAGTAGTAAGCGTCACTCCTTGCATAGAAACAGTGCTCAAACCCAAATGCCTAACTGCCGCATATGATATACGAGAGGTAGTGGACCCTGTATCCACCAACATAGAAATGAAAATACCTTCAATGTGCCTTGTAACCTCGAAGGATCTCGGCACCAAGTCAGACATAGGCGCTTCAGCTGAGAGTGCATGAACTCGAGCCTGCTGTTGACGATTCGGTGGAGGAACCATGGGCCGCTGAGGTGGCCTAAAGCTAGGTACTGTAGGTCTGAAGGATGGATGAGCTAGCGCTGAACGAAGAGGTGGAGGTGAAATAACCTGAGGCATCGGACGACTAATCCTCTGCGGTGGAGTAAAACCACTGGGCCGCATACGTGAAAAGCAAAAATGGTCCAAATGTCCTGTCTTCCTACAATATGAACAACGAAGATCAGCTCTCATCTGCTGAGCGGGCGGCGCTGAACGCCCAGGAGGAGAATCTGCTCGCGGCCTCGTGCCGAGAAAAGGCGCACCCTGAAAGTCAGGTCGCGGCCTAGGAACCATAGGTGCTCGCATACAGGACGACCTATCCCCGTCCTGCTATGTTTCTTCTTCAATCTCAGTACCACCTTCAGCATAACTCTCATCCTCATCACTCTCCGACTCATCCTCACTCTCTGAGGCCTGTCGACGAGGACCAATCTCCATCTGCTTAAGGGTCATCAGATTAATATGGCGAACGGAACCGGCTTCTCTGCTCCAAGCCTATAGCCAAACTCATGTGCAAGCTTACAAATGAGTCAGCCAAAAGAAAGCGATTCGGTCCTCCTAGTCGAACGAGCGATAAGGATAATCTGGCATAAGATGTATGTCAGCACACATAACTTCGCTCCTTGCCTCACCTGATACAGAAAATCTACCATCAGACGCGTACACTCGCTGCGATTACTCCACCTCGGATATACATTAAACGTACACATGTGGTGAAGCAAGCGGAAGTCGTCCATCATGTTGGTAGCTAGAAGACTTCTATTAGGCTGCCATTCGACCAGATGACCACACAGGAACTAGGTGCGACGATCCCTCTCGCGCATACTATTCAAATTCTTCTCATTGGCATGCACCTCACCAAGTGGCACATTCAGGAGTCAGGATATCAGGGCGACGTTGACCGTGGCCTCCCGACCGCTACCACAAGGAATCCTGAACTGCAGAGGCTCCAACGAAGGATCACGAATATTGGCATAAAAATCTTGAATAGTACTTGCATTCACGCGATACTCACCCTCAAACAAGGGACACCAACCAGCTTCTTCCAGGCGCTCCAACAACAGAAACTCGCCATACAGCCGCGGATCAACATGAGCCTCAAAAAGGACCCTACGACCTTCATAGACTCCATGCGATAACTCCGCCAATAGGGTTCTACCAATGGGAGCTCGAGGATCAAGGTCCCGCTTGGTCTGGAATTTACGAGCGGCGGTCGTGTTCGCGGCGGCACCTCTCGGCCTCCGTGCACGGGTTGGGCAGCTAGTCTCGGCTTCATCCACGGGCGCTCTCTTCTTCCCCATCAAAGAAAGAAGGATGGAGATGGAAAAGATGGCCATGATAAACTCAAAGAGGGCCATGAGAAATGAGAGAAAGAGAGAAATAGGAAGGATGGTGAAGCTTCCACACACTTAAGATCCCAAAAGAGGATTTGAGAGCCCAAATGAGAAGAAAAGGAGATGGAAACAACAATGGGGTGAGGGTTTTGAGATGGGTTAGTAGGGTGTGCACGAAAATGGAAGAAGAAGAAGATTTGGAAGAGATTAGGTGAAGTTTGGAGAAGAACTTGAAGGAAAGGAGAGCTTGGGAGGGAGGATTGTGAATGAAGTAGGGCATAGAAGGAATTTTAATCAACAAACCGTGGAAGGGTGGGCCACACTAGGCCATACACTCGTCGGCCCCAGCCGGCCCGCCCGGCCTTGCCCGCTGATCGACGAGGCCTCACCGAACCGGCGAGGACATCGCCAGTCTTTGGACCGTCCGGTGATGGCTCGCTGTTCGGGCGAGGTCCTCCTGGTCCCTTAACTCCAAAATGATGTGGGTCCCCGCCTGGGCCCCATTAGAAATGCCCCGATCGGCCCCTTTGCATGATTCGACGCCTATCGGGCCATTCAGGCAGAAATCTGATACAAACAGAGATTTCTTGAAGATTAAAGGGTTGAAATGGGATGATAAACCATCTAATCTCATTAATAGATGGTCTAGGAGAGGTTTCGGGTCGCTGTGTATGATCAGGAGAGAGCACAGAATCGATCTCGACGATCGTTTTCAGTAAACTTTCGCCGATAGAAGTAACGGAACACAAACACACAATCTACGATAAACTCGCACCCAAATACACTAAAGTGGCAACAGCGTGTAGTGTGTGACCATAACCCAAGTCCGATTTAATCCAATTCATGCTCTGATACCAACTTGTAACGCCCTGAAATTCGGGGGTCGAGCATAACTCAGCTCCCAAGTTTCAAAACATCACTTATGCAACATATTTAATGATGGATGTATGTTGTCTGTATTAGTGCATAAAACATAGAATAGATTGAGCCAAATAGCAAATATAATTCAGGGATAAGTGAAGAACGCAAGCGGAAGACTTAAAGAAATATATGTGTACATGTGTAAATCCCTGGAGTACATATACATACCGGGTCATAATACAAGTGTTGTTATCAAAATTACAAGTATCAAACTACATCATTTAATTCCCAAAAGAAATCCTAGCATCCTGCGCATCAGAACAAGGCTCACTAGAACCCGTCCGAAAACTGCATAAAAGAGAAAGCAGCCTCATCATCCTCGATCTCCGGCTCTGCCTCAAAGGTTGCATCAACATTTGCAACATCAACAACTAAGACAGAGTCGGGTGGGTGTTTAACACCGCCTCAGAACGTGGAGTGAGTGATCAACTCAGTGGAACAATAAAGCAAAGGTTAACATGTTATCAGTTCAATCAAGCAATAATGATAAAGTAGAACAATCAAACATGTCCTAAGTACTCTTGTTAATGCAAGGATGTATGCAGAATGATGCGTGCTCTCACGCGTACACCCACAGCGTCTTCATCTTACGTTAAGCATGACATCGCCTTAAGGTGCGCCACGTCTACAAAGCACATGCAAATGCGGTGCATGAACATGATTACCAAGTTGTTATAAGTCCTTTTCATACAACAAGATTGGGAAGCTAAGGTACCTTCCTCATATCACCATCCAAACAGTGATCCATTCTAGGGTCGTCAGTCCTACACAATCTCATACGATCATATGTTTTCAAGTCATTGCAAAGGGCTCGTCACCAATCAATGCACGCCTATATACCTTTGTTACTACACTAAGGCTCGTCACCTCAATACGGTATCCAGGTATGTTTGAGGTCACTACAAAGGGCTCGTCACCAATCAATGTACAGCACGAATATAGTGTCCCATACCACCATAATCAGCTCACAAGTTTGGTTACTCATTGGTCACTACAGGGAGGCTCGTCACCCCAGCGTAGGCCGACAGCTCGACCATGGTGTCCCATACCACCATGTCCGGCTCATGAGTCTTAGCGGATCAAGGTACCATGGTTAATAGGATTTCATCGGTAAGTTTGGTACCCTAGATTCAAACAGTAGCGTCCATACATGGTGAACATACATCGAACAATCGGGTTACTTGACGAACTTGATTAGCACGAGCGCACGTTGGGTTGAACGACATAGAGTGCATAAACACTCCGCATGGCCAAACCACTGCCGACAACTCTAATACGACTCGAGTTCGTCTAATCACGTCCTACGTGGCGAAAGCAACCTCAGCCACGAACTTAAGGCCGATTACCGATTTCCTGGACTATTCACAGTCCCAAACACATTCCACTATAACAGACATTGATATCAACAATTTAGAATAATAATGGAACAACAACTCAAATCATATGGTACGTAAGCATTTGAAGAATATCAACTTAACATGGATTTAAGCATAAGTAAGACTTGAAATTAAACAACAAAGAATATAACTTGCATGAAGGAAATCATACACACTAGTGGGAGAGTTGAGAATCGCTTCTCAACGCCCACAAATAGTATAATATATTACACTTTAGATCATTCAGACATTTCTACAAACACTTAGAATACATAGTTCAACATACATGACGTATGTTGAAATACACACATTTGGACAATTCCTTTTACTAAGGAGTTGCCGCACATACAATTAGCAAAGTTACACGACAATTAATCATGGCAAACACATGTTCATATTTTATACGCATACGGTACTTCCTACATACACATAGAATACACAAATCTCAATGTAACACATGCATATCAGGAACACAAAACAAACATAACATTTGGCATGTGAAATCTCATCCATAACAAGAATAAACCATTCACTGGCATTGAAAGCCTTGAAAACCATAACCTATACGATTAAAGTCCGCACCTTAATCCAAAAAAGAACACCGAACTGATATCAGACGATTTGTTTTCATCAACGGCAACAAGATAACCTAAGGCAAGAATAGAAATGAGCTACAACAACACAAAAACTATTCTAAGCTCTAACACAGATTAGGGTTTGTTTAACTTACCCAGATTAGGGAATTGAGAATATGTTATGGTTTTGGTTTAGGAAATCGGGTTCGAGTTCGGGATCAGGTTTAGGTTAAGGTTTTCAAGTTTAGGTTTAAGTTTAGGTTAGGGAGTTGACATTAGGATTAGGTGTAGCTTTAGGTTTAGGGATTTGAGAATACATTTAGGTTTTGAGTTTAGTTTTAGGTTTAGGTTATAGGTTTAGGTTTAGGTTTAGGTTTAGGTTCAGGTTTAGGTTTAGGTTTAGGTTTAGGTTATAAGCTATAGGTTTAGGGAATTGAGAATAGGTTAAGGTTTAGGTTTAGGAAATTAGGTTCGGGTTCGGGATCGGGTTTAAGTTTGGGTTTTCAAGTTTAGGTTTAGGTTTTGGTTAGGAAGTTGAGATTAGTATTAGATTTAGGTTTATGTATAGGGATTTGAGATTACATTTAGGTTTTAGGTTTAGGTTTAGGTTTAGGTTTTGGTTCTGGTTATAAGCTTTAGGTTTAGGGAATTGAGAATAGGTTAAGGCTTAGGTTTAGGAAATCGGGTTCTGGTTCAGGATCGGGTTTAGGTTTGGGTTTTCAAGTTTAGGTTTAGGTTTAGGCTAGGGAGTTGAGATTAGGATTAGGTGTAGGTTTAGCTTTAGGGATTTGTGAATACATTTAGGTTTTGGGTTTAGGTTTTGTTTTTGGTTTAGGTTAAGGTTTAGGTTTAGGTTATAAGCTATAGGTTTAGGTAATTGAGAATAGGTTAAGGTTTAGGTTTAGGAATCGGGTTCGAGTTCGGGTTCGGGATCGGGTTTAGGTTTGGGTTTTTAAGTTTAGGTTTAGGTTTAGATTAGGGAGTTGTGATTATAATTAGTTGTAGATTTAGGTTTAGGGATTTGAGAATACATTTAGTTTTAAGTTTTAGGTTTAGGTTTTAGATTATAGGTTAAGGTTTTGGTTTTAGGTTTAGGCTAAGGTTAGGTTTTTGGTTATGTCACGCCCCAGACTTGGTAATCAGATTCACAAGGAACCCGATGGCCGGTTCTGGCCGCAACAGCCTCCTTAGTACCCCATTCTCGGCTCATGAAGCAGGTTCCGATCCTGAGATCCTATAAGGAGGATTTCCATAACAATATAATCATTTCCAATACGAGCATACCTAAGATCATAACAAGTAAATCTGAGAATAAAAAAAAGGCACATATCACAAAATCCACTATGAATTTGAACTTTTACAAGTTACATAAGGTCTAAAAGGACATAAGATAATAGAAGAAAGAAAGGAAGGATGCAATACTGGGTCCTCAAGCTCAACTCTAATCCAAACTCTGCCACTGCGACACCTGCCTAGGATCTCTTGCACGCATCAATCATGCATATGCTTATAGAAGCTTAAAGGGTGGTGCAAGTGTGTGATAATAGTACACAGAAGAATAATAGGAGATACAGAAAGGAAACATGCTCAATGAGAATATCACTAGCCTTACCAAGGCTTATCATGAATATGATCCAATGAGTATTGGACGCCATACCAAGGCAATGCGTGAAGGGGCTCACATAACCAATACTAATGCAATGCAAGTAATGCCAGTGCTCATAACCAAATCGGATGTCAAGTATATTTCCAATCATAAGGAAATCACCGGGGTCCATTACACTGCTGGATGACTGCCGCTCTGCAGACCCCGCACAGTCAAACGAGCGTGAGAGACATCACTACCCACCGGTGGACAACCAATCACCAGCAAGGCCTGACGGTAGCGGACCCATTCACGAGCTGGTCAAACTCAACCTAGCAATGCCCTCTTACATTAGGCAAGTAAGGCCACACCCCTATCCAACCGACTACACGACAGTGGGAGTTGCGGCCTAATGGTATAAGGCCCTCGTGCGCTCATATATTCCATCCGGTCACGGCGTTGGAGCAGATCCTTGGTACCATGGAAGTTTTGGGAATTTCACCCATGGGCATCCTATGCACCCGGTATGCTCAAGTAACATTTCCGGTGTCCAAACATGGCCATCCACGATGTATCCGTGGAGGCTACAACCCTGATGAAGCAAGGGTGATAATGTTCATATATTATGCAATGCTAGATGCATGAATCACACAATCAACTATGCATCAATTCCAAGCACCCAACATGCTCAAGAGGGAATATTACGTCCCTCGGGAAGACAACATGCAACGCCCAATGACACAATCATAACCACACACACAGTGTCATCCAAGCATACAATGATGCACATGAGCCATGAAGATGGGTCTAGGCGCATCATGTGGCGATATACAAAGTAAATTACATTCCTCCTATCCAAGAAGGAACCAAGATTAGGTAGTTAACAATATCCATAAGGAATCCCACCTCTAGTGGGGGCCCATTTACCTGGGATAGCCCACGAGACTAAGCATACAACAACGGGTCTAAGTAATATAGAAATGAGCCTAACAACTGTCTAAGATAAGTATCCAATCACTCTTAAATACAACCGGACCTAGAGGGGTCCATAATGGGGACATTTAACCACCATTCCCCAAAAAGGCATATCAACCACGAACTACATAGATAAAAGGCTCAAGGCCTACATTTAAGATAAAAATAAAAGTAACCACATACATATATTCCTCATAATAGGCCATAAAAAGATATAATACCACTTTTAACAACATGGGCTCTAAGAGGTGAATTAAGGCCCAAGGCCCAATTCCTAATGGCCATAGAATCCATGCATTAAGTTGGACTTGGTGGGCAGCCCGCATACACAATATACGGCCTAAAAATATAGGTTTAAGTTTAAATGAAATGGTGAAAAGGCCAAGCTATATGTCTTAGAGGGGGGGTGAATAGGACAATGCCAAAAAACTTATAACAGCGGAATAATAAAGACAATGATAACCAATTTAAATAACAATGCAGGAAAGTAAAACAACCTCAAAATTCAGATCTTGAGAGGTTGATACAAACGTTATTCTAAGGACAACCTTACACCAAAAACAGAGTTTATGGTAGGACAACCTTATTTCTAGAAAGGTCTTTGTATCAAGTCTCAAATCGAAGAGGAATACAGAATTAAATATAAACTGAAATGAAATAACTTGTAATTAAAAATGTATTGTTCTAGGGACAGCCATACACCATAAAAATGGCAGGGCAACCTTGCTGGAACAACTTTCAAATGAAATTGAAAAACAAGCTTATAAAGTAATAGCAAAAAGTAAATTCTAAGCTATCACAACATTCTCACAAAGCTTGAAATAATTACAACATTCACCACCATACATACATCCCACAAAAATTAATTAAAAGATTAAAAGAATAAATCAATCAACCACAACTCAAAGGTTTATAGTGGTTCGCCTGTGTGTTCACCAACTGTTATACAACAGCCACACAAAAAGCTACTCCACTCCTAATATCCTCACACAAGGGATATTAGCGTTCACTAAAAATAGGCTTTCCCAGGTTCACCCAAAACCCTTACAATTGTGTCTTTGTATGTGGGCTTACACAATTAAAAAACCCCACTTCTGAGTTTTCCTGGCTTTCCTCAGATAACCAAAATAACAAGATTTTTCTGGCAAATCTTGAAAGAAACTAAAATAATAGAAAGGAATTTACAATATGTAAAATACCTGAAAATCTCCTTCGTTGTAGCAGCCCGGTAGAACCAAATCAAAGTAGATGATTGAATGTCCAAGTTCAATGTCCAGTGCTCGATTACAATGGTTCTAGTTCTAATAGATTTTAAATTAAACCAAATAGGGCTTGCCTTAATTGATTTTGATTCCAAAGAAAGGGAATAATAATTCCTCTTATCAAATCAGATTGGAATATAAGAAACAAAATCAATTAAATAAAGCTAAGGAAAGAGAATATTAAATAAGCACACTTAGCTTAGATGGAGCACAGAATTATCTCTCAGAAGTTTGATGAAGATTGGCGTGAATACTTTAATTAAATTGATGATTTCTTCTGAGATTCGTGCACTATTTATAGGTGAGAAGATCGGGTCTTCGACTGGTCTAGAGTGCTCTTCGACTAGTCGAAGCAGTAACAGATATTTGAAAAATCTGGCGGGATATGCTCTGACCGTTCTACGACTGGTCGTAGGTCACCTACGACTGGTCGTAGGTTTCCTTCGACTGGTCGTAGGTCCTGTAAAGACTCGCTGGACTTTAAGTCGTAGATTGTACGACTGGTCGAAGATCAGTCGACACTGTTCCTACGACTGGTCGAACAGATTCCAGGACTAGTCGAAGGCTAACAGATTTTATCCGGAATTTGTAACAAACTTACGACTGGTCGAGGATTTTCTTAGACTGGTCGAAGCAAGTCTAGGACTAGTCGAAGAAGCCCTAGGACTAGTCGAAGAACAGACCAATCACATGTAAAATAATATTCGGCTTATGTATCCGAAATGACCTACTTCTAAGGTCATCCTATGGTCAAACAAACCTCAATCATGAAGTATGGACATTGAAACAAGAGACCATGAAGAATGAGCCTTGAAGTCTTGATGTAGATTAAACCTTGAAGTAGCTCAATCTTGAAAGTGGCTTGAGTTTCAGCTTGAGTCTTGAGTTCAGCTTGACTTTCAACTTGAGTCTTGAGTTCAGCTTCAGTCTTGCCTTATACTTTCTTTTTCTTTTCAGCTTGAGTCTTGTGAGCAGTTCTTTCATTCAAGATCTTGAGCTTTGCTTGTTGTGAGCTTAGGTTGTTTATGAGAGAGCTTCACTTATGCAAGTTATATATAACGGAGGATAATAGTGATTTTGGCACTACAAATTTGACAACAAACAGGGATAGTAACTATAGCACTTACAAATGGGCCCCACTACATCAGCCCAATAATTAGCAATTTAAGTAGGCAACCGAGGGTCCAATACTATCCTTACCTCAGCCCACAAGTCCATCAAAATGGTGGAAGTCGGCCCAATGTATGGTTGGGCCAAGCTGGGATGTCCCTGCCCAATCTGGGCTCACTGGATGTCCCAAAATTCTGATCTTAAGATGGGGTCCTCATAAGATCACTAAAAGTGACCCAAAAGAATGCACTGATTAAGCCCAAGGATTATAAGAAAGTATAAGCATGTATCACGTACACAAGTTCTCAATATGGTGAGCCCCACAGCCAAATAAAGTTGTAACCATAAAATTGTACATCGAAGGCCCTTTGATAAACTTTTGGCCCGTTTGACTTCCTGGGCCTGCTAAGGTCCAGAAATTAGTTGAGTATGTGGAAATAATCTCATGAAGGCCAACTATATTCACTGGGGGACCCCACCAGATGGAGAGTGTGTATATATCATGAAAAGATCAAGTGGGCCTGCTACTGGATTGTGAGTCCAGCAACAACCCAAGGCAGAGAGTACTTCCACAATCGGGCGATCCAAGGCTTGGACGGCTTGGACCAAACATGCATTAAGGTAGGTTCCACATACATGCACATTGAACCTTAAATAAATAGCCTAAGGTCTATGGTGGGTCTTTAACCACCCATAGAGAAACCTATGAGCTTACCTTAGGATCACCCAGGAGGACATCCAACCTCAACTGGTTTCCAAGAGGTAGCTCACCACTACCCATATAATGAAAGATTTAAGGCCAAAGCAATGTGTGGACTAGTAGGCCATACACCAAGCCCAACTCATAGGACATATAGTGGGCCTTCAAGTAAGGTTTGGGCCCAACCACAAAGGTCATAATTCCACATATTGTGGTGGGCTTCATGGGCAGCCTAGTAATTCATTTACATGGGCAAGTATCACATTTAACACAAGTGAGTTGGGCCTCACTTTTGGCGTAAGTACACGGTCAGTTTAGTGGGCAGCCAAGGGCCCGACTTCTTGTGTATCATTGCCCCTAAGCCCATCACAATAGATAGGAGAGTATAGGCCCAAGATCAATGGGCCCATCCAAAAGAACTGAGTCCACAAGGCCTACTTGCTAACACAAACATGCATATACTATATCACATAATGGGCCCTAAAGAAATGGCCCGAAACAAAAGTCATCCAATTCATACATTATGGTGGGCTTGAGGGCAGCCCATAAACGCAAGAATACACATAGGCAAGGCCTATACTGACAGTGTGGGCCTTGCCACATCAGCCCAAAGACTTAGCAAGGCCCTCCACACTATACATTTATGTGGGCCCCGCAAGTCAACCCATAATTAAGCATTTCATGAGGGCATCACGGCTAATAAATACACACGGTCAGCATGTATACAGCCCGTTGGGCCCGTGAAACAATAAGGTTTGGCCTTGCATGATCTTGGGCTCAAGAAATAGGTTTCCAGCCCGTTGGCCTATAAACTACCAAAAATCTGGTTAAGACTAACCCCCAACATCACCACAAAGGTGGGCCTTAAGAGGAACTAATTATGCCCAAAAAATATCTAAGGAAATAAGGCAAGGAGTGTGTATAATACTCCCTTAAATCTGGTGGGCCACAACAGCTCCAAAACAATTAACTATGGAGTAAATTTGGGCCCCTTACTGGAATTCCAGCCCACCCACTTCCTGGGCCTGTTGGAATCCAGAAATTTATGTAATTCAGATGGGTTACTAGCCCATGGTGACCCACACATATCACAGTGGGTCCCACCAGATGAGAGGGGAAAGCACAACACACATTAGAAGTGGGCCATGCCACTGGAATACAGGCCCAGCAACAGCCCATGGTAGGGGCGTCCCGTGGTGGATAGTCCTACCTGCCTGAGTATCTGGCCCAAATCTGACCAAAGCTTGCAGGCCACACCACGGTCAGTACAGGGGCCCGATGGCCATGAAAATTTACAAGATGATCCTCCCATGGGTGGACCATGAATATTCAAAATTTTTTGATTTTTGGACAGTCATAAGTATTTTAATTAATTTAAATAAAATAGACCATCAAGAAAATCTGGTGAATCGGGACACCTGAACGTGGTGGGCCAGTCCAGCACTTTCTACGGTATGCACGGGGCTCCATTGGCCCCAAAAATTTGTAGGTGAGTCCCAACATGGGTGGACCACCTCCTTGTAAATTTTTAAGATTTTAGGATACTCAAAAGTATTTAAATTAATTTAAAGAATACAATCTATCCAGGGTGAAGTATTGCTGGAATATAATTGTCCTAAATTTGGGCCATCCAATGGGTGGGTTCTGGGCCTCCAAAATTCCTGAAATATGGACCTAAGGTCCCTCATCAAGCCTTACACAAGTTGGGACCAAGAAATATGGCTCACCTTCTTAGAAATTAATTTTTTAATATTATTTTTATAGGACTATGCTGCTGGACTGCACAACAGAAATTTCTGGCAGTCCAGTATGTTAGCCCACCCTTTTGGATACCCAAATAGGATTCCTTGGCCTTGAAATTGTGTGGATAGATCCTACCATGGGTGGGACACCTCCCTACAAAAATTTAGGATTTTTGGGATAGTAAAAATATTTTATTTAACTCATGCAATTTATGGACAGCAAGGTCCAGATTTTTATTTTCCTGCTGCAGCAATGCTGCTGTCCCTGACTTTAGCACCCCATTTGAGTGGGCCCAGGTCTATGTAAATTTGGAAAAATGCAAGGCCAACCTACCTATACAAGTATATAGTAAGGTGGGGTCCACAAAGGTGGCTCACCATTTCAAAATCAGGCTGATAATTATGATTTTCCAGCAAACAGTGTGGCTGGATAGTCCAGAAAAAATCTGGACCGTCTACCCTCCTTGGCCCACCCTTTTGGGTGATCAAATAGGGACATTTGAAGATGAGGTTTAGCATAATTTTAGGTGGGGTCCACACCTAAAAAAGAAGTCTAAGAAATCAGGAAAAAGAGACCACAAACAAGGCCTACAACCCATACATTACAGCATAAAAAAAGAATTCCAGCAATCTAGACAGCAACATGTTGCTATCAAGATCAGCCCAAAAAAATTAATAAATGGGAAATAAATCATAGATTCCACAAGGTGGGGTCCACCCTGATGTGTCACACAACTCCCAGGCCTAGCTCCTCCCCAAGAAAATCCACAAAATCAGGCCCAAAGGCTTTCTAAATCAAGCAGCCAAACTAGGCAGCACAGTTGGGCCTGGATGTCCAACAACTTGGGCCTGGATGTCCCAAAAATTTAAAAATTCTGGTTGCATGGCACGTCAGGTGGGCCACATAATCATCATGTCTAAACCACAGAAAGTGGAGAAGAGAAGAAGAAAGGAAATCTCATCAAGATGGGGTCCATGGAGAATGGCCCCATCAAGATCACATGCATGCAAGTGATGGCTAAAAAAAAACTTATCCAAGGAGTGGTGGACCTTCACCATTGATGTGGTGAGTCCTACACTCTCCATATGAAGCAACAAAAGATCTATGAAAATAAGAACCATGCAATCTATCCTACATGCTCACCCACTTGTTGGATCTTCAAGATTCTTCAACCACCATGCTCCTTAAGCTTCAAGGAAGGAAGTTCAATGGTGATGATGGATCTTTGATGGTTAGATCTAGGGGGAAAGAAGAGGAAAGAGGGCTGGAAAAGTTCAACAATGGAGGAGATTAGAGGGTATTTGTAAAGAGGAGAAGAGAGAAATGAAGAAAGAGAGAGTGTAACGACCTTGGGATTTTCTGTGCTAATCTTTCCTTAAGTAGTTGTTATGGGGTAATTAGCGCTTTACTCGATTGCTTGTGAAATCCGCATCAATCACTTTAAATTGTATCTGCATGTCTCTAAATGTGTAGATTAGTGAGCGCTACGTTACTCTGAAATCTGGGATCCATCGCTAAATCCAGTTGTTCTGGGGAATTTTTGGAAGATCTGGATCGGACCTAGACCGCGCGTCGAAAGTCCGATGGCGATGATCTTAGGCTGTTGCGGTCACCGAGTTGGGCTTGGTCATCTCCTCAAAAATCAAGTCCATGTGATGTTCTGGGTCGATTTGCTTAAGCTCGGAGTGAAGAGTGTGAGAACAGTTGGAATTTATTAAGCTTTTTATGAAATCTGAGTCGTGTCGCTTGCGCGACGATTTTAAGCTATCTGACCATTGGATTCTGACCCAATTTCACCCTCTGATCAGGATAGTTGGCCCAGGCATATCCTAGTGCTTGTGGACTTGATCGAGTTTCCGTGACCGTTGAATTGAGTGTGGTCCGCCACGGCTGATCTGAAGAGCCGGTCGGTACGAAAACTCAGCTTGACCTAGATCCATGGTCAAGAAGCTTAAGTCCGACCTTTCGTGGTTATAGGCCCACCAGAAGTGCTTTGTTGGATCGAGAAAGGCTTACTTTGGTTATAACCTAAGTATACCTTGACCCTGGGGTTATTTTCATCAAGTAAAAGCCTATTTATAGTCCTTAAACCCTAGCTCTCTTTTCCATACGATTTTCTCTAACCCTAGCTTGGAAAGAGAGTGGAAAAGAGAGAGAAAGTGAGAGAGATAAGTCGGTGAATCATCTTGGATTCTTCCTTGTTCTTCTTCATCTTTGGGTCTTCGCTTTGAATCATTCTTCTAACGGTTCTGAGTTCTTTTGGGGTAAGTTAACCTAACCCTAACCTGTGCTAGAGCTTAGATTAGTCTTGGTGTTGTTGTATCTCATTTCTATCCTTGTTTTAGGGTATTCTAGCGCCGTTGACGAAGACAACTCGTCTAAATCAGTTCGGTGTTCCTTTCTTCGCTTAAGGTGCGGACTTTAAGTGTATAGGTTATGGTTTTCAAGGCTTTCAATCCCAGTTAGTGATTTATTCTTGTTATGGATGAGATTTCACATGCCAAATGTTGTGTTTACGTTGCTTTCCTGATATGCATGTGCTATATTGAGATTTGTGTATTCTATGTGTATTTATAAAGTACCGTATACGTATAAAATATGCACTCATGTTTGCCATGATTATTTGTCATGTATGTATGCTAGATGCATGTATAACGACTCCTTGGTAAAAGGAATTGTCTAAGTGCATGTATTTCAACATACGTCATATATGTTGTCCCATGTATGCTAAGTGTTTGTAGAAATGCATGAATGATCTAAGTGTAACTGATTACACTAATTGTGGGCGTTGAGAAGTGATTCTCAATACTCCTATTGATGCGCATGATTTCCTTTATGCAGTTACATTCCAAGTTATTTAAATTCAAGCATCTCCTATGCTTACATTTATGTTAAGTTGATATTCTTCATATGTGTATGTCCATGATTTGAGTTGTTGTTACATTACTGTTTTACATTCCATATGAGTATCTGTAGTAGTGTAAGGTGTTTGGGACTATGCCTTAGTCCAGGAAATCGGTAATTGACCCTATGTTCGTGGTTGAGATTGCTTTCGCCATGTAGGACGTATTAGACGAACCCGAGCCATATTAGAGTTGGCGGCAGTGGTTTGGCCACGCGGAGTGTTTGCGCACTCTATGTCGTTCAATTCAACGTGCGCTCGTGTTAGTCAAGTTCGTCAAGTAACCCGATTGTCCAATGTATGTTTACCATGTATGGACGCTATTGCTTGAATCTAAGGTACCGAACTTACCAGTGACATCCTATTAAGTATGGTACTTGATCCGCTAAGACTCATGAGCCGGACATGGTGGTATGGGACATCGTGGTCGAGCTGTCGGCCTACGCTGGGGTGACGAGCCTCCCCGTAGTGACCAGTGAGCAACTAACCTCGTGAGCCGATTATGGTGGTATGGGACACTATATTCGTGCTGTCGGCCTACATTAATTGGTGACGAGCCCTTTGTAGTGACCTCGAGCATACCTGGATACCGCAATGAGGTGACGAGAAGAACTGTGGTAGGAAGGGCATGAAAGGCGTGCATTGATTGGTGACGAGCCCTTTGCTACGACCTCAAATATATGATCGTATGAGATGTCTAGGATTGACGACCCTAGTATGGATCACTGTTTGGATGGTGATATGAGGAAGGTATCTTAGCTTCCCAATCCTGCTGTGTGAAATGGACTAATAACAACTCGGTAATCATATGCATGCACCGCATTTGCATGTGCTTTGTAGATGTGACGCACTTTGAGGTGATGTCATGCGTAACATAAGATGAAAACGCTGAGGGTGTACGCGTGAAGGCACGCATCATATTGCATACATCCTTGCATTAATAAGAGTACTTAGGATTTATTTAATTGTCCTGCTTTATCATTACTGTTTGATTGAACTGATAACATGTTAACCAGTGCCTTATTGTTCCACTGAGTTGATCACTCACTCCCACCTTTCTGGGGCGGTGTTAAACACCCACCAGACTCTGTCTTAGGCCCTGATGTTGCAGATTTGGATGCGACGTCTGAGGCAGAGCGAGAGCTAGATGACGATGAGGCTGCCTTCTCCTATATGCAGTTTTCAAATGGGTTCTAGCGAGCCTTGGTCTGTTGCGCGGGATTTCTGGGATTATTTTTGGGATCTTAAATGATGTAATTTGATACTTATAATTTTGTTAAATAACACTTTTCTACGATCTGGCTTGTATATGTAATTCAGGGATTTACACTTGTACACATTTTACTATAAGTCTTCCGCTTGCTTTATTCACTTATCCCTGAATCATATCTGTGTTTTGGCTTAATCTATTCCATGTTTTATGCAATAATACAGTCAACATACATCTATTATTAAATTTGTTGCATATGTGATGTTTTGGAACTCGGGAGCTGAGTTATGCTCGACCCCCGAATTTTAGGGCGTTACAAGTTGGTATCAGAGCATGATCTGGATTAAACCGGACCTGGGTTATGGTCACACACCGTACGTTGTCGCCACTTTAGTGTATTAGGGTGCGGGTCTATCATCGCTTTGTGTTTGTGCTCCGTAGTTTCTATCGGCGAAGGTTTTCTGGAAACGCTCGCCGAGATCGAGTCTATACTCTTACCTGATCACACACAGCGACCCGAAACCTTTCTTAGACCCTCTATTAATGAGTGTAGACAGTCTATCTTCCCTTTTTTCATCTTTAAACCTTCCAGAAATCGCTATTTGAATCAGATTTCTGTCAGAATGACTCGATAGGCGTCAAACTACGCAAGGGGCCAATCGGGGCATTTCCAGTGGGGCCCAGGGGGGACCACATGTTTTGGACCATAGGGGACCAGGAGGGCCTCGCCAAATCGGCGAGGCATCACCGATATGTCCAGAGACCGGCGAGGGATCGCCGGTCAGCGGGCTCAGCGGGCCGGGCCGCAGCGGGCCGACGCATCTCAGGCCTAGTGTGGCCCACCCCTCTACGGTTTTACCTTAAAACCCATTCCTTTTATCTATATCCTTCACAAAACCCACTCCCAAGCTTTCCTTTTCTTCAAAAACCTCTCCAAATCCTCTCAAATCTCTCCCCATTCTTCATCTTCCTCCATTTTTCATGCAAACCCATCACCCCATCTTCAAATCTTTCTTCCCATTGCTGATTTCTCCTTCTTTCCTTCTCATTTGAGCCCTTATTTTCCCTATTTGGCTAATAGTTGTGTGGAAGCTTCACCATCTTCCTATTTCTCTCTTTCTCTCATTTCTTATGGCCCTCTTTGAGATTGTGACGGCCATCTTTTCCATTTCTTCCCTTCTTTCCTTAATGGGGAAGAAGAGAGCGCCCGTGGATGAAGCCGGGCCGAGCCGCCCAACCTGTGCACGGAGGCCGAGAGGAGCCGCCGCTAGCACGTCCGCCACACGTGAGTTCCAGACGAAGCGATACCTCGATCCTCGAGCTCCCGTTAGTAGGACCTTGTTGGCGAAATTGTCGCATGGAGTCTATGAAGGGCATAGAGTCCTTTTTGAGGCTCATGTTGACCCGTGACTCTTTGGTGAGTTCTTCTTGTTGGAGCGCCTAGAAGGGGCTGGTTGGGGTCCCTTGTTTGAAGGCGAGTATCGCGCGAATGCTAGCACTGTTCGAGCCTTTTATGCCAACATTCTGGAGCCTTCGCTGGAGCCTCTGCAGTTCAAGATTCCTTGTGGTAGTGGTCGTGTGGGTATCGTTGATGTTGCTTTGATATCCCGCCTCCTGAGAGTGCCACTTGGTGAAGTGCATGCTAGCGAGAAGAATGTGGACAGTGTGCGCAAGAGGGATCGTCGCACCCGATCCTTGTGTGGTCGTCTGGTCGAATGGCAGCCGAATAGGAGTTTTTTGGCTTCTCACATGACGGATGACTTCCGTTTGCTTCACCACATCTTTACGTTCAATGTATATCCAAGGTGGAACAACCGCAGCGAGTGTACGCGCCTGATGGTGGATTTCCTATATCAGGTGGGGCAGGAAGCGAAGTTGTGTGTGCCAACGTACGTCCTGCGCCGGATTATTCTCATCGCTCGTTCGAGTAAAAGGACCGAGTCGCTTCCCTTTGGCCACCTCATTTACAGGATTGCACATGAGTTTAGCTATAGGCTTGGAGCTGAGAAGCCGGTTCCTGTTCGTTATATCAATTTGAGGACTCTCAAGCTGATGGAGGTTGGTTCTGGTCGGCTTGCCTCAAAGGGTGAGGCTGAGTCTGAGAGCGGTGATGAAGAGAGTTATGCTAAAGGTGGTGCGGAGTCTGAGGAAGGAACAGAGCAAGACGAGGAAGGAGATGAGGCACAGGATTCGAGTGATAGCTCTCCTCCTGTAGTGCCAGAGCAGGGCGTAGAGCAGACTGCCAGAGATGCCCGTCTTACACGGCTTGAAGAAGGGCAAGCTGCTTTATGCCAGGATATGGTGGATCTTCGAGGCCTTATTAAACATAAGTTTAAGAAGATGTCTTGGACACTGAAGTCTATCCTGTGTTGCTTGCAGGATAAGGGTGCTCCGCCTCCATCTCCTGATTCCGACGAGTAGCATCGTCGTGGCCGTCTTTTGCTTTGTTTGTGTTTTCTTTCTGTGTGTAGCCGTTGTTGGCTTGTTGGAGTGCTGTAGTTGTGGTTGTTGTTTGTGGTTGTTGTAGTTGCTGTGGTTGTTGAAGTGTTAGATGTTGTTGTTTTCATGCTTTCCTAGTCGTGATTCATGTATTGCTGCACTACTTGTATTGCGATGATTTTGATTAATGGAATGCATGTTGTTTGTCTTTGGAGTTGTGCTGTGATTGATCATGGAAGTGGATCGATCCGTGTTGATTTGCTAGTCGCACCGCTTTATCACTACGATGTTATTATGGGTATGGATTGGCTCACGAGGATGCGAGCTGAGATTGATTGTGAAGCTAGATCAGTGACGATCCATGGACCTGAGGGCGAGATTGTTACTTTCCCAGTTCAGGTCAGTTACCCTCTTCGTATTGATTTTTATTCTTCTCTGTTGGAGAGTTCGGCCGAATCAGCGTTGGTTAGTACGCCGGTAGTTCAGGAGTTTGAAGATATGCTTGAGTCGATTCCTGGATTACCTCCTCAGCGTGAGATTGATTTTGCTATCGATCTTATGCCTGGTGCGGTGCCCATTTCTTTACCCACCTATCGTATGCCTCTGAGTGAAATGAAGGAGTTGAGGAAGCAGATAGATGGTTTGCTGGAATTGGATTTTATTCGGCCCAGTGTGTCTCCTTGGGGAGCACCTGTTTTGTTTGTAAAGAAGAAGGATGGTTCCTTGCGATTGTGTATTGATTATCGCAGGTTGAATCTGGTAACTGTGAAGAATAAGTACCCTTTGCCCAGGATTGATGATCTGTTTGATCAGTTGAAGGGGGCATGGTACTTCTCGAAGGTTGATCTGCAGTCAGGGTATCATTAGTTGCGCGTCAAGGATGGGGACGTGCAGAAGACCGCTTTCAGGACCAGCTTCGGTCATTATGAGTTCCTTGTGATGTCGTTCGATCTGACGAACGCACCGGCATTGTTCATGGATCTGATGAACAGGGTGTTTCGGCCATTCCTGTTTCGATTCGTCATTGTCTTTATTGATGACATATTAGTTTATTCGGCGAGCCGGGCAAAGCACGAGGAGCACTTAAGACCGGTTTTGGATACTCTTAGGGAGCATCAGCTCTTCGCACAGTTCAAGAAGTGTGGAGAGAGGAAATCAAGTTCCTGGTACATGTGGTGTCCAAGGAAGGAATAGCCGTCGACCTTGCCAAGGTAGCTGCAGTGCAGGACTGGAAGCAGCCTGGTTCAGTTACTGAGGTGAGGAGTTTTTTAGGTCTTGCAGGCTATTATCGACGCTTTATTCAGGACTTCTCGAAGATTGCCAGACCGTTGTTGCAGCTGACACGGAAGGATTTGAAGTTTGCTTGGAGTGAGCAGGTGGAGTTAGCTTTTCAGGAGCTGAAGGACAAGTTGATGTCCGCCCCTGTGCTAGTATTGCCAGAGCAAGGGGTTAAGTATATTATATATACTGACGCCTCTCGCGTTGGTCTGGGTTGTGTCCTTATGCAGAAGGACAGGGTGATTGCTTATGCTTCGCGTCAGTTGAGGAAACACGAAGAGAATTACCCTACGCACGACCTGAAATTAGCAGCTGTCATCTTCGCATTAAAGCTTTGGAGACATTATCTCTATGGTGAGGAGTTCAAGCTCTTTTGCGACCACAAGAGCCTTAAGTATATTTTCACGTAGCGTGATTTGAATATGAGGCAGCGCAGATGGATGGAAACATTGAAGGACTTCAAGTTCGATGTTTCTTACCATACTGGCAAGGCGAACCTTATGGCAGATGCGTTGAGTCACAGGAAGGCTATTGAGTTTGCGGCTCCGCTAATGATAGCAGAGTGGGATATGTTGGAGTTCGTGCACGATTTTGAGAAGAAGCTTACGGTGGTTGAGCCGTATGAGGTTATCGCACACACTCGTGTACAGCCCGTTATCGACGAGAGGATCATTGCAGCTCAGGCAGATGATGAGCTTTTGGTGAAGATGAGGCAGCGGGTTGGTACAGATGAGAACTTCGACTGGAGTATTAGTTCTGATGGGGGCCTACGTTTTTGTGGCCGGTTATGTGTTCTTGACATCCCTGACTTGAGACGTGAGGTTCTCGAGTTAGCCCATAGTTCTAAACTTGCGATGCATTCAGGTAGCACGAAGATGTATCAGGATATGAAGAGGTCTTATTGGTGGGACAATATGAAGGTCCAGATTGCTGAATTTGTTTCTCGTTGTCTCACGTGCCAACAGGTCAAGGCAGAGCATCGCCGACCTCCTGGGTTGTTGCAGCCCATGCCCATATCTGAATGGAAGTGGGATTTCATCTCTATGGATTTTATTTCTGGGTTGCCGAGGATGAGAAAGGGATTTGACTCTATTTGGGTGATTGTCGATCAATTAACGAAGTCGGCGCATTTCTTACCGATCAGAGTCACTTACTCTGCAGACGAGTTGGCTAGGTTGTATATCAAGGAGATAGTGCGTCTGCATGGAGTTCCCCTGGAGATTGTGTCTGATAGAGACACGCGTTTTACATCTATCTTCTGGACTCTTATCCAGGAAGCAATGGGTGTGAAACTGAAGTTCAGCACCGCGTTTCATCCGCAAACAGATGGGCAGACGGAGCACGTGAATCAAGTCCTGGAAGATATGTTGCGAGCTTGTGTTTTGGATTTCAAGGACAATTGGGATGATTGTCTTCAGTATGAAGAGTTCACATATAATAATAGTTTCCAGGCGAGTATCGGCATGGCTCCCTATGAGGCGTTATATGGTTGCCCGTGCAGAGCACCACATTGTTGGGCAGAAATTGGTGAGCGTAGTTTGCTTGGCCCAGAGTTGGTGCCGGTGACTTCAGAGAAGGTTGACATCATTCGACGTCGACTTCTAACAGCGCAAAGTAGGCAGAAGAGTTATGCTGATACGAGGCGTTGACCGCTTGAGTTTGTAGTGGGAGACCATGTGTTTCTGAAGGTCTCTCCTATGAAGGGAGTTCTGCGGTTTGGTAAGAAGGGGAAGCTGACGCCGAGATTTATTGGTCCATTTCAAGCTCTGGATCGAGTGGGAGTGGTAGCTTACCGCCTGGCTTTGCCCACACCTCTTGCAGGCGTGCATAACGTATTTCATGTTTCTATGCTGAAGAAGTACGTTCTTGATCCTTCGCATATTATCAGTTGGGAGCAAGTGCAGTTGAGTGAGGATGCCACTTATGTACTGCGACCGACGTGTATTCTCGACAGGAAGGAGCAGGTATCGTGTAGCAAGGTTATCCCTCTTGTGAAGGTGCTATGGACGCATCATGGTGTGGAAGAGGCCACTTGGGAATCTGAAGCTGAGGTCAGAAAGACCTACCCTCTGATCCTTGAGGCTTATATGAAGGTATGAATTTCGAGGATGAAATTTTCTTTAAGGGGGGTAGATTGTAACAACCTTGGGATTTTCTGTGCTAATCTTTCCTTAAGTAGTTGTTTTGGGGTAATTAGCACTTTACTCGATTGCTTGTGAAATCCGCATCTATCACTTTAAATTGTATCTGCATGGCTCTAAATGTGTAGATTAGTGAGCGCTATGTTACTCTGAAATCTGGGATCCATCGCTAAATCCAGTTGTTTTGGGGAATTTTTGGAAGATCTGGATCGGACCAAGACCGCGCGTCGAAAGTCCAATGGCGATGATCTTAGGCTGTTGTGGTCACCGAGTTGGGCTTGGTCATCTCCTCAAAAATCAAGTCCATGTGATGTTCTGGGTCGATTTGCTTGAGCTCGGAGTGAAGAGTGTGAGAACGGTTGGAATTTATTAAGCTTTTTATGAAATCTGAGTCGTGTCGCTTGCGCGACGATTTTAAGCTATCTGACCGTTGGATTCTGACCCAATTTCACCCTCTGATCAGGATTGTTGGCCTAGGCATATCCTAGTGCTTGTGGACCTGATCGAGTTTCCGTGACCGTTGAATTGAGTGTGGTCCGCCACGGCTGATCTGAAGAGCCGGTCGGTATGAAAACTCAGCTTGACCTAGATCCATGGTCAAGAAGCTTAAGTCCGACCTTTCGTGGTTATAGGCCCACCAGAAGTGCTTCGTTGGATCAAGAAAGGCTTACTTTGGTTATAACCTAAGTATACCTTGACCCTGGGGTTATTTTCATCAAGTAAAGGCCTATTTATAGTCCTTAAACCCTAGCTCTCTTTTCCATACGATTTTCTCTAACCCTAGCTTGGAAAGAGAGTGGAAAAGAGAGAGAAAGTGAGAGAGATAAGTCGGTGAATCATCTTGGATTCTTCCTTGTTCTTCTTCATCTTTGAATCTTCGCTTTGAATCGTTCTTCTGACGGTTCTGAGTTCTTTTGGGGTAAGTTAACCTAACCCTAACCTGTGCTAGAGCTTAGATTAGTCTTGGTGTTGTTGTATCTCATTTTTATCCTTGTTTAGGGTATTCTAGCGCCGTTGACGAAGACAACTCGTCTAAATCAGTTCGGTGTTCCTTTCTTCGCTTAAGGTGCGGACTTTAAGTGTATAGGTTATGGTTTTCAAGGCTTTCAATCCCAGTTAGTGATTTATTCTTGTTATGGATGAGATTTCACATGCCAAATGTTGTGTTTACGTTGCTTTCCTGATATGCATGTGCTATATTGAGATTTGTGTATTCTATGTGTATTTATAAAGTGCCGTATACGTATAAAATATGCACTCATGTTTGCCATGATTATTTGTCATGTATGTATGCTAGATGCATGTATGACGATTCCTTGGTAAAAGGAATTGTCTAAGTGCATGTATTTCAACATACGTCATATATGTTGTCCCATGTATGCTAAGTGTTTGTAGAAATGCATGATGATCTAAGTGTAACTGATTACACTAATTGTGGGCGTTGAGAAGTGATTCTCAATACTCCTATTGATCCGCATGATTTCCTTTATGCAGTTACATTCCAAGTTATTTAAATTCAAGCATCTCCTATGCTTACATTTATGTTAAGTTGATATTCTTCATATGTGTATGTACTATGATTTGAGTTGTTGTTCCATTACTGTTTTACATTCCATATGAGTATCTGTAGTAGCGTAAGGTGTTTGGGACTATCCCTTAGTCCAGGAAATCGGTAATTGACCCTATGTTCGTGGTTGAGATTGCTTTCGCCACGTAGGACGTATTAGACGAACCCGAGCCGTATTAGAGTTGGCGGCAGTGGTTTGGCCACGCGGAGTGTTTGCGCACTCTATGTCGTTCAATTCAACGTGCGCTCGTGTTAGTCGAGTTCGTCAAGTAACCCGATTGTCTGATGTATGTTTACCATGTATGGACGCTATTGCTTGAATCTAGGGTACCGAACTTACCAGTGACATCCTATTAAGTATGGTACTTGATCCGCTAAGACTCATGAGCCGGACATGGTGGTATGGGACACCGTGGTCGAGCTGTCGGCCTACGCTGGGGTGACGAGCCTCCCCGTAGTGACCAGTGAGCAACTAACCTCGTGAGCCGATTATGGTGGTATGGGACACTATATTCGTGCTGTCGGCCTACATTAATTGGTGACGAGCCCTTTGTAGTGACCTCGAGCATACCTGGATACCGCAATGAGGTGACGAGCCGAACTGTGGTAGGAAGGGCATGAAAGGCGTGCATTGATTGGTGACGAGCCCTTTGCTACGACCTCAAATATATGATCGTATGAGATGTCTAGGATTGACGACCCTAGTATGGATCACTGTTTGGATGGTGATATGAGGAAGGTATCTTAGCTTCCCAATCCTGCTGTGTGAAATGGACTAATAACAACTCGGTAATCATATGCATGCACCGCATTTGCATGTGCTTTGTAGATGTGGCGCACTTTGAGGTGATGTCATGCGTAACGTAAGATGAAAACGCTGAGGGTGTACGCGTGAGGGCACGCATCATATTGCATACATCCTTGCATTAATAAGAGTACTTAGGATTTATTTAATTGTCCTGCTTTATCATTACTGTTTGATTGAACTGATAACATGTTAACCAGTGCCTTATTGTTCCACTGAGTTGATCACTCACTCCCACCTTTCTGGGGTGGTGTTAAACACCCACCAGACTCTGTCTTAGGCCCTGATGTTGCAGATGTGGATGCAACGTCTGAGGCAGAGCGGGAGCTAGATGACGACAAGGCTGCCTTCTCCTATATGCAGTTTTCAGATGGGTTCTAGCGAGCCTTGGTCTGTTGCGTGGGATTTCTGGGATTATTTTTGGGATCTTAAATGATGTAATTTGATACTTATAATTTTGT
The DNA here is from genome assembly GCF_029962835.1 of Magnolia sinica. Lineage (NCBI taxonomy): Eukaryota > Viridiplantae > Streptophyta > Magnoliopsida > Magnoliales > Magnoliaceae > Magnolia > Magnolia sinica. The sequence goes on along the minus strand of NC_080573.1, from coordinate 67,339,270 downwards.
TAAATAACAATTCTATTCGACCTGGCTTGTATATGTACTTCAGGGATTTACACTTGTACACATATTTTCCTATAAGTCTTCCGCTTGCTTTATTCACTTATCCCTGAATCATATCTGTGTTTTGACTTAATCTATTCCATGTTTTATGCACTAATACATCAACATACATCCTTCATTCAATATGTTGCATAAGTGATGTTTTGGAACTCGGGAGCTGAGTTATGCTCGACCCCCGAATTTCAGGGCGTTACAGAGAGGGAGATGAGAGAGTTTCTAAAGTTGAAATGATTACTTTCTTAGAAAAAGATGAGTTTTGAAAAGAGAAAATAATCATTGCTCATGGGATAGGGTGGCTCATCATTGCCTAGAGAAGCTAATCTCATCATGGTTTTCTTGAGAAAAGAAGCCATCATTGCTAGGCTAAAGGTGGCTTACATGGGGAATAGTGTACATGGGAAAATGTGCAATCAGTTGGGTCCCACCAAAAATGCAATCAATCGTCCAAATAATGCACGACCCATAACTTTTGATGGACACGCCAGATTTACGCATGAGACGCGGCGTTGGAACCGCGGCGACGATGCGGTCGCAATGGCATAGGTCTTAGGTCAATCCAAGTCGGGTCTACGTAACCAGACTCAAGGGTGACTGCAATCACTATCCGAAGGTTGCGGGTCACCGAAATTTGACCGGTAGGACCGCGGGACCAAAATACATGAGATGCATACTCACACACACACATGCACACATGCGAACTCGGGTCAGGTCTCACAATCATCCCCACCAACAAAGAAATTTCATCCTCGAAATTAACAAAATTGAGACAATAAAATGCATAAGCATCCTCATATATATCAATCATCAATCAAAAGAAGGAAATGCAAGAAATACAAGCAATCAATCATCGAACAAATAAGGATAACGCTCTTTAATCTCGGCCCAACAACTAGGAGATCTGTACGGTCTACCATAACGTACCTCAAAAGGAGCCATGCAGTCTCACTATCTCCTCAATAAACACCTTGCAAGACGATCCATAGACCAGGAAGCACGCACTGGAATGAAATGAGCCGACTTCGTCAGATGATCAATGATAACCTAGATGGTATCGTGCCCGTGCTAAGTCATCGGCAAACCTGCGATGAAATCCATCAATATGAGCTCCCACTTCCATTCTGAAACACTCAATAGCTGCAAGGGACTAGGGGTCTTAGATGATCGGCATTAACACGCTGACAAGCATTACACTCGGCCACAAAACTAGCGACTAGGAAAAATACTGGCTTGACAACAAAACAAGCCAATAAGCTCAACATCGGCAATACAAAACTATTCAGCGGGTAAGAACATTGCACCAACCAAAATGGAACACGATAATATCATCGGCCTAACACAACGATCTTTCCAAAAATGTCGATACTGAGAATCCTCTACGACAGACTCTGATAGCAATCTGATCGAACAAAAGCCCTTTGATACAAAAGGGGTACGATGCACCAAAACACAAGACATAAATACGGAGACAAGAAAAATACCTATAACGACTCCCCTAATAACTAAGGGTCTTGCGAAGTCGCGCAAAATCAAGCTTGAGGTGGCTGGGGAGGTGTTTGTCCCCTCTGCATCTACGGTCTCTACTGTTGTCGACGCTACAGGGAGCTACCGGAGGGGGCCTGCCTCTTCCGGCCTCTCCTCTGATCACGATCCCTCTGCGAACTGGTCCACTTGGCCTCGCCCTGAAGTAAAAATATCACTAAGGGAGATCGCTGCAGAGTCGAATCTCGCAAAAGGGGACTCACATGCTCCTATTCCGCCTGGCCGGGCATCTTAGGAATGGGTTGACGAGTCTGAAGAACATCAGTGATGACCTGCATCAACTGCTGGAGATGCTCAGCTCCTACAGGAATTGTCAGATAAGTGGGGGTAGCATTGGCCTCTGGTGGAGGCATAGGTATGGCGGGAGCCTCAGGAATAAGTACAATGGGCTCCAGAGGGGAAACAGGAATCTCAGGTGGTGGAGCAAAAGTCACTCGGACCGCCGGAGTAGAATGAGAACCATGTCCATGGGCACCACGACCACGGGCGTCACAATCATGGGCACCTCGACTAGACGACATGGCTTACAGAAAGAAAAAAGGTAATGGAAACCTAGGAATTAGAATCCTTGAAGGTTCAAACGAAATGAGGGAAATGCACTTGGGACACTACTTGTCCTAAGATTGCAGCAGATATGTGATGTTATCCCTAGTTATTCCAAAATTACTTGCTATGCTCTGATACCAACTCCTGTCACGCCCCAGACTCGGTAACCAGATTCACAAGGAACCCGATGGCCGGTTCTGGCCGCAACAGCCTCCGTAGTACCCCATTCTCGGCTCCTGAAGTAGGTTCCGATCCTGGGATCCTACAATGAGGATTTCCATAACAATATAACCATTTTCAATACGAGCATACCCAAGATCATAATAAGTAAAACTGAGAAAAAAAAAAGGCACATATCACAAAATCCACTATGAATTTGAACTTTTACAAGTTACATAAGGTCCAAAAGGACATAAGATAATAGAAGAAAGAAAGGAAGGATGCAATACTAGGTCCTCAAGCTCAGCTCTAATCCAAACTCTGCCACTGCGACACCTGCCTAGGATCTCTTGCATGCATCAATCGTGCATAAGCTTATAGAAGCTCAGAGGGTAGTGTAAGTGTGTGATAATAGTGCACAGAAGAATAATAGAAGATACAGGATGGAGACATGCTCAATGAGAATATCACTAGCCTCACCAAGGCTTATCATGAATATGATGCAATGAGTACTGGACACCATACCAAGGCAATGCGTGAAGGGGCTTACATAACCAATTCTAATGCAATGCAAGTAATGCCAGTGCTCATAACCAAACCGTATGTCAAGTATATTTCCAATCATAAGGAAATCACCGGGGTCCATTACACTGCTGGATGACTGCCGCTCTACAGACCCCGCACAGTCAAACGAGCGTAAGAGACCTTACTACCCACCTGTGGACTACTAATTACCAGCAAGGCCTGATGGTAGCGGACCCATTCACGAGCTGGTCAAACTCAACCTAGCAATGCCCTCTTACATCAGGCGAGTAAGGCCACACCCCTATCCAACTGACTACACGACAGTGGCAGTCACGGCCTAATGGTATAAGGTCCTCGTGCGCTCATATATTCCACCCGGTCATGGCGTTGGAGCAGATCCTTGGTAACATGGAAGTTTTGAGAATTTCACCCATGGGCATCCTATGCACCCGGTATGCTCAAGTAACATTTTCAGTGTCCAAACATGAGCATCCACAATGTATCTGTGGAGGTTACAACCCTGATAAAGCAAGGGTGATAATGCTCATATATTATGCAATGCCAGATGCATGAATCACACAATCAACTATGTATCAATTCCAAGCACCCAACATGCTCAAGAGGGAATATTACATCCTTAGGGAAGACAGCATGCAATGCCCAATGGCACAATCATAACCACACACAAAGTGTCATCCAAGCATACAATGATACACATGGGCCATGAAGATGGGTCTAGGCGCATCATGCGGTGATATACAAAGTAAATTACATTCCTCCTATCCAAGAATGAACCAAGATTAGGTACTTAGACAATATCCATAAGAAATCCTACCTCTAATGGGGGCCCATTTACCTGGGGTAGCCCACGAGACTAAGCATACAACAACGGGTCTAAGTAATATAGAAATGAGCCTAGCAACTGTCTAAGATAAGTATCCAATCACTCTTAAATACAACCGGACCTAGAGGGGTCCATAATGGGGACATTTAACCACCATTCCCCAAAAAGGCATATCAACCATGAACTACATGGATAAAAGGCCCAAGGCCTACATTTAAAATAAAAATAAAAGTAACCACATACATATATTCTTCATAATAGGCCATAAAAAGATATAATACCACTTTTAACAACATGGGCTCTAAGAGGGGAATTAAGGCCCAAGGCCCAATTCCCAATGGCCATAAAATCCATGCATTAAGTTGGACTTGGTGGGCAGCCCGCGTACACAATATACGGCCCAAAAATATAGGTTTAAGTTTGGATGAAATGGGCCCCACTACATCAGCCCAATAACTAGCAATTTAAGTAGGCAACCGAGGGCCCAATACTATCCTTACCTCAGTCCACAAGTCCATCAAAATGGTGGAAGTCGGCCCAATGTATGGTTGGGCCAAGCTGGGATGTCCCTGCCCAATCTGGGCTCACTGGATGTCCCAAAATTCTGATCTTAAGATGGGGTCCTCATAAGATCACTAAAAGTGACCCAAAAGAATGCACTGATTAAGCCCAAGGATTATAAGAAAGCATAAGCATGTATCATGTACACAAATTCTCAATATGGTGAGCCCCACAGCCAAATAAAGATGTAACCATAAAATTGTACATCGAAGGCCCTTTGATAAACTTTTGGCCCGTTTGACTTCCTGGGCCTGCTAAGGTCCAGAAATTAGTTGAGTGTGTGGAAATAATCTCATGAAGGCCAACTATACTCACTGGGGGACCCCACCAGATGGAGAGTGTGTATATATCATGAAAAGATCAAGTGGGCCTGCTACTGGATTGTGAGTCCAGCAACAACCCAAGGCAGATAGTGCTTCCACAATCGGGCGATCTAAGGCTTGGACGGCCTGGACCAAACATGCATTAAGGTAGGTTCCACATACATGCACATTGAGCCTTAAATAAATAGCCTAAGGTCTATGGTGGGCCTTTAAGCACCCATAGAGAAACCTATGAGCTTACCTTAGGATCACCCAGGAGGACATCCAACCTCAACTGTTTTCCAAGAGGTAGCTCACCACTACCCATATAATGAAAGATCTAAGGCCAAAGCAATGTGTGGACTAGTAGGCCATACACCAAGCCCAACTCATAGGCCATATAGTGGGCCCTCAAATAAGGTTTGGGCCCAACCACAAAGGTCATAATTCCACATATTGTGGTGGGCTTCATGGGCAGCCTAGTAATTCATTTACATGGGCAAGTATCACATTTAACACAAGTGAGTTGGGCCTCACTTTTGGCCTAAGTACAGGGTCAGTTTAGTGGGCAGCCAAGGGCCCGACTTCTTGTGTATCATTGCTCCTAAGCCCATCACAATAGATAGGAGAGTATAGGCCCAAGATCAATGGGCCCATCCAAAAGAACTGAGTCCACAAGGCCTATTTGCTAACACAAACATGCATATGCTATATCACATAATGGGCCCTAAAGAAATGGCCCAAAACAAAAGTCATCCAATTCATACATTATGGTGGGCTTGAGGGCAGCCCATAAACGCAAGAATACACATAGGCAAGGCCTATACTGATAGTGTGGGCCTTGCCACATCAGCCCAAAGACTTAGCAAGGCCCTCCACACTATACATTTATGTGGGCCCCGCAAGTCAGCCCATAATTAAGCATTTCATGAGGGCATCACGGCTAATAAATACAACGGTCAGCCTGTAAACGGCCCGTTGGGCCCGTGAAACAATAAGGTCTGGTCCTACACGATCTTGGGCTCAAGAAATAGGTTTCCAGCCCATTGGGCCTATAAACTACTAAAAATCTGGTTAAGGCTAACCCCCAACATCACCATAAAGGTGGGCCTTAAGAGGAACTAATTATGCCCAAAAAATGCCCAAGGAAATAAGGCAAGGAGTGTGTGCAATACTCCCTTAAATCTGGTGGGCCACAACAGCTCCAAAACAATTAACTATGGAGCAAATTTGGGCCCCTTACTGGAATTCCAGCCCACCCACTTCCTGGGCCTGCTGGAATCTAGAAATTTATGTAATTCAGATGGGTTACTAGCCCATGGTGACCCACACATATCACAGTGGGTCCCACCGGATGAGAGGGGAATGCACAACACACATTATAAGTAGGCCATGCCGCTGGAATACAGGCCCAGCAACAGCCTAAGGTTGGGGCGTCCCGTGGTGGATAGTCCTACGGGCCTGAGTATCTGGCCCAAATCTGACCCATGTTTGCAGGCCACACCACGGTCAGTACAGGGGTCCGATGGCCATGAAAATTTACAAGATGGTCCTCCCATAGCTGGACCACGAATTCTCAAAATTTTGTGATTTTTGGATGGTCATAAGTATTTTAATTAATTTAAATAAGACAGACCATCAAGAAAATCTGATGAATCGGGACACCTGAACGTGGTGAACTAGTCCAGCACTTTCCACGGTGTACATGAGGCTCTATTGGCCCCAAAACTTTGTAGGTGAGTCCCACCATGGGTGGACCACCTTGTAAATTTTCATGATTTTAGGATACTCATAAGTATTTAAATTAATTTAAAGAATACAATCTATCCAGGGTGAAATATTGCTGGAATATAACTGTCCTGAATTTGGGCCATCCAATGGGTGGGTTCTGGGCCTCCAAAATTCCTAAAATTTGGACCCAAGGTCCCTCATCAAGCCTAAAACAAGTTGGGATCAAGAAATATGGCCCACCTTCTTAGAAATTATTTTTTTAATATTATTTTTATGGGACTATGCTGCTGGACTGTACAGCAGAAATTTCTGGCAGTCCAGTATGTTGGCCCACCCTTTTGGATGCCCAAATAGGATTCCTTGGCTCTTAAATTGTGTGGATAGGTCTTATCATGGGGGGGACACCTCCCTACAAAAATTTAGGATTTTTGGGATAGTAAAAATATTTTATTTAACTCGTGCAATTTATGGACAGCAAGGTCCAGATTTTTATTTTCCTGCTGCAGCAATGCTGCTGTCCCTGACTTTAGTACCCCATTTGAGTGGGCCCAGGTCTATGTAAATTTGGAAAAATGTAAGGCCAACCTTCATATACAAGAATACAGTAAGTTGGGGTCCACAAAGGTGGCCCACCATTTCAAAATCAGGCTGATATTTATGATTTTCCAGCAAATAGTGTGGTTAGATAGTCCAGAAAAATCTGGACCGTCCACCCTCCTTGGCCCACCCTTTTGGGTGATCAAATAGGGACATTTGAAGGTGAGGTTTAGCATAATTTTAGGTGGGGTCCACACCTCAAAGAGAAGTCTAAGAAATCATGAAAAAGAGACCACAAACAAGGCCTACAACCCATACATTACAGCATAAAAAAAATTCCAGCAATCTGGACAGCATCATGTTGCTGTCTAGATCAGCCCAAAAAAATTAATAAATGGGAAATAAATCATAGATTCTACAAGGTGGGTTCCACCCTGATGTGTCACACAACTCCTAGGCCCAGTCCTTCCCTAAGAAAATCGATAAAATCAGGCCCAAAGGCTTTCCAAATCAAGCAGCAAAACTAGGCAGCACAGTTGGGCCTGGGTGTCCAACAACTTGGGCCTGGATGTCCCAAAAATTTAAAAATTCTGGTTGCATGGCACGTCAGGTGGGCCACATAATCATCACGTCCAAACCACAGAAAGTGGAGAAGAGAAGAAGAAAGGAAATCTCATCAAGATGGGGTCCATGGAGAATGGCCCCATCAAGATCACATGCATGCAAGTGATGGCTAAAAAAAAACTTATCCAAGGAGTGGTGGACCTTCACCATTGATGTGGTGAGTCCTACACTCTCCATATGAAGCAACAAAAGATCTATGAAAATAAGAACCATGCAATCTATCCTACATGCTCACTCACTTGTTGGATCTTCAAGATTCTTCAACCACCATACTCCTTAAGCTTCAAGGAAGGATGTTCAATGGTGATGATGGATCTTTGATGGTTAGATCTAGGGGGAAAGAAGAGGAAAGATGGCTAAAAAAGTTCAGTAATGGAGGAGATTAGAGGGTATTTGCAAAGAGGAGAAGAGAGCAATGAAGAAAGAGAGAGAGAGAGGATGAGAGAGTTTCTAAAGTTGAAATGATTACTTTCTTAGAAAAAGATGAGTTTTGAAAAGAGAAAATAATCATTGCTCATGGGATAGGGTAGCTCATCATTGCTTAGAGAAGCTAATCTCGTCATGGTTTTCTTGAGAAAAGAAGCCATCATTGCTAGGCTAAAGGTAACTTACATGGGGAATAGTGCACATGGGGAAATGTGCAATCAGGTGGGTCCCACCAAAAATGCAATCAACGGTCCAAATAATGCACGGCCCATAAATTTTGATGGACACGCCGGATTTACGCATGAGACGCGGCGCTGGAACTGCGGAGACGATGCGGTCGCAATGGCATAGGTCTTGGGTCAATCCAAGTCAGGTCTACATGATCAAACTCAAGGGTGACTGCAATCACTATCCGAAGGTCGCGGGTCGTTGAAATTTGACCGGTAGGACCGCGAGACCAAAATACATGAGATGCATACTCACACACACACATGCACACATATGAACTCGGGTCAGGTCTTATAGGTTATAAGTTTAGGTTATAGGTGATAGGTTAAGTTTTTATGTCACAGGTTTAGGTTAAGGTCTAGGTTTAGGTTTAGGTTTAGGTTTAGGTTTAGGTTTAGGTTATAAGCTATAGGTTTAGGGAATTGAGAATAGGTTAAGGTTTAGGTTTGAAAAATCGGGTTCGGGTTCGAGATCGGGTTTAGGTTTGGGTTTTCAAGTTTGGGTTTAGGTTTAGGTGTAGGTTTAGGTTTAGGGATTTGAGAATACATTTTGATTTTGGGTTTAGGTTTAGGTTTAGGTTATAAGCTATAGGTTTAGTGAATTGAGAATAGGTTAAGGTTTAGTTTAGGAAATCGGGTTCAGGTTCGAGATTGGGTTTAAGTTTGAGTTTTCAAATTTAGGTTTAAGTTTAGGTTAGGGAGTTGAGATTAGTATTAAATGTAGGTTTTGGTATAGGGATTTGAGAATACATTTAGGTTTTATGTTTAGGTTTAGGTTTAGGTAATAGGTTTAGGGTTAGGTTTAGGTTAAAGTTCAGGTTTAGGTTTAGGTTATATGCTATTGGTTGAGGGAATTGAGAATAGGTTAAGGTTTAGGTTTTGGAAATCGGGTTCGGGTTCGGGAACAGGTTTAGGTTCGGGTTTTCAAGTTTAGGTTTTGGTTTAGGTTAGAGAGTTGAGATTAGGATTAGGTGATGGTTTAGGTTTAGGGATTTGAGAATACATTTAGGTTTTGCGTTTAGGTTTAGGTTTAGGTTATAGGTTTAGGTTTAGTTTTAGGTTAAGGTTTAGGTTTAGGTTTAGGCTTAGGTTTAGGTTATAAGGTGTAGGTCTAGGGAATTAAGAATAGGTTGAGGTTTAGGTTTTGGAAATCGTGTTCGGGTTCGGGATCGGGTTTAGGTTTGGGTTTTCAAGTTTAGGTTTAGGTTTATTTAGGGAGTTGACATTAGGATTAGGTGTAGATTTAGGTTTAGGGATTTGAGAATACATTTAGGTTTTGGGTTTAGGTTTCGGTTTAGGTTATAGGTTTAGGTTTAGGTTTAGGTTCAGGTTCAGGTTTAGGTTTAGGTTTAGGTTTAGTTTTTAAGCTATAGGTTTAGGGAATTAAGAATAGGTTAAGGTGTAGGTTTATGAAATCGGGTTCGGGTTCGGGATTGGGTTTAAGTTTGGGTTTTCAAGTTTAGGTTTAGGTTTAGGTTAGGGTGTTGAGATTAGTATTAGATGTAGGTTTAGGTTTAGAGATTTGAGAATACATTTAGGTTTTAGGTTTAGGTTTAGGTTTAGGTAAAGGTTTAGGTTTAGGTATAGGTTATAAACTATAGGTCTAGGAAATTGAGAAGAGGTTAAGGTTTTTGTTTAGGAAATCGGGTTCGGGTTCAGGATCGGGTTTAAGTTTGGGTTTTCAAGTTTAGGTTTAGGTTTTGGTTAGGGAGTTGAGATTATTATTAGATGTAGGTTTAGGTTTAGAGATTTGAGAATACATTTAGGTTTTATGTTTACGTTTAGGTTTATGTTTTAGGTTTAGGTTTAGGTTTAAGTTAAGGTTTAGATTTAGTTTATGAGCTATAGGTTAAGGGAATCGAGAATAGGTTAAGGTTTAGGTTTAGGAAATCGGGTTCGGGTTTAGGATCAGGTTTAGGTTTTGGTTTTCAAGTTTAGGTTTAGGTTTAGGTTAGGGAGTTGAGATTAGGATTAGGTGTAGGTTTAGGTTTAGGGATTTGAGAATACATTTAGGTTTTGGGTTTAGGTTTCGGTTTAGGTTATAGGTTTAGGTTTAGGTTTAGGTTCAGGTTTAGGTTTAGGTTTAGGTTTAGGTTTAGTTTTTAAGCTATAGGTTTAGGGAATTGAGAATAGGTTAAGGTTTAGGTTTATGAAATCAGGTTCGGGTTCGGGATCGGGTTTAAGTTTGGGTTTTCAAGTTTAGGTTTAGGTTTAGGTTAGGGAGTTGAGATTAGTATTAGATGTAGGTTTAGGTTTAGGTAAAGGTTTAGGTTTAGGTATAGGTTATAACCTATAGGTTTAGGAAATTGAGAATAGGTTAAGGTTTTGGTTTAGGAAATCGGGTTCGAGTTCGGGATCGGGTTTAAGTTTGGGTTTTCAAGTTTAGGTTTAGGTTTTGGTTAGGGAGTTGAGATTATTATTAGGTGTAGGTTTAGGTTTAGGGATTTGAGAATACATTTAGGTTTTATGTTTAGGTTAAGGTTTATGTTATAGGTTTAGGTTTAGGTTTAAGTTAAGGTTTAGGTTTAGTTTATGAGCTATAGGTTAAGGGAATCGAGAATAGGTTAAGGTTTAGGTTTAGGAAATCGGGTTCGGGTTTAGGATCGGGTTTAGGTTTGGGTTTTCAAGTTTAGGTTTAGGTTTAGGTTAGGGAGTTAAGATTAGGATTAGGTGAAGGTTTAGGTTTAGGGATTTGAGAATATATTTAGGTGTTGGATTTAGGTTTAGGTTTAGGTTTTGGTTAAGGTTTAGGTTAAGGTTATAAGCTATAGGTTTAGGTTATTGAGAATAGGTTAAGGTCTAAGTATAGGAATCGGGTTCGGGTTCGGGATCGTGTTTAGGTTTGGGTTTTGAAGTTTAGGTTTAGGTTTTGGTTAGGGAGTTGTGATTAGGATTATGAGTAGATTTAGGTTTAGGGATTTGAGAATACATTTTCGTTTAAGGTTTAGGTTTAGGTTTTAGGTTTTAGGTTAAGGTTTTGGTTTTAGGTTTAGACTAAGGTTAGGTTATTGGTTATAAGTTTAGGTTATAGATAATAGATTAAGTTTTTAGGTCATAGGTTTAGGTTTTGGTTTAGGTAAAGGTCTAGGTTTAGGTTTAGGTTAAGGTTTAGGTTTAGGTTATAAGCTATAGGTTTAGGGAATTGAGAATAGGTTAAGGTTTAGGTTTAGAAAATCGGGTTCGGGTTCGGGATCGGGTTTAAGTTTGGGTTTTCAAGTTTAGGTTTAGGTTACGAAGTTAAGATTAGGATTAGGTGTAGGTTTAGGTTTTGGGATTTGATAATACATTTAGGTTTTGGTTTTGGTTTAGGTTTTCGGTTATAGGTTAAGGTTTCGGTTTTAGGTTTAGGCTAAGGTTAGGTTATCAGTTATAACTATAGGTTATAGGTTATAGGTTAAGGTTTTATGTCATAGGGTATGGTTTATGTTTAGGTTAAGGTTTGGGTTTAGGTTATATGCTATAGGTTTAGGGAATTGAGAATGGGTTAAGGTTTAGGTTTAGGAAATCGGGTTCGAGTTTAGGTTTGGGTTTTCAAGTTTAGGTTTAGGTTTACTTTAGGGAGTTGAGATTAAGATTAGGTGTAGGTTTAGGTTTAGGGATTTGAGAATACATTTAGGTTTTGGGTTTAGGTTTAGGTTTTAGGTTTAACTTTAGGTTTTAGGTTATAAGGTAAGGTTTAGGTGAAGGTTAGGTTATAGGTTATGAGTTTAGGTTATAGGTTATAGGTAAAGGTTTTAGGTCTTAAGTTTTGGTTTTGGTTAAGCTTATCAGTTTAGGTTGGGGTTTAGGTTTTGGTTTAGGTTAAGGTTTAGGTTTAAATTATAAGTTATTGGTTTAGGGAATTGAGAATAGGTTAAGGTTTAGGTTTAGGAAATCAGGTTCGGGTTCAGGATCGGGTTTAGGATCGGGTTTTCAAGTTTAGGTTTAGGATTAGGTTAGGGACTTAAGATTTGGATTAGGTGTAGGTTTAGGTTTAGGGATTTGAGAATACATTTACGTTTTAGGTTTAGGTTTAGGTTTAGGTTTAGGTTTAGGTTATAGGTTATAGGTTAAGGTTCAGGTTTTAGGTTTAGGCTAAGGTTAGGTTATAGGTTATAAGTTTAGGTTATAGGTTATAGGTTAAAGTTTTAGGTCATAGGTTTAGGTTTAGGTTTAGGTTTAGGTTAAGGTTTAGGTTTAGGTTTAGGTTAAGGTTAGGTTTAGGTTATAAGCTATAGGTTTAGAGAATTGAGAATAGGTTAAGGTTTAGGTTTAGGAAATCGGGTACGGGTTCGGGATCGGGTTTAGGTTTGGGTTTTCAAGTTTAGGTTTAGGTTTAGGTTAGGGTGTTGAGATTAAGATTAGGTGTAGGTTTAGGTTTTGGGATATGAGAATACATTTAGGTTTTAGGTTTAGTTTTAGTTTTAGGTTTTAGGTTTAGGTTTAGGTTTTGTTTAAGGTTTAGGTTTAGGTTTAGGTTTAGGTTTAGGTTTAGGTTATAAGCTATAGGTTAGGGGAATTGAGAATTGGTTAAGGTTTAGGTTTAGGAAATCGGGTTCGGGTTCTGGATAGGGTTTAGGTTTAGGTTTAGGTTAGGGAGTTGAGATTTGGATTAGGTGTAGGTTTAGGATTAGGGATTTGAGAATACGTTTAGGTTAATGGTTTAGGTTTAGGTTTTAGGTTATGGTTTTGGTTTTTGGTTTAGGTTAAGGTTAGGTTATAGGTTATAGGTTAAGGTTTTAGGTCATAGGTTTTGATTTAGGTTAAGGTTATAGGTTTAGGTTAAGGTTTAGGTTTAGGTTTAGGTTTAGATTATAAGCAATAAGTTTAGGGAATTACGAATAGGTTAAGGTTTAGGTTTAGGAAATCGGGTTCGGGTTCGGGATCAGGTTTAGGTTTGGGTTTTCAAGTTTAGGTTTAGGTTTAGGTTAGGTTGTTGAGATTAGGATTAGGTGTAGGTTTAGGTTTAGCGATTTGAGAAAACATTTAGGTTTTACGTTTAGGTTTAGATTTTAGGTTATAGTTTAATGTTTAGGTTTTAGGTTTAGGCTAAGGTTAGGTTAGAGGTTGTAAGTTTAAATTATAGGTTACAGGTTAAGGTTTTAAGTCATAGGTTTAGGTTTAGGTTTAGGTTAAGGTTTTGGTTTAGGTTTATGTTAAGGTTTAGGTTATAAGCTATAGGTTTAGGGAATTGAGAATAGGTTAAGGTTTAGGTTTAGGAAATCGGGTTCGGGTTGGTGATCGGGTTTAGGTTTGGGTTTTCAAGTTTAGGTTTAGGTTTAGGTTAGGGAGTTGACATTAGGATTAGGTGTAGGTTTAGGTTTAGGGATTTGAGAATACATTTAGGTTTTGTGTCTAGGTTTAGGTTTAGGTTATAGGTTTAGGTTTAGTTTTCGGTTAAGGTTTAGGTTTAGGTTTAGGTTTAGGTTTAGGTTTAGGTTATAAGCAATAGGTTCAGCTAATTGAGAATAGGTTACGGTTTAGGTTTAGGAAATCGGGTTCGGGTTCGGGATCGGGTTTAGGTTCGGCTTTTTAAGTTTAGGTTTAGGTTTAGCTTAAGGAGTTGACATTAGGATTAGGTGTAGGTTTAGGTTTAGGGATTTCAGAATACATTTCGGTTTTAGGTTTTAGTTTAGGTTTAGGTTATAGGTTTAGGTTTAGGTTTAGGTTGAGCTTTAGGTTTAGGTTTAGGTTTAAGTTTTAGGTTATAGGTTAAGGTTTAGGTTTTTGGTTTAGGCTAAGGTTAGGTTAGAGGTTATAAGTTTAGATTATAGGTTACAGGTTAAGGTTTTAGGTCATAGGTTTAGGTTTAGGTTTAGGTTATGGTTTTGGTTTAGGTTTAGGTTAAGGTTAGGTTTAGGTTAATAGCTATAGGTTTAGGGAATTGAGGATAGGTTAAGGTTTAGGTTTAGGAAATCATGTTCGGGTTCAGGATCGGGTTTAGGTTTGGGTTTTCCAGTTTAAGTTTTGGTTTAGGTTAGGGAGTTGAGATTAGGATTAGGTGTAGGTTTAGGTTTAGGGATTTGAGACTACATTTAGGTTTTGGGTTTAGGTTTAGGTTTAGGTTGAGGTATAGGTTTTAGGTTTAGTTTTAGACTAAGGTTTTAGTTTAGGTTTAGGTTTAGGTTTAGGTTATAAGCTATAGGTTTAGGGAATTGAGAATAGGTTAAGGTTTAGGTTTAGGAAATCGGGTTCGGGTTCCGGATTAGGTTTAGGTTTGGGTTTTCAAGTTTAGGTTTAGGTTTAGGTTAGGCAGTTGAGATTTGTATTAGATGTAGGTTTAGATTTAGGGAATTGAGAATACATTTAGGTTTTAGGTTTAGGTTTAGGTTTAGGTTATAGGTTTAGGTTTAGGTTTAGGTTAAGGTTTAGGTTTAGGTTTAGGTTATAAACTATAGGTTTAGGGAATTGAGAATAGGTTAAGGTTTAGGTTTAGGAAACCGGGTTCGGGTTCAGGATCGGGTTTAGGTTTGGGTTTTCAAGTTTAGGTTTAGGTTTAGGTTTAGGAGTTGAGATTAGGATTAGGTGTAGGTTTAGGTTTAGGGAATTGAGAATACGTTTATGTTTGGGGTTTAGGTTTAGGTAAAAGTTTAGGTTTAGGTTAAGGTTAGGTTATTGGTTATAAGTTTAGCTTATAGGTTATAGGTTAAGGTTTTAGGTCATAGGTTTTGGTTTAGGCTAGGGTTATTGGTTTAGGTTAGGGTTTAAGTTTGGGTTTAGCTTAAGGTTTAGGTTTAAATTATAAGCTATATGTTTAGGGAATTGAGAATAGGTTAAGGTTTAGGTTTAGGAAATCGGGTTCGGGTTTGGGTTTTCAAGTTTAGGTTTAGGTTTAGGTTGGGGACTTGAGATTAGGATTAGGTGTAGGTTTAGGTTTAGGGATTTGAGAATACATTTAGGTTTTAGGTTAAGGTTTAGGTTATAGGTTATAGGTTAAGGTTTAGGTTTTAGGTTTAGGCTAAGGTTAGGTTATAGGTTATAAAGTTTATAGGTTATAAGTTAAAGTTTTAGGTCATTGGTTTAGGTTTAGGTTATAAGCTATAGGTTTAAAGAATTGAGAATAGGTTAAGGTTTAGGTTTAGGAAATCGGGTTCGGGTTCGGGATCGGGTTTAGGTTTGGGTTTTCAAGTTTAGGTTTAGGTTTAGGTTAGGGAGTTGAGATTAGGATTAGATGTAGGTTTAGGTTTAGGGATTTGAGAATACATTTTGGGTTTTAGGTTTAGGTTTAGGTTTAGGTTTAGTTTTAGGTTAAGGTTTAGGTTTAGGTTTATGTTATATGCTATAGTTTAGGGAATTGAGTATTGGTTAAGGTTTAGGGATTTAAGAATACATTTTAGTTTTAGGTTTAGGTTTAGGTTTTAGGTTATACGTTAAGGTTTAGGTTTTTGGTTTAGGTTAAGGTTAGGTTATAGGTTAAAGTTTAGGTTATAGGTTATATGTTAAGGTTTTAGGTCATAGGTTTTTGTTTAGGTTTAGGTTATAGGTTTAGTTTAAGGTTAAGGTTTAGGTTTAGGTTTAGGTTTAGGTTTAGGTTATAAGGTATAGGTTTATAAAATTGAGAATAGATTAAGGTTTAGGTTTAGGAATTTGGGTTCGGGTTCGGGATCCGGTTTAAGTTTGGGTTTTCAAGCTTAGGTTTAGGTTTCGGTTAGGGAATTCATATTAGGATTAGGTGTAGGTTTAGGTTTAGGGATTTGAGAATACATTTAGGTTTTAGGTTTAGGTTTAGGTTTTAGGTTATAGGTTAAAGTTTAGGTTTTAGGTTTAGGTTAAGGTTATAGGTTAAGGTTGTAAGTTTATGTTAAGATTACAAGCTAAGGTTTAGGTTTAGGTTATAAGTATAGGTTTTGAAATTTGAAAATAGGTTTAGGTTATGGTTAGAAGTTTAGGTTTAGGTTATTAATATAGGTTTAGGTTATATGTTAAGGTTAATGTTGTAGGTTATAGGTTTAGGTTATAAGTATAAGTTTAGGTTAGGTTATAGGTTAAGGTTTAGGGAATTGAGTTTAGGTTATAGGTTAAGGTTATAGGTTATAGTTTATAGGTTATAAGTTTAGGTTAAGCTTTAGGTTATAGGTTTTGGGATTTGAGAATCAGTTTAGGTTATAAGTATAGGTTTAGGTTAGGTTGTTGGTAAAAGTTTAGGGAATTGAGTTTAGGTTATAGGTTATAGGTTTAGGTTAAGATTTAGGTTGTAGTTATAGGTTTTGAGATTTGAGAATAGGTTTAGGTTATAAGATAAGGGTTTGGTCCCTACAAATACAGATATAAACATGGCCTGGTCCAATTTGTCAGGCCCTTCTAATGATGTCCAAAGGAAATTGACAGCTTCATCATAGTCATAACAGCGGTTCCCACCTTCCAGGGACCCCTGCTCATCCGGATAGCTCCAACGCACATCCGGGTCTGCTCCATTAATGTCAACCAAATATATAAACACAGCCTGTCCAAATGGCCAGGGCACTCCAATGTTATCTATAGGAAATGGACAGCTTTATCATGGTCATAACAGCGGTTCCCAACTTCTAGGGACCCCCACTCAACATCTGGATAGCTCCGACACACATTCGAGTCTACTCCATCCATTTTTACAGAATTATGCATGTCCTACTCATGAGCATGCCTAATATTGCCAATGCATGAGATTCAACGCATACCTTTTCATGATTCAAAGAAGGGAACTCGAGGGTTTTCCTTACTTTCCATTATATGCTTCCAAGGTGCAAATGGCCCCTGAAACACATATACATCTTGGGAATCGCTTCTCAAAATCGCAGATTGTTTTGTTTTGAAACTCGATCATCTCACCTGAAAACCTGTCGCATAATGAATAACTGTAACCACAATGATAATTATTGTGAATGCACTATAATGAACAAATTATTAGTATTATAGATAACTGTAATTACAACACAGATATCATGCATATGATATCACATAATGTATTGTTTGATGAACTACACATGTGCATTCTTTACAAGAGACGTACCAGATGCTTGAATCTCGATTAACCAAGGGGTCCATTTTCAACCTACACCTTACCAAAAATTAAAGTTAGAAATTAGCCTAATGCGCCATCCTCCTCAAAGTTGGAAATGAAGGAAGTGCTATTAGATGATTAGACCCAAACATATATTATATACCAAATACAATGTATTAAGGAGTTTGTAAACTTTTTAAGAAATGGTGGAAATGCACATCTTAGTGACTTAGTCTAGCCCTTCAATCACATTTCTGAATGTATATGAATGCTTATTCGAGTAACATAACAGACATTACACTAAATTAAAAGACATTCAAATTGATCTCACAAACTGACAAACCAACAAATTTTTTGGAATTCCCTTCAAGATTATATATATATATATATGCTGAATGAAAGTTAGTTGATGTTTGCAAACACTATGACCAACCATTGCAACAGTATGCAATAAAGTCAGATGTATCTCAGTAGCTCCATACCACTGCTTGATTCCTGATGAATGAAATGCAGTGGATTAACATGTTTTATGACACGTGTGGTGGATGAGTCACCAACATTTAAAAAATGGTGTAAATGCACATGCTAGTCTAGCACTTCAATCATATTTTTCAATGTATATGAATGCCTGTGCCAGTAACATAAAAGACATTGAAAAAAAAAACATAGAAATTCAAATTGATGTCACAATCTAACAAACCCAAAAATATATATATTTTTGGAATTCTTTTCAGGATCTTAAGACAATCCACTGACATCACCATCATTACCTTTAAATCCCATCCAATCCACCCTAATCCCTTCAAAATTGCTTGGGACGTGTTTGGTTCAAGGGATTAAAAGGGATTGGAAGGTTTAATCCCGGGATTGGCCGGGCGTCCCAAACAGACCGGAAATAGCAATCTCGGGATATAACAATCCCATAGATCTTGCACCAATCCATTGACACAACTATCATTACCTTGAAATCTGTGCAATCCACTCTAATACCATCCAATTCCATCCAATTTGCTTGGCCAAACATGCCCTAATGGTGGGCGTTCAATCACCACAGTTTCCTATGGTGTGGTCCACCTGAGATTTGGCCCTAAAATGTGCTGAAAAAATGAATGGCCTGCATACACATATTATGGTGGAGCCCACAGTGCATTTTTAGGGCCCATTTGGCCGGGTGGATTGAAAGGGATTGAATGGTATTAGGGTGGATGGCCTGGATTTCTAGCTATTGATGGTGTTGTCAATCGATTATCTTCAGATACATGGGATTACTATATCCCTGGATTGATATATCCAGTCTGTTTGGCATGCCTGGCCAATACTGGGATTAAACCTTCCCATCCCTTCCAATCCCTCAAGCTAAAGACGTCTCAGGGATTGGGATCAAATCACTGATTCTGTTTGGCATGCCCGGCCAATCCCAGGATTTAACTTCCAATCCCTTCCAATAACATCTAATCCCTTCCAATCCGACCAGCCAAACAGCCCCTAGATTTCAAAAACAGAGAGAGGGGAATGCAGATTGAAGGATTGAAAGATTTGAGAAAGAGATAAAGAGGGAGAAAGAGAGAAACTAACCGTACGTGCTCCGTCTTCTTCTCCTTCTTGTAGCGAAATGGGTTTTTGAAAACAGAGAGGGGAATGCAGCCTTGAGACAGGGAAAGAGGGTGAGGGAGATCGGGAGATCGAGAGAGGGCAAGGGAAAGAGAGAGACTGAGTGTGAGGGAGAGAGATGGAGAGAGAGATGAAGAGATGGGTTCGTCAGCGAGCGGGAGAAAATGGCGGACGGAGGTTTTTGTTTTTAGAGGGGTTTGGGGTTTTGGAGGGCCGCATGACGGACGGCTCCATGGACATTTTATGGTTTTAGGACCGTGGGGCCACTGTGATGTATTTCATATGTCCACTCCGTCCATTAATTTTAAATTATTATTTTAAGTGCTGATAAAAAAATGAGTTAGATCGAATCTGTAAGGAGACCACACAACATATTAACAGTAGAAATTTAATTTATATTATTTCTTATGGTGTGGTCCACTTAGACATTTAATCTACATAATTTTTGGGCTCATACACTAAAATTCTATATCAGAATTTTTGGACGGCTTAGATTAAACACATATATTCCAATGGACCTCATGGATCCCCTTAAGCACCATCTATATTTAATATATTTTTGGTGGGGAGGTACGCTTTAGCTACAGAGCACTTAGGCTATAGCTATGGATTAAATCCATAGCTATATTGCTATGGATTAAATCCGTAGCTAAAAGCTTTCAACCTCTATAGCCATTGCTCGATTTTTTGGTCGTGGAAAGAAAAGAGAAATTCAATATCTTGCATTGTTCTATAGGTAATGAAGCATATGAATTTTGCTACATTATGATGTTATACTAGTATTGGGTTTCAAAGAGGTGTATTAGAATATGTGGCTTGATTTTTGCAGGTTTGCAAAGTGAAAACTAGATGAGTTTGTTTATCTCAGGAATCAACTGCAGGTTTCGCATGCTCCTCAGTTCGAGTCTCTTTCTGATATGAAGAAGAAATTGGATGGTAGGAGAAAAGAAGTTCTAAGCTGACTAAATTGTGAGTTTCTTCTAAGATTAATATGTGCAGTCACTTGCAAAAAATACCTCATTGTACCTTGAAACAAGCTTTCTCTTCTTTTTGCCTTTTCTTTTATATCTACAAATTACAGCTAGAAGATCCAAAGGATCAAAGCCTTCCAAGAAAATGTAAGGCTTATATTGCTACAATTATTCTTATTCATAATTCTCTAAGGATCATACGAAATCAGCAAAAGTATATGGTGTGATATTTGCTAATGGCATTAATTTTACATAGTCATGAACTGATTGTTTTAATCCGTTTTCTTTGTGTTTTTTTTCCTTGTTCCTCTTCATGTCAGGATTATTCCATTTTCTATCCCTTTAATTACTAATGCATGATTTCGGTTTTCTTTATAATGTGTAAGATTTTCTTTTGAGTTCCTTATTCAATTAATCCACTTAATATGTTTATTTATTTATTTTAATTTTTAATTTTTAATTTTTTTTTGTAGGTTTTGACAGTGGTTATTTGTTTCAGTACTTGATTTTATTTCTGACAGTGGTTTATTATATTTCTTAAATTGCGTGTTTGATTTTGCAGGGATTGGAGCTACCTCTAGGTCCCCTACAGTTTCAAGGCGGCAAGACAGTCATAAAACTCCCAAATTAGCGATTTAGATATTCTAATCACTTCTTGATTAAAGTTTAGTAGGTTTATTTCATTATTCCACTTTTGGTCTTTCTTTACCATTAACGGTAATCATGGTGAGTTTATAAACAGGTTGCTTTATGCCCAAATTTTAACAAACAGCCTTATGAATCTCTTATTTAGATATTTTTTAGATAGATTATAATTTTTTTTTTGAAATACAATTAATTTTAATCTGGAAATTATAGCAAATAGACCAATAAAACCTATAAGTAATTTAAGAGATTTGTGTCTTTGTGGCAATCAGTGTTTCAAAAATGCAGCCTGAAAAAAAAATCAGTTCTCTTTCAAAAAAAAAAAAAAAAGCTCAAGATATTTTCATTAGGATTTTGAAGACATTACAACCTGACAAGGGATGTTCATGTCATTAACGTGAAAGTTGCTAAAAAAACAAGGTTTCACCAGATTCCATAAACTCCATTCTTTTTGTAGGAATTAATTTTCAAAGATCTGGCTTTTATTTTTAAAGGTTTTTTTTTTTTTTTGCTTTTTCTTTTATTTTTGGTAGGAATTGGAGCTGCCTTCATAGTTTCAAGGCAGCTGCAAGATAGTGGTATTACTCCTTGACTTGCTAATGTAGACATTCAAGAGCATGCGTTCCTAGAGGAAAGATTGCTCCCTGAAGGTAGATAAATTACTTGAAAGGCATAAATGGATTGCAGCTGAGAATATAGAGCCTATATCCAAAGTCTGCAAAAGTCTAGGTCCAGTTGGACTGATCCATATGTTTGTATAGAGCCTATATCCAATACAAAGCTTTGTATGTTGAAATTAACATTAAATTTATTATTATTTTTTTAAAATATCTACATGCATTCATGTTCATGTAAGTGCATTTTACTGCTTCTAAATACATGATGTGAACCTAAGTCCCTATGTAAATGCACTTAAAATGTTCTTAGATGACTTAAATTCAATTAGATTCATTTTGTACAATAATATGAATGTAGAAAGCTTTATATTAGATCTGGCCTCCTAACACTTCAAACTTTCACCTTTTTCTCCATTCAATGTGGATTGTTGTTGTATTTTATTTCTTAACCATCCATTTTAACCAATGAACGGTGAGAATGAAAACCGTCCATGGTCTAAATTGAACATACAAATGCTTAATAACGGAGGGTTAAAATAGTTAAATAAATTTGAATTTTCAGCGATGGTCTATCTATAGTGGACCACACGCCATGGACATTTTGATTAATTAATGCATGCTTCCTTTATGATTTGAATTTTTAATTGACTAATTGGTGAATATTTAATGAACCGTCAAGATGACAATTGCCAATGGTGTAATTGAACATAGGAATTTTTATTAATTAAATAGTAGGATAGTTAAATAAGTCAAGATTTTGGAGGATGTTCTGTTTATGGTGAGTTGCTATATGCCACCTCTACAATTACAGTGCCTTAAGCATTAACCATCACACTCAGCCAAGAGTATCAAATCACTTCCCACAACCATAAAAATCCTTGGCCTTGGATATCATCCTCCAATCTTCTGACTATGTAGAAGCAGATCAGATGGTTCACTTACCCTAAAGGCATTGGGCATTCATTGAATTTGGTCGTTGGTGCATTTGAATTAAGAATGTTTGTTTTTTTTATTTATTTACCATTGTAATTCATGAAAAATAAATCTTGATAATTTAAGTTTATATTTCTGATAGCAGTCTTTGTCAGTCCTTATGTGGATGGTGACAAGTAGCATGTTTGCAAAGCTTGTAGTCTACACTTGTAAATGTATCTTTTCAATACCTTCCTCTTTTTCATTTTGTTGCAGTTCCTTGTTTCTCACAATGCCTCATCGCACTTCAAAAAATTAATGGAATTATGAAATATTTGCTTTGCCATCTTTTTATTTTTCGACGCCTGCTATTTGGTTTACATTCTTTTCCCCATATTGTGACATGATATTCCATGACTTCAGAAGGTTGATCCATGACTGCAGAACCTCCTCCAACAACTGAATGGATGGGCATCTCATTATATATTTTCCAGAACTTGCATTATCTTCTTCTTCTTCTTAACTTCCCTAGTATCCAGAACTTGATAATCTTTAGCTCCTTTTTATCTCAATTAGGAAAAGTTTAATTTCCATTTTCAAGGGCTCGACTCTTTACTGCTAGAATTACTCTTTTAATTTTCAATATGGTATAACTTATATGTATCCCTTTTTCTTAATTTGTTACGGTTGAACCATCTCATAAAAAAGTTGTTGGTTGAAGCTCTGCAACACCAAAATGAAGTGGTAGATTTCTCAAAGAACTTGTAAGACCAAGGTTAACCATTTACTGACATTCTTTAATTATTTGCTTTTTTGCCCTTTGGTCTATTTTTTTAAATTGTAAGAACAACTATTTTTGTTAGATACACTTGATTTTATGCTCTATATATTTGATTGTTCTGATATGTGGGAGCCTAATGAATGTGGACCATGTGCATGACGTGTTGGTTTCCTTGCACCTAATTTATTTTTTGCTTTCTTCTATCGTATTTCCAAGAGTGACCCATTACTATAAAAAAAAATACTATTCCCAAAAATCAAAAGAGGGATTTTGGTGCAGTGCATATAATGAATATGGATTGGTTATTTATGTATATGAATAAATCTTGGGGAAGAGTTGTTTCTTCCTTAGCTTTCTTTGCCAATTGATTTGACGTAGTCACGTAGGTAGTAGTACCAGCCCATTTGAGTAGCCTTGCTTTAAGTTTTGCTGAAGAGTAATCTTTGAAAACATTGCTTTGTTCAGGTGATTGGCAAAGCATCGGTGCTTGATGAGATAATAAATTACATTCAATCACTACAGTGTCAGGTTGAGGTAAGAGTAATTGCATTTTATGAGTAGCTGGACTATGTTATGGTTCTCTTCACTCTACCATTGAATTTGAGTTGCATAAAATTATTGGATTTCGTAGTTTTTGTTAATGAAACTTGAAGCTGTCAATTCAAGATTACAGGTTTGAGGATATTGTAATCCTCCAAACAGAATATGAAGATTCAGACTATAGACATTTTGACCATGTATGTTTTCACTCTTGTTTCTAACTGGACAAAGCAAAGAAAAACATAAAAAACAAAAAGATTTAGACTTTGTAATAGAAGTAGCAACACATTCTCATTTGGAAACAAATCATATGCAAGGGTGCTCTTAAAGTAACTTGAAAATCCTAGACTTCTTTTAAGAAGTTCTTAACCGTTCTTATTGTACAGAGCACATTGCCATTGATATCCAAGGAAAATGGATTTTCTAAAGACATGATGAATGGTACCAAACCTTTTATAGTGTAATCCAAGCTTTGCTGGCAGAGACAACCACAGGCAAAGAAATTGCTTCAGTTTCTATAGCTAGATTGCACAAGGATTGATCATCAAGGAATTGCTTTCCATTTTGTTCTCAAAGTAACACAATCCATCCTTACAGGATGCAACAAACATGCCATCTGAGCCATTGGTGCAGTGAGAGATTACAATGATGGATCTAAAATCTCCTGAACTTGATTCCGATTAATTTTGTTGAAGTTGATCCCATTGGTAGATATGGAAGGGTATACAATCTTCTCATTCCCTCTTCTTGTTGTGATGGTCATTGTTATTGCTATTTTTCATTTTGTTTATTTATTTATTTTTGAGGTGGAGTTTTAAATATTGAGTTGAATTTCTTTCTTGCCACAATACAATGAAATCCTTGGAAAAGGAGCTTCCAAGACAGTGTATGCTTTTATTCTCAGATCACCAACCAACCTTGGAAAAGGGTATACAATCGTGTGAGATCGAGGCATCCATTTAGACATCTAGGCGTGGCTCATCTATTTACTTTGGTTGTGGATTTCCTTTAAAGAGCATGCATGTTGTACCTATTTTTCTATTCATGTTGTAACTTCCACTCAAGAGCATATTGATATAGAGTGGATGATCCCAACCAACTCTCTCCTAACAGGTGTAGGATAATCTTCCCATGGTGGGGCTGATTTTGTAGCTATGGACACAAAGAAGAGGGGGTGAGAAGGTGGGATAGAAGCAGCCAGTGCATAGGAAGTCCATTGATACATTTGGGCAGAGAACATCATAGTATAGAGTTGTTATAAGGTTAGTAAGAGCCCTCTTTCTCTCCTCTTGTTTTTTGGTTAAGAGTTTTTTGAATTGTTGGCTTGACTGCTAAGATATGTGGTTTGTCTTTGTGTTTTCCAATGATTGGGATTCCTTGCAACAATAGATCTTGGTAGGAATCTAACTCTCTTTGGAGAGAGAGAGAGAGAGAGAGAGAGAGAGAGAGAGAGATGAAGGGCATGAATGATAATGATAATGATAATAATAACTAGTTTGGGTTTCTCACTCTCTCCTCACATGAACATGGATACATCTACAGACCCACATCAGCATCATCATCATCATTACCACCATCGTCAGCAACATCATCATCATCATTATCATCAAACACAAGCTACAGCTGCTGTTTCTCCTACAGTTCCAACCAGCTTCTTTCTAGCTCCTTCTTAGATGGAAACACAAGGTGGGGCCCTTTACTCCTAGTTGTCTATAATGCCACTAAAATCTGATGGCTCCCTTTGTATCATGGAAGCTCTTACAAGATCACAGCAAGGTGAAGGTATGCTTCTCTTCTTCTATCTCTTCCTTTTAGTTTCTTTTAAATAGATTCTAAAAATAAAGTCATGTCTATCTCTTTGTTGATGGAAGAGTGATGCCAGCTTCCTCTCCCAAGCTTGAAGATTTCCTGGCTAGGTGGTGCAACAATGGGAGCTCACCAGTATGGATCCATTGACAGGGAAGCTATGTCTCTAAGCTTGGACAACATGTATTACCAGCATAACCCACAAGCTGAAAACAGCAGGCAGCAGCATTCTCTAGGCCTTCTCCAGCCCTTCAGGTAGATGATTCAAGCCCAACAACAACAACAGCAACACCACCACCACCAATACTTCCAGCACAGAATTAACAGCTCATGACATGTACCAGACTGCCTTGGAAGTGGCGCCAAAGGAAGAGATTTTTGTCCCTCTCATATGGAAGAGACTTTCGGGTTGTGGGGGATGGATGAGAAGACATTGAAGAGGAGGATTTGTAGCGGATGTCATATCTGAAGGCAGTGATCATTCTAGAAAAGAGTAAGGAATTGTTGGATTATAGAAGCCTAAAAATGAAATGTTGTATTGAAATTGGAAATTATAATTGAAATTGAAATGTGTACTAGAAAAGAAGGAAAAGATTATTATGTGTGTGAATCATTCTATTGTCTTTTTCTTCTATTTGTGTAATTATCTGGCATATAATACAAGTATATTACATACCCCACTCTCTCTCTCATACAATGAACAAAGGGGTTCAAAATTGTTCTTAAGATTCCATCTTAAAATCTGACCATTGGCAACATTAATAAGCATTTGAAACCATTTCTAAAATTGTGCCTAAAATGTGACCGTTGGCACCAGAATGGTTTAAAACCGTTCCTAAAATTCCATTTCTAAAAATTGAAAAAGTACCCAAAACGGTTCTGAACTGTTCCTGATTTTCTACGACGCCTCATTTAGGAACAGTATTAAACTATTCCTGAAGCATTTAGGAACGGTTTAAAACCGTTCCTAAATGACGATTTTGGTGTAGTGTAATGAATATAGTATAGTATAGAGACTGGTATTAATACTTTAGTTGAGTGTGATCGCTTATAAGAAGGAAATTATAAATTACTTCATATAGGCCAGCCAAGCTTGGGTTTGAGTCCTTACCTCAGTGGTAGACTCTGAGGAGTTTCAACATAAGGTCTTGGGTTCAAGACCCATAGGTGGTGAAATCCCACTATAGCGTGCATGGGTGGTGTGTGTCAGGTGCGTGTGTAAAAAAATTAAATAAATAAATCTTGGGCTCCGAGTCTTTGCCAGAACCAACATCTCAGCCCCGCCTACTACAACCCCTATTGGCCAGGTGTGGGCTTAGCGTTCAGCCAAAGGAGGGCTTAAGCCTATTTGAGTTGAGAAATTTAAATGGGATGGGAAGGAGCTAACATTTGCTCATGCCCGAGTGTAGTGGTTGGCCGTACGGGTGGGGGAGCAGATTTACCTAAGACGCTGTGGCCCTTACCATGGGGCCCACCTTAATGTATGTATTCTGCATCCATGTTATCCATCCATTTAGCCAGATCATTTGAGGGCATGATCCCAAAAATGAAGCAGATCCAATCTCAGGTGGACCATACCAATACCATTGAGGAAACAGTAGTGATTGACCATTAAAATCTTCTTATGGGCTACAAAAGTTATCTAATATTTGTTTTTCCCCTTCATACGGTTTTGTGTAACCTTATCGACAGGTTGTATGGTAAATAAACATTACAGTGGACCCTTAGAAGTTTATAATGGTGAGGTGTTGAATCACTATTGTTTCTTATAGTGTGGTCCACCTGAGATTTAAATCTGCTTCATTTTTGGGTTCATGTCGTATAATGATCCAGCTTCTACCACTTTTAAAAGAGGAAGGAAGCTACCATTAATGCGATGACATGTTTCGTGAGACTTAATAATAAAAAATAAAATAAAATTGAAGAACACAACTATAACACATTTCCTTATACCTGCGGACAGAGAAAGAAGACTAAGAACTGCTCATATGCATGTGTGTGCACATTAACTAAAAAGATATTTTAAATAAAGTCTGGGAAAAAAAGTGGTTCAGACTCCTTTCCTAAAATGCTTTTAGGAAAACGGCTTGTACAGATGTGTGGGCCTTGATTTTTTCAAAATTAGGTTGATGGACATAGCATGATGTATTTGTTACATTACCCTTTTTTTCAACTTGCATTTAAAAGTCTAGGTTCTAGAAGAACGACTTGGGCTGAAAGAAGAAGCCTCAATGTAGCATCTGTATTAATTAATTATATAAAAGATATATGTTGGTACTCTTGCCAGCATGGAACCTTCAAACTTAGGGCCCCAGGGCTGTGCCAGAGATAACCTCAGCCCAGGCCATTGCCACCCGTATTGGCTGGGTGTGGGCTTAATTTTCAACCACATGAGGGTTTAGCCTATAGTTGATGCCCAAAATTTAAATCGGCTGGGAAGAATCTGACATTTGCTCTGGCTCGAGCCCAGTGGTTAACCCCTGGGACATGCAGATTTCCAACTTTTACTAATTTTAAAAGAGGAAGCTATTCTTACCAAGATGACATGTTTCATAAGATTTTTTTTAAAAAAAAAGATTTTTACCACTATAAATCTCACCTTTTATCTGCCCGCTTTTCTTGATGCTCTCGAACTTTACTTTCCAAGACTAAACCATTCTATGCAGACACACTATTTGCATACGAAAATGCCCTTGCTTTCACGGTGGCACCGTCCACTACCAGAAAAAGGGCGAAAGACCGTAGCTAAAGACATATAACTACATATTACAACCATAGCAAGGTCGTAGCCATCGATAACATAGTCATTGCTTCATTAGATTCATAGCCATTAGTTTTATGTCTACAAATCTAATCCATAGCCATTACTTCTATAGCGAAAAGTACATACAACTATGGATAATTGAGCATGCCTAACATGAAAGTAAGTGAGCTTCAAATGAAATTAATTGAGCCTAACATGAAATTGAGCGAGCTTCAAATGAAATTAAACGACCCTAACATGAAATTGAGTGAGTTTCACATGAAATTCAATGATCCTCAAAAGAAATTGAGTGAGCGTCACATGAAATTCAACGAGACTAGTCAATATGGAGATTTTTATGCATACTGTAGAGAGACCTTACTTCTTTCATGTGAAGCTTGCTCAATTTCATGTTAGGCTCGCTCAATTTCATTTAAAGCTCGTTGAATTTCATGTGTAGCTCATTCAATTTCATTTAAAGCTCACTCAATTTCATGTGATGCTCATTGAATTTCATGTGAAGCTCGCTCAATTTCATTTGAGGCTCGTTGAATTTTATGTGAAGCTCATTTAGTTTCATTGCAGGTTCGTTGAATTTCATGTTAGGCTCACTCAATTTCATGTGATGCTCGTTCAATTTTATTTGAGGCTCGTTGAATTTCCTGTGAAGCTCATTGAATTTCATGTGAAGCTCACTCAATTTCATTTGAGGATCGTTGAATTTCATGTTAGGCTCTCTCAATTTCATGTGATGCTCATTGAATTTCACGTAAAGATCGTTGAATTTAATGTGATGCTCATTGAATTTCATATGAAGCTCGCTCAATTTCATTTGAAGCTCGTTGAATTTCATGTGAAGCTCGCTCAATTTCATGTTAGGCATGTTTAATTTCATGTTAGGCTTGCTCAATTTCACGTTCGGCTTGTTCAATTTCATATGAAGCTCACTCAATTTTTTGTTAGGCTTGCTCAATTATCCATAGTTGTATGTACTTTTCGTAATAGAAGCAATGGCTATGGATTAGATCTGTAGCCATAAAACTAATGGCTATGAATCTAATGATGCTATGGCTACAACCTTGCTAAGGTTATAATCCGTAGTCACATGTCTTTAGCTACAGCTGTTCACAACCCCAAGTGCGGGGTCGCAATGTAGTAATAACTCAGTGAGACCGAGGTTGAATCCACAGGGACTAAACTTGTACGTATTCTAAAAATAATTAGAAGTAGAACTAGAATAAATTCTAAAACTAAATCTGAAATAAAAGAGAGTAATTTTGAAGGATTTATTAAAACATTAAAAGAAAACTAGAACGCCAAGGATCCACTTGTAGTTATTAAGATGTTACCTTGCTTGATTCAATAAACGCAACTGGAATTGGAGTCATATCCTATCCAATTGGAAGATAAAATATTTAAAGCACAATCTAAACTTCTCATTGAAGTAGTTCTCACATGAAGGAGTATTGTGATGATTGGAAAGGATTCCATCATCATACCATGCCCAGGAAACAATGATGAACAAATTGATATACCGATCTCATAATCTCATAATGAAAAAGAAGATATTTAAAGCTATCGCAACATCTATTGTAATTTGAGTCACAATAAATCATAAAAAACTAAAAATATTCGTTAATAATCAAACTAGAAATCAAAGAAGTTCAACATAAATAAGAATCAAAGAAAAATAAACATCCCAACATGCTATAAGTTTCACCTCTTAGCTCTAGTCAAGAGGTTTAGTTAACCATGACATGATTGAACTAAAAACTCTTAAACAAAACATGAAAATAAACTAAGGAAGAGGAAGAAAAACTCTTAGGAGGTTGATCCACCCTTTGGCTCTACTCCTTGAACTCTAAAAGATGATTTGGAATCTCATAGGGACTTTTATATATATTTGTGAAACACTATCTTTTTCACTGCCTTGGAATTTCCACAAATCGACCTTGAAACCGCCTCAAATTTACGCAGATGCATTACGCATCAGTAGGACTGAAGTCGAATTCGAATCATGATAAGATTTTGTTTCAATAGTTGCCTGATTTTTGTCACACCGAGCTTGGATTCAATTGGACCAAACTTAAATTTCAATTAGACCGAATTAATCCTCGGTCGAACCAAATTAACTTTGAAATTCATCGTTCTTTGCTGGAGCTTTTTGTGTTCTTTTGGTCATACCGAATCCATCCTGAAAGTGCCTTGGTTTGTCAATTAGCATGAGTGTTGAGTAAATGAATCAAGTGGGCCCCATATGAAGATTGTTCAAGACATTGCCTCAACTGGATATGTGTTTAGAGCTCATCACAGGTAAACTTATCCTCACATCCCAAATCCCAAAACACCCAGGTAAACAAAAGCTTTAAGAAAAACTTAGAATAGCATAGGTATTTAAAGTTTAAAAACCTGGTTTCAAAATGGAAAATTCTTTAAGTTTTTAACTAAGTTTGATATCATTGATTCTTAGTCGATTCAATCGAACACTCATTCTCGATATATCGAACTGGTATCAATAACATTAAATTGAGTCCTCCTTATGTCTAGCAACCACAAAGTATTTTGGACAAAATATTCGATAAATCGAAAGTACCATCGATAACATCAAATTTCAAATATCAATGATATCGAAGTACAGTCGATGATATCGAAAAGTCTCAGAGATATATCCAGCAAAGGCTTGGTAAATATTCTTGATATTGCTCAAGGAATCAAAGGACAATCGATATCATCGAAATTCAAATCTCGATAATATCGACACAGTATTGATGACATCGAAATGGGACAAGTTGTGTCCAGCGAGTTTTTGAAAGAAAATCATCTAAATGTTCGAGGAATTGAAACCCACATCGATATTATCGAAATTCAAATCACGATGATATAGATATATACTCAATAAGAACAAATCAGGACAACACCGTTCCAGCAAACTTAAAAAGGAAAATCTATGTGAATAATCGAGGAATCGATACTGGGTCAATATGATTGTAATTCAAAATTTGATGAAATCAATATAGGTTTGATATCATTGAATTGAGTTAAAAAATGTCCAGCGAGCTTTCTTAAAATATTCATTGAAAAGATCGATAAATCGAAACCACTGTCGATGATATTGGAATTCAAAATTTGATATCATTGAAGCATGTTTAATGCCATTGATCTTCATTAAAAAAGTTTCAGGTATGTGCTTTAGCTGAGTTCGCATCATCGAACCCTGGCTCGATGGAATTGAAAGTATATGTTTGATGACATAGAGTCAGGATCGATGAGATTGAACTCAATCAGACTTGATATATTTATTACCATTGGGACTTTTTGCCTATATATAAGAAGCTTGCTCTTGGTTGCTAGTGAGAAAAATAGAGAGAGCCTTGAGAGTGTCTTGCATACTATTTACCCTAAGCTCTTTTTTCTCATGGAAGTTCATCCTTCAATCCACCCTCATCATTGATATTAAATAGAGTGGATTGAGGAATGAACTTCCTCATTCAAGGATCATCCAGCTACTACCTTAATGGTAAATCATTGAGCTAGGATACCTTGAATGCTTGAATGCTTGGAATCACTCATTCTCTAGAATAGGAAAACATTTAATAGAGTAGGATTCCAACATAACCTTGACCCAACCTGTCGCCTTTATTGAAACATCATCAAGTGTTGCGAATCAAGGGAGCAGAAGAATCTTCATCATCAAGGAGGAGATCTTCACCAACGTGCTTAATGGAGCTCATCTACTTATTTATAAGTCATTGGAGTCCAGAGACCCTGTTGATCATTCTTTTTGTAGGATTGGGTCATAGGTGATTCTCACCCCTTTAAAGCCTTCATAGGAGGCCTCCGACGGGAGAGTACGTGTGGGTGCTTTGTGTTGACCCTTGCTCTTGTGTAGGACATAAACTTAGGTCCTTGTGTAGGTCCTTAACCTGTGTGGTCTAAAAGTTAGGTTCCTTGTGTGGATCCTTGACTTGTGTGGTTTAAAAGGTAGGCTCCGTATATGGATCCTTTGCTCTTGTGTAGGGAATAAAACCTAGGTGCTTTATGTTGACATTTTCTCTTATATAGGGCACAAACTTGTGCCTCTATGTAAGCATGTTAGGTACCTTGCATAGGTCCTAGAGTCAGCCTTATGTAAGTTGTACTGGTTTGAGGTAAACCTAATTTGAAACCTCCGTTAGTGAAATCTGGTACACTCAGGGGTTAAGTGCATCCGCCGGGAGTGGAGTAGGTATATAGCCAAACCACTATAAAATGATTGTGTTTGAGATTGTTATTTGCATATTCTCTTATTATGTTTACTTTGAAGGATCACATGATGCATGATTATTTATAACTGATAAGTATCACATCTCACACACAGTCACTTAGTGCATCCATCATAGACTAAATTTATATACTATTTAGATATTGAATAGTCTTGTGATTAGATGTAAGGCCCGTATGCTAAACCGTACTGTTCCTCAGACTCTTACGGTCCTCCCGGTCCAATTTCAGCAACCCGCGATGTGTAATTGGTGCTTGCATGCGACCCTAAGCTGCATCCCATATAACTGAGTTGACTCAACCCGGGACTTGTACCCTAGACCACGCCGTCGCCGCGGTTTTAATGCCGCACCTCGTGTGCCGATGCGATACCTAGGCTAAGAGTTGTGGGCCCACATATTTTTTGAAGAAACGTCGCACGTTGCAGATTCTGAGAGAATCTCTACAACCCATCACATTAATCCATCAATCAATCAAGTCAAGTACAACCCACACCCTACCCATCCCTCTCTCACCCAAAGTCAACAACACCCTTACTCATCCCATTGCTTTCTTACCAACAAGTCAACAAGCACCATACCCTCCATTTACTACATCATTCCTCTCTCTCTCTCTCTCATTTCTCAATCCATCCCAAGTAATCCAAACGTCCAATGCATTTTCAAGGGAGAAGGAGAAGCTAGGTGTGGCCCCACATCCTACCCTTCTCATCTCCCATCCTAGCCTTCCAACCTCCATCAACTTCCATCAAAGTTAAAGACAAGGAGCTAAGAAGTCCATGGAGCCTAAAAGAAGCAGAATCGGTGGGTGATCCACCATTGATTTTGATTTAGGGCCTACTTTGATGTATATGTTGTGATCTAAAGAGGGGCCCATAACAGCGGGGTCCCTCATCTACGCCGATCTCTCTCTCTCTCTCTCCCTCTCTTTTTTCTTCTTACGATTGATGATGATATGTGTGTGTGGCCCACACTGATAAACCCCACAATGAAATATGTATTTTATATCCATGTTGGCTACCCATGGTGCCCACCTTATCGATGCCCAACAAGTGGTTGGATGGTCCAGCGCTGCTAGCACCATCTAGTAACTTGGATGAAAGGAAAATACAAATATTAGTTTATTAGAACTGAGATGGGCCACGCGTGTGGACCCACTCATGGTGCATGTGTTCCCCTCCCCCCTTGATATATGTTTTAAATGTAAACTATGCATACAGGGAGCCAACGTGATGTATATATTTTATACATTCACACAGCCCACACAGACATGGATCCTACCTTGATGTATGTATCTGATCCACATCATCCAACCTTTTTCCCAGCTCATTTTAGGCGTTGAGATTGAAAATGAAGCCAATCCGAGTATCTGGCAGGCCATAATGTAGAAAACAATGGTTTTGGGTGATTTAAACTGTTAAGGCCTGCTATGATGTTTCTATACACTGAAAAATATTGTATATTGGACTCGTTAGACCTGTACGAGCCGGGGAGACCAATAGTCGGTGTGAATTTTCCTGATGTGGGCCCCACCTATGAAATTTTTCAAAAAAATAAAGAAAAGAATTTGCAGACGCTGTTGCTGCCAGCTTAGACGTAGGGTCAGTGAGCCCCCACCACAAGCCCCACCTTAATACGTGTTGAACATCAACACTGTCCATTTGAGGGCTCCCCTTTAATTATTGGGACATCCCAAAAATCAGCCTTTCACGGCACTTAGGTGGTCCACACCACCCAACAACAGGGGATTGAATGTCTACCATTGAAACCCCTTTTTGGTTAAAGAAGTTTTGGATCAATATGAAATTTATTTTTCCTCTTTATTCAAGTCTTTGTGACCTTATAAACAGATGGGATGGAAAATAAACATTATGGTGAGCCACACGTGTGGCCCCACCACGATGTGTTTTATCCTCACCATCTAACCTCTGGATGGTGGGAGGTAAGATTGGCTAGCGTACCTTACACTCGCTATAT
This sequence comes from Magnolia sinica, assembly GCF_029962835.1. Lineage (NCBI taxonomy): Eukaryota > Viridiplantae > Streptophyta > Magnoliopsida > Magnoliales > Magnoliaceae > Magnolia > Magnolia sinica. The sequence goes on along the minus strand of NC_080573.1, from coordinate 67,305,371 downwards.
AGCTGCTGTATTGACGTAGCAAGTTCTGTGGGTTGACCTTGAAATCCAGACCATCTGTCCTCTTTGTTTGGGACGCGTGGACCCTACAAATATATGTGTCTTATATACACCGTCCGTCCATCTGGACGTGTGGGCCATGCTGATGTATGTGTTTCATCTCCACCTTCCACCAGGACGATGGGACTCCACCATGATATATGCGTTTCATCAACGTCGTCCATCTATTTTATATCAATGTCATCCATATGTTTTATATCCATGCCATCCTTTGAAATTCACACTGTGCATCTGTTTTATATCCACGCCATCCATATGTTTTATATCCACATCGTCCATCTTACATAAGGCCCATGCGATGCGGCCCACTTAATGTTTATTAGGCCCATTGGTGTGGCCGGTTGATGCGGCCCACTAGATGTATGTGAGACCCATTATTGTGGCCCAATGTGTTGTATAAGAAGCCCATATGATGAGACCCTTTGTGATGTATTCAAGACCTATGGGACGTGGCCCATTATGATATACTTGAGGCCCATATGATGAGACTAGTATGATGTATTTGAGGCCCATGAGTAAGGCCCAATGTGATGTATATATGGCCTATGTGATGCAGCCTATTATGATGTGTATTAGGCTCATGAGATGCGGCCCATTATGGTGTATGTGCGATCCAGATATGAAGCCCATTGTGATGTATATTCAGCCCATGTAATGAGACCCATTGTGATGTATATGCGGCCCTTGTATAAGGCCCATTGTGATGTATACGAGGCCCTTTGTGATGTATGAGACCTTTGTGTAAGGCCCATCGTGATTGTATAAGGCCCATTATGATTGTATGAGATCCATTGTGCAACATCTCGAAAAAATCCCTATAAAGGCCAAGTACCACCTCAGGTAGAAATCCCTAAGGACCATATTCTGTAGAAATTTAGGCAAAAATTAATTAAGTATTGAACTAAATTAATCAGTGAAATTAGCTTAGACCACCATTTACACATGGTAAGATACAAAACCATCAAAATTGATAACTCAACACTACTTGAGAACCTAGGAGAAATCCCACGAGCCTGTCACTCTCAAGAATACATTGAAACTCCGTATCGGACCTAGACAACACGTCGAAAGTCCGATGACCGCGAAACTGTAGGGTTATGTCCGTCCTACTAGGCTTGACAACTATCGTGGCAATCAAGCCCAGATAATATCCAAAAATGCACAACTCAAGCCCTAAGTAAAGTGTGTAAGAAACGTGAATATCTTTAGAAAATGTATTAAAACTTATATAAATTGGGTCATTCGATTACGCGTGAAATTGAGGATTTTGGACCATCAATTTCTGACCAAACCTCACATTGGGAAAAAGGAAATTTCCCTACTCATATCCGTATACTTGCGACCACGATTGAGCAAGTTCTATCATTGATCTGACTTGGGTCCTATGGCCGATCGGCCTATCCAATCACGCCGAAATCACAATCCTGGCATAGATCCATTATCAAAAAACTTTCCCTACGACGAAAGTGAATAATGGACCTCTAGATGAGTCTTGTTTGTCAAAAACAGACACCCTTTGATTATGAACTAAGTATACCATGGCCTTGGGGCCATTTGCATCAGTTTTGGGCCTATATAAAGCCCTTAAACCACCCCATTCCCATTCCATACGAATATCTCTAACCCTAGGAGAGAGAAGAGAGAAAAGAAGAGAAAACAGTGAGGAGAGAAGGGAAGGTTTGGGAGATTGTTGCTGTGATTCTTCCCCGCTAATCCACGCACTGAATCACCCTTCCACTTCACTACACAATCATTTTCGACTTCGATTTGGGTAAGAAAACCTAACCCTAATCTTGATTTAGAGATCCAAATAGAGTAATCGACGAAATAGCTAACCTATTTCATTGCTTAGGTGCCCGACGTTCCATTTTCAGGAACGTATAATTCGAACTGCATCCGAATCGAGTATTTTGATGAAAGGTGCGGACTATAAACGTTTAGGTCATGATTTTCAATGCTTTCAATGTCTGCTAATGATTTATGTCTAACTTGATTGTTGTCATATTGTTTTAGATACGACATATTCGATATATTATGCATGTGTGAACTATGTTGAATATAAGATGCATCCCATGTGTTTGTTGAAATGTTTGAATGAACATGAAATTGTGATTTGTGCTTGCCATGATTGTAAACATAGGATATAAGTTTGCCGTATGCATGATGATCTCTGTGTAAGGAATTTTCATAATATTTGTTGTAACTAATCTAGTCTATGTATTTGGTGATGTGTAGTCTAAGCGTTTGATTAAATGTTTGAATGAGAAATTGCTGATGAATTGTATTTATTAAGTGTATTAAGATAAGATTCTCAATTACCTTAATCATATATATAGTCTCTTTCATGTAATCATATTTGCTGCTACGTAATTTATGGATGAAATACATGTGTTAGGTGACATGTCCAATGTGTTTGATGAAATGCTCAAATGAAGTATTTATTTGGATTATTTGTTAAATGCTAATATGATTATCACATGTGTCTATTTATTACATCTAAGTAAGATTAGGGCTATAACGTGGCCCAGACAATTGGTAATAATCCTTGTACTGGTGGCTGAATTAGTCTTACCACATTGGGTAACTCGACGAATCCGTATCGCATGGGAATTGTTGACAGTGGTTAGGCCACAAGGGGTTCTTATGCAATCCATGTCGATTAAGTCAACGTGTACTTGTACCAATCGAACTTACCAAATAAACTAATTAGCCTATTATTGTTTACCATGTATGGACATCACTGCTTGAATCTAAGGTACCACTTACCAATGTAAAAGCCCGTTTCAACCATGATACCACGATCCGTTAAGACTCATGAGTCAGGCATGGTGGTATGGGACACCATAGTCAAGCTGTCGCTCTACGCTGGGGTGATGAGCCTCCCTGTAGTGACTAGTGAGCAATCAAAACTCGTAAGCCAGGCATGGTGCTATGGGACACCGTGTTCGAGCTATCGACCTACGCTAAGTTAACGAGCCTCCCCGTAGTGATCATGAATATGAACTCTTGAATTTGCCTATCCACTACTTTTCGTTAGGGGTGATGCCTTATAACTTGCCTATCGTATGTGAATAACTAGGATTGACAACCCTAGATGGATCCTTCTGTTAGGTAAATGATATAAAGGGACGTACCTTAGCTTTTTGAACTTACTGTATGAATAAGCTTAATTAAGTACTCGGCTAACATGACCATGCACCGCATTGCATGTGCTTTGGCGAGGAAGTTGCACTTTAGGGAGTTTGTCATGCGCGAACTTGGTTGTCGGAGTCGCTTGTGAGGGAGCTTTGTGCGAGGCATGCATCATTACTGCACACCATTCCTACATTAACAAGAGTAGCTACGAAGTGATTGTTGGATTGCTTTATCATTACTGCTTCATTGACTTGATAACATGTTAACCTTTGCCGTATAGTACCACTGAGTTGGACACTTACATTTTGACATTTTGTATATTTTAAAACAAACCTTGTATAAATTAATCCCTGATACATCATCATACTCTGATGGCTGTGAATCGCTTACTTATTTCAATACATATACTTCAGTCTTCCGCTTGCTTAATTACATTATCTCTAGAGTATGATATACTGTTTTAGTATAATCCCACTCATGTTTTATACATTAATATGGACAACATTTAAACATCATTATCCATGTTGCATAAGTGATGTGTTGGATCTCGGGAGTTGAGCTTTGCTCGACCCTCGAAATTTAGGGCATTACAAGTTGGTATCATAGCATGATTTTGCTTAAACTGGACCTAGGTTATAGGTAACATGATGCATTCTGTTGTACTCTGACTTAGGAAGGGAGAGATGAAATTTAAAAATGATCGTAGGATCCCAAAGTTTCATCGACGGGTGAGATTGACTGCTATAGTGTAGCCCGTATGTGTCCTTGATCAAGTGAATTGATCTCAGTCACTTTTAGGCCATCAATAGATGGGTTTGAACTATATATTGACAGATCCCAAACTTGAAACAAGCCAAAAAGCATGAATACGTGCCTCTTATACCGAGAAAATGCATCATACGGGCAAAGGGGCCCAAATCATAAAATCTAGTGGGGCCCAGGGGGTCCCCCGCACGTACACAGCACCCTGGGAGTGGGTGGCCACAGCACTAGGGCGGAGCCACTGCCGAACACCCCAGGGGCGTGCGGCGGCGCGCTGCCCACCGGCCACCCATAAGGGGCCTGTCCTACATGTGAAGCCCTCCATTTCACTCCCTTAGCCCCACTTCACCCCCATTTCATGCTATTCCACTCTCCAAATACCCTTATACCCTCTAAAACCTCATTTCTCCCTCAAATCCTCCTCTCTATACATTCCTATCTTCCAAATCTTCTACCTTTTACATCCACCCACCACCATTACCTTGAAACTACCCTTTCCATCCACCCACCACCATTACCTTGAAACTACCCTTTCCATCCCTCTATCTTGCTTATTTCTACCTATTTTAGCACAAGAATCCTCTTTTTGTGTCTCATAACTCCTAAACTTTCTCATCCACTTCAATCTTCAAGTTTTTTTCACTTCCATGGCTCTCTTTGAGCTTGTCATCGCCATTTTCTCGATCTTAATGCTCCTTTCCCTTATGGGAAAGAGAAGAGCGGCCCCGGATGAGGTCGGGGCAAGCCGTCCAACCCGCTCGAGGAAGAAGGAGAGCATCGAGGCTAGTACAAGTGCCGAGTGAGAGCGAAGATCGAAATGGGATCTCAATCCTCAAATCTCACTCGAAAGATCTCTACCAGCGGGCACCAGACTTGGTAAGTTCCGTAACTGCAAAGTCGTATTTGAAGCTCATGTTGATGAGAGACTATTTGGACTGTATCCGGTTATTGACCTTCTATTGGAGACCGGGTGGGGTCCCATGTTTGAAGGGAAGGCTTATACGAGTGAAGGCACCGTACGAGCCTTCTATGCCCACATACGGAACCCACTACTGGAGCCTCTTTAGTTTAGTATCCCTTTAGGGAGGCAGGAAGCCATAGTTAATGTGGATGTAATGGCCTGTGTTATGGGAATTGAGTGTGGTGTGGTACATGCAAGTGCAGCTCATCTCAGTAGTAGACGAGAGAAAGATCGCTGAACACGTTTCCTTTACGGCTGACTGGCTCATTGGAGGCAAGACAATAACCTCGCATCAACTAAGATGATGGCAAACTTCCGCCTACTCCACCACATATGCACATACAACGTGTATCCTAGGTGGAGTAACCGTACAGAATGCACTCACCTTATGGTGGACTTCTTGTATAGAGTTAGAGAGGGAGACAAGCTGTGCTTGCCTACCTTCGCCCTGTCTCAGATAATCAGGACCACACGCTCTATTCAGGGAGATGCTTCACTCCCATTCAGCTAACTTATTTGCAAGATTACTCGTAACTTTGGTTTCAGAAAAAATATGGATAATATTATGCCCATCCATTTTATCACTGAGACTACACTCAAGAATATAGGAATTGACCCTAGGCAGTGCCAAGCCTGACTCGACGAGTATGGTGATGAAATAGAAGATGAAAGTGAAAAGGAAGAAGACAGTGAGGATGAAGAAGGAAATGATGAAGAAGGCAATGAGGAAGAAAGAAGTGGGGAAGAGGAAGGCAGTGAGGAGGAAGAGTAGGAAGAAGAGGAGAAGGCCCAAGACTCAGTTGGGGAACCTCCTGCTACACATGAAGACGGCCATGATCGGGCCACCTTAGAAGCCCGCATGGCCATGATTGAAGAGAACCAGACCACCTTGAGACAAGAGTTTAAGGAGGATCAGGCCTATCTGAAACAGAAATTTAAGAAAATGTCTCGCACCTTGAAGACCCTCCTGTGCTGTATGTAGGATAAGGGTGCGCCTCCACCCTCGCCAGAGTCAGAAGACTAGTCATGTGTTGTAGTTGTCTTCTGGTTTTTTTTTATTTCTTATTTTCTTTGTAGTAACCCTGGACGACTTAGTTGGATGTTAGTGTAGTTAGTGTTAAGGCTTTTGCTAAATTAGCTCACATGCACTTCTGTCATAATTCATGTAATACTACATCTCATGTATTGTGACAAGTTTTGGCTAAATGAAATGCATGATGCTACTTTTGATTTGGAATGTGTAGAATGTTTAGAAAAATGGATAATATTATCTTAATCTTACACATGTTGCACCCTATGTTGTATATAGGGAATGCCTCCTAAAAACACTTAGAATATAACACGTCTCCCACTTGATGGATCGATTGATGGGGCACCTCCCATGAGCGATAGCCATATGGACCCCGGTTTGGTCTCGAATAGTGAGACAATGCCAGATTCACAGCCGACCACTGGCCCCACCAATAGGCCAACACCTTGTGTACCACCAGTTTTGGAACAGAACCATGTGTCTTCGTTAACGCCACACATGCCTCAGGCGGCTCCTCCTCCTAATAGGTTGGAGCAGATGATGCTCGTGATGCAGCAACAGTAATAGTTTTTGGCCACTATTGCGAGGGCCATTGCCCAGAACATGAATATGGTCCCACCTATGCCACCCGTGCAGCCCATCGGGACTATGACTGCCAGTGGCCTATTTAAGCCCTTTCAGCACTTCCGCCCTCCTACATTTACGGGTACTCACCAACCCGAGGAGGCAGAGTATTGGTTGGATCGTATATCCAAGATGCTGAAGCTGTTGCACTGTACTGAGGCAGAGCAAGTGGAGCTTGTTACGTATATGTTTGAGGAGGCTAGTCTTTGGTAGGACAGCATCCTACGAACCGTTCCCGTAGGATATGTGGATGTGGGACCCGTTTGAAACTCGTTTTCATGGAAAGTACTTCCCCCTCACTTACTATAATGAAAAGGAGGGTGAATTTCTTCGCCTTCGACAAGGGGGGATGATAGTGGCGGAATACGAGAACCGCTTCACGGAGCTAGCCAGATATTCTCCATTGATCTTAGAGGACGAGCCGATAAGGATGCAGCGATGTTCAGAGGATCTGTGGCCTAATATCGGCACTAAGATGTATTGTGCTAGCATTCCCAACTATATTGAGCTAGTGAACATGTCCCTGCGAACTGAGCAAGATGGAGATAGATTTTCCCTGACACGTATGCCCATAGGCCCAAGGCCTCGACTTAAATTGTCGAACCGACCATTCCCCAGAAAGAGGCCGCGTGAAAATTCACCTCTTAGGCTAATGGCTCCACCGACCCAGCTGAGGCAATCAGATCTTTAGTGCATCTACTGTAAGAAGATGGGCCATAATAAGCCCTTTTACTTTACTAAGATGAGGGACAATGGTTTTACACCACCTCGGAAGATTAACCGCTAGCCACCATAAGTTATATAAGCTCCACCTCTACGATTGGCACCGCTAGCACAACCATTTTATCAACCACCCGTATCTCGAAGTAGGCTGCCACAACGACCTATGGTAGCATAACCAAATCATCCACAACAAGACCATGTACACGCACTTACAACTGAAGCATCTGAGTCAGCAACTGTTGTGCCTTTAGCCTTCGAAGTCACAACCCACATCGAACGTACTCCAGTTTTTCTATTGGTGGACATTGGGTCCACTATTTCGATGATATTATACTCTACAGTCAAGTGATTAGGGTTGAATACTACCCCTATGGTTGGGGTGAGAGTCATTGCAGCTGCTGGAACCTTCATAGACGTCACTAAGATATGTAAGGGTTGCCTGATAGACTTAGGGGGCAAGGTGGTGTGTATTGACCTAATTGTCACCACAATATATCATTACGACATCATCCTCAGCATGGATTGGCTCACCAAAATGAAGGCAGAGATCAACTGTAATACCAGATTAGTGACAGCCCATAAACCCGAGGGCATGATCTTCACCTTCCCTGTTCAGGTCAGCTGTGCTCGCTGCATTCGTTGTTACGCCTCCTTATTCAAAAATTTTGATTTGTTCGACGCTTGGGGACACGCCTATAGTCCAAGATTTCACAGACGTGTTCAGAACGATTCTTGGGCCACCTCCTCAGCTCGAGATCGATTTTACCATTGACTTAGTGCCGAGTGCGACACCTATCTCTTTACCGATGTATCTCATGCCTCCATGTGAGATGAAGGAACTGAGGAGATAGATTGATGATCTGTTTGATTCAGGTTTCATATGACCGAGTGTATCTCCTTAGGGATCACCTGTGTTGTTTGTAAAGAAGAAAGATGGATCGCTGCGATTATGTATTGATTATCGCAAACTGAATCACATCACCGTCAAGAACAAGTATCCTCTACCCATGATAGATGACCTGTTCGACCAGTTAAAAGGGGCATGGTATTTCTCAAAAATTGACCTACAGTCCGGGTATCATCAATTGCGTGTCAGAAATGAAGACGTACAGAAAACAGTATTCAGAACCAGTTTTGGACACTACTAGTTCCTCGTGATGTCATTTGGGCTTACAAATGCACTAGCCGTGTTCATAGACCTTATGAACCGGGTGTTTCGACCGTATTTGTAGTGATTCATCATCGTGTTTATAAATGACATTTTGATATACTCCAAGAGTCAGAAAGATCATGAAGAACACCTGCGAGCAGTCTTTGATACTCTCAGGAAGAATCAGTTGTTTGCAAAATACGGGAAATGCGACTTCTGGGAAGAAGAAGTCAAGTTTCTGGGACACGTGGTGTCTAAGGAAGGAATTGTCGTGGACCTTGCCAAGGTGACCACGGTACAGGACTGGGAACAACCCGACTCAGTTACAGAAGTGAGGAGTTTCCTCAGACTTGCTGGCTACTATCGCCGATTCATTAAATACTTTTCCAAGATAGCCAAACCATTGTCTCAACTCACTCGAAAGGATTTTAAGTTTGCCTGGAACGAGAAAGCAGAAGCAGCCTTTCAAGAATTGAAGGACAAGCTCACGTCCACACCCGTGCTAGTATTGTCAAAGCAAGGGATCAGATATACTATAAACACCGACGTGTCTCATGTTGGTTTGGGTTATGTACTTATACAAAAGGATAGAGTGATTGCCTATGCATCGCGACAGTTGAGGAAACACGAAGAAAACTACCCCACACACGACCTAGAATTAGCGGCAGTCATTTTTGCATTAAAGCTCTGGAAACATTACCTCTACGGAGAGGAGTTCGAGCTCTTTTACAATCACAAAAGCTTCAAGTACATTTTTACTTAGAGAGACTTGAATATGAGGCAACGACGTTGGATGAAGACCTTGAAGAACTTCAAGTTTGAGGTCTCCTACCATCCTGGCAAGGCTAACTTGGTGGCCGATGCGTTAAGCCACAAGAAGACAATAGAATTTGCAGCTCCGCTGATGATAGAAGAGTAAAATATGGTAGAGTTTGTGCGAGACTTCGAACAGAACCTTACAGTAGAGGAGCCGTTCGAGAGCATCACACACATCCACGTACAACCACTAATTGATGACAGAATCATTATGGCTCAGGAAGAAGATGAATTGTTGGTGAAGATGAGAGAACGAGTAAGTGATAGCAAAGAATCCGAATGGAGAGTTGGTTCAGACGAAAGTTTACGATATCGTGGCCGCCTGTTCGTCCCAAATCTCCATGATTTAAGAAGAGAAGTCCTAAAAGCCGCTCATAATTCAAGGATGGTGATGCATCCGGGCAATACAAAGATGTATAGAGATATGAAACATTCATACTGGTGGGACAACTTGAAGGCCCACATAGCAGACTTCGTGTCCCGTTGTCTCACGTGCCAGTAGGTTAAGGTCGAGCATCGCCGACCTCTTGGTTTACTTCAACCCATGCCCATAGCTGAATGGAAGTGGGATTTCATATCCATGGATTTCATTTTCGGGTTATCGAAGATGAGAATGGGGCATAACTCCATTTAGGTGATTGTGGACCAATTGACGAAATCGACTCATTTCCTCCCGATTAGAATTTCAAACTCAACAGATGATTTAGCTAAGCTGTACATCAAGGAGATTGTACGGCTGGATGGAGTTCCCATGGAGATTGTGTCGGACCAAGACACATGATTCATGCTTATTTTCTGAACTTGAATCCAAGAAGTAATGGGAGTAAAATTGAAGTTCAGTACCGCATTCCACCCATAGACCGATGGGCACACAAAATGTGTAAATCAAATATTAGAAGATATGTTGTGAACGTGTGTGCTTGATTTCAATGATAGTTGGGATAATTATCTCCCCTATGTCAAGTTTGCTTATAATAACAGCTTTCAAGCAAGTATTAGCATGAGTCCTTATAAAATCCTGTATGGACGCCTGTGTCGAGCACCACATTGTTGGGTAGAAGTTGGCAAAAAGAGTTTAGTTGGCCTAGATTTAATACAGGAAACCTCATAGAAGATCGACATTATCAGGCGTTGACTTCTTGCAGCGCAGAGTGGACAGAAGAGTTACGCCAATACCAGACGACGACAGCTGGAATTTGCAGTTGGAGACTACGTATTCCTGAAAGTTTTCCCAATGAAGGGAGTCCTTCAATTTGGCAAGAAAGGGAAACTCACGTCGAGATTCATTGGCCCATTCCAGATTTTAGCCCGAGTGGGTGTGGTGGCATACCGCCTCACTTTGCCCACACCACTCGCAAGCTTATAAAACATGTTTCACATATCAATGTTGAAGAAATATGCTCCTGACCCTTCCCATATTATCAAATGGGAGCAAGTATAGTTAAGTGAAGAGCTACCTATGTACTGAGACCAACACGTGTTCTCGATAGGAAGGAACAAGTGCTACGCAATAAAGTAATCTCACTTGTTAAGGTACTGTGGATGTACCACACTGAGGAAGAGGCTACTTGTAAAACAGAAGCTGAAGTCTATAAGAACTACCCTCAAATTCTCGAGGAGTACGAGAAGGTACTAATTTCAGGGACAAAAATTTTCTTTAAGGGGGGTAGATTGTAACGTCTCTAAAAAATCCGTACAAAGGCTGAGTACCACCTCAGGCAGAAATCCCAAAGGGCTATCTTCAGTAGAAATTTAGGTGAAACCATCAAAATTGCCAACTCAACACTACTTGAAAACTTAGGAGAAATCTCACGAGCCTGTCGCTCTCAAGAATACATTGAAACTCCGAAACGAACCTGGACCGCACGTCGAAAGTCTGATGACCGCGAAACTATATGTCCGTCCTATTGGGCTTGACAACCATCATAGGAATCGAGCCTAGATAGTATCCAAAAATGCACAACTCGAGCCCTGAGTAAAGTGTGTAAGAAACGCAAATATCTTTAGAAAATGTATTAGAACTTAAGTAAATTTGTAACACCCTAAACTTTTCAATACCAAAGTATTGAAAGTCGTCGAGTGTTACCATGAAGTTTAACTTGATACGTACATGTGTACGACACCCACCAAGCCATCTGACCCTTGAATTTCAAAACAAGGCCATCCGTCACATGATTTGACGTACGTACTTTACCTTGAACGAAATGACAAATAAACTCCTTATCTATAATGATTTTAATATATGCTCTTTTGTAGGAATTTCTTAGAAATGTACCTATAACCACGTGGAGCCATTAGATTTCTCAAAACTCACATATCAACAATAATTACGAAAATGCCATTGACCTATACCCTTAATTACTCCGGAAACCCACTTTGTGTTTATCCATTCACAAAACTGACCATACAGCTACCCATATACATGGTTAGAGTGCTAATCATAAAGTTTTCTTATTTTTAACAAGTCAACTGACCATCCATCAGGTTTAGATTTGCCAAATGGGTCATCCGAATATCAGAATGAATCGGTCATTATGAAGATCTTCGGATTTAAGTCTAAACTACCGGGTAGCTCATCAATGAAATAGGTATAAATGTTATTTTGAATTTCAGAATTAGTTAGCCTTCGAAAAGCATCTTGGTCATTCTCGAGAGATCGGGGCCCAAACTGGGGTGATTGAAAGAGCATGAAAAACAACGAATGGTCGAAAAATTACAACGCATTCGAACGGTGTATTAAGATGTTACGCATGGTGGAAGTAATACAAATATAAAGGGTAGATTTGTAAATAAGGGGATGTCATGTGCATGACAATTCAACAGACGTGATACGGAATGAAGCTTTTACGGTAGAATTCACACACACGTTCTCGCAAAGTGTGGCCCGCCCATAGCTCGAATATACTTCAAACTTGGACCCATGTGTCCACATAGCGAGTTGAAGTCAATAAATGGAGAAGATTTTCTAAAAGATCACAAGTGGACACCACCTATTTTGAACAACAATGTAGAATATAAACTCATCGGCGTGTTGCAACAGGGGATGCAAAAATCAGAAGTGACGATGAATATCATCCCATGTTGACTAATGATGTGGCCCACCTAAACATCAGATTTACCCTATCTCTAGGTTTATGCCAGTATTCTAAACAAGATAGACAGAGTGAATCTCTTCAAACATTACTATGGGCCCCACAACCACTATGGGTGACAACCAAGTTGGGTACACTTGTAGTGTACCAAACCCAAACTTGAGTCAAAACGGGTGCTGACCTGACACTTTCCAAAACAGAGGGATTCCCTCTCTTTCACGTTTCCCACCTATCTGACGTTTAAACGGACTGACTCTATTTTCATGATGTGTGGCCCATCATTACCACCTGTTTGGATGATCCAAACCGTCCATCCTGTAGAACGTAAAATTCTGACCAAAACCATGGAATTTGACACATCAATACCCACGTGTATATGCATAGTGATGAATGCAAACTGTTGATGTGGGAGGATTGTTTCTGAAAATGGAAACCGTGTAATTGCCAAGCTGGCGATCCTTAGGAGAATGCTCCCAGCAATCTCAGTCATTCAATGTGTTATGTCTCAACCATTTAAAGCAGCTCCATAAGGATTAGGGTTTTCTTCACAAAGAAGAGCACGTGGGAGAGGATTTCTGCCCATAGGAAGACCGAAACAGTTGTCAGTTTGAGATTACCAGCTGTATTTTAGGCGATTGCAAAACGGTGCCATCCAGGCCATTCATCCTCCATCCAACGATCCAGAGAGGCTAGGTTTTAATATAAAGAGGAGAATGAAGGTTGAGCAAACAGTAACCTACCACCTCTTACAGCAACTCGAGAGGAAACCGACCGTTCCCTTCTCCATTCGAACCCACCTCCCAATCTTCCTCCAAGCTTTGAAAAAACTTATTTACAAGCTTCTTAGGGTCCCCACAAACAGTCTGAAGAAGGTGGATTAGAGGAAGAAACTCCCGTTTGACATCCGCCATTAATAGTGGGTCTCCTTTCTCGTCAAGAAGTTGTCACCACTGATGCTGTGTGGCCGATAGATTTCCATCAGGTTAGTGTTCTTACTGACTAGGGAAGAAGGGAAAAAGAGAGGGAAGACAGAGATAGAGGGAATAAAAAGTAGAAGAAGAAGAGGAAAGTGGGGGAGAGAATGGTTGTTGTCTCGTTGCTGGCTTCATGAGGCACTGAGTCGATTTAGTTCGACCGAGGCTGAGTCAGGTCGGGTTTGATGGCCTTAGCTAGATACTTCTAGCAGCAATAAAAGAAAGAAAGAAAAAAAGAAGAGAAGAAGGTAGGATAGAGAGATAGAGCAGATTCGGACTCAACTCGCTGCCAGTCCAAGTTTGCTGACTCAGTTTTCTTCCTTGAGCTGAGCCAAGTCGCTGGGCCGAGTCATGTGAGCTGGGGCTATAACCATGTGAGTTGGGCATGAGTTTGGCCTACTCCAGACACTATGAAAGGCCGGGGAGAAGGAAGGAAAGAAGCAAATAGTATGAAAGGTGGGAAGGGAGAGAGTTTGGGTTGTAGGTTGCTACCGAGTCAACTCGGCTCGAACCAAGTAAACAAGGTGAGTCGCCACTTCCTTCCTAAAATAAACCCATATCAGGGTATTGTTATCATTGTTGCTACCATTTTTATTAAGATTATAAATATTAGATATAGTTAGCCAATATTGGATTATTTATGCTCAAACTAGATATCATAAAGAAGACTGAATTATTAGGTGGTATTATTTTAATTGTTGCTATTGAATAGTAGCATTAATAGTGTACCATAATACTTATTATCATAATAGTGGGTCATGTTAGCTAACGATAATCGTTAGAATCACTGGCAGTTTTACGATTTTTAATATCATTAGTATAGTGAATAATTGTACATCAATTGGCATATTAAATCCTCTAACTTATCCTAGACCTAATTAATCTAGGCCCTAGACCTATACTTAAAATGTAAATGGCAAGTTAAGGTTAGACCTAATTGTAAATGGCAAGTGAATGTCATAATTCATGGCAGATCCTAATTCATTAATGATAACAATTATCATTAGCATCAAAAAATATTCATCATTTCCCTTATAGAATTAGTATAATACTTCTTAATGTAATTATTAATATTAGCCCTTATTATATTTTCATTAGTAAATATTCCATTATTATTACCCATATTATTTAAAGGATGGTTGGTCATTATAAGAAGGTTAGATAATGTTGGTACATCTAAATGTGTACCTATGAACCATCATTATTCACATTGATGGATTAATACTCCTACTATGAATATTATTTAATTCACTGTACAATAATAATAATAATAATAATAATAATAATAATAATAATAGTAATAATAATACATGATTCAAATCCTATAATCTAAAGCATATGACTAAACCCTAGGATGAAGCCCTAAGTTCTACATTAAAACCCTAAAAACGAGCAATCCAAACCCTAGGTTGTATTGGTCTTGACCTGTAACGCCCTGAAATTCGGGGGTCGAGCATAACTCAGCTCCCGAGTTCCAAAACATCACTTATGCAACATATTTAATGATGGATGTATGTTGTCTGTATTAGTGCATAAAACATGGAATAGATTAAGCCAAAACACAGATATAATTCAGGGATAAGTGAAGAAAGCAAGCGGAAGACTTAAAGAAATATATGTGTACATGTGCGAATCCCTGAAGAACATATACATACCAGGTCGTAATACAAGTGTTGCTATCAAAATTACAAGTATCAAATTACATCATTTAATTCCCAAAAGAAATCCCAGTATCCCGCACATCAGAATAAGGCTCACTAAAACCCGTCTAAAAACTGCATAAAAGAGAAAGCAGCCTCATCATCATCCATCTCCCGCTCTACCTCAGAAGTCGCATCAACATCTGCAACATCAGCAGCTAAGATATAGTCTGGTGGGTGTTTAACACCGGCCCAGAACGTGGGAGTGAGTGATCAACTCGGTGGAACAATAAAGCACAAGTTAATATGTTATCAGTTCAATCAAGCAGTAATGATAAAGCAGAACAATTAAACATGTCCTAAGTACTATTGTTAATGCAAGGATGTATGAAGAATGATGCGTGCCCTCACGCGTACACCCTCAGCGTCTTCATCTTACGTTACGCATGACATCGCCTCAAAGTGCGCCACGTCTACAAAGCACATGCAAATGCGGTGCATGAACATGATTACCAAGTTGTTATTAGTCCTTTTCATACAGCAAGATTGGGAAGCTAAGGTACCTCCCTCATATCACCATCCAAACAATGATCCATTCTAGGGTCTTCAGTCCTAGGCACCTCATACGATAATATGGTTTGAGGTCGTTGCAAAGGGCTCGTCACCAATCAATGCACGCCTATCATACCCTCTTTACTACACTAAAGCTCGTCACCTCAATGCGGTATCCAGGTATGCTCGAGGTCACTACAAAGGGCTCGTCACCAATCAATGTAGGCCGACAGCACGAATATAGTGTCCCATACCACCATAATCGGCTCACGAGTTTGGTTGCTCACTGGTCACTACGGGGAGGCTCGTCACCCCAGCGTAGGCCGACAGCTCGACCACGGTGTCTCATACCACCATGTCCGGCTCATGAGTCTTAGCGGATCAAGGTACCATGGTTAACAGAATTTCATCGGTAAGTTTGGTACCCTAGATTCAAACAGTAGCATCCATGAACATACATCGGACAATCGGGTTACTTGATGAACTCGACTAGCACGAGCGCACGTTGGGTTGAATGATATAGAGTGCGTAAACACTCCGCGTGGCCTAACCACTACCGACAACTCTAATACGATTCAGGTTCGTCTAATCACGTCCTACGTGGCGAAAGCAACCTCAGCCACGAACTTAAGGTCGATTACCGATTTCCTGGACTAATGCATAGTCCCACACACATTCCACTACAACAGATATTCATATCTACAATTTAGAATAGTAATGGAACAACAACTCAAATCATGTAGTACCTAAGCATTTAAAGAATATCAACTTAACATGGAATTTCACATAAGACTTGAAATTAACAAGGAATGTAACTTGCATGAAGGAAATCATACACACTAGTGGGAGAGTTGAGAATCGCTTCTCAACGCCCATACTAGGTTGATATATCATACTTTAGATCATTCAAACATTTCTACAAACACTTAGAATACACAATACAACATACATGACGTATGTTGAAATTCACACATTTGGACAATTCCTTTTACCAAGGAGTTGCCGCACATACAATAAGCATAAGTACACGACAAATAATCATGGCAATCATAGGTTCATATTTTATACGTATACGGTACTTTATACATATACATAGAATACACAAAACTCAATATAACACATGCATATTAGGAACGTAAAATAAACATAGTATTTGGCATGTGAAATCTCATCCATAGTAAGAATAAACCATTCACTAACATTAAAAGCCTTGAAAACCATAACCTATACGATTAAAGTCCGCACCTTAATCCAGAAAAGAATACCGAACTGATTTCAGATGATAAGTCTTCATCAACGGCAACAGGATAACCTAAGGCAAGAATAGAAATGAGCTACAACACACAAAGACTATTCTAAGCTCTAACACAGATTAGGGTTAGGTTAACTTACCCAAAGATGAACTCAGAATCGCCAGAATAACGATTCTAAAGCGAAGATTTAAGGATGAAGAAGAACAGGAAAGAATCTAAGATGATTCACCAACTTCTCTCTCACTTTCTCTCTCTTTTCCTTTCTCTTTCTTAGCTAGGGTTAGGAAATTCGTATGGAAAAGAGAGCTAGGGTTTTAAGGTCTATAAATAGGCCTAATATTGATGAAAATAACCCCAGGGCCAAGGTATACTTAGGGTATAACCAAAACCGGCCTCTCACGATCCAACGAAGCACTTCTGGTGGGCCTATTACCACGAAAGGTCGGACTTAAGCTCACTGACCATGGATCTAGGTCAAGCTGAGTTTTCGTACCGACCGGATCTTCAGATCAGCCGTGGCGGACCACACTCAATTCAACGGTCACCGAATCTCAATCAGGCCCACAAGCACAAGGACATGCCTGGGCCATCTTCCCTGATCCAAGGGTGAAATTGGGCCAGAATCCAATGGTCAGATTACTTAAAATCGTCGTGCAAGCGACACGACTCAGATTTCATAAAATATTATTAAATTTTCAACCGTTCTCACACTCTTCACTCCGGACTCAATCAAATCGACCCAGAACATCATCTGGACTTGATTTTCGAGGTGATGGTCAAGTCCAACATGGTGACCGCAATAACCTACGATCATCGCTATCGGACTTTCGACACGCGGTCCTGGTCCGATCCAAAACTTCCAAAAAATCACAAGAGCAACTGGCTTTAGCGATGAATCCCAGATTTTAGAGTAACATAGCGCTAACTAATCTACAGGTTTTGAGTCATGCAGATACAATTTAAAGTGATTGATGCAAATTTCACAAGCAATCGAGTTAAGCGCTAATTACCCCAAAAAGCTACTAAGGAAAGATTAGCACAAAATTTTCAGGGTCATTACATGACCATAGGTACTTGGTAGAACATTGATCTCATATACAACTTCACCATTCATTGTAGGATTCAGTTCTAAGGGTGCATGCGCTCACTAGCAACATCAGTTGGTGATTCAAAGTGTAAGGTGATGACTCTTCCCCTTGAGCTTTCCATCTTCTCATTAGCTTAAGTTATAGTTTTTATTTAAATTCATAATTGATATCTCCCTTTTATAATCACATGTGTTAGCTAGTGGAAATTGAATTGTTGTATTACATGCTTAATGTTTATCCTGTATATTTAATTTATGCTATTGGATTACTTGTGGACTGCTTTTGAGATTTAAACTGGTACATTAGTGGGAAACCCCTTCCTATAAATGCACACCCATACTTGGGATGTAACTCGATCGACAAGTTTCTATTAAACATCCTAAGATGGTAGTCTCATGGGCCGGGGATGGTGGTCATGAGGCACTATGCCCAAGCCATCGGCCTACGCTGGGCCATGTGCTCCCTGTAGTGACCGTGAGCTTATTTAAATTGGCTGGTTGCAATTAGACTAATAACAGGTTGGCTAATCCTGCATGCATAGCACATACCAGTATCTATTGCTGTTGTACGTGACATACGGATTCACCTGACTGGATGTTTTGCCCGGGGCACAAACCATCATCTATTGTCATCGTTCATATTTGCTTGTCTGGATGTTTTACCCGAGGCACAGACCATCTGGATGTTTTTCCCGGGTCGATGATTTCATGAGCGACAAGCCCAATGTTTGTCTGGATGTTTTACCTGGGACAATGATTGCAATGGTGATAAGTCCAATGTCCATCTGGATGTTTTACCTGGGACAATGATTGCATGGGCGACGAGTCCTATGTCCGTCTGGATGTTTTACTTGGGACAATGATTGCATTCACGCATCTATGCATATAATAAGACTACATTTACTCTGTTTTGGTTGTCTGGATGTTTTATACTATTTTTTACCTAATGTGGCGGTGTGTAATCTTGAGGGGAATTCACACTGACTTGGCCACTCATCCATCAAATATATAACCGTACAGGTAGCACTGGTGGCCCTGATGATGTTCACATTCATATTGGTGAGGAGCATGCTATGGTTGACAAGGGTGCATGATTATATTTGTTAAGTGCTACTACAGGATTTCATAGCTCAAGATTGTTGCAAATTTACTTCGTTTCACACGTAATGTTATTTCATTTTGTATTGGTAAGAATGGAGTCATTGGTTTGTATAAGTCATTATGGTCACTCTCTTGTATATTCTAAATGAAATTTAAAATTTTCCTTTACTCTTATTTGTCCATTCTATGCTCATCTGCTTACTCTGATAAAAGAAAAATATTATATTTGACCATCCTTTAAGGTTAACACTCGGGTTTTTGGGACACGGGTCATATACTCGGGACCTAAAAAGTCAGGGCGTTACAAAATTGGGTCATTCGCTTGCGTACAAAATTGAGGATTTCAGACCGTTAGTTTCTGACCAAACTTCACCTAGGGAAAAAAGAAATTTCCCTACTCATATCTGTATACTTGCGACCCTGATCGAGAAAGTTCGACTGTTGATCTGACACGGGTCCTCTACGGCCGATCGGCCTATCCAATCGCATCGAAATCACAATCATGGCATAGATCCATTATCAGGGAACTTCCCCTATGACGTAAGTGAATAATGGACCTCCAGATGAGCCCTGTTTGTCGAAAACAGACACACTTTGGTTATGAACTAAGTATACCATGGCCCTAGGCCATTTGCATCAGTTCTGGGCCTATTTAAAGTCCTTAAACCACCCCATTCCCATTCCATATGAATTTCTTTAACCCTAGGAGAGAGAAGAGAGAAAAGAAGAGAAAAGAGTGAGGAGAGAAGGGAAGGTTTGGGAGATCGTTGCCGTGATTCTTTCCCACTACTCCATGCACTAAATAATCTTTCCACTTCGCTACACAATCATTTTCAGCTTCGATTTAGGTAAGAAAACCTAACCCTAATCTTGATTTAGAGATCTAAATAGAGTAATCAATGAAATAGCTAACCTAATTCATTGCTTAGGTGCCTGACGTTCCATTTTCAGAAACGTAGAATTTGAACTGTGTCCGAATCGAGTATTCTAATGAAAGGCATGGACTATAAACATTTAGGTTATAGTTTTCACTACTTTCAATGTCAGCTAATGATTTATGTCTGACTTGATTGCTGCCATATTGTTTTAGATACGATGTATTCTATATATTATGCGTGTGTGAACTATGTTGAATACAAGATGCATCCCATGTGTTTGTTGAAATGTTTAAATGAACATGAAATTGTGATTTGTGTTTTCCATGACTATAAACCTAGGATACATGTTTACCATATGCATGATGATCTCTTTGTGTTAAGAATTGCCATAATATTTGTCGTAACTAATCTAATCTATGTATTTGGTGATGTGTAGTCTAAGTGTTTAATTAAATGTCTGAATGAGAAATTGCTGATGAATTGTATTTATTAAGTGTATTAAGATAAGATTCTCAATTACCTTAATCATATGTATAGTCTCTTTCATGTA
This sequence comes from Magnolia sinica, assembly GCF_029962835.1. Lineage (NCBI taxonomy): Eukaryota > Viridiplantae > Streptophyta > Magnoliopsida > Magnoliales > Magnoliaceae > Magnolia > Magnolia sinica. The sequence continues at coordinate 67,284,986 of NC_080573.1, read as the reverse complement.
ATCATATTTGTTGTTACGTAATTTATGGATGAAATATACGTGTTAGGTGACATGTCCAATGTGTTTAATGAAATGCTCAAATGAGGTATTTGCTCAAATGAGGTATTTATTTGGATTGTTTGTTAAATGTTGATATGATTACCACATGTGTCTATCTATTGCATCTGAATAAGATTGGGGCTACAATGTGGTCCAGGCAATCGGTAACAATCCTTATACTGGTGGCTGAATTAGTCTTGCCACATTAGGTAACTCGACAAATCCGTGTCGCATGGCAATTGTCGATAGTGGTTAGGCTACAAGGGGTGCTTATGCACTCCATGTCGATTAAGTCAACGTGTGCTTGTACCAATTGAACTTACCAAACAAACCGATTAGTCTATTGTATGTTTACCATGCATGGACATTATTTCTTAAATCTAAGGTACCACTTACCAATGTAAAAGTCTGTTTCAACCATGGTACCACGATCTGCTAAGACTCATGAGCTGGGCATGGTAGTATGCGACATCGTGGTCATGTTGTCGGCCTACACTAGGGTGACGAGCCTCCCCATAGTGATCAATGAGTAACCCAAACTCGTGAGCCGGGCATGGTGGTATGGGACACCGTGTTCGAGATGCCAGCCTATGCTGAGGTGACGAGCCTTCCCGTAGTGACCGCGAGTATAAACTCTTGAATTTTTCTATCCACTGCTCTCTTTAGGGGCGATGCCCTACAACTTGCCTATCGTATGTGAATAACTAAGATTGACGACCCTAGATGAATCCTTTAGTTGGGTAAATGATATAAAGGGAGGTACCTTAGCTTTCCGAACCTACTATATGAATAAGCTTAATTAAGTACTCGGCTAACATGACCATGCACCGCATTGCATGTGCTTTGGAGAGGAAGTTGCACTTTAGGGAGTTTGTCATCTGCGAACTTGGTTATCGGAGTCACTTGTGAGGGAGCTTTGTGCTAGGGCATGTACCGTTACTGCACACCATTCCTTCATTAACAAGAGTAGCTAGGAAGTGATTGTTATATTGCTTTATTATTACTACTTGATTAACTTGATAACATGTTAACCTTTACCTTATAGTACCACTGAGTTGATCACTCACTCCCACTTTGAGACGGCATTTTAAAACACCAACCTGACTCTGTTGTAGATGAAATTGAGGACGAAGTCTATGCAACTGAGTTGGACTTCATAGATGAGGAGGAGGAATTCTCTTATTTTCAGCTATCAGGTGGGTCTATGTAGACTTCGTTCTGATCCGACGAGATTACAGGGATACATGGATTAATTAGACACTTACATTTTGACATTTTATATATTTTGAAACAAACCTTATATAAATTAAACCCTGATACATCATCATACTCTGGAGGCTGTGAACCGCTTACTTACTTCAATACATATACTTCAGTCTTTCACTTGCTTAATTACATTATCTCTGGTGCATGATATACTGTTTTAGTATAATCTCACTCATGTTTAATACATTAATATGGATAATATTTAAACATCATTATCCATGTTGCATAAGTGATGTGCTGGATCTCGGGAGTTGAGCTTTGCTCGACCCTCGAAATCTGGGGCGTTACAAATTGAGATTGTATGCGGCCCATTATGTTGTGTATGAGGCTTTTGTGTGACGCTATGGGCCCACGATATGATTGGCTCTATGTGGGCCACTCCTTGGGTGCAATGTTGGTTAAATGTTCACATTAATGGCAATGAAGGTTAAATGTCCACATTGTGACCTTCCCTTAGGCCTTGTTAGGCTCATTCTCATTAGTGTTAATTATCGAGGCCGATTCAAATTGTCAAGGCTAATTCTGATTTTCGAGGCCGATTCTGATTATCGATGCCGATTCTAATTGTCAAGGCCGATTATTGTGGCTGATTCTGATTATCAAGGCCAATTCTGATTGTCGAGGCTGATTGTCGAGGCCGATTCCGATTGTCGAGGTCGATTCTGATTGTTGAGATCGATTCCGATGATTGAGGCTGATTATCAATGTAAGGCCCATATCCTAAACTGTACCGTTCCTTAGGCTTTCACGGTCCTCCCGGTCGAATTTCGGGGACCTGCAATCTGTTATCGGTATTTGTGCGTGATCCTGAGACATGTCCCTTATATTAGAGTGGGCTTGACTAGAAACTTGTGCCCTAGTGACGCGCCGTCACCATGGTTCCAACGTCACGTCTCGCGCACCGATGCGATAGCCAGGCAGGAGATGTGGGCCAGCATTCAGTTTAAGAAAAATGCCACACGTTGCAAATACCAAGGGAATCTCTATAACACATCACATCAATCCATCAATCCATGTCAAGTACACAACCTTACCTAGCCCATCCCTCTCCCATTCCCCTAGTCAACCCTCTCTTACACAACCCATACCCATCCCATTCATTTCTTAGCACAAGTCAACAAGCACCATGCCCTCTCATCCCATCACTCCATCTCATCACTCCTCTCTCTCTCTCTCATTTTTCTCACTCCATTCCATGCTACCAAAGAGAGGAATCATCTAAGCTTCCCATGAGAGAGCTAGTGTGGCCCACCTTCCTACCTCCCATCTCCACCATTTAAAGTCCATCTCAACCGTCGAAATTGTTTCCTTGGAGCTTTAGAGAGTATAGGCTGAAGAAGGAAGAGAAGATTAAAGGTGGGTGATTTTTTTGTGTTTAGTTTCAACCATTAATTGAGGGCCTACTTGTGGTGGGACCCATCTTGATGTATGCATTCTATAGAGGGGCCCATAGTAGCGGGGTCCCTCCACCATCCGACGTCTCTCTCTCTCTTTCTTTTTGTTCTTGATGATGATGATGATTGTATGGCCCACTTGATCCATGCCATCCAAAAGATGGACCCCACCTTAATATGTGTGGCTGGTGGTCCACGTGTACGTGGACCCCACCTTAATATGTGTGGCTGGTGGGCCACGTGTACGTCGACCCCACCTTGATGGACATATAACACTCAGACCGTCCAAGCTGTGGAGAGTTTAGCAACAAAGGCTGCTGGACTACACCAAAGAAAGTAGGAATATCAGCTCGATTCAATTCCTGGTGGCCCACCCAAGTCTGCCACCTTGATGCATGTATTCATCCCCACCGTCCAAGACAGCATAGGACATGTGGGGTCTGCTTTAATTTTGAGGTGATCCACACCATCCAAATCATGGGACCACCATGATACGAGTTATATCCAGGCCACTAGCAGGTCCTTGGACATGGGGAAACACAAATAGCAACTTCATCCAACCGTTGTGGCCCATCCACGTGGCACTACAACATATGGGTTTTTAACCGACGCTGCCCGTTCGTTCTGGGACCCACTCCACATGTGTTGTACATGTGGAGGTGAGGCCCACCAGATGTATTCACTGAATATTTCACCATCCATTGCTGGACGGTGATTGGTGATAGCCAGCCTCCTGTATATGAACATCCAAGTCGTCCGTTCATGTTTACTGTATTTGTGGGCCACATGAGATGGACCCCACCTGATGGTGGTTCTGATCTCACTGTCTATCTAAGGATGGTGGGAAATCACCTTGATGTTCGTTTATCCCCACCGTCCAATCTTTGGACAGTGGGAGTGGATCGGCTGATGTACCTTACACCTGCTATATAGTTGTGGTACTAAACGTCAGCAAGTCCTGTGGACCCCACGTTGATGTTTGTACACCGTCCATCTAGGCCTTGGCTCTGGATGGTGGTAGATTTAGATCTCTAGTGGGCCACGTGCGTGGGACCCACCTTGATGTAAGTATCTTATATCCACACCGTCCGTATTTGGACGGTGGTAGGTGCAACATACCGTGATGTATGTGTAATCCACTCCGTCCATCTATTCACCTAGACTGGTGGGCCACACGTGTGGACCCACCTTGGGCTAGAAGTGGACTAGATGATGTACTTTACATCAGCTATATAGCTAATGTATTGACGTCAGCAAGTTATGTGGGTCCCATCTGAACCGTGGACACCACCTTGATGTATTCATTTCATCCACACCGTCCAGATAATGTTTGGATGGTGCTGGAAAATGTTTAGATGATGCTGATTTACACGGATATTGTTTGGACAGTGTTGATCATCATTAGTGGGCCATGTGCCCCATAGAAAGATAGTGTGCGGTGATACACATGTTACACCTACAACTGTTGAAATGATTTCTGGTGCGGCCCATGTGAAGAGGCCCACCTTGATGTATTTGTGGCCATCCATGAGGCCTGCCTTGATTGAATGTATTCTGTATCGGCCATCCATCTGACAGGCTATGTAGGGTGCACCGTGATGCATTTGTGATCCACACCGTCCAACTATCAGGTGGACCACACAGTAGAAAAAAGTAGTGAATTGAACAGCTACCCTTGAAACCCTCTTGGGAGTGCAGAAGTTTTACATCAGTATGATAATTGTTTTATCCTTGCCGTCCATCAGTTTTCAGGCCCACCAGAGGCATGTGTTTTATCAGGTCCACCTATTATGTATTTGAAGCCCATGGGATATGGCCCATGTGATATATTTGAGGTCCATATGATGAGGCCCACCTGCTTGAATCCGAGGCCCATGGGCAAGGCCATTGAGATGTATTCAAGGCCTTTGGGCAAGGCCCATTGTGATATGTATTAGGCCCATGACGTGTGGCCCACTTGATGTATTTGAGACCCAGATATGTGGCCCATTTGTGCGAGGCCCAATGGTGTGGCCCATGCGGTGTGGCCCACTTGATGTATATGTTGGCCCATATGATGAGGCCTATGTGATGTAAATGAGGCCCATTAGGATTATATGTGAGGCCATGGGCCCACTATATGTTTGGCCCTATATAAGTCACTCCTTGTGAGTAATGTTGGTTAAATGTCCACATTGATGGGCAATGATGGTTGGATCTCCACATTGTGACCTTCCCTTAGGCCTTATTAGGCCCATTCTCATAATTCTCTTATGGGTTAACCTAAATAAGTGGGGCCCATTTGCCATAAACGGATGGTTTCGTGCTATCGGATTTGATATAACCCCGGCCGAGAGCCAATCCTTATTTATGGTTTATCGGTTATTCCTCTATGGACCCCACCTTATTTACATGCTGATTGTTGGTGCTGATTATCCATGTTGATTATTGGTGCCGATTATTGATGCTGATTGTCAGTGCCAATTATCGATGCTGATTGTCGGTGCCGATTATCGATGTTGATTGTTGGTGCCAATTATCGAGGCTGATTCCTATTCTGATTATCGAGACCGAGTCAGGTTGTCGAGGTCGATTCCGATTCTGATTGTAAAGGCTGAGTCAGATTGTCGAAGCCGATTATCGAGGCCAATTCCGTTTGTCGAGCACGATTCCACTATTGAGGCCGATTCCATTTGTCGAGGTCGATTCCATTGTTGAGGTCAATTTTGATGGTCAAGGCTAATTCCGTTTGTAGAGGCCGATTTCGATTATCGAGATTGATTCTAATTGTTAAGGCCGATCATCGAGGTCGATTCCGATTGTCGAGGCCTAATGTAATGTATATAAGGCTTATGGGATGTGGCCCTTTGTGATGTATATTAAGCCCTTGTGATGTATATTAAGCCCATGTTAGAGGACCATTGTGATGTATACGTGGCCCATGTGATGCGGCCTACTTGATGTATATGAGGCCCAATGTGACATATTTATGGCCATCCATTGAGGCCCACCTTGATGTGATGCATAATGGACTCGTGTGAGAGGCCCATTGTGATGTACTTCGGGCCCATGGGTTTGGCCCATTCTGATGCATTTGGGGCCCATGGGACGTGGCCCATCCAATGTATATAGGCCCATGTGATGCAGCCCATGTGATGTGTATTAGGCCAATGTGACGCGGCCCATTATGATTGTATGAGGCCCATTGTGGTGCATTTGAGGACAAGGCTATAGAGCCCATTGTAATGTAAGTTTGGCCCATGTGAAAGCCCCATCGTGATGTGTATTAAGCTCTTGGGTGAGGCCCATGGTGTTGTATTTTTGGCCCTCTTGTGAGGTCATGGGTCCACTATATGTTAGGCTCTATGTGGGCCATTCCTTAGGGGCAATGTTGGTTAAATGTCCATGTTGTCGAGGTCAATTATTGATGTCGATTACTGATACCGATTATGAATTTGTGACAGCATAACATCATGATAGATGCTCATATGCATCATCTGTATGTTTATTATGAGATGTGGTTGACCATTGCATTTGACATTAGACAGGTTGTTATGACACTCCTAGATAGGCAGAGGTTATCTCACATAAGTACACGGTATGCACAAGATTGATGCATGACTGGATTGTATGACTCATGCACCTTGCATTGTGTGTTATGATTACTATACGCCCTAGTGACATTGGAACCGTAGCCTCCATAGGCATATCGTGGATGGCCAGATGGACACCGAAAATCTGTTATTAACATTGGGCTACCATAGATGGCCCTGGGTGAAAATTCTTAAACCCTCTTGGTACCAAAGGATGCCCCAACGTCAAGACCTAGTGGATATATGAGCGCCCGAGTGCCGAATACCAGGAGGCCGCGTCTCCCACTGTGTTATGATCAGCTGGGAGGGGTGTGGCCTTACCTGCCTAAGGGAGTAGGTGTAGCTAGGCTGAGTCTGACCAGCTCCTAAATGGGTCCGCTATCGACGAGCCGGGTAGGCATTGGTATACTACTGGCAGGCGGGTAGTGAGGTCTTTTCCACTCGATGGGCTACGCGACTTGCAGGGGCAGTAGCCAGTTTGGAGTGTACTAGACCTCGGTGATGATCCTAAAGATGAACAGTACTGATATGTGGATTTATTGAGCAGGAGTTGCATACTCATTCATTCATTCATTCACTATCCACTCGGGCTAGTGGTGTGCAACTAATTGTTATGTGTACTTTCGTAATGGCTAGGATTTCGGTTGGAGCGTGCAACTAACCTGAGATCAGGAGTTTACCACATTGAGTCTGACTATCCAAATTTAGGTATAGGACTGGTTTTGATGGAAGTTCCTTGTGGTGGACTCCATAGCGTGCGATACTATGTATTATCATTTTAACTTCATACTCCAGCTTGGTCATTTCATTCGCATCGCATATTGCATTGCATTCTCAGCACATAGTATTTAACTTATTGTCTCCGCATTGCATAGTTGATATAGATTGCTTCATCAGTATATGATATTGGTTTATTATATTTTTACATCACATAGCTTGGATAATGCTGATGGTATTTATGGGCCTAACAGCATGTTTTTGCATTACTCTGATATCGTATGATTTATGAACTCGCCAGCATTTCTGATATTGTATGATTTATGGGCTTGTCAGTATTTTCGCTTACTTTGATTACTCTAATATTACTTACTTAGCACTACCTTGTGTACACACTTTCACCACCTACTGAGCTTTCTATAAGCTATGCATGGTAGATGCGTGCAGGTGGTGTTAGGTTCCAGTAATGTTAAACTTAGAGCTTGTAGCGGTCTTCTGGAGCTTTGATTTTTGATATATGTATTTCTCTTTCAGCATTGTATTCAAATGATTATATTAGTAGATATGTGATGATGATGTTGCCTTTATGATTTGGGTATACTTGTGGTTATGCTTATTACAAGATGAATGTACACCGAAAAAAATAAAAAAATCCTCCTTGTAGGATCCTATGATTGGAATCTGTGTATAGGCGCTGGGAGTTGAGAATGGGGTAATACAGAGGCTGTCGACATCGGATTCGGAGATCGGGGTTCTTGTGAGTCCAATTTCTGGGTTTAGGGTGTGACAGAAGATGGTATCAGAGCATAACTTTGGAATACCTGAAGATAACATCATATATCTACTAATAGCTACCTTACACTCTATGATTATAAAGAACTTAGAATGGTTAGATCCCCGAGTTCAAATAACTTAGTGATTTTTCTGACATAGCTCCCTACCGTTAAGATTATGAGGCTGCATAGTATTCCATCTTCAATCGTTTCTAATCCAAGATCCGAGGTTCAGTAGAGTCACCATAATGTTGATGATGCATTTTGGGATGGCGAGGTTGAGACTAGAGAGCGCTATCTTTATCCTTTGGTAGATTGATTGTGCCTTGACTTATATACTTGATGATGTTTCCTCTTCCTTTATCTATTCTGTAAATTTAGAGGACGAACTTTTTATTAGGTGGGGAGAGCTGTAAGGCCCATATCCTAGACCATACCATTTCATAGGCTTATGTGGTTCTCTCGGTTGAATTCCGGTGACCCGCGATCTTTTAGTGGCATTTGTACGTGATCCTGAGACATGTCCCTTATTTCCTTGGTTTCAACGCTGCATCTCGTGCGCCGAGGCGATACCCAGGCTAGGAGATGTGGGCCCGCATTCAGTTCAAGAAAAATACTACGCGTTATGAATACCGAGGGAATCTTTATAACACATCACATCAATCCATCAATCAATGTCAAGTACACAACCTTACCTAGCCCATCCCTCTCCTATTCCCCAAGTCAACCCTCTCTTACACAACCCATACCCATCCCATTCATTTCTTAGCACAAGTCAACAAGTACCATGCCTCTCATCTCATCACTCCATCTCACCACTCCTCTCTCTCATTTTTCTCACGCCATTCCATGCTACCAAAGAGAGGAATCGTCCAAGCTTCCCATGAGAGATCTAGTGTGGCCCACCTTCCTACCTCTCATCTCCACCATTCAAAGTCCATCTCAACCATCGAAATTGTTTCCTTGGAGCTTTAGAGAGTATAGGAGGAAGAAGGAAGAGAAGATCAAAGGTGGGTGATTTTTTTGTGTGTTTATTTTCAACCGTTAATTGAGGGCCCACTTGTGGTGGGACCCATCTTGATGTATGCATTCTATAGAGGGGCCCATAGTGGCGGGGCACCTCTACCATCCGATGCCTCTGTCTCTCTTTCTTTTTGTTCTTAATGATGATGATGATTGTATGGCCCACTTGATCCATGTCGTCCACAAGATGGACCCCACCTTGATATTTGTGGCTAGTGGGCCACGTGTACATGAACCCCACCTTGATGAAAGTATAGCACTCAGACCATACAAGCTGTGGAGCGTCCAGCAATAAAGGCTGCTGGACTACACCAAAGAAAGTAAGAATATCAGCTTGATTCAATTCCTAGTGGCCCACCCGCGTGTGCCACCTTGATGCATGTATTCATCCCCATCGTCCAAGACAGCGTAGGACGAGTGGGGTCTGCTGTAATTTTGAGGTGATCCACATAGTCCAAATCATGAGACACCATGATACGAGTTATATCCAGGCCGTCAGCAGGTCCCTGGACGTGGGGAAACACAAATAGCAGCTTCATCCAACTGTTGTGGCCCATCCACGTGGCACCACAACATATGGGTTTTTAACCCACACCGCCCCTCCGTTGTGGGACCCACTCCACTCGTGTTGCATGTGTGGAGGTGGGGCCCACTAGATGTATTAGCTGAATAGTTCACCATCCATTGCTGGACCGTGATTGGTGAGAGACACCCTCCTGTATATGAACATCCAAGCCGTCCGTCCATTTTTACTGTATTTGTGGGCCACGTGGGTTGGACCCCACCGGATGGCGGTCTGATCTCACCGTCCATCTGAGGATGGTGGAAAATCACTTTGATGTTTGTTTATCCCCACCGTCCAATCTCTAGACGGTGGGAGTGGATAGGCTGGTGTACCTTACACCAGCTATATAGCTGTGGTACCGCACGTCAGCAGGTCCTTTGGACCCCATGTTGATGTATGTACACTGTCATTTCCAGGCCTTGGCTCTGGACGGTAGTAGATTTAGATCTCTGGTGGGCCATGTGCATGGGACCAACCTTGATTTAAGTATTTTATATCCACACCGTCCGTATTTGGACGGTGGTAGGTGTAGCATACCGCAATGTATGTGTAATCCACTCCATCCATCTATTCACCTGGATTGGTGGGCCACACATGTGGACCCACCTTGGGATGGAAGCTGACTGGCTGGTGTACTTTACATCAGCTATATAGCTAATGTATTAATGTTAGCAAGTTATGTGGGTCCCATCTAAATCGTGGACGCCACCTTGATGTATTCATTTCATCCACACCATCCAGATAATGTTTGGACGGTGCTGGACAATGTTTGGACGATGCTGATTTACACGAATAATGTTTGGACAGTGTTGATCATCATTAGAGAGTCATGTGCCCCATAGAATGATAGTGTGCAGTGATACACATGTTACACCTACAACTATTGAAATGATTTTTGGTGCGGCCCATGTGAAGAGGCCCACCTTGATGTATTTGTGGCCATCTATGAGGCCTGCCTTGATTGAACGTATTCTGTATCAGCTGTCCATCTGACATGATATGTGGGGCGCACCGTGATGCATTTGTGATCCACACCATCCAGCTATCAAGTGGACCACACAGTAGGAAACAGTAGTGAATTGAACAACTACCCTTGAAACCCTCTTGGGAGTGCAGAAGTTTTGGATCAGTATGATAATTATATTTTTCCTTGTCGTCCATCAATTTTCAGGCCCACCAGAGGCATGTGTTTTATCAGGCCCACCTATTATGTATTTGAAGCCCACGATATATGGCCCATGTGATATATTTGATGCCCATATGATGGGGCCCACCTGCTTGAATCCGAGGCCCATGGGAAAGGCCCATTGAGATGTATTCGAGGCCCATGGGCAAGGCCACTTGATGTATTCGAGACCCAGATATGTGGCCCATTTGTGCGAGGCCCAATGGTACAGCCCATTCGATGTGGCCCACTTGATGTATATGTTGGTCCATATGACGAGGCAGATGTGACGTAAATAAGGCCCATCATGATTATATGTGAGGCCATGGGCCCACTATATGTTTGGCCCTATATAGGCCACTTCTTGGGAGCAATGTTGGTTAAATGTCCACATTAATGGACAATGATGGTTGGATGTCCACATTGTGACCTTCCCTTAGGGCTTGTTAGGTCCATTCTCATAATTCTCTTATGGGTTAACCTAAATAAGTGGGCCCCATTCGTCATAAATGGATGGTTCGCGCTATCAGATTTGATATAACCCCAGCCGAGGGCTGATCCTAATATTATGGTTTATTGGTTGTTCCTCTATGGACCATGCCTTGTTTATAAGCTGATTGTCAGTGCCGATTATCCATGCTGATTATTGGTGCCAATTATCAATGCTGATTGTCAATGCCAATTATCGATGTTGATTGTCAATGCCGATTATCGATAATTAGTGCCGATTATCAAGGCCGATTCCTATTCCGATTGTCGAGACTGAGTCAAGTTGTCGAGGTTGATTCTGATTCTGAATGTAAAGGTTGAGTCAGATTGTCAAAGCCAATTATCGAGGCCAATTCTGTTTGGTCGTGGCTGATTCCGTTTGTCGAGGCCGATTCCATTGTTGAGGCAGATTCCGTTTGATGAGGCAGATTCCGTTTGATGAGGCCGATTCCATTGTTGAGGCCAATTTTAATGGTCAAGGCCAATTCTGTTTGATGAGGCCGATTCCGTTTATCGAGGCTGATTCTAATTATCGAGACCCATTCCAATTGTTGAGGCTGATCATTGAAGTCGATTTTGATTATCGAGGTCGATTCCGATTGTCGAGGCCGAATGTAATGTATATAAGGCTCATGAGATGTGGCCCTTTATGATGTATATTAGGCCCGTATTAGAGGACCATTGTGATGTATATATGGCCCATATGATGTGGCCCACTTAATGTATATGAGGCCCAATGTGACGTATTTATGGCCATCCATTGAGGCCCACCTTGATGTGATGCATAATGGACCCATGTGAGAGGCCCATTACGATGTGCTTAGGGCCCATGGGTTGTGGCCCATTGTGATGTATTCAGGGCCCATGGGACGTGGCCCATCTGATGTATATAGGCTCATGTGATGCAGCCCATATGATGTGTATTAGGCCCATGTGACGCGGCCCGTTATGATTATATGAGGCCCATTGTGGTGCATTTGAGGGCCAGGCTATGGAGCCCATTACAATGTATGTTAAGCCCATGTGATGTGTATTAAGCTCTTGAGTGAGGCCCATGGTGTTGTATTTTTGGAACTCTTGTGAGGCCGTGGGTCCACTATATGTTAGGCTCTATGTGGGCTATTCTTTAGGGGTAATGTTGGTTAAATGTCCACGTTGTTGAGGCCGATTATTGATGCCAGTTACTAATACCGATTATAAGTATGTGACAGCATAGCATCATAATACATGCCCATACGCATCATCTGCATGTTTGTTATGAGATGTAGTTGACCATTGCATATGACATTAGGCAGGTTGTTATGAGACTCCCAGATAGGCGGAGGTTATCTCACTTGAGCGCACGGTATGCGCAAGACTGATGCATGACTGGATTGTATCACTCATGCACCTTACATTGTGTGTTATGATTACTATACGCCCTAGCAATATCTAGGCTGTAGCCTCCACAGGTATATCATGGATGGCTAGATGGGATATTAAAAATCTCTTATTAGCATCGGGTTGCCATAGATGGTCCTGAGTGAAAATCCTTAAACCCTCCTGGTACCAGAGGACACCCCAATGTCGAGAATGAGTGGATACATGAGCGCCCGAGTGCCGAATACTAGGAGGCTGCGTCTCCCACTGTGTCGTGGTCGGTTGGGAGGGGGTGTGGCCTTACCTGCCTGAGGGAGTAGGCGTAGCTAGGCTGAGTCTGACCAGCTCCTAAATGGGTCCACTATCGACGAACTAGGTAAGCATTGGTATACTGCTGGTAGGCAGGTAGTGAGGTCTTTTCCACTCACTGGGCTACTCGGCCTGTAGGGGCGGTAGCTAGTTTGGAGTGTACTAGAACTCGGTGATAATCCCAGATATGAACAGTACTTATATATAGACTTATTGAGCAGGAGTTTTATACTCATTCACTATCCACTCAGGTTGGTGGTGCGCAACTAATTATTATGTGTACTTTCGCAATGACTAGGATTTCGGTTGGGGAGCGCGACTAACCTGAGATCAAGAGTTTACCACATTGAGTCTGACTACCGAAATTTAGGTATGGGACTGGTTTGGATAGAAGTTCCTTGTGGTGGACCTTGTAGCCTGTGAAACTATGTATTATCATTCCGACTTCACACTCCAGCTTGGTCATTTCATTCACATCGCATATTGCATTGCATCCTCAGCACATAGTATTTGGCTTACTGTCTTTGCATTACATAACTGATTTACATTGCTTCATCAGTATATGATATTGGTTTATTATATTTTTGCATTACATAGCTTGGATAAGGGTGATGGTATTTATGGGCCTAACAACATTTTTTCACATTACTATGATATCGTATGATTTATGAACTCGCCAGTATTTCTGATAATATATGATTTATGGGCTTATCAGTATTTCCACTTACTCTGATTACTCTGATATTACTTACTTAACATTTACCTTGTGCACACACTTTCACCACCCACTGAGCTTTCCATAAGCTTATGCATGATAGATGCGTGCAGGTGGCGTTAGGTTGCAGCAGCATTAAACTTAGAGTATGCAGCGATCTTCTGGAACTTTGATTTTCGATATATGTATTTTCCTTCCAGCATTGTATTCAAATGTTTATATTAGTGGATATATGATGATGATGTTGCCTTTATGATTTGGGTATACTTGTGGTTATGCTTATTACGAGATAAATGTAAACCAAATAAAAAATAAAAAAATCCTCCTTGTAGGATCCTATGATCGGAATCTTACGTATAGGTACTGAGAGCCGAGAATGAGGTACTACGGAGGCTGTCGGCACCGAATTGGGCGATTGGGGTTCTTGTGAGTCCGATTTCTAAGTTTGAGGTGTGACAATCATGGTCGATTCTGATTGTCAAGGCCAATTGTCGAGGCTGATTCCGATTATCGAGGCCGATTTTGATTGTATAGGCCGATTATCGATGTCGATTATCAGTGCCGGTTGTCGATACAGATTATGAGTATGTGACAGCATAGCATTATGATATATACCCATACGCATCATCTGCATGTTTTTATGAGATGTGATTGACCATTGCATATGTCATTGGGCAGGTTGTTATGAGACTCCTTGGTAGGCGGAGATTGTCTCACATGAGCACACGGTATGCGCAAGATCAATGCATAACTGGATTGTATGACTCATGCATCTTGCATTATGTGTTGTGATTACTGTACACCCTAGCAACATCAGGGCCGTGGCCTCCACAGGCATGTCGTGGATGGCCAGATGAGACATCGAAAATGTTCGGTTCTAGCATATAGGCGCCATAGATGTCGCTAGGTGAAAATTCCTAAACCTCTATGGCCATGAGAAACCCCAACGTCGAGACCGAGTGGATACATATGAGCGCATGATGGCCATCTACCCAGTAGGCCACGTCTCCCACTGTGTTGTGGTCGATTGGGAGGGGGTGTGACCTTACCCGCCTAAGTGAGGGGGCAATATCTAGGTTGAGTTTGACCAGCTTAAGGAATGGGTCCATTATCGACGAGCCAGGCCTGATATTGGTAGGCGGATAGTGAGGTTTCTTCCACTTACCCAATTATGCCCTCGGATAGGGGTGACAAGCTGACATAGAGTGTAATAAACTCCGGTGATGATTCCAAAGATATATAGGACTGATATGTGGACTTATTGAGCAAAAGTTGCATATTTTACTCATTTATTTATTCATTTACTATCCACTCAGGCTGGTGGTACACAACTAATTGTTATGTGTACCTTCGCAATGGTCAAGATTTTGGTTGGGGTGCGCGACCAACCTGAGATCAGGAGTTTACTACATTGAGTCTGACTATCCAAATTTAGGTATGAGACTATTTTGGACAGAAGTCCCTTGTGATGGACCCCATAGCCTATAACACTATGTGCTGTCATCCCAACTTCAAGGTCATTTCATTTCATTCGCATCGCATATTGCATTACATTCGCGGCATATAGCATTTTGGGTTGCTATGTTTTACATGGCCTAGATGAGGTTGATGGTATTCGTGGACTCGTCAGGATTTGTATATTGCATTGCTTCCTCAGTATATGATATTGGCTTATTATGTTTTTTCATCACATAGCCTGGATAAGGCTGGTGATATTTATTGACTTACTAGCATGTTTCCACATTACTCTGATATTATACGATTTATGGATTGTCAGTAATTTCGCTCACTCTGATATATATATATATATATACTTGGAATGTGCATTGCATACACTTACACCACCCTCTAAGCTTTCTATAAGCTTATGCACGATAAATGCGTGCAAGTGATGTTAGGTTGCAGCAGCGTTGAACTTGGAGCATGCAACGGTCTTCTGGAGCTTTGATTTTCGATATATGTATTTCCCCTTCATGTACTGTATTCAAATATTTTTATTAGTGGATATGTGGTGATGATGTTGCTTTTGTGATTTTGGTAAACTTGTGGTTATGCTTCTTACGAAATAATTGTACGTTGGAAAATCTTCCTTGTAGGATCCCAGGATTGAAATTTGACGTATCGCGCTGGGAGCTGAGATTCGGCGATCGAAAATTTTATGAGCCCAGTTTCTGAGTTTGGGGCATGACATTGGATCCTTTATTTGGCTTAAAAGTCATTAGAGTTAAGTGGAAGATATCTTGATAAATTGTTATGATAGATCAAGATAATGATAATAGGATTTTAAATTATCATAAAACTTTATAAAGTCTTATTCACCCCCCTCTAGGACACTTTGACCTATTCCTACTTCTTCTAGTGCGGTCATTACCGCAATTTCACTTCCTTCAGTCGGACCGAATTATCCTTTATTCAAACCGAATTAGCTCTGAATTTCATCGTTGGTTGCTGGACTGTTTTGTGCAATTTCTGTCAAACCGAAGTTACTTCGGTAGGACCGAACCTGTTTATTTTTTGTCGTAGATTAAATAATCTTCTCTGGTATTTTCTTCATCCTTTGTACTTGGCTTCCTTGGATCTTTAACATATGAATTCTTCATTCTCAGTCCCTATGATCCATCTTTTACCCCGGTGATTCTTAAGCATCAAATTCATGCTTTTAACATTCTTTTCAATCCGAGCTCCCAGATTCACCTTGCAATACAAACATGTATAAAATATACCCATTAAGCATTATCATATTCATAAAACCAAGATATAAATAGGGGAAAATATAAAATATTTAACACTCAACAATAGCCTTTGGCCCTTTTTTCTGGTAGTGGACGGTGCCACTGTGATATCCACGGTGCTACCATGGATAAGACAAAGTCCCATGATGGCACCGTGGATATCACGGTGTCATTGTGAAAGCAAGGGTATTTTCGTCTGCAAAGTATGTCCATAAAGAATGGTTTTGTCTTGGAAACTAAAGTTTGTGAGAATTCAGAAAAGTCAGAGGGTAAAAGGTGAGATTTACAGTGGTAAAAATCTCATTTTAAAAATTAATAAAGAAAAAGTTGCACATACTTCTCCATTTATAATTTAGTGAAGCAACCGACACTGAACAATATTTAAAAATTGGACAAAAATCTATACATAACATTGTGTACCTTTCCAGTTCTAGAGGTTGTAAGAAAATAAGTCCTACTTGGGAATAGTTTTGGACAAGGTTTCAGTGTACCATGTCACTAACCGCCAATACCTGATTGTATCCCTAATGTCGCTTCATTTCTAGCCATTTTGGGCTGATATCAGCCCGTGCAACTCCATCACTTATGGACAAAACTGCAACTCATCCATGGGTATTACTTGATAATGTTCTTAAGATATAATTTAGAAAATAAAACACTCAAGAGGAAAAAAAACATGGTAATAGTAAAGATTTGACTAATGTGGGGAATATTGCTTGAATGAGTTTGATGATTTTTTTTAAATAAAGAGGATAGAAACCATACATTTTTATATAGGGTAGAAAACATCATTGCTTAGTGGATCATACATTTACTTCTTAAAAAAATGGAGTTGATCATAAGAGAAATTATACATTAGTACATATGTTATGGTTTATGATAAGTTTTGAACACTACATATTTCTTTTTTAGGGTTGCTCACGTTGCTCATTTAGTCTCTAGTTATACGTGTACAGGCATGCCAAAATTAAAATTGCGGCTTCAATTGAAACCGATCAACTATGATCCCAAGCACCAAGATTCGCAGACATGTAATATATGACCGAAATTTGATAAGAATGGTTGCTTATTCAGCCACTCAGTGAATGTGTAAACAGGATCAAGCGATATTGTCATGCCCCAAACTCGGTGACCGGAACTCACAAGAATTCCGATAGCCGATTCCGGCGCCGACAGCCTCCGAAGTACGCCATTCTCGGCTCCTGGCACCCATTCACCAGGTTCCGATCTTGGGATCCTACAAGGAGGATTTCTATAACATAAGTCCAATCCACAAGAGCATACTCAAGATCATAACATAGTAACCACAAGAAATAACTACATGAGCACATTACAAGATTCACTAAGAATTTAAACTTTTATAAGATACAAGGCGCAAAGGGAAATACAAAGTCTATATAAAAGAAATTCCAAAAGGAACAATGACACACTTCAGCTCCTGCTCTGCTCTCTGGCCTAGAATAACCTGCACGCATCAATCATGTATAAGCTTATAAAAAGCTTAGAGGGCGGTGTAAGTGTGTGCAGGATAGGTGCCATGAATGCAATATCAGAGTATGCGGAAGAATGGAGCATAAACCATGAATTTCATCAATGCCACCAGCCATATCAAGGTTATGCTATGTTAGCATGAATGCTATAAGCCATCACAAGGCTATGCGATGCAGCACATGAGTACTGGTTTTATATTAGGTTAACTATAAACCTTTACAACCTACACAAGGTTAAATAAGGATCCTACACAAGACATCCCTAGGTGCCTACATAAGGCAACTTACAATGCCTACACAAGGCAAACACACAAACCTACATAAGGCAACTCACAATGCCTACACAAGGCAAACACACAAGCCTACGCAAGGCAACTCGCAATGCCTACACAGGGCAAGCACACAAGGCAATGTATCCTACACAAGGACACTATACATATTCTCCCATTGAAGGCCTATGAAAGTTCTTGGCGAGTTTGTAGAACCAGACTCTGAAACCAAATCCTACACAAAGAAGAGGTTTCAGACATAATGGACTCTAGATTCTTACTTATAAGTAAGTGAGCCCCTTTTTATCAAATGTTGCTGATGACTTTCCTTGTTACGAAGAGTCTTTAGCTCCCTTGTTTCACACCAGTAGTAGATGTGCCGATAAAAGTCGTCGGGTGTTAGATCAAGGTATTTGGTGAATCTTATCTATTGAATGTGGGTCTTTAAGTTTAGATGAGATTCTCCAAGGTTAGGCATTTAAAGGATTCTAGTTCAATAAATTGTCAATAAATGAGTTGTTGGAAGATCCTTGAATGTTGGAGTTCATTCTTCAATCCAATATATTGAGTTTTCAAGCATAGCATTTGAGATATGATTGAAAGATGAACTCCCATGAGGAAAAGGTATTTAAGAGGGTAGGTGGTATTCTTCTAGTAATAACTCTCTCAAATCTCTCTCTTTTTCTTAGTGAAGAACTAAAGAAACAACCCCCTAAATTTATAAGTAAAAATCCCAAAGGTAAAAAAAATGAACAGAAATCTGTCAGGATTCGATGTCATTGAAGGGCTTCAATGTCATCGGAGTTTCCTTTGTTATCCTAGAATTTCCTTTAATGATATTGAATCCCTGCAATAAGATTTTCATATGAGTGCTAGACAGTTCTGCTCGATGTCATTGAGTGGTATTCGATGCCATCGAAGGTGACATTTAATGTCATTGAATGCTTGCTCATGTCATTGAGATTTTCTCTAAAAATGCTTGGAGCTTGCTAGACAATATTGGTTTACTTTTTGATGTCATCGAGCGTACTTCGATGTCATTAAAAATTTAAATGATTTTCTTTGAAAATTGACTGGACATCTTGGTCCATATTTCAATGTCATCAAATTTCAAAATTCGATGTCATCGAGCATAGTTCGATACATCGAACATTTTTTTTTTTGGATTTTCCTTATGATCTTGCTGGAACTTTAAGTGCCTATTTTTCAATGTCATCGAAACATGTTCGATGTCATCAAGAATATATCTAAGTATATGAGTTTGGTTGATTGACATATTGGGGCACTTTTTTGATGTCATCGAACATAGGTTCTATATCATCGAAACTTAAAGTTCGATGACATCGATTTGTGTTCGATGTCATCAATGCTTAAGTTCCATATTATTGAATAGTGTTTGATGTTATCAACAATTGTAGTACTTTTATGTCCCTTTACAGATTAACTTGCAACTTGGTTTTACTTCTTCCAAATTTACCAATGAGTTGTCCTAGTTGGTTTTGGGTAAGATTGGATTAAAAGTTCCCTTGTTTTGCAATATATGTGAATGTTGAGTCTGTCTGTCAAGTGAGCCCCATATGAAGACTACAAATACCAAGACTCATCAAGTTGAAGAAGTTCGAGTGCACTTTATAGGTATATTAAGCCTCACTCCGAAATGAAACCCTATCAGGTAAATGACCCATTTTGTCACGCCCCAAACTCGAAAAATGGGCTCACGAAATTTCTGATCACCAAATCTAGCGCCGACAGCCTCCTTAGTGCCCCATTCTCAGCTCCCAACATTCATATGCCAGATTCCGATCCTAGGGTCCTACAAGGAGGATTTTCAGTATAATTCTTTTTGTAATGGAGCATAACCACAAGCATAACCAAGTCACAAAACAACATCATCACCACATATCACTAATATAATTATTCAAGTACAATGCTGAAATGGAAATATCATATAAAGATATCTAAGAAAACTCCAAAAGCTCCACCGCACGCTTGTGCCTCATATCGGTTGCATCCTAACATCACCTGCATGCATCTATCATGCATAAGCTTATAGAAAGCTTAGAGGGTGGTGAAAGTGTGAGCGCAAGATAAGTGCTAAGCACACAAATTCAACACCATAAATCATATAATAGTGAAATAAGAAGAAATACTGACAAGATCATGAATCATATGATATCAGAGTAAGCGAAAATATACTGGTAAGTCCATGAGTCATACAATATCACAATATGTAATGTAGATCGGCTATGCAAACGCAAAATCATAGAGAGTCAAATATCAGATGCCGAGGATACAATGTAATATATAAATCCTGCTAAGTCTGTCTAGGTCATATGAGTGCAGAAACATAGCAATCCAAAATGTCATATGTCTACGGATGCAATATGCAATGCGAATGAAATGGCCAAGTTGGAGTGTGAGGTCGAGAGACAGTACGTAGTATCACAGGCTACGGGGTCCATCACAAGGGACTTCTATCCAAACCAGTCCCATACCTAAATTTAGATAGTTAGACTCATTATGGTAAACTCTTAATCTCAAGTTAGTCACATGCCCAACCGAAATCTTGGCCATACAAAGGTACACATAACAAATAGTTGCGCACCACCAGCCCAAGTGAATAGTGAATGAATGAATGAATGAGTATGCAATTCCTGCTCAATAAGCCCACATATCAGTACAGTTCCTCTTTGGGATCATCACCAGGGTCTAGTACACTCCACACTAACTGTCGCCTCCCTAGCTGGGCAGCCTAGTTAGTGGAATAGACCACACTATCCGCTTGATCAGTAGTCTACCAATACCTACTCGACTCATCAATAGCAGACTCATTTGTGAGTTGGTCAAACTCAGTCTAGCTTACAACCCCCTCACTCTGGTGGATAAGGCCACATCCCCTCCCAACCGACCACGACACAGTGGGAAATGCGGCCTACTGGTATTCGTTACTCGGGCTCTCATGTTCCACTCGATCTAGACATTGCGGCGTCTCCTGGCCTCCGAGGTTTAAGGACTTTCACCCACGGACATCCAAAGTGCCCAGATGCTCGAATCAAACATTTTTGATATCCCATCTAGCCATCTACGACATGCCTGTGGAGGCCACGGCCTTGATGTCGCTAGGGTGTATAATGATCATGTCACACATATGCGAGATGCATGAGTCACACCGTCTAGTCATACAGTAATCCTGTGTATACTACGTGCTCATGTAGGTAACTCCTATCAGTAAGTCCCATAAATAATTTGCCCAATGGCATATGCTATGATCAGTCACTACTTATATCAAGCATGCATATGATGCGTATGGCATGAGTCATAGAATTATACTAAGCACATTATATAGTGATGAACTATCCTCACAACAAAGATGAGACTAAATGGCCTACACACAACAAGTATGGGCCTATCAATGGGCCCTAGGGAGACTTATAATGCGGACATTTAACCAACATTATTCTTACAATGTGGATGACAAACCATCATTGCTCCCAAGGCATGGCCCGCCATAAATATCATTACATAACCATGGTGGAATCACACATTACAATGGAACTTATATACATCCCATTGGGCCTCAACCCATGGGCCTCAAATACATCAAATGGGCTATATCACATGGGCCTCATATATATGAAGGTGGGCCTCAACAACGGGCCTCATATATATTAAGGTAGGCCTCAATGGATGGGCCACAAATACATCAAGATGGGCCTCATCACATTCCGAAAAGAATCATGTTAAAGGATCATTTGGACCATACCTTAAATAGTAGTGGGGATAACAATTCTCACTGTTAAACAAATCATAGGGCCCACCATAAAGTTTATTTTTGTACCCAATCTAATCATAAGGTCTTAAGGACCTGGATTAAGAGGGAAAATAAATCCCATATTGATCCAAAATTCCCATGGCCCCAAAGGGTTTCAATGGTAAATGTTCAAATCTCGTTATTTCTTTACAGTGTCGTCCACCTAATCAAAGGGCTAGACACATCACGGTGTGGCTTGCCATGATGTATTTGAGATCCAACCTATTCATAAGCTAACATAGTGATAGATGAAGTGAAGACAAATATCAACTTAATTGGGAACTACTGTGGCCCTTAGAAGTTTTGAACGGTGGATGTCAAAGTCCACATTGATGGTGGGGTCCACTTAAACATAAATCTGACTCATTCTTTGCCTTATACCATAAAATGATCTCTTAAATGGTTGGGCAGTATGGATACAACACATGCATCAGAGTGGCCCCATATAGATGGACGACATAGATATAGCACATACCTCGTGCATGGGGCCCATATGGTTTGGGAGGTCAATACAACAGTTATTATGCTACTGTATGCATACACCAGCCCATCCTCTTGCAAGTGGGTCCCACATGGGGCCCACCATAACGTTTATCTACCATCTAATCTATTAATAAGGTCACAGGGACCTAAATACAGAGGAAAAACAAATTTCATAATGATCCAAAACTTCCGTGAAATCCAAAAGGATTTCAATGGTAGACGCTCAATCCTCACTGTTTCCTGTCGTGTGGGCCACCTGAGCTCCTCGTACGGCTGATTTTTAGAGGGCCCACTGCCCTAAGGGGGCCTATCAAAATGCACGGTGTTGATGTTCCCACACATCACGGTGGGGCCCACGGCTAGGACCTGCCTGTCTGCCTACGCAGTAGCGCAGTCATATTTTTTTTGAAAAAAGGGGTTTTCTTATGGTTTTTCCTAGGTAGGGTCGGCATCCGAAAAATCTAACCCACCCATTGGATTTCATGGCTCAAGACCGTCCAAAAGAGCCTAATATCCAGTATATTTCAGTGTGTAGAAAAATCAAAGTGGGCCATAACGGATTTTAACAGTCAAAATACTATTTTCTACGATATGGCCCGCCAGATATCTGGATTGGCCTCTTATTTCAGTTCAATGTCTAAAATGAGTTAGGGAATGAGATGAATGGCGTGGATTAAATACATACATCAAGGTGGGGCCTGTATGAGTGGTCCACCCAAAGCTTGCTGAATCAAGCTACTTGAAAAGGCCTAGCTATATGTCCTAGAGGGGGGGGGGGGGGGGGGGGGTGAATAGGACAATGCCAAATAAAACTTATAACAGTGGAATTAAAAAGAATATGATAGTCAAAATAAATCTCAATGCAAGAAAGTAAAATAACCTCAAAATTCAGATCTTGAGAGGGTGATACAAATGTTGTTCTAAGGACAACCTTACACCAAAAACCAGAGTTTATGGTAGGACAACCTTATTTCTAGAAAGATCTTTGTATCAAATCTCAAATCGAAAAGGAATACAGAAATAAATACAAACTGAATTAAAATAAATTGTAATCACAAATGTATTGTTCTAGGGACAGCCATACACCATAAAAATGGCAGGGCAACCTTGCTGGAACAACTTTTAAAGGAAATTGAATATCAAGCTGATAAAGGAATAGCAGAAAATAAATTCTAAACTATTACAAAATTCTCACAATGCTTGAATTAAATGATTACAACATTCACCACCAAACATACATCCCACAAAAGAATAATTAAAGATCAGAAGTATAAATCATTCACCCACAACATAAGGGATTATTGTGGTTCGCCTGTGTGTTCATCAACTGTTAAACAACAGCCACACAGAATGCTACTCCACTCCTAATATCCTCACACAGGGGATATTAACGTTCACTAACAAAATAGGTTTTCCCAGGTTCACCCAAAACCTTTACAATTGTGTCTTTGTCTGTGGGCTTACACAATTAAAAAATCCCCACTTCTGAGTTTTCTTGGCTCTCCTTAAATAACCAATACAACAAGATTTTTCTGGCAAATCTTGAAAGAAACCAAAGCAGAAAGGAATTTACAATTAAATGTAAAATACCTGATTATCTCCTTCATTGTAGCAGCCCGGTAGAACCAAATCAGAGTAGATAATTGAATGTCCAGTACTCAATTACAATGGTTCTAATTCTAATAGATTTTAAATTAAACCAAATAGGGCTTGCCTTAATTGATTTTGATTCCAAAGAAAGGGAATAACAATTCCTCTTATCAAATTAGATTGGAATAGCATAAACAAAATCAATTAAATAAAGCTAAGGAAACAGAATATTAAATAAGCACACTTAGCTTAGATGGAGCACAGAATTATCTCTCAGAAGTTCGATGAAGATTGGCTTGAATGGATTAATTAATTCGATGATTTCTTCTGAGATTCGTGCACTATTTATAGGTGAGCAGATTGCGTGTTCGACTGGTCTAGGGAGCTCTTCGACTAGTCGAAGCAATAACAAATATTTAAAAAATTAGGCGCGATAAGCTTTGACCGTTCTACGACTGGTCGAAGGTCTCCTTCGACTGGTCGACGAACCTGAAAAACATCGCTGGATTTTGAAGTTATTCGACTGGTCAAAGATGCAGTCGACACTGTTCCTTCGATTGGTCGAACAGATTCCTAGACTAGTCGAAGCCTAACAAATTTTATCCGAAATTTGTAACAAACTTACGACTGATCGAGGAATTTCTTAGACTGGTCGAAGCAACTCTAGGACTAGTCGAAGAAGGCCTAGGACTAGTTAAAGAACAGACCAAACGTATGTAAAATAAACATTCGATTTATGTATCCAAAATGACATACTTCTAAGGTCAACCTAAGGTCAGTCAAACCTCAACCATGAAGTAAGGACATTGAAATATTAGGAACTAGTGACCTTGAAGTATGAGCCTTGAAGTCTTGATGTAGCTCAATCTTGAAAGTGTCTTGAGTTCTTTACAAACTGCCTTGTACTCTTCTTGAAGTCTTGCAGCTCGAGTCTTGTCTTGTGAGCAGTTCTTGTATTCAAGATTGATCCTTATACTTGTGAGCTTTGCTTGTTGTGAGCTTAGCTTGTTTATGAATGTTGATCCTTGAGAGAGCTTCACTTATGCAAGTTATATATAATAGTGATTTTGGCACCACAAATTTGACAACAGACAGGGATATAAACTCTAACACTTACACTAATATTTTTGTTTTCTTGACAGTACACCACACCGTCAGTTCACTCTTCACTGAGTAGCCATATCCGGCATCCCTAGATGCTGGACGGTTTGGTTACAACACATATAAGGTGGGCCCCACCTACTAAATGGCTTAGACAACTACATGCTTCATGGTGGGGTCCATTCGGGTGGGCCACACGGTCACATCATCACAAAAAGATGAAAGAGAGAGGGAGAGAGAGAAAGAGAGAGAGAGAAAGACCGAGTGATGGAGGGACCCCAGCACAATGGGCCCTCCCTTCCATACATCACAACATACATTAAGTGGGTCCCATTACATGTGAGCCCACCAATTAAAATCAAGGGTGGAGATCCTTTCTCCACCAAAATGCAAGGTCTAAATGATCCTATTCATGCAAGGAAAATAAACATCATGATGGGGTCCATGGAGAATGGCCCCATCATGGAATGATCATGAGAATCAAGGTGGGCCATCAGCCATATCTGGGGTCCAAAGTGAGATCCATACTATCAATTGGTAGGCCTCACTTGGCCCATCATCAAAACATGAAAATCTAGCCTATAAAGCACCTTCCATTAGATCTTCTTGGTCTGATGGAACATTGAACTTCTTGTGTCTCACTTTAATGGAAGATGATGAGAAATGAAGGGCTAGGATGATGGATTTTGGAATTGGAAGTGGGTCACACACATCACACTTTTCTGTTCATGGAAGAGCTTAGACGTTCACTTTTTGTCTCCTTTGTTGCTTGGAAAATGTGAAGAGAAAGAGAAAGAAATGGTAGTTGTAAGGGAGAGGTGATGGGTGTGAGTGATGGATGTGAGGTGATAGTTGTACTTGACATGTATGGGTGTGTAAGAGAGGGTGAGAAAGAGTTGACTATGGGGTTGCTCTTATACTTGAGATGAGGTTATTGATTGATTGATTGATGGGACATGATGTAGAGATTCTCTTGGGATTACAAACGCGGTGTTTTCCTCGAACTAAATGCAGGCCCACATCTCCTGGCCTAGGTGTCTCCTCAGCATGCGAAACGCGACATCAGAATTGCAGCAATGGCGCGGTCGCTAGGGTACAAGTCTCGGGTCGAGCTGACTCTGGAATATGGGAAATGACTCAGGGTTACACGCAAATGCAGTCTACGCATCACAGGTCGTTGGAACTCAACTGTGAGGATCGCAGAAGCCTACGAAATAGTACGGGCTAGGATATGGGTCTTACACATTTGGAATACATATAAACGTACCCAAAATCATCTTTGTAAAACCCTTGGTAAGCTTAGATTAGAGTTGTTTAAATCCTGTTGAGATAGCAGAAAAAAGGAAAATTTCAAGTTCTATCGATTGCAAGCAAAGTGCAATCAAGACAACTTCAATGGCATCGAAACAAGTCCTTACAAGTCCAGCAACCGACTATGAAAAACCTAGATATATTTGATGAAATCGAAGGTAGTGCAATGCAATCAAAACTTAATTTTGATGGCTTCGAATGCATTTCGACGAGATTGATATAAGGCCTAATATCTCTAACAAGCTTCGAAATACTCTTAGTATACCTGATTTAATCGAATCACTTTCTATGGCATCGAAGTAAGTCTATCGATAGCATCGAACATGGTTTGATAGGATAAAAAAGAGGACTAGACTATTGTTAAGACTCAAATATTTCATATTTTACCCTTCAATTCATTAGTTTTCCTGGCATTTAATTGATAATATTATTTAATTATATACGTTTTTGTCACATGAGGTGATTCAGAAGCTCATGATGAATATACGTTTAAAATGATTGATTTAGAGCTTGAAAGCAGATAATGAAGAATTGGAGATTTGGAAGTTATTAATAAAGAATTCACATGCCAAAGATCCAAGGAAACCAAGTGAGGAATGAAGAGATTCAAAGGTTTAAAGTGAAGAAAAGGAATTCTAAAAATTAGCCAGAAAAATGATATTCTTAAACTCCGAGTCTAAAAGAGAAATTTCTAAAATAATTCCCAAAGTAGATATTGATGGCATTGAAGTGACTTCGATGTCATCAACAATTTATCAATTTTGAGCTCAACTTGTTGGACAGTTCTGGGCAAATTTTGATATAATGAATACAGTTCCATGCCATTGAAGGTACAATCGAAGATTGTTCGATGACATCAAAGTTTTCCAGTGAAGATATGCAAAGGGTGTAAATTTAAGGCAGTTTATGAACTTTTCTGAGGCTGTGCGAAAGTTTAAGTAGTAAAACTATTTAAAGGAGTCCCTAGGCTATTTCAAATAATCTTCTATGGTTTAGAAAGGGAGAGAATGCCTAGGTGAAGCATCGACAACGTTCTTCCACTTCAATTTCTTCACGGGTGCCAGTTGATCTTTTTGTTTTTCTTCTAGGATGTTAGTCTTGTTAGGATAATCTCTTAGGTAAGGCTAAGGGATGAAACCTTATAACGCCCCAACTTTTCAGGACCTAAGTATATGACTTGTGCCCCAAAAACCCGAGTGTTAACCTTAAAGGATGGTCAGATATAATATTTTTATTTTATCAGAGTAAGCAAATGAGCATAGTGTGGACAAATCAACATAAAGAAAAATTTTATTATCATTCAAATATGCCCATAATGACTTATACAAACCAATGTCTCCAAAATTTACAAATACAAGAATTACCTGATCTAATATATGAGAAATAATAGAAAGCATATAAATATAACCCGCAAGATCACACAGCTCCTTCAAGCATACAGTCAAGCATTCCTGGTGATCGTACCTTACTCCTTATCAAGTCTAAAAATGCATATCACTTAAGCCACTTGTACTACTGTACGGTTTTATATTTGATGGATGAGTGGCCAACTCAGTGTGAATTCCCGCTAAGATTACACACTGCACCCTAAACAAGGAATAGCATAAAAGCATACAGATAATCCAAAACACAATAGATGTAGTCTTTTTAAATGCATAAATGTATGAATGCAATCATCGGCCCGGGTAAACATCCAGACGGCCTATGTCCTGGGAAAAATATCCAGACGGACATCGGGGTCGTCACCCAAGGATAAGACTGGTTATCAGTGCAACATGCAGCGTAATCGTAGGGCATGATAAATCGAGTCAATATCACAATCGAATGACTAATCATAAGCACAACACACAGCGTAATTGCAGGGCAGAGTTATCTTAGTCATCGAAATATGCCATATATGCATGACTTGTCAGCCCATTATTAGTCCATTTGCAACCAGCCAATTTAATTAAGCTCACGGTCACTACAGGGAGCACATGGCCCAGCTTAAGCCGACGGCTCGGGCATCGTGTCCCATTACCACCATCCCCGACCCATGAGACTACCGTCTTAGGGTTTGTGTAGCACCTACTAACATGTGGTCAATCAATTCAACATAAGGGGGATACCACCAATGCCGACCAAGGGTGAATTGTTGAAATTACCAAAAGTGGCAATTTAAATATGTCGGCATGAATGATTCAAAAATGAGTAAACATCGGTATTTAGAAGGGTTATGGAGTCCATCCCAAGTTAGTTAAGGTGAAACCACACATGAATGGTAAACCCCATGGTCAAGCACCACAACCAAAACCTCCATGTCTGGGGCTTACTCATGTCACAACCAATCTAGTTATACCCCAAGCACGGACTCTCCTTTACTAGGACTTCCCATGGAGAGATTTTAGCAGTATGTGTGTCATAGCAACATATATTGCAATATGAAAGGGAAATAAGGAATGACACATGTATTCCTATCAATATACAACAACTGAATTTTCATGACATAAAGGATTAGATTATTCACTTAAGTAGTTCAGAGAAAATCAAGAATCTAAACAATAGTAAGCATGAGAATTATCATGTTAAACAGATAAATCAAGTGAATACAATTTATTTCCACACAGTTTATCATTAGTCTAGCTAGACATTTACTATAATAAAGCTACTATTTCTGGTCTAGTTAAGGGTGGAAAGCCTAAGGGGAAAGAAGCATCACTAGATACGTTGTAGGGTGTCCTTTGGTGTGAGCCCTCTCGAGAAGCTAGCGTCTCTGCATCACTTGAATAGATTCCTAGAGAAATCCCTTGCATTAGCTGATAAGTTTTAAGATTCCAGGATGCCATGGTTGGTCGAAAGGCCCAAATCGTGATGGTCTAGTCCTCATTTGAGAGGAGCCTAGGCCCGTCAATACTTGTTCTAACGAGTGGAAACAATATACAATTATTTAGTTGGTGGGGTCCATTGCACAAACGTGCAGATAAGCATCTATATCATGGTGGGGCCCCCATACACGGCCCACCGCCATATGGATGGGCTAACACACTATATTTATTGTTTATACATCACTTAATATATCTAGGTATACTTTATGTATATGGTATTCAAGTATATGTTATATACACTGTGGGTGTATCTCCCAGCATGTCCAACTATACAACGTGTATATTATAGCATATCCTTATATACTACATATCCTTACACTCTAGTGTCCAAGTGCATCACGTCCAGCCCCTGGACAGTGTGTATCCATGAATACAAGGTGGTCTAGCAAGTATGTGGGTCCCATATGAGCATGGGTGTCAAATCCGAAAAGGTCCATAAGATGTGGAATACCAAGAAACCTTAAGGGGTAAATTTTCACCCTGATCTAAGATTCCGGTGGGCCATAGAAAGGATAATTGTAATTTCAAGGGAAGAAACTGTTTTCACTAATCATGGCTAGCCAAAGTTTTGGTCAAATTAAAAATTGGAACCAGGGGTTTCATGAGGTCCTGTTCCATGTGGACCATTTAAATCTTCCAGACTCATCAGTCATGACGAGATCTCAACATTTTACAATCAGTTCATGTGGACTGATTGACAGGCAAGCATCCCTTACATGCACCATGTATTTTCTACACAAGTGGGTCCCGTGTGATTGGTAGGCCTCACGTATGTAGAGCAAGGTGGATCCCATCCACACGTGGGTGCCACACGGGGCCAGGGACTTAGCTGCCATGTGAGATGGCCCGACCATGCAGCCCACCTTAAGTGAGGCCCACCTGCAATTTGCAGGGCTTAGGAGGGTAGACAGCCCACTAACTGTAATGCAAAAGAAAGGAAATGAAAAGAAACGACTGCTGTTTGAAGCCACTGCCGGTCCCGGTTTTCGGCATCGACCGGACCCGTGCATGGAGTGGAACCAGGGTCTACTCGAGGCCCGATCCCACGTCCAGATCGTGGCCCACAGCATTCGTACAGGGCCCACCAGCTCTTTAACGTAAAAACAGGCCCTGTTCCAACTAATTTCTGGCTTCGAGAATGACTCCGCTCTCAGTCTGTTTATAGCTGAAACAGAGCTTCGTTTCTACCTGCTCGTGGCCTGAAGCACGGCTATTGTTTGGCCAGGTCCTGGCGTGAAATATGAGCTGCACTTAGGTCCAATCCCAGATCAAAACAGAGTCATTGATTGACTCAACTTCAGGCTGAACACAGGGACTCATTGCAACGGTGTTCTCAGTCCACCATGCAACCATTGCTTGGCTCAGGTTCCGGACTAAAATGGAGTCTTTCTCTTAGCCTGCTACTACCGTGTTTGGCTTGCACACTGAGCTGTTTCAAAGCTCTATAGAGAGCTCAAACCAGACCTTAACTGGGGCCTGACTGTGGTCTGAAACGGCCATTGTTTGGCTTGTTTCACCGAGTTTGTTTCAAAACTATAATGAGAGCTCCAAAACAGAGCTTTACATGGCCATCATTTGGTTCTAGCTTCAACCCTCCAAACGATGCCATTGCTGGGCTGACTCTCAGCCATTGCTTGGCATGATGTTGGCCTAGACAATGCTATGATTATCTTAGCTAAAACTCCTAAGGAGGGGGAAGAAGAAAGATCACCAGAGGTGGGTGGACGTTGGCCCTGCACTCGAGCTACAACAGGAGAGACGACTCCCTGTTTCTCTCTTTCACTTATACTCTTTCTTCTTCTCTTGATATAAATTTCCTAGGGCTACAGGACCCTTCTTATAGAGGGAGGGGACGATTGAGATTGTTTTCCCCAATGGACAGTTGAGATTCGTCCTTCCAAAAGAGGAAGGGCTATTCTATTTCTCTTCTCACCGCAGGTTCTCGGTCGGGCAGTTTTTTGGTTAAGATGGACGGTGGCATTCGATCTCCTTCATTTGATTATAAGTGATCAAACAACTATACCGTTTTGATCGTGTGGGTCCAATGAAGGATTTGAATGGTTTACAATGCTTGGAAACCGATGTGGTGGCCCACTTATAGGGTTGAAGTAGGTTAGTTTAAAACCAAGGCAAGGCGGGAAGAAGATATGTCTTGTTTGCAAAAGGGCTTGGTCCCAGTGTGGCTCATGTACCAGCGTCCTTAGTGCACATGCACCGTGTAGGGGCCCACTGAGATGTCAGCATCATAATCCATACCGTCCATTCGCATTGGGAACCCTTCATAGGGACCCTGTCCCATTTTGGGTCGATGGTGAGACCCAGGTGGGCCATGCCAACCAGATCTTGACCCTTAATGGATGATTTTAATTGTTCTGGTGGTCAGATTTACCCCAAATCGATCGTCAACGGCTAAAGTGGCCCTATGGGTTGTCCACATCTTCAAGACTTGTTACTGCCCATTTAATAATAATAATTTTATTTTATTTCATTTATTTTGTTATGTGTATATATATGTATTTATATCATTTTTGTATTATTATTACCATTGTCTGCACACTATATATATAATTCATGTTATGGGCCATACTGTAGGTCATTAGGAGTTAGGATCATTATAAACCAATCCAATGATTCGACTGCCTAGTATTTCATTATTGATAACTCTAGGGGTCCAAATGAATGTTTAGGAGAAATTTGAGAGTTGAATAAGATGGATCTTTCTACGGGGCGTTGTAGACCGATGGATGGTGGATCTTGTGATTTTGATCGCTACATTGGTTTCATACGGTTCGATTGTACTAAATAGGTGTATGATGAGATGTCATCATACTCAAGATTATACAAATAAGATTTTCATTTATTTAAATATAGTTCAACTTGTGATAGTCAAACGGACAGATTGATCTCAAATTTTATTATGATGTTGTGAGTTGTCATAGCCTAAAATCTAAGGGTTAAGATGGATAGATTGAGGGTTGTTGGATAGTGACATGTAAGGCAAATTATGTGGGTAAATGCATACATGTAAGCTAATTTGGATTTACGTGGTGACACTCGAGTATTGAAAGTACGGGGTGTTACAAACCTAAAGTTTATTTTGATGTTTATCTTACTTTGATTCAAGTTTATGTTGAACTTCATTGATTTGTAGTTTGATTTAATTAATATTTTTAGTTTTTTATAGCTTATTGTGACTCCAAGTACTCTAGATGATGTGAGAATTTTGAATATCTTCTTACTTATTTTAAATTGTATGATGTGTATAAGTCATTATTCACCATTATCTCCTGGGCATGGTGGATAATTGAATTCTCTGCCATCATTACAATTAAACGGATATTTCGGAACTAATCTAATGAAAGTTCATATTCATTTTTAACAGCTCCATCATCCGATTGGATAGGATAGGACTTTGATTCCAATCGAGTTATCATTAAGTCAAGTAGATTGAATATTGAGATTGCCATAGGTGGATTTTTGGATCCTTAGTCTTTTATCTTTATTATTTAAAACACTTTTTATCTCGCTGGATTAAAAACCTAGACAACTAAGTTAGATTTAGATTGGTTCTACACCGTGTTCCCCATTCCCTATGGATTAGACCTCATTCTCATCGAGTTATTACTACATCGCGACCCTGCACTTAAGGTCATGAAAATTTGTTTGGCGTAGTTGCTAGAGAGTGGTGTTGAACACGATAGGTTTTTCTAGGTTTGATTTTCATTTTAGGTTAGATTTTTCTTATTTTCTGAATTTTTCTAATATAGAGTTTTTAAAAATTTTCAATTTCAGAATTTTATTTTTAGGATTCAACTTAAGTTTTTTTTCTCGTTCTTCTTCTAACATTACTAACATAGTTTGATTGTTTTGATTTTGTAGGATCTTTAATTCTAGTTCTTTTCTTTTGGTAACTTCTTCCCTCTACTTACTTTCCATGCTATTATAGGATTTTTTATTTTTAGGAAGTTATTTTAAGAATAGATTTACAATTAGGGTTTCATTATGTTTATGTAAGAGTGGACATGTGAATACACTAATATACTTCTAGAAGATGAGAGATATCATGAAGGGTTGTCAGATGATTATGTTAGGAAACAACCTATGTCTCAAAATTTTACTAAAAACCATGATTGAGAACCGACCGGGATATAATATTCCACTAGTTATGAAGTCCCTACGCGATCATATGCGAGAGAATAATTACACTCCACCGATTAAGAAATCATTATGTGATTATTGGAGTGAGAACAATTATCACCCATCCAGCAAGAAGAAAACAATGCATGATTATATTATGGGTGATAACACGTACCAACAACCATCAAACTCTCCCTCACATGACCTGTATGACTATAATCAGTGGAAACATCAAAGTTTAAATTGGAGAGGTGTACCAACCATGGATTCTAGTGACTATTCTCTTAAATTCCCTACCTTTGAGATTCAATCAAAAATAATCCAAGAGGATTCATTTCAGAAATTCATGAATGCTCAAGAGAAAATTAACTAAAATTAACTAACACATCATGCAATCATTCACAGAATTTAGAACATCATTGGAATTGGTTGAATCCTTCATTCAAAGAATTCAATCGCACCTTATTGATTAAGAAGAGGCTAGTTTATCTCAACCTTAACATAATCTAGAAACACAATGCGAGGAGAGTGATTCCAACTCACTTGTGGAGTATACTAAATTTGAAAATGAGGAGTTGGATTATGTTCATGAGTATACGGTTCATTTTTTTGAAAAGTCGATCTCAATGATAGTCTAAGTTAATGATCAAGAGGTAAAGGTAATTTTCAAACATAGTGATATTGACCCACTCCACCCACATGACACACTTGATTCCAATGTGAAGAATGAGTCTCTTTTAACTGAATGTCTCGATTCTTTAGAAGTTTGTTTGGCACACTTTGAGGACTCTAATGATAACATGATTAAAGGCATAGTGGATGTCTTGTGAGAAAATATATCGGTAGTTGATACTGATCGGGGAATCATTATTCTAAAGCCCCTCCTTCCACACATCCAGAATGTTTACCATTAGAGGAGGGGCTGAAAATTGAACCGAAGTCTAAAACTTCGAAATGTGTTGAGACTACACCACTTAATGAGATTTTTTCTAAATGTCATTTACTTGTAGTCTCTGATTCACTATGGTGTATTAATATTAAAAACTTTTTGGTCACAGGTGAATATTATCCAGTTTAGATACCTCAGGGGATTAAAAGAAATTTTTTTGTTGGGATTCATAAATTTCTTTGGACATGTATGCTCCAGGACATCCAAGCTTACTGCAAAAATGGCTTTTACATGGTATTGTTGAGAAATGTATTGAGAAATTTATCAAGATATTGGTCGAAGGAGAAACCTTGCTACATGATTGAGTAGTTTTCCCTTGCTTTCTTAGTTTATATTTAGGTGATTTATTTATTTTTTTAAGATTAGTTTGCTTTCCATATTTTGGTTTCTTTGCTAGAACCACATTTTATTCCCTTTTTTTTTCATTGGTCTCAATTTTGCTTATATTGCACATGTTTATACATTAAGGACAATGTAGATTTTAGGTTGCAGGGTAGGTTTCCCTTGAAAATTCTTCAAATTTGAGCAAAATTGTTAAATTTTTTAGTAATAAAAAATTTTCAAATTTTTCAAATTTTTTTGTGAAATTAAGTGATTTTAAAGATAATTCATGTATTAGAATGATAAGATACTTAATTGTTGAACCTGAATTCTTGTTATTTGATAGATTTTACGGTTAAGTTTGAATTATTAATTCATATTTAGAAGTTTAAAACATTGATTGATTTATGATTTCACATATTACATCTAGCTTACACCATTAAATTATAAGTTTGATATTGAATTGTTAACTTAATGATTATTAAGAATGATAGGAAATAAACCTATGGAATTTGTCCACCATTTTCATTGAAAAAAAAAAGAAGAAATAAAAGTGACAAAAAGAAAATAGCTAGCAAAAAAATAGTTATCATAAAAAGGGCTGCTTATTAAAGTTCATTAAGGACTGTTGAAAAGAAGAAAAAAAGTGAAATAGTGTGAAAGCCATCGATGGAAAAATCAAAAGCTAGAAAAATAGAGTGTTGAATTGTAAGGAAAGTTTTGTTTATCTTGAAATCTTTTGATTATCAATGTTATCATGAAAATAAAGAATTGAACTTTTGGTTGTGATAAGTCTAGACTTCACTATGCACACATGGAACTCAATGTTTAGAATTGTTCTAATTAAAGGTTTAATACTTTAAACTCGATTAAGAAATTTACAAAGTACTTGAGTTTTGGAGAAAGTAATGCTC
Source organism: Magnolia sinica (assembly GCF_029962835.1). NCBI lineage: Eukaryota > Viridiplantae > Streptophyta > Magnoliopsida > Magnoliales > Magnoliaceae > Magnolia > Magnolia sinica. Next base: position 67,249,628 of record NC_080573.1, on the reverse strand, counting down.
AACATTAATATATTTTAATTTTTATAATCTGGATTATTTTTAGAATCGCTTGAGCTTATGGAAATTATACATTGGTTTTTGAAATATCTTTAGCATGATTTGCTAGAAACTAGCAAAATGCTGGTTGGGGGTGTGTTAAGACTCAAATATTGCATATTTAACCCTTTAATTACTTTAGTTTTCCTGACATTTAATTGATAAATTGATTTAATTATATACATTTTTGTTATGCGAGGTGATTCGAAAGCTCATGATGAATATACGCTTAAAATGATGAGTTTAGAGCTTAAAAGAAGATAATGAAGAATTGGAGATTTAAAAGTCATTAATGAAGAATTCACATGCCAAATATACAATAAAACCAAGTAAGGAATGAAGAAAATCGAAGGTTTGAAGTGAAGAAAAGGAATCTTCAAAATTGGTTAGAAAAATGATATTCTGAAACTCGAAGTCTAAAAGAGAAATTCCCAAAATAAACTTTGATGGCATCGAAGTGAGTTCGATGACATCAAGAATTTATGAATTTTAGGCTTAACTCTCTGGATAGTTTCGGACAAATTTTGATGGAATCAAAGACAATTTAATGCAATCGAAGGTGTAATTGAAGACTGTTCGATGGCATCGAAGTTTAACATTGAAGATGCGCAGAGTACAAGAATTTGAGGTGGATTGCGAACTTTTCTAAGGTGGTGTGAAAGTTTTTGTAAAACTATTTAAAGAAGTCTCTAGGCTATTCCATATTATCTTCTAGGGTTTGTAATGGGAGAGAATGCCTAGGTGGAGCGCCGACAACATTCTTCCACTTTAATTTCTTCACGGGTTTTAATTGATCATTTTGTTTTTCTTCTAGAATGTTAGTCTTGTTAGGGTAATCTCTTAGGTAAGGCTAAGGGATGAAACCTATAATTTATTTTAATGTTTGTCTTACTTTGATTCAAGTTTATGTTGAACTTCACTGATTTCTAGTTTGATTTAAGGAATATTTTCAGTTTTCTATGGTTTATTGACTCCAATTACAGTAAATGTTGTGAGAACTTTGAATATCTTCTTACTTATTTTAAATTATATGATGTATATAAGTCGTTGTTCACCATCATCTCCTGGGCATGGTGGATGATTGAATTCCTTGTCATCATTGCAATTAGATAGATATTTAGGAACTAATCTAAAGAAAGTTCAGATTCTGTTTTAACCGCTCCATCATTCTATTGGATAGGATAAGACTTCGATTCCAATTGAGTTATCATTAAATCAAGTAGATTTAATAATAAGATTTCTATAGGTGTATTCCTGGATCCTTGGTCTTTTATCTTTATTATTCAAAACCCTTTTTTTATCTCACCAGATTAAAAACCCAGACAACCAAGTTAGATTTAGATTAGTTCTACACCGTGTTCCCCATTCCCTATAGATTCGACCTCGTTCTCATTCAATTATTACTACATGGCGACCCTCTACTTGGGTTGTGAACAAGTTTTTGACGCCGTGACTGGAAAGTGGCGTTCAACATGATTAAGTTTAGGTTTTTCTAGGTTTGATTTTCATTTTACGTTATATTTTTCTTGTTTTCTGAATTTTTCTTATTTAAGGTTTTTAAAACCTTTCAATTTCAGAATTTTGCTTTTAGGATTAATCTAGGGTTTTTACAGGCATGTAAATCATGTATATAAGATTGGCCATAAGCTACTTGGATGCTTTCTTTTGGTTTTTCTTCTTCAACTGCTTTTTGGTTTGTTGCTCATCTATCTCATCATTGTCCTTTAGATTGGGGATGACTATAGTGGTGGAGGCCATAAGTATTTTCAATGATTTTTGGTCTCCATCACTTTCAGACTCACTAGTTTCTGAGTTGGAGTCATCGGTGTCATTCCATGTGGCTGTCATTACATTTCTCTTTGATTTCTTTATGGGACATTTCGCAGATATGTGACCATACTTCCGGCAGTTGTAACATTAGGATTCTTTGGTCTTTCTAAAATATTTACCTATTTGGCGCTTGTTGTCCGATTGTTTCCCCTTGTTGTTGTATGTTCTTCTATGGTTTTTGTTGAAGAATCTTTTAAACCGTTTCGCCTAAAGAGCCACCTCCTCGTCAACATCTTCATTCTCACTTTCTTCCTCCTCTATGGGTGTTATGGTTTTAGAAGTTTCGAGAACATTGTTTTTTTATTTTGTGGGTGTTTTGAAGAGTAGCTCAAAGTTTTGTAGAGAACCCACCAGTTCCTTTACTTTCATTTCATCAATATTTCTACATTCTTCAATGGTGGTGACTTTGGAGTTGAAGTGCTTTGGTAAGGATCTCAAGATTTTCCTACAGACTTTAAGAACCGGTATTTTCTCTTCAAGTCCCCACATGGAGTTACATATGTTATTTAACTTTATAAAAAAACTCCATAATATCTTATGTTCTTCCATTTTCCTATGTTCAAATTGGGTTGTCAAGAGTTGTAGCTTTGACCTCTCTTTTGTGCTTGTTCTTTCGTGAGTAGTTTCCAATAAATCTCATGCTTCTTTTAAAGTTTCACAAATACAAATTTGATTAAACTCTTCTTGTGAAACTGCATAGTAAATAACATTCATTGCTTTGCCTTCACATGATTTCATTTGTTTTTTATGGTCATTCCATATGACTTTTAGTTTAGGTTTAGACATGGTGGTGCCATTATCAAATACCACTTGTTCAATTGATGGCACATCCATTTTCAACAATTTCCCAAACATCATGGTCTAAGGACTACAAAAAGATGTTCATCCTAGCTTTCCAATATGCATAATTTGAACCATCAAAGATAGGTGGTTGAGAGACCAATGGTCCCTCTCCCTTGGCCATAATTTCAACTTCAATTAGGATCTCCCTCTAGGTTGTTAAACCTTTTAAGAGGAACCCACTTTGATACCAATTGAAATTGCGGTAGGAGCGCTACCATTGAAATATGGATGTATGTCCAGGTGTCCTAAAGTGGGGTGAATAGGACTTTTAAAAAATTTAATCCTTCTAAACTATAAATTCTACCAAATTCAAAAAAGTTAGTAGGATTATCAAGAAGTCATTCATATTCAACTTCTAAGATAGTGAGAAATCTAAGTACTACATTATATCAACCATGTATTCTGTATAAAGTAAATATTCTAATAGTTAATACATATGAGCATGAGAAATCATCACAAACGCAGCAATATATAGTGGTTCAGCTACGTGCCTACTCCACTCTCGGCTGGCGCACTCCACCCTAAACTGTGCAGGATTTCACTACCAATGGTTTTAAATTAGGTTAACCATAAACCTTTACAACTTATATGTAAGACCCATAGCCTAAGTATCCATTTTGTTCCGATAAGTCCCGCGGTCCTACCGGTCAAATTTCTATGACCAGTGACCTGTAAATTTTATTTGTGATCATCCTTAAGACCCATCATGTAAACCCTACCCGGATCAACCCGAAACCTATACCGTTGCGACCGCATTGACGTCGCGGTTCCAATGCCACGTCTCGTGCGTAAATCCGGTGTGTACATCAAAAGTTATCGACTGCGCTCTATTTAGACTATTGATCATTTTGTAGGACCTGCCTAACATGTGCACGTTCCCCAATGGTGATGACATCACAATTCCATGATGACCTATGGCCTATCCTAAGGACCTATAGCCACCAAGCAAGCATGGGATTCCTTTTTCCAAAAAAATAATCATGAGTTTTGTTTTCTCAAAGTAATTATGACTCACCCTACCCCATGAGCAATGAGTATTTTGCTCTTAAAACAAATCATTTCCTCCCATAGCTACAACTCTCCATGTCCTCTTTCTTCCCCCTCATTTCCTCTCTTTCTCTCCTTGCTAAGCTTTGGACGTCCACCATTACTGAAATTCCAGCCCTCTTTCCTCTTTTTTCTCCCTAAATCCAACCCTTAAAAACCCATCATCACCATTAAAACCTCACTATTGGAGTTATAGCACCTAAGATTTGAAGAAGGGAGATCTTAGAGGTGGGTGAGCATCTAGCATAGATTACATTGTTTTTCTTCATAGATCTTTTGTTGCTTCATACGGAGAGTGTAGGACCCACCACATCAATGGTGGAGGTCTTACACCACTCCTTGGATGTGATCTTTAGCCACCACTTGCATGCATGTGATCTTGATGGGGCCATTCTCCATGGACCCCATCTTGATGAGATTTCCCTTCATCTATACATCATGGGTCATCTAGACCCTAGTATAATGGTGGGGATGGCATCCCCACCTTAGATTTCTATTTGTAGGGCCCATGCATGTATGTGTAACAACCCCAATCCTAGTAGATAGTCCTGAACACTTGTGCATAGGAACATCTTCACAGGGAAGGTGGTGAATGATAAGAGGCACGGTAAAATACATTGACCTCATCCGATTTAAGATAAAAGTATTGAGTTTTGGGGACGAAATTCTCTTTAAGGGGGGTATATTGTAACACCCCGAACTTTTCAATAACCGAGTATTGAAAGTCCTCGAGTGTTACCATAAATTTAGCCTATTATGTACACATGTATGGTACTAATCTAGTCAACATAACCCTACATCCATCCTCTGACATGAATCTAACCGATTATGAATGATATTCATCCATAAATCAAGTCATCCGACCATTGATCATGTGGTCTGATACATGCACCTTCCCTTTACTAAATCAGTGAATATCTCTTTTACCATAATGATTTAGGTGTAAGTTCTTTTATAAGAATTGTTTAGAAATGGACATACAACCAAGTACAACCATTAGATTATACGAAACTCTTAGATCAGTAATAATTATGAAAATGCCATTAACCTAGACCCCTAAATCCTATATCACATGGTTCCCATTATCCGTTTAATGTGAAAATTTGTACCATGCCTACGTATCATAAATTAACCATACATGTCGAATTTCAGCCCTTAGATCATTGTAAAAGTGACCTAATCGACAGATCATCCCCTTAACCATTGATTTTAGTGTCCATTAAGTGAATGAACCTCATGGGTAGTTGTAGTTGGGTATTTCCCTTCATAAGAAAGACTTGGATTTCCCATCACATGGACCAAGGGTGAAGTATGAGGACCCCACCTTGGTAGGCCTTTTCTTAAGCGAGAAGTTATCCTTTCGAGCTTATCAACTCCCTATAAATCTAGATCTTCAGATCTAGCCATTTCCTGGCATCCATCGAACCTGAAAATTTGACCACACCTTGGCCTCACATGACTATGACGTCGTACAAAGTTTGGACCCCGATCTATGATCCTATACCATTGAACGCTGAAGCTAGTTCCTTCCTTTTGACGCAAAAGGTGATATTTCAGATCTAGCCTTTTCCCACCATCGATCAACCACCAAGTTTCGTCCAACCATTCACCTATCTTAACTACACATTTTTCCCAAAATTGGGCCTAGATCAGTGAACGTGGACCGTCAATTAAGATCAAGTCCATATTGGTGTCTGTTAGGAGAACTTTCAAGATGAGTTTTTGAACATCTCCATATTCACAACTATGCCCTAACGTGACCTTATAAAATCGATGGAGGGAATGGATTTCCCAATAGCTCATCACAAGTGGACCCCACTTAATGCTACTATAAGTCATGACTCTCCAAGCTAGCAACCCTTCCATAATAAGTCTGTATTCAAATTCAAAACAAACTACCTCCATTTCTTCCTCCTAAAACAAGCACGTCCCAACTAGGATTAGCATCAACAGATCTCACCACTCCATATGGGATGATCCTTACCATCAGTGGACCCCGCTAACTCAAGAACCAATTTGAAAAAGAAACTCTCTCACACGCAATAGTAATGCCCATGAAAACCGTGTGTGTAATGATCTGTATTTTAGATTTGGGGTGTACCCCATTAGCATGGGCCACTTGAGTTTTGATCTTGCACCACCCATAGTCAGATGGCCTTACATAGGTCAATGAATTGAATGGTCGGTATGGATTTCATCAAAACAGTCTCGCGGGCACCACCTTGGAGTGCGCGTGCACTTGGGGTGCGTGCGCTTGTAGAGCACTAGATTCGGGAGACCCAATCAACCCACTTTGACCGATGCCTCCTTAAAAAGGATCAGATTTCTCTTTCTTTCAAAATCTCATGCCCGTGACTAACTAACGGACAATGTCCATTTGGGATGACTTATGGCCCACCATCACGGATCTATTGACTGATCCGAACCGTTCATGTTGTAGATGACCCGAAGACAAATAGCGCCATGGTTGACCCACCTATTGGATTTCTCACATGCGCACACAAATTCAGTCGTAGATCAGGCTAACAAACACACTCATTTCCAAAACGGGAAATCTCTATTTTCTGTCGCTTTTCCACGCTAGCAATCCATGTGAAACCCTCTCCTAGGATCATGACCGTTCATTAAAAACCCATCCCTGGCCTCCGTTCCACCTCATCTTTAGGGCTTCATAGCTACCTCAATAGCTTTCTTTCTGCTGTTCCATTGCAAACGATCCCATCAAGAAAAGACACAGATCACCGTCCATCTGAAGGGCCCCACTATCATTAGAGAGCAATCCACACCATCCAGGTGTATCAGATCTTCAGTTTTTCCATTCTTTTGTAATTCGCCATTAATGACTGGATTGTCTTTTTCACCTAGCTTAGAAAACCCATCATCTTAGGTGGGCCCCATTTTATGATCTAAAACATCCTAAAGAGGGACCATCATGCCAGAAATCCATTCGTGTGGATGCTTTATAACCATACATATAGGATTCCACACGATCGATATCTTTGGGGGAGTGTTAGTTCAAGTAAAGGCTCGAGCTATTGCTAATCAAAGGATTAGTATTCAAGGGCCCTAGGAGAACCATCAAGGCTACAAATAGCCTCTTGTTTGGGCAACCTAGTTTAAGAAAAAAGAAAGGAAAGAAAACGAGAGAAACAGAGAGATCGTCATCCCTCGCTGCTCGCTGCCGAGTTAGAGCTCGAGTCAGGCTAGCAGAGGTTGTCCAGGGTTGTTGAACGGTACAAAAAAAGGGGAGAGAAGGAAAAGAAAGAATGAAAAGAACAGAGAAGAACGAGAGAGTGGGAGAAAAGACAGGGAGAGAGAGCGTTGTCCTCTCTGCTCGCTGCCGCCTCTCCAACAGTTGGTGTGGAGTCGGGCTGAGTTCGCTTAAGCTTGGGGTCTGTTCACGGCCGTTTTTCTTGTTGATTAAGCCTCGGAAGGAAGAGAAGAAAAGGTAGAAGGAAGGAAAGGGGGGATCAATGTCGGGTCAGTAGTAGAGTGCCTGCAGCAGGTCGGGTGCGAACTGCCTGCGCTTCTAGCTGTAATAGCGTTGAGAGAAGTCGAGTTCACTCGAACTCGAGATCGGTTCATGTCCGATGTTTGTTGTTGACTTAGTTTGAGAAAGGAGAAGAAGAAGAAAGGAAGAAGAACGTGAGGAAAGGAGAGTGAGTGAGAGAGAAAAATAAAGAAGGAAGGGAGAGTTTGGGTCCTTGCAGAGTCGACTCGGTTGGAACCGAGTCCATTCGAGTTTGACTAGGTTGGGTCAGACGTGGGCCCAGTCCAAACCCAGCCAGGAGTGAAAGAAAGAAGAAAAGAGAAGAAGAGGGAAAAGAGAAAGGAAGAAGAGAGAGTTGCAAATCGAGTCAACTCGCTGACGAGTTGAGTCCGAGTTGACTCGGTCCATATTCTGGCTGGATGTTCCAGTAATAATAAAAGAAAAAAAAGAAAGGAAGGGAGTGAGAAAGTGAAAGAGGGTAGAGAAGAGAGTGAGAGGGAGTGAGTTGACTCGGCGGGTCGTAGTTTAATCCATGACTTGTTGTTTTGTCCAGATTTGAGTTGCCAAGTTAAGCTATCGAGTCGAGGTAAATCACAACTCACTTGATTTGTTTCTTTAAGTACCCTGACCATAAAAGCTAAGTATTTACTATCTTCCTTGATGTTTTGATTAAGTCATGGCCACATGTTTATCGAATAGGTTTGACTCGACCGGGCTACATTCGTGCTACCTAGCAAGCCACACACAACTAGGTTGTTTGACCAAGGTGAGGACTCACCTTTGAGCTTCCCACTTAAATTCATCAACCTGGACATGAACAATGCTTTAATTCCATGTAATTAGTAGCTCTAAGTTATTTTATAGTTTTACTTAACTCATTATATAAATATGCTAATATGGTGCATGATTGGCTCATGTAACGTATGAATGTTTTGTCTCTTTAATGCTAGTAACATGAATGATTCGGTTGCCACATGTTGTAGATTTTTGCATGTTGGGTTGCTAGCCATATGGCGGTGTTCGGTCATACTGTGATTTCCAGGTGGAGCGGGTGTTCGCTTAGCGATTTTCTAGCCATCTTGCGGTGTTCACGTATGATACCATTTTCAGGTGGTCTAGAGTTTGTATGTTGCTTGTCTCTTCATCTTACGGTGTTCAGTCGTACCATGATTTTCGAGTGGAGCAGGTGTTCGCTTAGCGATTTCCTAGCCATCTTGCGGTGTTCACATACGATATGATTTTTGGATGAAGTAGACATTGGTATGTTGTTCTCTCTTCATCTTGCGGTGTTCAGTCGTACTATGATTTTCAGGTGGAGTGGGTGTTCTCTTAGCGATTTCTTAGCCATCTTGCGGTGTTCACGTACGATTTGATTTCCAAGTGAAGTAGAGGTTTAAAACTTGATTTTCTAGCCATTTTATGGAGGTTGTAAGGTTGACTATTTTGACTATCTATACACGTCCCTTTGCATTGCGGTTTTCATTACATTCCCTAACTATTGAAATTGTGTTAACTAGCTTAATTTTGAATGCATGATCATGATTCTTGAATTGCATTGTTTAAAATGGCCCTTGTCATATATTACGATTTATGTTGGATTATGAATGATGAGTGCGTAATCTTAGAGGGTGCTCCTCACTGCGATAGCCATTGACGCTACGAAACCGTAACAGTTGATGTAGGTGTAGAGTGAACCGATGTTGTTCACTAGGTTGCTAGGGTAGATCAGGTAGCTGAGGAGCTAGACAGGGTCCTTACGGCCCATATTGATCTCCACTACTAGTTGATAAGCTCCTGTCTTTAATTAATGAACTTGGTTATTTGTGATTATATGAGTCCTGTATGGGCACTACATTTGGAATTTTGTAATGATCAGAATGTTTTTATTTAATGCATGGTTTATTCTAGCTTCATTGCTAATAACTCTGATTAATGATAAACGGTTCAAATTTACACTGGATTTTATAAGCTAACACTCGGGTTTTTGGGAAACGGGTTATATACTCGGGTCCTGAAAACACGGGGCGTAACAGTATGGGACCCCTTTAGATCTTGCATGTACATATTGATTTCTTCATTGTGGAGGGTTCATAGTAGCGGCGCCCTCCTTATGGCCGACATGTTTCCTTTCTCCTTCTCTTCTCCCCTTTCCGTGGTTTAGATGTGATGATTTGTGTGGCCAACCTGATGTGCCACACAACTAGGCTCTTCAGATTTTTGGGACGTCCAGGCGCAAGTTAATGGACGCCTAGGCCCAACAATGTTGCCTAGTTTGTTAGGTTGATTTGGAAGGCCTTTGGGCATGATTTTATGGATGATCTTGGATGGGGCTTAGGCCTTAGAGTTGTATGACACATCAGGATCGACGTCACCTTGTGGGGTCTGTGATTTATTTCCCATTTATTTATTTTAAGGGCTGATCTAGACAACAACATGTTGCTGTTCAGATTGCTGAAATTTTATAATGTTGTAATGTGTGAGCTGTAGGCCTTGTTTGTGGCCCCCTTTTTCTCTGATTTCCTTGATTTTTTTAAGGTGTGGACCCCACCTAGAAGTGTACTAAATCCCACCTCTATCCACCCTTGTTCGACCACCCAAATGAGTGGGCCAAGAGGGTTGTACGGTCTAGATTTTCTGGACTGTCCAGCCACTCTACATGTTGAAAAACCTTAATTATCAACTTGATTTTAAAATGGTGGGCCACTTTTGTGGACTCCACCTTGATGTATACATATAAGGGGATCTTGGCCCCATATTTTCCCAATTTTTGGTGGACTTGGGCCCACTCTAATGGGGTGCACAAGTTGAGGGCAACAACATACTTTCTGCAGCAGAATTTTTCTGGACCTTGTTGTCCACTTTTTATAAATTGATAAATTATGTGTATATGGCTCCTTAATGACCCTTTTTGGTGGCCCACCTTGCTGGGACCCTCTCCATGTATATTAGGACATCCAGACCACCCATCTAGGGGGCATGTATTGCTAGGCCAGCGGCCTTGCTGGACGTCCTAAGTGCGGTTGACATCCAGTATGGGCTGACCGTCCCACCCCTCTTGAGCCCACCATGATGTAGTGTTTCATCCATCCATCCATCCTTTTGGTGTGGCTGATGTGGGCATGTCCACCCCCTTTAGACGTCCACAGTGGGGCCCACCTTAATGTATGTTTGTCCCGGCCGTCCAAGCCTTGGACCATCCAGCCCATGTGGGACGCCCATGGCTTTGGGCTGCTATTGGACTCACAGTCCAGCAGCAGGCCCACTTGATTTATGTGATGTCTATCCACTCTCAGCTGGTGGGCCACCCTGTGTATATGATTGACCACCATGGAATAAATATTCACTTAATTTTACCAATTTTTGGACTTCAGTAGGCCCAGGAAGTTGGGTGGGCTGAAAGTTCAGCAAGAGGCCATAAAAGTATATTGTATGTGGCTAGAATTTTAAAGGATGTGAGGCCCACCATATTGAGAGACTTGAGTGTATGTTCCATGCCTTTATTTTTAAAATTTTGAGGCTTAATTAGTGCTCTTTGAGGCCCACTTTAGTTGGATTATGAGGACCCATTATAGACTAGATTTTTAGGACATCCAGCAGGCCCAGATTGGGTTGGGACATCCAAGCTTGGCCCAGTTGTATGTATGGTCTATTTCCACCATTATGCTGGACTTATGGGTAGAATTATAAATGTGATTGGGTCCTTGATTGCCCACCAAAATTACCAGCTTTTGGGCTGATGTTGCAAAGTGCGTTTGACCCAACCTTGATATGATTTTTGTCTATGTATTTAGGCTTATGGGTTGCCCACTAAGACCAACACAATGCATGGATTTGGTGGCCATTGAGACTTGGGCCATGATTTGCCTCTTTTGGCCCATGTTGTTGTATGTAGGTTGGGCCATCTTCTTAAGGCCTATTATGTGGAATATATGTATATGGCCACCCCTTTTATTCTTATAATGGATTTGGGCCCCGGGTCTTGCTTCTAGATAGATTATGGTTAAGCCGCCTTTGGAGGATAATGGTGGTTAAATGTCCACATTATGGACCCCTCTAGGCCCATTTGATAGGCCTTTCTCATCTATAGATGGTTAAAAGTGCACCATAGACCCTTGCTTGGCCTATGGCATTGTCTACTTAGTCTCGTGGGCTACCCCAAACTATTGGGCCCCCACTAGTGGTTGTGTTCCTTCCTATCCATGTAGAAATTTGTCTAAGTATCTAGACCTGGGGTGAGTACATTATTTCATGGCACACTTAGTCATTTTCATGACTCATGGGCATCATTTGCGTGCTTGATGGAGGTTGATTGGTCATGGTACTCCCAGGGTGATGGAGTTGTCCCACTTGAGAGCACTGGATGCGCAGGATTGGATGCATGGTTAATTGGTGTGATTCATGCATCTGGCATTACATAGCATGTTGATATTCACCCTTGCTTCAACAGGGCTGTAGCCTCCACAGGTATATTATGGATGGCCAGATTTGGACACCGAAAATGTTTGTTTGAACACTTACGGCAAGTAGGATGTCCTTAGGTGAAAGTCCCAGAACCTTCATGGTTGCAGGAGATGCTCCAATGCTGAGACAGAGTGGAAAACATGAGCGCTAGTGCCTTTACCATTAGGCCGTGTCTCCCACTATATCGTGGTCGGTTGGGAGGGGGTATGGACTTACCCGCCTGAGTGAGGGGGCAATAGCTAGGCTGAGTTTGACCAGCAAGTAAATGGGTTCCCTACCGTCTAGCCTTATTGGTGATTGACTATGCACAAGCGGGCAGTGAGGTCTCTTACACTCACTGGGCTGTGCGGTTAGGAGAGCGGCAGTCAGCAGATAGTGTATTTGACCCTGGTGATTTCCCAGAGAGAAACTGTATTGATTTGTGGACTTGATATGAGGATGAGCATGACTGCATTGCATATTGCATATGGCACTTGGTTGTATAGCCCTGCATTGCATAACCTTTGATTGACAGATGGTTTTCATGCCTTGCATTGCTTAGCCTTGTGACGGCTAGTGGTATTCATGGTCTTACCGCATTCTTCTTCATACTCTGCTACTGCATTCATGGCACTTGTCCTGCACACACTTACACTGCCCTTTAAGCTTTTTATAAGCTTATACACAATTGATGCATGGAGGTGATCCTAGAACAGAGAGCGGAGCTGGGGCTGGAGTGTGCTGCTGATCCTCTTGGAGTTTTCTTTATATAGACTTCGTATTTCCCTTTGAACCTTGTACTTGTAAAAATTTTAAATTCTTAGTGGATTTTGTAATTCTGTTCCTATAGTTATTTATTTGTGGTTATGATGTTATGATCTTGGGTATGCTCATTATGAATTAGACTTATGTTATAGAAATCTTCCTTGTAGGATCCTAGGTTCGGAACCTGCTGAATGGGTACTAGGAGCAGAGAATGCGGTACTACGAAGGCTGTTGCCATCGGATTCAGCAAACTGGAATTCTGTGAACCCGGTTTCCAAGTTCAAGGTGTGGCAGGAGTTGGTATCAGAGCCTAACAAAATAACCCAGAAGTAACTCAAGACGACATCACATATCTTCTTCGAGCTTAGGACACTACTTGTCCTGAATACGTACTCTTTCGATTTGGTTTTCTAATGTCCATCGACCGTGGAAATTTTTTGTTCTTTTTGTAGACGATGACACTTAGACGAGGCACCACTGGTGCCAGAGCGACCTGAGCGCATCCCACTCCATCTGTTGCGGATCCTAGTCCTGATCCTATTTCGGAGTTTACCATTCCACCTCCAGTTGATCTTATTCCTCATCTGGAGCCTGTCGTGCCTATGCCAGAGGCTCCTGCTCCCGTCATTCTTAAGCCTCCACCTGAGGCCAGTGTAGCCCCTCTAGTCCCTACCATTCCACTTGGAGTCGAGCAGTTACAGTAGATGCTCCAAGCAGTTACAACCACCCTCTAGGGGCAGAGTAGATAGACAGAGGAGACCTAGGAGTAAAGGGAGCAGACATGAGCGAGTGCCCTTTATTGAGATTTTCATCAGTACGATCCCCCACGTTTCAGGGGTGAGCCCGATCCCACAGCAGCCGAGTTATGGCTTACAGAGGTGGAGAGGATCTTCGACACCATGCGATATACATCATAGCAATAAGTTCCTCCAGCCATTTTTCTTCTTCAGGGAGAGGCCAAGCACTGGTGGGCTTCTATTTCCAGATCCATCGAGCTAGATTTTGTATGGACCTGGAAGGACTTCGTGGATCGTTTCGACCAGAAGTTTTTCCCTAAACACATTCAGGAGCAAAGAGCCTTAGAGTTCGAGACATTGGTCTAGGGTGATATGACAGTGGCACAGTACGAGGCCTACTTTTTTGCTTTGTCCTGCTTCATGACTTACTTGGTGGATGATGAGAGGCGAAAGGCACACCATTTTTTAAGTGGCTTACATCCCGCTCTCAGAAGTAGAGTAGTTGGGAATCTTCTCACTCCTTTTGATGAGGTTATGCATAGGGCCCTAGTGTATGAGGATGATTGGTCTAGTAATCAGAGATCCCGAGATCAGGGGGGAGACCGGAAGAGGAAGGCACATTCCGGTATCTCCCGCTAGCAGCAGCACCATCGGTGTAGGGACCATTTAGGGTTTCGACAACCAGCAGCCCAGCCAGCGACATCCTCTTCGCAACTAGCTTCATTTTCTTCTGAACCATTCACTAGAGTCTATTTTGGTTTGTAACGCCCCAAAAATTGAGGGTCGAGCAGAAGCTTAACTCCTGAGTTCCAATGCATCACTTATGCAACATAGATAATGATGATTAAATGTTGTCCATATTAGTGCATTAAACATGAGTGGGATTATACTAAAGCAGCATATCATACTCCAGAGATAATTACGTTAAGCAAGTGGAAGACAGAGATAAGTATAAAATGTATAGAAGTATTTCTGAATCCCCAGAGTATGAATGTATTACCAAGCTGAGTATATACATGTGCTGACCCAAAATTTACAAAATACAAAATGTGAAAGTCCAACTAGATCATTTAATCCCTGTGATCCCATCGATCAGTACATGGTCTACATGGACCCGCCTGATAGCTGAACATAGGAGAATTCATCCTCCTCGTCTATGAATTCTCAATCAGTAGCATAGGCATCATCACCACATGCATCTACAAAGAGTCTGGTTGGTGTCTTAAAACACCGTCCCAGAGTGGGAGTAAGTGATCAACTCAGTGGAGCTATAAGGCAAAGGTTAACATGTTATCAATTCAGTCAAGCAGTAATGATAAAACAGTCCAATACTCATGTCTTAAGTACTTTTATTAATGCAGGAATGATATGCTATAATGATGCATGCCCTCGCCTGCACTCCCTTAGCGACACCATCTGACGATCGCACATGCTACTCCCACTATGCTCTTCCTCGCCAAATACACATGCAATGGAGTGCATGGTCGTGTTAGCCGAGTTCTTAATTGGGCTTATCCATATAGAAGATTCGGGAAGCTATGGTACCTCCCTTTATATCATTTACCCAAATAATGATCCATCTAGGGTTGTAAATCTTATTTAATCACATACGATAAGCAAGTTATAGGGCAACATCACCCCTGATTTGAAAATCAGTGAATAGGCAAGTTCAGGTCGCTACAGGAGTCTCGTCACCTTAGCGCGGGCCTAGTTTATACTCGAGGTCACTACGGGAAGGCTTGTCACCTTAGCGTAGGCCGACAGCTCGAATACAGTGTCCCATACCACCGTATTCGGATCACGAGTTTAGGTTGCTCACTGGTCACTATAGGGAGGCTCGTCACCCTAGCGTAGGCCGACAGCTAGACCACGGTGTCCCATACCACCATGCCCAGCTCATGCGTCTTAGCAGATCGGTACCACGGTTGAGACGAGCTTTACATTGGTAAGTGGTACCTTAGATTCAAGCAGTAGCGTCCATACGTGGTAAACATACATTAAGCCAATCGAGTTATTTGACAAGTTCGATTGGTACAGGCACACGTTGAATTAATTAATATGGAGTGCATAAGCGCTCCATGTGGCCTAACCACTATTGATAATCGTCGTGCAACCCGAATTCCTCGGACATATCCAGTGTGGCGAAACTAATTTGGCCACTCGATTAGAAACCGTCACCGATTTCCTGTACTACATATTAGTCTCAATCATACTCAAATATAATAAGCATTCATATATGATAGTCAAAAACAACATTTAATAACAAATTCAATTATAAATCTTATTTGTGCATTTTAACAAACATATAGTGAGCATGTTATCATTCATATATATATTTCATCCATAAATCACGTAGTAGCAAGGTAGATTTCATGAAGGAAACTATAACCATAGATAAGGTGATTGAGAATCCTACCTCAACACCCTTATTAAATGACATACGTCAAACAATTTCTCATTCAGGCATTTTATCAAAACACTTAGACTACTCATTACTACATACATGAAGTAAATCAGTTATAACATATATTAGGGCAAATCCTTTCACAAAGGAGTTGTCATACGTACAATGAACATGAATTCTAGTTTAATAGTCATGGGAAGCATAAATCATAATTTCTTATTCATTCAAACATTTCAACAAACACATGAAATGCATTTTAGTGTACAACCTAGTTTGCACATACATGATATATCGAAAACGTTGTAACTAAGACCATATGGTAGCAATCAAGTCAGACATAAATCATTGCTGACATTCAAAGCCTTGAAAACCATAACCTAAACATTTATAGTCTGTACCTTTCATCGGTACGCTCGTTACGAACTGGATTCGTACACCACATCCTTGTTTATGGCACGACGACTACCTAAACATTGAAATAGGTTAGCTATTACACCTGTTTCTCTATTTAGATTTCTAAAATAGATTAGAGTCAGGATTTCTTACCTAAAAATGGAGTTAGATTCGACATTGTAGCAACAAGAAAAAGGTGATTCGGTACGTGGAGTAGTGGGAGTGAATCCCGGCAACAATCCACAGATCTCTCACACTTCTCCTCACTCTTTTCTCTCTTCTCTCTCCTAGCATTAGATAATTCGTATGGAATGAGAGAGGGGTGGGTTAAGGTCCTAATATAGGTCCAAAACTGATGCCAATGGCCCCAGGGCCATGATATACTTAGGGTATAGCCAAATGATGGTTGTTGTGGGCCAACGGAGCTCATCTATAGGTCCATTGCTCACATATGATCTGAAGAAAATTCCCTGACCATGGATCTATGCCAGGTTAAGATTTTGGTCTGATCGAATTAGTGGATCGATCATGGAGGACCCATTTCAGTTCAATAGTCCTCGTCACTCGATCAGGGCCACGAGTATACCAATGAGTGTAGGAAAATTTCCCTGATCCAAGTGTGTAGTTGGGTCAGAATCTAACGGTCTGAAACCTTAAATTTGGCCTACAAGCGAACGGCCTAATTCACTTAAGTTTGAGTTCATTTCCTGAGGATATTCGCGTTTCTCACACTTCGCTCCAGGCTCAAGTTGTGCGTTTTTGGATACTAACTGGGTTTGATTCCTGTGATGCTTGTCAAGCCCAATAAGGCGATCATAACCTTATAGTTTCGCGGTAATCGGACTTTTGACACGCGGTCCAAGTCCGATATGAAGTTTCAATGTGCTCCCGAGAGTAACTAGGTTTTAATATTGATCTCAGGTTTTAGGTAATGTTGGGTTAGCAATTCTAATGGTTTTGGGTCTTGCAGTTCATATAGATAGTGATTCAAGATAATTCACCAATTAATTCAGTTTATTACTTAATTAATTTTTGTCTAATTTCTAAAGGATTTCTGCCTGAGGTGATACTCGGGTCTTTGTACGGATTTTTTCGAGACGTTACAATCTACCCCCCTTAAAGAAAAATTTCATCCTCGAAATTAGTACCTTTTTATACTCCTCGAGAATCTGAGGGCAGTTCTTACGGACTTCGGCTTCTATTTTCCAAGTAGCCCATTCCTTAGTGTGGTGAGCCTACAATAGTTTCACAAGCAGAATCACTTTATTGTGTAGTACCTATTTCTTCCTATCTAGGATACATGTCGGTCGCAGTACATATGTAGCATCTTCACTCAACTGTACCTGCTCCCATTTGATAATGTGGGACAGATCAGGAACGTATTTCTTTAGCATCGATACATGAAATACGTTGTGCATGCCGGTGAGTGGTGTGGGCAAAGCGAGGAGATATGCTACCATACCCACTCGGTCTAAAATCTGAAACAGGCCAATGAATCTCGGTGTGAGTTTCCTTCTTGCCAAATTAAAGGACTCCCTTCATGGGGGAAACCTTAAAAAACACGTGGTCCCTAACCTCAAACTCTAGTGGTCGTCGTCTCGTATCAGCGTAGCTCTTTTGTCTGCTCTGTGCTATAAGAAGCCGACTCCTGATAATGTCGATCTTCTCTGAGGTCGCCTGTACCAAATCTGGGCCAATCAAACTCTTCTCACCAACTTCTGCCTAGCAATGCGGTGCTCGATAAGGGCGCCTATATAGTGCCTCATAGGGAGCCATGCCAATGCTTGCTTAGAAGCTGTTGTTATAAGCAAACTCTGCATAGGGAAGATAGTCATCCCAACTGTCCTTGAAATCGAGCACACATGCCCACAACATATCCTCTAACACCTGATTCACCCATTTCGTCTGCCCATCAGTCTGTGGATGGAATGCGGTACTGAACTTCAGTTTCACCCTCATTACTTCCTGGATTCGAGTTCAGAAGATAGACGTGAATCGTGTGTCTCGATCCGACATGATCTCCATAGGCACTCCATGTAGACATACTATCTCCTTGATGTACAGCTAGGCCAACTCGTCTGCGGAGTTTAAGACTCTATTAGAGAGAAAATGAGCCAATTTTGTCAATCGATCCACAATCACCCATATGGAGTTGTGTCCCTTTCTCGTCTTCTGTAACCCGGTAATGAAATCTATAGACATGAAATTCCACTTCCATTCATCTATAGGCATGGGCTGAAGCAATCCAGGAGGTCGGCGATGCTCGGCCTTGACCTGCTAGCACGTAAGACAACGGGACACAAAGTTTGCTATGTGGGCCTTCATGTTGTCCCACCCATTTCAAATGCTTCATATCTCGATACATCTTTGTACTACTGGGATGCATCGCCATCTTCGAATTGTGAGCAGCTTCGAGAACTTCCTTTCTCAAGTCATGACGATTTGGGACGCATAGGCGGCCATGAAACATAAATCCCCAT
Organism: Magnolia sinica; assembly: GCF_029962835.1. Taxonomy (NCBI): domain Eukaryota; kingdom Viridiplantae; phylum Streptophyta; class Magnoliopsida; order Magnoliales; family Magnoliaceae; genus Magnolia; species Magnolia sinica. Next base: position 67,231,163 of record NC_080573.1, on the reverse strand, counting down.
CCGAACCTACTCTCCATTCAGAGTATCCATCGTCACTAGCTCATTTTCTCCACTCCAGCAACCATTCATCTTCCCTCTGAGCCACAATGATTCAGTCATCGATAAGTGGCTGCACATGAATATGTGTGACGCTCTCGAACGGCTCATCTACAGTAAGTTTCTAGTCAAGTCTCGCACAAACTCTATTATATTCCATTCTTATATCATCAGTGGAGCTACAAATGCTATCGTCTGCCACAAGGCTGGCCTTGCCAGGATGGTAGGAAACCTCAAACTCGAAGTCTTTCAAGGTTTCCATCCATCGTTGCTGCCTCATATTCAAGTCTCTCTGTGTGAATATGTATATGAGGCTCATGGTCACAAAAGAGCTCGAACTCCTCTCCATAGAGGTAATGTCTCTAGAGCTTTAATGCAAAAATGACTGCAGCCAACTCCAGGTCATGCGTAGGGTAGTTCTCCTCGTGTTTCTTCAACTGCTGTGAGGCATAGGCAATCACTCTGTCCTTCTACATAAGAACACAACCCAAACCAACACGAGAGGTGTCGGTGTAAATGGTATATCTAACCCCCTGATCTGGCAATACTAACACGGGTGCGGACGTCAACTTGTCCTTCAGTTCCTGAAAGGCTGCTTCCGCCTTCTCATTCCAGGCAAACTTGAGATCCTTCTAAGTGAGCTAAGACAACGATCTGACTATTTTGGAAAAGTCCTTAATAAACTGACGGTAGTAGCCAGCAAGTTCTAGGAAGCTCCTCACCTCAGTAACCAAATTGGGTAGCTCCCAGTCCTGAACTGCCGTCACCTTAGTAAAGTCCATAGCTATTCCTTCCTTGGACACCACATGTCCTAGGAACTTGACATCTTCTTTCTAGAAATCACACTTCTTGTACTGGGCAACCAACTGGTTCTTCATAAGAGTATCAAAGACTGCTCGCAGGTGCTCCTCGTGATCTTTTTGACTCTTGGAGTATATCGAGATGTCATTTATAAATATGATGACGAATCGGTAAAGATATGGCCGAAGCACTCGGTTCATAAGGTCCATGAACATAGCCGGTGCATTTGTGAGTCTAAACGACATCACAAGGAACTCGTAGTGCCCAAAGGTGGTTCTGAATGTTATTTTTTGCATGTCCTCATCCCTGACGCGCAACTGCTGATATCCTGACTGTAAGTCAATCTTAGTGAAGTACCATGCCCCTTTCAACTGATCGAACAGATCACTATCCTGGGCAAAGGATACTTGTTCTTTATGGTCACTTGGTTCAACCTACAATAATTAATACACAATCGCAATGATCCGTCCTTCTTCTTTACAAATCACATGGGTGCTCCCCAAGGAGATACACTCGGTCGTATGAAGCCTGCATCCAACAGATCATCGATCTGTCTCCTCAGTTCCTCCATCTCACATGGAGGCATGCGATACATCGGTAGAGATATATGTATCGCACCAGTCACTGGATCAATGGTAAAATCTATCTCGTGCTAAGGAGGTAATCCATGTATCTTTCTGAACACGTCCGTGAAATTCTGTACTACTAGCGTGTTCCTAAATGTCAGACCATGAACATTCTCTACCAAGGTAGCATAACAACTAATGCGATAGTACCAACTGACCTGCACTGGGAAAGTAAAGGTCATGCCCTTAGGTCCATGGGCTGTCACCTCTCTAGTATCGCAATCAATCTCAGCCTTCATCTCGGTGAGCCAATCCATACCGAGGATGACATCGTAATGACATAATGGGGTGACCATCAGGTTAACGAGCATTGTTCTGCTTCCTAAGTCTATCGAGCAACCTTTATAAGTCTTAGTGGAGTCTAAGAAGGTCCCTGTGGTGGTAAGGAGTCTCACCCCAACCATAGGAGTAGTTTCCAACACTAGTTGCTTGACTGCTGTGCATTATATGATCGAAATAGTGGACCCGATGTCCACCAACAAAAATACGAGTGTACCTTGGATGTGTGTTGTGACTTCGAAAGCCAATGGTGTTGCGGTTGCTATTTTGGAAGTCTCAACTACAAGTGAGTGCACCCAAGCTTGTTGAGGACGATTCGGCTGCACTGTAATAGATGTTGGAGCAGCCTAAATCGAGGTGTAGGTGTCCGATAAGGCTGCTATGCAGGCGGTGCTGATCATAGAGGTGGAGCTGAGATGGCCTGAGGTAACTGACGGTTGATCTTCTGAGGCGGCACAAAGTCGTTGTCCCTCATCCTGGTAAAGCAGTAAGTGTCAGTATGGCCCAACCTCTTGTAGTAGGTGCACCACACATCTGACCGCCTAGGATGTGTTGGCGGAGCCATGAGTCTGGGAGGTGAATCTGGACGTGGCCTCTTGCCGAGGAATGGCCTGTTCAGCAAATCAGGTCCAGGCCTCGGACCCATGAGTACACATGTACGGGACAATCTATCCCCATCCTGCTCAGCTCGCAAGTACATGATCACTAGCTCAGCATAGTTGAAAATGCTAGTGCAACACATCTTTGTGCAGATCTCAGGCCACAGACCCTTAGAAATTCACCGCATCTTCATCCACTCGTTCGCTAGTATTAAAGGAGCGTATCTGGCAAGCTCCATGAAGTGGTTCTCATACTCTGCCATGGTAATCCCTCCCTGTCGAAGGTAAAGAAACTCACCCTCCTTTTCATCGTGGTAGGTAAGGGGAAAGTACTTCTCATGGAAGCGGGTCTCAAAAGCTTCCCACATCCATATATACCCAGTAGCAACCGTCCGTAGGATGCTACCCCACCATAGACTAGCCTCCTTCTCGAATATATGCGTAACCAACTCAACTTGCTCTACCTCATTACAGTGCAGCAGCTTTAGTATCTTAGTGATGTGGTCAAGCCAGTACTCGGCCTCCTCGGGTCTATGAGTACCCGTAAAGGTAGGAGGTCAAAAGCACCGGAATCGCTCAAATAAGCTGCTGGCATTCATGTGCCTAGTAGGCTGCACAGGTGGTGCAAGGAGGACCACATTCATGTTTTAAGCAAGGGCCCCCGCAATCGTGGTCTAAATCTGCTGCTGCTGCTGCATTAGAAGCATCATCTGCTCTAACCTATCAGGAGGAGGAGCCGCCTGAGGCATGTATGGTGTCGAGGTAGACACACAGTTCTATTATGGAACCGGTGGTGTACTAGGTGTTGGCCCATTCGTGGGGCCAGTAGCCGGTAGAGAATCCGGCATAGTCTCGTGATTTGGGCCTAAACTAGGGTCTGTGTGGCTATTGCTTAGGGCTCGATTCGCTAAGTGTAAGATCTGTCTTATTCCGAGTGGCCTTAGTTGGCATTCCCTATATACAACATAGGGTGCAACATGTGTAAGATTTAACATAACAACACACACTCATCTAAACATCAATCACATTCCAAATCAAAAGAAGCTTCATGCACTTCATTTACCAAAATTGTCACAATACATGAGATACAGTCTTACATGGATCATGACAAAAGATGCATGTGAGCTATTCTAATACAAGTTTAAACACCAAAACACACTAACAACCAACCAAGCCTACCAAGGCTAGTACAAAAGAAAACTAGCAACAAAGTAAATTAAAAGACAACTACACATATGACTAGTCGTCGGAATTTGGTGATGGTGGAGGAGCACCCTTGTCCTGCATACACCATAGGAAGCCTTCAAGGTGCGAGACACCTTTTTAAATTTTTGCTTCATGTAGGCCTGACTCTCTTTAAGCTTGGCCCAGGTCTCTTTGACCTCCTGTCTCAGGGCGACTTGGCTCTCCTCAATTCGAGTCAAGCGGACCTTTATGGTGACTCGATCACAATGATGCTCATGTGTAGTAGGAGTGGGTCCCTCATCAGACTCTTGGGCCTCCTCTTCAGCTTCCTGATCCCCCTCTTCATCACTGGCCTAATCTTCACTACCTTCCTCACCACTTCCTTCTTCTTCATCGCCACTTTCTTCCTCACCTTCACTTCCCTCAAGATCTTCACTCTCTTCTTCTGTATCATTGCTCTACTCCTCAAGTAGGGCTTGGTGTCTCCTAAAGCCAATGCCCATGTTGTCGAGCGTATTTTCATTGATAATGTGGATCAGTGCGGCGTTAGCCATATGGAGTCAGAAATAGTAGTGGCAGACAATTTTGCAAGCAAGTTGACTAAAAGGTAGCTAGGAGCTTTCCCTAGTTGACCGCGCAGTGCAGATTATCTGGGATAAGACAAGAGTAGGCAAGCACACTTTCTTTCCTTACCCAACTCTATACAAGAAATCTACCATGAACCTTGTGCATTTGGTGCGGTTACTCCACCTAGGATACACGTTGTACGTACATATGTGGTGGAGCAGGCAGAAGTCGTTCGTCATCTTGGATGAAGCGAGGCTATTTCCTCACCTCCAATGCTCGAGCTGGCCACATAAGAAACGTGTGCGGTGTCTTTTCTCTCACTCACTAGTGAGGTTCTTCTCACTGACATGTACCACTCCTATTTCAATTTTCATAATGCGGGCAATCTGGTCCATGCCAACAATAGTCTCCTGCTTTTCCAAAGGGATAGTAAACTGGAGAGGCTTCAACAGGGGGTTCCGAATGTAGGCGTAGAAGGCGCGCACAGTGCCTTCGCTTGCATGAGTGTTCCCCTCAAATATGGGACCCCACCCATTTTCCAGGAGAAAGTCGACAACTGGATACATCCCAAACAACTTCTCCTCGACATGTGCATCAAATACGACCTTGCAGTTGCAAAACTTACCAAGATTGGCATCCAGTGGTAGTGATCTCTCCAACGGAACTCGAGGATCGAGGTCCTGCTTGGACCTATGTTCACGATCGGCACTCGCATTGGCTTCGGCGTTCGCCCTCTTCATAGTACGGCGTGGTCGGCTCGGCCCGGCCTCATCCAAGGCCGCTTTCTTCTTTCCTATGAGAGAAACGAGTGTAGAGATTGAGAAAATGGCGATGACAAACTTGAAAAGAGCCATTGGAAGTGAAAATGCTTGAAGGATGAGATGGGTTGGTGGGTTTTTGGAGGTTTTGAGACACAAAATGAGGGCCTTTATGCTCAATAGATGGAGATAGGGAAGCTAGAAAGATAGAGATGATAGTTTCAAGGCAATGGAGGTGGGTAAATATAACGGGTAGAGGATTTGGAAGATGAATTTGTATGTAGGAGGGAGTTTAAGAAAGAGATGAGGGTTTGAGGGTTTTATGAGGGGTTTGAAATACATAAAATGGGAAAGAAAAAGGGGTTTAAGGTGTAAAGTATGGAAGAAAATGAAAGATTTATGTGAAAAGTGGAAGGAAGTGGTGTCTTGAATGTATGAAAGGGGGATTTGAGAGGGAAAGGGTATTTTTGGAGGGTTTAGAGGGCTAGGAGTTGAGTGAAATTGCAAAAGAGGAGGTGAGGAGGGTCAAATAAGGTGTACCACACATGAGAGGGCCCCACATAGCCAGGCGGTGGGTGGTGCTGTCACCCAAGCTTTGGACCTCCGGCAATAAATCTGCCTGGGGGCGGTGTGCAACCCTCCCCGGGATGCCAAAAACACGTAGGACCCCCTGGGTCCCTCAGTAATTCTCGGTGTGGTCCCCACATCCGTTCGTGGCGCTTTTGGGTTCCAATTCATACATCTTCATCCTTTTTGGCACGTTTTGAGCATAGGAATCGCCGAATCATCGTCCTAGCCCATCAATTGACGGTCTAAAAAGAGGTGGGGATCATTTCACATGATCTTATACTCATATGGGGTAAAATTCAAGGGTCAGTTTCTCCCATCAGTGAAAATAGAAATCCTACGTTCGTTTCTACATTTTTCTCGCCCCCATCTAAGTTAAAGTACGTTAGTGTGCATCGTGTTACCATAACCCAAGTCCAGTTTATTCCAAATCATTCTCTAATACCAACTTGTAACGCCCCAAAAATCAGGGGCCAAGTAGAAGCTAAACTCCCGAGTTCCAACACATCACTTATGCAACATAGATAATGATGATTAAATGTTGTCCACATTAGTTCATTAAACATGAGTGGGATTATACTAAAACATCATATCATACTCCAGAGATAATTACATTAAACAAGCGGAAGACTGAGATAAGTATAAAATGTATAAAAGTATTTCTCAATCCCTAGAGTGTGAATGTATTACTAGGCTGAGTATATACATATGTTGACCTAAAATTTACAAAATACAAAATGTGAAAGTCCAACTAGATCATATAATCCCTGCGATCCCATCGATCAGTACATGGTCTACATGAACCCGCCTGATAGCTGAACGTAGGAGAATTCCTCCTCCTCGTCTATGAATTCCCAATCAGCAGCGTAGGCATCGTCGCCACTTATATCTACAACAGATTCTGGTTGGTGTTTTAAAACACCCTCCCAGAGTGGGAGTGAGTGATCAACTCAGTGGAGCTATAAGGTAAAGGTTAACATGTTATCAATTCAGTCAAGCAGCAATGATAAAGTAGTACAACACTCATATCCTAAGTACTCTTATTAATGCAGGAATGATATGTTATAATGATGCATGCCCTCACTTGCACTCCCTCAGTGATACCATTTGACGGTCGCACATGCTACTCCCACTGTGCTCTTCCTTGCCAAAGGCACATGCAATGCGGTGCATGGTCATGTTAGCCGAGTTCTTAATTAGGCTTATCCATAGAACAGATTCGGAAAGGTAAGGTACCTCGCTTTATATCATTTACCCAAACAATGATCCATCTAGGGTCGTTAATCCTAGTTAATCGCATACGATAGGCAAGCTATAGGGTAACATCACCCCTGTTTTGAAAAGCAGTAGATAGGCAAGTTCAAGTCACTATGGGAGGCTCGTCATCTCAGCGCAGGCCTAGTTTATACTCGAGGTCACCACAAGAAGGCTCGTCACCTTAGCATAGGCCAACATATAAGACCCGTATCATATCCTGTACTATTTTGTAGGCTTCCACGGTCCTCCCAGTCGAATTTCAACAACCCGCAATCTGTATCCTACATTTGTGCGCGATCCTAAGCCGAGTCTTACAAACCAGAGTCGGCACAACTCGAGACTTGTATCCTAGTGACCGCACCACTGCCGGGGTTCCGATGTCATGACTCGCGCGCCGGTCCAATACCCAGGCTAGAACATGTGGGACCACGTTCAGTTCGAGGAAAACGCCATGCGTGCAAATTCTAAGAGAATCTTTATAACATGTCACATCAATCAATTAATCAATCACCTCAACCAAGTACACATCACCTCACACCACATCCCCAAATAACCCTCAAGTCAAAAATTTCTTACACAACCCATACCCCTCTTACATAAATTACTTCAAAAGTCAACAAAGCTCTTACACACCCATCACTCACCCCACCCATCACTCCATCACCCATCCCTCTCTTTCTCCTTACAACCCTCTCTCTCTCTCTCATTTCTTCATTTTCAAGCAAAACCATGAGACTCCAATGTCCAGGCCTCCATATGAGAAGCCATGTGTGCCCACCTTCCTACTTCCCATCTCCACCATCCAAAGTCCATCTCAACCGTCAGAATCGTTTCCTTAGAGCTCTAGATCGTGTTGGCGGAAGAAGAAAGAGGAGATCGACGGTAGGTGTTTCTCTAGGATTAGATTTATGTTTTATTGCTTGGATTTGATGAGTTGAGGGTCCACTTATGGTGGGACCCATTTAATGTATGGTTTGTATCGCCTTAAGGGAGCTCTTAGTGGCAGAGCTCCCTCCTCCATCCGATCTCTCTCTCTCTCTCTCTCTCTCTCTCTCTCTCTCCTCCTTGATTTTTTGTTGGCCCACCTGATGAGTGCATTTAATAATATATATGTATGTATTATATGGTGGGCCCTATGTGGGACTCACCATGCTATACGTGTTTTATCCTGGCTGCGCAGCAGCGTGAGATCTACACACACGTGTGGACTCCATCGTGATGTGCTCAAATGAGGGGCCCACCTCTAATGTTATGTGTGGGCCATCCACACCATCCATTGTTTGGGGACGGTGGGGACCCAACCACCACGTGGGGCCTACTTTGACGTGGAAGCAAGTTGGCTGGTATACCTGCACTATCCAGATGGGCTAGATGGTGGGGTCCACCATTCTGTATGGGTTTCATCAACGTTGTTCATACTTGGAGGCCCACTTTGAAGTATGCTTTGTATCACCATCCATCCAACTGACATGGGACCCCACCTTACGTTATGTGTTGTCCACGCATGTGACACGTGTGACAATGGGATCTATGCGTAGTCTGTTTCATCCACATTGTTAACATGTGTGACTGTGTGATGGCCCACCACATGGAAATCCACCCTGATATTTGTGTTTTACCAAGCCATCCACATGTTTTTCCAGATGGGACCACCTCGATGTATTTGTTCATCCACACCGTCCATATGATCTAGATGGTGTTGGATGTGTTTGGACGGTGATGAGGACTCCACCATGATGGATGTATTTTATGTCCATGCCGTCCTTCTGTCGGTCCCACCTTAATGGATGTGATTCATCCACACTGCCTAGCCATGTGATAGGGTCCACTTGTAATGTATATTTGAGGCCCACCTATAATGTATAATTAAGGCCCACTTGATGTTATGAGACCCATTGGTGTGGCCCATTGATGCGGCCCAACTTGATATATTCGAGGCCCATGGGTGAGGCCCATTGCAATAAATTCGAGGCCTAATGTGATGTATTCAAGGCCTATAGTCGAGGCCCATTGTGATATATTCGAGGCCCACAAGTGAGGCCCATGGGCGAGGCCCAATGTGATGTATTCGAGACCCATAGGACGTGGTCATTGTGTTATAAGTGAGGCCCAATGCGGTGTACGTGAGGCCCGTTACGTGGTATGAGGTCATGGGCCCATTATATGATAGGCTCTATGTGGGTCACTCCTTGAGAGCAGTGTTGGTTAAATGACCACATTGATGGGCAATGATGGTTAAATGTCCACATTATGACCTTCCCTTAGGCCCTTTGTGAGGCCAATTCTGATTCCGCTTGTTGAGGTTAAGTATTAAGGCTGATTCCGATTTGTTAAGGACAATTGTATAGGCTAATTCTGATTATCGACACTAGTATTGAGGCCGATTCTGATTTGTCGAGGTCGATTTCAATTATCGAGATCAAGTATCAAGGTCGATTCTGAGTGTCGATTTCGATTGTCGAGGCTGAGTATCGAGGCCAATTTCAAGTGTCGATTCCGATTGTCGAGGCCAAGTATTAAGGCCAATTCTGATTTATTGAGGCCGATTGTATAGGCCAATTCTGATTGTCGAGGCTGATTCCAAGTGTCAATTCCAATTGTATAGGCCGATTTCGATTGTTGAAGTCGAGTATCGAGGCCGATTTTGATTATCGAAGCTGAGTATTGAGGCCGATTCTGATTGTCAAGGCCGATTGTATTGGCCGATTCCGATTGTCGAGGCCGAGTGTCGAGGCCAATTACGATTGTTGAGGCTGATTGTATAGGCCGATTTCGATTATCAAGGCCGAGTATCGAGGCTGGTTTCGAGTGTCAATTCCGACTGTTGAGGCCAATTTCGATTGTCGAGGCCGATTTCGATTACTGATGCCGATTGTCGAGACCTATATGATGTGTATGCGACCCGTAGTTAAGGCCCATTGTGGTGTGTATTCGGCCTGTGTCAGTATATGCAGCCCGTGTTTGAGGCCCAATGTGATGTATATACGGCCCATGTTTGAGGCCCAATGTAATGTATATGCGGCCTGTATTTAGAGCCCATTGTGATATGTATTCAGCCCATGTTTAAGGCCCAATGTGATTATATGAGGCTTATGTGATGAGGCCCATTGTGATGTATTTGAGGGTCAGGCAATGGAGCCCATTATGATGTATGTTAGGCCCATGTGAAAGGCCCATCATGATGTGTATTAAGCTCTTGAGTGAGGCCCATGGTGTTGTATATCAGGCCCTTTGTGAGGCCATGGGTCCACTATATGTTAGGCTCTATGTGGGCCACCCCTTAGGGGCAATGTTGGTTAAATGTCCACATTGTCGAGGATGATTGTCAATGCCGATTGTTGATTCCAGTTATTGATACCAATTATGAGTATGTGACAACATAGCATCATGATACATGCCTATATGCATCATCTGCATGTTTGTTATGGGATGTGATTGACTATTGCATATGTCATAGGGTAGGTTTTTCATGGGGCTCCCTGATAGGCGAAGTTGCCCCACATGAGCACACGACTTGCTCATGATTGATGCATGATTGGACTGTGTGACTCATGCATCTCGCATTTATGTGACATGACCACCGTACGCCCTATCGACATCAAGGTCGTAGCCTTGACAGGTATTTCATGGATGGCCAAATGGGACACCAAAACTCTATTCTACATGGGGTTTTATAGATATCCCTGGGTGAAAGTCCCTAAACCCTCCTGATTATAGAGGTTGCTCCAACGTCTAAAATGAGTAGATGCATGAGTGCATGAGGGTCGAATACCATTAGGCTGCGTCTCCCACTATGTCGTGGTCAGTTGGAAGGGGGTACGACCTTACTAGCCTAAGAGGAGGGGACAATCCTAGGCTAAGTCTGACCAACTCAAGGAATGGGTCCACTATCGACGAGTCAGGCATGATATTGGCAGGCGGATAGTGAGGTCTCTTCCACTCACCTTGTTGCGTGCGATGGGGTGACAATCTATTTTGGAGTGTAATAGACCCTGGTGACTTTTCAGAGAGAGGAACCGTACTGATATGTGGACTTATTGAGTAGGAGTTGCATGCTCATTCATTCATTCATTCACTATCCACTCGGGCTGGTGGTGCGCAACTAATTGTTATGTACATTCGTTATGGCAAGGATTACGGTTGGGCGCGCGACTAACCTGAGATCAGGAGTCTACTACATTGAGTCTAGCTATCTAAATTTAGGTATGAGATTGGTTTGGATAGAAGTCCCTTGTGATGGACCCCATAGCCTGCGATACAACGTACTATCATCCCGACTTCACTCCAGCTTAGTCATTTCATTCGCACCGCATATTGCATTGCATCATCGACATTTGATATTTGGCTTACTATCTCCACATTGCATAGCTGATCTACATTGCTTCATCAGTACATGATATTATTTTTATTATATTTTTCCATCGCATAATTTGGATAAGGCTATTGGTATTTATGGGCCTATCAACATGTTTTCACATTTCTTTGATATTGTATGATTTATGTGCTTGTCAGTATTTCTGATTACTTTAATTACTCTAATATTGCTTACTTGGCACTTACCTTGTGCACACACTTTCACCACCCTCTAAGCTTTCTATAAGCTTATGCACGATAGATGCGTGCAAGTGGCGTTAGGTTGCAGTAACAGCGTTGAGCTTGGAGCGTGTAGCGGACTTCTGGAGCTTTGATTTTTGATATATGTATTTCCCTTTCAGCATAGTATTCAAATGATTATATTAGTGGATATATGATGATGATCTTGCCTTTATGATTGGGTAAACTTGTAGTTATGGTTCTTACGAGATAAATGTATGTTGAAAAATCCTCCTTGGAGGAGCCAAGGATCAGAATCTAGCGTATGGGTGTTGAGAGCCGAGAATGGGGTACCACGGAGACTATCAGCACCGGATTCGGCGATCGGGATTCCTGTGAGTCCAATCGCTGGGTTTGGGGCGTGACAGAAGTTGGTGTCAGAGCATTACTTGGGAATACCTAATGATAACATCACATATCTACTGATAGCTACCCTTCATTCTATGATTGTTGAGAACTTAGAACGATTAGATCCCTCAGTTTGAATAACTTAGAGATTTTCTAATATCTCCCTACCGTTGAGATTGTGAGGCTGCTTAGGGTTCCAGTTTCGATCGTTTCTGATCCAGGATCTGAGGTTCAGTAGAGTCATCATAGTACCGATGAGGCGTCTTGGAAGCGTGAGGCTAAGATTCGTCGGCGTTATCCCCATCTCTTGGGTGTTTGATGATGTTGGTATGTTGTGTTCTGATTATAACTATAGTGATAGGACTTCTCTCCCTTGTGAACTCTATATTGGCTGTGTTGTGTTTTAAATTTCGAGGACAAAATTTTGATTAGGAGGGCAGAGCTGTAAGACCCGTATCCTTGTATGTACTGTTCCATAGGCTTCCGCGGTCCTCCCGGTCGAATTTCGATGACCTGCGATCTGTATCCGACATTTACACGTGATCCTAGGCCGAGTACTGTAAACTAGAGTCGGCTCGACCCGAGATTTGTATCCTAGCGACCACACCGTCACCGTGGTTCCAATGTCGCGACTCACGCGCCGGTCCGATACCCAAGCCAGGACATGTGGGCCCGCGTTCAGTTCGAGGAAAACGCCGCGCGTGTGAATTCTGAGAGAATCATTACAATATGTCACATCACTCAATCAATCAATTAATCACCTCAACCAAGTACACATTACCTCATACCACATCCCCAAACAACCCCATAAGTCAACAATTCCTTACACAACACATACCCCTCTTACATAAATTACCTCAAAAGTTTTCAAAGCTCTTACACACCCATCACTCACCTCACCCATCACTCCTTCACCCATCCCTCTCTTTCTCCTTACAACCCTCTCTCTCTCTCTCTCTCTCTCTCTCTCTCTCTCTCTCTCTCTCTCTCTCTCTCTCATTTCTTCATTTTTAAGCAAAACCATGAGACTCCAACGTCCAAGCCTTCATATGAGAAGCCATGTGTGGCCCACCTTCCTACTTCCCAGCTCTACCATCCAAACTCCATCTCAACCGTCGGAATCGTTTCCTTGGAGCTCTAGGTCGTGTTGGCGGAAGAAGGAAGAGGAGATCGATGGTAGGTGTTTCTCTATGATTAGATTTGTGTTTTATTGCTTGGATTTGATGAGTTGAGGGTCCACTTGTGGTGAGACTCATTTAATGTATGGGTTGTATCGCCTTGAGGGAGCTCATAGTGGTGGAGCTCCCTCCTCCATCCGATCTCTCTCTCTCTCTCTCTCTCTCTCTCTCTCTCTCTCTCTCTCTCCTCAAAATTTTTTGTTGGCCCACCTGATGTGTGCATTATCCAGGCTATCCAGATGGTACTCGACGCACCTTGATGCGGTGCTAGATGCACCATGATGTGTGGTGTCCACACCGTCCAACAGCTTGGAACGGTGGGACCCACCAGATTTATCTAGACCGTCCATCCATCTAGCCTATCAGATGATGGAGCTGGGTTCCCTAGCTATGGGTCATGCACGTGGGACCCACCATGCATGCGTTTCGTACAACTGTGTGGAGCACACCTTGATGTATGTGTTATATTTGCACCGTCCAGCTGGGATGGTGCCATCCAGACCGTCTATCTGTGTGTCCCACCATACATGTACCAGTTGCAGTGACGTCTGCCTGATGCTGTGGGACCCACCTTGATCCACAATGTCTGTCCATCGTCCAGAGGGTCTGGACGCTAGGTTCTTCTAATATAATATAATATTATATAATTACATTATATTATTATATACATATATACATATGCATTGTATATTCACGTCTTCCATTCACGGCATGTGTGTGGGGCCCACCCACACGTGCTGCACATGTGGGATGGGACCCACATTACTGTATGTATCCTATATCTGCACTGTCCATTTCAACGGACTGCCAATAAGGGCCAACCATGATGTATTTTATCCTCTATCCGTCCATTTTTAGATCATGGGAAGTGTTGGACCCCACCTTGATGACATGCAATCCAGGTCGTCCATTACGCTGGACTCTGGATGATGGAGTGTGTATATGTGTATATATATATATATATATATATATTATGGTGGGCCCTACGTGGGACCCACCGTGATATATGTGTTTTCTCCTGGCTGCCCAGCAGCATGGGATCTTCACACACGTGTGGACTCCACCATGATGTGCTCAGATGTGGGGCCCATCTCTAACGTTATGTGTGGGCCATCCACACCGTCCATTGTTTGGGGATGGTGGGGACCCAACCACCACGTGGGGCCTACTTTGATGTGGAAGCAGGTTGGTTAGTATCCTGCACTGTCTAGATAGGCGGGACGGTAGCGTCCACCATTTTGTATGGGTTTCATCAACGCCATCCATACTTGGGGGCCCACTTTGAAGTATGTTTTGTATCACCATCCATCCAACTGACGTGGGACCCCACCTTGTGTTATGTGTTGTCCACATGTGACATGTGTGACAGTGGGATCTATGTGAAGTCTGTTTCATCCACACTATCAACACGTCTAACTGTGGGATGGCCCACCACGTGAAAACCCACCCTGATATCTGTGTTTTACCCAAGCCATCCACATGTTTTGCCAGATGGGAGCACCTCAATGTATTTGTTCATCCACACCGTCCAGATGATCTGGACGGTGCTGGATGTGTTTGGACAGTGATGAGAACTCCACCATGATGTATGTAATTTATATCCACACTGTCCTTTTGTCGGTCCCACCTTGATGGATGTGATTCATCCACACCGCCCGGCCATGTGATAGGCCCCACTTCTGATGTATATTTAAGGCCCACATGTAATGTATATTTGAGCCCCACTTGATGTTATGAGACCCATTGGTACGACCCATTGATGCGGCCCAACTTGATATATTCGAGGCCTATGGGTGAGGCCCATTGTGATATATTCGAGGCCCATGGGTGAGGCCCAATGTGATGTATTCAAGGCTCATTCTGATATATTTGAGGCCCATGAGAGAGGCCCAATGTGATGTATTCGAGGCCCATAGGACGTGGCCATTATGTTATTAGTGAGGCCCAATGCGGTGTACGTGAGGCCCTTTATGTGGTATGAGGCCATGAGCCCATTATATGCCAGGATCTATGTGGGCCACTCCATAGGAGCAGTGTTGGTTAAATGACCACATTAGTGGGTAATGATGGTTAAATGTCCACATTGTGACCTTCCCTTAGCCCCTTGTGAGGCCGAGTATTGAGGTCGATTCTGATTTGTTGAGGCCGATTGTATAGGCTGATTCCGATTGTCGAGGCCGAGTATTGAGGCCAATTCTGATTTGTCAAGGCCGATTGTAAAGGCCGATTCCGATTGTCAAGGTCGATTCTGAGTGCCAATTCTGATTTTATTGGCCGATTCTAATTGTCAAGGCTGAGTATCGAGGCTAATTCTGAGTGTCGATTTTGATTAAATAGGCCGATTCCGATTGTCGAGGCCAAGTATTGAGGCCGATTTCGATTTGTTGAGGCTGATTGTAAAGGCTGACTCAGATTGTCGAGGCCAAGTATCAAGGCCGAGTCCGATTGTATAGGCCGATTCTGATTGTCGAGGCCGAGTATCGAGGCCAATTCTGATTTGTCGAGGCCAATTGTATAGGCCGATTCCGATTGTCAAGGCTGATTCCGATTTGTCGAGGCCGATTATAGAGGCCGATTCCGATTGTCGAGGCAGAGTATCGAGGCCGATTCCGATTGTCGAGGCCAAGTATTGAGGCCGATTCTAATTGTCGAGGCCAATTGTATAGGCCGATTTTGATTGTCAAGGCTGAGTATTAAGGCTGATTCCGAGTGTCGATTTTGATTATTGAGGCCGATTTCGATTGTCGAGGCCGATTTCGATTACCGAGGCCAATTGTCGAGACCTATATGATGTATATGCGACCCGTAGTTGAGGCCCATTGTGGTGTGTATTTAGCCTGTGTGATGTATCTGTGGCCCATGTTTGAGGCCCAATGTGATGTATATGCGGCCTGTGTTTGAGGCCCAATGTGATGTATATGCAACCCGTATTTGAGGCCCATTGTGATGTGTATTCAGTCGTGTTTAAGGCCCAATGTGATATATATGAGACATATGTGATGCATTTGAGGGCCAGGTGATGGAGCCTATTATGATGTATGTTAGGCCCATGTGAAAGGCCCATCGTGATGTGTATTAAGCTCTTGAGTGAGGCCCATGGTGTTGTATATCAGGCTCTTTGTGAGGCCATGGGTCCACTATATATTAGGCTCTATGTGGGCCACCCCTTGGGGGTAATGTTGGTTAAATGTCCACATTGTCGAGGTCTATTGTCGATGCCAATTATTAATGCCGATTATTGATACCGATTATGAGTATGTGACAACATAGCATTATGATACATGCCCATACACATCATCTAGATGTTTGTTATGAGATGTGATTGACTATTGCATATATCATGGGGTAGGTTGTTCATGGGGTTCCCTGCTTGGCGGAGTTACCCCGCATGAGCACACGGTATGCGTAGGATTGATGCACGATTGGACTGTGTAACTCATGTATCTCATATTTGTGCGACATGACCACCGTACGCCTTAGCGACATCAGGGCCGTAGCCTTCATAGGTATTTCATGGATGGCCACACGGGACACCGAAAATCTGTTCTATATGGGGTGTTATAGATATCCCTAGATGAAATTCCATAAAACCTCTTAGTTCTAGAGGTTGCTCTAACGTCTAGACCGAGTGGATGCATGAGCGCATGAAGACCATATACCATTAAGCCTCATCTCTCACTGTGTCGTGGTCGGTTGGAAGGGGGTACGACCTTACCTGCCCGAGAGGAGGGGGCAATGCTAGGCTGAGTCTAACTAGGTTAAGGAACGAGTCCGTTACCGACGAGCCAGGCTCGATATTGGCAGGCGGATAGTGAGGTCTCTTCCACTCACCTTGTTGTACGCGATGTGGCGGTAATCTTGTTTGGGATGTAATAGTCCTCGGTGATTTCTTAGAGAGAGGAACCATACTGATATGTGGACTTATTGAGTAGGAGTTGCATGCTCATTCATTCATTCATCCATTATCCACTCAGGTTGGTAGTGCGCAATTAATTATTGTGTACCTTCATTATGGTAAGGATTTTGGTTGGGCGTGTGACTAACTTGAGATCAGAAGTCTACTACATTGAGTCTGGCTATCTAAATTTAGGTATGAGACTGGTTTGGATAGAAGTCCCTTGTGATGGACCCCATAGCCTGCAATACAACGTACTATCATCCCGACTTCACTCCAGCTTAGTCATTTCATTTGCACCGCATATTGCATTGCATCATTAGGCATCTGATATTTGGCTTACTATCTCCACATTGCATAGCTGATCTACATTGCTTCATCAATACATGATATTATTTTTATTATATTTTTTCATCGCATAATTTGGATAAGGCTAATGGTATTTATGGGCCTATCAACATGTTTTCACATTTCTTTAATATTGTATGATTTATGTGCTTGTTAGTATTTTTGATTACTTTAATTACTCTAATATTGCTTACTTGGCACTTACCTTATGCACACACTTTCACCACTCTCTGAGCTTTCTATAAGCTTATGCATGATAGATGCGTGCTGGTGGCGTTAGGTTGCAGCAGAAGTGTTGAGCTTGGAGCGTGCAGTGGACTTCTGGAGCTTTGATTTTTGATATATGTATTTTCCTTTCAGCATTGTATTCAAATAATTATATTAGTGGATATGTGATGATAATGTTGCCTTTATGATTTGGGTAGACTTGTGGTTATGCTTCTTATGAGATAAATGTACATTGAAAAATCCTCCTTGTGAGATCCCAAGATCGGAATCTAGCGTATGGGCATTAGGAGCCGAGAATGGGATATTACGGAGGCTGTCGGCACAAGATTCGGCGATCGGAATTCTTGTGAGTTTGATCTCCAAGTTTGGGGCATGGCATGAAAGCTCGAATACAGTATCCCATACCACCGTATTCGGGCCACGAGTTTGGGTTGCTCACTAGTCACTACGGGGAGGCTCGTTACCCCAGTGTAGGCCGACAGCTCGACCATATTGTCCCATACCACCATGCCCGGCTCATGAGTGTTAGCGGATCGATACCATGGTTGAGACGGGCTTTACATTAGTAAGTGGTACCTTAGATTTAAGCAGTAGCATCCATACATGGTAAACATACATTAGGCCAATCAGGTTATTTGACAAGTTCGATTGGTACAAGCGTATGCTAAATTAATCGACATGGAGTGCATAAGCACTTCACATGGCCTAACCACTGTCGATAATCATCATGCGACCCAGATTCCTCGGACATATCCAGTGTGGCGAAACTAATTCAGCCACTCGATCAGAAACCGTCACCGATTGCCTAGACTACGTATTAGTCTCAATCATACTCAAATATAATAGCCTTTCATATATGATAGTCAAAAACAGCATTTAACAGTAATTTCAAATATATTAGGGCAAATCCTTTTACAAAGGAGTTGTCATACGTACAATGAACATGAAGTCTAGTTTAATAGTCATGGGAAGCATAAATCATAATTTCATATTCATTCAAACATTTCAACAAACACATGGAATGCATTTTTGTGTACAACCTAGTTTACACATACATGATATATCGAAAACATCATAACTAAGACCATATGGCAACAATCAAGTCAGACATAAATCATTACTGACATTGAAAGCCTTGAAAACCATAACCTAAATGTTTATAGTCTGCACCTTTTGTCAGCACGCTCATTATGAACTCGATTCGTACACCACATCCTTGTTTACGGCACGACGGCTACCTAAACATTGAAATAGGTTAGCTATTACACCTGTTTCTCTATTTGGATTTCTAAAATAGATTAGGGTTAGGATTTCTTACCCAAAATGGAGTTGGATTCGATGTTGTAGCGACACAGAAGAGGTGATTCGGTACGTGGAGTAGTGGGAGTGAATCCCAGCAACAATTCACAGATCTCTCACACTTTTCCTCACTCTTTTCTCCTCTTTTCTCTCTTCTTTCTCCTAGGGTTAGATAATTCGTATGGAATGAGAGAGGGGTGGGCTATGGTCCTTATATAGGCCCAGAACTGATGCCAATGGCCCCAAGGCCATGGTATACTTAGGGTATAGCTAAAGGATGGCTGTTTCTGTCTAACGGAGCTCATCTAGAGGTCCATTGCTTGCATACGGTCTATAAAAAGTTCCCCGACCATGGATTTATGTTAGGTTAAGATTTTGGTTAGATCGGATTAGTGGATCGATCATGGAGGACTTGTTTCTGTTCAACGGTCATCGTCACTTAATCAAGGCCACCAGTATACCAATGGGTGCAAGGAAATTTTCCTGATCCAAGGGTGTAGTTAGGTCAGAATTTGATGGTCTGAAATCTTAAATTTGGCCTGCAAGTGAACGGCCCAATTCACTTAAGTTTGAGTTCATTTCTTGAGGATATTCGAGTTTCTCACGCACTTCGTTCCATACTCAAGTTGTGTGTTTCTGGATACTAACTGGGTTTGATTCCTGCAATGCGTGTCAAGCCCAATAAGGTGGTCATAACCTTATAGTTTCATGCAGTCCAGGTTGGATATAGAGTTTTAATGTGCTTCTGAGAGCAACTGAGTTTGGAGATTGATCTCAGGTTTCTAGGTAATGTTAGGTTAGCGATTCTAATGGTTTTGGGTCTTACAGTTCGTATAGATTGTGATTCAATATAATTCACCAATTAATTCAGTTTATTACTTAATTAATTTTTGTCTAATTTCTAAAGGATCCGCTTATTAAGGATTTCTGCCTAAGGTGATACTCGAGTCTTTGTATGGATTTTTCTAAGACTTTACATGGTTGTGGGCAGATGGGACATCATAGGCACGAGTGTCCCCATCTGCGGAGTAGCATAGGGCACCACAACAGCCCCCGCACCATCCACCACCACATTAGCAGCAGTAACGACCCTAGCATCAGCCTCTTAGTCCTCCTCCACAGTAGTAGAGGCAACAGGGTAGGCCGCCACAATGACCGCAGCAGTAGCAAAGACTGCAACAGAGGGGACAGGCACCTCCCCCACTAGCCCAGGGCAGGTTTTATGCCACTCAGTAGGTCGTAGACCCTCAGACATCAGGCTTGCTTCCCTTGTCAGCTCAGGGTAGATTCTATGCCGCATAGCAGGTGCAGGGTCAGGACCCTCATTCATTATCGGGTGGAGTAGTCGAGGGTATTCTTCTTATCTCCACTTGCATTACTCGTGTATTATTTGATTCTAGAGTATCTCATTCGTTCATGGCCGAGGAGTTTTATCGATCGACTGATCTTCCGTTGGAGTCCGCTCGCGAGGCCCTATCAGTTTCGACTCCCTTAAGGAAGTCTGTAGTTTTGAGCCATCTCTGTTCATCTTGTCCCGTCTTCGTAGGAGAGATATTTCTACCCACAGACTTGTTCGTATTGCTAATGGCTGAGTATGATGTTATCCTGGGTA
This sequence comes from Magnolia sinica, assembly GCF_029962835.1. NCBI lineage: Eukaryota > Viridiplantae > Streptophyta > Magnoliopsida > Magnoliales > Magnoliaceae > Magnolia > Magnolia sinica. The sequence goes on along the minus strand of NC_080573.1, from coordinate 67,210,987 downwards.
TGGATTGGCTTGCCGAGTACCATGCTATGTTGAATTGCTCTGACAGGATAGTCACGTTCTGCATACCCGACTTGCCTATGTTCCAGTTCATTGTCAAGCTAAGAGGAGAGCCGTTGTCTAGCTTGTTGGCCTGTGTTGTTAAGGAGTCAATGACTGGGTGTTTTGAGCAGTTGCCGATAGTTTGTGAGTTCCTAGATGTATTTCAGGAGATTCCGGGTTTGCCGCCGTATTGACAAATAGAGTTTCAAATAGATCTAGTGCCCAGTACCGCGCCTATCTCAAAGGCCCTGTATCGGATGACACTGATGGAGTTATGGGAGCTGCATGCGTAGTTAGATGAGTTGCGAGAGTTGGGTTTTATTCGTCCTAGCAGTTTGTCGTGGGGAGCCCCGGTATTGTTCGTAAAGAAGAAGGATGGCTCGTTGAGGCTTTATGTGGATTACCGCTAGCTCAACAAAGTCACTATCATGAATAGATACCTACTCCTGAGGATTAATGATTTGTTCGACCAGCTACAAGGTACTCAGTTCTTTTCCAAGATTGACTTGTGCTCCGGTTATCATCAGATTTGGGTTCGAGAGGAGGACATTCCGAAGACAACTTTCCGGAAGCGCTTTGGTCACTTCAAGTTTCTTGTCATGTCTTTTGGGCTAACTAATGCAGCCGCCATCTTCATGCAGCTTGTAAATGAGATCTTCCAGCCCTACCTCGACCAGTTTGTTGTAGTCTTCATTGATGATATTCTAGTATATTCGAGGACCCGGAAGGACCATGAGATGCATTTGCTGATAGTGTTAGAGACCCTTCGTGCCCACCAGCTATATGCGAAGCTAGAGAAGTGTGAGTTCTGGCAGGAGGAGATGAAGTTTCTCGGTCACATAGTGATGAGGGAGGGTGTCGTTGTGGACTCCTCAAAGATTGATGCAGTTCGTCAGTGGGGCCAGCCCATGAACGCGTCTGAGATCCGTAGCTTCCTTGGTCTAGCAGGATATTATCAATGATTCATTGAGGAGTTTTCTCATATTGTGGCACCATTGATCCAGTTGACGCAGAAGAGCGCTAAGTTCATTTGGAGTGACGCATTTGAGGAGGCATTCGTGGAGTTGAAGGACCGCCTCACGTCCACTCCTGTCCTCACTCTTCCCTTTGGGAGCGAGGGGTTTATTGTGTTTACTAACACCTCCAGAGTTTGTTTGGGTACTGTCCTGATGTAGCATGGGAGACCAGTGGCATATGCCTCGATCTGAACTACCCCACACATGATCTGGAGTTAGCAGCAGTAGTCTTCGCACTAAAGGTGTGGAGGCATTATCTCTATGGGTTTACGTTCGAGCTCTTTTCAGACCATAAGAGCCTGAAGTATTTGTTCTGGCAGTCGGAGCTGAATATGCTACAGAAACGATGGATGAAGCTCCTGAAGGATTATGATTTCGACCTTCAGTACCACCCGGGTAAGGCAAACGTAGTGGCGTATGTGCTCAGCCATTAGCCATGAGGTCTAGTGGCGCAGATGATGGTTCGTGAATGGAAGATGCTCGAAGATGTATCTGAGTATGACTTCGAGTTTGGCCTGCAGTCCTCTATTGTTTAGCTTTCGAGCCTGTCGTTCCAACCCTTTCTTGTTACAAGGTTGATCGAAGCTCAATAGACAAATGAGTCATTGCAGGGATACCGAGCAAAGGTAACATCTGTGGAGCAGTCAGACTGGCAGATTGGTTCCAATGGTGGACTCCACTACAGAGGCCAATTGTGTGTTCCAGACGTGCCATATTTGCATAGAGATTTGATGACCAAGGCAAAACGATGGTGACTTACTATCCACTCGGGCTCCATGAAGATGTATAGAGATATGAGGAGGTAGTATTTTTGGCCGGGGATGAAGCGCCAAATTGCTAGTTTTGTGGTCGAGTGTGACACTTGCCAGCGTGTCAAGGCCGACCACCAGAGGCCCCCTGGTCCTTTGTAGCGGTTGAGCATTCCACTATGGGAGTAGGAGCACATGTCGACTGATTTCATCGTGGGCATGCCAAAGACTTAACGCTATTACGATGCCATCTGGGTTGTCGTCAATTATCTGACTTAGTCGGCACATTTTATTCCGATGCGTGTGACCTGAACATTGGACTAGCTTGCGAATGTATTCATTGAGGAGATAGTGAGACTACATGGCATTCTACTTTCTATCATTTCTGACCGAGACCCTAGATTTACATCTCATTTTTAGAGGAGCTTTCAATAAGCGAATGGGACCACTTTGCAGCTTAACACCGCTTATCATCTGCAGACCGATAACAGACTGAAGGGGTCAACTAGATCCTCGAGGATATGCTCAGAGTTTATGTGGTTGACTTCGCGGGTAGCTGGGACGAGCATTTGTGCTTGACCGAGTTCGCATACAACAACAGTTATCAGGTGACCATTGGCATGACTCCTTTCGAGGCACTATATGGCAGACCGTGTAGATCTCCTAGTTGTTGGACCGAGGGTGGAGACTGTCATCTCCTAGGTCCCGAGCTTGTGTAATAGACATCAAAGATCATTGATATCATCATGCAGTGCATGCGCACAACTCAGAGCTGGTAGAGGAGTTTTGCTAATTGTCGGCGAGGGACATGGTGTATCTTAAGGTCTCACCCATGAAGGGCATGGTCAATTTAGAGTAAAGGGCAAGCTTTCCTTAAGATTCATTGGACCTTTTGAGATCACCAAGTGCATGCGCGTTGTGGCCTACAAGCTTGCCTTACCTTTTGAGTTGTCTGGCATCCACAATGTGTTTCATGTATCGATGTTGCGGAAGTGTGGGTCGGACATTATTCCGGTGATTGATTGGCAGCCCCTCGAGGTCCGTGAGGATGCTTCTTACATTGAGTAGCTAATTGACATCCTTGATCGGAAGGGGCAGGTTCTTTGGACCAAGGTCATTCCCCTAGTGAAGGTTCAATAGGGTCATCATTCGGAGGCAGAGGTATCTTGGGAGCGAGAGGCAGAGATCAAGGAGAGTTATCCCCATCTGTTTGTTGATTGATTGATTGTATTATATTATGTATTGCTTTATGATGATTTCTATATACAAATGAGACGGTGTTTTGTTTTATCTAGTGTTTTGTCCTGAATGTGGTAAATTTCATGGATAAAATTTCTTTGTAGGAGGGGAGAGATGTAAGACCCTCAGCCTTAGTATCCATTTTATTCTGTTACATGCCGCGGTCTTACAGGTCAAATTTCGGCAACCCACAACCTCTAAATATTATTTGCGATCATCCTTAAGGTCCATCATGTAAACCCGACCCAGATCGACCCAGAACCTATATCATTGCGACCACGTCGATGTCACGGTTCCAACGCCGCATCTTGTACGTAAATCTGACATGTACATCAAAAGTTATGGATTGCGCTCTATTTAGACTGTTAATCATGTTTGTCAGACCCGCTTAGCATGTGCACGTTCCCCAATGGTGATGACATCACCATTTTCATGATGACCTATAACCTAGCCTAAGGACCTTTAGCCACCAAGCAAGCATGGGATTCCTTTCTCCAAAAAAAAAAAAAATCATGACTTTTGTTTTCTCAAAGTAATTATGACTCATCCTACCCCATGAGCAATGAGTATTTTACTCTTCTTAAAACCCATCATTTCTTAAAACAAATCATTTCTTCCCATAGCTACAACTTTCTATGTCCTATTTCTTCCCCCTCATTTCCTCTCTTTCTCTCCTTAATAAGCTTTGGACGTCCACCATTGCTGAAGTTTCCAGCCCTCTTTCCTCTTTTTTCTCCCTAAATCTAACCCTCAAAAACCCATCATCACCATTAAAACCTCCCTACTGGAACTATAGCACCTAAGATTTGAAGAAGGGAGATCTTAGAGGTGGGTGAGCATTTAGGATAGATTACATTATTTTTCTTCATAGATCTTTTATTGCTTCATATGGAGAGTGTAGGACCCACCACATCAATGGTGGAGGTCCTACACCACTCCTTGGATGTGGTCTTTAGCCACCACGTGCATGCTTGTGATCTTTATGGGGCTATTCTCCATGGACCCCCATCATGATGAGATTTCCCTTCATTTATGCATTATGGATCACCTAGACCTTAGTATCATGGTGGGGACAACATCTCCACCTTAAATTTCTATTTGTAGGGCCTATGCATGTATGAGACCCCTTTAGATCTTCCATGTACATGTTGATTTCTTCATTGTTGAGGGTTCATAGTAGCGGAGCCCTCCCTATGGTCGGCATGTTTCCTTTCTCCTTCTCTTCTCCCCTTTTAATGGTTTGGATGTGATGATTTGTGTGGCCCACCTGGTGTGCCATGCAACCAGGCTCTTCAGATTTTTGGGACATTCAGGCCCAAGTTGCTGGATGCCCAGGCCCAACTATGTTGCCTAGTTTTGTTGGCTTGATTTAGAAGGCCTTTGGGCCTGATTTTATGAATGATCTTAGATGGGGCTTGGGATTGAGAGTTGTATGACACATCAGGGTGGACCCCACCTTGTAGGGTTTGTGATTTATTTTCCATTTATTTATTTTATGGGCTGATCTAGACAGCAACATGTTGCTGTCCAGATTGCTAAAATTTTATAATGCTGTAATGTATGAGTTGTAGCCTTATTTATGGCCTCTTTTTCTCCGATTTCCTAGATATTTTTTTGAGGTGTGGACCACACCTAGAAGTGTACCAAATCCCACGTCCATCCGCCCTTGTTTGACCACCCAAAAGAGTGGGTCAAGAATGTTGTACGATCCAAATTTTCTGGATTGTCCAGCCACTCTGCATGTTGGAAAACCTTAATTATCAACTTGATTTTAAAATGGTGGGCCACTTTTGTGGACGATATACATATAAGGGGATCTTAGACCCATATTTTCCCAATTTTTGGTGGACCTGGGTCCACTCTAATGGGGTGCACAAGTTGAGGGCAGCAACATACTTTCTGCAGCAGAATTTTTCTGGACCTTGATGTCCACTTTTTATAAATTGATAAATCATGTGTGTATGGCTCCTTAATGACGTTTTTGGTGGCCCACCTTGTTGGGAACCTCTCCCTATGTATCAGGACATCTAGACCACCCATCTTGGGGGCATGTATTGCTAGGCTAGCAGCCCTGCTGGATGTCCCACGTGGGGTTGACATCCAACATGGGCTGGCCGTCCCACCCCTCTTAAGCCCACCATGATGTAGTGTTTCATCCATCCGTCCATCCTTTTGGTGTGGCCCACATGGACATGTCCACCCCCTGGCAGACGTCCATAGTGGGGCCCACCTTAATGTATGTTTGTAACGCCCTGAAATTCGGGGGTCGAGCATAACTCAGCTCCCGAGTTCCAAAACATCACTTATGCAACATATTTAATGATGAATGTATGTTGACTGTATTAGTGCATAAAACATGGAATAGATTAAGCCAAAACACAGATATGATTCAGGGATAAATGAATAAAGCAAGCGGAAGACTTATAGTAAAATGTGTACAAGTGTAAATCCCTGAATTACATATACAATCCAGATCATGTGAAAATGTTATTTATCAAAATTTAAGTATCAAGTTACATCATTCAGTCCCCAAAATATATCCCAGAAATCCCGCGCATCAGACCGAGGCTCGCTAAAACCCGTCTGAAAACTGCATATAGGAGAAGGCAGCCTCGTCGTCATCCAGCTCCCGCTCTGCCCCAGACGTCGCATCCACATCTGCAACATCAGGGCCTAAGACAGAGTCTGGTGGGTGTGTAACACCGCCCCAGAAACGTGGGAGTGAGTGATCAACTCAGTGGAACAATAAGGCACTGGTTAACATGTTATCAGTTCAATCAAACAGTAATGATAAAGCAGGATAAGTAATTAAATCCTAAGTACTCTTGTTAATGCAGGTATGAATGCAACATGATGCGTGCCCTCACGCGTACACCCTCAGTGTCTTCATCTTACGTTACGCATGACATCGCCTCAAAGTGCGCCACATCTACAAAGCACATGCAAATGCGGTGCATGGATATGATTACCAAGTTGTTATTAGTCCAATTCATACAGCAGGATTGGGAAGCTAAGATACCTTCCTCATATCACCATCCAAACAGTAATCCATACTAGGGTCGTCAATCCTAGACATCTCATACGATCATACATTTGAGGTCGTAGCAAAGGGCTCGTCACCAATCAATGTACGCCTTTCATGCCCTTACTACCACAGATCGGCTCGTCACCTCCTTGCGGTATCCAGGTATGCTCGAGGTCACTACAAAGGGCTCGTCACCAATCAATGTAGGCCGACAGCACGAATATAGTGTCCCATACCACCATAATCGGCTCACGAGTTTAGTTGCTCACTGGTCACTACGGGGAGGCTCGTCACCCCAGCGTAGGCCGACAGCTCGACCACGGTGTCCCATACCACCATGTCCGGCTCATGAGTCTTAGCGGATCAGGTACCATGGTTATTAGGATTTCACTGGTAAGTTCGGTACCCTAGATTCAAGCAGTAGCGTCCATACAAGGTTAACATACAACGGACAATCGGGTTACTTGACGAACTCAACTAGCACGAGCGCACGTTGAGTTGAACGACATAGAGTGCGCAAACACTCCGCGTGGCCAAACCACTGCCGACAACTCTAATACGACTCGGGTTCTTCTAATACGTCCTGCGTGGCGAAAGCAATCTCAACCACGATTCATAGGGTCAATTACCGATTTCCTGGACTAAGGCATAGTCCCAAACACTTTACACTACTACAGATATTCATATGGAATGTAAAACAGTAATGGATCAACAGCTCAAATCATGGTACATACACATCTGAAGAATATCAACTTAACATAAATGTAAGCATAGGAGATGCTTGAATTTAAATAACTTGGAATGTAACTGCATAAAGGAAAACATGCGCATCCATAGGAGTATTGAGAATCACTTCTCAACGCCCGCAACAAGTGTAATAAGTTACACTTAGATCATTCATGCATTTCTACAAACACTTAGCATACATGGAACAACATACATGACGCATGTTGAAATACATGCACTTAGACAATTCCTTTTATCAAGGAGTTGTCATACATGCATCTAGCATACATACATGACAAATAATCATGGCAAACACAAGTGCATATTTTATACGTATACGGTACTTTATAAATACACTTAGAATACACAAATCTCAATATAGCACATGCATATTAGGAAAGCAATGTAAACATAACATTTGACATGTGAAATCTCATCCATAGCAAGAATAAATCACTAACTGGGATTGAAAGCCTTGAAAACCATAACCTATACACTTAAAGTCCGCACCTTAAGCGAAGAAAGAACCGCCGAGCTGATTTAGACCAGTTGTCTTCGTCAACGGCGCTAGAATACCCTAAAATAAGGATAGAAATGAGATACAACAACACCAAGTCTAGTCTAAGCTCTAACACAGGTTAGGGTTAGGTTAACTTACCCCAAAAGGAACTCAGAATCGTCAGAAGAACGATTCAAAGTGAAGGTTCAAAGATGAAGAAGAACGAGGAAGAATCCAAGATGATTCACCAACTTATCTCTCTCACTTTCTATCTCCTTTCCACTCTCTTTCCAAGCTAGGGTTAGAGAAAAATCGTATGGAAATGAGAGCTAGGGTTTAAGGACTATATATAGGCCTTAAAATGATGGAAATAACCCCAGGGTCAACGTATACTTAGGTTATAACCAAAGTAAGCCTTTCTCGATCCAACGAAGCACTTCTGGTGGGCCTATAACCACGAAAGGTCGGACTTAAGCTCATTGACCATGGATCTAGGTCAAGCTGAGATTTCATATCGACCGGCTCTTCAGATCAGCCGTGGCGGACCACACTCAATTCAACGGTCACGGAAACTCGATCAGGTCCACAAGCACTAGGATATGCCTGGGCCAACCATCCTGATCAGAGGGTGAAATTGGGTCAGAATCCAACGGTCAGAACGCTTAAAATCGTCGCGCAAGCGACACGACTCAGATTTCATAAAAAGCTTATTAAGTTCCAACCGTTCTCACACTCTTCACTCCGAGCTCAAGCAAATCGACCCAGAACATCAGATCGACTTGATTTTCGAGGTGAAGATCAAGCCCAACTCGGTGACCGCAACAGCCTAAGATCATCGCCATCGGACTTTCGACGCGCGGTCCAGGTCCGATCCAGATCTTCCAAAAATTCCCCAGAACAACTGGATTTAGCGATGGATCCCAGATTTCAGAGTAACGTAGCGCTCACTAATCTACACGATTAGAGCCATGCAGATACAATTTAAAGTGATTGATGCGAATTTCACAAGCAATCGAGTAAAGCGCCAATTACCCCAAAACAACTACTTAAGGAAAGATTAGCACAGAAATTCCAAGGTCGTTACAATGTTGGTCCCCGCCGTCCAGGCCTTAGACCGTCCAGCACATGTAGGACGCCCATGGCTTTGGGCTGCTACTGGACTTGCAATCTAGCAGTAGGCCCACTTGATTTATGTGATGTATATCCACTCTCCATTTGGTGGGGCCCCCTGTGTATATGACTGGCCACCATGGATTAAATATTCACTTAATTTTACTAATTTAGGGACTTCAGTAGGCCAAGGAAGTTGGGTGGGCTAAAGTTTAGCAAGAGGCCTTAAAAGTACATTTTATGTGGTTGGAATTTTAAATGATGTGGGGCCCACCATATTGAGAGACTTGTGTGTGTGTTCCATGCCTTTATTCTTAAAATTTTTAAGCTTAATTATGCCCTTTGAGGCCCACTTTATTTGGATTATGAGGACCCATTATAGACCAGATTTTTAGGACATCCAGCAGGCCTAGATTGGGTGGGACATTCAAGCTTGGCCTAGTTGTATGTATGGGTTGTTTCCACCATTATGCTGGACTTGTGGGCTAAATTAGAAATGTGATTGGGTCCTTGATTGCCCACCAAAAGTACCAGTTTTTGGACTGATGTTGCAAAGCCCGTTTGACCTACCCTAATATGATTTTTGTCTATGTATTTGGGCTTATGGGCTACCCACTAAGACCAACATAATGCATGGATTTGGTGGCCATTGAGACTTGGGCCATGATTTATCTCTTTTGGCCCATGTTGTTGTATGTAGGTTGGGCCATCTTCTTAAGACCCATTATGTGGAATATATGTATATGGCCACCTCTTTTTTTCTTATAATGGATTTGGGCCATGGGCCTTACTTCTAGATAGATTAGATTATGGTCAGGCCGCCTTTGGGGGATAATGGTGGTTAAATGTCTCCATTACGGACCCCTCAAGGCCCATTTGATAGGCCTTTCTCATCTATGGATGGTTAAAAGTCCACCATAGACCATTATTGGGCCCAATCTCATCATTTAGGCCCATAGCATTGTCTACTTAGTCTCGTGGCTACCCCAAGCTATTGGGCCCCCACTAGTGGTTGTGTTCCTTCCTATCCATGGGAAATTTTGTCTAAGTATTTTAGACCCGGGGTGAGTACATCATTTCACGGCATACTTGGTCATTTTCATGACTCATGGGCATCATTTGTGTGCTTGATGGATGGTTGATTGGTCATGGGACTCCCAGGGTGATGGAGTTGTCCCACTTGAGCGTGCTAGATGTGCAGGATTGGATGTATGGTTAATTGGTGTGATTCATGCATCTGACATTGCATAGCACGTTGATATTCGTCCTTGCTTCATCAAGGTTGTAGCCTCCACAGGAATATCATGGATAGCCAGATTTGGACATTGAAAATGTTTGTTTGAGCACTTAGGACATGTAGGTTGCCCTTGGGTGAAAGTCACAGAACCTTGATTGTACCAGGAGATGCTCCAATGTCGAAACCGAGTGGAAAACATGAGTCTTGGTGCCTTTACCATTAGGCCGCGTCTCCCACTAACATGAGCAAGAGCTCAACTCCCGAGATCCGATGCATCACTTATGTAATATAGATAATGATGTTTAAATGTTGTCCATATTAGTGCATTAAACATGAGTGGGATTATACTAAAATAACATATCACACTCCAGGTGCAATTAAATTAAGCAAGCGGAAGACTTAGGTACTAGTATTATAACATGAAAGTATTTCACCATCCGGAGTATGAATCTGTTCCAGGCTGAATATATACAAGTGTTATTCCAAAATTTACAAAATATCAAGATGTAACTGTTCAACTAATTCATGTAACCCTGTAATCCCGGAGATGCAACTCTAGGTCTACACAGACCCGCTTGAGAGTTATATGTAGGAGAACTCCTCCTCCTCGTCTACGAAATCTGGCTTCGTCGCATTAGCCTCGCCATAACCTGCATCTAAATCAGAGTCTAGTTGGTGTTTTAAAACACCATCCCAGAGTGGGAGTGAGTGATCAACTAAGTGGTACTATAAAGCAAAGGTTAACACGTTATCAATTCAATCAATCAGTAATGATAAAGAAATACAACAATCACTTCCTAATTACTCTTGTTAATGCAAGAATGATATGCAGTAATGATGCATGCCCTCACCTGCACTCCCTCAGCGACTTCATCTAACGATCGTGCATGAAAAACTCCCTAAATGTGCGCTTCCTTGCCAAAGCACATGCAATGCAGTGCATGGACGTGTTAGCCAAGTAATTGATTAAGCTTATTCATACAGCAGATTCAGGAAGCTAAGGTACCTCCCTTTATATCATTAACCCAAGTAGGGATCCATTTAGGGTCGTCAATCCTAGTTAATCACATACGGTAGGCAAGTTGTAGGGCATCACCCCTACTGGAAACAGTGGAAAGGTAAATTCAAGTGTTTATACTCGAGGTCACTACAAAAGGCTCGTCACCTTAGCGTAGGCCGACAGCTCGAATACAGTGTCGCATACACCACCATATTCGGCTCACGAGTTTGGGTTGCTCACTAGTCACTACGGGGAGACTCATCACCCCAGCGTAGGTCGACAGCTCGACTATGGTGTCTTATACACCACCATGTCCGGCTCATGAGTCTTAGAGGATCTTGGTACCATGTTTGAAATAGGTTTTACATTGGTAAGTGGTACCTTAGATTCAAGCAATAGTGTCCATACATGGTAAACACACAATAGGCCAATCGGGTTATTTGACAAGTTCGATTGGTACGAGCGTATACTAAATTAATCGACATGTAGTGCATAAGTACTCCAAGTGGCCTAACCACTGTCGACAATCACTGTACGGCTCGAATTCATCGAACTTATCCAATGTGGCGAAACTAGTTCGGTCACTCAATCAGGAACCGTTACCAATTGCCTAGACTACGCAGTAGTCCCAATCATACTCAAATGCAATAGGTAGTGATATATGTTAATCATAACCGTATTTAACAAACGATTTAAACATAATTCTCATTTGAGCATTTTATCAAACACATTGAACATGTTAATATACATATGCATTTCATCCATAAATCACATAGTGGCAATTTACATTATATGAAGAAAATTATAGATATGGATAAGGTAGTTGAGAATCCTATCTCAACACCCTTATTAAAAGCGATACATCAAACAATTTCTCATTTAGTTATTTTATCAAACACTTAAGCTACACATTACTACATCGTGAACTAAATTAGTTATAGCATATATTATGGCAAATCCTTTTACAAAGGAGTTGTCATACATACAACAAACATGTATTCTAGATTAATAGTCATGGTAAGCATAAATCAAAATTGCGCTTTCATTCAAACATTTCAACAAACACATGGAATGCATTATATATTCACATAGTTTACACACATGTATAGTTTATCGAATACATCGTAACTAAGATCATATGGTAGCAATCAAGTCATACATAAATTATTGCTGACATTAAAAGCCTTGAAAACCTTAACCTAAATGTTTATAGTCCACACCTTTCGTCGGATAACTCATTTCAAACTCGGTTCAAATCCTACGCTCCCGTCTACAGAACAATGGTTATCTAAATCACGAAATAGGTTAGCTATTTCATCGATTCCTCTATTTGGATTCCTAAAACAAGATTAAGGATAGGATTTCTTACTCAAATTGAAGTAGGAATGGCTCGTGTAGCGATGGTGGGGAGGCGATTCAGTACATGGTATAGTGGGAGTGAATCCCAACAATGATCTCCCAAACTCTCACTCTACTCCTCACTCTTTTCTCCTCTTTTCCCTTATCTCACCTAGGGTTTAAGAAATTCATATCGAATGAGAGAGGGGTGGTTTAAGGGCCTTATATAGGCTTAGAAGTGATGTAAATGGCCCTAGGGCTATGGTATACTTAGGTTATAGCCAAAGGGTGCCTATTTTTGACAAACAGGGCCCTTAGGAAGGTCCATTTCTCACCTAAGTCATGAAGCAATTTCCCTGACAATGGATCTATGCTAGGACTGTGTTTATGGTGCGATCTGACAAACTGATCGACCGTGAAGGACCAGTATCAAATCAATGGTCGTCGTCCCTCGATTAGGGCCACAAGTATACTAATTGGTGCAGGAAAATTTTCCTGATCCATAGGTGTAGTTGGATCAAAAACTGACGTTTAAAGTCTTCAACTTCGTCCGCATGAGAATGGTCCAATTCACTAAAGTTTGAGATCATTTTCTAAAGATATTCCTGTTTCTCACACACTTCACTCAAGGCTCAAGTTATGTGTTTCTGGAAACTATTTGAGTTCAATTCCCGCAGTGGTTGTCAAGCCCAATATGATAGTCGTAACCCTATAGTTTCGCGGTCATCGGACTTTCAACGCGCAGTCCAAGTGTGATACGGCGTTTCAATGTGCTCCCGAGAGCAATTGGGTTTTGAAATTTCCCCGAGGTTTCCAGGTAATGTTGAGCTAACGATTTTTATGGTTTTAGGTCTTGCAGTTTGTATCGATAGTGGTCCAAGCTAATCCACCAATTAATTTAGTTTATTACTTAATATATTTTCGTCTAATTTTCATAGTATACGGTCTTTAGGGATTTCTGCCTGAGGTGATACTCAGGTCTTTGTACAGATTTTTTTAAGACGTTACAATCTACACCCCTTAAAGAAAAATTTCATCCCCAAAATTAATACCTTTTCATACTCCTCGAGGATCTGAAGGTAGTTCTTACAGACTTTGGCTTTTATTTCCTAAGTAGCCTCTTCCTCAGTGTGGTGAGTCCATAATATTTTCACAAGTGGGATAACTTTGCTGCGTAGCACCTGTTCCTTCCTATCCAAAATCACGTTAGTCGCAGTACATAGGTAGCATCTTCACTTAGCTGCACCTGCTACCACTTGATAACGTGAGTGGGATCAGGAACATATTTATTCAGCATGGACACGTGAAATACGTTGTGCATGCCGGCCAGTGGTGTGGGTAAGGTGAGACGGTATACTACCACACCCACTCAGTCTAGAATATGGAATGACCCAATAAATCACAGTGTGAGTTTCCCTTTCTTGCCAAATCGAAGGACTCCCTTCATAGGGGAAACCTTAAGGAATACATGGTTCCCGACTTCGAATTCCAACTGTCGTCGTCGGGTATCGGCGTAACTCTTCTGTCTACTCTATGCTGCAAGGATTTGGCATCTAATAATATCAATCTTTTCTGAGGTCGCTTGAACTAAATTTGGGCCAATTAGACTCTTCTCACCAACTTTCGCCCAATAATGCGGTGCTTGACATGGGCGCCCATACAATACTTCATAGGGAGCCATGTTAATGCTTACTTGGAAGCTATTGTTATAAGTAAACTCGGCATCGGGAAGGTAGTTATCCCAACTATCCTTGAAATTAAACACACATGCTCACAACATATCTTCAAGTATCTAATTTACTCATTCCGTCTACCCATCGGTTTATGGGTGGAACGCGGTATTGAACTTCAGTTGCACCCCCATTGCTTCTTGGATTCAAGTCCAGAAAATGGATGTGAATCGCGTGTCTCGATCCAACATAATCTCCATGGGCATTCCATATAGTCGTACAATCTCCTTGATGTACAGCTTGGCTAAATCATCTGTTGAGTTTGAAACTCTAATCGGGAGGAAATGAGTCGATTTCTTCAATCGGTCCACAATCACCCAAATGGAGTCATGTTCCTTCTTCATCTTCGGTAACCCGAAAATAAAGTTTATAGATATGAAGTCCCATTTCCATTCAGCTATGGGCATGGGCTGAAGTAAATTAGGAGGTCGGAGATGCTCGGCCTTGACTTACTAGCACGTCAGACAACGGGATACATAATCTGTTATGTGGGCCTTCATGTTATTCCACCAGAACGAACGCTTGATGTCTCTATACATCTTTGTACTGCCCGGATGCATTGCCATCCTTGAATTGGAGAGGGGTCCAGGACTTCCTTTCTCAAGTCATGGAGGTTCAGGACGCATAGGCGGCCACGATATCTCAAACCTCCATCTAAGCCAACCCTCCATTCGAAGTCTTCACTGTCACTTGCTCGCCTTCTCATCTTCACCAACAGTTCGTCTTCTTTCTGTGCCGTAATAATTCGGTCATCAATAAGCGGATGTACATGGATGTGTGCGACGCTCTCGAACGGCTCTTCTACTGTAAGCCTCTGTTCCAAGTCTTGCACAAACTCTACCATATTCCATTCTTCTATCATCAATGAAGCTATAAATTCTATTGTTTTCTTGCGGCTCAACGCATCAATCACAAGGTTGGCCTTACTAGGATGGTAGGAGACCTCAAACTTGAAGTCTTTCAAGGTTTCTATCCAACGTCGTTGCCTCATATTCGGGTCTCTCTGCATGAATATGTACTTGAGGCTCTTGTGGTAAAAAAAGAGCTCGAACTCCTCTTCATAGAGGTAATGTCTCCAGAGTTTTAATACAAAAATAACTGTCGCCAATTTCAGGTCGTGTGTGGGGTAATTTTCTTCGTGCTTCCTCAACTATCACGAGGCATAGGTGATCACCCTATCCTTCTGCATAAGAACACATCCCAAACCAACACAAGATGCATCGATGTATATATTATATTTAACCCCTTACTCTGGCAATACTAGCATGGGTGTGGACATCGGCTTGTCCTTTAATTCCTGAAAGGCTACTTCTGCTTTCTCGTTCTAAGCAAACTTAAGATCCTTTCGAGTGAGTTGAGACAATGGTCTAGCTATCTTGGAAAAGTCTTTGATAAACCTACAATAGAGGAAACTCCTCACTTTTGTAACTGAACCAGGCTATTCCTAGTCCTGTACCACGGTGACCTTAGCAAGGTCTAGGGTAATACCTTCCTTAGACACCACGTGCCTCAGAAACTTAACTTCTTCCTTCCAGAAGTCACATTTTCGGTATTGAGCAAACAACTGATTTTTCCTAAGAGTATTGAAGACTGCTCCTAGGTGTTCTTCATGATCCTTTCGGATCTTAGAGTATATCAAAATGTCATCTATAAATATGATGATGAATCGATACAAATACGGCTGAAATACCCGGTTCATGAGGTCCATGAATACAGCGGTGCATTTGTAAGTCCGAACGACATTACGAGAAATTCATAATGCCCAAACTGGTTCTGAATGCTATTTTCTGTACGTCTTCATCCCTGACGCGTAACTGATGATACTCTAACTGCAGGTCAATCTTAGAGAAATATCGTGCCCCTTTCAACTGGTCAAACAGATCATCTATCCCAGGTAAAAGATACTTGTTCTTCACTATCACTTAGTTCAACCTGCGATAATCAATACCCAATCGCAGCGATCCGTCCTTCTTTATAAATAAAACAGGTGCTCCCCAAGGAGATACGCTAGGCCGTATAAAACCTACATCCAACAGATCATCAATTTGTCTCCTCAATTCTTCCATTTCACATTGAGGCATACGATACGTCGGTAAAGAAATGGGTGTCGCACCAGGCAAAAGGTCGAGAGTAGAGTCGATCTCGCACTGAGGAGGTAGTCCAGGTATCGTCCTGAATACATCCATGAAATCTTGGACTACAGGCATGTCCCCAAGTGTCGGGCCATCAACATTCTATAATAAGGAAGCGTAACAACTTATACGGTAGGGCCAACTGACCTGAACTGGGAAAGTAAAGGTCATGCCCTTAGGTCCATAGGTTGTCACCATTCTGGTATCGCAATCGATGTCTGCCTTCACTTCGATGAGCCAATCTATGCTGAGGATGACGTCGTAATGATGTAACAAGGTGACAATCAGGTCAATGTGTACCATTCTGCTCCTTAAGTCTATCGGGCAATCTTTACAAAACTTAGTAGCATCGGAGATAGTCCCTGTTATAGTAAGGACTCTCACCCCAACCATATGAGTAGTGCTCAACCTTAAGCGCTTGACTGAAGAGCAAGATATTATTGAAATAGCGGACCTAGTGTCCAACAATAGAAATACAGGTGTAACTTGAATTTGGGCAGTGACTTCAAAGGCTAAAGGCACTGCAGTTGCTATCTTAGATGCACTAGCTGCAAGTGCATGTAAACGTGCCTATTGAGGATGATTCAGTTATGCTGTCATAGGTCATTGAGGTGGCTTATTTCAAGGTACAGGTGGTCGGTAAAATGGTTGTACTGGCGGTGCCGATCGTAGAGGTGGAGCTGATATAGCTTGTGGTGGCTGACGATTAATCTTATGAGGCCGTGTAAAACCATTATCCCTCATCTTAGTAAAACAATAAGTATCTAAATGGCCCATCCTCTTATAATAGGTACACCATAGATCTTATTAACTCTGCTGGTTTAGTGGAGCCATAATCCTGGGAGGTAAGTCTACACGTGGCCTCTTGCCAAGGAACGGTCGGTCGACAATTTAGGCCAAGGCCTTGGGCCCACTGGTAAACGTGTACAAGATAGTCTATCTCCATCCTGCTCAGCTCGTAAGGACATGTTCACTAGCTCAGCATAGTTGGGAATGCTAGTGCAACACATCTTCGTGCGGATATCAGGCCACATATCATCTTAAAAATGTCGCATTTTCATTGGCTCATCTGCTAGGATCAAAAGACCATATCTGGCTAGCTCTGTAAATCTATTTTCATATTCTAATATAGTCATTCCTCCCTGTCAGAGGCGAAGGAACTAGAAAAGAGGAGTGTAGCTTTAAATGACATAAATCACATACCAATTCTCAATTGTTAAGGTATATGTAAGAGAAGACAATCACAATTCATACTAGCATTTCATAGAATTTCATGCATAATTAAGAGCAGAAAGATATGGTAAGATATATGAATTATAAGATAGCCATTAACAAAAATATCCAAAATAAGAACTGCCCAAGCTTGGTAGTATTTCATCATCCATCCTAGTCAACACAACCAAATATCTAGTGTGAGACCCGTATCCTAGCCCGTACCATTCTGTAGGCTTCTGCGGTCCTCCCAGTGGAATTTTGGTGACCCGTAATCTATAAGCGGCATTTGCGTGTGACCCTAAGTCATATCCCGTATTCCAGAGTGAGCTCGACCCTAGACTTATATCCTTACGACCGCGTCGTCGCCGCGATTCCGACACGGCGTCTCGCGCACTGAGGTGATACCCGGGCCAGGAGAATTGGGGCCATGTTTAGTTTGAGAAAAATGCCGCGCTTTGTAAAACCCAAGAGAAATATCCCATCAATCACCTCACATGTCAAGTACAACACCCAACCCCAAAGTTAACTCTCTCTCTTACACATCCCTTACATGTTAAGTACACTAACATCACTCACTCACCCATCACTCACCTTTTCACCCATCACCCTCTTACATCACCTCTCTCTCTCATCTCTCTCACATTTCAGAACTCCATCTCCTAAGCAACCATGAGAGAGGTGGACGTCCATAAGAGATAAGCTAGGTGTGGCCCACCTTCCTATCACCTAATCCCTCCATCCAAAGTCCATCTCGACTATTGAATCGCACCCCTTGGAGCTCTAGATCCCATTGGCGAAAGAAGGAAGAGGAGATTGACAGTGGGTGATTTTATTTTGTGATTTGAGGGCCCACTTATGGTGGGACCCATCTTGATATATGCATTGGATAGAGAGGAGCCCATAGTGACGAGGCCCCTCTACTACTCTGATTTCTCTCTCTCTTTCTCTATCTCTTTTGTGATGACCGTATGGCCCACCTGATGTGTACAACACATCCAGACTACCTGTGTGTACCCCACTTGGCGTGCGTTTACATCCAGGCTATCCATCCATTCGTTGGACGTCCAACATCCCTGGATGAAGGCGGAACACAAATATCAGCTGGATGTGGGACCCACGGATGTAGGTGCTGCACCCACATCATCCAGCAGGCGAACATGGCTCCACCTTGACGTAGGTACCTTGATCCTCACCATTCACTGTCTGGACAGTGGGACCCAACCTACTGCATGGACATCAGCAGCCCTGAGGGTCTGATCATGAGGTATGTGTTATAATCTAGATCGTCCACTCATGTGGACTCCACCTTGATGTATGAATTTGATCCACACCGTCCATGTGTATGGGAGGGTGGGCCCTGATGTATGTGGGCCACACTGTGATGAATATGTTTATATCCATTCCGTCCAACGTGGACCCACCTTTGCTGTATATATATCAAATCATTTATCTGCTGGGTCCCATATAGCAGGTAGTTGCAGTGGAGGATTGAACATCCACCATTGAAATCCCTTTACATCACAAAAGTTCTAGATCCATATGAAATTTGTTTTCCCCTTTATTCAGGTCTTTGTGACCTTAACAATAGATTAGATGACAATAAACATTATGGTGGACCCCACGTGGGACCCACCTGTGAAGCAGATTGGCTGGTGTACGCATACACCGCCCATGTATGTGGACCCCACCTATATACCTGTTGTATATAACATTAGCAAGTGTTGTGGGGCTAGCCATGATGTATATTTTGATCCACACCATCCAGAATGTATGGACGGTGCTGGACCACTTTTGGATGATGCTGTGGACCTCACCTCGATGTATGTTTCATATCCACATCGTCTAGAGTGTTTGGACAGTGTTGGACAATGTGTGGACGGTGCTGATTTACATGGACAAGGGTTAGACGGTGCTGATTTGTACG
Organism: Magnolia sinica; assembly: GCF_029962835.1. Lineage (NCBI taxonomy): Eukaryota > Viridiplantae > Streptophyta > Magnoliopsida > Magnoliales > Magnoliaceae > Magnolia > Magnolia sinica. The sequence goes on along the minus strand of NC_080573.1, from coordinate 67,192,008 downwards.
TCCAATGTTGGACAGTGCTGGTCATCATTAGTGGTCATGTGCCCCATAGAATGAAAGTATATAGTGATACACATGTTATACCTGTAACTAGTGAAATGATTTTTAGTGTGGTCCAAGCCCATTGAGGCCCATTGTGCAGCCCATCCATGGAGCCCACCTGTTTGTATTTTAGGCCCATGTGATGCGGCCCATAGTGATGTGTATTAGACCCATGAGATGCGCCCCATAGTGATGTGCATTAGGCCCACATGAGCGGACCATAGTGATATGTGTTAGGCCCGTATGAGCGGCCCATAGTGATATGTGTTAGGCCCGTATGAGCGGTCCATAGTGAAGTGCATTAGGCCCATGTGAGCAGCCCATAGTAATGTGTATTAGGCCAATGTGATGCGGCCCATAGTGATGTGTATTAGGCCCATTGTGATGTATTTTCGGCCCATTTGGTAAGGCCTATTGTGATGTATTTTTCGTCTCATGTATTGTGGCCCATTTGACATATATGGGGCCCATGTATTGCAATCCATTGTGATGTACATGAGGTCCATGAGCGAGACCCAATGTGATGCATATGTAGCCCATAAGTGAGCCCCATCATGATGTGTATTAAGCCCTTAAGAGAGGCCCATGGTGATGTATATTGGGCCATTGTGTGAGGCCATGGGCCCATGATACGTTTGACTCTAAGTGGGCCACTCATTGGGAGCAATGTTGGTTAAATGTCCAATTGATAGGCGATGATGGTTAAATGTCCACATTGTGACCTTCCCTTAGGCCGATTCCGATTGTCGACGTCGATTGTCAAGGTTGATTGTATAGGCCGATTATTGAGGCCGATTATCAATGTCGATTATCGGTGCCAGTTGTCGATGCTGATTATGAGTATGTGACGGTATAACATCATGATACATGCCCATACACATCACTTACATGTTTGTTATGAGATGTGATTGACCATTACATATGCCATAGGGCAGGTTGTTTATGGGACTCCCTGAGAGATGAGTTGCCCCACATCAGCGCACGATATACGCAGGATTGATGCATGATTAGACTGTGTAATTCATACATCTTGTATTTTGTGATATGACCACCGTATGCCCTAACGACATCAAGGTCGTGGCCTTCACAGGCATGTCGTGGATGGCTAAATGGGAAACCAAAAATATTTGGTTCTAGCATCGGGCTACCATAGATGGCCCTGGGTGAAAATCTCTAAACCCTCTTGGTACCAGAGGATGCCCCAACGTCTAAACCGAGTGGATATATATAAGCGCATGAGGGCCGTATACCAGTAGGCCGCGTCTCCCATTGTGTCGTGGTCGGTTGAGAGGGGGTGTGGCCTTACCCACCTGAGGGAGTAGGCAATGTTAAGCTGAGTCTGACCAACTTGAGGAATGGGTCCGCTATCGATGAGTGGGGCCCGATATTGGCAGGTGGATAGTGAGGTCTCTTTCACTTATCCAATTGTGCTCTAGGATATGGGTGGCAGCTAGCATGGAGTGCAATAGACTCCGGTGATAATCCTAGAGATGTACAGTACTGATATGTGGACTTATTGAGCAAGAGTTGCATACTCATTCATTCATTCATTCACTATCCACTCAGGCTGGTGTGAGTAACTATTTGTTACGTGTACCTTCGCAATGGTCAAGATTTCAGTTGGGGTACGTGACTAACCTAAGATTAGGAGTTTACAATATTGAGTCCGACTATCCAAATTTAGGTATGAGACTGGTCTGGATAGAAGTCCCTTGTGGTGGACCCCGTAGCATATGATACTATGTACTATCATGCCGACTTCACACCCCAGCCTAGTCATTTCATTCACATCGCATTTGCATAGTCGATCCGCATTGCATAGTTGATCTACATTGCTTTCTCAGTATATGATATTGGCTTATTATGTTTTTGCATCGCATAGCCTAGATAAGGCTGATGGTATTTATGAACTTGCAAGTATGTTTCTGCATTACTCTAATAATTGTACGATTTATGGATTGCCAATATTTCCACTTACTTTGATAATTGTACGATTTATGGATTGCCAGTATTTTCACTTACTCTGATAATTATATGCTTGGCACGTACATCGCACACACTTTCACCACCCTTTAAGCTTTCGATAAGCTTATGCACGATAGATGCGTGCAGGTGGCGTTAGGTTGCACTAGCGTTGAGCTTGGAGCGTGCAGTAGTCTTCTGGAGCATCGATTTTTTATATATGTATTTCCCCTTTAGTATTATATTCGAATGTTTATATTAGTGGATATGCGATGATGATGATGTTGCCTTTGTGATTTAGGTAAACTTGTGGTTATGCTTCTTATGAGATAAATGTACATTGGAAAATCCTCCTTGTAGGATCCCATGATCAGAATCTGGCATATGGGCACTGGGAGCCGAGAATGGGGTATTACGGAGGCTGTCGGTATCGGCTTCGACGATCAGGAATTTTGTGAGCCCGATTTCCAAGTTTAGGGCATGACATCTAGCCCAACCATGGGCTTACAAAAAAAAATATTTTCCTCATGCAGAGGATATCAACAAACCATGCAAAAAAAAAACATTAGACTTTTCATGTTAGCTAGCCACCACATACCACACATGACTGCAGGACATTCAAAAAGATATCCATGCCCATAAGTGCGAATGAGTAGTCGATGTATGTAGTGGCATGAGAGCTAACGACTTTAAGGTGCTGATGCCGAGGAGGATGGTGTTGTATCATCTCAACGGCATGTTAGCAGATCAATGAGTTGTTGGACTGAGTGTTGTACGCTAGACACCATTTTCTCTAATGCCGAGAACCGCGCATCATGTCTCTCTAGCTTATCCTCTATTCAAGCCAATCCACGCTGCATAATCCCGACCCTATCTTAGTGAAACTTGAAGCTTTGGGTTTGAGCCGAACCACTCGGAGCTGGAACTTGTTGTGGTTCTAGAGGATCTCCACCTAGTGACGCTGCACCTTCTCCCATCTCACCACCTTCATGAATAACTTCCTCAGATTGTTCTTCTGGATAGGGATGAAATTTAAGATCCAGTTTTCAAATATTGACTTCGTTAAAATGCTTGAGAGGACGCTCAGGATCGGCTGTCCAAGGAATACCGTTTATATCGCATATCACATGAATGATGTGAGGAAAGGGCAAATGAACTTCTCTAGACTGGTGGATGACACTTGTCAATTGGTGAAGGATCAAGGTAAGTAAACACAGTTTGACTCCAGTGGCAACACAATACATAGCCATGACCATGAATCCAGTAAGATCCGCTTGATTGGGTTCTCGAGGGTAAGGGTTGGAGCAGAATATTCCATGCAGTGCTCGGTACTTAGGGTGCATGTATTTTTCTTTCAATGCATTCCTTTGGTACCATGGAATATCTCTATCCTGACATAGGAATTTGGTGATTGTGGAGCGAGTGATAGAGTTCTCAAGGTCAAGATCAGACAACCCGACTGAAGACAGGGTAAGATCGAACATACTGGCAATGGATTCCGTAGTGATTTCAGCGCTATCATCCCTGACAGTCACTATAATGGATGGTGGGTCTAAGACTGGAGAATCACAATATGTAAGAAAATGGTAGGTTCGCTCATCATAACTTGGACCGCCGAAATCAAGAAGGGGCAGCTAGTCGATTGCATCTAATAGAGGTTCCACATTTTAGGGTTTGATGCATTCCCTATCAACTCTACGTTCATACACCAAGCGCCTCCCTGCATATTTTTCAAGAATATGTGGAGGACCCATAATAGTATGTGGTGGTCTAGATGCCATAGCCGGAGCTTCCTTATGAGACAATTACCGAGTAGAGGAGCTTCGTGGGCATGTAGGGGATCGTTGAGACTGAGCCCTTCCTCATTCTCTGGAGGCCACAGATTTCTTTTCGGTAGGCCTGGATGACTCACCGATGTTAGGAGATTTTCCTTTATCCTTACTCATTTGAATAACTCAGAAGGAAATGTCAAAGAAAAAGGAATCTGATAAGACTGAAGATTATGAGGACCAACTCAAAATTTCCAAATGAAGGTTGTCAATCAATCTAGAAAGGCCCTAACACAATGAAGTATATGTTGAGGATTCAAGAGTATGTACAAGAGCTTACCTGATTCAAGTCACCCTAGATGGCAGACAGTCGACAAAAGATGAGAGACACGGAAGAAATTTCTAGAGAAATCGATCAGGGAAGCAAAAATGAATTTTTCCCGCTCGTCCGCTATTTATCGGGCGGTGACCTTCGATATCATCAAAGTTTTATTCGATGAGATCGATATACCCCATTTGATGTTATCAAAGAGGTCCTCGATAACATTCTAGAACATGTGATGCTTTTAATTCCGAAGGGGCGTCGATGATATCGATATTTGTTCGATCTAATCGAGGATTCATACGATTCATCGACAGACTAATCGAAGAGAAGGTGTATAACATTCATTTTAGTATTTCAATGTTCTTTCATATATGTGTAACTTAGTATATTTTCATATCAGTCTGTATACACCTCAAAATTTGTACAAATGTTGTACCAACCAAAATTATAAACATCAGTAATGTTTATCCACAAAAAGAAGTTCCTGAGGTATAAAAACCACTAATATATCATGATAATCATAAAAAAAATGCATCATGTGCATGCATTTAACCAGACTTAGGTGCTATAGTCTAGATATGTATTTCATGCTCAATTGTTACTAAGCATATGGATCAAACTTTCCATTTCCTTTAATAACATAACAGTGGTCACTGGTGCGAAGACCCTTCATAACGGATTTTCCTGTTAAGTCCAGAATCTTGCACTTTTGTTTGTCAAAGGTAACCACACGTTTGTTATCACATATTTGAGAGATGCTTAAAAGATTATGAGTCAATCCTTTTATACAAAAAGCATTCTCCTTTTTGAGCATTTCCATTCCTTCTATGGTTCAACACTGCAAAAACTATCCCATCATCAAGATCTGAATAATTTGAGAGAAGGGATTTGTCACATGTGACATGTCTTGAGCACCCACTGTCTAGATACCATTTAGTACTATTGCTTGTTGAATGATTTGAGTGAATAACAAGACAAATTTTCTTTTCTTTCACTTCCCATTTTGTGACTGGATTTTTTATTATGGTTGTTTTTGCTTCATTAAGGATTTTAGTAGGCATGTTGGGTAACTGAATCACGTTTCCTTGTTTCATAAATTCATTTGTTTTTTGATTTAGTTCAACCACTTGATTCAATAGCTCCTTCATTCTCTTAGTCATTCTGGGTGGAGATGGATGAGTTCCTTTTGCCATATTGTTTAGTGGACTTTGGTATTTTGTATTGATTTTTCGGTTTGTCTATGTTTACCAGTATAATTCGGACCGGAATTAGATTGAGTCCACCTAGGAGCAATACATTCAAATTTGAAATGGCAGGAGTCTCCACATGAGTGACAGATAGAAGTTGCTTTTGTGTTACTTCCTGATGTAACTAATTTCTCAAACATTAGTGCTGCATTTTTGGATTTTGATTTGAATTTATCATATCTTAATCCACTGTTGTCTTTTCTAGGTCTTCCCATCCCTAAGAGTTTTTCCAATTTTTCACTACTCTGAGAAAATTTATAATTCAGTTCAACATATTTTGGCATTTCTCTACATCAAACATGAGTGTGTGATTCTCATTCTTTAGATGCACATTTTCTTCTTTTAATAGATTAATATGTTTTGTCTGTTTTGATGATTTAGATTTGAGAGATAGATTGATTCTTTCCAACTTATCATTTTCAGGGTGATATTGCTATAGATCATTGATTAGGTGTATATTGGCTTCTGAAGTTTTATCTAGATCCATTTGCAGCAATTTATTTTTATTTTCACTAATCCCAAGTCTTTTAAGGATATTGATGCTATGGATATAAAGTTGATTATAAGCATCTTGCAGTTTGTCCTTCTCTTCATCTTCTTCTTCTTTCTCTGTCTCCTCGTCATCAGATGGGAATGATTCAGTGGCTTGAGGTTCTTTGATTTTCTCAATTTTCATGGGAGTTTTGGAGGCTATAGAGACCATAAGAATTTTTAGGGATTTTTGGTCTCCATCACTCTCTGAGTCACTACATTCTGAATTTGACTCTTCAATATCATCCCATGTAGTTGCCATTGCCTTTCCTTTAGTTTTCCTATTTGGACATTCAGTGGACAGGTGTCCAAACTTTCGGCAAGTGTAACATTGTGGTTCTTTGGACTTTTTACCAGATTTACCTGTAAAATGTTTGTTATCCAACTGTCTTCTTTTAAATGGTCGGCCACAGTTTTTATGGAAGAATTTTCTGAGCCGTTGAGCCAACAGAGCCACTTCCTCATCTTCATTCTCCGTTTCACCTTCATCTTCCTCATTTGTAATGTTCTTTGAAGTTTTGAGGATAGTATTTTTGGGTTTAGGAGTTTACTTGAAGTGTAGTTCAAATGTTTGTAGGAAACCTACAAGTTCTTCTACTTTCATTTCATCCATGTTTATACATTCTTCAATAGTTGTAACTTTTGAGTTAAATCATTCTGGTAAGGATCTCAGAATTTTCCTACATATTTTTGGAACCAGAACTTTTTCTCTTAATCCACCCATGGAGTTGTAGATGATGTTTAGTTTTGGGAAAAATTCCATAAAGGTCTCATGCTCTTCCATTCTGAGACTTTTAAGTTGTGATGTTAGGAGTTGCAGCTTGAATCTTTTTACTGTGCTGGTTCCCTCATGAGTTGTTTCCAACAAGTCCCATGCTTCTTTACCTATACCACACATATTGATTTGATTAAAGACTTCTTAGGACACAACATAGTAGATAACATTCATTGCTTTAGCTTCAGACGTTTGTTTTTCTTTATCGAATGTTGTCCACATTTCTTTGGATTTTGGTTTGGTGATAGTTGTGCCATTTTTAAGTACTATTTGTTCGGTTAGTGGCACATATCCTTTTTCAACAATGTCCCGAACATCATGATCCAAAGATCTCAGAAAGTAGTGCATCCTAACCTCCAGTATGCATGATTTGATCCATCAAATATAGGAGGTCTAGTTACAGATAAGCCCTCTTCTTTGGTCATATTACCAACTTTAGTCAAGATCACTCTCTAGGTGGTGAATCCCTTAAGAGAGACCTGCTTTGATACCAATTGAAATTCCGGTAATGACCGCTTCAGTCGAAGTGGGAATATGCCAAGATGTCCTAGAGGAGGGTGAATAGGGCTTTTTAAAATTTTATGATGATTTAGAAATTATCAACCCTATCCTGCAGTAATATGCAAATAGTAGGATTTCTTCAATGTAACTCTATTGGCTTCCAAGCCAAATAGAAGATCTAATCATAAGACTATTTAAAACATAAACAAGCTGTAAAACATAGTTCATGATGGATGTGATTGTGTGTGAGATGTAATTCTAATTAGTTCTAGGTAATCATGTAAACGTGCATTATGAAAACATTTAGAGATATCACACAAGCAGTAAGAGTAAATAGAAATCCCAAACACAGTCATTTTTATAGTGGTTTAACTGCGTGTTTACTCCACTTTCAGAGGACGCACTCAACCCTTGAATGTATCAGATCTTACTAGCGAAGGTTTTAAATCATGTTCACCTCAAAACTAGTACAACCTACACAAGGCTGACTCTAGGACCTACAGAAGGTACCTAACATGTCTCTACGAGACACAAGCTTATTCCCCACATAGGAGCAAGGGCCAACACACAACACCCAGATTTTAAGCCACACAGGTCAAGGATCCACACAAGGAACTTAACAGTTTATGCCCTAAACAAGAGTAAAGGTCAACACATAGCACCTAGGTTTTAGACCACATAGGTCAAGGACCTACACAAGGACCTAAGTTTATGCTCTCCATAGAGCAAGAGTCAACACACATCACCCCCACATACTCTCCTGTTGGAGGCCTCCTATAAGGACTTGAAAGGGGTGAGAAACACTTTTGACCCAATCCTACAAAAGGAATGATCAAAAGGGTCTTTGGACTTTAGTGACTTACAAATAAGTAGATGAGCCCCATTAAGCCCGTTGATGAAGATCTCCTCCTTTGATGATGAAGAATCTTCAGCTCCCTCGAACTGCAACTCAGATGATGTTCCCATGTGAGGCATTAAGTTGGGTCAAGGTTATGTTGGAATCCTACTCTATTAAAAGTTTTCTTATATTATAAATAGAGTGTTTCTAAGCATCTATGCATTCAAGCTATCCCAGCTCAATGATTTGTCATTAAGCCGGTAGCTGTAGCATCCTTAAATGCGAAAGTTCATTCCCCAATCCACTATATTAAATATCAATGATGAGGGTAGATTGGAGGATGAACTCCTATGAGAGAAAAAGGCTTAGGGTATATGATCTAAATTAAAAACTCAAAAGCTCTATCTATTTTCTCACTTGATAACCAAAGGCAAGCTCTCTTTAAATAGGTAAAAATTTCCAATGGAAATAAAATAGACATTTTTTTATAAAGTTCGATATCATCGAGCAAGATTCGATAACATCGAGCGTATACTCTCGATACCATCGAATGGTCGCTCGATGACATGAACTCAAACTGTCACACGCTTTTGAACCATTTTGCCAACAAGTCAAGGATATCGAACAATCTTTGATGTCATCAAATTTCGAACTCCGATTTCATCGATGCAAGGTTCAATTCCTTGACATTTGAAAATATGAGAGCAGACGTGCCTTTGAATCATAACAAGTATTGATATAATTGAGCATCCCTTGATATCATCTAATTTTGAATGTCGATGATATCGATACCAGTTTCGATTCATCGATATTTTCAAAGAATTTTCGTATAAGCTTGCTGGACAGTTTGTGTCCTATTTCGATGAAATTGACCTGGCCTTGATATGATCAATATTTAAATATCGATATCATCAGGTACTCCTCGACACTTAAATGATTTTACCTGAAAGTTTGCTGGTCAAATTTATGTCCTTATCCGATATCATCGAAGGTCAGTCGATATCCTCGAGGTTTGAATTTCGATGATATCGAGGTTGTCTTCGAGATATCAAAAATCACATGATTTTCCTTAACTGCTTTCTGGACACAACTGACCAGATGTCAATTTTATCGAGTCGTCTCGATGAACTCGAGATTTAAAAGTCGATGATATTAACATCCCATCGATTCATCGATAACTCAGTCCAGGATGCATTGTGGTTGTTAGACATCTGAAGTCCTCATTTCGATAACATCGAGTGAGTTTCAAGGACATCAATAACAGAGTTCAATTTCATCGAACCACTTATTGCAGAAAACTTAGTGATTTTCCTGATTTTACAAAATATTTTTCTCACCTTAAACCATAAGTTGTTCTATCTATTTGTAAGGGTTCTATATACCTGGTGTTTTAGGACAGAGGATGTGAGGCTAAGTTTACCTTTGACAAGTTCTGACACACATCCTATTGATGTAGACACTTGAATGATCTTCCTATGGGGCTTACTTGTCTGGCTGACTCAGCACTCACGCTAATTGACAAACCAGGGCACTTTCAGTGGCTAATCTTAACTTGCTTGCTTATCTAACAAGTGCCACATACTTTTTCTATCTTTTTTAGTTTGGGTACGTCATGTAAGTGATCTCTTTTGCTCAATTTATATAGATCTTTATAATTTACATGTCTAAGATGGTTATGCCATAATTTAGTCTCGCTTGTTTAGACCATGTAGCATGAATGATTTATTGAGCAAGAGTCATCAAATATATAGCAATTTTTAGATGTTATACGACCATTTAATATTACATGTCCTTTCTCATTATTTATCTCACATTCATGATCTAAAAATTTTACACTATGTTTGTTATCACAGATCTAAGATATGCTCAGAAGATTATGTTTTAGCCCTTCAATATATAAAACATTTTCAAAGAGAGGTGAGTTGGGAAGTTATATATTACCTTGGCAATAATCTTGCAGTTGCTTCCATCTCTGAGTGTAACTGAGCCATCATTTATTTGGTTGATGTTTGAGAGTATAGCCTTATCACCTATCATGTGTCTCGAACATCCACTATCCAGGTATCATATTGAATGGCTACTTGCTTTGAAAGCTGTGTGGATTACAAGAGCCTTAACCTTTGAAACCTGTTTCATTACGGTTCTAGGTTTCGGAGGATCTCTTACTTTTTGCTGTGTTTGGGAGTTAGAATTTCTCCTGTCTATATATGCCGATCAGTCTTACTAAAGTTGGATTTCAATAGTCTTACTAAAGGAAGTCCATAATTTTATTATCTAAAGAAGGATTTCTATTATTATTCCTTTGATATTTGTAGTAGTTGACACTATTTTTTATATTAGAGGCTTGAAAAGGTTTTGAATTTTTGAAGTTATTCCTTTTATAATTTGATTCCATTAGAGTCTCTGATTTAGAGTTCGAGGATTCTCCTTTTACAAAGGTAGGAAAATAATCCTTAGATTTCAAAGAGTTATTTTTAATATAACCTAGTCTAGACTTGTCACCAGATCACTGAGATGAGGTTAACAATTTTTCAACTTTCTGGTTATCATGGGTATATTTCCAAGTGTCCTTTGAACTCTGAAGATAGGAAACTTCAAGTTTTAATTTCTCATTTTTAGATTTAATTTTTTTACAATTTAGAAAGTTTTAAACTCAAATCTAACTTAGTTTTTTTTTTAAACAGTCAAAAAATTAAGATTTTTCTAAAATAACTTTTTCAAGTTCTAATTGTAATTTAGCATAATTTTCTTTTTGAATTTTCAATTTAGCATCAATCTTACAACTTTTTTTTTTTTGTATGAGGCATCATATATATATTGAAGATCATCTTCATTTACATAATCATTTCTTGAAGTCTCATAATCAAACATATCACAGTCATATGAAGAAGTGATTCTGTGTATAGCCATAAAGTCTTTCAATTCATTTGCATTTTCCTGGTCTGATTCGCCATTTTTTTAATTAGTTTCAGATTCTGATTATTCATCATAAGTAGCTATCTTGCCATTTCTTCTAGATTTATCAAATTTAGGACATTTAGAAGTTAGATGCCCATATTCAGAACAGTTGAAACATTGGGTGTCTTTTGTTTTAGATTTTTCAAAATTTTGAATTTCATTTTCTTTTATCGAATGGTTTTTAAAAATTTGTTCTTTTCTTATTTTTGAAAATTCAATACAATTTCTTTGCAAACATAGCCATATCATCTTCATTTTCTTCAATATCAGAATTTACATTAGAATCCTTTGAATTAGATTTAGAAGATTTAAGAGCAATGGACTTGGTCATAGGAGCTTTGAAATTCAGCTCGTAAGTTTGAAGAGAACCAACTAACTCCTCAACCTTCATAGTATCGGTATCCCTCAATTTCTGTATAGCAGTAACTTTCGAATTAAACTTATTAGGAAGTGATCCCAATATTTTTATGCAAACCTTGCTTTTAGGGATTATATCTCTAAGACCCCACATGGAATTTACTATGTTATTTAGTTTCATATAGAAGTCCATAAAAGACTCGTTAACTTTTATATGAATTTCCTCAAATTTGATTGTGAGGATTTAGATCTTAGATTTTTTGACAATGTAGCTTCCTCCATGTGTCATTTCTAGAATATTTCATGCTTATTTAGTTGTATCACACAAAATGTTTCTTCTGAATTCATCTGGTGATAGAGTGGAAGTTATTGCATTTAAGGCCTTTACATTTGTACTGCTTTCACTTTTTTAAAAAGTTGTCCAAAAAGTATATCCAATTTCTTTCATTGATGTGGCTCCATCTTCCACTACTACTTCCATCATAGGGGAGATCCATTTAGTCACAATGGCTTACCACACACTTTTATTAATGGATTTGAGGAAGATCCTCATCCTGGCTTTCCAATATGAATAGTTATAACTGAAATTGTGGTAGAACTGCTATTACTAAAGTTTAAAGTATGTCCAAATGTCCTAGAGGGGGGTGAATAAGACTTTTCAAAAATTATTTTCTAATAAGAATAAACAATGCCTAACTTTTAATGAAAGAGTAAGGTAAAGTAATTCTATGGCTTCCAAGCCAATAGAGGGACCAAATCATATAGGCTTACACAAGGTTTACATATAAAGAACAAGTCTATTAAGGATAGTGTATATGATAGTGTGTGTGATGTGATCTCTATTAATACTTATGCATTAACTAATTCATGCATCATAAAAGTCATTTGATAAACATAAGCATAATTAGAATAATGCACAAAAAAAAATTCCAAACACAATCATATATAGCGGTTCGGCTATTAGTGCACCCACCATGCACTCATATTTGTCAATCACGTGACGAGTTGTATCAAGTAGTCGGATGAGCCCTTCGCAAAAGAAGACCGACGATGCAACTGGAGTAGAAGCACGAGCTACAAGTTCAAGAAAAGAAAAGCTTCTATAATCTGGATCCTTCATATAGATGACCTTGACCCATAAATAGGAAAACCTTCTTAGATCATCTATATAAGCCATTCTAACCTTATAAGTTCCACCATTATAGAGTTGGCTTTAAGAAAGTTCAAGTTGTTGAATGAATCATAAGATAAATAATTAAAATAGGAAAATCTATCGTAGTTCGGTAGGAGGAGGTGCCACTGAATGGCACCTTCGGTAGTACTGAAGATATCTTCGATACCACCGAAAGTGCGCAAAACAGTCTAGTAGCTTTCAAAGATAATTCGGTACCACTGACTCCTACTGATGTACAAATTTCGATGCCAATGAAAGTAGTAAAATACATCCAGCAACTTTAGGATCTAATTTGGTACCACCGAATAATATTTTGGTGTTACCGAGTGAAATTCGATACTACCGAAGGTTCACTCAGTAAAACCGAAAAATAACTATTTTATATCCGTTGGGACCTTTTCTCTATAAATATAGGACCTAGAACTTTATGGAAAGTGTGGATAGGCATTTCAGAGTCCCTAGGTTTTATTCCTCCAGCTTTTGATTTTTCCATCGATGACTTTGACGTTATGTCAACCTTTTTAAAGATCTTTAATAGGTAGCCTTTTTGAAGATAACTATTTTTAGTTGGGTATTATTATTTTTTAAAAAAAAAACATGATGGGCAAATATCCTAGGCGGGTTCCTTTCATGCAAAATAATCACCAAGTTAACAATTCAATGTTGACTGAAGCTTTAATGTGACTATTAGATGTGGCATGTGAAATCATGACTCGATCAATATTTAAAACTTCTAATCATGGATTAATAACTTGAACTTAACTTTGAAATCTGCAAGTAACTGAATCCAAGGGATATAAATCATCAACATTAAGTATCTTATACTTCTATTTTTTAAAAAATTCTAATTTTTTGCACTTTTTTTAAAAACAATTTTTGCTCAAAGACTAGGAGAACAACTGATTAGGTAACCTAATCCCCCTTCCCCAACATAAAATCTACATTGTCCACAATGTAAAAGAAATAAGCATGTAATGCAAGAGGGGCAACAAAAAGAAAAGGGAAGTGATGGAAAGATAGTACCTAAAGAAGGAATTTTAAGGCTTTTCCAATGATCTCAGTACAAAGATGGGTTAGCACAAAAGACTCAAACGGATAATAAGCAAACTATCCTAAAACAGTGGAAAGCAAACTATCCTAAACAGCAAAAAGCAGTAAACCTAACTATACCTCCGTAAAACTAAGAGGTCAATCCTGATAAACAGGATCATTCAAAGGTATGGACATGTCCTCTGAATCAAAATTTTCAACAAATGGTTTTAAACGGTATCCATTCACTTTAAAATCATTGCCATTGTTTGGATTCTGAATCTCGATGGCCCCATGAGGATAGACATTAGTAACAGTGAAAGGGCCGGTCCAATAAGATTTGAGTTTACTTGGAAAGAGATGTAATCGAGAATTGTACAAAAGGACCTTCTGGCCTGGTGTGAATGATTTTTGAAGAATGTGTTGGTCATCAAGCACCTTTATTCTGTCCCTGTAAATTCTCTAGTTCTCGTATACATCATTCCAGATTTCTTTAAGTTCATTCAATTGAAGTTTCCACAGCGAGCCAACATTGTCCAAATTAAAGTTCATATTTTTAATCACCCAGTAGGCCCTATGTTCCAACTCCACAGGTAAGTTGCAAGCCTTCCCATAGACAAGTCTAAAGGGAGATATTCCAATAGGAGTTTTAAATGCAGTACAGTAAGCTCATAAAGCATTGGTCAAGCGAATTGGCTAATCCTTGTTGTCAGGGTTAACCATTTTTTCTAGTATGTGTTTAATTTTCCTATTGAAAATCTTAGCTTGTCCACTTGTCTGTGGGTAGTATGGGGTGCTCACTTTGTGAGAGATGCCATATTTCTTCATTAAATTTACGAATGACCTATTGTAAAAGTGTGATCCTCCATCACTAATGATGGCTTGAGGTGTTCTGAACCGGGAAAGGATGTTTTCTTTTAAGAATTTAATGAAGGTTTGATGGTCATTGTTCCAACACGGGATCACTTCTACCATTTAGTGACATAGTCTGCTGCTAGTAAAATATATAAATTTCCAAAGGATTGGGGGAATGGTCATATGAAATCGATGCCCCAACAATTAAATACTTCTATGATAAGAATAAGGTTTAAAGGCATCATATTTCTACGGGACAATGCTCCCAATTTCTGACAACGCTCATAAGCTTTGTAAAACTCATAAGTATCCCTGAACATAGTGGGCCAAAACCGCACTGTAGAATTTTGGTCATGGCCTTTTTAGCGGAAAAGTGAACACCACAAGCCTGAGAGTGACAGAAGGAAATGACACTTTGGTGTTCATTGTCTGGCGCACATCTCTTTAAGATTTGGTCTGGGCAATATTTGAATAAATACAGATCATCCCAAAAGAATTTGCGTACCTCGACAAAGAATTTCTTTTTATCTTACGTAGTCCAATGTGTCAGCGTGGAACCTGTGGTAAGATAATTAGCAATATCCACAAACCAAGGTGATTGAGAGACTTTAAACAATTGTTCGTTAGGGAACATGTCATTTATATTTGTCATCTCAAGGGAATCAGAGAGATCAAGGCCGAAAAAGTGATTAACCACTACATTTGCTACTACTCCCTTTTTATCTTTTATTTCTATATTAAATTCCTGGAGTAGAATGATCCATATTATCAAGCGGAGCTTAACATCATTCTTAGAAAGAAGATACTTGAGCACCGCATGATCCGTGTAGATGATGATCTTAGATCCAATCAGGTAAGACCTGTATTTGTCCAAAGAGAATACTACGGCTAAGAGTTCCTTTTTCATAGTAGTGTAATTCACTTGGGTAGGATTTAAGGTTATACTTACGTAATGTATAACGTAGGGCCTCTTATTTTTTTCTGACCTAATATCACACTAAGAGCATAGTCGGACGCATCACACATAAGTTCAAAAGGGATGCTCTAATCGGGTGGCTGCATAATAGGTGTGGTGGTTAACATACCCTTAAGCTTAGAAAAAACTTCCTGGCATTGCTCACTCCACTCGTATGGTACATTCTTTTGAAGTAGATTGTATAAAGGATGAGAGAGGTGACTAAAGTCCTTTATGAATCTTCTATAAAATTTAGCATTTTTTAAGAAGGATCATATGTCACGTATGTTCTTGGGTGGAGGTAAATTAGAGATAAGATCAATCTTAGCCTTATCTACCTCAATTCCTTCGGAAGAGATGATATGTCCCAAGACAATTCCCTTACGAACCATGAAATGACATTTCTCCTAATTAAGTACCAAATTCTTTTCCCCACATCACTTCAGCACATTTTTTAAAATTTCCAAACATTCACTGAAGGATGGAGCAAAGACGAAGAAGTCATCCATGAAGACCTCTAAATATTGCCCTACTATATTAGAAAAAATACTCAACATACATCGCTGAAAAGTAGCGAGAGCATTACATAGTCCAAATGGCATCCTTCGATAAGAAAAGGTATCGTAAGGACATGTAAATGTTGACATTTCATGATCTTCAAGGACTATCTCGATCTGATTGTAACCCGAATATCCATCAATGAAACGATAATATGAATGACCAGCTAGCCTTTCCAAAATTTGATCGATGAAGGGCAAAAGAAAGTTGTCTTTCTTCATGAAGGTATTCAACTTCCTGTAGTCAATGCACATTCTCCAACCGGTAGTGATCCTAGTTAGCACGAGTTCATTGTTGGCATTAGCTACAATGGTGATTCCTAACTTTTTAGGAACCACCTGAGTTGGACTCACCCATTAACTATTGAATATTGGGTATATGATACCCACATCTAATATCTTAAAAACCTCGACCTTAACCACTTCCTTCATGTTTGGATTTAGTATATGTTGTGGTTGTCAGGAGATCTTCGCATTATCCTTGTGATGAATGCGGTGAATACAAATTAAAGGGTCAATTCCCTTGGGGTCCGTAATCGACCATCCAAGGGCTCCTTTGTGCTCAATGAGAGTAGAGATAAGCATACTCTCTTATTCTTGCTCTAGGTGGGAAGAAATCACCACCGGTTATGTCTCATCTTGACCTAAGTAGACATATTTCAAATCAGAGGGTAAAGGTTTTAAGTCAAGCTTCGGTGCCTTGAGGTTAGATGGTAGAGGCACTGCATCAGTTTAGGGAAATTCTTCAAATTGTGCCCTCCACCGATTAACTTTAAGTACCGGCACAGTATCAAGCATGACACCTGCTCCCTAATTGTATCATCATCAAAATCATGGGAGTGTGCCAAGCACATTTTTAGAGGGTCAGAGGATAAGTTCATCAGGGTTCTATCTTCCACAAACGAATCAATCATATTAATGTCATGGGTATTGTCATCATCCTCCGCCTGTTTGCTCATATTGAAGAAAATATTAAGCTCTAATGTCATATTCCCGAAAGATAGATTTATGACTTCATTCCTGCAATTTATAATTACATTTGATGTAGCAAGGAATGGGCGACAAAGGATGACGGGAATTTAAGTGCTCATGTCCACGATGGGTTGAGTATCCAAGAAGATAAAATCTACTCGGTAGTAAAATTTATCAACCTAGACCAACGCATCCTCAATTATTCCTTTTGATACATGAATTGAATGATCGAAAAGTTGTAATGTGGTCCGAGTGGGTTTTAATTCACCCAAACCTAGTTGTTGGTAGACTGAGTAAGGAATCAGATTTACACTCGCTCCTAAATCAAGAAGTGTGTGCTTAATCCAGTAATTCTCAATTACACGAGTGATGGTTGGGCAACCAGGATCTTTCTAATTTTGTGACACATCTTACTTTAGGATGGCAATCACTTTTTCTATCAGAAAAATTCTCTTTTTGATGCTTTGCCGCCTTTTGGTTGTGCATATGTAATGCCCTAAAAATCGAAGGTCGAGCATAGACTCGACTCCTGAGTTCCAATCCATCACTTATGCAACATAGATAATGATGATTAAATGTTGTCCGTATTAGTGCCTTAAACATGGTAGGGATTATACCAAAACAACATATCATACTCCAGAGACAGGTGAATTTTACAAGCGGAAGACTGTATTAGTTGTATAAGATATATGAACTGTAGTAAGTCTCCGAAGTATAATCAGGTTACTAGGTTAAACATGTACATGTATACCCTCAAAATGTACAAAAAAAATATACATGTGTGCTTTAAAATACAATAATAACGAGTGTAATGATAACTAGTCAACATCCCTGTAAGCCCCGTCGATCGGAACACGGTCTACATAGACACGCCTGATAGCTGCATATAGGAGAAACCCTCCTCATCATCCTCAAAGTCCTGCTCTGCCTCGCAGGTTACGCCATCATCTGAACCTACAACAAGGTCTGGTTGGTGTGTACAACACCGTCCCGTAATATGGGAGTGAGTGTTCAACTCAGTAGAACAATAAAGCAAAGCTTAACATGTTATCAATTCAGTCAAGCAGTAATGATAAAGCAGACATATCAGACGTTCCTAGATACTCTTATTAATGCAAGGATGAAATGTAAGCATGATGCATGCCCTCGCCTACACTCCCTCGTGCGACACCATCTTACGGTCGCGGCATGCTTTCTTCCCTCTGTGCTCTTTAACCCAGGGCACATGCAGTGCGATGAAATAAGCGTGATACCGAGTTATTATTAGTCATTTTCATACAGCAGGATTGGGAAGCTAAGGTACCTCCCTTATATCAATTCTCAAACAATGATCCAATCTAGGGTCACCAATCCTAGTAAATCTCATACGATGTTACGGTTCTAGGTCGCTGTAAAGGGCTCGTCACCTTATCAATGCAGGCCTAGTGTACTCTTGTTGCTATGTAAGGGCTCGTCGCCTCTATGCAGTTTTAGCGTACGCTCGAGGTCACTACAAAGGGCTCGTTACCTTATCAGTGTAGGCCGACAGCTCGAATACAGTGTCCCATACCACCGTATTCGGCTCACGAGTCTGGGTTGCTCACTGGTCACTACGGGGAGGCTCGTCACCCCAGCGTAGGCCGACAGCTTGACCACGGTGTCCCATACCACCATGCCCAACTCATGATTCTTAGCGGATCGAGGTACCAAGGTTTAAAAGGGTTTTCACTGGTGAGTTTGGTACCTTAGATTTAAGCAGTAGCGTCCATACATGGTGAACATACATCGGTCAATCGGGTTACTTGACGAGCTCGACTAGTACGAGTGCACATTAAGTTAATCGACATGAAGTGCGTAAGCACTCTGTGTGACCTAACCACTGCCGACATCCCAAGTACGGCTCGGATTCATCAATCACATCTTGTGTGGCGAAACAACCTCAGCCACCTATTCCAAGCCTGTTACCGATTGCCTGGACTATTCCGTAGTTCCAAACACATTCAATTATAACAAATAATCATACAAGCTAATCAGAATAGTAATGGATTAACAATTCCAAACATACAAGCCTGTGAGCATTTGATGGATTTCAACTTAAACATGAATTCACACATATGCAGTGTCTAAGTAAAACAGACAAAGAATACAAGTTACATGGAGAAAATCATACACATCGTTAAGATAGTTGAGAATCTCTTCTCAACGTCCATATAACATATAATTTATTACACACTTGTTCATTCAGACATTTCTACAAGCACTTAGACTACACATTCCAACATACATGACGTATGTTGGTGATAGCACGTTTTAGGGCAAATCCTTTCGCCGAGGAGTTATTACACATACAACTAGCATAAACATATGACAATTAATCATGGTAAACACACGTTCAAATTCTATGCATATACGATACTTTCTACATATACATGGAATACACTAAACTCAATATAGTTCATATATATCAGAAACGCGATACAAACATCGCATTTGGCATGTGAAATTACACCCACATCAATAATAAACCATTAACCGACATTGAAAGCCTTAAAAACCATAACCTATACGTTTATAGTCCGCACCTTTCGCTAGTAGACTTGTAACGAACTCAGTTTTAAAGCTAAGTCTTTGTCTACAGTAGATTGACAACCTATATCATAAATTAGGTTAGCTATTTCATACCTTACACTATCTGAAACCCTACAACAGATTATGGTTAGGTTTTCTTACCTAATAACGAGATTGGTATCGACCGTATAGCGACACAGGAGCGGTGGCTAAGCACGTGGAGCGTCAGGAAAGATCCCAACCTCTATCTCTCACTCTCTCTCTCTCTCTCTCTCTCTCCCCCTCACTTTCCTCTTCTCTTTTCTCTCTTCTTTCCCTTAGGGTTTGCAAATTCGTATGGCATATGAGAGTGGGTGTTTAAGGTCCTTATATAAGCCCAGGTTTGATGGGAATGGCCCCAGGGCCAAGGATACTTAGGTTATATACAAATATGGGTTGTTTCCATCTAATGGAGCACTTTTGGTGGCCCCTTTTCCACGTGCGGTCAGACTTAAGCTCCCTGACCATTAGGCGGAGTTTTCGACCCGATCAGATTTACAGATCAGCCGTGGTGGACCAGTTTCAATTCAACGGTCACGGTCACTCGATAAGGGCCACAAGTACATCGACATGTGTGGGACATTTCTCTGGATCTGAGGCTGTATTTGGGTTAGATTCTGACGGTCTGAATCCTTATATTTAGCCCGTAAGCGATGGGTCTCAGATTACTTAAATTCAGATTTTTATTTCTAAATATTTTCACATTTCTCACACTCTTTGCTCCGAGCTCAAGTTGTGCATTTCTAGACACTATTAAGACTTTATTTTTAAAGGGGTTGTCAAGTCCAGTATTACGGTCTTAACTATATCATTTCAGGGTAATCAGACTCTCGACGTGCGGTCTAGGTCCGATACGGAGTTTCGGTGTGCTCCCGAGAGCAACTGGGTTTTGAGATGGATTCTAGATTTCAGGGTAATGTAGCATCTATGATTCTACACATTTTGAGTCTTGTATTTCATATTTAAAGTAGTTCGAGCTAATTCTATTGATTGTTCAGTTTAGCACTTAACTAAATCGTGCCCTAATTATAATAGAATAAGGTCCTAGGGCAGTTCTACGCCCCTTTCTGGAAATTTTAGTTGGTATATTATTTTAATAATTTTTATAATATTTATTCATCAATTCCACTTCATCCCTACCAAATTTCATTAGATTTTGTGTTGTAGAAAAATTCTAAAAATTCCAGAAGCGGCAGCTGTCCAAACTAATGGTTTTCAGATAGTTGTCACAAAGACCTATATTTAACTATATTAAGTATTTTATTATATTTATTAATTATTTTTATATGAAACTAGAATTATCAAGCTTCAATATGGCTTTTGAATCACCTAAATCGGAGTTATAACGAGGGAGATATGACTTTTCAAAGTTAAACAAACATTATAGAATTTTTCTGCCAAAAACGGTCGTCGGCCCACAGCGGCCCTGCCAGGCCCACTTGGCGGCGAGCCCCTCACCGGTCGCTGGACTCTGAGGTGCCGAATACATGCGGGACCCACCTCAGGTCCCCCCGAATTGTGTCGTTTGGCCCTCGTGTCCGTGTGCGGTATTTTCGGGTCCAATTTACAAACCGAAATGAATTTATTTGACATGCAATATATGATTTTGTGGTAGGAGACGCTAATCTATCCAACTAACCTATTTATTTTATTATATTCCAAAATGTTAAGGGTCAAAAATCCATTTTATCCATTTAGTTACTATTTATGGTAAGTTTTAGTTTCGGTATTATTCTTCATCATATATACCCTAGGATTGGTGTGTATTATGAATGTGCTTAGAAAAATTTGAAGGATAGGATGGTGAAAGGTGAGATTTCGAAGGAAAAGGGTTAAAAAGGGACTTTACGCTTTGGGATTGAGTTTTGAAAAGTTAATAAGGTGTTAGGATTGACCCATTGCCTACTCTAAGTTGGCAAAAATCTGGAGAGTTACAATCTACCCCCTTAAAAATAATTTCATCCCCGAAATTGGCTAAGGGTAATAAATAAGGATTTCATTATTTCTTTTGCCTAAGCTTTCTTGATTTCAAGTTGATATGTGTGGTAGGGTACATATTATTTATGCAAATCTGACTTAATTTAGTCTACCCTCCTTAAAACTTCTCCGCCCTGAAATTGGCTAAGGCTCCTATTAGGTCTGTATTCAACGAGCACCTTGTAGATACATTGACATTGGTTATTGCAATTCAGCTAGACCCATTGTTAGTCCTATTCTTTAATATGAATTGGTTTAATACTTGAATCCTAATTACTTTTATTCAATGACTTCATTATAGACATTCTAAGGACGATTCAGATCCTATTTAGTGACTTATCCCTTCGCACAGCCTAGATCAATTTCCTTCGATCTTGGCCTAGTGGGGCAGGGGCCCACCACGCTTCCGCTGCTCCACTCTAATCCAATGGATGTATATACTGACTTAACTAGATTAGGCTCATAATGTTCTACCCCCCTTAAAAATTATTTTCACTCTCAAGGCTTAAGGATCTATATCCTGATCCGTATGTCAGCATAAGGTGTACTTTGGGACCTATCCTCGATACAGAATGGGAAACGATCTCTCAATACATTGGTCTTCCTTTCATCGATGAGGCGTACTATGACGTTGGTACCTATGGTTACAGAAATGAGTTAAAAATGATGGGTGTTGTGGTTGATTTCGGGAACGAGTGTAAGTTTATGGCAAGATGCCTAATTCTACCAAGGAGTTTTGTTACGGTCCAGACTTACCCTCTTTAATCATGTCCAGTTTAATACTATAAGATAATTTATACATTATTAGTACATAAGGAATTTGGACAAAATAGGTTAACATGCAGATTATCCTTCTAAGTTCATATGCACAATATGTATGCCAGAATGGTCTATGATTTGGGACCTAATTCCTAACTGTCTGTTGCCCATTTGAGAAACTTCTTGGGCCTAAAAAGAAAAATATCTATTGGCTATGTACTTTTAATACTTCTCAAAGATGAAGTAATAAACTTTTAGTTGTAAGTGGTACGGCCAACACGGAAAGAAATTTGTGTAGTGGGTCTAAGCCGGATACATAGACCTTCTGCCTAGCTAGTACAGAAAATTGTCGTATCAGTTCTTAATCCTAATTGATCCCGAGCTTCTGCTTGATCAGATCATTGAGTTCATTGGTAACTACCAGGATTGAGAATTTGATTCAAACCGTGAATACTTTGCTTATATATCATTTCTCTACTCCATGTTCCTGATTAAAATAAGTCCTTAAGAAGGCAATTATAGGGGGTGTGTTGTTTAGATCTAACGTTCAATCCAAGGGATATATAAGTTTCCTCTGAGCGTGAATACTTTCTAAGTCAAACAAGCTTCCTAAGAGTTACTAAAGAAGCCTATAAGTATCAAGAGGATTTAACGAAAGAATAAGGTCTCAATCCAACCTAATCAAACTGACCAACTAAGTCTATCATTCAATTGTCTTAGCATAATTAGTGTTTTACATTCCTTAGTATAACTAATTTCCTAGTCGTAATTTAGGAGCAGCGGTAATCCAATAGTTGGAATCTAAAGTCTACACTCATACGCTAGTTAATTTCATACCATCTCTAATACAAGAAACTGTTTTATTGCTTAGGGTCAAATGTTGTCTGATTGGAATTGAGTTGCCCGAACTTGAATGTAATTGCACTCGTGCATTCACACATGACCATACCAGCTAAGAAGGTCCTGGGGTTCATGTTATTAATTTATTGAATTTCCTACACTGTTAACTCCTTTGAAATCTAAGAGTACCAATCTTAGGTCCAAAACTCTAAGACCCTGTTTGGCCAGAGGTACTAAGTTGTATTAAATGGATTTCGTTGCTAATCCCACCTCCGGATGTGGAAATACATGTTTGGAAGGAGGGTGGGATGGGAAAAAAATCAATTTCATAAGCTTTGGAAAATAAGCCTTGTGTTGAAAAGTGTGAGATGGTATTTCCAAATCCCTTGATGATAAATTTCCAAGTGTAATTTGAAAGGAAATCTCGGGATTTACTTTTAATTGCATACATTCTAAACATGGTGTTAGAACCCATGGGATACACCCAATTTAGGGACAATACCTTACACGTGCATTTATTATTACTTTTACAATTTCATCCACCCTAATCTCACCTAGGTTAGAAAATTCGTATGGAATGAGAGAGTGAGGGTTTAAGAGCTCGAATGAGAGAGAATGGGAAGGGTTGGCAGCTGTGGTAGAGGTTTTTGAAGGGGTGGTGCAAGGGTTGCACGAAAATGAGAAAATGAGTGTTTGGAGGAGGCGTTTGAATGAAAAATCTGAGATTTTTGGAGAAAAGGAGAGCTTGGGGTGATGGTTTGTGAAGGAGAGGAAGCATAGGAGGGGTTTTAATTGACCCCACATGCGTCCGTGGGCCACACAGCACCTAGGACCGATCGGCCGCCCGGCCAGGCCCGTTTGGCGGCGAGGCCTCGCCAAACCAGCGAGGTCCTTACCGGTCTCTGGACCATCCGGTGAGGGCTCGCCCTTTGGGCAAGATCCTTCTGTCCCCTGGGTCCTAAAAAGGTGTGGGTCCCACCCTGGGTCCCCTTGGAGATATTCTATTACGCCCCCGACTCCGTTTTGAGTCGTTTCGGGTCATTTCAAGCACTTTCTGATGCAACCTCATCTTTTCTCGATTGTTGAAGACTGAGATTGGGTAAATCATGGTCTAAACCAGTCAATTAATGGTCTAGGGGTGATTCGGGATCGACTCATGCGATCATGGATGGGTACAGACCCGAGCAAAGCGATCGATTTCAGTGAACTTTGCCAATTGGCGAAATCGGGGAAACTTAAGCTTGTTTCTATATTTCTCTCGCACCCAACTATGTCGAAAAGCATCAGCGTATGTCATGTGACCATAACCCAGGTCCGGTTTAATACAAATCATGCTTTGATACCATCTTGTAACGGCCTGAAAATCGAGGGTCGAGCATAGACTCGACTCCCGAGTTCCAATGCATCACTTATGTAACATAGATAATGATGATTAAATGTTGTCCGTATTAGTGCCTTGAACATGGTAGGGATTATACCAAAACAACATATCATACTCCAGAGACAGGTGAATTTTACAAGCGGAAGACTGTATTAGTTGTATAAGATATATGAACTGTAGTAAGTCTCCAAAGTATAATCAAGTTACCAGGTTAAACATGTACATGTATACCCCCAAAATGTACAAAAAGAATATACATGTGTACTCCAAAATATAATAATAATGAGTGTAATGATATCTAGTCAGCATCCCTATAAGCCCTGTCGATCGGAACACAGTCTACATAGACACGCCTGATAGTGCATATATGAGAAACCCTCCTCATCATCCTCAAAGTCCAGCCCCACCTCGAAGGCTATGCCATCATCTGAACCTACAACAGGGTCTGGTTAGTGTGTACAACACCGTCCCGTAAGGTGGGAGTGAGTGATCAACTCAGTGGAACAATAAAGCAAGGCTTAACATGTTATCAATTCAATCAAGCAGTAATGATAAAGCAGACATATCACACATTCCTAGATACTCTTATTAATGCAATGATGAAATGTAAGCATGATGCATGCCCTCGCCTACACTCCCTCGTGTGACACCATCTTACAGTCGTGGGATGATTTCTACCCTCTGTGCTCTTCAACCTGGGGCACATGCAGTACGATGAAATGAGCGTGATTACCGAGTTATTATTAGTCCTTTTCATACAGTAGGATTGGGAAGCTAAGGTACCTCCCTTATATCAATTCCCAAACAATGATCCAATCTAAGGTCGTTAATCCTAGTAAATCTCATACGATGTTATGGTTCTAAGTTACTACAAAGGGCTCGTCACCTTATCAATGTAGGCCTAGTGTACTCTTGTTGCTACGTAAGGGCTCGTCGCCTCTACGCAGTTTTAGCATACGCTCGAGGTCACTACAAAGGGCTCGTCACCTTATCAGTGTAGGCCGACAGCTTGAATACAGTGTCCCATATCACCGTATGCGACTCACGAGTCTGAGTTGCTCACTGGTCACTACGGGGAGGCTCGTCACCCCAGCGTAGGCCGACAGCTCGACTACAGTGTCCCATACCACCATTCTCTGCTCATGAGTCTTAGCGAATCGAGGTACCAAGGTTTAAAAGGGTTTTCACTGGTGAGTTTGGTACCATAGATTCAACTAGTAGCGTCCATACATAGTGAACATACATCAGTCAATCGGGTTACTTGACGAGCTCGACTAGTACGAGCACACGTTGAGTTAATTGACATGAAGTGTATAAGCACTCCGTGTGGCCTAACCACTGCCGACATCCCAAGTATGGCTCGAATTCATCAATCACGTCCTATGTGGTGAAACAACCTCAGCCACCTATTCCAAGCCTGTTACCGATTGCCTGGACTATTCCGTAGTCCTAAACACATTCAATTTTAACAGATAATCATACAAGCTAATCAGAACAGTAATGGATCAACAATTCCAATCATACAAGCATGTGAGCATTTGATGGATTTCAACTTAAACATGAATTCACACATAGCCAGTGTCTAAGTAAAACAAACAAAGAATATAAGTTACATGGAGGAAATCATACACATCGTTAAGATAGTTGAGAATTTCTTCTCAACACCCATATAACGTATAATTTATTACACACTTGTTCATTCAGACATTTCTACAAACAATTAGACTACACATTCCAACATACATGACATATGTTGGTGATAGCACGTCTTAGGGCAAATCCTTTCACCAAGGAGTTGTTACACATACAATTAGCATAAACATACGACAATTAATCATGGTAAACACACGTTCAATTTCTATACGCATACAATACTTTCTACATATACATGGAATACACTAAACTCAATATAGTTCATATATATCAGAAAGGTAATACAAACATCGCATTTGGCATGTGAAATTGCACCCACATCAATAATAAACCATTAACCTACATTGAAAGCCTTGAAAACTATAACCTATACATTTATAGTCTGCACCTTTCGCCAGTAGACTTGTAATGAACTCAGTTTTAAAGCTAAGTCTTTGTCTACGGTAGATTGGCAACCTATAGCATAAATTAGGTTAGCTATTTCATACCTTACACTATCTGAAACCCTAAAACAAATTATGGTTAGGTTTTCTTACCTAAGAATGGGATTGGTATCGCCCGTATAACGACACAAGAGCGGTGGCTAAGCATGTGGAGCGTCAGGAAAGATCCCAACCTCTCTCTCTCCCTCACTTTCCTCTTCTCTTTTCTCTCTTCTTTCCCTTAGGGTTTGTAAATTCGTATGGCATATGAGAGAGGGTATTTAAGGTCCTTATATAAGCCCAGGTTTGATGAGAATGGCCCCAGGGCCAAGGTATACTTAGGTTATATCCAAATATAGGCTGTTCCGATCCAATGGAGCACTTCTGGTGGCCCCTTTTCCATGTGCGGTCGGACTTAAGCTCCCTGACCATGGATCTAGGTCAGGCTGAGTTTTTATCTCGATTGGATTTACAGATCAGCCGTGGCGGACCAGTTTCAGTTCAACGGTCAAGGTCACTTGATCAGGGCCACAAGTACATTGACATGTGTGGGACATTTCTCCTAATCTGAGGGTATATTTAGGTCAAATTATGATGGTCTGAATCCTTATATTTGGCCCGCAAGCGATGCGGCTCAGATTACTTGAATTCAGATTTTTGTTTCTAAATATTTTCACGTTTCTCACACTCTTTGCTTCGAGCTCAAGTTGTACATTTTTAGACACTATTAGGACTTGATTCTTGAGGAGGTTTTCAAGTCTAGTATTGTGGTCATAACTATATAGTTTCGGGGTAATCGGACTTTCGACGTGTGATCTAGGTCCGATACGGAGTTTCGGTGTGCTCCCGAGAGCAACTGGATTTTGAGATGGATTCTAGATTTCAGGGTAATGTAGTGTTAATGATTCTACATATTTTGAGTCTTTTGGTTCATATTTAAAGTAGTTCAAGCTAATTCTATTGATTGTTCAGTTTAACACTTAACTAAATCGTGCCCTAATTACGATAGAATTAGGTCCTTAGGCAGTTCTACGCCCCTTTCTGGCACTTTTAGTTGGTATATTATTTTAATTATTTTTATAATAGTTCTTCATTAATTCTACTTCATCCCTACCAAATTTCATTAGATTTCATGTTGTAGAAAAATTCTAAAAATTCCAAAAATGGCAGCTGTCCAAACTAATGGTTTTCAGATAATTGTCACAACAACCTATATTTAACTATATTATGTATTTTATTATATTTCTTAATTATTTTTATATAAAAATAGACTTATGAAGATTCAATCTGGATTTTGAATCACCTAAATTGGAGTTATAACGAGGGAGATATGACTTTTCAAAGTTGGACAAATATTGCAGAATTTTTCTACCGAAAACGGGTCATCGACCCGCTGCGGCCCTGCCAAGCCCGCTTGGCGGTGAGGCCTCGCCAAACCGGTGAGCCCCTCACTAATCGCTGGACTCTAGGGCAATGGCTCACCCCAGGGCCGAGCCATCGCCCCAGAGTCTAGCGATTGGCGAGGGGCTCCACCTCGGGTCTCCCCGAATTGTGTCGTTTGGCCCCCGTGTCCATGTGCGACTTCTTCGGGTCCAATTTGTAAACCGAAATGAGTTTATTTGACATGCAATATATGATTTTGGGGTAGAAGATGCTAATCTATCTAACCTATTTATTTTGTTAGATTCCAAAAGGTTGAAGGTAAAAAACTCATTTTATCCATTTAGTTACTATTTATGGTAATTTTTAGTTTCGGTATTATTGTTCATCATTTATACCCTAGGATTGGTGTGTATTATGAATGTTCTTAGAAAAATTTGAAGGATAGGATAGTGAAAGGTGAGATTTTGAAGGAAAATGGTTAAAAAGGGACTTTACGCTTTGGGATTGAGTTTTGGAAAGTTAATAAGGTGTTAGGATCGATCCATTGCCTAAGTACATCTAACTCCAAGTTGGCAACATTTCGGGATGTTACAGCATAGGTCTTTAAGAAATTTGGCATATGAAGGAATTTGTTTCATAGTATCTAGAAGAGGGATGTTAACATTCACTTGTTGAAGCACCTCTAAAATGTCTTGAGAGTTAGAGAGAGCTTTTGGTGCAACCAACCATTGGGGGAATGGAGCAATCAACTTTCTTTAAAGGTCCGGTTCTACCTCATG
Source organism: Magnolia sinica (assembly GCF_029962835.1). Classification (NCBI taxonomy): domain Eukaryota; kingdom Viridiplantae; phylum Streptophyta; class Magnoliopsida; order Magnoliales; family Magnoliaceae; genus Magnolia; species Magnolia sinica. Next base: position 67,163,384 of record NC_080573.1, on the reverse strand, counting down.
TGGAGCATTACTAAGTCTATCAATTTCATCTACTTCCAGGTCATTAAGCTTTCTAGCCCTTTCTAGAATAGATTTGTAAACTATCTTCTCACTCTTAAGAGTGGTGATAGACTTAGCTTGCTCCATTGAATTTGAAGAGCTTGGTTCACTAACTCCGTATTGCGGTTTAGGGTTGGGGATGGGTTGAGCTGGAAGTATCCCTTTCTCCATAATCGTAACACATGAGTTTATCTTTTGGATGGCATTTGTGAGTTCTTGTAAGGCCTGAATTAAAAAAAAAAAAGAAAATCCTAAGTTCCTTGGTTTTGAATTTTCTTGTGAGACTAGCCACTTTAGCATTTATATCGTCATCCTCATTCAACAAGTATATTCCACCCCTCTCCTTTGATTGATTAGGCTTAAATGTAGTGAGTTTGTCAAAGTAATCCCACACTTCATCGATATTTTTGTTCATGAATTCCCCATTACGCATCGTCTCAATGAATTGGCGCATGAAAAATGTCAGTCCGTTATGAAAGAAACTTGTTATGCGCCACGTTTCAAAACTGTGTTGTAGGCATGAACTGACAAGATGCTTGAACCTTTCGTTTTCCTTTTGGGCAAAGTTCATGATTGACTTCTTGAAGGTGTTCGTCTTATGGTATGGAATTTTTTTTTTTTTATGAACTCCATCATCTCATTCCATGCACTAATGATCGCAAATGTAGTGAGTGCAACCACATCTTAGCTTTTTCTTTTAAGGAGAAAGGAAAGAGATTCAGCCTAATTGTGTCCTTAGATATGTTAGGAAAATATAAAGTGACTATAATCTCGTCAAACTCTTTCAAGTGTAGGTATGAACTTTCATATTCAAGTCCAAGGAACTTTGGAAGGAGTTGGATCACTCCTGGCTTGATATCCATGCGTCATGTATTTTCTGGAAAGATCATACTGGAAGGTGTGCTCACCCCCGCCGATTGTAAATAGTCTCATAAAGTACGAGGCAGGGGTGCATGATGCACCTCATTCTCATCTTAGGCTTCCACAATCGAAGGTTACAGTTACCTTGCTAGTTGATTTTCAAGTTGATTAGCAGCCATCACTTCAATTAACTCTGAGGATCTCAAGTGGTGTCTAACCCTAAGATGGATAGATAACCCCTCACCTAATCCTCCTTCACTTAAGAGACGTAGAGTGTCGTCATGGACCCACTTGGGCATGAAACACTCTTAGTCCTTAAGTTCAAATTTTAACCTAACCCTAAAAAGAAAGGAACCTGAAGCAGTAAGGAATCTAGAAATAGAAAGAGAGAGAATTAGAAAGAGGTTACCAAATTAGAAGTTTCTATATTGAGATCCTGAAAAATAAAGAAAAAAAATTAGTTTCTAAAAAAAAATTAAGAAAGTTTCTAAATCTGGAAATAGAAAGAAATGTTAATTTCTAAAAAAATTAGGAAAGTTTTTAAATTTGGAAATAGAAAGAAAAGTTAGTTTCTAAAAATAAATTAGAAAGATGTGAGACCCGACCCGAGTTCGCTTGTGTGCATGTGTGTGTGTGAGTATGCATTTTCTTCTTTTTGGTCCCGCGGTCCTACCGGTCAAATTTCAGCAACCCACGACCTTTGGGTAGCGTTTGCCATCATCTTTGAGTCTGGTCACATTGACCCGACTCGGATCGGCCCGAGACCTATGCTATCTCGTTCGTATCGTCGTTGCGATTCCAACGACGCGTCTTGTGCATTCATCCGACTTATAGATCAAAAGTTGTGAGCATTTCATCATGTGGCCCACTTTTTGTACAAAAGCACATGGACCACTCTCAGGCACAAGTTCCCATGCACACCACCCACACACACTACAATTTCCATGGAATAAACACTACCCATCCTAAACACTACCCACACCTAACCTACCCTAGCAAGCATTGTTTGTATCACCATAGGTCATGATTTCTTTCTCTAACCAAGGAAGGAGAGTAATGATGACTCTCCTACAACCTTCCCTTCCTCTCTCTCCTCCTTCATTCTCTCATTTTCCTCTTCCATGGTAGAATTTCCAGCCCTCCCTCTCCCAATTTCCAGTAACTTCCCCTTCCTTTCTTCCTCCATCTAGCCACCACAAACTCATCTTGACCATTGAACCTTTAAGCTTGGAGCTTGGAGTACCTAGTGTTGGTGGTAGCTTGAAGATTCAAGGTGGGTGTTTTCCACAAATGCTAACCTCCCTTCCCTCTCTTATTTCTTTTATTTCTTCATGTAAGGAACAAGTGGGACCCACCAACCCATGATGGGGATCCCATCTAACCCTTTGGATGTGACTATTGACCATCCATCATGCATGTGTTAATCTATGATGGGGCCATTCTCCATGGACCCCATCATGATGTGTTTCATGATCTCAGCCCTCCTAAGGTCATCTAGACCTTTGTTTTATGGTGAGGATGGCATCCCCATCTCAGATTTTTACTATGGAGGTCCATGCATGCATAGATTCATAAATGAGCAATTGTATGGTTGAATCTTCTTTGTGCATAAGGGGTTTTTAGTGGCGTAACCCCTCTTGAATGGCCGATCTCCTCCTCTTATTTCCTCTATTTCTTTTATTCCTTCTCTCTAAATAATTTTTGGTCATGGGGGGGCCCACCTGATGTGCAAGGCACATCCAACCGTCCATCCTTGTTGGGACGTCTATATGTCCCATTTTCTGGACATGTGGAGATCCACCTTGCTGTCCATTCACATATGTAAGGTTGGGATCATTTGGGAGTATGTCCCAGATGTGTGTGGCCCATCTAGGTGGCCACATCTTGATGTGCATGAAGATTATTTTGCTGGAACTTTAATGGCGGACTGCACTAAGCAGCTATGTACCTTGCTGTCCAGTTTTTTTTAGGGTCATGTTGCTAATTGTTTGGGGCCATGTGTTGCCTTGTTTTGAAGAAGATAAGGGTGGGTTATTGGTATGAGGACCCCACCTTAATACATGCTGAAAACCTATCTCATGCAACCCTTTTTGGGACGTCCAGGGGCTGGGCCTAAGGGCCTGGACGGTCCAACATATGGGACCGTCCAGCCATGTTGGTGGAAGAGGGAAAGACCCCAGTGCGATCTGATTTTGGGGAGGTGGCCAACTGATGTGGACCCTACCTTGTTGTACAATAATGGAGGCACCCTTCCCTCCATTTTTCCCTTGATTTGATGAGCATAGGCCCACTCCTTGGGTGATCCAAAAGGGGACAGCAATCTTTAATTATTCTGCAACATTACTATCCATAAATTGTATGAATTATTAAAACTACTTTCACTGCTCTAAAAAGTGTAAAATTTTATAGAGAGGTGGCCCACCCATGACAAGACCTACCTACAAAATTTTGGGGCCAATGGACACCTGTACACACCATGGTGGTGGCTGGACTGGCCCATTAAAATACGGTGTCCAGATCAGTCCGATTTTTAGGACAAATTGATTTCTTTAACTAAATTAAAATATTTATATATGTCTAAAAATTATGAAATTTTGTGGAGATATGTTCCACCCATTCTAGGACCCACTTACCAAATTTTAGGGCCAATGGACCTCTGTACACACCGTGGCGAGGGCCGGACTAGCCCACCACGTTGGGACGTCCAGGTCAGTCCGATTTTCTGGACAGTCTATTTTATTTAAATAAATTAAAATATTTTTAAGTGTCCAAAAATCTTGAAATTTTGTGGGGGTGTAGTCACCTATGGAAGTATCACTCTGTAAAATTTCTGACCCAAAATACATTTGAATTGCCCGTGGTATGGCTGGAAGTGGTCTGCTAGGCAGGGACACCCAGGCTGGGGCATCCAACCTGCTTCGTGGGCCCACCTTGATGTGTTGAATGTCCCACCACCCATCCATGTAGGGTCCTTAGGGGATCGATCATACTTGCCCCCTTTTTATTCAATTAGAACCCATTAGGTGGATTTTTGGGCCAGATACCCCAGGCCCATAGGGCGGCCTACACATGGGAAATCCCTGCCTTAGGCTACTGCTGGGCCTGCATTCTAACGGTCTGGCCCATTTCATATATGTATTGTATATCCTCTCTCATTTGGTGGGGCCCACAGTGATGTGTGTGAGCCATCAAGAATTAATTATACTAAGAAATACTTCTAATGTTGAACTCCAACCAACCCAGAAATTTGGGTGGGCTGGAATTTGGCATTGAGCCCAATAACTGTTGCCTATATATGTTCTTTGGGGCAATATGGCCCACTAGATTTGAGGAGGATTTATGTCAGTATCTTATCATCTTAAATTTTTATTTTTTAGGCTTAATTAGTGTATGATTAAAGGCCTATTCCAAATCGTATTCTTCTTGGGCTAGTCTCTTAGTTAAATATGGGCCTTATAGCCTTGGTTGGGCTGGAACTTTTGATAGGCCCATTGAACCCTTGGGTCCTATATTTACCATATCATTGTGATGGGCCTTATGGGCCAAACACTCAAGTAGTTGGGCCCTTGTTTGCCCACTATAATAAATCCATACTTGGGCCGAGATGTGAGGCCCAACTTACATGTGTTAAAAATTTAAGGATTTCCTATATGTTGGGATAATGGGCTGCCCATTAGGCCCACCACAATGAATGAACCTATGACCCTTATGGTTGGGCCCTAACTTTGCTTAAGGGCCCACTAGGTTGCCGTTGTTTTTGGGCTTAGTGTGGCCCACTAGGCCATGGATTGATTGTGCCTTGGACCTTTCTTTGCATATGTAGCAGGCTACCTTTTGGGACCCAGTTGAGGTTGGATGTCCTCCTTCGTGGCCCTAAGGTAGGTCCATAGAGGCCCTTATAGGTGGTTAAAAGCCCACCTTGGGCCTGGCTAGGACCGTTCCTCCTTAGGATTTTGACTCTCTTAGTTTGTGGGCCATCCCAAAGTACTGGGCTCCCAGTAAAGGACTTCTCTTCTTCTTAGAATACCTGTCGATGTGCCTAGATCTTGACCCTCCTTGGGACAGACGATTTCATATTCCTCAGGTAGCACACTTACATCGTTGCGACCCATATGCATCATCTGTATGAATTAATTGCATTGTATAGTGGTCATTCAGGGATGGAGTTTCTCCCCTTGTGCACATTGAGTGCTTGAAACTTGTGCATGATCTGTGTGTGCAACTCATGCATTGGCATCGCATTTCATGAGGATACAGCCCTTGCTTCATCAGGGCCTTGCCTCCACAGGGACATTTGTGGATGGCTGCATGTGTGGACACCGAAAATATTACTTGAGCATACCGGGTGCATAGGATGCCCATGGGTGAGATTCCCAAAACTTCCATGGTACCAAGGATCTGCTCCAACGCCGTGATCAGGTGGAATACATGAGCGCACGAGGGCCTTATACCATTAGGCCGCAACTCCCACTGTCGTGTAGTCGGTTGGATAGGGGTGTAGCCTTACCTGCCTGGCAAGAGGAGGCATTGCTAGGCTGAGTCTGACCAGCTCGTAAATGGGTCCGCTACCTTCAAGCCTTGTTGGTGATTGGCTGTCCACAGGCGGGTAGTGAGGTCTCTTACGCTCGTTTGACAGTGCGGGGTCTGCAGACCGGCAGTCATTCATCAGTGTAATGGACCCCGGTGATTTCCTTATGATTGGAAACATACTTGACATATGGTTTGGATATGAGCACTAACATTACTTGCATCACATCAGCATTGGTTGTACAAGCCCCTTCATGCATTGCTTTGGTACGGCATCCAGTACTCTTTGCATCATATTCATGGTAAGCCTGGGTAAGGTTAATGATGTTTTCTTTGATCATGCTTCTCTCCTTGTATCTCCTACTACTCTTCTGTGCACCATTATCACACACGCACACCACCCTCTAAGCTTCTATAAGCTTATGCACGATTGATGCGTGCAGGAGATTCTAGACAGGCGTTGTAGCAGTAGAGCGTGGAGTAGGGCTAAGCATTTGAGGACCCTAGTGTTGCCAACCTTTCTCTCTTTTCCTTTTTATCTCATGTATGTCCTTTTGGACCTTATGGATGATTGTAAAAGTTCAAATTCTTAGTGGATTTTGTGATGTGTGCCCTCTGTTATTCTCAGGAATACTTGCTGTGATCTTGGGTATACTTGTATTGGAATGATTATACTATTATGGAAATTCTCCTTGTAGGATCCCAGGATTGGAACCTGCCTCAGGAGCTAAGAATGGGGTACTACGGAGGCTGTTGCGGCTAAAATCGGCCATCGGGCTACTTATGAGTCCGGTTACCGAGTCTGGGGCGTGACAAAAGAACCCTAATCTAAACATAGAAAGTAAATAAATCATTATCTTAACCTAATTCCAAAACTAATCAAATCTAGAAAACGTAATCGTTAATCCTCGGCAACGACGCTAAAAACCTGTTCACAACTTTAAGTGTAGGGTCACGATGTAGTAATAATCTCGGTAAGACCGAGGTCGAATCCACATGGACTGATCTTATGTGTTTCTAAAATTAAGTAAAAGTAGAACTAGAAGAAGATGTAAAACTAATTTTGAAATGATTGAGAGACTAATTGTGAATTAAGTAATTAAAACTAAGAATTTAAAGGTAGGAACTAGGGTACCAAGGATCCACTTATAGTGATTAGGAAGCCTCTTGCTTGATTCAAGTAACACAATTAAAATTTGAGTCTTATCCTATCCAATTGGAAATATATCAATAAAACCAAATCTGAACTTCCATTGACCTAATTCTTAATGAATGAGAACTATTATAATTGGAAGGGATTCCATCACTAAACCATGCCCAGGAGACAATGACAAACAACAGGATTTACCAATCCCATAATCTCAAAGCAGGAGAATTGTGAAGATTAGGAAGGATTTCATCACCCTACCATGCCTAAGGGATGATGGTGAACAACAGGACTTATTAACTTCACAATCCCAAATCAGGAAAAGAAGATACTCAAAGCTATTGTAGATCTACTGTAATTTGAGTCATAATAAACCATTAAAAACTGAAACTATTTCTTAAATATCAAATTAGAATCCATGGAGTTCAACATAAATATGAATCAAAGCAATAGAAACATCCCATCATGCTACAATCTTCATCTCATAGCCCTAGCTAAGAGGTTTAGCCAACCATAGACATGATTAGACCAAAGTCTCTTTAGAAAAATATGAAAATAACTAAGGAAGAAGAAAAAAAACTCTCGGTGACAGCTTCTCCACCCTTTTGCTCCACTTTTTAAACCCTAAAAGATGCCTAGGAACATACTAGAGAGTCCTATTTATAGTTGTGGAACTCCAACTTTCGCACCTAATTGGAAAAGACTAGAAATCGCCTCAAATTTACGTCGTTTACTAAAATAGACTTCACTATGTGCAGTTTTCCAAAATAGACTTCACTCTGCGCAATTTCACAAAATGACCCATGGTTTCAGAATATGCTTTTGCAGAATGATTCCAGGATTCCTTTTTCTTTTTTCACTTCAAATCTTTGATTCTCTTCATTCCTCACTTGGTTTTCTTGGATCTTTGGCATATGAATTCTTCAATCTTGGTCTCCTAAGATCCGTCCCTTACCTTGATAATTCTTGAGCATCAAATTCATGCTTTTAGCACCATTTTCAATCTAAGCTCTTAAATTCAACTTGCAACACAAACATGAGTGAAATAACTAAGCATTATTATGTTCATAAAACCAAGATATAAATGAGGGATAATATGCAATATTTGACCCTCAACACTATACATGCTTGTGTTTGGAATTATCATTTACGCATTTGTTTAATCATGTTTATATATGTTTGAATGCTAGATAGTTCATACATGATTAGATAAATGCTTAAGATTGATTAATAACACATTCCACACACAAGTTCACAATGTTATAGTCTAGTTACTCTATTTGCATATCTTGAAGTAGCCTATGTGATTGGATCCTTTATAGTCTTGGAAGCCCTTAGAGTTACGATTGCCTTACTCAGTTTAATTGTAAATAGTTTGTGTTAGGCAATTAGAATTTTTTAATTGGTAAAATATTTGAAAAGTCCTATTCTCCCCCCCTTTAGGACCCTTGGACTATTCCATACTTCTACTATAGTGGTCTAAACTGCAATTTCATCAACTACTTACCTACTCCACTCCCGGCGGACACAATCTCTCCTAAAGTGTTACTGGATTTCACTATCCAATAGTTTTAAATCTGGTCAACCATGAACCTTCACAACCTATACAAGGTTAACTAAGGGACCCACACAAGGTTCTCTTAAGTGCCTACACAAGGTGACAAGTCCTACACAAGGACACAACTGGGAGCCTACACAAGCCAACCCAAGTCTCACAAGGCAAATACCTACATAAGGTTACTCGTTCTACACAAGGACTATGTATTCTCCCGTCGGAGGCATACAAAGAGGTCTTGGTGAGTTTGTTACTCAAACTCTGAATCCTAATCCTACACAAGGAAAGGGCTTCAGACTTGACGGACTTTATATACTTACAACTAAGTGAGTGAACCCCTTTCTCGCACAATGTGAAGGTCATTGATAATGGCGAAGAGTCTTCGGCTCCCTTGAACCGTAACTACTTCTGATGCATCGATCAATGCTCTGGGGTTGTGAGGTTTACGATTTTGTTCTTCTCTATTCAAATGATATGATTTAAATACATAGAGAAGGTTCCCATGAGCTATGTATTCAAGAGTTCCAACACTAGGATTTACCTATGATGAGGTCAATTGGAAACTCAATGAATGCTAGAGCTCATAATTCAATCTAAGAAGTGAAAATAATGAGTTAATGCTTATGCCTAGATTGAATGATGGACTCTAATGGGAAAGATGGAATGAGGAAGAGCGTATAATCTATTTGAAGCAACTCTTTCAAACTCTTTTAGATTTCAGCTCAAATTACAAGAAGCAACACTAGTGTATTTATAAAGTGAAAATCCCAACGGTCAAAAAATGGGCAGAAATTTGACATTGTCGATGCCATTGAAGGGTATTGAATGTCATAGAAATTTGAATTTTGATGACATTGAACCTTCTTTGATTGCATCAATTTCCTACACTTGATTTTCAAATGACTGTAGGACAGATTCTGATCGTTCCCATTGAGCATCCTTCGAGGTCATCGATAAGCTCGAAGAAAAGAAGATTTTCTTTGAAAACTTGCTGGAAAAAATAAAGTTAATTTTGATGCAATCGATCAATATTCGATGCCATCGATAACTTACTCTTGATGTCATCGAAAAGGATTCAATTGCATCAAAGAGCACATAGAGTATTTTGGATTTTGAAAGAGTTAAGTCTAAGGTCGATTGTAACACCCCGAATTTTGAGGGTCGAGCAAATCTCAACTCCCGAGATCCGGTGCATCACTTATGTAACATGGATGATGATGATCAGATTTCGTCCATATGAATGAGATAAACATAAGCGGGATTAAACTAAAACTTCCATATCATACTCAAGGTGCAATTTAAATAAGCAAGCGGAAGACTTAAATATGTGTATTAAAACATGAAAGTGTTTCACAAACAGGAGTATGAGTATGTACCAGGCTGGATATAGACAAGTTTTGTTTCTAAATAAACAAAATTTCAAAATGTAAACGTCCAACTAATCCAGGTATCCCTGTAATCCCATCGTAGCAGCACGAGGTCTACATAGACTTGCCAGAGAGCTGAACATGCGAGAACTCCTCCTCCTCATCTATGAAGTCCAACTCCACTGCATATATATCCTCATCACCTGCATCTATAACAGAGTCTGGTCGGTGTTTTAAAACACCGTTCCAGAGTGGAAGTGAGTGATCAACTCAGTGGTACTATAAGGTAAAGGTTAACATGTTATCAATTCAATCAAGCAGTAATGATAAAGCATCATAACAATTACTTCCTAGCTATTCTTATTAATGCAGAAATGAAGTGCAAGTAATGATACATGCTCACACACTAAAGCTCCCTCAAGCGACTCTGACACCTTTATCGCGCATGCCATCACTTCCTCAACAAAGTGCAATTACAACACCAAAGAACTTCCTAACTAATGTAGGACCAACCATACCCAGTGACCTGCCAACTGGAGCGCTATTTTCGAAGGGGGTCCAGATCAGACGACTCACCCCAACCCACGCTCGGACCACAGCCAGGCTACACCGGGTATTAAATACAATGCGATGTATGGTCGTGTTAGCCGCGTAATTAATTAGGTTTATTCGTACAACAATTTCAGGAAGCTAAGGTACCTCCTTTTATATCATTAACTCGAACGAATGATCCATCTAGGGTCGTTAATCCTAGTTAACCACATACGATAGGCAAGTTGTAGGGTACACTCCTAATGAAAAGCAGTCGATAGGTGAATTCAAATGTTTATACTCGCGGTCACTACGGGGTGGCTAATCACCTCGGTGTAGGCCGACAGCTCAAACACAGTGTCCCATAACACCGTATTCGGTTCACAAGTTTGGGCTGCTCACTGGTCACTGCGGGGAAGCTCATCACCCCAGCGTAGGCTGACAGCTCAACCATAATGTCTCATACCACCATGCCCGGCTCATGAGTCTTAGCGAATCATTGTACCATGGTTGAAGCGAGCTTTTACACTGGTGGGGGTGTCTTAGATTCAAACAGTGGCCTCCATACATGGTAAACATACAATAGGCCAATCGGTTTATTAGGTAAATTCGATTTGTATGGGCACATACTGATTAAATCGACATGGAGCACATAAGCACCCCGTGTGGCCCAACCACTATCGAGAATCCTCGTATCACCTAGATTCGTCAAATTATCCAATTTGGCGAAACTAACTCGACCACCCGAACAGGGAAGGTTACCGATTGCCTGGACTAGGTTGTAGTCCCAATCTTACTCAAGAGCAGTAGGAAGACACATGTGATAATCATAACAACATTTAACTAACAATTCAAATATCACACTCATTTGAACGTTTTGTCAACACATTGACCATGTTACCAATTTTTATCCATATATTTGCATAGAAGCAAAGATGAATGCCTAAAAGAATTGTACATATATATAAAGCAATACAAAATCCTAAGTTAATACTTGTAATAATTACAAATCATCAACAATTTCTCATTCAGACAATTTAACAAACACTTAGGCTACAATACACCAATACATAGACTAGGTTAATTACAACATATAACTCAGCAAATCTTTATACAAATTAGGTTATAAAGCATATGACAAACATGAACCTTAAATTTGAAATCATGGCAAGCATAAATCACAATTTCACACTCAATGAAACATTTCAACAAACACATGGAATGCACCTCATATTCAACACAGTTCACACATGTATAGTATATCGAAAATGTTGTAACTAAGATCATATGGCAACAATCAAGTCAAACATAAATCATTGCTGACATTGAAAGCCTTAAAAACCATAACCTAAATGTTTACAGTCCGCACCTTTCATTGGAATGCTCGTTTCGAACTCGGTTCGAATCCTACATTCCCGAATACAGAACAACGGGTACCAAAACATTGAAATAGGTTAGTTATTTTGTTGTTTACTCTATTTGGATTCCTAAATCAAGATTAGGGTTAGGATTTCTTACCAAATTGTAGGTGAAACAGGTTGTGTAGCTAGATGGAAAGGCGATCTAGTGCGTGTAGTCGTGAAAGAGAAACACTGTAATGATCTCCCAACCTTTCTCTTCTCTCCTCACTCTTTTCTCTTCTTTTCTCTCTTCTCTCTCCTAGGGTTTGGATCAAATTCGTATGAGAGAGGGCTGGGGTGGTTTAAGGCCTTTAAATAGGCCCAGAACTGGTGCCAATGGCCCCATGGCCATGGTATACTTAGGTTATAACTAAAGGGTGCCTGTTTTCGACAAACAGGGCCTTTAAGAATGTCCATTTCTCACTTACGGCGTAGGGTAAGTTCCCTGACCATGGATCTATGCTAGGTTATGATTTTGGTACGATCGACTGTGACGGACTTGTATTAGATCAACGGTCGTCGTCCCTTGATCAGGGCCACAGGTATACAGATATGTGTAGGAAAATTTTCTTGATCCATGGGTGAAGTTTGGTTAGAAACTGATGGTCTAAAATCTTCAATTTCGCCCGTAAGCGGATGGTCCAATTCACTTAAGTTCCAACGCATTTTCTAAAGATATTCGCATTTCTCACACACTTTACTCAGGGCTCAAGTTGTACGGCTCTGGATACTATTTGTGCTCAATTCCTGTGATGTTTGTCAAGCACATTAAGACTGACATAGTCTTATAGTTTCGCAGTCATCAGACTTTCGACGTGTAGTCCAAGTCCGATACGGAGTTTCAATGTGATCCCGAGAGCAACTGGGTTTTGGGATTTTTCCTAGGTTCTTGAGTAGTGTTTAGTCAGTGATTATGATGGTTTTGGATCTTGCCATATGTATAGATAGTGGTTGAAGCTATATCCAAGGATTAATTAGTCCAACACTTAATTAATTTTCGCCTAAATCTCTACAGAATACGGTCCTTAGGGATTTCTACCTGAGGTGGTACTCGAGTCTTTGTATGGATTTTTTCTAGATGTTACATCGATGCAATCGAATCTCATTCGATGTAATCGATAATTCTAGCATTTCTTTCATTTTGTTGCTAGATAGTATGGACGTGTATTCGATGCAATTGAACATTGTTCGATGACATCAAAGATGTCCTTGATTGCAACTCGATGCACTCGATAAGGACATGATTTTCTATTTTGATTCTTCCTACTAACAATACTCAAGGTGTATTTTTCTCAAACTTATCAGAAGATGTTTTGAAATAGTTCTTAGAATAAGTTGGGTTTTTATGGGGGCATATACCTGTTAGGATTTGTTGTGGGTTGATGAGGTTATAGTTTGCCTGTTAAGCATGATCATGTGCCTTCATCTTTGAAGAGTCTTGGTCATGATGTTATCATCTTAGGGCTTACTTGACTGATAGACTCAGCACTCACGTATATTGACAAACAAGGGGCACTTTTAATAGCCATCAAAGGGAGGTGGCCAAGTAATGGATAAACTTTTAAAATTTGATATCTTATAGCTCTGAATCCGGCTCAAGGAGGTAAATCTAAAAAATAAAAAGAGCAACACACTTTATACCACTTGAAAAGGAGAGCTAGCGATGTCATGGGGGGAATAAGACAATGCCAAATAATCAAAATAACAGCAAAATATATAAAGAATACATAATCTCAATCGCTTAAGTATTGAAACTTTAATTCCAAATAATTCGTAAGATAACCTTCACCTAAAATGCTAGGCAAAACAACTTTATTTCACAAATGTCGTTAAAATCAATTTTTCAAACTAGCAAGAGAAGATGCAAATAATTACAACATTCACCCTAAGAATGAAATAGATAACATTAACCACAAAAAAGAATAAAGTATTCACCATAAATGCACAAGGAGTTATAGTGGTTTAGTGCTTAAAACGACTACTCCTACTCCAATCCTAAAATTACTACCCTCGTAATTGTGGCTTTCATTATAACAACATTTTCACAGATTCACCTTAATAACCTTATACAGTACCTGATTTTCACTGGTTATCAAAAACAAAAACCCACTTTCTGATTTTCACGGGCTGTCACAAATCAACCCACTAAGATTTTCACAGGATATCTCAAAAAGACCTAAAATGAAATACAGTAAAATACTTATCTTTAAATGTGGATTTGAAGACGTGGTAGAAGCTGATAGCAAAAGAACTTCGTTATAGAATGTAGAGGAGGTAATATTCGCTCAAAAGAAATAGTTTATGGTTCTATAGTATTTTAGAAATGAAAAAATCCAATGTTACTTGATTCAATTCTCTTAGATCTCAAAGAGGAGTATTCTTCAAAATAAGATTGAAAAGTTCTCAAGAAAGTGAATTGAATAAGATGAAAATAAATTATAAATGCCACATAATTAGCTTGCTGAGGACCTGAGCTTCTCTCTATCTTGCAGAAGGTTTAGAGTAATTTTTCGTTGTTATTTAAAATGAGAGAAGGCATCTATTTATGGATAAAGTGATTGGAAATTCGGCTGGCCTAGGAATAACTTCGGCTGGCCGGATTCTACCGGGTTTGTTCCAACGGTTATCGAATTGCACGGGATAATATTTATCCAAAATTTGACTGGCCAGAGATAAAATTCAGATGGCCGGTTATAAAATTCGGCTAGTCTAAAGTCTTTTGTATCTTGTTTTTCCTTTCATTGGATTTTTATTTGGCTCTTTTTCTCGTGTTTTTGTTGCATGGCTCTTTCTCTTCTGTGTTTTGTTGCATGTATGAATCGTGTGTGTTTTTCCACAACAACGCTCAAGCGTAAGAACTTGGCAGCTGTACATCCCAGCCGTATATGAGTGGGACCTTCCACTCAACTCCGAATTTGGAGCCTGATAGGCATAAAAAGAAGGATAGGCGGCCTAAAACTTTAGGCGGTCAGTTTATCTCGAGACATCTATGGCCCACGTTATGAATGAACACCGTATTTCTTTTTCCCAGTGCATCCTCTACTTCATATCTTAGATATGCACTGATTCAATCTGGAGCCACATGGGAGATATACGTGTGGCAAGAAACCTCATCCCGTTAGAAAGCTTCGTTTATCTCTCTCTCTCTCTCTCTCTCTCTCTCTCTCTCTCTATATATATATATATTCAATGTTGAAAGAAAATATATATATATTCAATGTTGAAAGAAAATAAAAGTTGATGTTGTGCGATTTAATAATCAAAATTCTAGACTAACGCTGACATGCGAGTTGAAAATTTAGAACACATATCTATCGGTGTGGGTGGGATGTATAATGATGGGGTCAATGGAAGACTAGAAGCAACGACTCCGGGGCCTTGACCATTTCCAGTCAACTAATGAGAGAGAGAGAGAGAGAGAGAGAGAGAGTGTGTGTGTGTGATGGGGTCAATGGAAGACTAGAAGCAACGACTCCGGGGCCTTGACCATTTCCAGTCAACTAATGAGAGAGAGAGAGAGAGAGAGAGAGAGAGAGAGAGAGAGTCTTCCATGGATAATGATCATGTCCGATAAGCGCTCCAGAGTAATACATTAAGAGCTATATTGCCATATGCGGGGACATTAGCCATTGGGTCGTGGTCCTTAATCACCCAATCTGTTTATTTGAAGAGACTCACCATGAGAGATCTAAGATTGAAATATTTCAACCCTTCTATGTAAATATTGACCGTCCATATTCCAACCAAAATATTCAAATGAACAAAGGATTGACATAATGTATTCTAAAGGAGTTTATTTTTGTGTATTCCTACTTTTGAGTGAGCCCCATCATATAAACAGTTGGGATCATTAAAATATTACCCCAGATCCTTAACGATAAAGTCCGGGCATACGATGTAGCAGGCCTCAGGATATAACATGGTAAACATCGGTGGCAGAAAGGTAATCAAATAAAAATGGGTGAGTAGAACCTCCTTACCGGAGTATGCACGTGATTCAGTTGACCAACGACTCGTTGAGATTATCCGATAAAAGGATACCAATGAAATTTGTGAACTGGTCTCACCTGACATGTGTCACAATTAGTCTAGGGATCCTATTCATGGATATCTATACATGTCTATGATTGGTCTGCCCCTTTTTTTTTTTTTTGAACGGATCTAATGCAAACAATAGTCATCTATCAATGGTAATCATGGATGTGTGATTATTGGACCATGGATTGGGCACATGCAGGGTAGAACTGGAACTACTTTATACCTGCTTATGAACAACACTTTATAATTTCAGTGCACATGAGGATCATATTTCTTCGTGCACTTGCAGACATATTTGAATGTGCGCCATGTGTCCAACTGACTAAGTTCAAGCATTCCACATATACGTGCATAATTGTTGTCCTTGTTGTGACTGCTATAAGTTAGATTGCTTCTTTCGCCTGCACATGAAGATTTGCTAAAGATTATTAGCCAAGTGAAACCAGTAAAGAGCAAATCAAGGTTTCGGACTAGGGTGGATGTCAAGCACTGAATCACGGTGAAGTGAACTATAAGGGCTCGCAGGGATTATGACGCATGCCTGCGAAGACACCTTTGCCATCACCTCCTTTTCAACGCCTGCATTGCATATGTTCGAGATTGAGCGCATGTGTTTAATGCCATATTATGATAGAGATCCACAGTGCGTCTCAAAAGTCCGTACCTGCACCAGAGAACATAGCTAATAGATTAATGCATGCTTGTATGGAGCTAAAACTGAAAGTGGAACGGATGTCTTGCACAGAATAGGCTCTTATCCATTCTACTCTGCATTTGAGACAGCACAGGAAACAGAACCACATTGGGTGGGATTCCATTTTTCTGCCTTTTCTGCTCTAAAATCAGAACCTGAATGTTTCAGGTTGGAGACTTGTTTTGGATAATGGTTCAGATTTTATAAATCACTAAATAATATTAAAATTTTGAATATGAAGTATAAACTGAGTTATTTTAACTTCTAAGTAACTTTTCCGTTAAAATCACAAAGAAATAAAAACTTCTGAGATTTGGAAAATCTTGCAATATTATTGTAACAATATCATTTAACCAAAATTTCGTGATAATATTGTGATATTTTAAGTATCTTAACAATATTTGTCACAATAGGTGGGCCCACTGTGTACATCTCATGGCATATAAGTAAGTCTGATATGGTCATCATGTGAGACACATGTGTAAGTAGAATGCAACCCACTAGTCATTCCAACTCGGTTATTTCTGCCGACTTGTGGCACAGCTAACTTGCTTTTTGGGCCATCAAACATACATGGTGGAGCACATCTCATGAATAGAAGGGATGTGGCAGTCACATGCAACATTAGCATACATTTTACAAGTAGCCTTCATAATTCTTTAGTTTAAAGCATAGGAAAATCTAAGAATCGTCAAAATGTAAGAACACAAACGCACTGTATGCTCTGATGAAGGAAAAGGAACCAGCGATATCACAATTCACACAAGGAAGTTGACTAACCTATTCTAGAAATAAACAAGATCTGCATCTCTTTGGTTCATAGACCTTGAAAATGCTGACAATGTGTTCTCATCAATGTAACTGAAGTTATAATTAGCAGGATTTGTACCAATATACAAGAAGACATACTCCTTGCTAAGCCCAACATCACCATATTGCATAACATGGGAGCCAAAATTGTATGTGTTATGGTTTGTTGTCCTAGTTTTAACCTGGGAAAATTTTCCAAAGAACACTTCCAAATTCATGAAAGCAATTCAAGCACCGAAACAAAGAGAAAGAGGAGTTTGAACTTTTACCTGATTATACTGCTGCTTCAGAGTTACAGATTGCAAATTATGCATGTCACTGTCCACCACATGAACCAGTCACCCACCACACCAAAGGCAAAAATGTAACAATAAAGCAACAGAATTTTGATAGCGAAATCAGATTAGTATAGCTACAACAAATCAACATAGCTATTCATCAAACTTCTACATCTGAAATCAGAGTTTGATAGCCAAAATTCAACAAAAAATTTGAGTTCAAGACAATAAAAATCATCTATGGTTAGTTTTAAGACTCAAAAATGTGAAGACGGATTCAATGATGTCCAAAGTTTGAAAAATTCAGCACAATAAAAACTTGCAAACGCACAGTGCCCATTGGCAGCCCTACATAGCTATCTCCATACCAAACACATAAACGCAATATTTTTTGGTTTTATAAATAACACTTCAGAGGTTAACTATTTGCCCTTCTAAATTTCTAATACTCTTTAAAGGCATTCTGGATTGTATCTTTTAGCACCTTACCTCTTCGATTGGTTGTGTTGATTGTTCCTTTACAACCAGATGCTGCCAAAAGATATGCATGCTCCTAAAAGCAAAATTGGACCGAGCCTTGGATCTCTCATTCGATCATACATATTGGAAGTTATGCTCTGAATCCTTTGTTTCAATCCCTTACTTGAAGACAGGATGCCTTGGGCACCCTTTCACCCGATTGGATCAGCATCCTCTGGACTAAGCTCCGGAGTCTTTGCTATCTACATGAATGAAAACATATCAATTAACACATCTTGCAGATAGTAGGGGAAGAAAAAACAGAAGCATCACAGAGAATTTCAGGTAGAGTGCATCAGATTTGCTAGCCTGCCACTCCAGCAGATGCATGACAGCATAGGGTGTAAAATCATTCATCTAGTGGACTCAGTTTGGATGGGCCACATAAAAGAGCAGCATCCTTCAGAAGTTCATAACCATCTGACTGGTTGGCCCAAATATGGACAGCTAAAAATAGAGGCTAATGGTTTACATTGAACAGAAAAATCCATTGAAAATCCAGTGATTGAGCATCAGTCAGGTAAATACCGATGCAAAACGTCCCTTATCATCAGAAACAGAAGCATATAGATCATCTTGCTTTCATTACTCCTAATCTACAGAAACACCTCAGCAGCATCCACAACAGTACAATGAGAGACATTTCTTTGCATCTTATTCAGAAAAATTTAGATAATTGCCCTTAAGACTATATGATGTTAAATAGGAGCATGAAACTTGAATGTAAATAATGAGTATCATAAAGATGTAAGGGAAAAAGTTAAATGAAGTTATGTGGCACTCACGTCGAGATACAATGTGGGAATTACCTTTATAAAGAGAACCTCAAGATTAGGGGAACATATCCAAAATAAGAAAGACCACTCTTTTAAATGCATTAGCAATGGAAAATCATAAAAAGCCCCTCAAAGCCCTTCTTCTTCTTCTTCTTCTTCTTCTTCTTCTCTCTCTCTCTCTCTCTCTCTCTCTCTCTCTCTCTCTCTCTCTCTCTCTCTTTTTAAAGAGATAACTAGAAATACAATTTTTCAATGTCAACTCAACCTCTCTAAATGATTGAGCCAAATTTAGTTTTGGAAAATGGATATTGCAAAAAGAAAATATGATTTCAGAAAGTAACGTAAACCTAGAAAACAATATTTTTCCTTCAAGACGCATCCATAAACAAGGAAAGTATGAGAGAATCATGATCTACAAGAGGTCCGTGCACGCCACATGGACAATTACACACAACTTGTGCCAACTTGGAAATTTTGAGGTTGCACAAGCTGAAACCAACCATCAAGACGAACCATATATCACCAAATTTAAGGCTACACAAGGACATCTAAATAAAACATGCTAGATGCTATGAGGATAATTGATTTGTCATAGCAAAAGTATATGGTAAGGCCAAAAAAGCATGATTTGTTGGAGTACCAATCAAGACTTTACAGGTGGTTTATACAATTTGTCAGAGTACCACTTCAACTTAAAGTGGGTGTCACACAATTGCCATTTGCCACATTTTCCAACTGGCGCCCGATAACACAAGTTTGAAACACATGATGTTCATTTATCCAAACTTCTGCAATTGGCATCTCAGAATTAATCATTTTCTATTGTATCTTGATTTTGATTCTGTATATGTCTAGCAATATGAAAATATGATAATCAAATATTTCTCATTTAAATACAGACAGTCATAATTGTTGAAACAGTTAATCCCCTTCTGTGGGCCACCTGTGCTCATCCAAAAGAAATATTAGATACCTTTCCTCAAGAGTCTTGTTGTTCTGATCATCAGGTGGGTCGTGGGTACAAAAGAAATGGATGGTAAAGAGAAAATTGACTAATGATTCCCATTCAGCGTACACATTGGCCCCACTTGATGATCAAAATCACTTAAATTTTGAGAAAGGAATCTACACAGTGGGGTTCTATGTGATGGCATGATTTGTTGAAATCTGTAATCCCCACAATTGGACAGTTGAAGCTTTTGAAGGCACATCACCATACAGGACCTAGTCAGCACTTCAACTTGCAAGATTATCCCTTGATACTTCTCTCCAAGTCTGGATCATTTTTGGAAAGAAACAAATACATCGTAGGTTTCAGACTTTTAGTTTTCCTTAGGCATACTCGATCGTATTGAGAAGTATTAGCAAGAAAGGATGTACAACAAAAGGAACCGGGCTTCTCAAAAAATACAACGAAAGGAACTAGCCTTTGGCATATAGTGGTTGACAACTAGATGCCAAATTTTGAATGCACATTGCAATGGCTATCAGGAAAAACCACAATTTTGCAACATGGCTATTTAAATAACATGCTTTCCTAATATGTTGCGGATGTGTTTCCAACATGCCTATTTAAAGAAAATGAAGCATTTCAGCCACATAACTAAGAATTAGCATGAAAGTGAATGATCCTCTGTTGATGGCATGGCCCCTTATATACATATCTACAACAATAAATACCAAACAATAAAAAGGCAGAAAGCAAAAAATAGATGCATCTCAAATGGTACATTCCCTAAAGATAACACATATAAGTTTAGAATACAAACAATGTACCCATCTTAATATGTAATAGATGATTTAAAACATTGCAGGCATAAGGAGAAATTTGAAAATGTGGATTATCATGATGAACTCAAGATTTCCTTTACTTTATTTATTAATTTTTTGTTGGTAAATAACTTACAGAAAAAATACGAAGGTGAGCATGTACAACAGTGATGGCATCATTGACATTGTGTGACTTGGCTGTCTCTTCAAGAATTCTTAAGCAGCCCTTGTTTACGTCAATTGCATACACCATACCTACATCATGACAGGCATTAGTGAAAGAGCTTTGCTAAGCCCACACACATGTTAAAGGTAGCCCATGTACACGCTAGGTGTACCAGCATGCAAATAGGAATGAGATACAATCTACCCATCATAGGGCTACCTCTACATAGATGCCCTGGGCCAAGTATTAGGTCAGTCCACTAGTCAGGCGGGCAATAGTTCACGATACAAATTTATGGCTGATAAAAACTAGGCTGAAGTTTTCTAACCCATCACCTGTTTATAATATAGTGGTCCACCTGGACCAGATTTATTTTTGGGTATGAACAACAATCCCGTCTCACCCGCTTAATAAAGGGCTTGGATATTGTACCTTTCTGCCATCGTAGAATGTATGATTGTGTGTAAATGGTATGCCTTGTACACAGGTATGGCTCATAAAGCTATGAATGAAATGTTTAAATGCTATATTCACTTATAGATAAGAATTGCAGGATCTTGTGCATCAGGACAGGATTAGTAACCTGATGCAGGAAATCCCTACAGGTGAAGCCCACAGTCCCCAGATCTAGATTGCTGACCAGATAGGCCTATGAAATCAAATATCAGGGAAAAAAATGAATCGACTCAATTTTGGTAATGACCAAGTTGATGTAATTTCAGTCCTGAACAAGCAACTATTTTGGGTAGTTTTAGCAGGTTTTGGCCCTTCACTAATCTTAGACGGACCAAAATCAGGAAGACTCAATTTCGACATGGAACAAGGAATAAAAATTTAAAGCATGGATGGGCCCCATTGTGGATGGTGAATTCAAAAATCATTCAGACTTGCTGACTCTAGATGTCCAATCTGTAACCTTTTTTATCGACTAATGCGGCATCATCTTCTTTCTACCGTCAACAACCATTTAAAATTTAATTTATTTATTTTAATTAGGATATTTGTATTTAGGATTTTTGAGGAATGCCCATCCATGGCAGGGCCCTTCCCTTTACATCTACAGTCCTTAATTGCTGTAGTCTTGGACTTCAAGGCACTGCTGTAAAAACCATGAACTTCCTCTGGAGCTGAAATGCTTGCCAAGCAAGATTCTAGGGGCACCCTTAGTTGTATGTTTTCATCAAAAGCTCTGTTAGATTTCAGAGGCTCTACTTATCTAAGTAGTGCAAATAGAGAATGACAAAAACACAATGTCTAATCAATGCTTCTATTACTTACACTTCCTTTCCCTCCAAAGCCTTTTCTGATTTTAACTTTTAAAAGGCTTCTAGCTATTTTAAATTCTCAAATTACAAGATTATCAGAAAAAACAGTCAAGATAAATTACCAAAGAAAAAGAAAATAAAAAAGGAAAAAAGAAAAGATGAGAAAAGTTGTACAAATGGATTCTATGTTAGAACGATGGCACTCCAGAAGGATTAGTTAGGCTTGAACCCAGATACCTGATGAGAGCTTCACATTAACAATTCCTTCATATTTTTGCTTTTTCAAAGAAAGTGGGAGCACACACCACCTATCATTGTATCTATAAAGCTGAAATAAACACTTAAGCTGGGGAGCACAGGAACCTATAGTAGAACATGCTCTATACAATGTAATGTAAGGACACAACGAAAAAAACTGGGGTCTCCAACAAAAGAACAGGGCAAGCATAAGGAAAGTATGAAACCCCTGCTATTAGAAATACATTGGCATGGAGCTATGAAGCAAAACTTACAGTAACACACGACAAACACATGACAAAAGCAACAGGTGTCTACAATTGCAATTTTCTACAAACAGGAAAAATTGCAAAATCATGTCATCATAAAAAGCCACCTAAAGAATCCATTAATAAACCCTCGACTCTGTTAGCATGAATGGGCGGAACACGCAAAATTCAAATCAGAGTCAGTCAATTGCCATCGGCAACATAGGAAAGAAAATCAAGAGGAGAGATTGATCGTTTTGTCCCAACAAATGTAAGAAACAATCATATGAATTCAATTAACAGAATTTGGGGAAATCTCAATCAAATGAATAATTAAAAAAATAATTTTCTGAAATCCAAACCCTAGTTCTAGATCTAGTAAATCCCCACCATAACTAGTCAAAATACCTTGCAAAGTGCAGAAAATAGATCCAAAACCCTAGGAAACAAGAGAGTACCTGGCCGAGGAAGAGATGAAGGGCAGGGGCTGCTGGCCGCACCAGATCTGGAGATGATGCAAGTGAGAGAGAGAGAGAGAGAGAGAGAGAGAGAGATAGAGATCGGGAGAGGGGGAGAGAGATCGAGAGAGGGAGAGAGAGGCATGGGGTCCGGGAGCTAAATGATTTGAGCTAGGTTTGCAGAGAGACAGAGAGAGAGAGAGGGGTAAGAAATAGGAGAGAGTCGCGCTGAGGCCGGTAGGGTTTTTTTTTTATATGCTAAGATATCCGTCGGGTAAGTCTTAAATAACGCCAATGAAAGAGGAGCGTAAATGCCGTGTATACCCATTTTTGTTGTAGTGCATTGAGAGCCCCAAAATTACAGGGACTTTTTCTCATTTGATGTTTTGTCATGTGTGACCAAACTTAAAAGGAATGCTACACTTTCAATCTTTACTCGCCACACACATTGAAACCAGATACATATGTTGGAGATTGAACTGATCCCACTAATGTATATGGCAATTAATTTGCTATGCTGGTAGAATTATGCCTTTAATGTTATCTTTTATATCACACTTGAACCAAACATGTGAATGGCTAATTATAGATAAACTAATGCCTCATATTTTGTGTCCCTTAAGTGTCTCAAGCCGACGTATGAGCATATACAAATCGTCATCCACAACAGGTATACAAATGATGCATATGGGTATACAACTGGGCATGATATCCATTACATTAAGCATATTATCAGTGTATCCTATCAGGCCAACCGCACTAGCATATTATCAGACATATCATGATATAATTGACCTTAATTGGTAAAAAATACATAGAGAGTAGGAACTGAATGGTAGGCCCCACTACAAATATAAATGTCTATGTGGTGTGGCGTACGTTAGACTAACATCGGCTCCTCATGTAACATGTACATAAAAATTTAGTAACTAGATGTAAGGCATGGATAAGATACATATGCTAAGGTGGGGTCTACTGAAAATGACACGGATGGACACCCACATGTACAACATGTGTGCTACTAGGCTATCAATCTATTGGGCATGTGGCCCACTAATGATATCCTAAAACAATGAGATTATCATTGACATCAATAGAATGATCTACACTGTTTGAACATTGCCGATGTAATCGATGGTTATAAATTCTTGGTTAGTCACTAGGATGTGATCCTGTGCTTGTGGCCCATCTAAGTCTTAAGATTTCATCATTTCAGGCAAAGTGCATGCCTCAATGAATTTACATAATCATATTGTCAACATTATATACATACACTAATTAGGAATTTAAGTTGATTTAATAATTAATTTCAAACCCTTGTAAATCCATCTTGTATTTTAACTTAGGATTATAGAGATTTTTAATCTAGGGGGCCAAACATAGCCAAGGGATTCAAGAAATCCTGGAATCCCATGTCCAAGAGAGCCCCAAATCTAAGGGAACTCGAATTCAAGAATTTCCAAGTCCATGGGATTCTAAAACCAGGAAATCCCAAGTCCATGGGATTCCAAAGTCTAGGAATTCCAACTCTAAGGGGTTTTTACCCCCACACTTTCTTGTGATGTGGCTCACTAAAGATCCAGATCGACCTAAAATTTAGGCCCATGGCCTAACACAGCCTAAAGAAGATAATGAACTACGTGGATGGCATGTAAACATTAAGGTGAGTCCAACGAGTGTGCCCCATTTGCTACCAAAATGGGCAACACTAACCAGCGCCCATTGTTCCCCTCAGTGCGGTCCACCTGAGATTCAGATTGGCCTGAAAATTGGCTTGTGGCCTATCATGATCTAGTAAAACTAATGAACAAAGTGGATAAGATACATGCATCATGGGGGGTCCCACGAGTGGGCCCCATTCCATGCCCAAGATGGGCGTCCGCCTATCCCTTGCGATGGCAGTAGGCGTTGCTAGCATGGACTCTTTTTTTTTAACACTTTCAAGGTGGGCCCCACGTGGATGATATATTCCGTCCATGCATGGGCCAGCTCGAGTGGGGGCCAATGGCCCCTGAAATGGTTGGTTTCGACGAAATTTGACCCCATGGTGGGCATTAGAAGGTTTCAACAGCATGAATTTGTTTCCCTCAGTGCGACCCACTCGAGACTCAGCCCATGACTTAAAATGATATGGAGAAATAGGTGGATGGTGATGATTTAACATATACATCAAGATGGGGTCCATGAGTGTAGCAACCCCCCTCCATGTTTGCATGGTTCTAACATGAGGTGCTCCCAGCCCCACCATCCCCTTCGATGTGGTCGACTTGATTGTTAGATCAGCCTCATTTTTGGGATCCATGGCAAACATGAGCTAGAAAAAAAAAGATGGATGGTATGGATCTAAGAAATACATCACTGTGGGTCCCACAAGTGGGAACCCACTTCCCAGTCCATTACAAAGAAACGTCTTTGACGCTGTGGCGTTCCAGCCCCTTACATGTTATGGTGTGGCCCACTAGATGTATGAATCGGCTTTAATTTTAGGCTCAAATGGTTAAATAACCTGAGGATTCGGATGAACGGCGTGGATGAGACAGATGCATCATGGTGGGACCCATGAGTGGAGGCCCCACTTCTCCCTCTATGCTAATGACATCTACATGTTGATAGTTCCAGCGTCAGAGACGAGATGTTGAGAACGTCTAGCGTCTAGACGTTCGTGTGTGTGTGTCTACATATATATATATATATATATATATATATATATATATATATATATAAAGATGGGTAGTAGGTGCGGTCCACATGAGTGATCTACATCATCCACCAGGTGGGCCAAATCATGGCATGCCCAAAGGTCCTCAAACCAAGTTAAAATTTGTGTTTTTCCTTCATCAATATCTGTGTGATCTAATTAATAGGTTAGATGGAAAATAAACATCATAGTGGGCAATACAAGATGGTCCATGCTATGATAGCATGCGGGGCACGCTTTCCAACTGTGTGGCCCACTTGTAGGCCCCACAACCCCATAAATTTAAAATAAAAGACGGAGAAGAAAGGAAAGGAAAGAAAAGTAGGGGAAGAGATCCAGCCATCAAGGTGGCCTCCCGCCACTATGGGGTCTAACATATAATCTATACATGATCAAGGTGGATCCAATCCTTGTGGGCCCACCAAAATGAAAAAATCACAAAGAAAGGCGGGGGTTTTGACCATCTCATGCACTCATGATGACGAATGAATGTTTGTTCGACTCGGATTGGCGATTGGACAGTCCACCAAGCTCCTTTCCACATCTAATCTCTCTTTCTCTTATCTTTTCTTCCTAACTTCTTGATCTCTCCTAATTCTCTCTCAAACTCTCTCTGTTCTCTTAAACCATCTCCCTAATCTTTCTTTCTCTTCTTTATCTCTTTCTTAATCTCTCCCTAATTTTCTCTAATATTTTTCTTTCTCTTAATCTCTTTCTACTCTCTTGCTAGCAAATGGTAGAAATGAGAGGGAGTTAGGAGATTTGTGGTAGAAATTTTAGGATAGGGAGGGAATTAGAAGAAGGTAAGGGATAAAATGGGGAGAGAAAGAAGGAAAGAGGAATGGCTAGGCATGGGTTGCATTATGGGAGGTATGGGCTTACTTGACTAATGGGGAGAGTGTGACATGAGTGATGGATGGGTGTTCACAACCCTAAGTGTAGGGTCGCGATGTTGTAATAACTCGGTGAGACCGAGGTTGAATCCACAGGGATTTGTATTTTAAAAATAATTAAAACTAGAACCAGAAAAAGATCTAAATTGAAATCTAAATATTTGAGAGTAATGGTGAATAATGTTGATTAAAACTTATGAATTTAAAGGTGGGAACAAGGGTACCAAGGATCCACTTATAGCTATCAAGATGCTACCTTACTTGATTCAAGGAACATAATTGGAATTGGAGTCCTATCCTATCTAATTAGAAGATAAAATAATTTAAATCAAATTTAAACATTTCATTGACCTAATTCTCGATGGAGGAGAATTGTGATGATTGGAAGGGATTTCATCACCCTACCATGCCCAAGAGACGATGGTGAACAACAGGATTTATCAATCTCATAATCTCAAAACAGGAAAAAAAAGATATCCAAAACTATTACATCATCTATTGTAATTTGAGTCACAATAAATCATAGAAAACTGAAAATATTCCTTTAATATCAAACTATAAATCAATGAGGTTCGATAAGAACAAGAATCAAAATAAGATAATCATCCAAACATACTACAAGCTTCACTTCTTAGCCCTAGCAAAGAAGTTTAGCCAACCATATACATGATTAAAACCAAATATCTTAAACAAAGCATGAAAAATAAACTAGAGAAGAAGAAAAACTCTTTGGTGGTGCTACACCCATGTGTTATATTCCTTGAGACTTTTCCAAACCCTAAAAGATGCTTTGGAGCATCTTAGAGAGTCCTATTTATAGTTGTAAAATCCCCTCAAATTTATGCACTCTGTGTAGTTTCCCAAAATAGACTTTCAAAACTTTCATTTTTAAAACTTGGAGTTTCAAAATATATTTTTTCAAGATAATTTTCAGAATATGTTTTTTTAGGACAATTTTCAAGATAACTTTTCTTTTTCTTCACTTCAAATCTTCGATTCTCCTCATTCCTCACTTAGTTTCCTTGGATCTTTAGCATGTGAATTCTTCATTAATGACTTAAAATCTCCAAATATTCATTTAATAATCTTTTGAGCATAAATATTCCTTTTGGCATCAGTTTCACCTTAAGCTCTCGAAATCACCTCGCACATGAAACCATGCATAATTAGATCGATTAAGCACTATCATGTTTATAAAACCAAGGTATAAATAAAGGAAATATGCAATATTTCACACCCAACAATGGGTTAATTAATTGATTGGACAACCTTAGGACTTGTACAAATGGGGCCCACATGTATTATTCGACTCACCTTGAATTGTGTCAAAACTATAACTTCTAATATATGGGTTACAATGGGACATGTCGTGTGGTGTTGGACTACTAGTATCCACGTGGTCACTAGGGTATAAGTCTCAGGGTGTTGCGGTACAAAAATAGGTTCGCTATGAAAACTCGTCGATCTAGTTCGCTAGGAACATGCCTGTACCAAAGTTGAAGCGTACAGTCGATTAATCGAGATATGGGTCTTACACGGTAGGTTAGACAACACGAGGCCATGATGACCCAAAGTTTAAAATGAGTGGCCTAGATTTAAATGATTTTGTGTTGATCTAGGTTTATAGATTCTTAAATAAGGGTCGTATATACAAACAAAGGAAGGTGTTACACTCCATTCCCTTCCCATACAAATGTACGATCTTTATTTTATAGGATTTGGGATTTTGGGTTACGGTTTTAAATTTTTACTTAAAACTAATAAAAATAAAACAACTCTACAAGAGAAGGTATATAAGAAAGAAGGCATAGGTGACATCAATGTAAAGTAAAATAAATAAAAGCAATAAAAGAAGACACTATAATCGATCAAAGGCATTAATGATTTGACTAGGCAAAGAAGAACTTTAACACTATTCCCTAGAAAAAGATAATTATAAGTCTTAGATCCCCATTCTTACTCTATGAAATTTATATAACTGAGGGAGTAAATGGTTCGTATAAGTGAGGGAAATGGCATTTGTTAGTTTGGGTGATTCTTAGGAGTAGATGTAATGTCTCGAAAAAATTCGTACAAAGACCCAAGTACCACCTCAGGCAGAAATCCCTAAAGACCGTATACTGTGGAAATTAGATGAAAATTAATTAAGTACTAAACTAAATTAATTGGTGGATTAGCTTGGACCACTATCTATACAAACTATAAGACCTAAAACCATAAAAATTGCTAGCTCAACGTTACCTATAAACCTCGGGGAAATCCCAAAACCCAGTTGCTCTCGGGAGCACATTGACACCCATATCGGACTTGGACCGTGCGTCGAAAGTCCGATGATCATGAAACTATAGGGTTACGATAGTCATATTGGGCTTGACAACCATCATGGGAATCGAGCTCAAATAGTATCCAGAAACGCACAACTTGAGCCTTAAGCGAAGTGTGTGAGAAATGTGAATATATTTAAAAAAATGAACCCAAACTTAAGTGAATTGGACCATTCGGTTGCAGGGGAAGTTGAAGACTTTAGACCATTAGTTTCTGACCCAACTACACCCATGGATCAGGAAAATTTCCCTGCACCAATCAGTATACTTGTGGCCCCAATCGAGGGACGACGACCGTTGATCTGATATGGGTCCTTCACGGCCGATTAGTTTGTCAGATCGCACCATAACCACAATCCTATGTAGATCCATTGTCAGGGAACTTGCTTCATGACTTGGGTGAGAAATGGACCTTCCTAAGGGCCATTTTTGTCAAAAACAGGCACCCTTTGTGTATAACCTAAGTATACCATGGCCCTGGGGCCATTTACATCACTTTTGAGCCTATATAAGGCCCTTAAACCACCCCTCTCTCATTTCATACGAATTTCTCAAACCCTAGGTGAGAGAAGAGAGAAAAGAGGAGAAAATAGTGAGGAGTAGAGTGAGAGTTCGAGAGATCGTTTCTGAGATTCACTCCCACTACACCACGTATTGAATTGCCTCCCCACCATCGCTACACAAGTCATTCCAAATTTGATTTGGGTAAGAAATCCTAACCCTAATCTTGTTTTAGGAATTCAAATAGTAGAATTAACGAAATAGCTAACCTTTTTTGTGATTTAGGTAACCACTGTTTTGTAGACGGGAGTGTAGGATTCGAACCGAGTTCGAAATGAGTTATCCAACAAAAGGTGCAGACTATAAACATTTAGGTTATAGTTTTCAAGGCTTTCAATGTCAACAATGATTTATGTCTGACTTGATTGCTGCCATATGATCTTAGTTACAATGTATTCGATAAACTAAACATGTGTGTGAACTATGTGAATATATAATGCATTCCATATGTTTGTTGAAATGTTTGAATGAAAGTGCAATTTTGATTTATGCTTGCCATGACTATTAATCTGGAATACATGTTTATTGTATGTATGACAACTCCTTTGTAAAAGGATTTGCCATAATATATGTTATAACTAATTTAGTTCACGATATAGTAATGTGTAGCCTAAGTGTTTGATAAAATGACTGAATGAGAAATTATTTAATATGTCATTTTTAATAAGGGTGTTGAGATAGGATTCTTAACTACCTTATCCATATCTATAATTTCCATCATGTAATGTAAATTGCCGCTATGTGATTTATGGATGAAATGCATATGTATATTAACATGTTTAATGTGTTTGATAAAATGCTCAAATAAGAATTATATTTGAATTATTTGTTAAATGCTGTTATGATTAACATATATGACTACCTATTGCATTTGATTATGATTGGGACTACTGCGTAGTCCAGGCAATCAGTAACGGTTTCTGATTGAGTGGTCGAGCTAGTTTCGCCACATTAGATACGTTCGATGAATCTGAGCCATATGGTGATTGTCAATGGTGGTTAGGCCACGTGGAGTGCTTATGCACTCCATGTCAATTAATTTAGTGTACGCTCATACCAATCGAACTTATCAAATAACCCGATTGGCCTATTGTGTGTTTACAATGCATGGACACTACTGCTTGAATCTAAGGTACCACTTACCAATGTAAAGCCCGTTTCAACCATGGTACCAAGATCCGCTAAGAGTCATAAGCCAGGCATGGTAGTGTATGGGACACCGTGGATGAGTTGTTGGCCTATGCTGGGGTGATGAGCCTCCCTGTAGTGACTAGTGAGCAACCTAAACTCGTGAGCCGAATACGGTGGTGTATGGGACACTGTATTCGAGCTGTCGGCCTACGCTAAGGTGACGAGCCTTCCGGACCTCGAGTATAAACACTTGAATTTACCTATCCACTGTTTTCAGTAGGGGTGATGCCCAACAACTTGCCTATCGTATGTGATTAACTAGGATTGACAACCCTAGATGGATCCCTACTTGGGTTAATGATATAAAGGGAGGTACCTTAGCTTCCCGAATCTGCTGTATGAATAAGCCTAATCAATTACTTGGTTAGCATGTCCATGCACCGCATTGCATGTGCTTTGACAAGGAAGCACACGTTTAGGGAGTTTGCCATACGCGATCGTTAGATGAAGTCGCTGAGGGAGTGCAGGCGAGGGCATGCATCATTACTGCATATTATTCTTGCATTAAAAAGAGTAATTAGGAAGTGATTGCTGTATTACTTTATCATTACTTCTTGATTGAATTAATAACATATTAACCTTTGCCTTATAGTACCATTGAGTTGATCACTCACTCCCATTCTGGGACGGTGTTTTAAAAGCACCAACTAGACTCTGATTTAGATGCAGGTTATGGTGAGGCTTATGCGAGGAGCCAGATTTCATAGATGATGAGTTCTCCTACGTACAATTCTCAAGCGGGTCTGTGTAGACCTAAAGCTACATCTCTGGGATTAGAGGGTTACATGAATTAGTTAAACAGTTACATGATGATATTTTGGAAATTTTAGAATAACACTTGTATATATTCAGCCTGGAACAGATTCATACTCCGGATGGTGAAACACTTTCATGCTATAATACTAGTACCTAAGTCTTCTGCTTGCTAAATTTAATTGCACCTAGAGTATGATATGTTATTTTAGTATAATCCCACTCATGTTTAATGCACTAATATGGACAACATTTAAACATTATTTTCTATGTTACATAAGTGATGCATCGGATCTCGAGAGTTGTGCTCTTGCTCGACCCTTGATTTTCGAGGCATTACAAATTGGTATCAAAGTATGATTTTGATTAAACTGGACCTGGATTATGGTAACACAACATACTCTGACGCACTTTAACTTAGGAGGGGGCGAAAAATGTAGAAATTATCGTAGGATCCCAAGGTTATGCCAACAGGCAAAATTGGCCATTGAAATTTGACCCGTATGTGTCTGAGATCCTGTGAAATGATCTCGATTCCTTCTTAGGCCATCAATCGACGAGTTTAAACTATTAGTCGGTGAGTCCCAAACTTAAAACATGCCAAAAAGCATGAATATGTGTGAAATGGACCAAAGAAATACATTACACGGACATACGGGCCCATACCGTAAATTCTGGTGGGACCCAGGGGGTCCCCCGCACCATTTCAAAGCCCTGGGAGGGGGAGGCCACCGACCCCAAGCGGCGACACTGCCAGCAGTCTAGAGGACCGAGGCGGCATCGCCCAGTTGACGGCGCGCCGAGCCCACCTCCAGTGGGCGGCTGTGGGCCCATAGTTCCGGTGGTCCACCGCCCTCACCCACATGTGTGGGGCCCTGTTTTCATGTGGGGCCACTCTATTTCTTCCCCTTTTGTCCCTTCCATTCCATCTTACTCCCATTTCAAGCTCCAAACCCCTCCAAAATCCCATTTTTCCTCTCAAATCTCCATTCCATACACTCAAGCTTCTTCTTCTTCTACATTACACACCCATCCTCCACCATTCTCTCAAACCCATCTCGTACAACCTTCCATCTTCCCTATTTGACCTCATTTGAGTACACAAACCCATCTTTGTGTCTCAAAATCCCTAAACTTTCCCATTCACTTCAATATCCAAGCTTTTCCACTTTCATGGCGCTCTTCGAGCTAGTTGCGTCATATTCTCGCTCTTAACGTTCCTTTCCCTTATGGGAAAGAAGAGGGCGTCCGTGGATGAAGCCGGGCCTAGCTGCCCAACCTGTTCAAGGAAGAAGACAGGTGTCAAAGCAAGCACGAGTGCCGAATGAGAGAGAAGATCAAGACAGGATCTTGACCCGTGAATCCCTATCGAAAGATAGCTACCGACGGGCGTCGAATTAGGTAGGTTCCATAACCAAAAAGTTGTATTCAAGGCTCATGTGGATGAAAGGCTTTTCGGGTTGTACCCAGTGATGGACTTACTCCTGGAAAATGGATGGGGTCCCATATTTGAGGAAAATACCCATGCGAGTAAAGGAGCAGTGCGTGCCTTCTATGCTCATATATGGGACCCACTACTGGAGCCGCTACAGTTTATTATCCCTTTGGGAAGAGAGGAGGCCATAGTCAATGTAGACATGATAGCTCATATCATGGGTATGGAGCATGGACTTGTACATGCTAGCGAGACAAACCTCGCTAGTGAGCGAGAAAGGAATCACCGCATCCATTTTCTTTACGGCCAGTTTAAGCGGTGGAGGCGAGGAAATAGCCTTCCATCGACCAAAATGATAAACGATTTCCGCCTGCTCCACCACATATTTACGTATAACGTGTATCGTAGGTGGAGTAACTGCACGGAGTGTACTAGGCTCATGGTGGATTTCTTATATAGAGCTGGTCAGGGAGACAAGCTATGTTTGCGTACATTCGTATTATCTCAAATTGTGGGTACTGCACAGTCTACATAGGGAGATGCCTCACTACCCTTCGGTTGACTTATTTGTAAGATCGCCTGAAATTTCAGCTTCTGTCTCCATATGGAGAACCACACCTCGACTCATATCATTAGTGACGCTACGCTCAACAGTATGGGCATAGGCACCAGGTAGTGACAAGCAAGGCTCGATGAGTATGGGGATGAGATAGAAGAAGAAGAAGAAAGTAGTGAAGAAGAGGAGGAAAATCAAATAGAGGAAGGAAGTGAGAAGGAAGGAAGTGTGGGGGAAGGCAGTTATGAAGAGGGAAGTGATGAGGAAGAGCAGGAAGAGGAAGAAGAGGAGGCCCAAGATCCATAAAGGGATCCTCTTACTGCTACACATGATGACCACCGTGATTGGGCTGCCTTAGAAGCCCGCATGACCAAGATTGAAGAGAATCAGGCCTACCTAAAATAGAAATTCAAGAGGATGTCTCACACTCTGAAGGCCTTCCTGTGCTGTATACAGGATAAGGGTGCGCCTCCACCTTCACTAGAGTCGGACGACTAGTCTTATGTTGTAATTGTCTTTGGGCTTTACTTTTTTCTTGTTTTCCTTTGTAGTAGCCTTTATATGCTTAGTTGGATGTTGGTGTGCTTAGTGTTTAAAGCTTTTGTTAGATTAGTTCACATGCATCTTCTGTGATGATCCATGTAAGACTACATCTCATGTACTGTGACAATTTTGGTTAAATGAAATGCATGAAGCTTCTTTTGATTTGGAATGTGTAGAATGCTATAAAAAAATAAAAATAAAATAAAAAATTGAGTGTTGTTATTCAAAATCTTACACATGTTGCACCCTATGTTGTATATAGGGTATGCCTCCAAAAACCACTCGGAATATGACACATCTTGCACTTGGCGGATCAATTGAAGGGGCACCTCCCCTGAATGATAGCCAGACGGACCCTAACTTGGGCCTGAATTTTACGGTAATGCCAGGTTCTCAGCCGGCCACTGGCCCCACCAATGGGCCAATACCTTCTGCACCACCGATTCTAGAACAGAACTGTGCGTCTACATCGACACCATGCGTACCTTAGTCAGCTTCTCCTCCTAATAGGTTGGAGCAAATGATATTTTTGATGCACCAGCAGCAATAGTTTTTGGCAACTATTACAGGGGTCATTGCCCAGAACATGAATATGGTGCCACCTACACCACCTATGTAGCCTGCTGAAAATATGAATACCAGCAGACTTTTTGAGCGCTTCCAGTGCTTTCGACTTCCTACCTTTGTGGGTACTCACAGGACCGAGGAAGCTGAATACTGGCTAGATCGCATCTCTAAGATGTTGACGCCACTGCACTGCATTGAGGCAGCGAAAGTTGAGCTGGTCACCTATATGTTCGAGAAGGAGGCTAGTCTATGGTGGGACAGCATCCTACGAACAATTCTCATAGGACATGTATGGACGTGGGACGCATTTGAGACTCGCTTCCATGGAAAGTACGTCCCCCTCACTTACATGACTGCCAAAAAGGGGAGAACAATCCCACCATTGGAAGAAAATTGTGTGAATGATAATGCAGGTGTTAGGGGGAGCAGCTGCCAGCTACATACTTGTGTTCTTAAACTTGCAGTAGCATTGTAAAATTATGTAAAGAGTTATGTACACACAATTTAGGTTGTTGGTCTGGATGTTGTTCTAATACTTCAGGTGTTTTGTCATGTAATTGACAAATGAGGAGATTGAAAGTGCCCTGATTTGTCAATTAGTGTGAGTGCTGAGTCAGCCAGACAAGTAAGCCCCATAGGAAGATCATTCAAGTGTTTACCTTAACAGGATGTGTGCCAGAACTTGTCAAAGGTAAACTTAGCCTCACATCCCCAGTCCCAAAACACCAGGTATATAAAACCCGTAAAAATGGATAAAACAACTTAGGGTTTAAGGTGAGAAAACTATTTTGCAAAATCAGGAAAATCACTAAGTTTTCTGCCTATGTCGATTTATCGATAAGTAGTTCAATGAAATCGAACTCTATTATCGATGTCCTCGAAACTCACTCAATGTTATTGAAATGAGGACTTCAAATGTCCAGCAACCATAATGCATCCTGGACTGATTTATCGATGAATCGATGGGATGTTCGATATCATCGACTTTTTAATCTCGAGTTCATTGAGATGACTCGATAAAATCAACATCTGGTCAGTTGTGTCTAGAAAGCAGTTAAGGAAAATCATGTGATTTTCGATATCTCGAAGACATCCTCGATACCATCAAAATTCAAATCTCGAGGATATCGACTGACCTTCGATGATATCGGATTAAGACACAAATCTAACCAGCGAGCTTTCAAGTAAAATCATTTAAGTATCGAGGAGTACCCGATGATATCGATATTCAAATATCGATCATATCGAGGCCAGGTCAATTTCATCAAAATAGGACACAAACTGTCCAGCAAGCTTATATGAAAATTCCTTTAAAATATCGATGAATCAAAACTAGTATCAATATCATCGACATTCAAAATCATATGATATTGAGGGATGCTTGATTATATCAACACCGGTTATGATTCAAAGGCAAGTCTACTCTCATATTTTCAAATGTTGAGGAATCGAACCTTGCATCAATGAAATCGGAGTTCGAAATCCGATGACATCGAAGATTGTTTGATATCCTCGACCCGTTGGCAAAAAGGTTCAAAAGCGTGTGACAGTTTGAGTTCATGTCATTGAGCAACCATTCGATGGTATTGAGAGTAAACGCTCGATGATTTCGAACTCTATAAAAAAATATGTCTGTTTTTTTTTCCATTGGAACTTTTTACCTATTTAAAGAGAGGTTGCCTTTAGTTATCAAGTGAGAAAATAGATAGAGCTTTTGAGTGTTTAATTCAGATCATATACCCTAAGTCTTTTTATCTTGTGGCAGTTCATCCTCCAATCCACCCTCATCATTGATATTCAATAGAGTGGATTGGGGAATGAACTTCCGCATTCAAGGATCCTCTAGCTACTACTTTAATGGAAAATCATTAAGCTGAGATACCTTAAATGCATAGATGATTGGAATCACTCTGTTTTTAATATAGGAAAACTTTTAATAGAGTAGGATTCCAACATAACCTTGACCCAACCCGACACCTCACATTGGAACATCATCTGAGTTGCGGTTCAAGAGAGCTGAAGATTCTTCATCATCAAAGGAGGAGATCTTCATCAACGTGCTTAATGGGGCTCATCTACTTATCTGTAAGTCACTAGAGTCCAGATACCCTTTTAATCATTCCTTTTGTAGGATAGGGTCAAAGGTGCTTCTCACCCCTTTCAAGTCCTCATAGGAGGCCTCTAATGGGAGAGTACGTGGGGGTGTTGTGTGTTGACCCTTGGTCTGTGGAGAGCATAAACTTAGGTCCTTGTGTAGGTCCTTGACTTGTGTGGTCTATAACATAAGTGTTGTGTGTTGACCTATGCTCTTATGTAGGGCATAAACTGTTAGGTTACTTGTGTGGATCCTTAGCTTGTGTGGCCTAAAATCTAGGTGTTGTGTGTTGACCCTTGTTCCTATGTGGGGCATAAACTTGTGTCTCGTGGAAACATGTTAGGTACCTTGTGTAGGTCTTAGAGTCAACCTTATGTAGGTTATACTGGTTTGTGGTGAACCTGATTTGAAACCTCCATTAGTAAGATCCAGTACACTCAAGGGTCAAGTGTGTTCGCTGGAAGTGGAGTAGACACGTAGTCGAACCACTATAAAAATGAATGTGTTTGGGATTGCTATTTACTCTTACTGCTTGTGTGATATCTCTGAATGTTCTCATAATGCATGTTTACATGATTACCTAGAACTAATTAGAATCACATCTCACACACGGTCACATCCATCATGAACTATGTTTTACAGCTTGCTTATGTTTTGCATAGTTTTATGATTAGATCCTCTATTTGGCTTGAAAGCCAATAGAGTTACATTGAAGAATCCTATTATTTGCATATTACTACAGGATAAGGTTGATAAGTTCTAAATCATCATAAAATTTTAAAAAGCCCTATTCACCCCCCTCTAGGACATCTTAGCGTATTCCCACTTCGACTGAAGCGGTCATTACCGCAATTTCAGTCACAAGAAATTAAACTCCTTAGACACGACATGACCTCTTAAACTTCTCCATATAGATTTAGTCGGACTAACTAAAATGGAGAGTATGAAAAGAAATAGTTTATGGTTGTAGTTGACGACTACGCTAGATATTCTTGGGTAGCCTTTCTAAGAGAAAAGTCGGATGCTCTTCACGAAGTCAGAAAGCATATAAAACACATCAAGACTGAAAAAGAGTTATCTGTGGTCAGAATAAAAAGTGATTATGGAACTGAATTCGAAAGTAGCAATTTTGAGAAAGACAGCAATGACCATGGAATATTGCATGAATTTTCTGCTTCAAAAATACCTCCGAAAAATTGGGTTATTGAAAGAAAAAAATAGAATTTTGTAAGAAATGGCTAGTGTAATACTAAATAGCATGAATTTACCTAAATATTCATGGGCA
Source organism: Magnolia sinica (assembly GCF_029962835.1). Taxonomy (NCBI): domain Eukaryota; kingdom Viridiplantae; phylum Streptophyta; class Magnoliopsida; order Magnoliales; family Magnoliaceae; genus Magnolia; species Magnolia sinica. The sequence goes on along the minus strand of NC_080573.1, from coordinate 67,125,797 downwards.
GAAGCAGTTAATACTATATGTTATATAATTAATCATGTTTAAATTAGAACATCTAAAAACAAAACACAAAATTTGATGAAAAAAATTGATCGAATAAATGGACGATAAATATATATAGAGAAAGAGGATGAAAGTGCCTTGGTTTGTTAATTAGCGTGAGTGTTGAGTCACCTGGACAGCAGAGCCACATAGGAAGATCAATTTAAAGCATCTGCCTCAACCAGTTGTGTGCAAGCTCACCACAGGTAAATCTAAGCCTCACATCCTATGTCTCAAAACACCAGGTAAATAAAACCCTTCAAACAAATTAGAACATTATAGGGTTTTTAAGTTAAAAAAACTTTTTTAAAATCAGAAAATCTTTAAGTTTTCTTGCTTTATCGATTTATCGATAATAGGTTCGATAAAATCAAGATGTGCTATCAATGTCCTCGAAAGTTCAATTGATAAAATCGAATGAGGACATAAAGTGTCCAACAACTGCATATACATCTGGATGGAATCATCGATGTATCGATAACCTTATCGATATCATCGATATTTGAATCTTGAGATTATCGAAGTAAACTCGATATAATTGACAGCAGAGTATTTGTGTCCCTATTTTTTATAGGAAAATCATGAAGACCTTCGATATATCGAAGTACCCTCGATATCCTCAGAATTCAAATATCAATGATATCAGAAGTCCTTCGATGATATCGGTCTTGGACATAGTCTTTCTAGCAACATTTTTTAGGTGGTTTTTATTTCTGATCGAGGGTCACTTGATAGAATCGATATTCAAATATCGATGATATCGAGGTAGGATCAATGGCATCGAGAATGGACATAAACTTATCCAGCAAGTTTACTGAAAAATCCTTTGGATTTATCGATGCATCGACACTGCCTTCGATATCATCGGTATTCAAATTCCAATGATATCTGTAAGTGCTATAGTTTATATCCTTGTCTATTGTCAAATTTGTGGTGCCAAAATCACTGTTATATATTACTTGCATAAGTGAAGCTCTCTCAAGGATTAACATTCATAAACAAGCTAAGCTCACAACAAGCAAAGCTCACAAGTACAAGGATCAATCTTGAATGCAAGAACTGCTCACAAGACAAGACTCAAGATGCAAGACTTCAAGAAGAGTACAAGGCAGTTTGTAAAGAACTCAAGACACTTTTAAGATTGAGCTACATCAAGACTTCAAGGCTCATACTTCAAGGTCACTAGTTCCTAATGTTTCAATGTCCTTACTTCTTGGTTGAGGTTTGACTGGCCTTAGGTTGACCTTAGAAGTATGTCATTTTGGATACATGAATCGAATGTTTATTTTACATAATTTTGGTCCGTTCTTCAACTAGTCCTAGGCCTTCTTCGACTAGTCCTAGAGTTGCTTCGACCAGTCTAAGAAATTCCTCGATCAGTCGTGAGTTTGTTACAAATTTCGGATAAAATCTGTTAGGCTTCGACTAGTCCAGGAATCTGTTCAACCAGTCAAAGGAACAGTGTCGACTGCATCTTCGACCGGTCGAAAAACTTCGACTCAAAATCCAGCGATGTTTTTCAGGTTCTTTGACCAGTCGAAGGAGACCTTCGACCAATCGAATGGTGACCTACGACCAGTCAAAGGAGACCTTCAACTAGTCGTAGAACGGTCAAAGCTTATCACGCATGATTTTTCAAATATCTGTTATTGCTTCGACTAGTCGAAGAGCTCCCTAGACCAGTCGAAGACACGATCTGCTCACCTATAAATAGTGCACGAATCTCAGAAGAAATCATCGAATTAATTAATCCATTCAAGCCAATCTTCGTCGAACTTCTGAGAGATAATTCTGTGCTCCATCTAAGCTAAGTGTGCTTATTTAATATTCTCTTTCCTTAGCATTATTTAATTGATTTTGTTTCTGCTATTCCAATCTAATTTGATAAGAGGAATTGTTATTCCCTTTCTTTAGAATCAAAATCAATTAAGGCAAGCCCTATTTGGTTTAATTTAAAATCTATTAGAATTAGAACCATTGTAATTGAGTACTGGACATTGAACTTGGACATTCAATCATCTACTCTGATTTGGTTCTACCGGGCTGCTACAACGAAGGAGATAATCAGGTATTTTACATTTAATTGTAAATTCCTTTCTATTTTGGTTTCTTTCAAGATTTGCCAAAAAAATCTTGTTGTATTGTTATCTGAGGAGAGCCAGGAAAACTCAGAAGTGAGGTTTTTTAATTGTGTAAGCCCACAGACAAAGACACAATTGTAAAGGTTTTGGGTGAACCTAGGAAAACCTATTTTGTTAGTGAACGCTAATATCCCCTGTGTGAGGATATTAGGAGTGGAGTAGCATTCTATGTGGCTGTTGTTTAACAGTTGGTGAACACACAGGCGAACCACTATAATCCCTTGTGTTGTGGTTGAATGATTTATACTTCTGATCCTTAATTATTCTTTTGTGGGATGTATGTATAGTGGTGAATGTTGTAATCATTTAATTCAAGCATTGTGAGAATTTTGTAATAGTTTAGAATTTATTTTCTGTTATTCCTTTATCAGCTTGATATTAAATTTCCTTTAAAAGTTGTTCCAGCAAGGTTGCCCTGCCATTTTTATGGTGTATGGCTGTCCCTAGAACAATACATTTGTGATTACAATTTATTTTAATTCTGTTTGTATTTATTTCTGTATTCCTCTTCGGTTTGAGATTTGATACAAAGATCTTTCTAGAAATAAGGTTGTCCTACCATAAACTCTAGTTTTTAGTGTAAGGTTGTCCTTAGAACAACATTTGTATCAACCTCTCAAGATCTGAATTTTAAGGTTATTTTACTTTCTTGCATTGTAATTTATTTTGGCTATCATATTCTTTTTAATTCCGCTGTTATAAGTTTTATTTGGCATTGTCCTATTCACTCCCCCCCCCCCCCCCTCTAGGACATATAGCTAGGCCTTTTCAAGTGGTATCAGAGCCTAATAGCTCTTTTTTATTCTTGGATTTAATTCCTGAGCTAACGATTTAAGCTATATAAGATGTCAATTTTTGATAGCCTTTCAGTCGCTAGGCCTCCACCCTTTGATGGCTCCAACTATGCCTATTGGAAAGCCAGAATGAGGATCTTCCTCAAATCAATGGATGAGAGTGTATGGCAAGCCACATCAACTGAATGGAAACCTCTTATCATGGAAGTTACTAGGGTTGATGGTTCAAAATCTATGAAAGTCACATCATATTAACAATGCATCACTCTTCAGAAAAGTGAGAGTAGTGTAAATGCTAAAGCACTAAATGCAATTACTTGCGCACTATCGCCGGATGAGTTCAAAAGAATCATTTCCTGTGTACTACAAAGCAAGCTTGGGATATATTAGAAATGACACACGAGGGTACTACAATTGTAAAAAAAATCTAAAGTCCAACTCCTCACAACCAGATTTGAAGAAATTCATATGGAGGAAAATGAAATGTTTATGGACTTTTACACTAGATTAAATGACATTGTAAACTCAATGTGGGGTCATGGCGATAAAATCCCAGAAAGTAAAGTGTGTGCAAAAATATTATGCTCACTTCCTGAACGGTTCAATTTTAAAGTAACCGCGATCCAGGAACTTCGTGATACGGATAATATGAGGGTAGAAGAACTAGTTGGTTCTCTACAAACCTATGAGTTAAACTTTAAAGCTCCTAAAGGTAAATCTATCGCACTAAAATCTTCTAAATGTAATTCAGAAGAAAATTCTGATTCAGAAGATGATATGGCTTTTTTAGCTAAGAAATTTTACAAGATTTTCAAAAGCAAGAAAAGGGTTGATTTTCAAAAATCAAATGATAAAAAGAAGTTTAGACCCAAATCTCGAAAATCTTTGAAAGATAGTCAATGTTACAACTGTTAAGAATATGGGCACTTAGCAAATAGATGTCCTAAAAGGGACAAACCCAAGAAGAAGGGTATGTTGGCTACATGGGATGAATCATCTGATTCTGAAGGTTCTTCTGAATCAGAAGATTCTGAAACTAAGTCGGGCAATGAGGTTAAAGCTCTTATGACTCTAGCCAAATTCACATTTTCAGATAATGACTCAACAAGTGAAGAAAATCTGAGTAGTGAATGTGAAAATGAAGACGATCTTCAAGACGCTTACAATGCCCTATATAAGGAAAGTTGTAAAATTGCTGTCAAACTTAAACATCAAAAAGAAAAGTTTTCTAAACTCAAAAAATGTTTTGAATCACTTGTCTTAGAAAAATCACAAATTTCAGATTGTTTTGAAAAATCAAAATGCGATTTGGAATTCAAAAACTCCCTAATTATTGATTTAAAATCTGAAATTGAGAAACTTAAAATTGAAGTATCTTCTCTTCTGAGTCTAAAGGACACATGGAAATATGCCCAAGGTGATCCAAAGTTAGAGAAACTTTTATCCGGATTAAGAAAACGTCGCGATCTATCCGGGTTGGGCTATGATAAAAATCTACCTCCTAAACAAAAGTATACTCCTCCTATGTTTGTTAAAGGAGAGTCCTCAAACTCAAAAGGGAAAAGTACTTATCAAGATTTTTCTAGAAATTCAAAAACTTTTCAAAAACCTAGAAGCAGCCATGTCAACTTTAATCAGAAACGAAATCCACTAGCTGAAAAGATAGTTGATTTACTCAAGGAGCTCTTAAAATCTAACTCTATAGGTCATTCCTACAAATATATACAAAAGAAGACCAACTATGTTCCTAAACCCGAAACAGTTTTGAAATGGGTTCCTAAAGTTACCTGCTTGGTTGCTCACACTGCTTTCAAAGCAACAAGTCATTCAAAGTGGTACCTAGACAGTGGATGTTCCAGGCATATGACAGGTGACAAAGCTTTATTCACGGATCTGAAAGATATGACTGATGGTTCAGTCACATTTGGTGATGGTAGCAACTGCAAGATTATAGGCCAAGGTATGGTTCAACTTTTTAATCTTCTTGTGTTTAAAAATGTTTTATATGTTGAAGGCTTAAAACATAACTTGCTTAGTATATCTCAAATATGTGATAATAACCACAGTGTTCGATTTTCTAATCAAAGCTATGAGATACTAAACAATAAGGGTTCTGTAATATTAACTGGACGTAGAACGTCTGAAAATTGCTATATTATTAGTGAATCCAGCTCATCTAATCAAACATGTTACATGGTCCGTACAGACGAGACTGATTTATGGCACAAACATCTTGGACATGTACATTATCGAAATTTATATAGATTGAGCAAACGAGAACTTATAAGAGGTTTACCCAAACTTCAGAAATTAGATAAAATATGTGGTGAGTGCCAGATAGGCAAACAAATAAAGAACTCACGCAAAAAGGTGAACTCAAATACCACATCAAGACCACCCAAACTTCTCCACATGGATCTGATAGGACCTACCAGAACAGAAAGTCGTGGTGGGAAAAAGTATATCCTGGTAATAGTTGATGAATTTACCAGATTCACTTGGGTAGTCTTCTTAAGGGATAAATCTGAAACCCTTGAAGAAGTAAGAAAAGTTTTCAAAAGGATTCAAACTGAAAAATCTTCTCAAATCAGTAAAATTCATAGTGATCATGGATCTGAATTTGAGAATAGAAATGTTGAGAAGTTTTGTACCGACCAAGGAATATTACATGAATTCTCTACTCCCAAAGCTCCACAACAAAATGGAATTGTAGAAAGAAAGAATAGGGTGCTTCAAGAAATGGCTAATGTCATGTTGAATAGCATGAAGCTCTCTAAAAATCTTTGGGCTGAAGCAGTCAACACAGCTTGCTATATTATTAACCGAGTCTACACTAGCAAAGATAATAATAAAACGGCTTATGAATTGTGGTTCAATAAAAAGCTTACTGTTAAATACTTTCGAGTTTTTGGCAGCAAGTGTTATATTTTGCGTGATCGTGAAAATTTGAAAAAATTCGATACGAAGAGTGATGAAGGTATTTTTCTAAGATATTCCTTAAATAGTCGAGCTTATAGGGTTCTGAACAAAAAGACTGGTATGATTCAAGAATCCATTAATATTGTCATTGATGATCACTTAAACACGCCAATTTCTAATTCAGATAATGATGAAGTACTAATCATTGATAAACCCGATACTTCATCGAATCAGACCGATTCTGAGTTGAGGACTGTTAAAGATCATCCAACCACACAAATTCTTGAAAACCCTTTCACCGGTGTTCGCACCCGTAGACAACTTGAGGATATATGTAATTATGTATATTTTACATCCCAAATAGAACCATCTAACGTAAAAGAAGCTCTTGCTAATGAGAACTGGATTGTTGCGATGCAAGAAGAACTCAACCAATTTGTAAGAAATGATGTTTGGTATCTCGTACCAAGACCTAAAGATAAACACATCATTGGAACAAAATGGATTTTTAAAAATAAGTCTGACGAGTGTGGAAATATAATTAGAAACAAGGCTAGACTAGTGGTACAAGGTTATACTCAAATTGAAGGGATTAATTTTGATGAAACTTTTGCACCAGTAGCACGTCTTGAATCTATCAGACTATTTATATCCATTGCATGTTTTAGAAAGATAAAGATCTATCAGATGGATGTGAAAAGTGCTTTTCTAAATGGCGATTTACATGAAGAAGTCTATGTTGAACAGCCAATTGGTTTTAAAGATTCCAAAAATACTGATTATGTGTATCGGCTTAAAAAGGCACTTTATGGATTAAAACAAGCACCTATGGCATGGTATGAGAAACTAACGAAATTTCTTTTAAGTCATAATTTTCAAATGGGATCTATTGATAAAACTCTGTTTGTTAAAAAACATAATGATCGTATCTTAATGGTGCAGATTTATGTTGATGATATCATTTATGGATCAACTTGTACTGACTTGACTACTGAGTTTGCAGATTTGATGAAATCACAGTTCGAAATGAGCATGGTTGGGGAATTAACTTATTTCCTTGGATTGCAAGTAAAGCAACAACCTGAAGGAATATTCATTTCTTAATCTAAGTATGCTTTGAATCTAATCAAGAGATTTGAATTTGAGAATGGCAAGAATTTCGATACTCCTATGAGTACTACCCTGAAACTCTCAAAAGACTCTAATGGTAAAAATGTTGACTCAAAACTTTATCGGAGTATGATTGGTAGTTTGTTATATTTAACTGCTAGTAGACCAGATATTTCTCTAAGTGTTGGTATTTACGCAAGATATCAATCTGATCCAAAAGAATCTCACTTGATTGCTGTCAAGCGAATTATTAGATATGTCGTAAGTACTGTAAATCTCGGTCTCTGGTATCCTCATGAGACCAGTGTCCAATTAGCTGGGTACTCGAATGCTAACTAGGCTGGTAATCTAGATGATAGAAAATCAACCAGTGGTGGTTGTTTTTACATTGAAAATTGTCTAGTTTCCTGGTTTAGTAAGAAATAAAATTCTATATCACTTTCAACAGCTGAAGCTGAGTATATCGCAGCTGGTAATGCATGTACACAACTTATTTGGATGCAACGAATGCTAAGTGATTATGGAATTAAACAGGATTCTATGTTATTACATTATGATAATTCCAGTGCGATAAATATTTCAAAAAATCCTATTCAGCATTCTCGTACTAAGCACATTGACATTAGATTTCATTATATAAGGGAATTAGTAGAAGAAAAAGTTATATCTCTAGAATATATTCCTACCGAAGATCAACGAGCTGACATTTTCACAAAACCTCTCCATAAAATCAGGTTCAAAAAGATGAAATTTGATCTTGGCATGTGCATTTTAAAATGATTATTTATGCCTACTTGTATTATAGTGTATATATATGCTAGATTGAATTCCAATTTTTGTATAATTTGCAAGAAATATGAATTTTTGGACATTCTTCGACCAGTCGTGAGTATACTCGACCAGTCGACCTTCGACCGGTCGTAGATATCCACGACCAGTCGTAGAACTCGGGAATCACTTAAATTTGTGGATTTTTGCTTTCTTCCTCATTTCATTTTTCTTCTCTAAGGAGCCGTGCTTCGATTTGTCGAACCCATCTTTTATGTTCTTCAAGGTTAGTGTTCCAAATCACATTTTTCTTGCAGATTTATGTCTAGATTGTTTACTTTTCAAGCTTTAAGCTTTGTATTTTGGATTTCATTGTGATTTGGGGTTTGAATTTTGAAAAATCTATTTTGTGTAACCCCACTTCTTAATCCTTTGCAACTTCTTATTTCCTTGATATCCTTGTTGCAAATGGCTTCTAGAGGTAGAAAAATTCCTCCAGATCGACCATTATCTCTAAGCGTCATCTTCTTGTTCCCAATGATGATCCATCTTATGTTAGGGACATTATATTACGTAATGTTATTGTTGAACATCCTGTTGATGTTAATCATATTGCACCTTTTGACATCCTTCCTATGCTTGAAGCTGTAGGTTGGGTTAACTTATTACATTGGGGTGGGCCTGCATACCGGTCCATTGCCTAATCCATGTTTACATGTATTAGTGCTTTCTCACAGGATAATTTAACTTTTAAAATATCTACTAGAGAAGGGCCTTTTGACATTGATCGTCATTTAATTTCAGCCCTTATGGACATTCCTGTGAATGATGAGGGTATTCCTATCCATAACTTAACTGATAAACCCTCAATGTCTGATAAACGCATGCTCACTAGAGACTTGTGCAACATGGATGTTCAATGGACACAAAAAGGGAATGCACTTCCCGCAAGGTATTTATTACCCAAGTACAGAATTCTCCACAAAATCTTTGTGTCTAATTTGTATCCTCGTTCGGGTAATAAAACTGACTTGATTTCGTTTATGGTTCGTGTTATCCATGCTATTTCCAATGGTACTCAGATTTGTTTACCATCCTTAATCTGTCATTTCATTCTTCAGTTTAGACTCCATCCTGGTCATAGTGACATTCCTTTTGCCTATTTAATGACTGTATTGGCTACACATATGTTAGTCGATATGCCGGTTGATAAGGCATCAATCCATCATCTGATTTTCAATAATACTAATATCAATAAGATGAAGCTCGATCTACTTCCTGAACAAGGTGGTGGTGGTGGTGGTGGTCATGAAGAAGCTAGTGATGACATTAATATGGATGACATTTTTGAGGAACTGGATTCTGACTCAACAAATGATCCAGATTTTGAACCATCTGATGTTGATGCTCGTCTTAGTGCATTAGAGGATAACGTTGAGAATCTAAATGTAAAGATGGAAAGCATGTCTGTTGCTCATGATTTACAATTCAAGTACATGCGCAAATATCTTAGGCGATTGAACAAAGGCATGCACCAACTTGATCCCTCTATTCCTGCTCCGTCATCTGGTTCTGGTTCTGACTAGTTTATATGAGACTTCTGATCTGTAATAACTTTATAACTTAGCACTTGGTTGACTGATTTTGAGTTGGATACTATCTATGTTTTATGCTGGATATTTATTCTATGTGAAGCTATGCTGAGTATCTCTATCACTGTTTTGTTATACTCTCATAACTCCTCATGTTTACTCTCATATATCCCTTTATTTAGTTCTCCTTTATTGTTGTTTTCTTTGTCATATTGTGACAAAAAGGGGGAGTGGTTTGTTCTTAACGATGTGATTGTGAGAGGAGTAGCATTTGGTTATGTACTCAGGGGGAGTATGTTTGAACTAGTTGAATGAAACCGGTTGAATGTTGAATGTTGAATATTGAATATTGATTTGCAGGTAAGCCAGTTTATATGACTTGGTTCATAACTCTTTAACCAGTTGTTTTACTTTATGTTTTAGTTATGTGTTTTGTCACTAATTTGACAAAGGGGGAGATTGTCAGTGCTATAGTTTATATCCCTGTCTGTTGTCAAATTTTTGGTGCCAAAATCACTGTTATATATTACTTGCATAAGTGAAGCTCTCTCAAGGATCAACATTCATAAACAAGCTAAGCTCACAACAAGTAAAGCTCACAAGTACAAGGATTAATCTTGAATGCAAGAACTGCTCACAAGACAAGACTCAAGATGCAAGACTTCAAGAAGAGTACAAGGCAGTTTGTAAAGAACTCAAGACACTTTCAAGATTGAGCTACATCAAGATTTCAACTACATCAAGACTTCAAGGCTCATACTTCAAGGTCACTAGTTCCTAATGTTTCAATGTCCTTACTTCTTGGTTGAGGTTTGACTGGCCTTAGGTTGACCTTAGAAGTAGGTCATTTTGGATAAATAAATCAAATGTTTATTTTACATAAGTTTGGTCTGTTCTTCGACTAGTCGTAGGCCTTCTTCGACTAGTCCTAGAGTTGCTTCGACCAGTCTAAGAAATCCCTCGATCAGTCGTGAGTTTGTTACAAATTTCGGATAAAATCTGTTAGGCTTCGACTAGTCCAGGAATCTATTCGACCGGTCAAAGGAACAGTGTCGACTACATCTTCGACCAGTCGAAAAACTTCGACTCAAAATCCAGCGATGTTTTTCAGGTTCTTCGACCAGTCGAAGGAGACCTTCGACCAGTCGAAAGGTGACCTATGACCAGTCGAAGGAGACCTTCGACCAGTCGTAGAGCGGTCAAAGCTTATCGTGCCTGATTTTTCAAATATATGTTATTGCTTCGACTAGTCGAAGAACTCCCTAGACCAGTCGAAGACGCGATCTGCTCACCTATAAATAGTGCACGAATCTCAGAAGAAATTATCGAATTAATTAATCCATTCAAGCCAATCTTCGTCGAACTTCTGAGAGATAATTCTGTGCTCCATCTAAGCTAAGTGTGCTTATTTAATATTCTCTTTCCTTAAGTTTATTTAATTGATTTTGTTTCTGCTATTCCAATCTAATTTGATAAGAGGAATTGTTATTCCCTTTCTTTGGAATCAAAATCAATTAAGGCAAGCCCTATTTGGTTTAATTTAAAATCTATTAGAATTAGAACCATTGTAATTGAGTACTGGACATTGAACTTGGACATTCAATCATCTACTCTGATTTGGTTCTATCGGGCTGCTACAACGAAGGAGATAATCAAGTATTTTACATTTAATTGTAAATTCCTTTCTGTTTTAGTTTCTTTCAAGATTTGCCAGAAAAATCTTGTCGTATTGGTTATCTGAGGAGAGCCAGGAAAACTCAGAAGTGGGGTTTTTTAATTGTGTAAGCCCACAGACAAAGACACAATTGTAAAGGTTTTGGGTGAACCTAGGAAAACCTATTTTGTTAGTGAACGCTAATATCCCCTGTGTGAGGATATTAGGAGTGGAGTAGCATTTTGTGTGGCTGTTGTTTAACAGTTGGTGAACACACAGGCGAACCACTATAATCCCTTGTGTTGTGGTTGAATGATTTATACTTCTGATCCTTAATTATTCTTTTGTGGGATGTATGTATGGTGGTGAATGTTGTAATCATTTAATTCAAGCATTGTGAGAATTTTGTAATAGTTTAGAATTTATTTTTTGCTATTACTTTATCAGCTTGATATTAAATTTCCTTTAAAAGTTGTTCCAGCAAGGTTGCCCTGCCATTTTTATGGTGTATGGCTGTCCCTAGAACAATACATTTGTGATTACAATTTATTTTAATTCTGTTTGTATTTATTTCTGTATTCCTCTTCGGTTTGAGATTTGATACAAAGATCTTTCTAGAAATAAGGTTGTCCTACCATAAACTCTGGTTTTTGGTGAAAGGTTGTCCTTAGAACAACATTTGTATCAACCTCTTAAGATCTGAATTTTGAGGTTATTTTACTTTCTTGCATTGTGATTTATTTTAGCTATCATATTCTTTTTAATTCCGCTGTTATAAGTTTTATTTGGCATTATCCTATTCACCCCCCCCCCCCTCTAGGACATATAGCTAGGCCTTTTCAATATCGAAAAATTTTGAAGCAAGTCTCTCTCATTTTTCAAATATCAAGGAATCGATCCTCGTTAATATCGGAGTTCGAAATCCGATGACATCAACATGTGTTTCAATGCCCTCGACTAGTTGGCAAAAAGTTTTAATAGCGTATTACATTTGAGTGTGTCATCGAGCAGACAGTCAATGCTATCGAGAGTATACGCTCGATGATATCGACCATGCTTGATGATATCGAACTCTGTCATAAATGCGACCGTTTTATATCCATTGGAACTTTTTGCCTATATATAAAGAGCTTGTCTTTAGTTGTTATGAGAGAAAGAAGAGAGTGCTTTTGAGTGTTTAAGCTTAGATCATTTACCCAATGCCCTTTCTCTCAAGGGAGTTCATCCTCTAATCCACCCTCGTCATTGATATTCAATAGAGTGGATTGAGAAATGAACTTCCGCATTCAAGGATCCTCTAGCTACTACCTTAATGGCAAATCATTAAGCTGGGATGCCTTAAATGCATAGATGACTGGAATCACTCTATCTTCCTTATAGGAAAACATTTTATAGAGTAGGATTCCGTCTTCACCTTGACCCAACCCGAAGCCTTGTATTGGTACATCATCTGTGTTACGGATCAAGGAAGCAGAAGATTCTTTATCAACAAAGGAGAAGATCTTCGACAATGTGCTCAATGGGACTCATCCACTTATCTGTAAGTTATTAGAGTCCAAAGGACACTTATGATCATTCCTTTTTAGGATTAGGTGTAAGGTGTTTCTCACCCTTACAAGCCCTCGTAGGAGGCCTCCGGCGGGAGTGTATGTAGTGAGTGTATTGTGTTGGCCCTTGCTTTGTGGAGAGCATAAATAGTTGGGGTCTTGTGGAAGATCCGTAGCCAGTGTGCATAAAAGTGGGTGTGTTGTATTGACCTTTGCTCATGAGAGCATAAGCAGTGAGGTTCCATGTGTGAATCCTTGGCCAGTGTGCCTAAAACCGGGTGCTATGTGTTGACCCTGACTCAATGAGCATAACAGTCAGCCTAAGTGTAGGTTGTAAAGGTTGAAGGTGAACATGATTTAAAACCTTAGGTTTAAGATGAACCGCTATGAAACCTCCTTAGTGAAATCCGGTACACTCAAGGGTTGAGTGCGGTTACCGGGAGTGGAGTAGACAAGTAGTCGAACCACTATAAAAATGACTGTGTTTGAGATTACTGTTGTCTTTCATTTAACTATGTGATTTCCTTAATTACTTTCATATCTAATTATCTGAGATCACACCTCACACACACTCACAATCATATCCATCATAGACTAGTTTGCATTTTGTTTATCTCTCAAATAGTTTGTGATTGGATCCTCTACCAGGCTTGGAAGCCAGTAGAGTTACTCTTAAGTAATCCTAATATATGCTTGTTGTTAGGATTAGTGTGATAGGATTTTAAAATATCATCAAATTATTAAAAAGTCCTATTCACCCCCCTCTAGGACATATTGACATATTCCTACTTCAACTAAAGCGGTCTTTACCGCAATTTCAGAGGAGGACCTGTAGATCTTCAAGGAGAAATCTGTGTTTAGTGGAGAGATCCATTGCACGTTTGAGGTGTTAGTTCATGGGGTGATCTCACCTGGCAGGTGGGCTAGGGCTTCAATTCTTGCTTCCTTATGTAGGAAAGAAAAGAAGAGCAAGGGTTTTTTCTTTGAGAGTGGGAGCTCTTTTTCTGGTGTGCATTTGGTAATACCTATCAGGAAGGAAATATAGACCGACGGTCCTGTTAGGTGCTCCATGGGGCCTACGTGATGTATGTGGTTTATCCACACCATCCATTCATTTTAAAAGATAATTTTATGGCATGATAAAAAAAATGAGGCAAATCGAAGGCCCAAGTGGACCACACCACAGATAACAATAGGCACTTAATCTCCACTATTTCTGCAACGCCCTGAAATTCGGGGGTCGAGCATAACTCAGCTCCCGAGTTCTAAAACATCATTTATGTAACATATTTAATGATGGATGTATGTTGACTGTATTAGTGCATAAAACATGGAATAGATTAAGCCAAAACACAGATATAATTTAGCGATAAGTGAATAAAGCAAGCGGAAGACTTATAGAAAAATATGTGTACAAGTGTAAATCCCTGAAGTACATATACAAACCGGGTTGTATGAAAGTGTTACTTATCAAAATTATAAGTATCAAGTTACATCATTTAAATTCCCAAAAATAATCCCAGCATCCCGCGCATCAGACCAAGGCTCGCTAGAACCCGTCTGAAAACTGCATATAAGAGAAAGCAGCCTCATCATCATCCATCTCCCGCTCTGCCTCAGAAGTCGCATCCACATCTGCAACATCAGAACCTAAGACAGAGTCTGGTGGGTGTTTAACACCGCCCCAGAACGTGGGAGTGAGTGATCAACTCAGTGGAACAATAAGGCACTGGTTAACATGTTATCAGTTCAATCAAACAGTAATGATAAAGCAGAATAATTAAATAAATCCTAAGTACTCTTGTTAATGCAGGGATGTATGCAAAATGATGCGTGCCCTCACGCGTACACCCTCAGCGTCTTCATCTTACGTTACGCATGACACCACCTCAAAGTGCGCCACATCTACAAAGCACATGCAAATGCGGTGCATGGATATGATTACCAAGTTGTTATTAGTCCATTTCATACAGCAGGATTGGGAAGCTAAGATACCTTCCTCATGTCACCATCCAAACAGTGATCCATTCTAGGGTCGTCAATCCTAGTCGTCTCATACGATCATATGGTTTCAGGTTGTAGCAAAGGGCTCGTCACCAATCAATGCACGCCTTTCATACCTTCACTACTACACTAAGGCTCGTCACCTTAATGCGGTATCCAGGCATGCTCGAGGTCACTACAAAGGGCTCGTCACCAATCAATGTAGGCCGACAGCACGGATATAGTGCCCCATACCACCATAATCGGCTCACGAGTTTAGTTGCTCACTGATCACTATGGGGAGGCTCGTCACCCCAGCGTAGGCCGACAGCTCGACCACGGTGTCCCATACCACCATGTCCGGCTCATGAGTCTTAGCGGATCAAGGTACCATGGTTATTAGGATTTCACTGGTAAGTTCGGTACCCTAGATTCAAGCAATAGCGTCCATACATAGTGAACATACAATGGACAATCAGGTTATTGACGAACTCGACTAGCACAAGCGCACGTCGAGTTGAGCGACATAGAGTGCACAAACACTCCGCGTGGCCAAATCACTGCCGACAACTCTAATACGACTCGGGTTCGTCTAATACGTCCTACGTGGCGAAAGCAACCTCAGCCACGATCATGAAGCAGATTACCGATTTCCTGGACTAATGCATAGTCCCAAACACATTACACTACAACAGATATATGAATTGAATGTAGAACAGTAAAGGAAACAACAACTTAAATCATGGTACATAAGCACTTGAGGAATATCAACTTAACATAACTGTAAGCATAAGTAATGCTTGAATTTAAATAACATGGAATGTAACTTGCATAAAGGAAATCATGCACATCAATAGGAGTGTTGAGAATCACTTCTCAAAGCACGCAATTAGTGTAATAAGTTACACTTTAGATCATTCATGCATTTCTACAAACACTTAGAATACATGGTACAACATACATGACGTATGTTGAAAAAAACAAGCACTTGGACAATTCCTTTTACCAAGAAGTTGTCATACACACATCTAGCATGCATACATGACAAATAATCATGGCAAACACAAGTGCATAATTTATGTATACGGTACTTTATACATACACATAGAATACACAAATCTCAATATAACACATGCATATTAGGAACGCAACATAAATACAACATTTGGCATGTGAAATCTCATCCATAACAATAATAAATCATTAACTGGCATTAAAAGCCTTGAAAACCATAACCTATACACTTAAAGTCCGCACCTTAAGCAAGGAAAGAAACACCGAACTGATTTAGACGAGTTGTCTTCGTCAACGGCGCTAGAATACCCTAAAACAAGGATAGAAATGAGATACAACAACACCAAGACTAATCTAAGCTCTAACACAGATTAGGGTTAGGTTAACTTACCCCAAGATGAACTCAGAATCGTCAGAATAACGATTTAAAGTGAAGGTTCAAGGATGAAGAAGAACAGGAAAGAATCCAAGATGATTCACCAACTTCTCTCTCACCATCTCTCTTTTCCACTTTCTTTCCAAGCTAGGGTTAGAGAAAATTCGTATGGAAAAGAGAGCTAAGGTTTAAGGACTATAAATAGGCCTATTATTGATGAAAATAACCCCAGGGCCAAGGTATACTTAGGGTATAACCAAAACCTGACTCTCGCGATCCAATAAAGCACTTCTGGTGGGCCTATAACCACGAAAGGTCGGACTTAAGCTCATTGACCATGGATCTAGGTTAGGCTGAGTTTTCGTACCGACCGGCTCTTCAAATCAGCCGTGGCGGACCACACTCAATTCAACGGTCACAGAATCTCGATCAGGTCCACAAGCACAAGGATATGCCTGGGCCACCTTCCCTGATCAAAGGGTAAAATTGGGTCAGAATCTAATGGTCAGATAGCTTAAAATCATCGTGCAAGTGACATGACTTAGATTTCATAAAAGCTTATTAAATTTCCAACCGTTCTCACACTCTTCACTCCGAACTAAAACAAATTGACCCAAAACATCACATGGACTTGATTTTCGAGGTAATGGTCAAGCCCAACATAGTGACCACAACAGCCTAAGATCATCGCTATCGGACTTTCGACGCGCGGTCCACGTCCGATCCAGATCTTCCAAAAATTCCCCAGAACAACTGGATTTAGCGATGGATCCCAGATTTCAGAGTAACATAGCGCTAACTAATCTATAAGTTTTGAGCCATACAGATACAATTTAAAGTGACTGATGCGAAATTCACAAGCAATCGAGTATAACGCTAATTACCCCAAAAATAACTACTTAAGGAAAGATTAGCACAAAAATTTCCAAGGTCGTTACAATCTACCCCCCTTAAAGAAAATTTCGTCCTCGAAATTCATGCCTTCATAAATTCCTCAAGGATCAGAGGGTACGTCTTCCTGACCTCAGCTTCAGATTCCCAAGTAGCCTCTTCCACGCCATGATGCGTCCATAGCACCTTCACAAGAGGGATAACCTTGCTACGCAATACCTGCTCCTTCCTGTTGAGAATACGCGTCGGTCGCAGTACATAAGTGGCATCCTCACTCAACTGCACTTGCTCCCAACTGATAATATGCGAAGGATCAGGAACGTACTTCTTCAGCATAGAAACATGAAATACGTTATGCACGCCCGCAAGAGGTGTGGCTAAAGCAAGGCGATATGCTACCACTCCCACTCGATCCAGAACTTGAAATGGACCAATAAATCTCGGCGTCAGCTTTCCCTTCTTACCGAACCGCAGAACTCCCTTCATAGGAGAGACCTTCAGAAAAACATGGTCTCCAACCTCAAACTCAAGCGGTCGACACCTCGTATCAGCATAACTCTTCTGCCTGCTCTGCGCTGTCAGAAGTCGACGTCAAATGATGTCAACCTTCTCTGAAGTCACCTGCACCAACTCCGGGTCAAGCAAACTACGCTCACCAATTTCTGCCTAGCAATGTGGTGCTCTGCACAGGCGACCATACAACGCCTCATAGGGAGCCATGCTAATACTCGCTTGGAAACTATTATTATATGCGAAATCTGCATACTGAAGACAATCATCCCAACTGTCTTTGAAATTCAAAATACAAGCTCGCAACATATCTTCCAGGACTTGATTCACGCGCTTCGTCTGCCCATCTGTTTGCGGATGAAACGCGGTGCTGAACTTCAATTTCACACCCATCGCTTCCTGGATATGAGTCCAGAAGATAGATGTGAAATGCATGTCTCTATCAGACACAATCTCTAGGGGAACTCCATGCAGACGCACTATCTCCTTGATATACAACCTAGCCAACTCGTCTGCAGAGTAAGTGACTCTGATTGGTAAGAAATGCGCCGACTTCGTTAATCGATCGACGATCACCCAAATAGAGTCATATCCCTTCCTCGTCCTCGGCAACCCAGAAATAAAATCCATAGAGATGAAATCCCACTTCCATTCAGCTATGGGCATGGGCTGCAGCAACCCAGGAGGTCGGCGATGCTCTGCCTTGACCTGCTGGCACGTGAGACAACGAGAAACAAATTCAGCAATCTGGACCTTCATATTGTCCCACCAATAACTTCTCCTCATATCCTGATACATCTTCGTGCTACCTGGATGCATCGCAAGTTTAGAATTATGGGCCAACTCGAGAACCTCCCGTCTCAAGTCAGGGATGTCAGGAACACATAACCGGCCACGAAATCATAGGCCCCCATCAGAACTAACACTTCAGTCAGAGTTCTCATCTGTACCAACCCGCTTCCTCATCTTCACCAAAAGCTCATCATCTGCCTGAGCTGCAACGATCCTCTCGTCGATAAGGGGCTGTATACGAATGTATGCGATAACCTCATACGGCTCAACCACTGTAAGCTTCTGCTCAAAATCGTGCACGAACTCCAACATATCCCACTCTGCTATCATCAGCGGAGCCGTAAACTCAATAGCCTTCTTATGACTCAACGCATCTGCCATAAGGTTCGCCTTACCCGGATGGTAAGAAACATCGAACTTGAAGTCCTTCAATGTTTTCATCCATCGGCGTTGCCTCATATTCAAATCACGCTGTGTGAAAATATACTTAAGGCTCTTGTGGTCGCAAAAGAGCTCAAACTCCTCACCATAGAAGTAATGTCTCCAAAGCTTTAATGCGAATATGACTGCTGCTAACTCCAGGTCGTGCGTAGGGTAATTCTCTTCGTGTTTCCTCAACTGACGCGAAGCATAAACAATCACCCTGTCCTTCTGCATAAGGACACAACCCAGGCCAACACGAGAGGCGTCAGTATATATAATATACTTAACCCCTTGCTCTGGCAATACTAGCACAGGGGTGGACGTCAACTTGTCCTTCAGCTCCTGAAAAGCTAACTCCGCCTGCTCATTCCAAGCAAACTTCAAATCCTTCCGTGTCAGCTGCGACAACGGTCTGGCAATCTTCGAGAAGTCTTGAATAAAGCATCGATAATAGACTGCAAGACCCAGAAAACTCCTTACCTTAGTAACTGAACCAGGCTGCTTCCAGTCCTGCACTGCAGCTACCTTGGCAAGATCGACGGCTATTCCTTCCTTGGACACCACATGTCCCAGGAACTTGACTTCCTCTTTCCAGAAATCACACTTCTTGAACTATGCAAAAAGCTGATTCTTCCTAAGAGTATCCAAAACCGCTCTTAAGTGCTCCTCGTGTTCTGCCCGGCTCGCTGAATATATCAAGATGTCATCAATAAAAACAATGATGAATCGGAACAAGAATGGCCGAAACACCCTGTTCATCAGATCCATGAACACGGCCGGTGTGTTCGTCAGACCGAACGACATCACAAGGAACTCATAATGACTGAAGCTAGTCCTGAAAGCGGTCTTCTGCACGTCCCCAACCTTGACGCGCAACTGATGATACCCTGACTGCAGATCAACCTTCGAAAAGTACCGTGCCCCCTTAAACTAATCAAACAGATCATCAATCCTGGGCAAAGGGTACTTATTCTTCACAGTTACCAAATTCAATCTGCGATAATCAATACACAATCACAAGGAACCATCATTCTTCTTCACAAACAGAACAGGTGCTCCCCAAGGAGACACACTAGGCCAAATAAAACCCAAGTCCAGCAAACCATCTATCTGCTTCCTCAACTCCTCCATTTCACTCGGAGGCAAACGATAGGTGGGTAAAGAAATGGGCGCCGCACCAGGCATAAGATCGATAGCAAAATCAATCTCACGCTGAGGAGGTAATCCAGGAATCGACTCAAACACATCTTCAAATTCCCGAACTACCGGCGTGCTAACTAACGCCGATTCAGCCATACTCTCCAACAGAGAAGAATAATAATCAATACGAAGAGGGTAACTGACCTGAACTGGGAAAGTAACAGTCTCGCCCTCAGGTCCATGGATCATCACTGATCTAGCTTCACAATCAATCTCAGCTCGCATCCTCGTGAGCCAATCCATACCCATAATAACATCGTAATGATAAAGCGGTGCAACAAAAGGCCAACAACATGCATTCCATTAATCAAAATCATCGCAATACAAGTAGTGCAGCAATACATGAATCACGACTAGAAAAGCATGAAAACAACAACATCTAACACTTCAAACAACCACAACAACTACAAACAACCACAAACAACTCTAACAACTACAAACAACTACAACAACTCCAATACAAAGTCGACAACGGCTACACATAGAAAGAAAACAACAAACAAAGCAAAGGACGGCCACAACGATGCTACTCGTCGGAATCAGGAGATGGAGGCGGGGCACCCTTATCCTGCAAGCAACATAGGATAGACTTCAGAGTTCGAGTCACCTTCTTAAACTTATGTTTAACAAGGCCTCGAAGATCAACAATATCCTGGCATAAAACAGCCTGCCCTTCTTCAAGCCGTGTAAGACGGGCATCTCTGGCAGTCTGCTCTGCGCTCTGCTCTGGCGCCACAGGAGGAGAGCTATCACTCGAATCCTGTGCCTCATCTTCTTCCTCGTCCTGCTCTATTTCTTCCTCAATCTCTGCACCACCTTCAGCATAACTCTCTTCACCACCGCTCTCAGACTCAGCCTCACTCTCTGAGGCATGTCGACCAGAACCGATCTCCATCTGCTTAAGAGTCCTCAGATTGATATGACAAACAGGAACTGGCTTCTCAGCTCCAAGCCTATAGCCAAACTCATGAGCAAGCTTGCAAATGAGGCGGCCAAATGGAAGCGACTCGGTCCTCCTACTCGAATGAGCGATGAGAATAATCTGGCGCAGGACGTACGTTGGCACACACAACTTCGCTTCCTGCCCCACCTAATATAGGAAATCCACCATCAGGTGCGTACACTCGCTGCGGTTACTCCACCTTGGATATACATTGAACGTAAAGATGTGATGAAGTAAACAGAAGTCGTCCGTCATGTAGGTAGCCAGAAGACTCCTATTCGGCTGCCATTCAACAAGACGACCACACAAGGATCGGGTGCGACGATCCCTCTCACGCACACTGTTCACATTCTTCTCACTGGCATGCACTTCACCAAGTGGCACTTTCAGGAGTCGGGATATCAAGGCAACATTGACAATACCCACTCGACCGCTTCCACAAGGAATCTTGAACTACAGAGGCTCCAGCGAAGGATTAAGAATATTTGCATAAAAGGCTCGAACAGTACTAGCATTCGCGCGATACTCGCCTTCAAAAAAGGGACCCCAACTAGCCCCTTCTAGGCGCTCCAACAACAAAAACTCACCAAAGAGCCACGGATCAACATGAGCCTCAAAAAGGACTCTACGGCCTTCATAGACTCCATGCGACAACTCCGCCAACAAAGTTCTACCAATGGGAGCTCGAGGATCGAGGTCCCGCTTGGTCTGGAATTCATGAGTGGCGGACGTGCTCGCGGCGGCTCCTCTCGGCCTCCGTGCACGGGTTGGGCGGCTAGGCCCGGCTTCATCCACGGGTGCTCTCTTCTTCCTCATCATGGAAAGAAGGGAAGAAATGAAAAAGATGGCCATCACAATCTCAAAGAGGGCCATGAGAAATGAGAGAAAGAGAGAAATAGAAAGATGGTGAAGCTTCCACACACTTGAGAGCCAAAAAGGGAAAGTAGGAGCTCAGATGAGAAGGAAAGAAAGGGAAATCAGCAATGGGAATGAGGGTTTTGAAATAGGGTGATGGGTTTGCATGAAAAATGGAAGAAGAAGAAGATTTGGGAGAGATTTGGAAGGATTTGGAGAAGGTTTTCAAGAAAGGGAGAGATTGGGAGGGGAGCTTGTGAAGAAAGTAGATGAAAGAAAGGGTTTTAAGCTGAAAACCGTGGAGGGGTGGGCCACACAAGCCCTAGGATTCATCGGCCAGCACCGGCTCGGCTCGCCTGGCCCGTTGATCGGCGAGCCCTCGTCGAACCGGCGATGGCATCGCCGGTCTCTGGACTGACCGGCTATGCCTCGCTATTTGGGCGAGGTCCTCCTGGTCCCCCATGGTCAAAAATATGTGGTTCCCCCCCGGGCCCCACAGGAAATGCCCCCAATCAGCCCCTTGCATGATTTGACGCCTATCGGGCCATTCTGGCAGAAATCTGATTCAAATAAAGATTTATTGAAGGTTTAAAGGTTAAAAAGGGAAGATAGACCATCTAAACTCATTAATAGATGGTCTAGGGAAGGTTTCGGGTCGCTGTGTGTGATCAGGAGAGAGCACAGACTCGATCTCGGTGAAGGTTTTCAGGAAACTTTCGCCGATAGAAGCTACGGAGCACAAACACAAAATCTACGATAGACGCTCACCCAAATACACTAAAGTGGCGACAACGTGCGGTGTGTGACCATAACCCAGGTCCGGTTTAATCCAGATCATGCTCTGATACCAACTTGTAACGCCCTGAAATTTGGGGGTCGAGCATAACTCAGCTCCCGAGTTCCAAAACATCACTTATGCAACATATTTAATGATGGATGTATGTTGACTGTATTAGTACATAAAACACGGAATAGATTAAGCCAAAACACAGATATAATTCAGGGATAAGTGA
Organism: Magnolia sinica; assembly: GCF_029962835.1. Lineage (NCBI taxonomy): Eukaryota > Viridiplantae > Streptophyta > Magnoliopsida > Magnoliales > Magnoliaceae > Magnolia > Magnolia sinica. Next base: position 67,103,233 of record NC_080573.1, on the reverse strand, counting down.
ATACAGCAAGCGGAAGACTTATAGAAAAATATGTGTATAAGTGTAAATCCCCGAAGTACATATACAAACCGGGTCGTATGAAAGTGTTACTTATCAAAATTATAAGTATCAAGTTACATCATTTAAATTCCCAAAAATAATCCCAGCATCCCGCGCATCAGACCAAGGCTCGCTAGAACCCATCTGAAAACTGCATATAAGAGAAAGCAGCCTCATCATCATCCATCTCCCGCTTTGCCTCAGAAATCGCATCAACATCTGCAACATCAGAACCTAAGACAGAGTCTGGTGGGTGTTTAACACCGCCCCAGAACGTGGGAGTGAGTGATCACCTCAGTGGAACAATAAGGCACTGGTTAACATGTTATCAGTTCAATCAAATAGTAATGATAAAGCAGAATAATTAAATAAATCCTAAGTACTCTTGTTAATATAGGGATGTATGCAAAATGATGCGTGCCCTCACGAGTACACCCTCAGCATCTTCATCTTACGTTACGCATGACACCACCTCAAAGTGCGCTACATCTACAAAGCACATGCAAATGTGGTGCATGGATATGATTACCAAGTTGTTATTAGTCTATTTCATACAGTAGGATTGGGAAGCTAAGATACCTTCCTCATGTCACCATCCAAATAGTGATCCATTCTAGGGTCGTCAATCCTAGTCGTCTCATACGATCATATGGTTTCAGGTCGTAGCAAAGGGCTCGTCACCAATCAATGCACGCCTTTCATACCTTCGCTACTACACTAAGGCTCGTCACCTTAATGCGGTATCCAGGCATGCTCGAGGTCACTACAAAGGGCTCGTCACCAATCAATGTAGGCCGACAGCACGAATATAGTGCCCCATACCACCATAATCGGCTCACGAGTTTAGTTGCTCACTGATCACTACGGGGAGGCTCGTCACCCCAACGTAGGCCAATAGCTCCACCACGGTGTCCCATACCACCATGTCCGGCTCATGAGTCTTAGCGGATCAAGGTACCATGGTTATTAGGATTTCACTGGTAAGTTCGGTACCCTAGATTCAAGCAATAGCGTCCATACATAGTGAACATACAACGGATAATCGGGTTACTTGACGAAATCGACTAGCACGAGTGCACGTCAAGTTGAGCGACATAGAGTGCGCAAACACTCCGCGTGGCCAAACCACTGCCGACAACTCTAATACGACTCGGGTTCGTCTAATACGTCCTACGTGGCGAAAGCAACCTCAGCCACGATCATGAAGCAGATTACCGATTTCCTGGACTAATGCATAGTCCCAAACACATTACACTACAACAGATATATGAATTGAATGTAGAACAGTAAAGGAAACAACAACTTAAATCATGGTACATAAGCACTTGAGGAATATCAACTTAACATAACTATAAGCATAAGTAATGCTTGAATTTAAATAACATGGAATGCAACTTGCATAAAGGAAATCATGCACATCAATAGGAGTGTTGAGAATCACTTCTCAACGCCCGCAATTAGTGTAATAAGTTACACTTTAGATCATTCATGCATTTCTACAAACACTTAGAATACATGGTACAACATACATGACGTATGTTGAAAAAAATAAGCACTTGGACAATTCCTTTTACCAAGGAGTTGTCATACACACATCTAACATGCATACATGACAAATAATCATGGCAAACACAAGTGCATAATTTATACGTATACGGTACTTTATACATACACATAGAATACACAAATCTCAATATAACACATGCATATCAGGAACGCAACATAAATACAACATGTGGCATGTGAAATCTCATCCATAACAATAACAAATCATTAACTGACATTGAAAGCCTTGAAAACCATAACCTATACACTTAAAGTTCGCACCTTAAGCAAGGAAAGAAACACCGAACTGATTTAGACGAGTTATCTTCGTCAACGGCACTAGAATACCCTAAAACAAGGATAGAAATGAGATACAACAACACCAAGACTAATCTAAGCTCTAACACGGATTAGGGTTAGGTTAACTTACCCCAAGATGAACTCAGAATCATCAGAATAACGATTTAAAGTAAAGGTTCAAGGATGAAGAAGAACAGGAAAGAATCCAAGATGATTCACCAACTTCTCTCTCACCATCTCTCTCTTTTCCACTCTCTTTCCAAGCTAGGGTTAGAGAAAATTCGTATGGAAAAGAGAGCTAAGGTTTAAGGACTATAAATAGGCCTATTATTGATGAAAATAACCCCAGGGCCAAGGTATACTTAGGGTATAACCAAAACCTGACTCTCGCGATCCAACGAAGCACTTCTAGTAGGCCTATAACCACGAAAGGTCGGACTTAAGCTCATTGACCATGGATCTAGGTCAGGTTGAGTTTTCGTACCGACCGGCTCTTCAGATCAGCCATGGCAGACCACACTCAATTCAACGGTCACAGAATCTCGATCAAGTCCACAAGCACAAGGATATGCCTGGGCCACCTTCCCTGATCAGAGGGTAAAATTGGGTCAGAATCCAACGGTCAGATAGCTTAAAATCATCGCGCAAGTGACACAACTCAGATTTCATAAAAGCTTATTAAATTTCCAACCGTTCTCACACTCTTCACTCCGAACTCAAACAAATCGACCCAGAACATCACATGGACTTGATTTTCGAGGTGATGGTCAAGCCCAACATAGTGACCGCAACAGCCTAAGATCATCGCTATCGAACTTTCGACGCGTGGTCCAGGTCCGATCCAGATCTTCCAAAAATTCTCCAGAACAACTGGATTTAGCGATGAATCCCAGATTTCAGAGTAACATAGCGCTAACTAATCTACAAGTTTTGAGCCATGCAGGTACAATTTAAAGTGACTGATGCGAAATTCACAAGCAATCGAGTATAGCGCTAATTACCCCAAAAACAACTACTTAAGGAAAGATTAACACAAAAATTTCCAAGGTCGTTACAATTTCCTTCCATGTGGTCCACTTGAGCCCTTTATTTACCTCCTTTTTTGTCCTCATGCCCTAAAATGAACTGTCAAATTGGATGGACGGCTTAGATAAAACATGTACATTTTGATGGGCCTCATAGGTCCATAGGTCCCCTTATGGACTGTCAATTTCTAATTACGCTGTCGTGAGATTTTAGCTTTTAACTACAGATTAAAGTCATAGCAATCTAGCTACAGTTTATATCCATAGCAAAAGAATCTCATAGTCCAAAGCCTTTTCCCAATTTTTTGGTAGAGTAACCCTAATTTATGGTTAGGAGAACCTAAAAAACCACTGTTTTTAGGCAATATTCCAACTGACTTCAGAATTGACTTCAATTTATACAACTTTACGCAGCTTCGATGGCACTTTGATGGGACTTAGATGGCATTAAAGCCCTATCTTTGAGTTTAATTCAAATTTGAAAACTGACAGTAATTGTCTGCGTAAGTCCTTCGATGGCATCGAAAATGTGCCCAATGGGATTGAGAAACGTCTGAAACTGTCCAGCGAGTTTATCCAAAAATTCATGATAATTTTGAAAAGGCCGAGCTATATGTCGTGGAGGGGGGTGAATAGGACTATGCCAAATTAAAAAATAAATGCGAAATATAAAGAATGATAGAATAGTTAAATAATAAAGAAGCACAAGTAAATAGTAACCTCAAATATACTAGTCTTGAGAGGTTGATACGAACTTAGTTCTAAGGACAACCTAACACCAAAAATCAAAGGCTTATGGCGGGACTACCTTACTAGAAAATTTGTAAGTATCAAAATCCCAAACCAATAAAGAGGCAAAGGAAATAGCAAATAAAATAAAATAAGTTATTACAGTAGTCCTACAAGTGCTTGAAATAAATTACACCATTCTTCACAAATGCTCAAAATTAATTACGACATTCACACACATAAGCACATTCAATTATCCACCACAACTCCAAGAATTATAGTGGTTCACTTATGTGTACACCAATTGTTAGAAAAAAGCCACACAACTACTCCACTCCTAATATCCACTCCCTCGGGTGAAAAAAAGGTTTTCCAAGGTTTACCTTAAAACCTTCACAATTATGTCTTTGATTGGGCTTACACAATTCCAAAAACCTCACACTTTAAGATTTTCTAGATCACCTCAGACAAACATATATCTGTACTATCAGTATGTGATCATTGTGTTTCTTAACAAAAAGTGTCTTATCAACACTCTCCATTATAAAGTTATGACTTAGTAAAAAATTAGTCAATTTCTCGTACCATGCCTTCGGAGCTTATTTCAATCCATAAAGTGCCCTTTTCAGGAGATAAACATGATCAATATGTTTAGGGTCTTCAAAACCCTTAGGTTGTTCAACATATACTTCCTCATGTAGATCACTATTCAAGAATGCACTCTTAACATCCATTTGATAAATTTTAAACTTTTTGTAGGAAGCAATGGATATAAACAGTTTGATAGATTAAAGATGAGCTACTAGAGTAAAGGTTTCATCATAATCAATGCCTTCTATCTGAGTGTACCCTTGTACGACCAGTCTAGCCTTGTTTCTCATAATATTACCAAGTTCATCAGACTTATTTTTAAAGATCCATTTACTTCCAATAATGTGCTTATCATTAGGTCTAGGAACTAAGTACCATACATTATTCTCTACCATACATCATTCCTTACGAATTGATTAAGTTCATCTTATATAGCTACAATCTAGTTTTCATCAGCAAGAGCTTCTTTTACATTGGCCGGTTCAATCTGGGATGTGAAGCACACATAATTATAAATATTTTCTAATTGTTTGTGAGTGCGCACACTAGTAAGAGGATTCCTAAGGATTTGATCAGTTGGATGGTCTTTAACTGACCACAATTCAATGTCATTTTGACTAGACGAAAAGTCTGGTTTATCAAATAATGAGGCCTCATCATATTCTGAACTTGAGACAAGTGTATTCAAGTGATCATTTATAACCACATTAATGGATTCTTGAATTACACCGGTCCTTTTGTTGAGAACACAGTACGCTCGACTATTTAGCGCATATCTTAGGAAAAGACCCTCATCACTTTTAATGTCGAATTTTTCCAGATTTGTCCGGTCACGTAAAATATAACACTTGCTGCCAAAAACTCAAAAGTATTTAACAGTAGGCTTCTTATTGAACCATAGTTCACATGCAATCTTATTATTAGACTTTTTAGTATAAACACGGTTAGTGATATAACACGCCGTATTTACAGCTTCAGCCCAAAGATTTTTAGGAAGATTCATACTATTTAACATCACATTAGCCATTTCATGAAGTACTCGATTTTTCCTTTGAACTACCCCATTCTGTTGAGGTGTCTTTGGTGCAGAATACTCATGCATATTCCATGATCGCTAAAAAACTTCTCAAAACTGCTATTATCGAACTCGGAACCATGATCACTACGAATTTTGGTGACATGTGATTCCTTTTCAGTTTGGATACGCTTGAGTACCCTTTTCACTTCATCGAGAGTCTCAAATTTCTCTCTCATGAAAACTACCCATGTATATCTGGTAAAATTATCTACAATTACCAGAATATACTTCTTACCTCCTCGACTCTCCATTCTAGTTGGTCCAGCGAGATCCATGTGGAGGAGTTCAAGGGATTTGGATGTGGCACTAGAGTTCACTTTCTTGTGAGCACTCCTTGTTTGTTTTCCAATTTGACATTCGCCACAAATTTTATCCAATTTTTAAAACTTGAATAGACCTCTTATTAATTCACTTTTGCTCAATCTATAAAGATTATGATAGTGTACATGTCTTTGGCATTTATGCCATAAGTCAGTCTCATTGGTTTAAACCATGTAACACGATAACTTAGACGAGCTTGAATCACTAACTATATAACAGTTCTTAAATATCCTGCGACCAGTTAATATCACAAAACCATTCTCATTAGAAATCTCACACCTTTAGTTGGTGAATTTAACACTATGTTTATTATCATAAATTTGAGAAATGCTTAAGAGATTATGCTTAAGGCCATCTACAAACAACACATTCTCAAATGGAGGAAGATTAAAGAGTTGAACCATACCTTGGCCAATAATCCTGCAGTTGCTACCATCACCAAATGTGACTGAGCCATCAATCATATCATTAAGATTGGTGAACAAGTCTTTATTACCTGTCATGTGTCTAGAACAATCACTATCTAGGTACCACTTTGATTGACTCGAAGCCTTGAAAGCAGTGTGCGCAACCAAATAAGCAACCTCAGGAACCCATTTCATTACTGCTTTGGGTTTTGGAGTATAGTTGGTCTTTCTATGCTTATAGTTGTTGTATATTCTACCATTCGAGTTAGATTTTAGAAGCTCCTTAAGTAGATCCACAATTTTCTAAGCTAAGGGGTTGTGATTCTGATATCTATGATTGATATGATTGTTTTTAGGTTTCATAGCCTGAAAAGTTTTAAAAATTTTACAATTATTTTGATTCAGACTTTTCTTTTTTTAGTTAGAGGACTCCCTTTAACAAATTTAGGAGGAGTAGTCTTACTTTTGGGAGGGATATTTTTATCGTAGCCCAGACCAGATCGATCGCCACATTTCCTCGATCCAGTTAGTAGTATTTCTAGTTTAGGATCACCCTGGGCATACCTCCAAGTATCCTTCATACTCAAGAGAGAAGAGACTTCAAGTTTTAGTTTTTCATTTTCAGATTTTAGATTTTCAATTTAGGAAGTTTTGAAATCTAAATCACATTTAGCTTTTTCAAAACAATCTGAAAAATGTGATTTTTCTAAGACTAGATGATCAAAATTTTTTTAAAAACTTTTCTTTTTGAAGTTTTAATTTTAAAGCTATCTTACAACTTTCCTTGTATAGGGCATCATAGGCATCTTGTAAATCTTCATCATTTTCAAGATCACTTCTCAAATTTTCTTCACTAGTTGAATTATAACTATCTAAGAAAGTGAATTTAGCTAGAGTCATTAAGGCTTTGACCTCATTAGTAAACTCAGGTTTAGAATCATTTGACTCAAAAGAGGCTTCAGAGCAAGACGATTCATCCCATGTGGCTAACATGCCTTTCTTTTTAGATTTGTCCCTCTTTGGACATTTGTTTGTCAGATGCCCGTATTCATGGCAGTTGAAACATTGACTGTCTTTAATAGATTTTCAGTTTTAAAATTTAGTTCTTTTCTTTTCTGAAGGTTTTTGAAAATCTACCCTCTTTTTAGTTTTGAAAATCTTATAAAACTTCTTGGCTAATAATGCCATATCATCTTCAGAGTTTTCACAATCAGAATTTTCAGCATTATTTTGAGAAATATTTTTAGAAGTCTTAAGGGCAATGGACATACCTTTAGGAACTTTAAAGTTTAACTCATAGGTTTGTAAAGAACTAACCAGTTCTTCAACCCTCATATTATCCGTATCACGAAGTTCCTGAATGGCAGTGACCTTTGAATTGAACCTTTCAGGCAATGAGCGTAGTATCTTTACACAGACTTTGCTTTCTAGGATACTATCACCAAGACCCCACATAGAGTTGACTATGTCATTTAATTTAGTATAAAATTCCATGAAATTTTTACTTTCCTCCATACGTATCTCCTCAAACCGAGTGGTGAAGATTTGAAGTTTAGATTTCTTGACAATAGTCGTACCCTCGTGTGTCATTTCTAGAATGTCCCATGCTTACTTTGCACAATCACAAGATATAATTCTTTTGAATTCATCTGGTGATAGTGCGCAAGTGATTGCATTTAAAGACTTTGCATTGGCACTACTCTCACTTTTCTGAAGTGTGGTCCAAGAAAAATAAGGTGCAACTCTCATAGATTTGGTTCCATCAGTGCTTAGAACTTTAGTGTAGGAGGGGTTCATCTAGTCACTTTGGCTTGCCACACGCTCTCATCTATGGACCTTAAAAAGATCCTCATTCTGGCTTTCCAATAGGCATAATTGGAACCATCAAAAGGTGGAGGCCTAATGATTGAGAGGCTATCAAAATTTGACATCTTATAAGATCAGATTGATTAGCTTAGGAAATAAATCCAAACAAAAAGAAGCTATTATGCTTTGATACCACTTGAAAAGGCCGAGCTATACGTCCTAGAGGGGGGGGGGGGGGTGAATAGGACTATACCAAATTAAAAAATAAATGCAAAATATAAAGATTGATAGCATAATTAAATAATAAAGAAGCACAAGTAAACAACAACCTCAAATATACTAGTTCTGAGAGGTTGATAGAAACTTAGTTCTAAGGACAACCTAACACTAAAAACTAACGGCTTATGACAGGACAACCTTACTAGAACGTTTATAAGTGTTAAAAACCCAAACCAATAAAGAGGTAAATGAAATAACAAATAAAATAAACTAAGTTATTATAGCATTCCTACAAGTGCATAAAATAAATTACACCATTCTCCACAAATGCACAAAATTAATTACAACATTCACACACATAAGTGCATTCAATCATCCACCACAACTCCAATGGTTCGCTTATGTGTACACTAACTGTTAGAAAACAACCACACTACTGCTCCACTCCTAATATCCACTCCCTTGGGATATTAGCGCTCACTATGAAAAAAAGGTTATCCAAGGTTTACCTTAAAACCTTCACAATTGTGTCTTTGATTGAGTTTACACAATTCCAAAAACCTCACACTCTGATATTTTTTGGATCACCTTAGACAAACTAAAAAGAGATTTTTCTGTCACAACCTCAAAAACGAAAAAGGATATACAAAAAGTAAATGTACATATCTAGAAATTCTGTTTTAAAGAAGCCCAGTAGAACCGATCCGATGTAGACGAAGATGTTCAATGTCCAGTCTTATAGATGAAAAGGTTCTAGTTCTAAATGATTTTTAATTAAATCAACTTGGGCAAGCTTGATTTGATTTTGATCTCAAGAAATGTGAAAACTCAAATCCCGTCTTAAAGTAAGATTCGAATAAAGATCTCAAAATCAAATAACAAAAACTAATTAAATAGAATATTAAATGAGTACAATATAGCTTTAAAATATCATAAACTTATCTCTCAGAGTGGTGTCTTGATTTCACTTTTAATGAATAAACTCTGAAATTCGTGCTCTATTTACAGGTGAAAATACTATTCACTCGACTAGTCTAAGGGTCGATTCGATTGTTTGAAGGACCAATAAATTTTTAAATTTTCTGGCGCGATAAGATAAGACCATTACTCAACTGGTCGAGTACTGCACTTGACTAGTCGAGTAGGACACAGAAATGTTGTTGGACTTTGAGTCGAGCCTACACGACTGGTCGAGCACTGTTCACTCAACTAGTCGGGTAGTCTTGAGGACTGGTCGAGAGCCCAACAGAAAATTCTGAAAAATAGCAACAAACCTTGGACTGGTCGAAAAAACTCTTAGACTGGTCGAGCCAGTACTTGGACTAGTCGAACAAGGTCTAAGACTAGTCGAGAAAAAGATCTATAAACATATAAAATGACCCACAAAGAATATGCAATGAATATGACACAATCTAGGGTCAATCTAGATTCATCCAAACCTGTTTGTGAGTAGGAACAAATGAAACATCATTCGCTTCCAAATCTTGATATCTTGTAATACTTGAAGCTTGAGTTCGATCTCTTAAACTTGAGTTTGAGTTACGCTTGAGTTCTTGAGTCTTTAGCATATGGTATTTGAACTTCAAACTTGAACTTGAGTTTTTGAATTTGATCTTGAAAACATGAACTTTAACACGCTTTACTTCAACTTGAAGATGTAGGCAAGTTCGATGAAGATGCAGACAACTTTAAAATGCATGAACTTGATCACTTCAACTCAAAGCATGATGCAAATACTAAATGGTTTTACACAACAAATTTTGACAATACTATGGGTGCTAGATTTTTATAATAGCAATTACAAATTTCAATGTCATCAAACTGGTTTCAATGGCATTGAACTGCCTTGGATGGGATCAAAGGGGTCTTTGATGGGATTAAGAATTGCATGTTTTTGTCTAGCAACCAAACTTCATTTTTTAAGAAAAAAATTTGATGTGATTGAGCCTCCTTTGATGGTATCGAAATTGTGTTTGATGTCATTGAACTGTCAAGTTCAGGAATTTCGAATTTCTGCACTTTGCAATTTCAATTTTCTTCCTTCTTCACTTGGTTTTCTTGGATATTGGATTCTTGAATTCTTCAATCTTGGCTACCAAAGATCTAATCCTCACTTTGGTAATTCTTTAGCATCAAATCCATGCTTTTAATATCTTTTCTACCTTAAGCTCTCGAAATCACCTCACGAGAGAGAACAAGCGTAATGAGTTGATTTAAGCACATTAATTCTCATAAGACCAAGTTAAAACAGGGGGAAATTATACAATATTTCATACTCAACATTTGGAATTATTTTTAAGCACTTGTTTAATTATTCTTATGTGATGAATTTTTAATTATATATATGTATGATTATATGAATACTATGAGTTGATAGGTAGCACATCTCACACACCATATAAACTATTATTTATATACTAGTTGCTTGAATGGCATATCATTTGTAGTCTATGTGATTGGACCCACTATGGGCTTAGAAGCCTTAATGTTATATTGCCTTAGTTTAATTGCAGATTAGTTTAAGTAAGCAATTATGTTTAAAATGCATAAATTTTATTTGGTCATAATCACCCCCCTTCAGGACACAACCTTCATTCTATAACTCCTCCAAGCTTTCACGTATAGCCCATGGGTCCACCATGTGCAATTTCAGTCTCAAAATGATGATAACGCATAGGACTAGGTCGCTAATACACTAACAACATACATGATTATGTAGGTGCTCTTGTTCGTGTGTTGTTGAACAATCTTAAGTGTAGGACTGCGAAGTAGTAATAACTCGGTGAGATCGAAATCATTTCATAGGGATTTGTAGTTGAGAACACAATAAAAACTAAACAAATTGTCTAGGTTTTTAATCTCACAATTGAAAAAGAGTTTAAATAATAATTTTAAAAAAAAGCACCAAGGATCGAGGAATCCTGATTAACAAACTCTTCAATCAATTCATCTTTTTCAAGTATGTAACTCAATTAGAACTGGATTCCAATTCATTTTAGTTGGAAGATAATTCCAATAAATCTAATCACAAACATCCAACAAGATACACGTATTGATAGAGATCAATCTAAGAATTCAATCAACACAATCACAATTCAACATTAAAAATTAATAAACTTGAATTAAAAGAATTTATGAAGAGGTTCATCCCTTAGCCTTAACTAAGAGATTATCTTGGCATGGCTAACATCTTAAAGAAAAGTAGAGAAAAACAAAATAGGAAGGAAGGATTAAGAAGGAAGAAAGGCATTGAAAGAGCTTCACCTTCACTTGATATCTCTCCCAAGCGCTAATTCGTACAAAAACAAAGAAAAAAAAACTAGGAAGGAAGTATTAAGAAGGAAGAATGGCATCGAAAGACATTCACCTTCACTTAATATCTCTCCCAAGCGCTAATTCATCCTTAAAAGAGCTTAAATCTACTTGTTTATATAGGAAATTCCTCCACCGACTATGAATTTACGCAGTTATGCACATCATTAATTAAAGCATCGATAGATTAATCGAACTTCTCTAAGAACATCGAATGACCAAAATTCAAAAATTGGTTAATTATTGATTGATCAAACATGGCAAAAAGTGCCTAGCGAGTTCTCTTCATAATTCTGAATTCTCTTAATCCTTCTTTCTAATCAATCAACCTCGCTTGAGAATTTCTTGATCGATCGAACCTCTGTTTTGATTGCTTGAAAATCTGTTGTCTTCTTCACTTATTGTGCATTTGTTCTTCGGTCACTTTCATAGCTCTAGTACTTCTTTCCATTAGATCTTTGAATCTTCATATCTTCTAATTTTGCTTTCAAACTTCATTTCTTCAACTTGAATTCTTTCAAACTTTAATTTATCATTGTAAGCGCGAATTCACCACAGACTTCAAAATCATCCTGCTTGTAGAAAATGTATCTAATCAAGCCTTTTTATCATCAATGCAAGAGAAAACAATGTATAAATATGGGTTAAATATGCAATATTTAACTCTCAACATGTGTATACCGTATCCAGTCTTGTATTTCATTATACAGTGTCTTACTACTGCATTCGATCATTCTCATAATAGTTTAAGATAGAAATTTCGATAGCATCTCCCCATGTAATGAGGGTATACACGGGTCTCATCGGGAGCTGGCACTTAAAATTTTTGGCAGCATCTTCCCTACATGGGGATGTGCACGGACCTCAACAGGCATTGACACTTGGTATAAACTTCAACACATGCAAAATGTGAGAACGAACGAACGATAGAGAACCAAGGGGTGAATTGGGTGTGAACCCAGCCTAAATGTCGACAGAGGGCATGTAGGACATACGCTAGAGCAAGCTATGAGGTCTTAATGCTCTTTGGAGGGGTGTTGGCACTCCAAGCTGAGCATCGATGCCCAGGGGGGTGTTAGCAGTATTCTATGACCCATTTTGGTGTCTGATAGTAGTGCATAGGAAGGTGTTGATGCTCATGGTGGGTGTCGGTAAGGAGCGTTAACGCTCCCCTAGGATTATTCACTTAACTTTCTATCAGACTTTACTTTTTTGAGTAAATTTCGCAAATAGATCCTTAATAAATTGATTAACAAGGTATTTATAAGCAAATATGGTAGGAAAACCTGGCCACGTGGAGGCCCATGATTGGTCCATGCAACGCCAAGTAACAGCTATAACACACTTGGTGGTGGTGGGCTTGTTGGACCAAGTGGACTCAGAGCTGACTCAAAACCAACACTTAGGCATAAACGTGCGACTTCAATAAAATTGATGTATCTTCTTCATTATAACTCTAATTTGACTAATTCTAAAGCTGTTGGGAAGGTAGCTCAAAAATCGAGCAAACAATTTTAAAATGGGGTCCATTAGACTTCAAATGAGCCACCAAAAGTGGCCACAAAGTGATCACAAGTTGTGAATCCTTTTGACTCTCTGACTAAGTTTACAAGCTCGTGCAATGGAAATCATAACTTTTTCATCCTTACTTGGATTAAGCTGATATCGAGCTCCTTAGGTCTTCGAGTGACCTTTGAACTGTCAGAATAATATTCCAAGTCTTGGACCCATTACAAGGAGCTTCAGGTTTGTTTCTCTTGAGTGGACGGCAAAGTCTTCGAGTAATATTTAGGATCAGGTAGTTTTGAGAATTCTATCTATATGCACTACGCCAAAATGGCCAATTTGCGACGTATTTTTGCGACGGACTTTGTCCGTCGCAAAAATCTCTTGGTTTAACGACGGATTTAATCTGTTGCTAACGAAAAAAGTCCGTCACTAAGCTCATCTTTCTTGAATATCCATATGCCAAATGTCGTAAAATTTAGCGACGGACCAAAATCCGTCGCTAAAATCTGATTTACGACGGATTTTTGTCAGTCATAACTAGGCGACGGACGAAATCCGTCGCAAATGTTTATTTGGCGACGGAAAACGAACAATTGCAAATTCCCCCCAAAATACCAGATGGCGGGCTTTTCAGTTGATTTTGCGACGGATCAGGTCTGTCGTAAAAGGACTTTTGCCTAAACATTTATTTTTTTTTCATTTTCTTTAGAATATGGTGGAAAAGTAAGTTTTTTTGTAGTCTAATAATTGTTTTTTAATATAATTTTAGTGGTTTAGTTGTACATATTTGTATCTAAGATTATTTTTTAACAATTGATTGAATGCAAAAAGAAAATTTATTTTGTTTTTATATCAAATGAGCGGAGTTTTTATTTTTATTTTTTAATTTAAAACTAATATTTAAATGATTTTGTAATATCACATGAAAAAGAATATTGAGAAGTTTAAAAAATTTAACAATGTTTGAGAAAAAAATTAGATTTTGAAAAAATAAAAATCGTGATTTAATAAAAATCTATTTTGTGGGAACAAAAGAATATTTAATAAAGTTGATAAATTTGAAAAAAAAATAGCATTTGATTTTGAGAAAATATAATACCCTGAAAAAGAAAATTAAAAATATTTTAAAAAATGTGAAAATTTTCACAATGTTGAAAAATGAAAATATTTTAAAAAAGAAAATGAGAGTTTGAAATTTGAAAAAAATAAATAAATACATTGTGAAGTTCAATTAAAATTGACAATTTCGAATAAAATGCTTTTAAAAAAAATGGAGAAGTGAAAAAGAATTGAAATTTTTTAAAATAAAATGATATTAAAAAATCGATACTTTATCAAAAAAACAAACATTTTGAAACGAAAAATAAATAAGTTGAAAAATTGTGTGATTTTGAAAAATAATTGAAAATGTTTAAATTCGAAATTAAAAGAAAAAGTTATTTATAGAAACACTAAGATTTTGAAAAAATATATATAATTTAAAAAAAAAAAATTTGAAAAGTTGAAAACAACATGATGCTTTTAAAGAAAAAAAATTAGCATTTTGGAATTTTTGGGAAAAAAATTAAAAATTGTGAAAATTTAAGATATTTTGAAAATAAAAATTCAGAATTTGTATTTTAATTTATTTTTTTGAAATATTTTATATTAAAAATGATATTTTGTTAAAAGTTTTCAAAGAAAAATTAAGAGTAAAAAAATATACATTTTGAAAAAAAATGTAATTTTTGAATGAAAATTGATATTTATCTATGAAAAAAAATATTTTTTTAATAAATTATTAGGCACATCTACTAATTGAACATTTAACCATTTTTGGACAATCGAATTAGTCCAGATTGAAGAGTAAATGACTTCATATGTTTAAATCAAATTTCACTCAAATTGTTGATCAATCTTGTATTCCCAATACCTTTCTCACATGTAGCTAGCCTGATTGAGGCGAGTAACTAGTCAAATTGAGGGTACTGATCAATAAAATAGAGTGAATGGACTATACATATAAAATGGGCTAAATATTATTGTCAAAATTGTGACCCAATTTATTGACCTCGCGAGAACCTACGAATTAATGTTGATAAGTTTTGTGGGCCCCATCATGATGTGTGTTGAACATCAACACCGTGCATTTAATGTGTCCCCTTTAGGTTATGAGATATCTCAAAAATCATCCGTAAATGAAACTCAGGTGGACCATACCATCTAAAACCATGTCAAGACATCATAAAAATATAGAAGCACTTGGTGGGGCCCACATGAGTTTTGGATGCGGCTAAAATTTGGTCTGACCCCTCATCCAAGTGGGACACACATAATGAGTGGGTTGGATATGTGAATCACATTAAGGCAAGCCTAATATATGATTATGAATGTTTTAAGGAAACCCCTCTACATTTAGGTGAGTTAATCATTACCTTTACCAAAGTAAACTTTGTGGGGTCCACCGTTATTTATTTATTTTATCCATTCTGTTTATCCACATTAACAGATAATTTGAGGTCTAAAGAACAAAAAGGAAGCATATCTAAAGCTCAAGTGGACCACACCACAGGAAATAGTGTAATTGAACCTCTACCATTGAAAATTTCTTAGAGGCCATAGAAGTTTTGGATCAAGCTGATGTTTGTGTTTTCTTTTCATTCATATATATTTGATATTATGAATAGGTTGGATGGCAAATAAATTAACGTTAACGTTACTGTGGGCCAAAGGAAGGTATCAATGGTGGAAATCATTATTCCACATTGTTTCGTGTGGCATGGTCCACTTGAGCTTTGGATTTACCGAAAATTTGGGATCAACCCACACTGTTCATCCATTTTTTGAGATCATTTCAGAGAATTATTCCAAAAATGAATCATTTCCAAAGATTAAATGGACCACACCACAAATACTAGCATGGATGGGAACGGATTGGCTACTCCCCTGCCACCCACCCGTTGGCTAGTATTCGGTGCTATGTGGGCCCCACCATGATGTATGTATTTCATCCATTATGTTCATCCATTTTTACTGATCATTTTAGGGCTTGATAAAAAAAATGATAGGGATAGAAACCTAAGGTGGACCACATCATAGGAAAACAATATTGATTGGATATCCACCATTAAAATCATCTTAAGGGCCATAGTACTATTTATTTGACATCTAATCGGTTGATTAGATCATACAGGCCCTGATGAAGGGAAAAACAAAGATCAGCTTTATCCAAAACTTTCATGGCCCCCAAAAGGATTGGCTACTGCCCCTGATGAAGGGAAAAAACGGATTGGCTACTCCCCCTGACACTAGCCATTGGCTGGTGGTTGGTGCTCTATGGGGCCCACTATGATGTATGTGTGTCATCCATGCCGTCTATCTATTTTTATATATCATTTTATGATGTAAGTAAAAAAATAAATTATATCTCAATCTCAAGTGGACCACATTACAGGAAACAATTTTGAATGAATTTTGACCATTAAAAACGTTTTAGGGGGATAAAAGTTTTGGATCAAGTCGATATTTATTTTTTCCATTCATCTGGGTCTTTATGACCAAATCAACATATTGGATTCAAATAAACAATACAGTGGGCCTTAGGAGGATTTTAATGGGGAATATCCATTCATTATTTTTTTCCCATGGTGTGGCCCACCTAAGATTTATATCCCTATCAAATTTTTTTGTATAAAGCCATAAATTGATCTGTAAAAATGGATGAACGGAATGGATGAAACACGTACATCATGGTGGGGCCCATAGAGCACCGACCACTAGCCCCGCGTAGCCAATCCGTCTCCCCTAAAACGAGGAAATCGGATTGCGTACTAAGCTACTAAGTACGCTTTTATTGTACTGAGTAAACTCAGTCGGGCCCACTATGAATGTATGTGGTTTATCCACACCGTCCATCCTTTTTTCCCACTAATTTTAGGGGTTGATCCAAAATGTTAAGTAAATCCAAAGCTCTAGAGTACCATAACACAGGAAATAGTGTGGAATAATGATTTCCACCGTTGAAAACTTCCTAGGACCCACAGTGATGTTTATTTATCATCCAACCTATTCTTAAGATCACAAAGACATAGATGAAGAGAAAAAACAAACATCAGCTTGATCCAAAACTTCTGTGACCTCCATGAATTTTTCAATGGTAGAGGTTCAAACAAAC
This sequence comes from Magnolia sinica, assembly GCF_029962835.1. NCBI lineage: Eukaryota > Viridiplantae > Streptophyta > Magnoliopsida > Magnoliales > Magnoliaceae > Magnolia > Magnolia sinica. Next base: position 67,086,199 of record NC_080573.1, on the reverse strand, counting down.
TGTTTCCCGTGGTGTGGTCCACTTGAGGTTTGGATATTCTTCCATTTTGGTATCAAGACTTAAAATTATCTGTTAAAATGTATTAATGGAGTGGATAAAATAAATAAATAATGGTGGACCCCACATGGTTTACTCAATACGTTAAGGGTACTGAGTTACTCAGTACGCAATCCGCTTCCTAAAACGAGACCTCTATTCTCTCTCCCTCTCATTCACTCTCCGTCTGTTCCTCTCCCAGCGCTGGCCGCAGAGATCTCTCCCACCTCTCTCTTCCTGTCGATCTCTTCACCAACATCAGGTAATGCTCTCTCTCTCTCTCTCCGTCGTTTAACACTATCTCAATAACGTGTCAGTTCCTACAACAGAAATGCGACGAAAATCACGGAAGAACAACAGCCCTCTAACTACCCTAGCCATGGATTTCACTAGGATTTCATATTCAATCCACCTAAAGACAAGAACCCAAAAGAAGAAAAGATTATGGTTTGCTAGGGATTTTGGGTTCACTCTCTGATGAGAGAGAAGCTAGCTTTTCGGCTTTTCTTCTCATACCGAACTTGCAGTTTACCGTTTTACCCTTCTGGGAGTTGTTAGGTTTGAAGGAAGCGGGTCTGCATCTAACTGCGTACCAATACCCTATCTATGAATGTTGTTTCGCATCACATGCCATGTTTCAGCCCTCCCCACTGATAGAAAGGCCCAATATCATGATTTCCTTAGTAGATTTTTTTTTGATCAAATACTCCGAAGATGGTGAAAAAAGAGTCTTCAGGGAGAGATAGGAGGAATTCTAATTGAAATAACTCTAGTCCACTTACAAAAATGCACCAGCCTTGCAAATGCTATCAAGGCACACATGTGCAATATCAGACCCACTCGTCATTTGATCCCAGCAATGTTGATGCCTGCTGTACAATATAACCGAAGGCAAAGAGCAAATTGACATGTTTTGGCTGCTTTTGGATGCATGTAATCTACATAATAAGGAAATCCTGGTCAGCTTTCTGATCTTACACACGTGTGATACGATTCAACCAGCATGTCTCGATATAGAGAGAGGGATTTGGAAGCCAAATTGGCAATGGTATCTGCACGGTCACCCCTGGTGCATGTTAGAAGAAGCTATATCATCTTTAGCGATAGGAAGGGTTGCCTTTGGGGGAGAGCGTATACACATTTGTTTATGTGTATACAACTTAAAAGAAAAAGTTCAAAAAGCAAATTAAATGAATTCCATTTCTAAGTTGCTCCGTTATTGGTTGGAGGTAATTCATCCATGTTTCTTCAAATGATTGTAATGATGTGTTGCATTATCTTCATTCATATAAAAGATTAATTAGAACATCCCGAGTTGAGTCATGACTTGGCCAAGTTGGGCATATTTTGAAGGCTTATTTGTGGTTCCAAACTAGGGTCTAAGTTTACTCTACAAGTCATGTGTAACTTAAATGAGTCGTCAATCCATGTCATCTGGAACAAATGGCTAAACTGTTCTTGGACAGTTACCATCCATAAGAAAATTTTAGTCACTTGAATCTTTTCTAATTTTTACTATATATAACGTGATTAGCTTTTCTTGGCCAGTTACCATCCATAGAAAAATTTTAGTCACTTGAATCTTTTCTAATTTATGCTATACAGAAAAATCAAAAGCAGAAGTTTATCGATGTCATGCATTGTTGGAGAAACTACAGGTGGTAACTGGTCAGTAGATGCATGTAGATGCTTCTTGTGTAGTTTTTGCAGTTCAGGCATCCATTTTGGTTTGTTTTGAATCTTATTTTGGGTTTTGGATTTTGTTGGTTTTTGTTAGATTGATTAGGATTTTTAGATTGGTCATGTCTACTTTTATGTATGGGACTAACTAGATTACACCCATCTGTTAGAAAAGAATATCCCCATCACCATGCTTAATAAAAAGGAGGATAAACCTGTTACACTTGTATTGAGCATTTTCTTTTTGTTACTACTGGTGAAATGAGGATTCAATGTTATTCAATGTCATGCTCTGAGTTTTGTTTATCTGTTTATGTATGGAGAACAGGTGGTGCTAGTATCTGGAGAGACTGGTTGCAGGAAAACAACTCAGGTAACCAGTTCTTTTGCTTTGATTCTACATTTAGAAATGAGTTGTATTTTGAATTACGTTCATTTAGATTACAAATTTTGATGTGATTGTATATAGATTAAGACAATCAGTTACCCATTTAAGGGTTGTCCTGCCCTGAAATTCGGGGGTCGAGCATAACTCAGCTCCCGAGTTTCAAAACATCACTTATGCAACATATTGAATGATGGATGTATGTTGTCCGTATGAGTCATAAAACATAGAATAGATTAAGCCAAACTGCAAACATAATTCAGGGATAAGTGAAGAACGCAAGCGGAAGACTTAAAGAAATATATGTGTACATGTGCAAATCCCTGAAATACATATACATACCAGGTCGTGTTACAAGTGTTACTATCAAAATTACAAGTATCAAATTATATCATTTAATCCCAAAAGAAATCCCAGCATCCTGCGCATCAAAACAAGGCTCACTAGAACCCGTCTGAAAATTGCATAAAAGAGAAAGTAGCCTCATCATCCTCGATCTCTTGCTCTGCCTCAGAGGTCTCATCAACATCTGCAACTAAGACAGAGTCTGGTGGGTGTTTAACACCACCCCAGAACGTGGGAGTGAGTGATCAACTCAGTGGAACAATAAAGCAAAGGTTAACATGTTATCAATTCAATCAAGCAGTAATGGTAAAGCAGAACAATCAAACATGTCCCTAATACTCTTGTTAATGCAAGGATGTATGTAGAATGATGCGTGCCCTCACGCGTACACCCTCAGTGTCTTCATCTTACATTACGCATGACATCGCCTCAATGTGCGCCACGTCCACAAAGCACATGCAAATGCGGTGCATGAACATGATTACCAAGTTGTTATTAGTCCTTTTCATAGCGCAGGATTGGGAAGCTAAGGTACCTTCATCATATCAACGTCCAAATAGTGATCCATTCTAGGGTCTTCAGTCCTAGAGAATCTCATACGATCATCTGATTTTAGGTCGTTGCAAAGGGCTCGTCACCAATCAATGCACGCCTATCATACCTTCGTTACTACACTAAGGCTCATCACCTCAATACGGTATCCAGGTATGCTCGAGGTCACTACAAAGGGCTCGTCACCAATCAATGTAGGCCGACAGCACGAATATAGTGTCCCATACCACCATAATCGGCTCACGAGTTTAGTTGCTCACTGGTCACTACGGGGAGGCTCGTCACCCCAGCGTAGGCCGACAGCTCGACCACGGTGTCCCATACCACCATGTCCGACTCATGAGTCTTAGCTGATCAAGGTACAACGGTTTACAGGATTTGCACTGGTAAGTTTGGTACCCTAGATTCAAACAATAGCGTCCATACATGGTGAACATACATCGGACAATCAGGTTACTTGACGAACTCGACTAGCACGAGCGCACGTTGGGTTGAACGACATAGAGTGCACAAACACTCCGTGTGGCCAAACCACTGCCGACAACTTTAATACGACTCGGGTTCGTCAAAACACGTCCTTTGTGGCGAAAGCAACCTCAACCACAATCTCAAGGCTGATTACTGATTTCCTGGACTATTCATAGTCCCAAACACATTCCACTACAACAGATATTCATAATGAATTTAGAATAGTAATGGAACAACAATTTCAACCATGTAGCATATGAGTATTTGAAGAATATCAACTTAACATGGATTTACACACAAGTAATACTGGAAGTTAAACAACAAGGAATATAACTTGCATGAAGGAAATCATACACACTAATGGGAGAATTGAGAATCGCTTCTCAACACCTATACTAGGTTGATATATTACACTTTAGATCATTCAAACATTTCTACAAACACTTAGAATACATAATACAACATACATGATGTATGTTGAAATACACGCATTTGGACAATTCCTTTTGCCAAGGAGTTGTCACACATACATCTTGCATAAATACACGACAAATAATCATGGCAATCATATGAGCCTATTTTATATGTATACGGTACTTTATACATATACATAGAATACACAAAACTCAATATAACACATGCATATCAGGAACACAAAATAAACATAGTATTTGACATGCGAAATCTCATCCATAGCAGGAATAAACCATTCACTGGCATTGAAAGCCTTGAAAACCATAACCTATACAATTAAAGTCCGCACCTTTAACCAGAAATAGAATACCGAACTGATTTAGACGATGTGTCTTCGTCAACGGCGACAAGATAACCTAAAGCAAGAATAAAAATGAGCTACAACAACACAAAGACTATTCTAAGCTCTAACACAGATTAGGATTAGGTTAACTTACCCAAGGATGAACTTAGAATCACCGGAATAACAATTCTAAAGTGAAGGTTTAAGGATGAAGAAGAACAAGAAAGAATCTAAGATGATTCACCAACATCTTTCTCACTTTCTCTCTCTTTTCCTCTCTCTTTCTTAGCTAGGGTTAGGAAATTCGTATGGAAAAGAGAGTTAGGGTTTTAAGGTCTATATATAGGCCTAACATTGATGAAAATAACCCCAGGGCCAAGGTATACTTAAGTTATAACCAAAATAGGCTTCTTTCGATCCAACAGAGCACTTTCGGTGGGCCTTTTTCCACGAGAGGTCGGACTTAAGCTCACTGACCATGGATCTTGGTCAGGCTGAGTTTTTGTACCTATCGGATCTTCAGATCAGCCGTGGCGGACCACACTCAATTCAACGGTCACCGAAACTCGATCAGGTCCACAAGCACAAGGACATGCCTAGGCCACCTTTCCTAATCAGAGGGTGAAATTGGGTTAGAATCCAATGGTCAGATTGCTTAAAATCGTTGCGCAAGCGACACGACTCAGATTTCATAAAATCTTATTTAATTTCTCACCGTTCTCACACTCTTCACTCTAGACTCAGATAAATCGACCCAGAACATCATCTGGACTTGATTTTTGAGGTGATGGCCAAGTCCGACATGGTGACCAATACAGCCTAAGATTATCGCTATCGGACTTTCGACGCGCGGTCCAGGTCCGATCTAGAACTTCCAAAAATTTCCAAGAGCAATTGGATTTATCAATGAATCCCAGATTTTAGAGTAACTTAGCGCTAACTATTCTATAGATTTTGAGTCATGCAGATCAAATTTAAAGTGATTGATGCAAATTTCACAAGCAATCAAGTTTAGCGCTAATTACCCCAATTAACTACTATGGAAAAATAGAGGTAGTACTTGGGTCTTGGTATAAAATTTTTCGGGTCATTACAAGGGTTTTTATGTGGCCAGGCATAGATACAGTATGCTCCTTATGCATAAAAATTCTTAAATTGTCCCTGTTTGGACAATTCAATGCCGGATAGAATGTAATGCTTTCATTTTAGCAATTCAAATGCACTTGCCTTTTCTATGCATCATCTCTCTTTCTCTCTGGATATGTTTCTTGTATTTATTTCCATTGTCAAATATCCTCACTTTGTGTTGATACCTGACGTGGGAATCAAATACAAGATCAATATATCTGGAGAGATATGGGGAGATGCTGCCGGAATTTCGGTGTAGGCATTTAAATTTGAAAATGAAAGCGTTACAATATATTTGGTCTTAGATGGGCAACTGATTTAGTCAGTTAGATAGACATACTCATTCGTAATCTAACTTAAACACATCATGTATACGTTACCAGAGATGGCTTCCATGACACCATGTAAGAACTGGATGAGGGCAAGAAGGTTAACTGTTGAATACATGGAAGGTGTTGTAACATTTCTAAAGTACGTGAAACAAAATTTAAATGGGGAAGACTGGCACAACTATCCTTGTGCCAGGTGTTGTAATATACGTGGGAAGATGACATTAGAAACCATTTTCGAACACTTGGTTTTTAATGACATATATCAAACGTACACGATGTGGTTTCTCCATGGGGAACAACGTCTTGAAACAGGTGCGAGAACATTTGTCGATAATTGTAATGAAGATGTGTTGCCCATAATGGTCGATTTGGTGAATGATGCTTTCGGTCGTTTTCAACCCATTGAGTTAGATGCATGTATGGATGAGGTTAATAATGGAGATGATATTGAAGCTCATGATGAATTAGGCGATGAGGCTCGGTATAGGAAGTTAATGGAGGATGCAAAACAACCCCTATATCCATAATGTAAACTGGAGCATACAAAGTTGTCTATGACAGTGGAGTTACTGAGTATGAAGGCTAAGTTTCGTTGGTCAGACAATAGCTTTACTGAGTTGTTAAACTTGCTCAAGAAAATTTTGCCCAATGAGAACTCTTTGCTGGATAGTACTTATAATGTAAAGAGGCTGATCAGTTCATTGGGTATGAACTATGAGACAATACATGCATGCCCTAATGATTGTATTTTATACTAGAAGGACCATGTTGATAAGCAGTGTTGTCCAAAATGTGGAGCAAGCAGATGAAAATTTAATAGTGTTGTAAGGTCAACCGCCCCACGTATACCTCGTAAGGTGCTAAGGTACTTCCCATTAACGCCGAGGTTAAAAAGACTCTACACTATACCAGAGATTACAAAGAATATGATATGGCATTCAAAGTCGGCTCAAGATGATATTTGCATGCGTTATCCAGTGGATTCGTCTATGTGGAAGATTGTAGATGAAAAGTATGCTTATTTTGTTACGGAGCCACATAACGTTCGTTTAGGACTTGCAACGGATGGATTCAATCCTTTTGGGAATATGAGCAATTCATATAGTTGCTGGCCTGTTATGATTGTTACGTATAATCTCCCGCCTCATTTATGCATGCAGAAGGAGTTTACCATGTTAACACTTTTGATCCCTGGAAAAAAAGGTCCAGGACATGACATTGATGTTTACTTGCAACCGTTGATTACAGAGTTGCTTGAATTGTGGGAAGGATCTGTGACATATGACTCGCACAGTAAAAATATGTTCACAATGAGGGCAATTTTACTATGGGAAATTCATGATTTTCCAGCATATGGACATCTTTCTTGTTGTAGGATAGGAGGAAAGTATACATGCCCTATTTGTAGTGAGGAGACAGAATCGGTTTAGCTTGAACATGGAAAGAAGTTTGCATATATGAGACATAGAAGATTCCTACCATCAGGTCATGACTTTAGGACTGATAGAACCAAATTCAATGGAAAAGAGGAAAAAAGAAAGGCTTCAAAGCATATGAAAGGTTCAGATGTACTACGTAAAATGAATAATATTGAAACCATTTTCGGAAAGCAAGTGGGAAAGACTAAGAAAAAGTCTAAGAATGACCCGAACAACATTACTGCATGGACGAAGAGATCAATCCTTTTTGACTTGCCATACTGGGAGCATTTGCCCATTCGTCACAATCTGGATGTGATGCATGTTAAGAAAAATGTCACCGAGAACCTCATTGCAACAATCATGGATACAAAAGATATGACTAAGGATGGTTTACAAGCCCATCAGGATCTTCAGGCTATGAAGATAAGAAAGTCTATGTGGCCTGAAGAAAGAAATGGCTGGTTATTCTTACCCAAAGCTCCTTTCACGTTGTCCACATCTGAAAGAAACATGTTTTGTCTGACACTGAGCAATTTGAAAGTCCCAAGAGGATATTGTGCAAATTGGACACATTTTGTCAATTTAGAGGATTGTCAGCTAAAGGCCCTCAAGTCACATGATTATCACATTGTGATGCAGCAATTGCTACTAGTTTTGTTGATGCACTCGTTTTTAGGAAAGAAGAAGACATTGCGCACTACCATTTGTGAAATGTTAAGATTCTTCAACGTCATATGTTCAAAAGTTATTAATCGTGAAGAGCTTCAAAATATAAAAAATAAAATAGTAGAAATATTATGTGTATTCAAAAAATATTTTCCCCCATCTTTTTTTGTTCCTATGACACACCTAGTGGTGCACTTAGCAGAGGAAGCACAACTTTGTGGACCTGTCAGATATCGGTGGATGTATCCTTTTGAGAGGTAACATTAATTATCAGAATTTATCAACTTTCTTTTTCCATTTTTTTTAAATTTATATCCATATCTGATTTTAATGTGTATAGGATGATGAGAACATACAAAAAGTATGTGACGAATCAAACTTATCCAGAGGGTTATATTGTTGAACGCTACATACTGGAAGAGTCCATGATGTACTGGATGGACTACATGCCTGATAAGATATTAGGAAGCCATAAGAGAGTGAAAAAGATATTCTATGATGAGGGTGATGATAATGCCGATAATTTCCAAATCGATAAAAAAGGAAAAAGTTTCTTCTTACTAATGTGCAATATCAACAAGCACGCAGATGGGTATTACAGCATCATGCTGAAAATGCTCAATGGCTGGGGTATGTTGACAAAAGTCTATGTTTCTATCCTTAATGTTTTTAAATTGTACCATGTAAAGTAAAAAGTTTAATTCATATATTATATTATATGTGAATTGTAGGAAGTACAATGAATACATTCATGGCCAAACACGTAAGGGACAAAACAGGAGGGGTAATCCGTCAGCATCAAAAGAAGTAGACTACAACGCTTGGTTAAGGGAACAATTAGAGAATAAAGAAATGTCACAATTTAAGAGAATCGCTATTGGTCCTAGCTACGATGCCACATCATACAGTACATACTCAGTAAATGGATATGTTTTTAGCACATTAGACTCTGAAAAAAACTTGACAACACAAAACAGCGGAGTCTCTATGAAAGCCTTAACTATGTTCAGGGTGAGTGCCAGGGATAAGAACTTTGTAGAACAGGAAGCCACCTACTATGGTATCATTAGACAAATTCTTGAATTAAACTACTTCACCTTCAAGATAACATTGTTTTACTATGATTGGGTGCATATCGAAGATACTTCAAATGGATGTTATGTAGATCCTGAAACAAATCTGATATTTGTTAACCTAGGAAGGTTTAGAAGGAATATTAAGGAAGAGGTTAAGTCATTTATACATGCATCTCAGGCGGCTCAAGTCTTCTATTGCAAGGATCCAACAAGAGATGACTGGCATGTTGTATTAGATATTTCGAAGTGACTAACAAAAGATGCATATGCATTTGAGGATCCGCTAGTGTTCGAGGCTAGGTTGACTGCAGGTTCCTCGAGCCCTTCCTTAATAGATGATCTGTATGACCCAACTAGTGAAGATATACAAGAAGGGTCATATGTAGAAATTGCATCAAGTAACCCATGCATTTAGAAGCGGAAAAGAAACTGATCAAGGTTCATATCAGGTTGAAATAAATTTAACTACTTTTACTATATTAGATTATTTTTCTTTTCATTTTTTTTTAAATTCAGCAAAAACTTATGCATGTGTATAGCGTCATCTCTTTATAATGTATAGCAACATATTAAATGACTAATAATCTTAATTTTTTTTTTATGAATTATGTCGTATGTAGGGCCTTCTAGTTCTGCCCCAGGAAGCACCACAAAGATAAAAGTTTCAATTAGTCTAGTTGGAGAGATTACTGGAGATAACAAAAATCAATTCACGTCATTTCTAGAAAATGTGGTCAGGACTCATTGTCCAATTGCATACAAAGACTGGCGGCTTGTGCCAGATACCATCAAGGATAATGTTTGGTCAACTGTTTTGGTAAGCATTTAAATACATGAGTTTTACTTTCTAATGTTTATAATATAATTGTTGTTGACTAATTGCCCTATTTAATAAAATATGTAGGCCAAATATGATGTTGACGACAGTGACAGCTGTAAAATTACCATAATTAAGCGTGCTAATGATATGTGGAAGGACTGAAAGAACCAATTACGAGGAATTTTCCTGGATATCTATGATAATGATGGAGACAGGAAAAAAAATTGCCCTAATGCGTAAAGCTAGAAGATTGGGTCAAATTCGTTGATTACGAATCTACAGAAGAGGCGAAGTCTTGTCGTGGAAAGGGAAAGGAATCCAGAAGCGAAATGAAGTTCCCTCACATGACTGGGCGACGGGGATCTGCTAGGACTGCAGAGTTGATTATAAGTTTTTAATATAACTTTAATTTCTTTTAATCCAATTTAAGAATACAGAATAATTAACATGATTTCTCATTGTAAATTACAGCAACAAAAAAATCTAGATACTCAAATCACGAGAACTGATTTGTTTCTGACAACTCATACTAGATCCGATGGGTCTCTCCCTTCACAGGAGCAGAGCATCACAACGGAAAAAATAAAAGACATAGTTGCCAATGACCCGGCTTGTATACACAATGATTTAAATCACGACCCGGTTGCACAGGTTTTTCATTCATTCTCTTCACTTTGACATACTTAGCTTTCTGAACATTTTTTGTTACTAATATACATGCATTACTAATAATGGCTGAGTATCATTTAGGTTTGTGGTCTTGATAAAAGAGGACGTGTAAGGGGGTTGGGTCATATTGCAAAAACTACCATTATTGCTTCAACCCCTTACATTAATAAAATTAAAGAAGGAAAGGGCAAAATTGTTGTGGTTAAAGCATCAATGATTGTATTAAAAGAGCAAATGAAAACAAGATCAACGAGTGCAAGGACATGATATTGACCATTGGAGAACGTTTGTTTGAAGTTCAGAATCAAATAAATACTCCAGTTCAACCAATGCAATGCTCTCCAGGCACTGCTGGTTCTCAGGTATTTTAACAATAAAAGAATAATGTATAGTTACTATTTTATCCATGAAAATAATAAAAATTATTTCTTGTATGCGTTTTTTCAATCTGGCGATACCTCAAGTCATCGTGATGAGTCAGCTCCACCTCCACCTCCACTTCTACGGGTGGAACAAATCTATCATTTAACAGATATTTGTAGTCGAGTTGTTGTACGTGGGCGTCTGATTAGAGATAATGCAGGCATCCCTCCAGATTGCATCAAAGTTATATTGGATGTTGTTGAAGTTCCCAGTGTGAATGTGTTTGGTGACATTGAGAAGATGTTAGCCGATTGCGACGTGGGTGATGTTCTCATTTGGCCTAGAGTGCTGACAAAAACATAGATATTAAAAGAGTTTACTTAAAACTTTTCCTAAGTCAAGAACATATTTTGTAATTTGGTCAGGACATATGGATTGTGTTTGAGGTTATTTTGGATATTATTTGACTAAATCTTTATCTTGAATTATTTAGTAGTTTTGCTTGACTAATCTAGTGATTTGTTTCAGCTTTTCATCTTCTTATGCGTGACAGAAGGTACACATATTTCTATTATGATTTATTTTAATTTTTTTTTTGCTTATGAGTAAAATGTTCTGATTTAAATATTAAGAACTACGTAGTGGCTTGATCCCAATCTTCCAAACATTGGGTACGTAGGCAGCCATTCATACTAGACCGCATCGGTGCAGCCACAATTTTTTATTTTTTTTCCCTTCTCGTAGTGTGGATGCATTTTCGTCAGGACTACTTGGCAATAAGAGTGAGGTGGATGTAAGTTCTTGAAACCTTTAATTAATCTCGAATCATTTATATCTTTATCGCTTCATTTATATGTTGTCGTTAGGGTCAACTCGTAACTCCTCAGAACCCGCTCTACCATAAGACATTACGGTGCGTAACGGTTCCCAGTAGGTTAAGTTGCAAATTATTATTAAGAGTTGGTTAGATATATTTTATTTTTTGTAAATGTTGTTAATAGTTGGATGGATGATGAATGTATTTGTGAATGTAAATGAAAATAAAAAACTTATTATATATATATATATGTTATCAATGGAGGATGCTTTGTTTAAGGGGACATGATATTTTGTAGCTTATGGTATGGTGCCCCAATATTGGTTGTATGTTACTAGTATGTAGTAGAGAATACTAGGATCAATAGTAAACATTTTGTTTTGAGTGGAAGACCGAGGAAAAGAACTTGGAAGATGTACTTTTTATGCCTTTCAGCTTCAAACTGGATACCTTTTGGATAAACCAAACATCCATTCACCACTAGTTTTCCAACTTCAGATTCATACCTTGGAATTCAGATTTAACAAATACCAACTTGGCATGTTTTGGTAGGAAATGAATAGATAGTTTAATGTTTATTTTTTGTTCTTTTAATGCGATTTGTGTGATGGACGGTTGCAAGTGTTCGGTTTATGTGATTAAATTTGCTATTTTTTTCCTTATTTTTTCATTCCAAAGTTATCTGGGATTTTTTTTAGTCTAATATCATCCCTTGCACTTGCATTAAGCACTTCTGTGGGCATTTTCAAGTTTTGTATCTTTTACAGCATACATGGCTGACTCCAATGGTGATGGTTATGGCAAAACTGAAAATGTTAATGCAATTGACAATCATGGTTTTTTTTTTCCCCAACTTGACAGTCATTGAAATTAATTGATTCAGGTGAGATTTTACAAGGACATTGATAATGAACTGCAGATGCATTGGATTTTTTTCTTTAGTTTGATCTCCAAATTCTTGCATTTTACTACTGACAGTATTTGTTTTAGTTGCAATGCATGTTTGGGGATCTATTTATCTTTTCTTCTTTTCCATTACACCTGGAGCTCTTCCTTAGCTCTGGAATTGTTTGCCTCTCTATTTATTCATTGGTTGCTGGGATCTTTGGCATGAATCTCTCATATACATGGAATCTAAACCATGGATATCTATTTAAATGGGTACATTTTCTCCTTTTTTTTTCCTTTCAAATAGACAATATGTGCTTGACCAAACACATGATATTTTTGTATACAAATCAAGTTTCTTCATGTGGTCCCAAACAGTCAACATGCATGTGGGACCAGCCTGAATTATAGGCCAGAGCATCTATACATATAGGGTTCATCTGATGCATGGATTGTGCTGATTTTTGCACGAGGTGCTCCTCATGGTAGGCCCACCTTTTGGACAAGTTGGATGTTGCATGCACGACGGGTTAGAAGTTGTCCACTAGCTGGACAATAACCTACGGTCCAACTTAGCTAAACTTGATGCATTATCCCTACTCATAAAAGAGTTCGAATTGTTGGGAAATAAGAATTTCCCAGTTCATACACTTTCCTTTGGTCATGTCATTAGACACTAGTGCATTAAATGCAGATTGCCTTGCACTGTTGTGTATTGATTCCAACATCTAAAGATCCTTTCAAACTGTATTGTGCTCTCCCAGTGAATGCTATGAAGTTAAGAAATGCTCTTACCTGAACCTCTAATGGCTAGGATGAATTCTAATCTTTTATTTTGTTAATTGGTTTCAGTTGAATAAACTCTTCACATTTCATGGATTTGAGCTGGTTATTTGTAATATATGAAGGGTTTGCTAAACTATTCTTTTCTTGGATTGAATCTGGTTGTTTGTAATATATGTAGGAAGGGCTCAAAAGAAGGTTGAACAAGAGCAGATACTAAGTAGCCAATTCAAGAAAAGGCATAGCCAACAGTTGAAGTTCCGGGTAATTTCTTTTGTATGGGTCCTAGTTTAAGAGGGGGAAATGTTTAGTTAGTAGGGTAAGTCAATTTTTGTTGGAGTGGGCCACTTGGGTCATTTCCTCTTTTATTGAATTGAGTTGTTACCAATTTTGTGAATAGGATTCTTATCAAACAGTGGTGTGAATTATTTTTTGAATGACTATCAGGTGCAAGATTAAAATAATAATAATAATAATTTATCAATATTTTGTTTTATTTATAGATATTTTAGCAACGAACCAAATCCGTCGCTAATTTGTGAACATTGAAAACCGACGGATTTGAGGTCCGTTGCTTATTCATATTAGCGATGGACGAAATCCGTCGCTAATTTGTGAACATTGAAAACCAACGACGGATTTGAGGTCCATCGCTTATTCATATTAGCGACGGATCTTATCTATCGCTAATTTCTGACCGTTGAAAATCAACAATGGATTTGAGGTCCGTCGCTTACTCATATTAGCGACGGACCTTATCCGTCGCAAATATTTTTAGTAACGACTGATTTTTTGAATTTTACCGACGGATTTTTTATTTTTTATGACGGATATTATCCGTCGCAATGAAACGACGGACGTTATCCATCGCAGATTAAACGATGGATTTTATTCGTCGAAAAAAAAATAACCCAGTAAGCAGCGACGGACGAAATTCGTCGTTTATTTGGTTTTACGACGGATTTGGTCCGTCGCAAATTGGCGATTTTGGCATAGTGATGGCTCATCTAAACTCAGAATGAGGTGATTCCAGATTCTTTAAAAGGTAATTTCAGTCACAAATGGATCCGACATTAATTATTTTGTTTGACCTTGCATTCGTTGGTTAGAAGTTAGAAGATTATTAATTAATTAATTTATTTATTTTTGTATTAACACATGTGAGAGAGTATAGAGAGAGAGAGGGTCTCTAAGAGTAGTGCCACAAGAGACCATCTGTGTCAGCGAAGGGTTGGATAGCTTAAGTGGGTTCCACTGTATTTGTTTCTCAAATCAACTCCAACCATCAGGTGCGTGACCCATGCTAGGCCTCACGAAAATTGATGATTCAAGTAGGCTATACCAAGGGAAACAGTTGGGAGGGGGAAGTCCACCCTTGAGTTTTTATTGGGACCACCTTGATGTCCATGTGAAATCCGCTTGTTCATAACATGTGTGATCCAACGGTAGGTCTAGGGGAAAAAAATCAAGTTGTCCCATGATTAAGTGGCTCCATTAAATAAACAGTTTGGAGTGGATGTTCACCCTTTATTATTTATAGCTCCCTCTATGATGACCATGTTAAATCCACTTCAACTGTTAGATGCCACATTAAAAGTTTACCCACTCTGTGCACTATGTTCCTTGGTGTGGCCCACCTAAATCAGAAATGGACCTGTTTTTTGGTCTGTGATCCTAAAACGGGGTGGGTCCAAACTTGGGTGATTCGACTGGAAACTCAGCCATGGAGCCCCCTTGGAAACTCATTAGCCATAGCATAGTTCTAAAAGCATATGACTCGACTTGAAAGCCGGCCTTTGAGAGGAGTCGCACCCAGCAGTGAAGTTATGTTTTCCCTTGCGTTTTATATTTATTTTATCCTTTCAAGCCACTAGAAAAAAAGAAAAAAATAATAAAAATAAAATAAAAATCCACCAAACTAAATAATTTAAATTAATTATTTAAATACAGAGTTGAGTCACCTGAAGACTCGGTTGAGTCATTAAGTTGACGTGAGCTGGCTACACATAGAGCCGGAGGTTTCAAACTATGTTTTTCATGTCATCCATGATTTATCAATCGACGGTCTGGATCACAGGATGACGGAACCTAATGAGGGGCCTGCGGCTACAGATTGTGCGTGCTAAGATATATACCTCACGTCATTATGCATCCGTAACTATCCAAGTATGCTCTTGTTTAGTTAATTTGAATATATGAAAGATTGGATTAGGCCTGAGAAGCTATTTCCTGTACTCTTTTTAAGTTATTCTAGAACGATAGTATTGAAAGAGTTAAATTAATATTCTTCGACTGTAGAAGAGATTTATATGATTATTTAACTACTTGTCCATTTGCTTATTTCAAATTCGTATACGCTTTGCGTTGGTGGGGCCTATTAGATTGCATTTATGACATCCAACCCCAAGCATTCAGTCGGCCTCACCAAGATGATGGGCTGCACCAAAAGTCAAGTTTACGCAGTAAATAGGTTAGCTATGTTAGAGAAAAACAATCAACAACCACCCAAGAACCTCCAATTTCACTTGGTCACCAAAATGATCATTGCTGTATCAGATCCTTTTTCTGAAGTATCCAACTTTAATGTTGTGATCCGATTGGACAGGTTAGACGCCATAAAAAAAACACCACGGTGGGGCCATGCACAAACCTTGTAGAATAAGGTTATTCTACCATGAGCTGTGCATGGACCGGCCTCCAGCCGTGGATGAGAAAATATAATGAGAAGTGGACAAGTAAAAGATTTATAAGTTGTTTTTTTTATAAAAAAAATAAAAATAAAAATTTACCCACGCACACACACCCCCACACACTCACGCCCTAGTGGAATTTCACCACCTATGGGTACTCAACCCTTGCCGGGGTGAGTCTACCACCCGACCAAGAGTAACGACCCAGTAAAAGATTTATAAGTTGAAAATATCTCATGTTAGCCAAATTCAACGGAAGAAAAAAAGGTTTAAATAATAATTTAAAAAAAGTTTACAAGTCAAGATATTACGCTGTTCGCTTAGAAAAACTTACAACTCTCTCTTCTATTTTTTTTTTTCAATCTTGCAACGTCACGTGCTAACTCTTTGACGCGGATTTTCTGTAAAGTTCTGCTCTGGAAGCTAGGTGGGGCCTCGGTGGTGTTCCTAATAAATCGAACCCGTCCATCAATTTTTCCAGCTTATTTTAAGACATAAAACAGAGAAGAAGTGGATCCGAAATTTAAGTAGACCATACCAGTGGAAACCGTGGGAATTGAATGACTCCCGTTGAACCATCGGTATGGCCAAAGATGTTTGGTACCAGGCTGAGTTTTGGGTGTTTTCCGTTCATCCCAGTGGGAATGAACTTATAAACAGTTTGCACGGCATATAAACACCAAGGTGGACCTCAGAAACCTTTCAATGATAGCCATTTCTTTCCCACTTTTCCATCTTGTGTGTTCCACTTGAGTTTTGAATCCACCTCATTTTTGGTATCAAGTCTTAAAGTGAGATGGAAAAATGGATGGACGGAGTGGATTTATCATAAAAATCACGGTGGGCCCACTTAGCTTCACACGCAGTAACTTCAAGGGAACCCGCAACTCTTTTACGTGATCCCACCGCCGTTTCTTTGGGAGCGGATTGGGTGGGTCCGGCCCTTGAACTGTTTAATGCCGTGCTTATTCAAAATTCTGACTTTTAGGCCCGAACCGGTGACATTGACATCCATAATGGTACAGAAAGATGGCCATGACGATCTAAGCCCCAAAGTAAAGTGAGGTATATATTTTAGGGAAATTAACCGTACTCGCCTCGAAGCTTGGGCAAATTACCTAGAACGCTACGACACTCCGTATATTCGCAGAAGGGTCATCTGATAGCTTTTGGAAAATTACTTGGACCAAAATATCTTTGTCCTTGTTTCAATAGTTGTACGGTTTTCCAGGGAAGAAGAAGAAGTTACGTCGTATTTAATGCCAAGAAAGTGATGTGTACGGAATCTTTTTTTACGTGCGGGTAAGGACCAAGCTCATGGGGCCCACATTGATGTACGTGTATAATCCATGCCACCCATCCTTTTTGCCGTGTCATTTTAGGGCTAGGGCCCAGATATCAATCTGATACAGAGCTTGTGTGGGTCACATAATAGAAAATAGTGGTGACAATGAAACCCACTGTTGAAACTTTTCAGGCTCACTGTGATGTTTGTTAGAAGTGGACACTCCTAAGTCAGGACTTTTTTGGGCCCACGCAGAGCAGGCCGACAAGGTGGACGGAATGGATCACCTCATTGTGGGCCTTAAGCTATGGTATCAATGATTTGGTAGAAAAGGACATGAACACGTTCAAAACCACGATCCATACAACATGACAACCACGACCAATATAACATAGCAACTACAACCTATGCAAACCACGACCCAAATGGGTCCACACTGATGTATGTGTATAATCCATTCCGCCCATCCTTTTTGTCATGTCATTTTAGGTCTAGGGCCCAAATATCAACACAATCCAGTACTTTTATGGACCACAAAATAGAAAATAATGGTGACTGTTGAAAGTTTTTAGGCTCACTGTGATGTTTGTTAGATGTGGACATTGCCCAAGTTAGGACTTTTTGGGCCTACGCCGAGCTAGCCAACAAGGTGGATGGATCAGATCACCCCATTGTGGGCCTTAAGCTATGGTACCAATGGTTTGGTAGAAAAGGAATTGAACACGTTGAAAATCATCATCCATACAACATGACAACCACGACCCATATAACATGGCAACTACGACCCAAGCAAACCACAACCCAAATAGGCCGCAGTTGTATGGATCATAGTTGTCATGTTATATGGGTCTTAGTTGTCCTGTTATATGGGTCTCAGTTGTATGGATCATAGTTGTCCTATTATATGGGTTGCGGTCGCAATTGTCCTGTTATATGGGTCTTAGTTGTCCTATTATATGGGTCTCAGTTGTATGGATCGTAGTTGTCCTGTTATATGGGTCATGATCGCAGTTGTCATGTTGTTTGGGTCTTAGTTGTGCTGTTATATGGGTCTCAGTTGTATGGATAGCAGTTGTCCTGTTATATAGGTCGCAGTTATCCTGTTATATGGGTCGTGGTCGCAATTGTCCTGTTATATGGGTCTTAGTTGTCCTATTATATAGGTCTCAATTGTATGGATTGCAGTTGTCCTATTATATGGGTGCAGTTATTCTATTATATGGGTCGCGGTCGCAGTTATCTTGTTATATGTTACTTAGTTGTCTTGTTATATGGGTCTCAATTGTATGGATCACAGTTGTCCTGTTATATTGGTCGCAGTTATCCTGTTATATGGGTCGCGGTCGTAGTTGTCCTATTATATGAGTCTCAGTTGTCCTGTTATATGGGTCTCAGTTGTATGGATCGCAGTTGTCCTGTTATATGGGTCGCAATTATCCTGTTATATGGGTCGATGTTGCAGTTGTCCTGTTATATGAGTCTTAGTTGTCCTGTTATGTGGGTCTCAGTTTATGGATCACAGTTGTCTTGTTGTATGGGTCGCAGTTATCCTGTTATATGGGTCGCGGTCGCAGTTATTCTGTTATTTGGGTCGCAGTTGTCCTATTATATGGGTCGTGGTTGTCATGGGTAGTGGTTATCATGTTATATATGGCCCACAATGAGGTGATCTGATCCATCAACCTTATTGGCCAGCTTGCTGTGGGCCCAAAAAGTCCTGACTTGGGCCCACATTTATGTTTGTTAGAAGTGGACAATGCCCAAGTCACCATTATTGATGTTTCAACAGTCATCATTATTTTCAAAAAATCTTGACTTGGGCCCACATCTGATCCATTGATGTTTCAACAGTTACCATTATTTTCTATTATGTGGGCCACACGAGCACTGGATCAAGCTGATATTTGGCCCCTAGCCCTAAAATGAGATGGCAAGAAGGATGGGCGGTATGAATTATACACATACATGCATAAATGTGGGGCTAAGTCAGGACATTTTGGGCCCATGGCAAGCTGGCTGACAAGGTGGACGGATCAGATCACCCCATTGTTGGCTATAACATGATAACCACAACCCATATAATAGGAGAACTATGACCTAAAAAACAGGACAGCAACGACCGCGACCCGTATAACAGGATAATTACGACCCATATAACAGGACAACTGCGATCCATACAACTAAGACCCATATAACAGGACAACCAAGACCCAAATAACAGGACAACAGTGACTGCGACCCATATAACAGGATAACTGCGATCCATATAACAGGACAACTACGATCCATACAACTGAAACCCATATAACATGACTACTAAGACCTAAATAACACGACAACTACGACCGTGACACATATAACAGGATAACTGCGACCCATATAACAGGACAATTGCGATCCATACAACTGAGACCCATATAGCAGGACAACTAAGACCCATACAACATGACAACTGGGACCGCAACCCATATAACAGGATAACTGCGACCCATATAACAGGACAAATGCGATCCATACAACTGAGACCCATATAACATGACAACTCAAACCCAAATAACAGGACAACTGCGACCCCGACCCATATAACAGGATAACTACGACCCATATAATAGGACAGCTACGATCCATGCAACTGAGACCCATTTAACCAGGTAACTAAGACCCAAATAACAGGACAACTATGATCGTGACCCATGTAACAGGATAACTGCGACCCATATAACAGGACAACTGCGATTCATACACCTGAGACCCATATAATAGGACAACTATGACCGTGACCATATAACAGTATAACTGTGACCCATATAACAGAACAACTGCGATCCATACAACTGAGACCCATATAACAGGTCAACTAAGATCCAAATAACAAGACAACTGTGACCTCAACCCATATAACAGGATAACTATGATCCATATAATAGGACAACTGCGATCCATACAACTGAGACCCATATAATAGGACAACTAAGACCCAAATAACAGGACAACTGTGACCACAACCCATATAACAGGTAACTACGATCCATATAACAGGACAACTACGACCTATATAACCGGACAACTAAGACCTAAATAACAGGACAACTGTGACACATATAACAGGATAACTGCGACCCATATAACAGGACAATTGCGATCCATACAACTGAGACCCAAATAATAGGATAACTAAGACCCATACAATAGGACAACTGTGACCGCGATCCATATAACAGGATAACTGCGACCCATTTAATAGGATAAAGCGATCCATACAACTGCAAGACCTGTATCTTAGTCCATACCGTTTCATCGACTCCTACGATCTATCCCTTCGAATTCAAGCAACCCACACCTATAATTGATGTTTACCCGCGACCCTAAGTCATATCCCGTAGATTTGAGTCGACTTAATCCGAGACACATACTATTGCGACCACACCATCGCCGTGGTTCCAACGCCGCGTCTTGCATACCAATCCGATACTCAGGTCAGAAGATGTGGGCCAGCGTTCAGTTTGAGAAAAAACACCGCATGTTTAAAATCTCAAGAGAATTCAGACAATATGTCCCAATAATCAATCACTCAAATCAATCAATCAATGCTTTTTGGGTCCCCAAGTCAAGCAACCACCAAGTCAACTCTCTCACCCTCTCTCTTACACACCCATACATATCAAGTACAACATCACCTCACATCCATCACTCCATCTCTCATCACTTCTCTTACAACCTCCCTTTCTCTCTCTCTTTCTCTTCACACTTTCCAAGCAACACCAAAAAAAAGTGGACGTCCAAGCATTTTCAAGGTGAGAAAAAAAGGTATTGTGTGTGGCCCACCTCCTCTTCCAAAATCCTTCATCTTAGCCCTTCAACTCTCATCATCTTCTATCAAAGTGAAGCATAAGGAGATCGGCATTCCATCGGACTAAGAAGATCAAATGGTCTGTGCTTTATAAGCTAGATTTTCATATTTTTATGATGGGCCAAGTGGGGCCTACCGATTGATGATATGGATCTTACTTTGGACTTTAGATGTCGTCGATGGCTCATCTTGATTCTCATGATCATTCCATGATGGGGCCATTCTCCATGGACCCCATCATGATGTTTATTTTCCATGCATGGATAGGGTCATCTAGACCTTTCATTTTGGTGGAGAAGTAATCTCCACTGTTGATTTTTGATTTGGTGGGCCCACATTTATTGAGACCCACCATGATGCATGTGTTGCATCTAAACCATCCAACCATTTGGTAAGCTTGTCTTATTACTTGAGGCCAAAAGGAGAAAGATTTATTTATCTGGTGGGCCACTGATAACAGTGGTGGGTTGAACGTCTACCATTGAAACTCCTCTGGCCCAGAGTTTTGAATAAGAATAAAATTTATTTATTTTTATTAGGTTTTTGTGACCTTATCAACTGTTGGATGGAAAAATAAATGTTATGATGGGCCTTGGCATGGAAGTCATCATCACCACTTATAATTGGGCGTGGCTCATTTGATATACATGGGGTCCATTGGTGTAGCCCATTTGATATGTATATGGCCCATGTCATGTGGCCCACTTGTCATACGAGGACCCATTGTGATGTATTCAAGGCCCATGGGTTATAGCCCATTGCAATGTACACAAGGCCCATTGGTGCTGCCCATTGATACCGCCCACTTGATGAATATAAGGCCCATGTGTTGTAGCCCATTTAATGTATCTAAGGCCCATGGGTCGAGGCCCAACGGGATGTACTTAAGGTCCATTGCAATGTGTGATTCCACCGTGGTTTATGTGTTGACCTTTATAGCGGGTTATGCCTTGGGAGCAATGATGGTTTGACGTCCACATTGTAAGAATAATGTTGATTAAATGTCCGCATTATGACTCTCCATAGGGCCCATTGATAGGCCCATACTTGTTGTGTGTAGGCCGTCTAAGCCCATCTTCGTTGTAAGGATAGTTCATCACTTTATAACATGCTTAGTATAATTCTATGACTCATGTCATACTCATCAAATGTATGATTGATATGAGTAGTGACTGATCAGAGCATATGCCATTGGGTAAATTATTTATGGGACTCACTGATGGGAGTTACCAACATGAGCGCGTGGTATGTGTAAGATTATTGCATGACTGGACAGTGTGATCCATGCATATCGCATTTGTGTGTCATGATCATTATACGCCCTAGTGACATCAGGGTTGTGGCTCAACAGGCATATTGTGGATGGCCGTATTGGATATCGAAAATACTTGGTTCTAGCATTGTGTGCACTTAAGATGTCCTTGGGTGAAAGTCTCAGAACCTTTTTGGTACCAGGAGATTCTCCAACGTCTAGACCGAGTGGATACACGAGCGCCCAAGTGCTTAATACCAGTAGGCCGCGTCTCCAACTGTGTCGTGGTCAATTGGAAGGGAGTGTGGCCTTATCCGTCCGAGTGAGAGGGTTGTAAGCTAAGCTAAGTTTCACCAGCTCATAAATGAGTCCGCTATCGATAAGCCAGGTAGGTATTGGCAGACTACTGGTCAGGCGGATAGTGAGGTCTCTTCTGCGGCTAGGGAGGCGGCAGTCAGTGTGGAGTGTACTAGACCCCGGTGATATCCCAGAGAGGAACTATACTAATATGTGTACTTAATGAGGACTTGCATGCTTGCTTTATATTTCGCATATGACATTTGGCTACATAGGCCTCGCATTGCATGGCCTTAGTATGGTTGAGAGAATTCATGCCTTGCATCACATAGCTTTGGTACAACTTATTGCATTCATGTACTTACCCACATATTTTCATATTACTCTAATATTATATACCTGGCACTTACCGTGCACACACACTTACACCACCCTTTAAGCTTTTATAAGCTTATGCACGACCATTGCATGTAGGTGTCGTTGGATTGCAGCAGCGCTGAGGCAGGAGCGCGCATTGGATTATTTTGAGCCTTTTGATCACCTTGTATTTTTTTTTCCGTATTGTACTTAAAGTTTTTGATATAGTGGATATGTGGTGATATTGTTTTGTGAATTAGTTATGCTTGTGGTTATACTTCATTACAAAAAAAAAATTTATACCGAAAATCCTCCTTGTAGGATCCTAGGATCGGAATCTGGCATGTGAGTGACGGGATCCAAGAATGGGGCACTACGGAGGTTGTCGACGCCAGATTCGGTGATTAGAAATTTTGTGAGCCCGTTTTATGAGTTTGGGGCGTGACAGAAGTTGATATCAGAGTATAACTTGGGAATACCTGAGGATCACATCACATATCTACTATGAACTTAGAATAAATAGATTCCAAGTCCGAATAACTTAGCGATTTTCTGACATAGACCCTTAACATTTATACATTAGAAAATTCTCAAGGCTGATAGGCCCTTGTTCCTTCCTCTAGGACATTATGTCTAAAAGAGTGACCCGAGTGAATCCCGCTCCACCACTTGCGACTCCCGTTCTACCACCTGCTACTCCCACTCCACCATTGGATATTCCTGCTTTTCAGCGTGGGGATGTCAATCCTCTACCTGAGACCGGTGTGGATCCGACCGTACCTGTGAGTGCCGCCCAGCTGCAGCAGATGCTACAGGTGATGACCGTTATTCTTCAGGGGCAGAGCAGGCGTCGCACTGTTATGTCAGCCGAGGTCGAGCAGGAGCGTGCAAGCGCCCTTCTCAAGGACTTCTGACAGCATGATCCCCCGCATTTTCGAAGCGAGCCAGACCCTACTGCAATAGAGATATGGTGCTCCGAGGTGGAGAAGATATTCGACACCATGAGATGTACGACCCAGCAGTGAGTCCCATTGGCCGTATTTCTTCTCTAGGGAGAGGCTCAGCATTGGTGAGCATCTGTCGCTCGAGCGATAGCGACTGATTTTGTGTGGACCTGGGAGGACTTTGTAGACCGGTTTGACGAAAAGTTCTTTCCCGAGCATATGCGACAGCAGCGCGCATTAGAGTTTAAGACTCTGGTCCAGGGGGACATGACTGTGTCCTAGTATGAGGCACGTTTCGTCGCACTATCGAGATTCGCGATGTATCTTGTTGATGATGAGGTG
This sequence comes from Magnolia sinica, assembly GCF_029962835.1. Taxonomy (NCBI): domain Eukaryota; kingdom Viridiplantae; phylum Streptophyta; class Magnoliopsida; order Magnoliales; family Magnoliaceae; genus Magnolia; species Magnolia sinica. Next base: position 67,061,996 of record NC_080573.1, on the reverse strand, counting down.
TAAATGGATAAATAAATAAATAGTGGCTTCCATCGTTTCTATGGTTACTTCTTAAACGGTGAGGCCCTCTCTAGAAATATACGTCTAGCTATATATACAAGATATACAGATTCCTCCATGACATATTCAATATTAATAAATCCCATGATTTAGTGTATTATTCAATAAATACATGTGTATGAAGGCCCACCATTTTAAGAACGGTTTGGGTCCTGCCCTCATGAGTCGTGTGATCAGACACATGCTTCTGACATTTGAGTAGATTGTGGAAAGGGCATAGATCTACGAGTCAGATTGGGCCAGTTTGTAGAGGGCCCGTGACCAGAGAGGAGATCAGAAGAGGAAGGCACCCTCTGGTAGCTCCCATCAGCAATAACATCGTCCACAACAGCGACACATGACTCGCCCAGCATTCTGAGCACCAGTGGCACCCCCAGCACTACCTCCGTGACCATTTTCAGGTACCTGCTTTGGGTGAGGTAAGACAGGACATCGTAGGCATGAGTGTCCCCATCTACAGCAGCAACAGTAGAAGGCACCGTATCAGCCTCCACAACAGCGCCCACAGCAACAGCAACCGCAGCACCAGCCTCCGGGACCTTCCCCACAGTAGCAGAGGCAACAGATCAGGCCACCAAAGTGGCAACAACAACAAAGACCTTAGATGAGACCTGCACCTCCCCAACAAGCCCAGGGCAGATTTTATGCCACCCAGCAGGACCCTCAGTCATCAGGAGGGATCGTCGAGGGTACTCTCCATATTTCTACATTCATTGCACGTGTATTGTTTGATTCTGGTGCATCGCATTCTTTTGTGGCCGATGATTTCTGCCGATCGACCGGTTTGCCGATGGAGTCTGCTCGTAAGGGTTTGTCAGTATCGACGCCCTTGGGGAAGACTGCAGTATTAGACCAATTTTTCTTGTCTTGCCCCCTTCTGATTGGGGATATCTTTTGGTCTGTTGACCTATTCGTATTGCCGATGTCTGAATTTAATGTCATCCTGGGCATGGATTGGCTCGCCGAGTACCATGTTATATTGGACTGCTCCACGAGGATAGTCACATTCTGTATACCTGATGTGCCAGAGTTCTAGTTTGTTGCCAAGCCCAGAGGAGAGCAGCTTTCTTGCCTGTTATCATGTGCTGTTGAAGAGTTAGCAGCTTTGAGTATCGACCAACTGCCAGTCGTTTATGGTTTTCCTGATGTGTTCCAATAGATTCCGGGGTTACCACCTCGTTGGCACACTGAGTTTAAGATTGATCTCGTGCCCGATACCGCGCCTATTTCGAAGGCCCCGTATCATATGGCACCATTGGAGTTACGGGAACTACAGAAGCAGTTGGACGAGTTGGGTGAGTTAGGCTTTATCCGTCCGAGCATTTCATCGTGGGGAGCGCCGATACTCTTCGTGAAGAAGAAGGATTGCTCGTTGAGGCTTTACGTGAATTACCGCGAGTTAACAAGGTCAGGATCAAGAACAAGTACCCACTTTCGAGGATCGATGATTTGTTTGATCAGCTGCAGGAGGCGCAGTTCTTTTCGAAGATAGACTTGCGGTCCGGTTATCGTCAGGTTCGGGTCCAAGATGAGAATATCCCGAATACAGCCTTCAGGACGCGCTACAGTCATTTTGAGTTTCAGGTCATATCCTTCGGACTGACCAATGCACCCGTGGTATTTATACAGTTGATGAACGAGTCCTTTCGTCCGTATCTCGACCAGTTTGTTGTGGTGTTCATTGACGACATTTTGATATATTCGAGGACCCGTGAGGAGCATGAGCGGCATTTGGAGATTATCTTGCAGACCCTCCATGCACACCAGCTTTACGTGAAGCTAGAGAAGTACAAGTTGTGGCATGAAGAGGTGAAGTTCCTCGGTCACGTGGTGACAAGGCAAGGTGTCGCAGTGGACCCTTCGAAGATTGATGCCATGCGTCAGTGGGGCCAGCCCACAAACGCATCTGAGATTTGCAGTTTTCTTAGTTTGGCGGGCTACTACCGACATTTTATTGAGGGATTCTCTCGTATTACAGCCTCATTGACCAGGTTAAGTTCGTTTGGAGCGACGCTTTTGAGCAGGCATTTATGGAGCTGAAGGACCGCCTCACGTCTGCTCTTGTCCTCACTCTTTCCTCTAGGAGTGATGGATTTATTGTATTTACCGATGCCTCGCGAGTTGGCTTGGGTGCTGTCCTGATGCAGCACGGGAAGTCGGTGGCTTATGCTTCTTGCCAGTTCAAGGTCCATGAGCTAAACTACCCCACACATGATTTGGAGCTGGAAGCAGTTGTCTTCACACTGAAGGTGTGGAGGCACTATCTCTGCGGGGTGAAGTTCGAGCTCTTCTCTAATCACAAGAGCTTGAAGTATCTGTTTTCTCAGTCCGAGCTGAACATGAGGCAGAGGCATTGGATGGAACTCCTAAGGACTATGATTTTGATCTTTAGTACCACCTGAGCAAGGCGAACATGGTGGCGGATGCCCTCAGCCATCAACCACGAGGCCTGGTGGCGCACATGATGTTTCAGGAGTAGAGGATGCTTGAGGTTGTGTCAGCTTTTAACTTCGAGATCAGCTTGCAGTCTTTTATTATGCAGTTATCGAACCTGTTGATTCAACCCTCTCTTGTCGCAAGGGTGATCGAGGCTCAGCAGACAGATGAGTCGTTATAAAATTTTCGAGCAGAGGCAGCATCTGAGAGTCAGACAGATTGACAGATTAGTTTTGATGGTGGACTTCGCTTCAGAGGCCGATTATGTGTCCTGGATATTCCCGAGTTGCACAGAGATCTTATGACTGAGGCACATCGATCGCGGTTCTCTATCCACTCTGGCTCGACGAAGATGTATTGCGGTATGAGGTGTCAATATTTTTGGACGGGGATGAAGCACTAGATAACTAGTTTTGTGTCCGAGTGTGACACGTGCCAGCGTGTCAAGGCCGATCATCAGAGACACCATGGTCTATTGCAGCCGTTGAGCATCCCGATGTGGAAGTCGGAGCACATATCTACCGATTTTGTCATGGATTTACCGAGGACACAACGCGGTCATGACGCCTTCTAGGTTGTCCTGGACCGTCTGACGAAGTCAGCATATTTTCTTGCGATTCGTGAGACTTGGCATACAGACCGGCTCGCCAAGCTGTTTGTTGATGAGATCGTGAGACTGCATGGTGTTCCTATCTCGATCATTTCATATCAAGACCCGAGGTTCACGTCTCAGTTTTAGAGGAGCTTTCAGAGAGCTATGGGCACTGATTTGCAGCTCAGCATCGTGTATCATTTGCAGACCAATGGGCAAACCGAAAGGGTCAACCAGATCCTTGAGGATATGCTTCGGGCTTGTGCGATTGATTTCTCGGGTAGTTAGGATGAGCACATGCGATTAGCTGAGTTCGCATATAACAACAGCTATCAGGCGACCAATGGCATGACTCATTTTGAGGCATTATATGGCAGACCGTGCAGATCTCTGAGTTGTTGGACCGAGGTTGGAGAGTGGTGTCTCCTAGGTCCCGAGCTTGTGTAGCAGACATCAGAGGCTATCCATATCATTAGGCAGAGGATGCGCACAACTCAGAGCCGACAGAAGAGTTTTGCTGATCGTCGCATCGTCTCTTGGAGTTTATCGTTGGGGACCATGTGTATCTTAAGGTCTCACCCATGAAGGTTGTGGTTCGATTTGAGATAAAGGGCAAGCTTGTCTCGAGATTTATAGGACCTTTCGAGATCACCGGGCGCGTTGGCGCCGTAACCTTTCGGCTTGCCTTGCCATTTTAGTTGTCTAGCATCCACAACGTTTTCCACGTCTCTATGTTAAGGAAGTGTGGGTCAGACATCGTTCCCGTTATTAATTGGCAGCCATTGGAGGTTTGTGAGGACGCTTCTTACGTTGAACAACTAGTTCATATCCTCGACCGGAAGGAGCAGGTCTTGTGGACCAAAGTTATTCCCTTAGTGAAGGTGCAGTGGGGCCATCATAGTGTGGATGAGGTGTCTTAGGAGCGCGAGGCGGAGATTCGAGAGCTCTATCCCCATCGTTTCGATGCTTGATTGTATGTTGTATTGTGTTTCAATTATATATGATGTTATGTTTTCTATTCCTTTATGAGTTATGATTAGCTGCGTTGGTAGTATAAATTTCGTGGATGAAATTTTTATTAGGTGGGGAGAGCTGTAAGACCCGTATCCTAGTCCGTACCGTTTCATTGACTCCCACGATCTTTCCCATCGAATTCAGGCAACTCGCGACCTATAATCGATGTTTGCGTGCGACCCTAAGTCATATCTCGTAGATTTGAGTTGGCTTAATCCAAGACTCATACTATTGCGACCGCATTATCACCGCGGTTCCAATGCCGCGTCTTGCATACCGATCCGATACCCAGGTCAAAAGATGTGGGCCTGAGTTCAATTCAAGGAAACACACTACGCATTTGCAATCCCAAGAGAATCTGTACAACATGTCCCATCAATCAATCACTCAAATCAATCAATCAATCAAAGCTTTCTTTCTCCCTAAGTCAAGTAACCACCAAGTCAACTCTCTCACCCTTTCTCTTACACCCCCATACATGTCAAGTACACCATCACCTCATATCCATCACTCCATCACCCACCACCTCTCTTACAACCACCCCCCTCTCTCTCTTTCTCTTCACACTTTCCAAGCAACACCAAAAAAAAGTGGACGTCCAAGCATTTTCAAGGTGAGAAAAAAAAGTATTGTGTGTGGCCCACCTCTTCCAAAATCCTTCATCCTAGCCCTTCAACTCTCATCACCTTCCATCAAAGTGAAGCACAAGGAGATCAACATTCCATCAGCCCAAGCAGATCGAATGATGGGTGCTTTATAGGATAGATTTTTAAATTTTTATGATGGGCCAAGTGGTGCCTACCGATTGATGGTATGGATCTCACTTTGGACCCTAGATGTGGCAGATGGCCCATCTTGATTCTCATGATCATTCCATGATGGGGTCATTCTTCATGGATCCCATCATGATGTTTATTTTCCATGCATAGATAGGGTCATCTAGATCTTTCATTTTGGTGGAGAAGTAATCTCCACTGTTGATTTTTGATTTGGTGGGCCCACATGTATTGGGACTTACCATGATGCATGTGTTACATCCAAACCATCCAACCATTTGGGAAGCTTGTCTTATGGCTTGAGGCCAAAAGGAGACAGATTTATTTATCTGGTGGGCCACTGATAACAGTGGTGGGTTGAACGTCTACCATTGAAACTCCTCTGGCCCAGGGGTTTTGAATAAGCATAAAATTTATTTATTTTCATTAGGTCTGTGTGACCTTATCAACTATTGGATGGAAAAATAAACGTTATGGTGGGCCTTGGGAATTTTAATGGTGGAAGTCATCATCACCACTTATAATTGGGTGTGGCCCATTTGATATACATGGGGCCCACTGGTGTAGCCCATTTGATATGTATATGGCCCATGTGATGTGGCTCACTTGCCATACGAGGGCCCGTTGTGATGTATTCAAGGCCCAGGGTTATAGCTCATTGCAATGTACATAAGGCCCATTGGTGCGGCCCATTGATGCAGCTCACTTGATGAATATAAGGCCCATGTGATGCGGCCCATTTGATGTATCTACGGCCCATGGGTCGAGGCCCAACGGGATGTACTTAAGGTCGATTGCAATGTATGATTCCATCGTGGTTTATGTGTTGACCTTTATAGCGGGCTATGCTTTGGGAGCAATGATAATTTGACGTCCACATTGTGAGAATAATGTTGGTTAAATGTCCACATTATGACTCTCCCTAGGGCCCATTGATAGGCCCACACTTGTTGTGTGTAAGCCATCTAGGCCCATCTTCGTTGTAAGGATAGTTCATCACTTTATAACATGCTTAGTATAATTCCATGACTCATGCCACATGCATCATATGTATGATTGATATGAGTAGTGACTAATCATAGCATATGCCATTGGGTAGATTATTTATGGGAGTTATTAATAGGAGTTACCCACATGAGCATGTGGTATGCGCAGGATTGTTGCATGACTGGATAGTGTGATCTATGCATATCGCATTTGTGTGTCATGATCATTGTACGCCCTAGTGACATCAGGGTCATGGCTCCACAGGCACATCGTGGATGGCCATATCGGATACCGAAAATACTTGGTTCTAGCATTGTAGGCACTTAGGATGTCCTTGGGTGAAAGTCTCGAAACCTTTTTGGTACAAGGAGATGCTCCAACGTCTATATCGAGTGGATACACGAGCGCCCGAATGCCAAATACCAGTAGGTTGCGTCTCCCACTGTGTCGTGATCGGTTGGAAGGGGGTGTGGCCTTATCCGCCCGAGTGAGGAGGTTGTAAGCTAGGATGAGTTTGACCAGCTCACAAATAAGTCCATTATCGACGAGCCGGGTAGGTATTGGCAGACTACTGGTTAGGCGGATAGTGAGGTCTCTTCCACTCGCTGGGTTGTGCGGCTAGGAAGGCGACAGTCAATGTAGAGTGTACTCGACCCCGGTGATATCCCAGAGAGGAACTATACTGATATGTGTACTTGATGAGGACTTGCATGCTTGCTTTGCATTTCGCATATGACATTTGGCTACATAGGCCTCGCATTGCATGGCCTTGGTATGGCCGATAGCATTCATGCCTTGCATCACATAGCTTTGGTACAGCTGATTGCATTCATGGACTTACCCGCATATTTCCACATTACTCTGATATTGTATACCTGGCACTTACCGTGCGCACACACTTACACCACCCTCTAAGCTTTTGTAAACTTATGCTCGACCGTTGCATACAGGTGTTGTTGAATCGCAGCAGCGCTGAGGCAGGAGCGCGCATTGGATTATTTTGAGCCCTTTGATCACCTTGTATTTCCATTTCCGCATTGTATTTAAAGTTTTTGATATAGTGGATATCTGGTGATGTTGTTTTTTGGCTTGGTTATGCTCCATAACAAAAAAAAAATCATACTGAAAATCCTCCTTGTAGGATCCGAGGATCGGAATCTGGCATGTGAGTGCCGGGATTCGAGAATAGGGTACTACGGAGGCTGTCGGCGCCGAATTCGGTGATCGAAAATTCTGTGAGCCTATTCTCCGAGTTCGAAGCGTGACAACAATTGAGACCCATATAACATGACAACTAAGACCCAAATAATAGGACAATTGCGACCCCAACCCATATAACAGGATAACTGCGACTCATATAACAGGACAAATGCGATCCATATAACTGAGACCCATTTAACCGAATAACTAAGACCCAAATAACAGGACAACTACGAGCGCGACCCATATAATAGGATAACTGTGACACATATAACAGGACAACTGCGATCCATACAACTAAAACCCATATAATAGGACAACTAAGACCCAAATAACAGGACAACAGCGATCGCGACGCATATAATAGGATAACTGTGACCCATATAACAGGACAACTGCGATCCATACAACTGAGACCCATATAACAGGACAACTAAGACCCAAACAACAGGACAACTGCGACCACGACCCATATAACAGGACTACTAAGACCCAAATAACAGGACAATTGTGACCACGACCCATATAACAGGATAACTACGACCCATATAACAGGACAACTGCGATCCATACAACTAAGACCCATATAACAGGACAACTAAGAACCAAACAACAGGACAACTGCGATTGCGAACCATATAACAGGATAACTGCGACCCATATAACAGGACAACTGAAACCCATATAACTAGAAAACTACGACCACGACCCATATAACATGATAATTATGACCCATATAACAGGACAACTCTGATCCATACAACTGAGACCCATATAATAGGACAAATAAGACCAATATAACATGACAACTATGATCTATACAACTGCGGCCCATTTGGGTTGTGGCTTGCATCGGTCGTAGTTGCCATGTTATATGGGTCGTAGTTGTCATGTTGTATGGATCGTAATTTTGAACGTGTTCAATTTTTTTTCTACAAAATCATTGGTACCATAGCTTATGGCCCACAATGGGGTGATCTGATCCATCCACCTTGTCGGCCAGCTCGGCGTGGGCCCAAAAAGTCCTAACTTGGGCAATGTCCACATCTAACAAATATCACAGCAAGCCTGGAAACTTTCAACTGTCACCATTATTTTCTATTTTGTTGGCCATAAGAGCACTGGATCGGGCTAATATTTGGGCCCTAGCCCTAAAATGACATGACAAAAAGGATGGGTGGAATAGATTATACACATATATCAGTGTGGGCCCATTTAGGTCGTGGTTTGTATAGGTCGTAGTTGCTATGTTATATTGGTCGTGGTTGTCATGTTGTATGGATCGTGATTTTCAACGTGTTCAATTCTTTTCTACAAAACTATTGGTACCATAGCTTATGGTCCACAATGGGATGATCCGATCCATCCACCTTGTCGGCCAGCTCGGCGTGGGCCCAAAAAGTCCTAACTTGGGCAATGTCCACATCTAACAAATATCACAGCGAGCCTGGAAACTTTCAACTGTCACCATTATTTTCTATTTTGTTGGTCATAAGAGCATTGGATCGGGCTGATATTTGGGCCCTAGCCCTAAAATGACATGACAAAAAGGATGGGTGGAATGGATTATACACATACATCAGTGTGGGCCCATTTGGGTCGTGGTTTGTATAAGTCGTAGTTGCTATGTTATATTGGTCGTGGTTGTCATGTTGTATGGATCGTGGTTTTGAACGTGTTCACGTCCTTTTCTACCAAACCATTGGTACCATAGCTTAAGGCCCACAATGGGGTGATCCATTCCGTCCACCTTGTCGGCTTGCTCCGCGTGGGCCCAAAAAAGTCCTAACTTGGTCAGTGTCCACTTCTAACAAACATCATAGTGAGCCTGAAAAGTTTTAACAGTAGGTTCCGTTGTCACCATTATTTTCTATTATGTGACCCACACAAGCTTTGGATTAGGCTAATATCTGGGCCCTAGCCCTAAAATGACACTGCAAAAAGGATGGGCGTCATGAATTATACATGTACATCAATGTGGGCCCCACGAGCTTCATCCTTGCCCGCACGTAAAAAATGGTTCTGTACACATCACTTTCTTGGCATTAAATACGACGTAACTTCTTCTTCCCTGGAAAACCGTACAACTATTGAAACAAGGACAAGGACATTTTGGTCCAAGTAATTCTCCAAAAGCTATCAGAAGGCCCTTCTGAGAATATATAAAGTGTTGTAGCGTTCTAGGTAATTTGCCCAAACTTCGAGGCAAGTACGGTCAATTTCCCTATATTTTATCCATGTCACATTTTAAGTTCATGAGATAAAATGGAGGAAAATTGAAAGGTCATGTACATGGATGATACCATTTGAAGCCGTGGGGATTAAACTCCTACTATTGAAAGCTTCCCGGACCTGTATGAATAGAAAAACTAGATATCAGCTTCATCCAAAACTTACGTGGCTTTCAAGAAGTTTTCAACAATAAGCTTTCAATCCCCGCTGCTTCCTCTGATGTGGTCCACTTTAGCCTTCAATCTTCCTCTTTTTGGGTCCATCACTTAAAATGATCTGTCAGAATAGATGAACAGTGTGGATAAAACACATATCACGGCGGGCTCCACATTGCCCCGGACATGACCGTCCGTCTGTAGCTAGGTTATGTGGGGGTAGTACCCAATCCATAGTTTCTTTTATTCTCTTGCAACCTTTTCTACTACTTCCCTCCAAGTCTTCCCAATGGAGCTAATAAAAAGACCATTTTGCCCAATACCATTTTGAAATCAACCCCCTGACTTGACCAACCGAACCATCCTCACATTTATAACAGAAGAGGATGGCTATATTATTGACCCATGGGTATATATATACTTGGTTCCTCATTTTGGGGAAGTGGGTCCAATAAATTTCTGATCTGGACCATGGATCTGATACCTTTAATGTAGATGTAGGAATTTCCCAAAAATTCCATTAATCAAAAGATCTTAGTCATACAGCTTTTGGTCCAAAGTGTTTGGATTCTTCCTTCATGTTGATTTTTGGGTAATTTTCAATCCATGCTAGGTTCCATTGTTATCCTCGGTCTGGGTCAACTAACAATGGGAGACCACTTTATCAAACTCAAGAATCGTACAATTCCTCTTCTTATAAATGCGTATGTGCATGTGATTGTTTCCAACACCTTCGAGAAGTCAGAGAGAGAGAGAGAGAGAGAGAGAGAGAGAGAGATGGAGTTTTTAGATAAAGGGGAAGGAATTGTTCTTCCGGGATTCCGATTCCACCCGACGGATGAAGAGCTTGTTGGATTCTATCTCCGGAGGAAGGTGGAGAGGAAATCACTTGGCATTGAGCTCATTAAACAAATAGATATCTATAAATATGACCCATGGGATCTTCCAAGTAAGTTGACATTCTTTACTTTATCTTCAATGCTAGTTTTATGGTTACTGCTATTATGGACGCTGCGTTAATTTGGATGCAGGATCTAACTGAATTGCAAATATTCAATTGCACCAAAAATAAATAGATCATATCTATAAATGTGGTCCTTAGGATCTTCCAAGTAAGTTGTCATTCTTCATCTCGTCTTCAAGGCTAGTTTTATGGTTACTAATATTATGGACGCTGCTTTGGAAGCATGATCCAATTGAATTGCAAATATTTAGTTGCACCAAAAATTGATGATGCTTCCTAGCATTAATTGTGAGGAATTGCAATTTCGTACTCAAGGGACTTCACGTGAAGACTAAGGAAGAATATTGCAATTTTGTTATTTTATTAGATTCCTAACTGCATTTCAATTGGATAGTGCACCTAAACACGCTTGCATATTTACACCTCTTACTTGTAAAAAAATTACGGAAAATTATTTATTTATTTATTATTATTATAAAACAAGTAATAGTGTTTTTTTTTTTTTTCGTTCTTGACTAAGATCATTCAGTATGAATTTAGCAATTTCTTCAGTGGTTGAAATCCATGAGAATATTGTCTTTCTTCATATGATCACTGCATGAGTTTCTTTCCTCATCCAGTGGTTTAGGTGAAGATGGTGTCCACCCAGTATACACTTACTTCCGGCCAAAAGTAATTGGCAGGAATCACAACACTTATTCCATAGTGCTATTTTTAAAGTCTCATTTTGAAACAGCTGTTGAATTTCCACTCACACTCCTTGGACGATGGGAAATATGTTGGAACAAATACATAGCTCGGAAAATTCCACTGCTAATTATTAACCTTCAATTTACTTGGCATGTCGTGGCCCAGCTGAAGAGTTTAATTGTCAGATTTTTGTTTTAAGCATAAAATCGAAGGCTTAGATATCGCACCCGTGTGGATATGTAACACATGTAGGTTATAAAGAAAGGATTCCATCTGTGGCACACATCCGTCAAAATTGCCCAGACTGAATATGATTCGAGCTGTGCATTCTTTGGCCTTTTTCATGGTTGAATGCGAACGGAGCTGCATTTCCATGGGCCCCAAGATGAAAGCCAACAATTTAATATCTCACGTTGGTTAACAGACGCAGCAAAAACAACAGTGATATTGATCTAGTGAGTTGTTTTGAAAAAGAAAAAAAGAAAAAAAGATAAAGAAAAAAAGAAAAGAAAAAGAAGCTTTTGTTGTATGTGATGATGAGCCTTCACCACCTACATATTTCTAGACTCGGGAGCGTGTATAGTTTCACATGAATGTAGGGTTGCAAACTTTCACGAATTACATGTGTACGTGAACAAAGTGAAAACAACAAAAGAGAGCCACTTTAATGCACCCGAAGTTAGATAACATACCAACTCTAGCTAGTATCTTTTTTGCAACTTCAAACTTCAAAGAAAGTACGTCTACTACACTTATAAGGCATGACACCTCATGCATGGAATAGAATCATACTCAAATCCAAAATTCAAAGGGTGGGATCATCAATGAAGCATGTTTATAAGAACATAGCTTTTATAAGGTTGTAAGAAGATCACGAAACAATCAGACTAATCTAAGGATGCAACTCGGGAGTGTAAACCGGTCACTGTACGGTATCATCTCTTGGGGCAATCAACCCTAGCAAAAACCAGCTCTCTCCAGGCCCTAGCCGTTACCTCTCAATCTCTCTCCATCCTCTCAAGTTCCCTCTCAATCTCTCTCCATCCTCACGTGTGTTGCACGTGATATACTTGTTGATACTAACATTTTAGTATTTACGACAACCGGTTCCTTTCTCTATGCATTTGTTGCCTTAATCAACCGTATCAAAAGTTGAAAATGTGTGACCAAAAGCCAAAGAAACGGGGACGCGGATTAGCTAAACCAACAGTGGCCAAACTCGCTACTGAAGTGACTTTACCATGTTCAGTGGGCTCACCATGAAGTATTTGTTGTATCCACACAGTCCATCAATCCGCAGAGATTATTTTAGGCCACGAGTCAAAGAATGATGCAGATCCAAAGCTCAAGTGTACCCCATCACAGAAAACAGTGGGGACAGTAACACCCACAGTTGAAACCTTTCTAGGGCTAACTATGGTGTTTATTTGAGATCCAACTTGTTTATAAGTTAACAGAGACCTGGAATAAGGTAAAAAAGAAATATCAGCTTGATCGAAAACTTCTGTGGCCCCAAGAAGTTTTTAAGGGTAGGCGTCTAATCCCCACTGTTTTTTTGTGGTGGGGTCCACTTAAGCTTTGGATCTTCCTCATTCTTTATCTTATGCCCTAAAATAATCTTTTGGAATGAATGAACAGTGTGGATACAACACATACATCATCTTCATGGTGACATCACTTCAATAGCCAGTCTCGCTCAAGTTCAGTATCTAATCCGCGTCTGAAAAAACGGATCCTAGGAATCTTCTACCACACACACCTGTTTTCTGCATTGGCTCTAAGGCCGCAGGATATGATTAGCCACGTGCTACTGTTAGAGATTCATGCAGACCATTTTTGAAAGTGGTGGGCCGAGTAAAGGTCCATGAAACCTGACCAATCAAATCTCACAACATTATGCTTCACCGAACTTGGTCTTTTCCCGCCTCACCCAATCGGCTCCCTCTATGCTAGACCAATGTCACATGGGGCTGGACCAATCAAACCTGGCCACATCAGGGCCTCGCGGTACTGGGTGTTTCCTTGGCCTCACCCAATACGATTCCCTACCATACACCTGTTTTAGGCAGTTGTCCCTAAAACAACACCCTTGCTCTATGGTTCCACCATGCTGTCTCGTCTGGAAGACATGGACTCCATCCAACAGGTGAGCTCCTCAACGATAGGTCCTGGGCCAAAAATCACTCAGATCCACCACTCAGGTGGGCTATGCCATACGGGATATTTACGGTGGGTTACCAACCATAGTTTTGTATGTGTTTGTGTGTGGGGACAACATGGTGATTATCTTTCATCCAACATGTTCATCAGACATAACTCACTGGAATAAAACCAAAGAAAGAAAGAAATAATCAGCCTTCCCCTAAACTCACGCAAGCCCATCATGTAAACTTTCTTTGTAATCATTGGTGTAGCCCTTACGAGTAATTTACCATCATATTTTGTATGTACGGGAAATATATGGTTCTTACTTGATGGCTGGCGTGGATTTAGTTCGGCTGTGGTTGCTCGTATTAGCGTGTTGATTGGCCCTTCCTGCTTTATAATTTTCTTTTCCTTTGTCATATGATAGGTCTCTCTAGGTCCTTTTTTCCAGAGGAGTCCCGAAATCTGTCTCTGTAATTCCCTTCTTCTTCAATGAAAATCTGCTAGTTTCTAAAAAATAAAAAAGATAGCGTGGATTTGGCCTAGACAACATGTTAGACCCCACTGTGGACAATGGGGTTCCCAATCAAGACCGGTACGGATACCAGTACGCAGTTAATGACAGAGGTTCTCTACCCTCACAAACCCCTCCACAACTGGACACATGTTCCAGCCTGGCATGTAAGTTGGGCATTTAAGAAAGGATCAGTAGTCCTGTCAACTATTGAGTTAAAAAAAAAAAAAAAAAAGAAAAAAAGAAGAAGAAGATGAAGAAGAAGAACAAGAAGAAGAAGAAGAAGAGAGTGCGCCCATATTAAGAAAACAAAAACAAAATATGACGAAGACAAGAGTGCCAAAAATGATCACATTTGGCTCCACTAGCATCCTAAAAAACTTATAAAATTAGTAAGAAAAGAGAAAAAAATCAAATAATTAACAAAGAGTTATGTTTAACACAATTTGAAATAATGGTTAAAAGGATTTGATTTTTGGGGCCACATGGGAAATATGTTACACTAAGGCATATTTGTTGTTGATACCATGTCAAATAATTACCTGCATTAAAAGCTCCAGCCATTAGATGATGGTGTATCAATGTATATCAAGGGACTTTAACAACACTTATACAAGTCTTTTTTCTTTTTCTTTTTTTCAGATTATGATCTTGGTGAAAACATGAGAGAAATAGACATTTTTGTTTATACAAAAATAAACCTTAAATGTCCACAATTCCTCGAAAGAATATTCTTCTTTCTTCCTTTCATTTTCTTATGCAATTGACGTAGGGAAGGACGTGTTGAATTAGAACACCGTCTTCTTAAGGGGGATAACTAATCTAAATACAAAGAGCTTCTCTGGACTCCTCATAGAGATACCTCGAATCGACGAGGAAAAGAAGATATAAAAAACTCACTAGGAAGAACGAATTTACAACCTCTTAAATAGTGACATGAACACTAGGAAGAATTTTCAGAATCAGACTACAGCTGAAACTCCTTAAAATCACGACTTACTATTTATAGGTCATGATTTCTATTAGATCTCATGGTTTTCTGCCAAAAATAGTTAGTGTCCTATTTGGCTCAACCATGTTATTCTCCTAATTTTTCTAAGCACTTTTCATGTTGGACACAACTCCTAAAGCCCAGCGGGTGAAGAGTTACAATCAAACTAAACTTATTATAAATAGTAAAAACGAAAATAAAATGCTTTTTCGACCGTGGATCTAATGGAATCTCATAAATTCAGCGTGGGCAACTCAACATAATCGATTGGGTGGCTAAAGTAGCTTCTCCTACCCAAAATCATATATTTTATGTCCAATAACTCATTCCGGTTTGCGGGATATGCCCATTTTAAGTTTCTAACGGTCTGGATCACTTCCACCGCCGATCGGGTTTTCTCTGGTTCATCTTGGCCATGAAATTGTCCGCAACCCGCTCTACATCAGCAATCAACATTTTCATGTATAATCAACGTTTTCTTTCTTACATTAAACCCTGTTAGTAACTGAAGAAATTCAATAGGTCTTTTAACTTTTTTTTTTTTTTTTTTTTTGCTTCTTCTTCTTTTCATGAAGAGGTTAGTTTTATGGGAGAAAAGGAGTGGTACTTCTTTTGTTTAAGAGGGAAAAAATACAAGAATAGCGTAAGGCCCAATAGGGTAACAGGGTCTGGTTTCTGGAAAGCAACAGGCATTGATAAGCCAATTTATGGTGCTGGCGAAAAAGCTAACGAATGCATTGGCCTCAAGAAATCTCTGGTTTACTACAGAGGGAGTGCAGGAAAGGGCACCAAAACCGATTGGATGATGCACGAATTTCGCCTTCCCATCAGCACCAAAAACACCAACCTCCTCACTGCAAAGAACACTCAAGAAGCTGTAAGATATCTTCTTTCCCTTTTTTACTTCTTTCTTTTATTTTATCCTTTTCGCCCTTTACCTTTCCTACAAACGAGTAAATTAACATTTCATGACGAATTTACTTCAAGAGCTATTATCATGACTGTTTCAAGTTCGCAGCCATTACTTAGTCATCCAAACAGTTAGTATGATGGGCCCCATGATTAATGATTCACACACCATAAATTTCTCCTAATGATGAACCGATCATTGAATCTTCCAACTTTATTAACTTTATTGGTTGAATTGGCCCCATGCTGAAATTTGCTTTCCCAACTGCATAACCATCGAGAGTAACCTGTTATTAGCCTCAAACGTACGAATTGGAAACTTTAGTTGTTGGTATATTCTCCCGTTGAGCATTGTATAAAACTTCTCGCTTAATTCGTGGTTATGAATATGTGATGATCATCAGGTGTTGGTTTTTCTCATATAAGATTCCGAGCAACTGATTACCTTTTCTTCCTTTTATGTTGTGGCAGGAAAATTGGACGATTTGTCGTATTTTCAAGAGAACTATTTCTTATAGGAAATACACACCAGATTGCAACCATGCCTTGTCTATCAAACAGACCCCGGCTAATACGTGTTCCAAAACATGCAGATTTGAGTCCGACGATACAGATATATACCCGTACTTTGGAACTTCTTCAACCATACAACAGATCGAGAAAAAACCTGTGATCAACCATATTGATGAAAACAATCTGTTTTATTCGGATCAGTTGAGCTCCGTAGTTCAACCTCCATTCTCAACCCTGTGTCCGACCTTTCCGAATTCAAATGCCATTGAGTTCTTCAAGGATGGGAATTGGGATGAGCTTGGAGACATCATGGAGTTTGCAGTCGATCCAGCCCTTATGTATGGTTGTAGATATTCCTGAATCTTGACCGACATGAGAGGCTTGTTTTTTAATCCTTGTTGGTAATATGACTGCATGTATAAAATAATACAAAAAGGAGGTTGATAGTTTTTATTTAATGTGGCACAATATGAAGTGGATTATTAAGTGTTATAAATTATTTCTCATCTTCCATGAGTTTTCAGATTGAGGTTTGCTCGAATACATACTAGTATTACAATATAATACAGCGGGACTGTTGCGTGCATGCAGATAGCATGGCACGTTATATTTCGAGTATTTGTAATGGATTGAGCAACAAGATGAAACGTGATACTCAATGCCCACACAAATCAACCACACGTGGGAAGACAATCTAATTCACCTTCACGATTGGTATTCACAGCCTCAAGTGTAGGGCCGCGATGTCGTAATAATCTTGGTGAGACTAAGGTCAAACTCACATGGACTAATCTTGTACATTTCTGTAAGTAACTAGAACTAGAACTAGAGAAATATATAAACTATCGGAAATAAGGAAGGAATTGTGAATCTTGTGATTAAACTGTCAATTTAAAGGTGGGAACTAGGGTGCCAAGGATCCACTTGTAGCCATTGAGATGATCGAATTAGAGTCATATCTTATCCAGTTGAAGAAAGAGATAATTGAATTTCTGAACTTCTCATTGATCTAGTCTCCCAACCATGCCCTGGAGACGATGACAAACAACAAGATTTACCAATCCCGCAATCTCAATTAAGAAAAGAAGATATTTAAAGCTATCGCAGATGTAAGGCCCGTATCCTAGTCCGTACCATTCCGTAGACTCCCGCGATCCTAATTGTTAAATTTCGACAAACCGCGACCTATAATTGGCATTTGTTTGCGACCCTAAGTCGCATCCTATAGATCTGAGTTGACTCGATCCAAGACTTGTATCATTGCGACCGCACCGTCGCTGTGGTTCCAACGCCGCGTCTTACGCACCAATGTGATACCAGGCTAAGATTTATGGGCCCGTGTTCATCTCGTGAAAAACGTTGCACATTGCGAATTTCGAGAGAATCTCTACCCAATCCATCACATCAATCAATTAATACTAGTCAAGTATACCTCCCATCACAACCTATCTCTCTCTTACACAAGTCATCCCCAAAGTCAACCCTCATGTCACTCACACCCATTACTCACCTATCCCTTTTCATCCCATCAATCTCTCTCTCTCTCTCTCTCTCTCTCTCTCTCTCTCTCTCTCTCTCTCTCTCTCTCAACCCATTTCCCAAGCAACCCAATGGAGAAAACGTCCAAGCTCTTTCTAAAGAGAGCCAAGTGTGGCCCACTTCCTACCTCCTCATCCCTCATCCTAGCCCTTTAATCTTCATCATCCTCCATCAAAGTTGGAGCCAACGAGCCTAGAAGATTTGCAATCTGTGGGTGTTTTGTAGGATTAGATTTTAATTTTTGTGATAGACCAAGTGGGGCTTATCGATTGATGGTATAGATTCTATTTGGGACCTATCTTAATGTATGTATTATAATCCTAGGAGGGCTCATAGTGGCGGAGCCCTCCATCACACAACTCTCTCTCTCTCTCTCTCTCTCTCTCTCTCTCTCTCTCTCCCAGATGCAGCCCACCTTGATGAAGGGATTAGGTCCACACTGTCCATCAGTGGCAGTCACCTCGTTGTCTACCATGTTGCCCGATTGGGCGAGCCCTATTTGAAGGGAAACACAATTATCGGCTTGATTAACCAGCTATGTGGAACCCCACCTGTGGGCCCCACCATGATATATCGGATCAACGCCGTCCATCCAATTTTTTTAAAGATCATTTTAGGGCAGGCGAGCCATCTTCTGCTTGACAGCCTGCTGTCCAGCAGTAGGCCCTACTGTTAAAGGCAAAACATGGACATCAACTTGTTTTAATGTGTGGTCCATGCTGGCGTGGACTTCACCTTAATTGATGTACCTTATATCTACATTGTAACGTCTCAAAAAAATCCGTACAAAGACCCGAGTACCACCTCAGGCAGAAATCCTTAAGGAGCGTATTCTGTAGAAATTTAGGTGAAAATTAATTAAGTACTCGCTGAATTAATCGGTGAATTCAACTCGAACCACTATTTATACATATGGCAAGACCCAAAACCACCAATACTGCTATCTCAAGACTACTTTAAAACCTAGGAAGAATCCCAAAAGCTTGTTGCTCTCGGTAGCATATTGAAATTCCGTATCGGACCGGGACTGCACATCGAAAGTCCGATGACTGCAAAACTATAAGGTTATGACCGTCTTATTGGGCTTGACAACCATCATGGGAATCGAACCCAGATTGTGTCCAGAAACGCATAACTTGAGTCCTGAGCGAAGTGTGTGAGAAATGCAAATATCTTTAGAAAACGTAAGGAAACTTAAGTGAATTGGGCCATTCGCTTATGCGTGAAATTGAGGATTTCAGACCGTCAGTTTCTGACCAAACTTCACCCATGGATAAGGGAAATTTCGCTGCTCATATCCATGTACTTATGGCCCCGATCGAGTAAGCATGACCGTTAATCTGACACAGGTCCTCCACGGCTAATCGACGAATCCAATCGCACTGAAATCACATCCTGGCATAGATCCATTGTCAGGGAACTTACTCTATGACGTAGGTGAGTAATGGACCTCCCGATGAGCCCTGTTTGCTAGAAACAGGCACCCTTTGGTTATAAACTAAGTATACCATGTCCCTGGGGCCATTTACATCAGTTTTGGGCCTATATATAACCCTTAAACCACCCCATTTCTATTCCATACAAATTTTCTCCAAACTCTAGGAGAGACAAGAGAGAAAAGAAGAGAAAAGAGTAAGGAGAGAAGTGAAAGGTTGGGAGATTTTCTCTCCCACCACTACACGCACCGAATCACCTTTCCATCTAGCTAACCGATATGTTCGGCTACGATTTGGGTAAGAAATCCTAACCCTAATCTAAATTTAGAAATCCGGATAGAGTAATCGATAAACTATCTAACCTATTTCATGGTTTAGGTACTCGTTGTTCTGTATTCGGGAACGTAGTGTTTGAACTGAGTTCGTATCGAGTATTCCAACGGAAGGTGTAGACTATAAATGTTTAGGTTATGGTTTTCAATGCTTTCAATGTCAGCTAATGATTTATCTCTGACTTGATTGCTGCCATATGATATTAGTTATGGCATTGTCGATATATTATGCATGTGTGAACTATGTTGAATACAAGATGCATTCCATGTGTTTGTTGAAATGTTTGAATGAACATGAAATTGTGATTTGCGCTTGTCGTGACTGTAAATCTAGGATTCATGTTTGCCGTATGTATGACGATCTCTTTGTGTAAGGATTTTCCATAATATATGTCGTAACTAATCTAGTCTATATATTTGGTAATGTGTAGTTTAAGTGTTTGATAAAATGTCTGAATGAGAAATTATTGATGAATTGTATTTAATAAGGGTATTGAGATAGGATTCTCAATTACCTTATCCATATGTATAGTTTTCTTCATGTAACCTTAATTTCGACTACACGATTTATGCATGAAATGCAAATGTTTGGTAACATGTTCAATGTGTTTGATGCAATGCTTAAATGAGGAATTCACTTGAATTGCTTGTTAAATATTGATATGATTATCACATGTATTTACATGCTACATCTGAGTAAGATTGAAACTACAACGTAGTCCAGGCAATCCGTAACAGTTCCCATTCGAGTGGCCGAATTAGTCTCACCACATTTGATACGTTCGATGAATCCAAGTCGTACGACGATTGTCGACAGTGGTTAGGCCACGTGGGGCACTTATGCGCTTCATGTCGATTAAGTCAGCGTGCTCTCCTATCAATCGAACTTGTCTAATAAACCGACTGGCCTATTGCGTGTTTACCATATATAGACATCACTGCTTGAATATAAGGTACCACTTACCATTGTAAAAGCCAGTTTCAAACATGGTACCACGGTCCGCTAAGACTCATGAGCCAGGTATGGTAGTATGGGACACTGTAGTCGAGCTGTCGGCTTACGTTGCGGTGACGAGCCTCTCCGTAGTGATCAGTTGTCATATCCCAAACTCAGAAAATGGGCTCACAAAATTCTCGATCGTCGAATCCAGCGCCGACAGTCTCCGAATACCCCATTTTCGGCTCCCGGCGCTTATACGCAAGATTCCGTTCCTAGAACTATACAAGGAGAATTTTCAATACGATTTTTTTTTGTAATGGAGCATAACCACAAGCATAACCAAGTCACAAAACAACATCACCACATATCCACTATATCAAAAACTTTAAGTACAATGCGGAAAGAAAAAACACAGGGTGATCAAAAACTCCAAAATAATTTATTGCGCGCTCTTGCCTCAGCACTGCCGTGATCCAACGACACCTGCATCCAACGGTCATGCATAAGCTTACAAAAGCTTAGAGGGTGATGTAAGTGTGTGCGTATGACGAGTGCTAAGTATACAATATCAGAGTAATGCGGAAATATACGGGTAAGTTCATGAATACAACCAGCTGTACTAAGGCTATGTGATGCAAGGCATGGATGCTATTAGCCATACTAAGGTCATGCGATGCAAGGCTTATGTAGCCAAATATCATATGCGAGATGCAAAGCAAGCATGCCAGTCCTCATCAGGTACACATATCAGTACAGTTCTCTCTGAGATATCGTCGAGGTCTAGTACACTCCATACTGACTGCCGCCTCCCTAGCCGCACAGCCCAGTAAGTGGAATAGACCTAACTATCCACCTGACCAGTAGTCTGCCAATACCTACCTGGCTCGTCGATAGCGGACTCATTTGTGAGCTGGTTAAACTCAGCCTAGCTTACAGTCCCCTCACTTGGGCGGATAAGGCCACACCCCCTTTCAATCGACCGCGACACAATGGGAGATGGGGCCTACTGGTATTCAGCACTCGGGCGCTAGTGTATCGACTCGATCTAGACATTGGAGTATCTCCTGACACCAAAAAGGTTCTGAGACTCTCACTTAAGGACATCCTAAGTACCCACAGTGCTAGAACTAAGTATTTTCGGTATCCGATATGGCCATCCACGATGTCCCTGTGGAGCCATGGCCCTGATGTCGCTAGGGCGTACAATAATCATGACACACAAATGAGAGATGCATGAATCACACTGTCCAGTCATGTAACAATCCTGTGCATACCACGCGCTTATGTGGGTAACTCCTATCAGTGAGTCCCATAAATAGTCTGCCCAATGGCATATGCTATGATCAGTCACTCCTCATGCCAAGCATACATATGATGCGAATGAGTATGAATCATCGAATTATACTAAGTATGTTATAAAGTAATGAACTATCAGCAAGTATGGGCCTATCAATGGGCCCTAAGAAGGGTTACAATGCGGACATTTAACTAACATTGTACTTACAATGTGGGCGTCAAACCATCATTGCTCCCAAGGCATAACCCATCATAAATATCATTATATAGACCATGGTGGAATCACATCACAATGGACGCGTGTACATCCCATTGGGCCTCGACCCATGGGCCTTAAATACATCTAATGGGCCTCATAACATGGGTCTCATATATATCAAGGTAGCCTCAACGGATGGGCCATAACTACATCAAGATGGGCCTAATCATATGGGCCTCATATATGTACCAAGGTGGGCCTCAATGGACGGCCACAAATAAATTAAGATGGGCCTCATATATCCCCAAAAATCATATTGGAGGATCATTTGGACCATACCACAAATAGCAATGGAGATAATAATTTTCATGGTTAAATAAATCATAAGGCCCACTATAAAGTTTATTTTCCAACCAATATAATCATAAGGTCATAAAGATCTAGATTAAGAGGGGAAGACAAATATCATGTAGGTCGAAACCTTGTAGCCCAAGGGTTTTAATGGTGGACATTCAAACCCACTATTCCCTGTAATGTGGTCTACCTGATCAACGGCTAGATGGGTTGGCCCACCGTGATGTATTTTGAGATCCAACCTATTCATAAATTAACATAGTGATAGATGAAGTGGAAACAAACATCATTTTAATAGGAAACTACTATGGCCCTTAGAAATTTTAAACGACCCACCATTTCAACGGTGGGGTCCACTTGAACTATAGATCTATCTTATTTTTAGTCTCAAGCCTTAACATGAGCTTGCCAAAAGGTTGGACGGTTTGGATGCAACACATGCATCATGGTGGGTCCCATAAGGATGGACGGTGTGGAGAGAACACATACATCATTGGGGGGGTCCCACCGTCCAGTTCTGTGGACGGTGTGGACAAAACACATACACCATGGTGGGTTTCCACCATCCACGGAATAAAACACATACATCATTTGGGGGGGGGGGGGGCACGTGGGGCCCACCATAACGTTTGTATGCCATCCAATCTGTTGATAAGGTCACATGGACCTGGATGAATAGGAAAAAATAAATTTCATAATGGATCTAAAATTTTTATGACCCAGAAAGGGTTCCAATGGCAGACATTTAATCAACACTGTTTCCTGTAGTGTGGGCCACCCGAGCTCCACATGCGGCTGATTTTTGGGGGGCCCACTGTCCCAAAGGGGACTGAACAAATGCACAGTGTTAATGATCAACACAGATCATGGTGGGGCCCATGGCTAGGACCCGTGCTCCCTCCCCGTCTCGCCTCCGTAGGAGTGCAGCAGGACGTTGCGAGGCGTCCTCTAGCGCCAGCAGCAGCACCTGCAGCCTCCTATTATATATATATATATATTTTTTTTTTTTTTTTTGAAAAGCTATTTTTTGTGATTTTTCGTAGGTGAGGTCCACATCAGGGGAATCTGACCCAACCATTATATTTCATGGCTCAATATCGACCAAACCAATATTTAGTATGTTTTGGCTCAAGGTGGGTCCTAGTCAATTTTAATGGTAAAAATCAATATTTTATATGTTATGGCCTGCTAGAAAATCGGATTGGGTTCCTTTTTCAGCTCAACGTCTAAAATGAGCTGGGGAATGGAATGGATGGCGTGGATTGGATTGATACATGAAGGTGGGGCTTGTATGAGTGGTCCACCTAAGGTTTGAATCAAATATATATATATATATATATATATATATATATTTCTTTCTTTGTTGCCGGTAGTACACCCACTGCCTGTTCACACCCATTGAACACGTCCAGCGTCCCTGGACGCTGGAGGAACGGCATGTATGTATAATTCATCAAGGTGGGTCCCACATGGACATGGCCCACTTGATTTGGATAAATCTGATATTTTTATTTTCCATCAACAAAGGGTAGGCCCCACATGGCTTAGATGGTTTGATAAGACATACATTAAGGTGGGGTACATCCGGGTGGGCCACACAACCACATCATCACACAAAATAAATAAAAGAAAACAGAGGGAGAGAGAGAAAGAGAGAGGGACACGTGTGATGGAGGGCTCCGCCATTATGAGCCCTCCCTTGCATTCAATCATACATCAAGTGGGTCCTAATACATGTGGACCCACCAAATCAAAGATCAACGGTGGAGATTCCTTCTCCACCAAAATGAAAGGTCTAGATGACATCTATTCATACAAGGAAAATAAGCATCATGATGGGGTCCATGGAGAATAACCCCATCATGGAATGATCATGAGAATCAAGGTAGGTCATCGGCCACACCTAGGGTCTAAAGTGAGACCCATACCATCAATCGGCAGGCCTCACTTGGCCCATCATCAAAACATGAAAATCTAGTTTATAAAGCACCCACTGTTCGATCTTCTTGGTCCGATGGAACGCCGATCTCCTTGTGCTTCACTTTGATGGAAGATGATGAGAAATGAAGGGTTAGGATGAAGGATCTTGGGGTGAAAAGTGGGCCACACAACACTCACTTTTCTCTCTTAGAAAGGCTTGGACATCCACCACTTGCTTAGAATTTTTGTGAAGAGAAGGAGAGAAAGAGAGAGGGTTGTAAGGAGAGAAAGTGATGGGTGATGGATGTGAGGTGATGGTGTATTTGACTTGAGAGTTGACTTGGTGGTTTCTTGACTTGTGGAGAAAGAAAGCATGGATGTGTGTACTTGACATGAGGTGATTGATTGATTGATTGATTGATGAGACATGTCGTAGAGATTTTATTGGGATTACAAACGTGTGGTGTTTTTCTGAAACTGAACGTGGGCCCACATCTCCTTGCCAGGCTACCTGGTCGGCATGCAAGACGCGGCTTTGGAATCGTGGCGATGGTGTAGTGCAATGGTACAAGTCTCGGATTAAGCCGACTCAAATCTACGAGATACGACTTAGGGTCGCACGCAAACATTGATTATAGGTCACAAGTTGCCGGAATTCGACGAAAAAGATTGAGGGAGTCGGCGGAACAGTATGAACTAGGATACGGGTCTTACACCAGTGAGCAACCCAAACTCGTGAGCTGGGCATGGTGGTATGGGACATCGTGTTCGAGCTGTCAGCCTACGCTGGGGTGACGAGCCTCTCCATAGTGACCACGAGTAGAAACTCTTGAATTTGCCTATTAATTGCTTTACATTAGGGGTGATGCCCTATAACTTGCCTATCGTATGTGATTAACTAGGATTGATAACCCTAGATGGATACTTTGGTTTGAGTTATGATATAAAGGGAGGTACCTTAGCTTCCCAAATCTGCTGTATGAATGAGCTTAATTAAGTACTCACTAACACGACCATGCACCGGATTACATGTGCTTTGGTGAAAAAGTCACACTTTAGGGAGCTTGTCATGCGCGAACTTGGCTGTCGAAGTCGCTTGTGAGGGAACTTCATATGAGGGCATGCATCATTACTGCATTCCATCCCTGCATTAATAAGAGTAGTTAGGGAATGATTGTTGTACTGCTTTATCATTACTGCTTGATTGACTTGATAACATATTAACCCTTGCCTTATAGTACCAGTGATTTGATCACTCACTCCTACCTAGGGACGGTATTTTAAAACACCAACCATACTCTGTTGTATATGCAGGTGATGATGAAGTCTATGTGGTTGAGTTGGATTTCATAGATGAGGATGAGGAATTCTCCTATGTTCAACTATCAGGTGGGTCTATGTAGACCTCATGCTGATTCGACGGGATTATAAGGTTACAAGGATTAGGTGGACATCTACATTTTTGACATTTTGTATATTTTGAAACAAACCTTGTATATATGAAACCCTGTTACATCATCATATTCTAGAGGCTGTAAATCGCTTACTTATTTCAATACAAATACTTCAGGCTTCTGCTTGCTTAATTATGTTATCTCTGGAGTATGATATGTTATTTTAATATAATCTCACTCATGTTTAATACATTGATATGGACAATATTTAAACATCATTATCCATATTGCATAAGTGATGTACTGGATCTCGGGAGTTGAGTTGTGCTCGACCCTCAAAATTCAGGGTATTACAAGTTAGTATCAGAGCATGATTTGGATTAAACTGAACCTAGGTTATAGGTAACACGACGCACTCTGACTCACTTTGACTTAGGAAGGGGGTGATGAAATTTAGAAACGATCATATGATATCAAAGTTTCGCCGATGGGCGAGCTTAACCATTGTAGTGCTGCCCTTATGCGTCTTAGATCATGTGAAAAGATCCTTGATCCTTTTGGGCCGTCAATCGATGAATTTAGATTATAAGTCGATAAATCCCAAATTTGAAACACGCCAAAAGGCGCGAATACATGCGTATTAGACTGAGAAAGTTTACCCTGCGGGCTTAAGGACCCAAATCGTAAAATCCAGTGGGGCCTAGGGGGTCCCCCTCATGTATTCAGCACCCCAGGAGGGGGTGGCCACCGCCGGATACCCAAGGGGGATGCGGCAGCACTGCTCGACCGGCAGCGCACCGCCCGCCTCTCCAGTAGGGCGCGACAGTGCACCACTGTCCGACCAACTGTGTGGGGCCCACCCACTGTGGGACAACCTATTTAACCCTCCTTTTGCCTCCTTTACTCATTCCATCCTATTTCAAACCATCTAAACCCTCCAAAACCCCATTTTCTTTCTCAAATCCCCATTCCATACACTCAAAGCTACATTTTCTTCTACATTTCACACCCATCTTCCACCATTCTCTCAAAACTACCCTTTCTATCTCTCCATTTTCCTTATTTCCACTTATTTGAGCACAAGAATCCTCTTTTTATGTCTCATATTTCCCATATCCTCAAATCCACTTCACTCTCAAACTTTTCCATCTCCATGGCTCTCTTTGAGCTTATCGCCGCCATTTTCTCAATCCCAACACTCCTTTCCCTTATGGGAAAGAGAAAAGCAGCCTCGAATGAGGCCGGGCTGAGTCGTCCAACCCGCTCGAGGAAGAAGGCGAGCGCCGAGGCTAGTACAAGTGCCAAGCGAGAGCGAAGATTGAAACGAGATCTCGATCCTCAAATCCTGCTCAAAAGATCTCTACCGACAGCCACCGGACTTGGTAAGTTTCGTGACCGCAAAGTCGTATTTGAAGCTCATGTTGATGGGAAACTATTTGTATTGTATCCGGTTATTGACCTTCTGTTGGAGACCGGGTGGGGTCCCATGTTTGAAGGGAAGGCTCATGCAAGTGAAGGCACCATACGAGCCTTCTATGCCCACTTACGAAACCTCATGCTAGAGCCCCTTCAGTTTACTATCCCTTTGGGGAGACAGGAAGCCATAGTCAATGTGGGTGTGATGGCCTGTATTATGAGAATTGAGCGTGGTGTGGTACATACAAGTACAACTCATCTCGCTAGTAGACGAGAGAAAGATCACTACACATGTTTTCTTTGTGGCCGATTGGCTCATTGGAGGCGAGACAATAACCTCACATCGATTAAGATGAAGACAGACTTCCGCTTACTCACCACATATGCACGTACAACGTGTATCCTAGGTGGAGTAACTATACAGAATGCACTCGCCTTATGATAGACTTCTTGTATAGAGCTGGACAGGGATAGAAGTTGTGTCTGCCTACTTTTGCCTTGTCACAGATAATTAGGACCGCACGGTCTACTCGGGGAGACGCCTCACTCCCATTCGGCCAACTTATCTACAAGATTGCTCGTAACTTCGGTTTCATACTAAATATGGATAATCTTGCGCCCATCCACTTCATTAGTGAGACTACATTCAACAATATGGGGATTGGCCCTAGGCAATGCCGAGCCCGACTAGACGAGTATGAGGATGAAATAGAAGAAGAAAGTGAAGAGTAAGATGGAAGTGAAGATGAGGAAGAAAGTGAAGGGGAAGAAGGCAGTGAGGAAGAAAGCAGTGAGGATGAAGAAGGAAGTGTGGAGGAAGAGCAGGAAGAGGTAAAGGAGGCCCAAGATTCAGATGGGGAACCTCCTGCTACACATGAAGACCATCATGATCGGGCTGCCTTAGAAGCCCACATGACCAGAATTGAAGAAAACTAGGCCACCCTAAAGTAGGAGTTCAAAGAGAATTAGGCTTATTTGAAACAGAAATTCAAGAGAATGTCTTGCACCTTGAAGGCCCTCTTGTGCTGTGTGCAGGATAAGGGTGCACCTCCCCCTTCACCAGAGTCATAGGATAGTCATGTGTTGTAGTTGTCTTTTGGTTTTCTTTATTTTTATTTTTCTTTGTAATAGCCTTGGTTGGCTTAGTTGGATGTTAGAGTAGTTAATATTAAAGCTTTTACTAAATTAGCTCACATGCATTCTCTGTCATAATTCATGTAATACTACATCTCATGTATTGTGACAAAATTTTGGCTAAATGAAATGCATAAAGCTTTTTTTGATTTAGAATGTGTAGAATGTTTAGAAAAGTGGGTAATATTATCCTAATCTTATACTTGTTGTACCCTATGTTGTATATAGGGAATGCCTCCTAGAACACTTGGAATATAGCACGTCTCGCACATGGCAGATTGATTGATAGGGCACTTCCCCTGAGCGATAGTCATACAGACCCCAGTTTGGGCCCAGATATTGAGACAATGCAGGATTTACAGCCAGTCACTGACCCTACAAATGGGCCAACACCGAATGTACCACCAGTTCTGGGACAGAACCGTGCACCTTCGTTGACGCCACACATGCCTCAGGCGGCTCCTCTTGATAGGTTGGAGTAGATGATGTTCCTAATGTAGCAACAATAACAAGTCTTGGCCACGATAGTGGGGCCCATTGCCCAAAACATGAATATGGTCCCGCCTGTACCACCTGTGCAGTCTGCTAAAACTATGGATACGAGTGGTTTATTCGAGCGCTTTCAGCATTTTCACCCTCCTACCTTTGCAGGTACTCACAGACCTGAGGAGGTTGAGTATTGGTTGGATCATATATCCAAGATGTTGAAGCCGTTGCACTGTACTGAGGTAGAGCAAGTGGAGCTTGTTACCTATATGTTTGAGAATGAGGCTAGTCTTTGGTGGGAGAGCATCCTACAAACCGTTCCCATAAGATACGTGTGGACGTGGGACGCTTTCAAAGTTCGTTTCCATGGAAAGTACTTCCCTCTCACTTATCATAATGAAAAGGAGGGTGAATTTCTTCGCCTCTGACAAGGAGGGCTGACCGTAGCTGAATATGAGAACCATTTCACGGAGCTGGCCAGATATGCTCCATTGATCCTGGCAGACGAGCCGATGAGAATGTGACTATTTTCAAAGGGTATGCAGCCTAAAATCCACACAAAGATGTGTTGCGCTAGCATTCCCAATTATGTTGAGCTAGTGAACATGTCCCTACGAGCTGAGGAGGATGGAGACAGAGTGTCTCAGACATGTATACCAATGGGCCCGGGGCCTCGGTCTGAATTGCCGAACTGACCATTCCTCGACAAGAGGCCGCATGCAAACTCGCCTCCTAGGCTAATGGCTCCTCCGACCCAATAGAGGCGATCAGATCTTTGGTGCGCTATTGTAACAAGACAAGCCATAACAAGCCCTTTTATTTTACTAAGATGAGGGACAATAGTTTTACACCACCTTAGAAGATCAACCACCAGCCAGCACAAGTTATTTCGACTCTACCTCTATGATCGACACTACTGGCACAGCCGTACAACCAACCTCCTGTATCTCGAAACAGGACGCCTCAACGACCTATGACAACACAACCCAATCATCCTCAACAAGCGTGTGTACATGCACTTGCAGGTGAAGCATCTGAGTTAGCAACTACAGTGCCTTTAGCCTTTGAAGTCACTGCTCACATTCAAGGTGTACCTGTATTTCTACTGGTGGATACCGGGTCTACTATTTCGATGATATCATACTCTACAGTCAAGTGATTAGTATTAAATACTACCCACATGGTTGGGGTGAGAGTCATTGCGGCCGCTGGAACCTTCACAGATGCCACTAAGCTATGTAAGGGTTGCCTGATAGACTTAGGGGGAAGGGTGGTGTGTATTGACTTGATTGTCACCATAATATATCATTACGACGTCATCCTTGGCATGGATTAACTCACCGAAATGAAGGCAGAGATCAACTGGGATCCCAGATTGGTGATAGCCCATGGACCTGAGGGCACGATCTTCACCTTTCTTGTTCAGGTCAGTTGTGCTTACTGCTTTCATTGTTACGCCTCCTTATTAGAAAATTTTGATAGTCTGATGCTTGGGGACATGCTGGTAGTCCAAGATTTCATGGACGTGTTCAGAATGATCCCTTGACTACCTCCTCAGTGTGAGATCGATTTTACCATCAACCTAGTGCCGGGTGTGACACCTATCTCTCTACCGACGTATCGCATGTCTCCATGTGAAATGGAGGAGTTGAGGAGACAGATTGATGATCTGTTGGATTCAGGTTTCATACAACCAAGCGTATCTCCTTGGAGAACACCTATATTATTCGTAAAGAAGAAAGACGGATTGCTGCGATTGTATATTGATTGTCGCAAACTGAATCACATCACCGTCAAGAACAAATAATCCTCTGCCCATGATAGATGATTTGTTCAACTAGTTGAAAGGGGTACATGTAATGCCCCGGATTTCGAGGGTCGAGCAAAGCTCTACTCTCGAGATCCAATGCATCACTTATGCAACATGGATAATGATGTTTAGATGTTGTCTATATTAATGTATTAAACATGAGTGGGATTATACTAAAACAACATATCATACTCCAGATCTAATTAAATTTAGCAAGTAGAAGACTGAAACATTATATATATATATATATGTATATATATAAATATATCTGAACAGGTAAATGCTTTACAACCTCCAGAGTATGATTATATAGTCGGGCTCAATAAGTACATGTATTGTTTCAAAATAGGCAAAATATTAAAATGTAAGTGTCTAACTAATCCATGTGCCCCTATATCCTGTCGAATCAGTATGAGGTCTACATAGACCGACCTGATAGCTGAACATAGGAGAATTCCTCCTCCTCATCCATGAAGTCCAACTCAGCCGCATAGACTTTATCTTCACCTGCATTTACAATAGAGTCTGGTTGGTGTTTTAAAACACCGTCCCAAGGTGGGAGTGAGTGACTAACTCAGTGCTACCATAAGGTAAAGGTTAACACATTATCAATTCAATCAAGCTGTAATGATAAAGTAGTACAACAATCATTCCCTAACTACTCTTATTAATGTAGGGATGGAATGCAGTAATGATGCCTGCCCTCGCATGAAGTTCCCTCACAAGCGACTCCGACAACCAAGTTCGCACATGACACCTCCCTAAAGTGCAACTTCCTCGCCAAAGCACACGCAATGCGGTGCATGGTCATGTTAGCCGAGTACTTAATTAAGCTCATTTATATAGCAGGTTTGGGAAGCTAAGGTACCTCCATTTATATTATTGACCTAACTGAAGGATTTATCTAGGGTCGTCAATCCTAGTTATTCACATATAATAGGTAAGTTGTAG
This sequence comes from Magnolia sinica, assembly GCF_029962835.1. NCBI lineage: Eukaryota > Viridiplantae > Streptophyta > Magnoliopsida > Magnoliales > Magnoliaceae > Magnolia > Magnolia sinica. The sequence continues at coordinate 67,030,611 of NC_080573.1, read as the reverse complement.
GGCATCACCTCTAATAAAAAGTAGTAGATAGGCAAATTCAAGAGTTTATACTTGCGATCATTATGAGGAGGCTCGTCATCTCAGCATAGGCCGACAGCTCGAATACGGTGTCCCATACCACCATGCCCGGCTCACAAGTTTCGGTTGCTCACTGGTCACTACGAGAAGGCTCATCACCCCAGCGTAGGCCGATAACTCGACCATGGTATCCCATACCACCTTACCTAGCTCATGAGTCTTAGCGGATCGTGGTACCATGGTTAAAATGGATCTTTACATTAGTAAGTGGTACCTTAGATTCAAGCAGTAATGTCCATACATGGTAAACACACAATAGGCTAATCGGTTTATTAGACAAGTTCAATTGGTACGAGCGCACACTGACTTAATCGAGATGGAGCGCATAAGTACTCCACGTGGCTTAACCACTGTCGACAATCGTCGTACGACCTGGATTCATTGGATATATCAAATATGGTGAGACTAATTCGACCACTCTAACTGTAACTGTTACCGATTGCCTGGATTACGTTGTAGTCCCAATCTTACTCAGATGTAGCCTATAAATATATGTGATAATCATATCAGCATTTGATAAACAATTCAAGTGAATTTCTCATGTAAGGATTTCGCCAAACACATTGAGCATGTTACTAAATATATGCATTTGATCCATAAATCGTGTAGTCGAAATTAAGATTACATGAAGGAAACTATACATATGGATAAGGTAATTGGGGATCCTATCTCAATACCCATATTAAATACAATTCATCAATAATTTCTCATTTAGGCATTTAATCAAACACTTAGATTACACATTACCAAATACATAGACTAGATTAGTTACGATATATATTATGGTAAATCCTTATACGAAGAGATCATAATACATACGACAAACATGAATCCTAGATTTATAATCATGACAAGCACAAATCACAGTTTCATGTTCATTCAAACATTCAACAAACACATGGAATGCATCTTGTATTCAACATAGTTCACACATGCATAATATATCGAAAATGTCGTAACTAAGATCATATGGCAGCAATCAAGTCAGACATAAATCATTAGCTGACATTGAAAGCCTTGAAAACCATAACCTAAATGTTTATAATCCGCACCTTTTGTCGGAATACTCGATTCAGACTCAGTTCAAACACTACGTTCCCGAATACAGAACCATGGGTACTTAAACCATGAAATAGGTTAGCTAGTTCACCAATTACTCAATCCGGATTTCTAAATCAAGATTAGGGTTAAGATTTCTTACCCAAATCATAAACAAAACAGATTGGTTAGCTAGATGGAAAGGTGATTCAGTGCGTGTAGTTGTGGGAGAGAAACATGGCAACGATCTCCACAACTTTCACATCTCTCCTCACACTTTTCTCTTCTTTTTTCTCTTCTCTCTCCTAGTGTTTGGAGTAAATTCGTATGAAATAGAAATAGGGTGGTTTAAGGGCTTTATATAGGCCCAGAACTGGTGCAAATGGCCCCAGGGCCATGATATACTTAATTTATAACCTAAGGGTGTCTGTTTTTGACAAACTGGGCTCGTAGGATTGCCCATTACTCACCTACCTCAGAGAGTAAGTTCCCTAACAATGGATCTATGCCAGGATGTGATTTCAGCGTGATTGGATAGGCCGATCGACCGTGAAGGACCTGTGTCAGATCAATGGTCATCCTTAGTCGATCGGGGCCACAAGTACACGGATATGAGCAATGAAATTTCCCTTATCCATGGATGAAGTTGGGTTAGAAACTGACAGTGTAAAATCCTCAATTTTGCGCATAAGCGAATGACCTAATTTACTTAAGTTCCAATACATTTTCTAAAGATATTCGCGTTTCTCACACACTTCGCTCAGGGCTCAAGTTGTGCATTTCGGGATATAATTTGGGCTCGATTCCTGAAATGGTCTTCAAGCCCACTAGGACGATCATAACCATATAGTTTCGTAGTCATCGGACTTTCGACGTGCAGTCAAAGTCCGATATAGAGTTTCGATGTGCTCCCAAGAGCAATAGGCTTTTGGGATTTTTCCTAAGTTTTAAAGCAGTGTAAGTTAGTAATTTTGATGGTTTTGGGTCTTGCCATTTGTATAAATAGTAGTTCGAGTTAAATCCACCGATTAATTCAGTGAGTAACTAATTAATTTTCGCTTAAATTACGGTAGGGTACGGTCCTGAAGGATTTCTGCCTGAGGTGGTACTCGGGTCTTTGTATGGATTTTTTCGAGACTTTATAGCACAGTATTTCTCAAAAATTGACGTACAGTCTGGGTATCATCAATTGTGCATTAAGAATGAAGACATGCAGAAGACAACATTTAGATCCAGTTTTGGGCACTACGAGTTCCTCGTGATGCCATTTGGGCTTACAAATGCACCGGCCGTGTTCATGGACCTCATGAACTGGGTGTTTCGATCGTATCTGTATGATTTTTCATTGTATTTATAGATGACATTTTGATATACTCCAAGAGTCGAAAAGGCTATGACGAATACATGTGAGCAGTCTCCAATACTCTTAGGAAGAATCAGTTATTTGCTCTGTACCGAAAATGCGACTTCTGGAAGGAAGAAGTCAAGTTTTTCGGACACGTGGTATCTAGAAATATGAGTGAAGATGCTACATATGTATTACGACTAACTCGTGTTCTAGATAGAAAGGAACAGGTGTTATGCAACAAAGTTATCCTACTAGTGAAAGTATTGTGGACACACCATACTGAGGAAGAGGCTACTTGGCAAACAGAAGCCAAAGTCCGTAAGAACTACCCTCAGATCCTCGAGGAGTATGAAAAAGTACTAATTTCGGGGATGAAAGGGGGTAAATGTAATGTATCGGAAAAATTCGTACAAAGACCCGAGTACCACCTTAGGCAGAAAGTCTTAAGGACCGTATTCTATAGAAATTTAGGTAAAAATTAATTAAGTGCTCAGTGAATTAATAGGTGGATTCAACTCGAACCACTATTTATACAAATCGCAAGACCCAAAACCACCAATACTGCTATCTCAACACTACTTTAAAACCTAGGAAGAATCCTAAAAGCTTGTTGCTCTCGTGAGCGCATTGAAACTCCGTATCGGACTGGGACCACACGTCGAAAGTCCAATGACTGCAAAACTATGGGGTTATGACCGTCTTATTGGGCTTGACAACCATTGTGGGAATCGAGCCCAGATTATGTCCAAAAACGTACAACTTGAGCCCTGAGCGAAGTGTGTGAGAAACGTAAATATCTTTAGAAAACGTAATGAAACTTAAGTGAATTGGGCCATTCGCTTACGTGCGGAATTGAGGATTTCAGAACATCAGTTTTTTGCCAAAGTTCACCCATGGATAAGGAAAATTTCACTGCTCATATCCGTGTACTCGTGGCCCCGATCAAGTAAGCATGACTGTTGATCTGACACAGGTCCTCTATGGCTAATCGGCCAATCCAATCATGCCGAAATCACATCCTGGCATAGATCCATTGTCAGGAAACTTACTCTGTGACGTAGGTGAGTAATGGACCTCTCGATGAGCCCCGTTTGCCAAAAACAGACACCCTTTGGTTATAAACTATGTATACCATGGCCCTAGGGCCATTTACATCAGTGCTGGGCCTATATATAGCCCTTAAACCACCCTATTTCTATTCCATACGAATTTGCTCCAAACCTTAGGAGAGAGAAGAGAGAAAAGAAGAGAAAAGAGTGAGGAGAGAAGTGAAAGGTTAGGAGATTGTTGCAGTGTCTCTCCCACCACTACACACACCGAATCGCCTTTCCATCTAGCTAACCGATCTATTCGGTTATGATTTGGGTAAGAAATCCTAACCCTAATCTTGATTTAGAAATTTGGATTGAGTAATCGATAAACTAGCTAACCTATTTCATGGTTTGGGTACCCGTTGTTCTATATTCGGGAACGTAGTGTTTGAACCGAGTCTAAATCGAGTATTCCGATGGAAGGTGAGGACTATAAACGTTTAGGTTATGGTTTTCATTACTTTCATTGTCAGCTAATGATTTTTGTCTGACTTGATTGCTGCCATATGATCTTAGTTACGGCATTGTAGATATATTATGCATGTGTGAACTATGTTGAATACAAGATGCATTTCATGTGTTCGTTGAAATGTTTGAATGAGCATGAAATTGTGATTTGCGCTTGTCGTGACTGTAAATCTAAGATTCATGTTTGCCATATGTATGATGATCTCTTTGTGTAAGGATTTGCCATAATATATGTCATAATTAATCTAGTCTATGTATTTGGTAATGTGTAGTCCAAGTGTTTGATAAAATGTCTAAATGAGAAATTATTGATGAATTATATTTAATAAGGGTATTGAGATAGGATTCTCAATTATCTTATCCATATGTATAATTTTCTTCATGTAACCTTAATTTTGACTACGTAATTTATGTATGAAATGCAAATGTTTGGTAACATGTTCAATGTGTTTGATGCAATGCTTAAATGAGGAATTCACTTAAATTATTTGTTAAATGATAATATGATTATCACATGTATTTACATACTACATTTGAGTAAGATTGGGACTACAACGTAGTCTAAGCAATCGGTAACAGTTCTTGTTCGAGTTGCCGAATTAGTCTCGCCACATTTGACACATTCAATGAATCTGAGTCGTACGACGATTGTCGACAGTGGTTAGGCCATGTGGGGTGCCTATGCGCTCCATGTCGATTAAGTCAACGTGTGCTCATACCAATCGAATTTGTCTAATAAATCGATTGGCTTATTGTGTGTTTACCATATATGGACATCACTGCATGAATCTAAGGTACCACTTATCAATGTAAAAGCCCGTTTCGACCATGGTACCATGATCTGCTAAAACTCATAAGCTGAGCATGATGGTATGGGACACCATGGTCGAGCTGTCGGCCTACGCTGGGGTAACGAGCCTCCTCATAGTGACCAGTGAGTAACCCAAACTCGCGAACTGGGCATGGTGGTATTGGACACCATGTTCAAATTGTCGACCTACGATGGGGTGACGAGACTCCCCGTAGTGATTGTGAGTATAAACTCTTAAATTGGTCTATTTACTGCTTTACATTATGGGTGATGCCCTACAACTTGCCTATCGTATGTGATTACCTAGGATTGACGACCCTAGATCAATCCTTCGGTTTGGGTTATGATATAAAGGGAGGTACCTTACCTTCCCAAATATGCCGTATGAATAAGCTTAATTAAGTACTTGGCTAACACGACCATGTTCCGCATTGCATGTGCTTTGGCAAGGAAGTTGCACTTTAGGGAGGTTGTCATGCATGAACTTGGTTATTAGAGTCACTTGTGAGGGAGCTTCGTGCGAGGGCATGCATCATTACTGCATTCCATCCCTGCATTAACAAGAGTAGTTAGGGAATGATTGTTGTACTGCTTTATCATTACTGCTTGATTGACTTGATAATAAGTTAACCTTTGCCTTATAATACCACTAAGTTAATCACTCACTCCCACCCTGGGATGGTGTTTTAAAACACCAACCTGACTCTGTTGTAAGCTGAGTTGGACTTCATAGATGAGGAGGAGGAATTCTCCTATGTTCAGCTATCAGGGGGGTCTATGTAGGCCTCGTGCTGATTCGACAGGATTACAGGGTCACATAGATTAGTTGGATAGCTACATTTTAACATTTTATATATTTTGAAACAAACCTTGTATATATTAAACCTTGTTAGATCATTATACTCTGGAGGTTGTGAATCACTTACTTATTTCAATACATATACTTCAGACTTCCGCTTTCTTAATTACGTTATCTTTGGAGTATGATATGTTATTTTAGTATAATCTCACTCATGTTTAATACATTGATATGGAGAACATTTAAACATCATTATCCATGTTGCATAAGTGATGTACGGAATCTCAGGAGTTGAGCTTTGCTCGACCCTCGAAATCCAGGGTGTTACATACACCATCCATGCAGTTTTCCTGTTCATTTCAGGTCCTTAGAGCTAGACAAATCTAGTAAATTAGGACTGTACAGCAGCAACAGAACCATCCAGATTGTTGACCATCTAGATGGCAAAGAAACACAAATATCAGCTTGTTGTGAAGCTGGTGAGCCACACCCACCTGATGTATTTGTTTTAACCACTCGTGTGAGACCCACATGTTGTATGGCTTATACCCACTCCGTCCGTACATGGGACGTGGACCCACTGATGAACGAGTGAATTCACACCGTCCATCTAGGCTCCCAGGCCACAGGCTGGGAGATGTAGCAAATCCAAATCTTATGTGGAGCTCATAGTCCACACATGGGACCACTTGATATAGGTGTTTTATCCACCGTCCACACGTGTGGACCTGATATATGGGATTTTTTCTAGGTTTTAAATCATTGTTGAGTTAGCAATTTTGATGGTTTTGGGTCTTACCATTTATATAAATAGTGGTTCGAGTTAAATCCACTAATTAATTCAGTGTGTACGTAATTAATTTTCGCCTAAATTATGGCAGGGTACGGTCCTTAAGGATTTCTGTCTGAGGTGGTACTTGGGTCTTTATATGGATTTTTTCGAGACATTACAATCTACCCCCCCTTAAAGAAAAATTTTGTCCCCAAAATTATTACCTTTTCATACTCCTTGAGGATCTGAGGGTAGTTCTTACGGACCTCGGCTTATATTTCCCAAGTAGCCTCTTCCTCAGTGTGGTGTGTCCACAATACCTCCATGAGTGGGATAACTTTTCTGCGTAGCACTTGTTCCTTCCTTTCCAAAACACATGTTGGTCGCAACACATAGGTAGCATCTTCACTCAGCTGTACTTGCTCCCATTTGATAATATAGGAAGGGTCAGGAACATATTTCTTCAACATTGATACGTGGAACATGTTGGGAATACCCGCGAGTGGTGTGGGCAAAGCGAAGCGGTATGCCACCACACCCACTCGGTTTAAAATCTAAAATGGGCCAATGAATCTCGGCGTGAGTTTCCCTTTCTTACCAAATCAAAGGACTCCCTTCATTGGGGAAACTTTCAGGAATACGTGGTCCCCAACGTCGAATTCTAGCTGTCTCCGTCTTGTATTGGCGTAACCTTCTGTCTACTCTGGGATGTAAGAAGTCAACGCCTGATGATGTCGATCTTCTTTGAGGTCACCTGTACTAAATCTGGGCCAACCAAACTCTTCTTGCCAACCTCTGCCCAACAATGTGGGGCTCGACATGGGCGCCCATACAAAGCTGCTTCATAGGGAGCCATGCCAATGCTTGTTTGGAAGATATTGTTATCAACAAACTCGGCATAGGGGAGACTATCATCCCAAATGTCTTTGAAATCAAGCACACACACTCGTAACATATCTTCTAATATCTGATTTACCTGTTGTCTGCCCATCAGTCTATGGGTGGGACGCAGTATTGAACTTCAATTTCACTCCCATTGCTTTTTAGATTCGAGTCAAGAAGATAGACGTGAATCGCGTGTCTCGATCCGATACAATCTCCATAGGAACTCAATGTAGCCATACAATCTCCTTGATGTACAACTTGGTTAAATCATCTGCTGAGTTTGAAACTCTAATCGGGAGGAAATGGGCCAATTTCGTCAATCGGTCCATAATCACCCAAATGGAGTCATGCCCCTTTCTTGTCTTCAGTTACCCGGAAATGAAATCCATAGATATGAAATCCCACTTCCATTCAGCTATGGCATGAGCTGAAGTAAACCAGGAGATCGGTGATGCTCGGCCTTAAACTACTGGCATGTAAGACAACGGGATACATAATCTGCTATTTGGGCTTTCATATTGTCCCACCAGTATGAATGTTTCATGTCTCGATACATCTTCGTACTACTCGGATGAATCACCATCTTTGAATTGTGAGTGGCTTCTAGAAATTCCCTTATCAAGTCATGGAGATTCGGGACGCATAGGCGGCCACGATATCGTAAACCTCCATCCAAGCCAACTCTCCATTTAGATCCTTCGCTGTCACTTGCTCGTTCTTTCATCTTCACCAACAGTTCATCTTCTTTCTATGCCACAATGATTCGGTCATCAATAAGTGGCTGCAAGTGGAAGTGTGCAACGCTCTCGAACGACTCCTCTACTGTAAGCTTCTGTTCAAAGTCTCGGACAAACTCTACCATATTCCACTCTTCTATCATCAGCGGTGCTGCAAATTCTATTATCTTCTTGCGGCTCATCGCATCAGCCACCAGGTTAACCTTGCCAGGATGGTAGGAGACCTCAAACTTGAAGTCTTTGAAGGTCTCCATCCAACGTCGTTGCCTCATATTGAAGTCTCTCTGAGTAAAGATGTACTCAAGGATTTTGTGATCGTAAAAGAGCTCGAACTCTTCTCCGTAGAGGTAATATCTCTAGAACTTTAATATGAAAATGACTGCCGCTAATTCCAGGTCGTGCGTAGGGTAGTTTTCTTCGTGTTTCCTCAACTATTGCGATGCATAGGCAATCACTCTATCCTTTTGCATAAGCACACAACCCAAACCGACACGTGATGCATCGGTGTATACAGTATATCTGATCCCTTGCTCTGACAATACTAACATGGGTGCGGACGTCAGCTTGTCCTTTAGTTCCTAAAAGGCTGCTTCTTCTTTCTCATTCCAGTAAAACTTAAGATCTTTTCGAGTGAGTTGAGACGACGGTCTGGCTATCTTGGAAAAGTCTTTAATGAATCAGCGATAGTAGCCAGTAAGTTCGAGGAAACTCCTCACTTCGGTAATGAAGCTGGACTGCTCCCTGTCTTATACTGCGGTCACCTTGGCAAGGTCCACGGCAATTCCTTCCTTGGACACTACGTGTCCCAGAAACTTGACTTCTTCTTTCCAGAAGTCACATTTCCAATACTGAGCAAATAACTAATTTTTCCTGAGAGTATCAAAGATTGCTTGTAGGTGTTCTTCGTGATCTTTCCGACTCTTGGAGTATATCAAAATGCTATCTATAAACACGATGACGAATTGGTACAGATATGGCCAAAACACCCGGTTCATGAGGTCCATGAACATGGCCGGTGCATTTGTAAGCCCAAATGACATCACGAGGAACTCATAGTACCTAAAACTAGTTCTAAATGTTGTTTTCTATTGGTCTTCATTTCTGATGCACAAATGATGATACCCGGACTGTAGGTCAATTTTTGAGAAATAATGTGCCCCTTTTAACTGGTCGAACATGTTATCTATCCTGGGTAGAGGATACTTGTTTTGACAATGACGTGATTCAGTTTACGATAATCAATACACAATCGTCGCGATCCGTCTTTCTTCTTTACAAACAACACAGGTGCTCCCCAAGGAGATACGCTCGGTTGTACGAAACCCGAATCTAAAAAATCATCAATCTGTCTCCTCAACTCCACCATTTCACATGGAGGGATGCGATGCGTCGGTAGAGAGATAGAGGCACCCAGCACTAGGTTGATGGTAAAATCGATCTCGCATTGAGGAGGTAGCCCAGGAATCATTCTGAACACGTCCATGAAATCTTGGACGATAGGCGTGTTCCCAAGTGTCAGACTATCAAAATTTTCTAACAATGAGGCTTAACAACAAATGTGATGAAAACAACTGACCTGAACAGGGAAGGTGAGGATCGTGCCCTCGGGTCCATGGGTATCACCAATCTAGGATCACAGTTGATCTCTACCTTCATTTTGGTGAGCCAATCCATAGCGAGGATGATGTCATAATGATATATTGTGGTGACAATTAGGTTAATACACACCACCCTGCCCCCTAAGTCTATCAGGCAACCCTTACATAGCTTAGTGGCGTCTGTGAAGGTTCCAACAGCTGCAATGACTCTCACCCCAACTATAGGGGTAATATTCAACCCTAACCGCTTGACTGTAGAGTATGATATCATTGAAATAGTGGACCTAGTGTCCACCAATAAAAATATGGGTGTACATTGAATGTGGGTAGTGACTTCAAAGGCTAAAGACACTACAGTTGCTGACTCAGATGCTTCAGCTGCAAGTGCATGTACACACGCTTGTTGTGGATGATTAGGTTATGCTGCCATAGGTCATTGAGATGGCCTGTTTTAGGATACGAGAGGTTGGTTGTACGGCTGTGCTGGTAGCTTAGATCATAGAGGTGGAGCCGAAATAACTTGTTGTGGCTGGCGGTTGATGTTCTGAGGGGGAGGTAAATTTTCACATGACCTCTTGCTGAGGAATGGTCGGTTCTGCAATTCAGGCTGAGGCCTTGGGTCCATGGGCATACGTGTCTGGGACAATCTGTCTCCATCCTGCTTAGCTCGCAGGGACATGTTTACTAGCTCAGCATAGTCGGGAATGCTAGCGTAACACATCTTAGTGCGGATATCAGGCCGTAAACCCTCTAAAAATTGCCACATCCTCATCGGCTCATCTGATAGGATCAATGGAGCATATCTGCTAACCCCATGAAGCAGTTCTTATATTCAGCCATTGTCATCCTCCCTTGTCGAAGGCGAAGAAATTCACCATCCTTTTCATTATGGTAAGTGAGGGGGAAGTACTTTCCATCGAAACGAGTTTCAAACGCATCCCACGTCCACATATATCCTGTTGGGGACGTCCATAGGATGCTGTCCCACCAAAGACTAGCCTCCTTCTTAAACATATATGTAACAAGTTTCACTTGCTCTGACTCCATACAGTGCAATGGCTTTAGCATCTTGGATATACGATCTAACCAATACTCTGCCTCCTCAGGTCGGTGAGTACCCATAAATGTAGGAGGGCAGAAGTGCTGAAAGCACACAAATAGGCCACTGGCAGTCATAGTCCCAGTGGGCTGCATGGGTGGCATGGACGGGACTGTATTCATGTTATGGGCAATGGCCTTTATAATAGTGGTAAAAAACTGTTATTGTTGCTGCATCATGAGCATCATCTGCTCCATCTTATTAAGAGGAGGAGCTACCTGAGGTATGTCTGGCGTCGACGAAGATGCATGGTTCTATCCCAGAACCGGTCATGCATTTAGTGTTGGCCCATTGGTGGGGCCAATGGTCGGCTGTGAATCCGGCATAGTCTCAATATCCGAGCCCAAACTGGGGTCCGTATGGTTATTGCTCAGGGGAGGTACCCCATCAATCTATCTGCCAAGTGCGAGACGTGCTATATTCCTAGTGTTTTTAGGAGGCTTCCCTATATACAACATAGGGTGCAACATGTGTAAGATTAGGATAATATTACCCACCTTTCCAAACATTCTACACATTCCAAATCAAAGAAGCTTCATGCATTTTATTTAGTCAAAACTTGTCATAATACATGAGATGTAGTATTACATGAATTATGACAGAAAATGCATGTGAGCTAATTTAGCAAAATCTTTAACACTAACTACTCTAACATCCAACTAAGCCAACTAGGGCTATTACATAGAAAAGCAAGAAACAAAGAAAACCAGATGACAACAGCAACACATGACTAGTCCTCTGACTCTGGTGAAGGTGGAGGTGCACCTTATCCTACATACAACACAGGAGGGCCTTCAAGGTGCGGGACATTTTCTTGAATTTTTGTTTCAGATAGGCCTGATTCTCTTTGAACTCCTGTCTCAGGGTAGCCTGGTTCTCTTCAATCCTGGTCATGCGGGCTTCTAAGGTAGCTCAGTCATGGTGGTCTTCATGTGCAGAAGGAGGTTCCCCATCTGAATCTTGGGCCTCCTCTACCTCTTCTTGCTCTTCCTCCTCACTTCCTTCTTCATCCTTACTGCTTTCTTTCTCACCGCCTTCTTCCCCTTCATTTCCTTCCTCATCTTCACTTTCATCTTCCTCTTCACTTTCTTCTTCTATTTCATCCCCATACTCATCGAGTCGGGCTTGATGTTGCCTAGGGCCGATCCCTATATTGTTAAGTTTGGTCTCACTGATGAAGTGGATGGGCACAAGATTATCCATATTAAGTCTGAAGTTAAAGTTGCGAGCAATCTTGTAGATAAGTCGGCCGAATGGGAGTGAGGCATCTCCCCAAGTAGAGCGTGCAGTCCTGATTATCTGTGACAAGGTAAAAGTAAGCAGGCATAGCTTGTCTCCCCGTCCAGCTCTGTACAGGAAGTCCACCATAAGGTGAGTGTATTCTGTATGGTTACTCCACCTAGGATACATATTGTACGTGCATATGTGGTGGAGTAGGTGGAAGTCTGCCATCATCTTAGTCGATGTGAGGCTATTGTCTTGCCTCCGATGAGCCAGTCGGTCACAAAGAAAATGTGTGCGGTGATTTTCTCTCGTTTACTAGTGAGATGAGCTGCACTTGCATGTACCACACCATGCTTAATTCCCATAATACGGGCCATCACATCCACATCGACTATGGCTTCCTGCCTTCCTAAAGGGATAGTAAACTGAAGAGGCTCCAGTAGTGGGTTTCGTATGTGGGCATAGAAGGCTCGTATGGTGCCTTCACTTGCATGAGCCTTCCCTTCAAACATGGGGCCCCACCCGGTCTCCAACAAAAGGTCAATAACCGGATAGAATCCAAATAGTTTCTCATCAACATGAGCTTCAAATTTGACTTTGCGGTTAAGATACTTACCAAGTCCGGTGCCTGCTGGTAGAGATCTTTTGAGTGGGATTTGAGGATCGAGATCCCGTTTTGATATTCGCTCTCGCTCAACACTTGTACTAGCCTTAGCACTCTCCTTCTTCCTTGAGCGGCTTGGACAGCTTGGCCCAGCCTCATCCGCGGCCGCTCTTCTCTTTTCCCTAAGGGAAAAAAGCGTTGAGATTGAGAAAACGGCGGTGACAAGCTCAAAGAGATCCATGGAGATGAAAAGGTTTGAGAGTGAAGTGGATTTGAGAGTATGGGAAATATGAGATAGAAAAAGAGGATTCTTATGCTCAAATAAGTGGAAATAAGGAAGATGGAGAGGCGAAAATGGTAGTTCTGAGAGAATGGTGGAAGATGGGTTTGAAATGTAGAAGAAAAGGGAGCTTTGAGTGTATAGAATGGGGATTTGAGAGAGAAGATGGGGGTTTGGAGGGTTTAAAGGGTTTGAAATAGGATGGAATGAATAAAGGGAGAAAGTGAGGGGTTATTTAGGTGGTCCCACACGTGGGAGGGCCTCACACAAACAGTCTGACGGCAGTGCGCGCCACTACCACAGTGTCACCTTGGCCCGCTGTGGAGTTGGGTGATGCGCCGCCGCCTAGGCGGTGCCGCCGCGCCCCCTTGGGGTGTCTGGGGGTGGCTCCGCACTGGGGTGGTGGCCACCCCCTCCCGAGATGCCGAATACGAGTGGGGGACCCCCTAGGTCCCACGATATTTCGCGGTTTGGGCCCCTATGCCTATAAGGTCCACTTTTGGCATTCACTAAGTGCGTATTCACACCTTTTGTCCCATTTTCATTTTGGAATTTGCCGACTTATGGTTCAAACTCGTCGATCGACGGCCTAGAGGTGATTTGGGTCACTGCACGTGATCCAAGTCCCTCAGGTATTCGCTGGGAACTAACTTACATCATTTTATTTCGCCCGTCGGTGAAACTTGGAATGCTAATGTGGTTTCTAAATTTTATCGCTCCCTTCCTAAGTCAGAGTGCGTTTAGAGTGCGTCATGTTACCTATAACCCAGGTCCATTTTAAACCAAATCATGCTCTGCTACCAACTTGTAACGCCTCGAATTTCAAGAGTCGACCAAAGCTCTACCCGCGATCCAAGGCATCACTTATGCAACATGGATAATGATGTTTAGATGTTGTCCATATCAATGTATTAAACATGAGTGGGATTATACTAAAACAACATATCATAGTCTAGATATAATTAAATTTAGTAGGCGAAAGACTAAAACATACATATATATATATATATATATATATATCTGAACAGGTAAATGCTTTACAACCTCCAGAGTATGATTATGTAGCCGGCTGAATAAGTACATGTATTCTTTCAAAATAGGCAAAATATCAAAATGTAAGTGTCCAACTAATCCATGTGCCCCTACATCCTATTAAATCAGGATGAGGTCTACATAGACCCGCCTGATAGCTGAACATAGGAGAATTCCTCCTCATCATCTATGAAGTCCAACTCAACCGCATAGACTTCATCATCACCTACATCTACAACAGAGTCTGGTTAGTGTTTTAAAACACCATCCCAGGGTGGGAGTGAGTGATTAACTCAGTGGTACTATAAGGCAAAGATTAACATGTTATCAATTCAATCAAGTAATAATGATAAAGCAGTGCAACAATCATTCCCTAACTACTCTTATTAATGCAGGGATGGAATGCAGTAATGATGCATGCCCTTGCACGAAACTCCCTCACAAGTGACTCCGTCATACCCCAAACTTGGAAAATGGACTCACAAAATTTCCAATCGCTGAATCTAGCACTGACAACCTCCGTAGTGCCCCATTCTCGCCTCCCGGCATCATATGCCAGATTCAAATCTTGGGATCCTACAAGGAGGATTTCAGTATGATTTTTTTTTTTGTAATGGAGCATAACCACAAGCATAACTAAGTCACAAAACAACATCACCACATATCCACTATATCAAAAACTTTAAGTATAATGCAGAAAGGGAAAATACAAGGTGATCAAAAGGCTCAAAATAATCTGATGCGCGCTCTTGCCTCAGCGCTGCTGCGATCCAACGCCACCTGCACGCAACGGTCATGCATAAGCTTACAAAAGCTTAGAGGGTGGTGTAAGTGTGTGCACAAGATAAGTGCCAAGTATACAATATTAGAGTAATGCAGAAATATGTGGGAAAGTCCATGAAGACAATCAACTGTACCAAAGCTATGTGATGCAAAGCATGAATGCTATTGACCATACCAAGACCATGCGATACGAGGCTTATGTAGTCAAATGTCATATATGATATGTAATACAAGCATGCCAATCCTCATCAAGTACATATATCAGTACAGTTTATCTCTGTGATATCACCAAGGTCAAGTACACTCTACACTGACTGCCGCCTCCCTAGCAGCACAGCCTAGCAAGCGGAATAGACCACACTATTCGCATGACCAGTAGTTTGCCAATACCTACCTGGCTCATCGATAACGGACTCATTTGTGAGCTAGTCAAATACAGCCTAACTTACAACCCCCTCACTGGGGTGGATAAGGCCACACCCCCTTCTAATTGACCACGACACAGTGGGAGACGCGACCTACTGGTATTTGGCACTCGGGCGCTCGTGTATCCAATCGGTCTAGACATTTGAGCATCTCCTGGTACCAAAAGGGTTCTAAGATTATCACCTAAGTGCCCATAATGCTAAAGCCAATATTTTTGGTATCCAATCTGGCCATCCACGATATGCCTGTGGAGGTCACGACCTTGATGTCGCTAGGGTGTACAATGATCATGTCACACATATATGAGATGCATGAGTCACACCATCAAATCATGCAGTAATCCTACACATACTGCGCACTCATGTGAGGCACTCCATCTCATATGGAGTTCCGTAAATGTCTCGGCCCAATGGCTTATGCTATGATCAAACGTTCCTCATATCAAGCATACATATGATCCGTACGAGCATGAATCATGGAGTTATACTAAGTATGTTATATGGTGATGAACTATCCTTTCAGTGAAGATGGGCCTATTAATGGGCCCTAGGGAGAGTCATAATGCGGACATTTAACCAACATTATCCTTACAATGTGGACGTCAAACCAGCATTGCTCCCAAGGCTCGACCCGTTATAAACATCATTATATACACCATAGTGAAATCACACATTGCAATGGACCTATATACATCCCACTGGGCCTTAAATACATCAAAATGGGTTGTATCACATGGGCCTTATATTCATCAAGTGGGCCGCATCAATGGGCTTCACTAATGGGCCTTATGTACATTGCAATGGGCCATAACCCATGGGCCTTGAATACATCACGATGGGCCGCATAACATGGGCCTCACATACATCAAGGTGGGCCTCAACGGAAGGCCATAAATACATCAAGATGGGCCTTAACACATCCCCAAAAAGAATCATATTTGAAGGATCATTTGGACCATACCACAATTAGTAATGTAGATAATAATTTTCACGGTTAAATAAATGACAGGGCCCACTATAAACTTTATTTTAAACCCAATCTCATTGTAAGGTCTTAAAGACCTGGATTAAGAGGGAAAACAATTTCCCTATTGATCCAGAACTTCTGTGACCCGATTGGATTTCAAAGATAGACGTTCAATTCCCACTATTTTTGGTAGTGTGGTCCACCTGATCCTAGATTTGTCTTATTTTTAGCCTCAAGCCTTAAGACGAGTTTGCCAAAAGGTTGGATGGTTTGGATGTAACACATGCATCAGGGTGGGTCCCATTGGGATGGACGACAAAGATAAAGTACAAACCCCATGGTGGGGTCCACACTGATGGAAGGTGTGGATACCACATATACATCATAGCAAGGCCCACCGTCCAGCTATCTGGATGGTGGAGTGAACACATACATCATGGTATGGCCCACCGTCCAGCCATCTGGATGGTGTGGACCAAACATATATATCAAGGTGCGGTCCCATGTGGAGCCCACCATACCATTAACTTCCATCCAATTTGTTGGTAACGTCACACGGACCAGAAAATGAGAAATTTTTTTTTATAATGATCCAAAACTTCTGTAACCACACAAGGGTTTCATTGACAGACGTTCAATCCACTGTTTCCTGTGACATGGGCCACCTGAGTTCCCTACACGGCTGATTTTTAGGGGGGCCCACTGCCTAAATGGGGCCCACCAAATGCACGGTGTTAATGTCAACACACATCATGGTGGGGCCTCATGACTGGGACCTAACGGTCCTTGCCTTTTTCCACGCCAGCGCAGTAGCGTGCTACAGCGTCAGCAGCGCTTGCTACTTCTTTTTTTTTTTTTTTAAACTATGTAATTTGGAGGTTTTTCCTAGGTAGGGTTCACATCAGGTGAATCCACCCTATCCATTGGATTTCATAGCTTAAAACAGTCTAAATGAGCCCAATATTCCGCATGTTTTGGTGTACAGAAACATTAGGGTGGATTTCAATGGTAAAAACACTGTTTTTCTATGCTATGGCAGGCCAGATAGTCGTATTGGCTTCATTTTTTAGCTCAATGCCTAAAATGATCTGGGGAACGGGATGGACGGCGTGGATTGGACCCATACATCAAGGTGGGGCCTACATTAGTGGTCCACCCAAGGCTTGTGAATTAAGCTAATATTTATATTATATATATATATTTGCCATCAGTACAACATAGTGTCAGTTAACACTTCACTGTGTAGCCACGTCCAGCATCCCTAGACGCTAGATGGTTTGCGTAACACATATTTAAGGTGGGCCCCACCCACAGACGTGCTACAAGGGTGGCCCACCAAATGGCTGGATGGTTTGGGTAAGACACATCAAGGTGAGATCCATCCGAGTGGGCCACACAATCACATCATCATATAAAATGGAAAAAAGAGAGGGAGAGAGAGAGAGAGAGAGAGGGACACGTGTGATGGAGGGCTCAGCCACTATGAGCCCTCCCATGCATTTAATCATACATCAAGTGGGTCCCAATACATGTGGGCCCACCAAGTCAAAGATCAATGGTGGAGATTCCTTCTCCTCCAAAATGGAAGGTCTAGATGACCTCTATTCTTACAAGAAAAATAAACATCATGATGGGGTCCTTGGAGAATGGCCCCATCATGGAATGATCATGAGAATCATAGTGGGGCATCAGCCACATCTAGGGTCCAAAGCGAGATCCATACCATCAATCGATAGGACCCTCTTGGCCCATCATCAAAAGAATGAAATCTAGGCCTATGGAAACACCCATTGTCTTCTCTTTGCTCCCTTGGCTTCCTTTACTCCTTAACTTTGATCCCACCAGAAGATGATGGAGTTTTGATGGTTAAGATGGGAGATGAGAGGGTTAGGAAGTGGCCCACACACAAAATCTTTTCATGGAGGTTGGGAGAGCTTGGACGTTGAAAAATTTAGTGTTTTTGGGTTGCTTGGAAAAGAAGGGAGAAATACGAGAGAGAGAGAGAGAGAGAGAGAGAGAGAGAGAGAGAGAGAGAGAGTAGCTTGGTAGGTAATGATGACTTATAAGAGAGGTATGGGTGGCTAGCAATAAGTGCTTGTAAGAAGAGCTAGGGTGGGGTGGCTAGTAATAAGTGCTTGTACGAAGGGCTAGGGGTAGGGTGGCTATAGCTAGGGTAGGGTGGCTATAACTAAGGTAGGGTGGCTATTGCTAGAATGATGTCATCACCCTCATGATTACCTAGGGATTGGTGCTACATGGGATAGGTGGGTCCCGCAATATACGGTCCACGACCATTATAATGCACGGTCCACATCTTTTGATCTAAGCGTCAGATTAGTGCACGAGACGGGCGTTGGAACCATGGTGATGGCGCGGTCGCTAAGATACAAGTTTCAGGTCAAGCCGACTTTGGTATACAGGACTTGGCTTAGGATCGAGCGCAAACATCGATTATAGGTCATAGGTTGTCGGAATTCGTCAGGAAGGATCGAGGGAATCGACCGAACAGTACGAACTAGGATACGGGCCTTATAGCTCTCCCTACCTAATAAAAATTTTATCTTCAAAATTTATACTACTATCAGAACTAAACATAACTCATAAAGGAATAGAAAACATAACATCGTATATGATCAAAACACAATACAACATACAATCAAACATCGAAAAGATGGGAATAGCGCTCTCGAATCTCTACCTCGAGCTCCCAAGACACCTCATCCACACTATGATGGCCCCACTGCACCTTCACCAAGGGAATGACCTTGGTCCGGAGGACCTGCTCCTTCCGATAGACGATACGAATTGGCTGCTCAATGTAAGAAGCGTCCTCCTAAACCTCAAACGGCTGCCAATCAATAATGGGAATGATGTCTGACCCACACTTACTCAACATAGAGACATGGAAGATGTTGTGGATGCCAAACAACTGAGATGGCAAGGCAAGTCGATAGGCTATGGCGCCAATGCGCCCGGTGATCTCAAAAGGTCCTATGAATCTCGTGGCAAGCTTACCCTTCGCTCCAAAATGAACCACACCCTTCATGGGTGAGACCTTGAGATACACGTGGTCCCCAATGACAAACTCTAAGGGACGACGTTGACGATTAGTAAAATTCTTCTGCCGACTCTAATCTGTGCGCATCCTTTGCCTGATGATGTCTATGACCTCTGATGTCTTCTACACAAGCTTGAGACCTAGGAGACGTCTCTCTCCAACCTCGGTCTAACAACTCAAAGATCTGCACGGTATGCCCTATAATGCCTCAAAAGGAGTCATACTAATAGTCACCTGATAGCTGTTGTTGTATGCGAACTCAGCCAATCTCAGGTACTTGTCCCAACTACTTGAGAAATCGATAATGCAAGCCCGAAGTATATCCCCAAGGATCTAGTTGACCCACTCGGTTTGCCCATCGGTCTCCCATCGGTCTGCGGATGATACGCAGTGCTTAGCTGCAAATCGGTCCCCATCACTCTCTGAAAGCTCTCCGGCAGTGCTCAGCCAATCTCAGGTACTTGTCCTAAAAAAAACTGAGACGTGAACCTCGAGTCTTAGTCAGAAACGATTGAGACTGGAATGCCATGCAGTCTCACAATCTCCTCAATGAATAACCTCGCAAGTCGTTCCAAAGTCCAGGTCACATGAATCGCAAGAAAATGTGCTGACTTCGTCAGACGATCGATGACAACCCAGATGCCATCGTGACCACTCTGAGAATTCAGCAAACTCATGATAAAATCGATGGATACGTGCTCCCACTTCCACAACGGGATGTTCAACGGCTGCAAGGGACCCGAGGGTCTCTGATGATCGGCCTTGACACGTTGACATGTGCCACACTCACCACAAAACTAGCAATCTGATGCTTCATCCTCGCCCAAAAATACTGATGTCATATATCGCGATACATCTTCGTCAAGCCAGGGTGGATAAAGAACCGCGATTGATGTGCCTCGGTCATAAGATCCCTGCGTAACTCAAGAATATCTGGGACACATAATCAACCTTTAAAGTGAAATCCACCATCAGAACCAATCTGTCAATCTGTCTAACTCTCAGATGCTACCTTTGCCCGATAACTCTGCACTAACCCATCTGCCTGCTGAGCCTAGATCACCCTTGCGACAAGAGAGGGTTGAATTGACAGGCTCGATAACTGCACAATAGAAAACTGCAAGCCAATCTCGAAGTTAAATGTAGACACATCCTCCACTCCTAAATCATCATGTGCGCCACCAGGCTTCGTGGCTGATGACTGAGGGCATCCACCACCATGTTCGCCTTGCCTAGGTGGTACTGAAGATCAAAATCATAGTCCTTCAGGAGCTCTATCCAATACCTCTGCCTCATGTTTAACTCGGACTGAGAGAACAGACACTAATCAAGGCTGTCTTCGGGATATCCTCATCCTGGACCTGAACCTGATGATAACTGGACCGTAAGTCTATCTGCGAAAAGAACTGTGCCTCTTGTAGCTGATCAAACAAATCATCGATCCTTGAGAGAGGGTACTTGTTCTTGATCGTAACCTTGTTGAGCCCGCGATAATCTACGCAAAGCCTCAACGAGTCATCCTTCTTCTTCACGAAGAATACCGGCGCTCCCCACGGCGAACTGCTTAGACGAATAAAGCCTAGATTGTGCAACTCCAACGGTGCCATATGATACGGGGCCTTCAAAATGGGTGTGGTACCGGGCACGAGATTAATCTAGAACTCGTGTGTGCCGATGAGGTGGTAACCTCAGAATCTCATGGAACACATTAGGAAAACCACAAATGACCGGCAGTTGGTCAATACTCAAAACAGCTGACTCCTCAACAGCAACCAGCAACAGGAAGGAAAGTTGCACTCCTCTGGGCTCGGCAACAAACTGGAACTCAGGCACGCCGGGTATACAGAACGTGATTGTCCTCGCAGAGCAGTCCAATATGGCATAGTACTCGATAAGCCAGTTCATACCTGGGATGACATCAAACTCGGACATCCGTAATATGAACAGATCAACAGGCAAAAAGATATCCCCAATCAGAACGGTGTAAGACAAGTAAAATCGGTCTATCAGTGCAGTCTTCTCCAAAGGCATCGACACCGAAAGATCCTCACGGCCAGACTCCATCAGCAAACTGGTCGATCAGCAAAAATCATCGGATATAAAGGAATGCGATGTACCAGAATCAAACAACACACGTGCAATGCATATAGAAATAGGGAGAGTACCCTCCACAACTCCTCCCGGTGACTAAGGGTCCTGCTGGGTGGCATAAAATCTGCCCTGGGCCTACTGGGGAGGTATAGGTCCCCTCTGAGGTCTCTGTTAATGCTGCTACCACTGTGGCAGCCTGATCTACTATCTCTGCTATAGTGGCTGCTGCTGTTGTGCTGTCATGGAGGATGATGCAGTGCCCTCGGCTGCTGCTGTTGTGGATGGCGACACTCATGCTTATGATGTCCTGTCCTACCGCACCCAAAGCAAGTACCTGAAACGGTCCCGGAGGTGGTGCTGGGGGTTCCATTGGTGCTCGAAATGCTAGGCGGGTCGTGCGTTGTTGCTGTGGATGATGCTACTGGTGGGAGCTACTAGAGGGCACCTTCCTCTTCTAGTCTCCTCTCTGGTCGCGGGCCCTCTACAAACTGGCCCAATCTACTCGTAAACCTAGGCACTCTACACAATCTGCTCAAACGTCAGAAGCATGTGTCCGACCACACGTCTCCTGAGGGTAGGACGTAAGCTGTTTTAAAAACGGCGGGCCTTTCACCCCTCATCATCAATAAGGTACGTTGCGAATCTTGACAGCTCGACGAAATGCGCCTCATACTAGGACACAGTCATGCCTCCCTGGACCAAGGTCTCGAACTCTAATGCACGCTGCTGTCGAACGTGCTCAAGAAAGAACTTCCTGTCGAACTGGTGTAGAAAGTCCTCACAGGTCCACTCGAAATCGGCCGCTGGCGATCGGGTAACTGATGCCCACCAGTGCTGAGCCTCACCCTGGAGAAGAAATATAGTTAACGGGACCCGCTGTTGGGTCGTACACCTCATAGTGTTAAAAATCTTCTCCAACTCAGAGCGCCATATCTCTATTGCAGTATGGTCTGGCATGCCCCAGAAGCGTGGGGGATCGTGCAGTCAGAAGTCTCTGAAAAGGGCCCTCACGCATTCCTGCTCTTCTTGGGTTGGCGTAACAGCGGGCCGCCCACCTTACCCCTGAAAGATAGCGGTCATTGTTTGCAGCATCTCCTGAAGCTACTCTGCGGTCACGAGTGCTGACGCGTCTGCGTAAGGCTCACACAGGGGAGTGGGAGTTGCTCGGTCACTCTCCTTAGCGGCATGTCCTTCCGAGAGGAATAAGGACCATCAATCTTGAGAATTCTCAAAGGCATAAACATTAAGGGTCTATGTCAAAAAAATTGCTAAGTTATTCAGACTCGGGACCTATTTATTATAAGTTCATAGTAGATATGTGATGTGATCCTCAGGTATTCCCAAGTTATGCACTGATACCAACTTCTGTCACGCCCCAAACTTGGAAAACAGGCTCACAAAATTCCCGATCACCGAATTCGGCACTGACAACCTCCATAGTGCCCCATTCTTGGCTCCCAGCATCATATGCCAGATTCTGATCCTGGGATCCTACAAGGAGGATTTTCAGTATGATTTTTTTTTTGTATTGGAGCATAACCACAAGCATAACCAAGTCACAAAATAACATCACCACATATCCACTATATCAAAAACTTTAAGTACAATGTAAAAAGGAAAAATACAAGGTGATTAAAAGGCTCAAAATAATCTGATGTGCGCTCCTGCCTCAGCGCTGCTGCGATCCAACGCCGCCTGCACGCAACGGTCGTGCATAAGCTTACAAAAGCTTAGAGGGTAGTATAAGTGTGTGTACAAGATAAGTGCCAAGTATACAATATCAGAGTAATGCGAAAATATGTGGGTAAGTCCATGAATACAATCAGATGTACCATAGCTATGTGATACAAGGCATGAATGCTATCGGCCATACCAAGACCTTGCGATGCGAGGCCTATGTAGCTAAATGTCATATGCGAGATACAATACAAGCATGTCAGTCCTCATCAAGTACATATAACAGTACAGTTTCTCTCTGGAATATCACTGGGGTCTAGTACACTCCACATTGACTGCCGCCTCCCTAGCCACACAACCCAGTGAGTGGAATTGACCACACTATCCGCCTGACCAGTAGCATGCCAATACCTACTCGGCTCGTCGATAACAGACTCATGTGCTAGCTCGTCAAACTTAGCTTGGATTACAACCCCCTCACTTGGGCGGATAAGGCAACACCCCCTTCTAACCGACCACGACACAATGGGAGACGCGGCCTACTAGTATTCGGCACTCGGGTGCTCATGTATCCACTCGGTCTAGACGTTGGAGCATCTCCTGGTACTAAAAAGGTTCTGAGATTTTTACCCAAGGACATCCTAAGTGCCCACAATGCTAGAGCGAATATTTTTGGTATCCAATCTGGCCATCCACGATGTGCCTGTGGAGGCCACGACCTTGATGTTACTAGGGCGTACAATGATCATGTCACACATATATGAGATACATGAGTCACACTGTCAAATCATGCAACAATCCTGCGCATATGACACACTTATGTGGGGCACTCCATCTCATAAGGAGTTCCATAAATGTATTAGCCTAATGGCTTATGCTATGATCAAACATTCCTCATATCAAGCATGCATATGATGCATATGGACATTAATCATGGAGTTATACTAAGCATGTTATATGGTGATGAACTATCCTTCCAACAAAGATGGGCCTATCAATGGGCCCTAGGGAGAGTCATAATGTGGACATTATCCTTATAATGTGGACGTCAAACCATCATTGCTCCCAAGGCACGACCCGTTATAAACATCATTATATACACCACGGTGAAATCACACATCGCAATGGACCTATATACATCCCATTAGGCCTTAAATACACAAAATGGGTCTATCACATGGGCCTTATATTCATCAAGTGGGCCGCACCAATGGGCCTTATATACATTGCGATGGGCCATAACCCATGAGCCTTGAATACATCACAATGGGCTGCATAACATGGGCCTCATATACATCAAGGTGGGCCTCAACGGAAGGCCATAAATGCATCAAGGTGGGCCTTAACACATCCCCTAAAAGAATTATATTTAAAGGATCATTTGGACCATACCACAAATAGCAATGGAGATAATAATTTTCATGGTTAAATAAATCACAGGGCCCACTATAAAGTTTATTTTCCACCCAATCTCATCATAAGGTCTTAAACACCTGGATTAAGAGGGGAAATAATTTCCCTATTGATCCAGAACTTCTATGACCCGATTGGATTTTAAAGATAGACATTCAAATCCCAATATTTTTGGTAGTGTGGTCCACCTGATCCTAGATCTGTCTCATTTTTAGCCTCAAGCTTTAAGACGAGTTTGCCAAAAGGTTGGACAGTTTGGATGCAACAAATGCATCATGGTGGGTCCTATAAGGATGGACGACATAGATAAAGTACATACCCTATGGTGGGGTCCACACTGATGGAAGGTGTGGATACCACATATACATCATAGCAAGGCCCACCATCTAGCTATCTGGACGGTGGAGTGAACACATACATCATGGTATGGCCCACCATCTAGCCATCTAGACGGTGTGGACCAAACATATATATCAAGGTGCGGTCCCACGTGGGCCCCCCCATAACGTTAACTTCCATCCAATCTGTTGGTAAGGTCACACAGACTAGAAAAAGAGAAGAAAAAAATAAATTTTATAATGATCCAAAACTTTTGTAACCGCACAAGGGTTTCAATGACAGACGCTCAATCCACTGTTTCCTGTGACGTGGGCCACCTAAGTTCCCTACACGACTAATTTTTAGGGGGGCCCACTGCCTAAATGGGGCCCACCAAATGCACATTGTTGATGTCAACACACATCATGGTGGGGCCCCACTGCAGGGACCCAACAGTCCCTGCCTTTTTTCATGCCAGTGCAGCAGCGCCTGCTGCTTCTTTACTTTTTTTGAAAAACTATGTAATTTGGAGGATTTTCCTAGGTGGGGTTTGCATCAGGTGAATCCACCACATCTGTTAGATTCCATGGCTTAAGGTAGTCTAAATGAGACCAATATTCAGCATGTTTTGGTGTGCAGAAACATCAGGGTGGATTTCAACGGTAAAAACACTAATTTTCTATGCTATGACCCGCCAGATAGTCGTATTGGCTTCATTTTTTGGCTCAACACCTAAAATGATCTGGGGAACAGGATGGATGGTTTGGATTGGACCCATACATTAAGGTGGGGCCTGCATGAGTGGTCCACCCAAGGCTTGTTGAATCAAGCTAATATTTATATTATATATATATATATATATATATTTTATTCCGTTAGTACAACACAGCGTCAGTTAACACTTCAATGTGTAGCCACGTCCAGTGTCCCTGGACGCTGGACGGTTTGGGTAACACATTTAAGGTGGGCTCCACCCATAAACATGTTACCAGGGTGGGCCACCAAATGGCTGGATGGTTTGGGTAAGACACACATCAAGGTGGGGTCCATCTGAGTAGGCCACACAATCACATCATCATATAAAATGAAAAAAAAAGAGAGGGAAAGAGAGAGAGAGAGAAAGAGAGGGACACGTGTGATGGAGGGCTCTGCCACTATGAGTCCTCCCTTGAATTCAATCATACATCAAGTGGGTCCCAATACATGTGGGCCCACCAAGTCAAAGATCAACGGTGGAGATTCCTTCTCCACCAAAATGGAAGGTCTAAATGACCTCTATTCATGTAAGGAAAATAAACATCATGATGGGGTCCATGGAGAATGGCCCCCTCATGGAATGATCATGAGAATCATAGTGGGCTATCGGCCACATCTATGGTCCAAAGCGAGAGCCATACCATCAATCAGTAGGACCCACTGGCCCATCATCAAAAGAATGAAATCTAAACCTATAGAAACACCCACCGTCTTCTCCTTATTCCCTTGGCTTCTTTTGCTCCTTAGCTTCGATCCCAATAGAAGATGATGGAGTTTTGATGGTTGAGATGGGTGATGAGAGGGTTAGGAAGTGGGCCGCACATAAAATCTTCTCATGGAGGTTGGGAGAGCTTGGACATTGGAAAATTTGGTGTTTTTGGGTTGCTTGGAAAAGAAGGGAGAAATAAGAGAGAGAGAGAGAGAGAGAGAGAGAGAGAGAGAGAGTAGCTTAGGTGGCAATGATGACTTGATGACTTGTAAGAGAGGTATGGGTGGCTAGCAATAAGTGCCTGTAAGAAGGGCTAGGGTGGGTGGCTAGCAATAAGTGCTTGTAAGAAGGGCTAAGGGTAGGTTGGCTATACTTAAGGTAGGGTGGCTATAGCTAAGGTAGGGTATCTATTGCTAGAGTGATGTCATCACCCTTATGATTTACCTAGGGATTGGTGTTATATGGGATAGGTGGGTCCCGCAATATGCGGTCCACGACTATTATAATGCACGGTCCGCATCTTATGTTATAAGCGTCAGATTGGTGCACGAGACGCGGCGTTGGAATCGCGGCGATGGCGCCGTCGCTAATATACAAGTTTCGAGTCAAGCCAACTTTGGTATGTAGGACTTAGCTTAGGATCGTGTGCAAATATCGATTATAGGTTGCAAGTTGCCAAAATTTTTTGGGAAGGATCGTGGGAGTCGATGGAACAGTACGAATAGGATACGGGCCTTATAGACTCTGACAACCAAGTCGTGCATGACAACCTCCCCAAAGTACAACTTCTTCACCAAAGCACATGCAATGCGGTGCATGGTTGTGTTTGTTGAGTACTTAATTAAGCTCATTCATATAGCAGGTTTGGGAAGCTAAGGTACCTCCCTTTATATCATTGACCCAATCGAAGGATTCATCTACGGTCGTCAATCTTAGTTATTCACATACGATAAGCAAGTTGTAGGGCATCACCCCTAATGAAAAGCAGTGGATAGGCAAATTCAAGAGTTTATACTCGTGGTCACTACGGGGAGGCTCGTCACCTTAGCGTAGGCCGACAGCTCGAACACAATGTCCCATACCACCATGCCCGACTCATGAGTTTGGGTTGCTCACTGGTCACTATGGGGAGGCTTGTCACCCCAGCGTAGGCTGACAGCTCGATCACGGTGTCCCATACCACCATGCCCGGCTCTTGAGTCTTAGTGGATCGTGGTACCATGGTTAAAACGAGTCTTTTACATTGGTAAGTGGTACCTTAGATTCTAACAATGATGTCCATACATGGTAAACACACAATAGGCCAATCGGTTTATTAGACAAGTTCGATTGGTACGAGCGCATGTTGACTTAATCGACATGGAGCGCATAAGCACTCCACGTGGCCTAACCACTGTCGACAATCGTCGTATCACCCATATTCATCGGACATATCAAATGTGGAGAGACTAATTCGGCCACTCGAACGGGAATTGTTACCGATTGCCTGGACTACTTTGTAGTCGCAATCTTACTCAGATATAATATGCAAATACATGTGGTAATCATATCAGCATTTGATAAACAATTTAAGTGAATTTCTCATTTATGCATTTCACCAAACACATTGAGCATGTTACCAAATATTTGCATTTGATCCATAAATTGTGCAGTTGAAATTAAGATTACATGAAGGAAACTATACATATGGATAAGATAATTAAGGATCCTATTTCAATACCCTTATTAAATATAATTCATCAACAATTTCTCATTAAGACATTTAATCAAACACTTAGACTACACATTATAAAATACATAGAGTAGATTAGTTACGATATATATTATGGCAAATCCTTACATGAAGAGATCGTCATACATACGACAAACATGAATCCTTGATTTATAATCATGACAAGCACAAATCACTATTTCATGTTCATTCAAACATTTCAACAAACACGTAGAATGCATCTTGTATTCAACATAGTTCACACATGCATAATATATCGAAAACATCATAACTAAGATCATATAGTAGCAATCAAGTTAGACATAAATCATTAGCTGACAATGAAAGCCTTAAAAACCATAACCTAAACATTTATAGTCCACACCTTTCGTCGGAATACTCGATTCGGACTCGGTTCAAACACTACGTTCCTGAATATAGAACAATAGGTACCTAAACCATGAAATAGGTTAGCTAGTTCACCGATTACTCAATTCGGATTTCTAAATCAAGATTAGGGTTAGGATTTCTTACCCAAATCGTAACCGAAATAGATCAGTTAGCTAGATGGAAAGGCGATTTAGTGCATGTAGTTGTGGGAGAGAAACACTGCAACAATCTCCCAACCTTTCACTTCTCCCCTCACACCTCTCTTCTTTCCTCTCTTCTCTCTCCTAGGGTTTGGAGAAAATTCGTATTGAATAGAAATGGGATGGTTTAAGGGCTTTATATAGGCCCAAAACTGGTGCAAATGGCCCCAGAGCCATGGTATACTTAATTTATAACCTAAGGGTGCCTATTTTTGACAAACTGGGCTCCTAGGAATTCTCATTACTCACCTATGTCACAGAGTAAGTTCCCAAACAATGAATCTATGCCAGGATGTGATTTCAGCGAGATTGGATAGGCCAATCGATCGTGGAGGACCTGTGTTAGATCAACGATCGTGCTTACTTGATCGGGGCCACAAGTACACGGATATTGTAAGGGCTATGGTTTTATGCTCCTTTGGTTATCAAATTTTGTGGTGCCAAAACATCAATCTATGTCTTGTGTAGCTCATTGGTATATACGATCAAGACATTGCATCACCTCTCTAAACACTTTGCTTTAAGTCAAGAACGAAGAACTACTTCAAACCATTTCAAGAAATGCAAGTACAAGCTATAATGGAAGAAGTGATCTTGTTCAATACCCAAGTCAAGTGTAATTCAAGCTACAAGAAGTACAACTCAAGATTAAGTGTAATTTAAGCTCTAGAAGATCTCAAGCTTAATGTTACATCAAGTAGAGAGATCTCAAGCTTCACAATCTTCAAAGGTCAACTATCATCTAAAGAAATGAAGTCTCAATGATCATACCTCACTTTCAAGCTATGATTGACCATAGATTGACCTTAGGGTAGGTTATTTTGTATACATAATTCAAATTGAATTACTTTACATGTATTTGGATTGTTTTAAGACTAGTCTTGAACTCTATTTGATTAGTCCTAGCACTGGCTCGACCAGTCCAAGAAATTCCAAGACTAGTCTTAAGTTGTTGTA
Organism: Magnolia sinica; assembly: GCF_029962835.1. Taxonomy (NCBI): domain Eukaryota; kingdom Viridiplantae; phylum Streptophyta; class Magnoliopsida; order Magnoliales; family Magnoliaceae; genus Magnolia; species Magnolia sinica. Next base: position 67,001,292 of record NC_080573.1, on the reverse strand, counting down.
AAATTTTAGAATTTTTTGGTTGAGTTACGACCAGTCCAGGACTCTGTTCGATCGGTTATATGAATAGTGCACGACTCGTCCTACGACTAGTCTTGGATCTACGACTCAAATTCCAGCAACTATTCCTGGTTTCTCACGACCATTCGTAGGAAGCTCACGACCAGTCGTGGAGGGCTCACGACCAATCGTGGGCACCCTACGACCAGTCATGAAACAGTTTTATCCGATCGTGCTTAAGATTTCAAAAATCTTTTCTTCTACGACCAGTCGTGGTGTCATCAGGACCAGTCGTAGATGAGATTTCTACAACTATAAATAGAACACGAATTTCAGAGTTTTATATCGAATTTTAAGTGAAATCAATGCATCACTCTAAGATAAGTTTGTGTTCATTTTTAAGCTACTTTGTGTATATTTAATATTCTCTTTTATTAGCTTTATTAATTTGATTTTGTTTCCATATTCCAATCTGAATTGAAAAGAGGATTTGTTGGATTCCTTCTTCTTGGAATCAAAATCAAATATAGCTAGCCCAACTGGTTTAATTTAAAATCAATTAGAACCTAGAACTATTTCAAAATGAGTATTGGACATTGAACTTCCACATTCGAACTTTTATTCCGATTGGCTCTTCTAGGTTGCTACAAAAGGAGAAATCCATGAATTTTATTGTATTGTAAATTTCCTTCATTTTGGTTTTTGTTTGAGATTAAGCCAGAAAAATCTCAATCTAGTGGTTATCTGAGGAGAGCCATGAAAACTCAGAAGTAGGGTTTTTGAATTATGTAAGCCCATTTGAAAGACACAATTGTAAAGGTTTTAGGTGAACCTGTGAAACCTATTTTCATAGTGAACGCTAATATCCCTTGTGTGAGGATATTAGGAGTGGAGTAGCAAGCTGTGTGGCTGTTGTTTAACAGTTGGTGTACACACAGGCGAACCACTATAACTCTTTGTGTTTTGTGGATGTGTGAGTTATATTTCCTATCTTTTATCATTCAAGTTTGTGGAATGTATGTGTGGATGTTAATATTGTAATATTTACATTTCAAGCACTGTGGGGAATGTTGTAATAATTTAGATTTAAATTCTTGCAATTTATTTCAATTCCTTGCTATTTATTTATTCCTCTTCGGTTTGAGTTTTTGATACAAAGAACGTTCTAGAAATAAGGTTGTCCTACCATAAACCCTTGGTTTTTATGGTGTAAGGTTGTCCTTAGAACAACATTTGTATCAACCTCTTAATACTTGTTTATTGAGGTTGTCTTTCATTTCACCATTGTGAATTGATTTCCTTTATTTGGCTATCTCATTATTTAATTCCGCTATTATTATTTTAAATTTGGCATTGTCCTATTCACCTCGCCCTCTAAGACATATAGCTTGGCCTTTTCAAGTGGTATCAGAGCCTAATAGCTCGTTCTAACTCTTTATATTTGGATTTATTTCCTGAGCTAATCAATCTAAGCTATTGATAAGATGTCAAATTTTGATAGCCTCTCAGTCACTAGGCCTCCACCATTGGATGGCTCCAATTATGCCTATTGGAAAGCCAAGATGAGGATTTTCTTAAATCTATGGATGAGAGTGTGTGGCAAGCCAAAGTGACTACATGGAACCCCCTACCACTGAAGTGACTGGTATCGATAGTTCAAAATCAATAAAAGTTTCACCATATTTCACTTGGACCACAGTTCAGAAAAGTGAAAGTAGTGCCAATTCAAAAGCACTAAATGCAATCACTTATGTACTATCATCGGATGAGTTCAAAAGAATTATATCCTGTAATACTGCAAAGTAAGCTTGGGATATTTTAGAAATGACACACGAGGGTACTTCAATTGTCAAGAAATCTAAAGTCCAACTCCTCACAACCAAATTTGAGGAAATTTATATGAAAGAAAATGAAATGTTTATGGACTTTTATATAATATTAAATGACATTGTAAACTCTATGTGGGGTCTTGGCGATAAAATCCCAAAAAGTAAAGTGTGTGCAAAGATATTATGCTCACTTCCTGAACGGTTCAATTCTAAGGTAATCGTGATCCAGGAACTTCTTAATATGGACAATATTAGGGTAGAAGAACTAGTTGGTTCTTTACAAACCTATGAGTTAAACTTTAAAGCTCCTAAAGTTAAATCTATCACTCTTAAATCTTCTAAATGTATTTCTCAAGAAAATTCTGATTTAGAAAATTCTGAAGACGATATGGCTCTTTTAGCGAAAATTTTTTACAAGATTTTCAAAAGTAAAAAAAGGGTTAACTTTCAAAAATCAAATGATAAGAAAAGATCTAAAACCAGAACTTGGAAATCTTTAAAAGATAGTCAATGTTACAACTGCCACGAATGTGGGCATGTAGCAAACAAGTGTCCTAAAAAGGACAAACCTAAAAAGAAGAGTATGCTAACTACTTGGGATGAATCCTCTGATTTTGAAGCCTCTTCTGAATCAGAAGATTCTGAAACTGAGTCGGGTAATGAAGTCAAAGCCCTTATGACTCTAGCCAAGTTCACTTTTTCAGATAATGATGATTTTACTAGTGAAGAAAATCTGAATAGCGATCATGAAAATGAAGAAGATCTCCAAGATGCTTATAATGCCATATACAAGGAAAGTTGTAAAATTGCCGTAAAACTAAAACTTTAAAAAGAAAAGTTTTTAAAACTTAAAGAAAATTTTGAATCACTTATTTTAGAAAAATCTCAAATTTCAGATTGTTTTGAGAAATCAAAATGTGATTTAGAGTTCAAAACTTCCCTGATTGGAAACCTAAAATCTGAAAATGAAAACTTAAACTTGAAGTCTCTTCTCTTTTGAGTTTAAAGGATACATGGAGATATGCCCAAGGTGATCCAAAGTTAGAAATTTTTTTGTCTGGATTAAGAAAATGTGACCGATTTGGTTTGGATTACGGTAAAAGTGTTCCTCCTAAGAAGAAGAATACTTTTCCTAAGTTTGTGAAAGGAGAATCTTCAAACTCAAAAGGAAATAGTTCTAATCAAAAGATTTCTAAAAATGTTAAAACTTTTCAATCTTTCAAACCTAAAAGTAATTATATCAACTATAAAAATCAGAATCAAAACCCTTTGGCTGAAAAGATAGTTAATTTTCTTAAGGAGCTCTTAAAATCTAACTCAGTGGGTCATTCCTACAACAATTACAAATATAAGAAGATCAACTATACTCCTAAACCCAAAACAGTTATGAAATGGGTTCCTAAGGTTACCTGCTTGGTTGCCACACTACTTTCAAAGCTACAAGCCATTCAAAGTGGTACCTAGACAGTGGATGCTCAAGGCATATGACTGGTGATAAAGGTCTATTCACCGATCTTAAAGACATGACTGATGGGTTAGTCACATTCGGTGATGACAGCAATTGCAAGATTATTGGCCAAGGTACGGTTCAACTCTATAACGTCCCTTTGTTTAAAAATGTTTTATACATTGAAGGATTAGAACACAATCTGTTAAGCATATCTCAAATATACGATAACAATCATAGTGTAAGATTTTCTAACCAAGGTTGTGAAATTCTAAATAATTAGGGTTCAGTAATATTAACTGCTCGCAGAACTTCTGAAAACTGCTATATTGTTAGTGAATCCAGCTCATCTAGTCAAACGTGTTACATGATCCACACTGATGAGACTAATTTGTGTCATAAACATCTTGGACATGTACAGTACCATAATTTGTATAGACTGAGCAAAAGAGAACTAATAAGAGGTCTACCTAAATTACAAAAAATAAACAAAATATGTGGCGAATGCCAGATTGGCAAGCAAACTAAGAGCTCTCACAGGAAGGTAAACTCTAATGCCACATCAAGACCACTCGAGCTTCTCCATATGGATTTAATAGGACCAACCAGGACGGAGAGTCGAGGTGGAAAAAATTACATACTGGTGATCATGGATGATTATACAAGATTCACTTGGGTAGCTTTCTTAAGGAATAAATTAGAAACCCTTGATGAAGTAAACAGAGTTCTCAAACGGATCCAAATGGAAAAATGTTCTCTAGTCTGTAAGATCTATACTGATCATGGATCTGAATTTGAGAATAGCAGTTTTGAGAAATTCTGTAGCAATCAGGGAATATCGCATGAATTCTCTGTACCAAAAACTCCACAATAAAATGGAATTGTATAAAGAAAAAATAGAGTGCTTCAAGAAATGGCTAATGTAATGTTAAATAGTATGAAGCTATCTAAAAATCTTTGGGCTGAAGCCGTAAATACTGCCTACTATATAATCAACTGGGTTTATACTAGTAAATCTAATAATAAAACGGCGTATGAAATGTGGTTCCATAAGAAGCCTACTATCAAACACTTTCGAGTTTTTGGTAGCAAGTGCTATATTTTATGTAACCATGAAAATTTGAAAAAGTTTGACACTAAAAGCGATGAAGGGATCTTTTTAGGTTATTCTTTAAATAGTCGCGCATATCGCATACTGAACAAAAGGACCGGTGTTCTTCAGGAATCTATTAATGTAGTCATAGATGATCACTTGAATACACCTGCCCCAAGTTTAGATAATGATGAAGTTCTTTTAATTGACAAACCAGATACTTCATCAAGTCAAAATAATTCTGAGTTGAGGAATGTTAAAGATCATCCAACCAATTAGAATCTTGGAAACCCTCTCACTGGTGTGCGCACTCAAAAATAACTTGAAGACATGTAATTAAGTATACTTTACATCCCAGATAGAGCCGACAAACGTAAAAGAAGCTCTTACTGACGAAAACTGGATAGTTGCGATGCAAGAAGAGCTTAACCAATTTGTGAGAAATGATGTTTGGTATCTTGTTCCTAGACCTAAAGATAAACATATTATTGGAACTAAGTGGATTTTAAAAAATAAGTCTGATGAACTTGGTAATATTATTCAAAACAAAGCTAGACTGGTTATACAAGGGTACACTCAAATTTAAGGCATTGATTATGATGAAACCTTTACCCCAGTAGCTCGTCTTGAATCAATTAGACTATTTATATCCATTGCTTGCTTTAGAAAATTTAAAATTTATCAAATGGATGTGAAGAGTGCCTCCTTAAATGACGATCTACATGAAGAAGTGTATGTTGAACAACCAACAGGTTTTGAAGACCCTAAGAACACTGATCATGTCTAACCCCCTTAAAAAGGGTCTCTATAGTTTGAAACAAGCTCTCAGGGTATGGTATAAAAAATTGACTAAGTTTTTACTAAGTCATAATTTTCAAATGGGAAGTGTTGATAAAACTTTGTTTGTTAAGAAATATAACGATGATATTTTAATGGTACAGATCTACGTTGATGATATTATATATGGATCTACCTATTCTAACATGACTATTGAGTTTGCAGATTTAATAAAATCTATGTTCGAAATGAGCATGGTTGGGGAATTAAATTATTTCCTAGGGTTATAAGTAAAACAACAACCTAATGGTATTTTTATTTCTCAAACCAAATATGCTTTGAACTTGATTAAAAAGTTCGGATTTGAGAATGGTAAGAATTTTGATAGTCCTATGAGTACAACTTTAAGACTCTCAAAGGACTCTATAGGTAAAAATGTTGATCCTAAATTATATCGTAGTATGATTGACAGTTTACTTTATTTAACTGCTAATAGACTTGATATTACTTTTAGTGTTGGTATTTGTGCTAGATATCAGTCTGATCCTAAAGAGTCACATCTAACTATTGTTAAGAGGATAATGCAATATGTCGCAAGTACTGCTAAATTGGGTCTCTGGTATCCTTATGATACTAGTGTTCAATTGGCTGGGTACTCAGATGCTGATTGGGCTAGTAATATTGATGATAGGAAATCAACCAGTGGTGGTTGTTTCTATATTGGAAATTGTTTAGTTTCTTGGTTTAATAAGAAACAAAGTTCTATATCACTCTCAACTGCTGAGGCTGAATACATCGCAGCAGGAAATGCATGTACTCAGCTTGTTTGGATGAAACGTATGTTAAGCGATTATGGAATTGCACAAGAATCAATGATATTATTTTGTGATAATTCCAGTGCTATAAATATTTCAAAAAATCTAATTCAGCATTCACGTACTAAGCACATTGATATTAGGTATCATTACATTCGTGAATTAGTGGAAGAAAAAATAATATCTTTGGAATACATTCCGATCGAGACTCAACTTGCAAACATTTTCACTAAACCGCTTGACAAAAGCAGGTTTAATAAATTAAAATTTAATCTTGATATGTGCATTCAAAATTGATTATTCATGCATGTATGTATCATAATGTATATATATTTGATAATTTATGTGTTTAAATTTTAAATTTTCTTAAAAAATGCATGTTTTTGTTTGTACACGACTAGTCGTGGATGTGCTCGACAGGTTATGGTACAACTGGTCGAGGACAGCTCAAGACCGGTCGTGGAGTGCGCTGGTCATTTTAAAAATTGGGGAAAATTATTTTCTTCTTCATTTCTTCCTTCTTCTCCAACAGGTGTGGCATGACTAGTCGTACCCAACTGCTTTATTCTTTAAGGTAAGTGCATCATTTTTGTTTTCCTTGTAAATTTATGCTCTAATCACTTCTTTTTCTTCCTTGGAGTGGTTGATTTCAAGTTCTCTGGAAGATTTTAAGTTTTTCTTCACCCAAATCTGATCTTTGTAAACCCCACTCTATCCTATTTGCATCTTCTTGATTCTTTAAGTTTCTTCATGCAAATGGATGCTAGAGGAAAAAAGAAAACTTCCCGTGGTCCATCATCTTTTAGATCACTCGGTGCCATCTTCGATTACATGAAGATGATCCCTCACATGTTCGGGATTTGTGTATGTGCAATGTCAATGTTGAACGACCTGTTGATCTTAACCACATTGCTCCTTTTAGTATTCTTCCTCTTCTCTAAGCTTTAGGATGGGCTAACATATTACATTGGACTGGGCCTGCATACCAATCTATTACACAGGCCATGTTTGCATGCATTTTTGAGTTTTCATCTGAGAATTTAACTTTTAAAATTGATGTTAGAGAAGGTCCATTTGATGTAGACCGCCATTTGATTTCGGGTCTTATGGACATACCGGTCAACAATGAGGGTATTCCTATTCATACTTTAGTTGAAAAACCCTCTGAATCTGAAAACGCATGCTCACTAGATATCTATGTAATATGAATGTGCAATGGACTCATAAAGGAAATGCGCTCCCCTCAAAGTATTTGTTACCCAGATACAAAGTTCTTTACAGAATCGTTATTTCAAATCTGTATCCTCGTTCAGGTAACAAAACTGAACTGACTTCATTTATGGTTCGGGTTTTGCATTCTATTTTCTCTAGTACTAAAGTTTGTCTGCCTTCTTTGATATGTCATTCCATCATTCAGTTTTATGTCCATCCAGGTCATAGTGATATTTCGTTTACCTATCTATGGCTGTGTTAACTAATCACTTGTTAGTTGTTATGCCTGTTGGAGAGGCCCCTATCCATCATCTTATTTTTAACAATTCAAATATAAACAGGATGAAATTGAAATTGGCTCCTGGCCAAGTAGATGTTGGTGGTGGAGCTGAAGCAAGGAATGAAGATGAAGCTGGTAATCTTCGTGATGATATTAATATGGATGATATCTTTGATGAACTTGAATCTGATTCTACTAATGATCCTGCTATGAGCAATCTGATTTTGATGCTCGTCTTCGTGCACTGGAGGAGAAAGTTGAAAATATGAATGTGGCCCATGATCTTCGATTTAAATATATACGCAAGTACCTTAGGCGCATAAACAAGGGCCTTCATCAACTTGATCCTACCATACCTATTCCTTCATTTGGATCTGATTAAGTGTTTTATCCTTTGGTCTGTATTAACTCTAATACTGTTTTACCTTTGTTGGTATGTGAACTTTGATTTTACTTCAGTTTGGTTAACTGACCTTTATTCGTGGATTTAAACTGCTTAATAGTTTGTAGACTTTAATTTTCTTAAATCTTGACTAGTTAATCTTTTTCTTACTCCTGTTTATTATCCTTTTCCATTTCTTATTTGCTTCCTTTGTCATATTGTGACAAAAAGGGGGAGAAGGTTTCAAGTAGTTTGGATTGATTAGAATGGATAATGGATATGGATTGAAGGGTAGTAACATTAATTTTTACGATATATATGTGTGTGCTACTCAGGGGGAGTAAATAAGTAAGGAAGAATTTGTGCTAGTTAATGACAACTGGTGCATGATTCTTTAACCAGGCTGTAACTGGTTCTCTTATATATGTATGGTGCATGATTGACTAGTGCATGATTCTTTATTGAGCATGTTGTGTTCTCTTATTTTATTTTATTTTTTTGTGTTTTGTCACAAATTTGACAAAGGGGGAGATTGTAAGTGCTATGGTTTTATGCTCTTTTGGTTGTCAAATTTTATGGTGCTAAAACATCAATCTATGTCTTGTGTAGCTCATTGGTATATATGATAAAGACATTGCATCACCTCTCTAAACACTTTACTTCAAGTCAAGAACGAAGAACTACTTCAAACCATTTCAAGAAATGCAAGTACAAGCTACAACGGAAGAAGTGATCTTGTTCAAGACCCAAGTCAAGTGTAATTCAAGCTACAAGAAGTACAACTCAAGATTAAGTGTAATTTAAGCTCTAAAAGATCTCAAGCTCAATGTTACATCAACTAGAGAGATCTCAAGCTTCACAATCTTCAAAGGTCAACTACCATCTGAAGAAATGAAGTCTCAATGATCATACCTCACTTTCAAGGTATGATTGACCTTAGATTGACCTTAGCGTAGTTTATTTTGTATACATAATTCAAAATGAATTACTTTACATGTATTTAGACTATTTTAAGACTAGTCCTGAACTCTGTTCAACTAGTCCTAGCTCTGGCTTGACCAGTCCAAGAAATTCCAAGACCAGTCCTAAGTTGTTACAAATTTTTGAAATTTTTTAGTTGAGCTATGACCAGTCCTTGACTCTGTTCGACCAGTCATGTGAACAGTGCATGACTTGTCCTATGACCAGTCCTGGACCTATGACTCAAATTCCAGCAACTGGTCCTGGTTTCTCACGACCAGTCGTAGGAAGCTCACGACCAGTCATGGAGGGCTCATGACCAGTCGTAGACACCCTACAACCAGTCGTGAAATGGTTTTATCCGATCGTGCTTAAAATTTTAAAAATTTATTCTTCTACAACCAGTCGTAGTGTCCTCAAGATGAGTCGTTGATGAGATTTCTGCAACTATAAATAGAACACGAATTTCAGAGTTTTCTATCGAATTTCAAGTAAAATCAAGGCATCACTCTGAGATAAATTTTTGTTCATTTTTAAGCTACATTGTGCATATTTAATATTCTCTTTTGTTAGCTTTATTAATTTGATTTTGTTTCTATATTCCAATCTGAATTGAAAAGAGGAATTGTTGTTTTCCTTCTTCTTGGAATCAAAATCAAATATAGCTAGCCCAACTGGTTTAATTTAAAATCAATTAGAACCTAAAACCATTTCAAAGTGAGTATTGGACATTGAACTTCCACATTCAAACTTCTACTTCGATTAGTTCTTCCGGGCTGTTACAAAAGGAGAAATCCATGTATTTTATTATATTGTAAATTTCCTTCATTTTGGTTTTTGTTTGAGATTAAGCCAGAAAAATCTCAATCTAATGGTTATTTGAGGAGAGCCAGAAAAACTCAGAAGTGGGGTTTTTAAATTGTGTAAGCCCATTTGAAAGACACAATTGTGAAGGTTTTAAGTGAACCTGTGAAACCTATTTTCATAGTGAACGCTAATATCCCCTGTGTGAGGATATTAGGAGTGGAGTAGCAAGCTTGTGGCTATTGTTTAACAGTTGGTGCATACACAGGCGAACCACTATAACTCTTTGTGTTTTGTGGATGTGTGAGTTATATTTTCTATCTTTTATCATTCAAGTTTGTGGAATGTATGTGTGGATGTTAATGTTGTAATATTTACATTTCAAGCACTGTGGGGAATGTTGTAATAATTTAGATTTAAATTCTTACAATTTATTTCAATTCCTTGCTATTTATTTATTCCTCTTCAGTTTGAATTTTTGATACAAAGAACGTTCTAGAAATAAGGTTGTCCTGCCATAAACCCTTGGTTTTTATGGTGTAAGGTTGTCCTTAGAACATCATTTATATCAACCTCTCAATACTTATTTATTGAGGTTATCTTTCATTTCAGCATTTTGAATTGATTTCCTTTATTTGGCTATCTCATTATTTAATTCCACTGTTATTATTTTAAATTTGTCACTGTCCTATTCACGCCCCCCCCCCCCCCCTCTAGGACATATAGCTTGGCCTTTTCAGATATGAGCAGTGAAATTTCCCTTATCCATGGGTGAAGTTTGGTCAGAAACGAATGGTCTAAAAACCTTAATTTCGCGTGTAAGCGAATGCCTAATTTACTTAAGTTCTAATACATTTTCTAAAGATATTCACGTTTCTCACACACTTCGCTCAGGGATCAAGTTGTGTATTTTTGGATACTATTTGGGCTCAATTCCCGCGATGGTCGTCAAGCCCAGTAGGATGGTCATAACCCTATGTTTCATGGTCATCAAACTTTCGACATGCAGTCCAAGTCGAATACGGAGTTTCAATATGCTCCCGAGAGCAATAGGCTTTTGGGATTTTCCTTAGGTTTTAAAGCTGTGTTGAGTTAGCAATTTTGATGGTTTTAGATCCTGTCATTTCTATAAATAGTGGTTTGAGTTAAATCCACTGATTAATTCAGTGAGTACGTAATTAATTTTTGCCTAAATTACGGCATAGTATGGTCCTGAAGGATTTTTGCCTGAGATGGTACTTGGGTCTTTGTACAGATTTTTTCGAGACGTTATAGTACAATATTTCTCAAAAATTGACCTACAGTCTGGATATCATCAGTTGCGCATCAGGAATGAAGACATGCAGAAGACAGCATTTAGAACTAGTTTTAGGCACTACGAGTTCCTCGTGATGCCATTTGGGCTTACAAATGCATCGGCCGTGTTCATGGACCTCATGAACCGGGTGTTTTAGTCGTATCTGTACCGATTCGTCATTGTGTTTATAAATGATATTTTGATATACTCCAAGAGTTGGAAAGGCCACGAAGAACACCCATGAGCAGTCTTTAATACTCTTAGGAAGAATCAGTTATTTGCTATGTACTGGAAATGCGACTTCTAGAAGGAAGAAGTCAAGTTTTTGGGACACGTGGTGTGGAATTGCCGTGGACCTTACCAAGGTGACCGTAGTAGAAGACTAGGAGTAGGCCGACTCAGTTATAGAAGTGAGGAGTTTTCTCAGACTTGCTGGCTACTATCGTGATTCATTAAAGATTTTTCCAAGATAGCTAGACCATTGTCTCAACTCACTCGGAAAGATCTTAAGTTTGCCTGGAACGAGAAAGCAAAAGCAGCCTTTCAAGAATTAAAGGATAAGCTGACGTCCGCACCCGTGTTAATACTACCAGAGCAAGGGGTCAAATATATTTTATATACTAACGCCTCTCGTGTTGATTTAGGTTATGTACTGATGCAGAAGGATAGGGTGATCGCCTATGCCTCGTGACAATTGAGGAAGTACGAAGAAAACTACCCCACACACGACCTGAAATTAACAACAGTCATCTTCGCATTAAAGCACTGGAGACATTACCTCTATGGAGAGGAGTTCGAGCTCTTTTGTAATCACAAAAGCCTCGAGTACATTTTCATGTAGAGAGACCTAAACATGAGGCAACGACGTTGGATGGAAACCTTGAAAGACTTGAAGTTTGAGGTCTCCTACCATCTTAGCAAGGCCAACCTTGTGGCCGATGCATTGAGCCACAAGAAAGCTATAGAATTTGTGGCCCCACTGATGATAGAAGAGTGAAATATGGTAGAATTTATGCAGGATTTTGAACAGAAGCTAACAGTGGAGGAGCCATTTGACAGTGTCGCACACATACACATACAACCACTTATTAATGACCGAATCATTGTGTCACATAAAGAAGATGAACTATTGGTGAAGATGAGAGAATGAGCAAGTGACAGTGAGGAATCTGAATGGAGAATTGGTTCGGATGGGGGTTTACAATATCGTGGCCGCCTATGCATCCCGAACGTCCATGACTTGAGAAAGGAAGTTCTAGAAGTCGTACACAATTTGAAGATGTCGATACATCCGGGCATTACAAAGATGTATAGAGACATGAAGCATTCGTACTGGTGGAACAATATGAAGGCCTGCATAGTAGATTATGTATCATGTTGATTCACGTGCTAGCAGGTCAAGGCCGAACATCGCTGATGTGAGACCCGTATCCTAGCCCGTACCGTTCCGTAGGCTTCCGCGGCCTCCCATTCGAATTTCGGTAACTCGTGCCCTATAATCGGCAGTTGTGCGTGATCCTGAGTCGTATCTCGTATTTCAGATTCAGCTCGACCTGAGACTTGTATCATTGCGACGGCACCATCGCCGCAGTTCCAATGCCACGTCTCGCGCATTGAGGCAATACCCGGGCCAGGAGATGTGGGCCCGCGTTCAGTTCGAGAAAATGCCCCGTAATTGTAAAATCCTAGAGAGAAAATATCAAATCAATCCCATCAATCACTACATCATGTCAAGTACAACCACCCCTCCCCTAAAGTCAACTCTCTCTCTTACAAACCCATCCCTTACATGTCAAGTGCACATCACTCATCACTCACACCCATCCCTCTCTCCCATCACTCCTCTCCCATCATCTCTCTCTCTCTCTCTCATTCTCTCTCTCATTTTTTTCCTCCCAAGCAACCCACATCTAAGCTCCCATGAGAGAGCTAGTGTGGCCCACCTTCCTACCTTTCATCTCCCCCATCCAAGTCTAATTTCAACCATTGAAGTCTCTCCATTGGAGCTCTAGATCGCACTGGTGGAAGGAAGAGTTCGAGATCTTGAGGTGGGTGAATCTTCATTGTTTGTGGGTGATTTTATTTATTTGATTTGTGGTTTGAGGGCTCGCTTATGGTGGGACCCATCTTGATGTATGTGATGTGATCATATGAGGGCCCATAGTGGTGGGGTCCCTCGGTTGCGTCGATCTCTCTCTCTTTCTCTCAATTTATCTCTCTCTCTCACTTTCCCTGTTGATGGCCCACCTAATAAGTGAGTGTGTGGTCCACCATGAATGTATTTTATCTACACCATCCAGAAGGATGTGGGCCCCACAATGAATTACTTGTGTTATATCCCCACCGTCCAATCCATGGATGGTGGGAGAGGATTGGGTGGTGTACCTCACATCAATTACCCAATCGCTGTATGGACGCCAACAAGCTCCGTGGCTCTGGGCTTTATATATATATATATATATATATATATATATATATATATATATATATTATAATATATGGCGGTCCCACGTGGTACCCACCTGATATGGGATTCCAAATGGCTGGAGTCCCTCACACCAGCTACATCTAGACAGTCCGTCATTTTTGGCTGGACGTGGCCCACCCCACACATGTGGGGGTGGGGCCCACCTAAATGTATCTATTGTATATCAGCACCATCCATTTGGACGGGTTGTGTGGCACGTACCATGATGTATGTACTTCTCCACTCTGTCCATCCCTTTTTTTGGGATGTGGGACCCACCCCACACGTGCTGCACATGAGGGGTGGGGCTCACCTTGCTGATGTGTAACTCGTTCACACCGTCCATCTGATGGTGATGTATATGTTTCAAATCCATGCCATCCATCATCCAGAGGTCTGGACGGTGGAGCCTATCTTTGATGTATATATTTTTCTATCCATGCCATCCATACAATGTACGTAGATGCACCCATCTGGAATCGGATTGGCTGGTTTTCTGCACACCAGCTATATTAGCTGGTGTATTGATGTTAGCACCTGGGTCTGATCATCCAGACCGTCCATTTACGTGGACCCCTCCTTGATCCAGACCGTTCGTCTGTTTTGGCATCGGTGAGGTCACCATACTATATATGTTTCATCAATGTCGTCCATCTATGGCCCTAGCAGTAGGTCAATTGTTGCATTGACGTCCATCACCGGTGGGGCCCACCATATGGTAGTGTTATTTCCAGACCGTCCAATGGGACGGTGGACCCCAGCTGATGACGTCAGCAAGTGAAATGGGTTGGGTGACCCAGACCGTCCATCTACTGGGCGTGTAGCCCGGGGCTACTTTATTTGCGTCAGTTTTTTTTGTGGTGTTATTCACACCGTACATTGATGATTCCATGTGATACATGTGCTCTATTCACATTGTCCATATATGTGCACCTCACCCTGGTGTGTGTGAAACACTCAATCCGTCCATCTATCTGATCAGATCGTCCTAAGGCTTAGGAAGAAAAAATAAAACAGATCTAATTATCAGTGGACCACACTGCCAAAACAGTGGAGATTAAATGTCTGCCAATGAAACCTTTTTCTTTTCTTTTTTTGGGGTTGGCTCAGGTCCCTGTGACCTTATGAACAGACTAGATGGAAATACACTCAATGATGGCCCTGTGAAATTTTGTACAGTTTAAATCACTGACTCCATTGCTATTTATGATGTGGTCCAACTGGCTTTTTGATCACTATCACCCCTGTTAATTGTGGTATGGTCTAGATGATCTTTTAATATGATTTATTTGTCTGGATAATACTCCAAAATGATCTCTGTAGATGGATGAATGGTGTAGCTGAAGTGGCCCATTTGATATAGCCTATTTGATGTATTTGGGGCCCATTTGGAAGGGACCCGATGTGATGTACTTGGGGGCCCATTTGATAATGCTAGATGTGATATATGAGACCCTTGTTGAGGCCCATTGATGTTGCCCACTTGACAAATATGAGGCCCATTGGTGCGGCCCACGTAATGCCCATAGGTTATGGCCCATTGTGACGCATTCGAGGACCATGGGATGTGGCCCATTGTGATGTATTTATGGCCCATCCATGAGGCCCACCTTGATGCAATTATAGCCCATGAGTGAGGCCCATAATGATGTGTATTAAGCCCTCGTGTGAGACTGTGAACCCACGATACGTTTGGCTCTATGTGAGCCACTCCTTGGGAGCAACATTGGTTAAATGTCCACGTTGACGGGCAATGATGGTTAGATGACTACATTGTGACCTTCCCTTAGGCCTTGATAGTCTCATTCTCATCGTTCTCTTATGGGTTAATCCTAATCAGTAGGCCTCATTCACCATAGACAGATGACTCCGTGCTATCGAATTTGATATAACCATGGCCGATGGCCGATCTTTATAGTTTGATCGACCGTTCATACATGGATCCCACCATGTATATAAGCCAATTGCCGAGGCCAATTTTTGATTTGTCGAGGACGATTTCGATTGTCGAGGCTGAGTATTGAGACCGATTTACCAATTCTTATTATCGATCGATTCCAATTGACGTGACCAATTACCGATTCTGATCGACCTGACCGATTGCCGATTCTGATCAACGTGACCAATTTGCCGATTCTGATTATCGATGGATTCTGATTGACATGACCGATTTGTCGATTCTGATCATCGATCGATTCCGATTGTTGTGACCAATTGCCGATTTCGATCGACCTGACTGATTGCCGATTCCGATCGACGTGACCGATTCACCGATTCTGATTATCGATTGATTTCGATTGACATGTTCGATTTATCGATTGTGATCATCGATCGATACTGATTGTCGTGACTGATTGTCGATTCCGATCGACTTGACCGATTGTCGATTCCGATTGACGTGACCGATTTGCCGATTCTGATATCGATTGATTCTGATTGTCGATTCCGATTGACGTGACCAATTTGCCGATTCTGATTATTGATTGAATCCGATTGTCGAGACCGATTTCGAGTGCAATTCCGATTGTTGAGGTCGATTTCATTTGTCGAGGCCGATTTTAATTGCCGAGGCTGATTGTCGAGGCCTATGTGATGAGACCCATTGTGATGCTTTTAAGGGTTAGGCGATGGAGCCCATTGTGATATATTTTGGGCCCGTGTGAAAGGCCCATTATAATGTGTATTAAGCTCTTGAGTGAGGCCCATGGTGTTGTATATCAGGCCCTTTGTGAGGCCATGGGTCCATTATATGTGAGGCTCTATGTGGGTCATTCCTTGGGGGTAATGTTGGTTAAATGTCCACATTTTCGAGGCTGATTGTCAATGTCAATTGTCCGTGCCAGTTATTGATACCGATTATGAGTATGTGACAGCATAACATCACGATACATGCCCATACGCATCATCTGTATGTTTGTTATGAGATGTGGTTGACCATTACATATGACATTGGGTATATTGTTATGAGACTCCCTGATAGGCGGAGATTGTCTCACATGAGTACACGGTATGCGCAGGATTGATGCATGACTGGATTGTATGACTCATGCATCTTGCATTGTGTGTTGTGATTACTGTACGCCTTAGCGACATCAGGGTCGTAGCCTCCACGGGTATTTCGTGGATGGTCAGATGGGACACCGAAAATCTATTCTACATGGGGTGCTATAGATATCCCTAGGTGAAAGTCCCTAAACCCTCTTGGTTCCAGAGGTTGTTCCAACGTCTAGACCGAGTGAATGTATGATCGCATCAGGGCCGTATACCATTAGGCTGCGTCTCCCACTGTGTCATGGTCGGTTGGAAGGGGGTACAACCTTACCTGCCTGAGAGGAGGGGGCAATGCTAGGCTAAGTCTGACCAGCTAGAGGAATGGGTCGACTATCGACGAGCTGGGCCCGATATTGGCAAGCGGATAGTGAGGTCTCTTCCACTCACCTTATTGGGCGTGATAGGGCGGCAACCTGGTTTGGAGTGTAATAGACCCCGGTGATTTTCCAGTGAGGAACTATACTGATATGTGGACTTATTGAGCAGGAGTTGCATACTCATGCATTCATTTCATTCACTATCCACTCGGGCTGGTGGTGCACAATTAATTACTGTGTACCTTTGCATGGTCAGGATTTCGGTTGGGCGCAACACTAACTTGTGTACCACATTGAGTCTGACTATCCAAATTTAGGTATGAGACTGGTTTGGATAGAAGTCCCTTGTGGTGGACCCCTTAGCCTATGATACTACGTACTATCAACCCAACTTCATACTCTCTAGCTTGGTCGTTTCATTCACATCACATATTGCATTGCATCCTGAACACATAGTATTTGGCCTACTATCTCCGCATTGCATAGCTGATCTACATTGCTCCCTCAGTATATGATATTGGTTTATTATATTTTTACATCACATGGCCTAGATAAGGTTGATGGTATTTATGGGCCTATCAGCATGTTTTCTCATTATTCTGATATTGTATGATTATGGGCTTGTTAGTATTTTTGCTTACTCTGATTACTCTGATATTGCTTACTTGGCACTTACCTTGTGTACACACTTTCACCACCCACTAAGCTTTCTATAAGCTTATGCATGATAAATGCATGCAGGTGATGTTAGGTTGTAGCAGTGTTGAGCTTGGAGCGTGCAGCGGTCTTCTGGAGCTTGATTTTCGATTCATGTATTTTCCTTTCAGCATTGTACTCAAATGATTATATTAGTGGAATGTGATGATGATGTTGCCTTTTTGAATTGGGTAATCTTGTAGTTATGCTTATTACGAGTTAAATGTATATAAAAAAAATCCTCCTTGTAGGATCTCAGGATTGAAATTTGGCGTATGGACGCTAGGAGCCGAGAATGGGGTACTATGGAGGCTGTCGGCATCAGATTTGGCAATCGGGATTCCTGTGAATTCGATTTTCGAGTTTGGGGTGTGACAGCTTACCCCCTAGTTTGCTTCAGCTCATACCCATAGCTGAGTGGAAATGGGATTTCATATCCATGGATTTCATTTCTGGGTTACCCAATACAAGAAAGGGGCATGACTTCATTTGGGTGATTGTGGACCGATTGACGAAATTGGCTCATTTCCTCCCGATTAGAGTTTCAAACTCGGCAGACAACTTAGCCAAGCTATACATCAAGGAGATAATACGACTGCATGGAGTTCTTGTGAATATTGTGTCGAACCGAGACACCGATTCATGTCCATTTTCTAGACTTGAATCCAAGAAGTAATGGGAGTGAAACTGAAGTTTAGTACCGCGTTCCTTCTACAGACTGATGGGCCGACGGAACGGGTAAATCAGATACTCGAAGACATGTTGCGAGTGTACATGCTTGATTTCAAGGACATTTGGGATGACCGACTCCTCTATGTCGAGTTTGCTTATAACAATAGCTTCCAAGCGAGCATTGGTATGACTCTTTACGAAGCCCTGTATGGACGCCCGTGTCGAGCACCGCATTATTTGGCAGAAGTTGGCGAGAAGAGCTTGGTTGGCCCAGATTTGGTATAATCAAACTTAGAGAAGATCAACATTATTAGGCGTCGACTTCTTACAACCCAGAGTAGACAGAAGAGTTATGCTGATACTAGACGGCGACAACTGAAATTTGAAGTTGAAGACCACGTATTCCTGAAAGTTTTCCTAATAAAAGGAGTTCATTGATTTGGCAAGAAAGGGAAACTTACGTCGAGATTCATTGACCCATTCCAGATTCTACATCGAGTGGGAGTGGTGGCATACCGCCTCACTTTGCCCACACCACTCGCAGTCATGTACAATGTGTTCCACGTATCAATGTTGAAGAAATATGTTTCTGAACCTTACCATATTATCAAATAGGAGCAAGTACAGCTGAGTAAATATGCTACCTATGTGTTACGACTAGCACATGTTCTAGATAGGAAGGAACAGGTGCTACGCTGCAAAGTTATCCCACTCGTGAAAGTATTGTGGACACACCATGTAACGCCTTGAAATTTGGGGGTTGAGCATAACTCAGCTCCTGAGTTTCAAAACATCACTTATGCAACATATGTAATGATGAATGTATGCATAAAACATGGCGTAAATTAAGCCAAACTACAAACATAATCCAGGGATGAGTGAAATCTGCAAGTGGAAGACTTAAAGAAATATATATGTTTATCTACGTAAGTTCCTGAGATATGTATGCTCTGCCAGGTCATAATTACAAGTGTTTGTATTCAAAATATAAGCAACAAAATGAAATCATCTATAACAAGGAAAAACCCAGAATCCCCGTAGATCAGGACACGGCTCACATGAACCCGCCTGAGAACTGCATGAAAGAAAATGCGTCTTCATCATCCTCATACTCCAGCTCTGCCTTAGGGGTTGCATCATCATCTACATCTAAGACAGAGTCTGCTTGGTGTTGAAACACCGTCACAGAATGTGGGAGTGAGTGATCAACTCAGTGGAACTATACAGTAAAAGTTAACATGTTATCAAATCAATCAAGCAGTAATGATAAGGCAATACACTCAAATATGTCCTAATTACTCTTGTTAATGCAATGATGTATGTAGAAATGATGCATGCTCTCACCTGCACTCCCTCAGCGCCTTCATCTTACGGTACGCATGACAACATCTCGCAGTGCCCACGACGCCAAAGCACATGCAATGCGGTGCATGAACATGATTACCAAGTTGTTATTAGTCCTTTTCATACAGTAGGATTGGTAAGCTAAGGTACCTTCCTCATATCAATTTCCACACAGTGATCCATTTTAGGGTCGTCAGTCCTAGACAATCTCATATGATCATATAGTTCTAGGTCGCTGCAAAGGGCTCGTCAGCAATCAATGCATGCCTATCATACCTTAGTTACTATGCTAAGGCTCATCGCCTCAATGCAGTATCAAGGTATGCTCGAGGTCACTACAAAGGGCTCGTCACCAATCATTGTAGGCCGACAGCACAAATATAGTGTCCCATACCACCATAATCGGCTCACGAGTTTGGTGTGCTCATTGGTCACTACAGGGAGGCTCATCACCCCAGCGTAGGCCGACAGCTCGACCACGGTGTCCCATACCACCATGCCCGGCTCATGATTCTTAGCGAATCAAGGTACAATAGTTAACGGGATTACATCGGTAAGTTTGGTACCCTAGATTCAAATAATGGCGTCCATACATGGTGCACATCCACCGGGACAATCGGGTTACTTGACGAGCTCGACTAGCACGAGTGCACGTTGAGTTGAACGACATAAAGTGCGCAAACACTCCGTGTGGCCAAACCACTGTCGACAACCCTAATACGACTTGGCTTCATCAAACATGTCCTACGTGGCGAAAATAACCTCAGCCACGAACTCAAGGTTTGTTACCGATTCCCTGGACTATTTCATAGTCCCAAATACATTCAAGTATAACAGATATTCATACAGCAATTCAGAACAGTAATGGATCAACAATGCCTATCATACAGTATGTGAGCATTTGATGAATATTAACTTAACATGGATTTATACATAGGTAGCGCATGAACTTAAATAACAAAGAATGTAAATTGCATGTAAGAATTCATACACATCAATAAGATAGTTGAGAATCTCTTCTCAACAACAATAAAAAGTACAATATATGACACACTTATTCATTCAGACATTTCTAGAAACACTTAGGCTACATATTCCAACATACATGACGTATGTTGGTGATAACACACATTTGGACAATTCCTTTCGCTAAGGAGTTGATACACATACAACTAGCACAAATACACGACAATTAATCATGGCAAACACATGTTCGTATTTCATATGTATACGATACTTTCTACATATACAAGGAATACAGAAATCTCAATATAGCTCATATATATCAGGAACACAATATAAACGTCGCATTTGGCATGTGAAATTGCACCCACAACAATAATAAACCATTATCCGACTTTGAAAGCCTTGAAAACCATAACCTATACGAATATAGTCCGCACCTTAAACCAGAAAATGAGCAACAAATCTGATTCAGACGATAAGTCTTCGTCAACGGCGACTAAATAACCTAAGGCATGAATAAAATGAGCTACATCAACACTTAGACTCTCCTAAGCTTTAAAACAGGTTAGGGTTTGATTGACTTACATAAGAATGAACTTAGAATCACCAGAATAACGATTCAGAAGTGATGGTTTAGGGACGCAGAATAACAGGAAAGAATCTCAAGATGATTCACAAACTTCCCTCCTTTCATCTCTCTCTCTTAGCTAGGGTTTTGAAAATTCGTATGGAATTTGAGAGTGAGGGTTTAAGGTCTTTATATAGGCCTAAAATTGATGAAAATAGCCCCAGGGCCAAGGTATACTTAGGTTATAACCAAATTGGGTCTATTTCGATCCAATGGAGCACTTTCAGTAGTCCTTTTTCCACGTGCGGTTGGACTTAAGCTCACTGACCATGGATCTAGGTCAGGCTGAGTTTTTGTACCAATCAAATTTACAGATCACTCATGGCAGACCAATCTCAATTCAACGGTCACCGAAACTCGATCAGGTCCACCAGCACTACGATATGCCTGGGCCACCTTTCCTGATCTGAGGGTAAATTTGGGTCAGAATCCAAAGGTCAAATTGTTTAAAATTGTCGCGCAAGCGACACGACTCAGATTTTATAAATCCATATTTAATTTCTCACATTTGTCACACTCTTCACTCCGGACTCAAGCAAATCGACTCAGGACATCATCTGGACTTGATTTCTGAAGTGATTGTCAAGCCCAACAAGGTGATCATAATTGTGTAAGATCATCGCTATCGGACTTTTGACGCGTGGTCCAGGTCCAATACAAAGCTTCCAAGTACTCCCGAGAGCAACTGGATTTAGCATTGAATCCTAGATTTCAGGGTAACATAGTGTTAATGATTCTACAGGTTTTGTGTCTTGCAGATCAAATTTAAAGTGATTGGTGCGAATTTCATAAGCAATCAAGTTTAGCGCTAGTTAACCCACATATAACTTCTAAGGAATTTGAGATAGTACTCGGTCTTTGCACGAAATTTTTCGAGTCATTACAATTACAATCTACCCCCCTTAAAGAAAAATTTCATCCTCGAAATTCGTACCTTCTCATACTCCTCAAGGATCTGAGGGTAGTTCTTTCTGACCTCAGCTTCAGTCTCCCAAGTAGCCTCTTATTCACTATGATACGTCCGCAGTACTTTCACAAGAGGGATGACCTTGCTACGCAATACCTGCTCCTTTCTGTCTAGGATACGTGTCGGTCGTAGTACATATGTGGCATCCTCGCTCAACTACACCTGCTCTCAACTAATAATATGCGAAGGATCAGGAACGTACTTCTTCAGCATAGAAACATGAAATACGTTATGCACGCCCACGAGTGGTGTGAGCAAAGCAGGGCGGTACGCTACCACTCCCACTCGATCTAGTATTTGAAATGGACCAATAAATCTCGGTGTGAGCTTCCCCTTCTTACCAAACCGCGGGACTCCCTTCATAGGGAAAACCTTAAGAAATACATGGTCTCTAACCTCAAACTCAAGTAGTCGCTGCCTCGTATCACCGTAACTCTTTTGCCTGCTATGGGCTGTCAGAAGTCGACGTCGAATAATGTTAACTTTCTCTGAAGTCGCCTGAACCAACTCTGGGCCAATCAAACTATGCTCGCCACTTCTGCCCAACAATGCGGTGCTCTACACGGGCGACCATACAATGCCTCGTAGGGAGCCATGCCGACACTCGCCTAGAAGCTGTTGTTATACATGAACTCTGCACAAGGGAGACAGTCATCCCAACTGTCCTTGAAATCCAAAACACAAGCTCGTAACATGTCTTCTAGAACCTGATTCAGACATTCCGTCTGCCCATCTGTCTGCGGATGAAATGCGGTGCTGAACCTCAATTTCACACCCATCGCTTCCTGGATACGAGTCCAGAAGATAGATGTGAATCGCGTGTCTCTATCAGACACAATCTCCAAGGGAACTCCGTGCAGACGTACAATCTCCTTGATGTACAACCAAGCCAACTCGTTTGCAGAGTTTGTGACTCTGATCAGTAAGAAATGAGCCGACTTCGTCAATCGGTCGACGATCACCCAAATAGAGTCATGTCCCTTCCTCGTTCTCGGTAGCCCTGAAATAAAATCCATAGAGATGAAGTCCCACTTCCATTCTGCTATGGGCATGGGCTGAAGCAGTCCAGGAGGTTGGCGATGCTCTGCCTTGACCTGCTGGCATGTGAGACAACGAGTTACGAACTCAGCAATTTGAACCTTCATGTTGTCCCACCAATAGGATCTTCTCATATCTTGATACATCTTCGTGCTACCTGGATGCATCGCAAGCTTAGAATTATGGGCTGACTCGAGAACCTCCTATCTCAAGTCAGGAATGTCTGGGACACATAGCCGGCCACGATATCGTAGGCCCCCATCTGAACCAACACTCCACTCGGAGTCCTCATTTGTACTAACCTGCTCTCTCATCTTCGCTAATAGCTCATCATGTGCTTAAGCTGCAATGATCCTCTCGTCAATGAGGGGTTGTACTCGAATGTGTGCGAAACCTCATAAGGCTCTTCCACCATGAGTTTCTGCTTAAAGTCTCGTACAAACTCTATCATGTCCCATTCTGCTATCATTAGTGGAGCCGCAAACTCTACAGCCTTCTTGCGACTCAACGCATCTGCCACAAGGTTTGCCTTGCCCGGATGGTATGAGACATCAAACTTAAAGTCTTTCAATGTTTCCATCCTTCGGCACTGCCTCAAATTCAAGTCACGCTGCGTGAAAATATACTTAAGGCTCTTGTGGTCGCAAAAGCGCTCGAACTCCTCTCCGTAGAGGTAATGTCTTTATAGTTTTAATGTAAAAATGACATCTGCTAACTCCAGGTCGTGAGTAGGGTAATTCTCTTCGTGTTTCCTCAACTGTCTCGAGGCATATGCAATCACCCTGTCCTTCTGCATAAGGACACAACCCAGACCAATGCGAGAGGCGTCAGTATATATCGTATACTTAACCCCTTGCTCTGGCAATACTAGCACAGGGGCGGATGTCAACTTGTCCTTCAGCTCCTGAAAAGCTATTTCCACCTTCTCATTCCAAGCAAACTTCAAGTCCTTCCGTGTCAACTGAGACAACGATCTGGCTATCTTCGAGAAATCTCGAATGAAGCGTCGATAATAGCATGCTAGACCCAGAAAGCTTCTCACCTTAGTAACCAAACCAGGCTGCTTCCAGTCCTAAACTGCAGCTACCTTAGCGAGATCGACAGCTATCCCTTCCTTAGACACCATATGTCCTAGGAACTTGACTTCCTCCTTCCAGAAGTGACATTTCTTGTACTGCGCAAAGAGTTGATTCTTCCTGAGAGTATCCAAGACCGCTCTTAAGTACTCCTCGTGCTCTTCCCGACTCGTAGAGTATATCAAAATGTCATTGATAAAGACAATGACGAATCGGAACAAAAATGGCTGAAACACCATGTTCATCAGATCTATGAACACGGCTGGTGCATTCGTAAGACCGAACGACATCACAAGGAACTCATAATGGCCAAAACTAGTCCCGAATGCGGTCTTCTGCACGTCCTTATCCTTGACCCGCAACTGATGATACCCTGACTGCAGATCAATCTTCGAAAAGTACCGTGCCCCCTTCAACTGATTAAATAGATCATCGATCCTGGGCAAAGGATACTTATTCTTCACTGTCACCAAATTTAACCTGCGATAATCTATACATAATCGCAAGGAACCATCCTTCTTCTTGGCAAACAGAACAGGTGCTCCCCAAGGGGACACACTAGGTCGAATAAAACCCAAATTCAACAAGTCATCTATCTGCTTCCTCAATTCCTCCATTTCACTAGGAGGCATGCGATAGGTGGGCAAAGAAATAGGTGTCACACCAGGCATAAGATCGATAGTAAAATCAATCTCGCCGAGGGGGTAATCCAGGAATCGACTTGAATACACCTTCAAAATCCCGAACTACTGGCGTGCTTTCAAGCGCCGAACCAGCAATACTCTCCAACAGAGAAGTATAATAACCAAAATGGAAAGGGTAATGTAACACCCTAAAATTCGGGGGTCGAGCATAACTCAGCTCCCGAGTTCCAAAACATCACTTATGCAACATATACAATGATGGATGTATGTTGTCTGTATGAGTGCATAAAACATGGAATAGATTAAGCCAAACTACAACATAATTCAGGGATAAGTGAAAGTCGCAAGCGGAAGACTTAAGGAAGTATTGATATCAGTATATGTCCCTGAGATATGCATACTCTGTCAGGTTATAATTACATTCATGTGTGGCTTAAAATGCAAGTATCAAATGAAATAAACCATTACAAAATAAACCCTGTATCCCTATAGATCAGGACACAGCTCACATGAACCCGTCTGAGAATTGCATAAAAAAATACATCCTCATCATCCTCATACTCCTGCTCTGCTTCAGGGGTCGCGTCATCATCTGCATATAAGACAGAGTCTGGTTGGTGTTGAAACACTGTCCCAGAATGTGGGAGTGAGTGATCAACTCAGTGGAACTATACAGTAAAAGTTAACATGATATCAAATCAATCAAGCAGTAATGATAAGGCAATCCAATCAAACATATCCTAAGTACTCTTGTTAATGCAAGGATGTATGAAGAAATGATGCATGCCCTCGCCTGCACTCCCTCAGCGTCTTCATCTTACGATACGCATGACAACCTCCCGCAGTGCCAACGACGCCAACACACATGCAATGTGGTGCATGAACATGATTACCAAGTTGTTATTAGTCCTTTTCATACAGCAGGATTGGGAAGCAAAGGTACCTTCCTCATATCAATTTTCACACAGTGATCCATTCTAGGGTCGTCAGTCCTAGGCAGTCTCATACGATCATATAGTTCTAGGCCGCTGTAAAGGGCTCGTCACCAATCAATGCATGCCTATCATACCTTAGTTACTACCCTAAGGCTCGTCACCTTAATGCAGCATCAAAGTATGCTTGAGGTCACTACAAAGGGCTCATCACCAATCAATGTAGGCTGACAGTGCAAATATAGTGTCCCATACCACCATAATCGGCTCACGAGTCTTGTGTGCTCACTGGTCACCACGGGGAGGCTCGTCACCCCAGCGTAGGCCGACGACTTGACCACGGTGTCCCATACCACCATGCCCGGCTCATGAGTCTTAGCGGATCAAGGTACAATGGTTAATGGGATTGCATTGGTAAGTTTGGTACCCTAGATTCAAACAATAGCGTCCATACATGGTGTACATTCACCGGGACAATCGGGTTACTTGACGAACTCGACTAGCATGAGCGCACGTTGAGTTGAATGACATAGAGTGCGCAAACACTCCGTGTGGCCAAACCACTGCTGACAACCCTAATACAACTCGGGTTCGTCAAACACGTCCTACGTCGCCAAAATAACTTCGGCCATGAACTCAATGTTTGTTACCAATTTTTTGGACTATTTTATAGTCCCAAACACATTCAATTATAACAGATATTCATATTAACAATTTAGAACCGTATTGAAACAATAATTCTAATCATATAATATGGAAGCATTTGATGAATATCAACTTAACATGGATTTACACATAAGTAGTACTTGAAGCTAAACAATAAAGAATGTAAATTGCATGTAGGAAATCATACACACCAATAGGAGAGTTGAGAATCTCTTCTCAACGCCCGTAAACAGAATAATATATTACATGCTAGATCATTCAGACATTTCTACAAACACTTAGACTACATATTCTAACATACATGACGTATGTTGGTGATAACACACATTTGGACAATTCCTTTCGCCAAGGAGTTGACACACATACAACTAGCACAAATACACGACAATTAATCATGGCAAACACATGTTCATATTTCATACGTATACAATACTTTCTACATATACTAGGAATACACAAATCTCAATATATCTCATATATATCAGGAACGCAATATAAACATCGCATTTGGCATGTGAAATTGCACCCACAACAATAATAAACCATTATCTGACATTAAAAGCCTTGAAAACCATAACTTATACGAATATAGTCCGCACCTTAAACCAGAAAAAGCACATAGATCTGATTCAGACGATAGGTCTTCGTCAACGGCGACTAGATAACCTAAGGCATGAATAAAAATGAGCTACATCAACACTTAGACTATTCTAAGCTCTAAAACATTCTAGGGTTTGATTAACTTACCCAAGGATGAACTTAAAATCGCTGGAATAACGATTCAGAAGTGACGGTTTAGGGAGTAATAGGGAAGAATCTCAAGATGATTCACCAACTTCTCTCTCACTTTCTCTCTTTTCCTCTCTCTTTCTTAGTTAGGGTTAGAAAATTCGTATGGAATTGAGAGTGAGGGTTTTAAGGTCTTTATATAGGCCTAACATTGATGAAAATAGCCCCAGGGCCAAGGTATACTCAGGTTATAACCAAATCAGGTCTATTTCGATCCAACGGAGCACTTTTGGTGGTCCTTTATCCACGTGCGGTCAGACTTAAGCTCACTGACCGTGGATCTAGGTCAGTCCGAGTTTTCGTACCGATCGAATTTACAGATCAGCCGTGGCAGACCAATCTCAATTCAACAGTCATCGAAACTTGATCAGGTCCACAAGCACTATGACATGCCTGGGCCACCTTCCCTAATCCGAGGGTGAAATTGGGTTAGAATCCAATGGTCAGATTGCTTAAAATCGTCACGCAAGTGAGACGACTCGGATTTCATAAAATCATATTTAATTTCTCAGCTTTCTCACACTCTTCACTCCAGACTCAAGAAAATCGACCCAGGACATCATCTGGACTTGATTTTTGAGGTGATGGTCAAGCCCAACCAGGAGATCATAAATGTTTAAGATCATCGCTATTGGACTTTCGACGCGCGGTCCAGGTCCGGTCGAAAGTTTTCAAGTACTCCTGTGAGCAAGTGGATTTAACGTTGAATCCCAGATTTCAGGGTAACATAGCGCTAACGATTCTACAGGTTTTGAATCTTGCAGATCAAATTTAAAATGATTGATGCTAATTTCACAAGCAATCGAGTTTAGCGCTAATTAACCCACACTAAACTTCTAAAGAATCTGAGGTAGTACTCGGGTCTTTGCACGAAATTTTTCGGGTCATTACAGGTAACTGTCCTGAACAGGGAAAGTAACTGTCTCGCCCTCAGGTCCATGGATTGTCACCAGCCTAGCTTCACAATCAATCTCTGCTCGCATCTTCGTAAGCCAATCCATACCCAAAATGACATCGTAATGATATAGAGATGCGACAAACAGGTCAACATGAATTGATCTGCTCCCTAGATCAATCAAACAACCCATACAAATCTTGGTAATATCAGAGGAGGTCCCTATAGTGGTAGTGGGTGTCACTCCCTTCATAGTAACCGTGCCCAAACTCAGGTGCTTAACTGCCTCATACGATATAATAGAGGTAGTGGATCCGGTATCCACCAACAAGGAAACAGGAAGACCTTGGATGTGAGCTGTAACCTCAAAAGATCTCAGTGCCAAGTCAGCCCCAGGCACTTCAGCTGTAAGCGCGTGAACTCAAGCCTGCTGCGGGCGATTTGGCTGTGGAACCATGGGCCGCTGAGGTGGCCCGAAACGAGGTATAGAAGGTCTGAAGGATGGGTGAGCTGGCACTGAACGAAGGGGTGGAGTAGATATGACCCGAGGCATCGGACGGCTAATCCTCTATGGCGGAGTAAATCCACTATCCCGCATTCGCGTAAAACAATTATGATCCGAATGCCCAATCTTTCCACAGTACGAATAGCGCAAGTTAGAACACAATGGCTGATCCGGCGACGCTACACGTCTTGTAGGAGAATCTGCCCGCAGTCTCTTGCCGAGAAATGTTATACTCGGAAAGTCAGTTCACGGTCTGGGAACCATAGGTGCTCGCATACGGGACGACCTGTCCCCGTCCTGCTCAACTCGCATGGATATGCTCACCAACTCAGCATAAGAAGATATGTTGCACAACAATTCTTTGATTGAATCTCAGGCCTCAACCCCTCAGAAAAATGCCGCATCCACATCGGGTGATCAACCAGGAGCAATGGAGTATATCGACCCAGTTCAGTAAACCGGTTCTCATATCAGTCACCGACATCCCTCTCTGACGGAGGCGAAGGAACTCAGTCTCCTTCTCGTGTCGGTAAGTGATCGGGAAATACTTCTCGTGGAAGCAAGCCTCAAACGCTTGCCACGTCCAATCAAAACCTTCCGCAACTGTGCGAAAAACACTGTCCCACCATAAACTGGCCTCCTTCTCAAACATGAAGGAGGCAAGCTCAACCTGCTCAGCCTCAGAACAGTGAAGCGGCTTCAGCATCCTAGAGATGTGGTCAATCCAGTACTCGACCTCCTCGGGTCTATGACAACCCGTAAATGTGGGAGGTCGTAAGTGTTGGAATCGCTCAAATGTGCTACTAGCACTAGTGTTCCCAGAGGGGTACATAGGTGAAGCAGGTGGAGTCGCCCCCATCGACTAAGCAAAGATGCCAACCATGGAAGATAAAAACTGCTGCTGCTGCTGCCGCTGGTACTACTGCTGTTGGATCTGCTGTTGCTGCATCAACAACATCATCTGCTCAAGCCTATCAGAAGGCGGAGCGGACGAAGATGCATAAGGTGTCGACGCAGATGCACGGTTCAGCCTAGGAACCGAAGGTGTGACTGGTGGAGCCATGGGTGGTATCACAGGAGTCGGCCCAGCAGCGGGGCCAGTAGTTGGTTGAGAGTCCGGCCCAGCACCAAAATGAGACAAGCTCGACTGTGGATCTGTCTGGCTATCGCCTAGGGGGAAAACCCGGGCAAGCGACTCGCCCAAAGAGTGATAGGTCAAAGTCTTCGAGCCCTTAGGAGGCATACCCTACATTCAACAGAGGATGCAACCTGCGAGATTCAACATCCACATAATCCACCCACACAGCATTTACATCACAACTCATGAAAAAACAACATGCATTTTATTTAACAAAATTATCACAATACAAGAAGTGCAGCATTACATGGATCGCGACAGAGGAAGCATGCGAGCTAATACATATTAAGCTTCAAACCACAAGATAACTTCCAAACTACTACGCCTATAATGGCTACACATAATAACAAACAACAAAACAGAGCAAGGGACGACTACATCTACAGCTACTCGTCGGAATCAAGAGATGGAGGAGGGGCACCCTTATCCTGTAGACAACACAGGATAGACTTCAGAGTTCGAGACATCTTCTTGAACTTATGTTTCACGAGGCCTTGAAGATCCATAATATCCTGGCATAGGACAGCCTGACCCTCCTCAAGTCGGGCTATATGGGAATCCCTGGCGACCTGATCTGTGCCCTGCTCCGGTGCAACAGGAGAAGAACTCTCACTCGTGTCCTGGGCCTCCACTTCTTCCTCGTCCTGCTCTTCTTCTTCTTCTTCTATCTCAACTCCACCTTCCTCATTACTCTCTTCCTCATCGCTCTCAGTCTCCTCCTCACTTTTTCAAGTAAGGCTTGTCGTTGACGAGGCCTGATATCTATCTGATTAAGAGTCATCACATTAATGTAACGGATAGGTACCGGCTTTTTCGCCCCTAGTCTGTAGCCAAACTCATGTGCAAGCTTACAGATGAGTCGGCCAAATGGGAGCGATTCGGTCCTCCTATTCAAACGAGCGATAAGGATTATCTTACGCAAGATGTACGTTGGCACACATAGCTTCTCTCCTTGCCCCACTTGATACAGGAAATCTACCATTAGGCGCATACACTCGCTGCGATTGCTCCACCTTGGATAAACATTAAATGTGCACGTGGTGAAGCAAGCAAAAGTCATCTGTCATGTTGGTTGCTAAAAGGCTTCTGTTAGGCTACCATTCAACCAGACGACCGCATAGGAACCGCGTGCGGCGATCCCTCTCGCGTGCACTACTCAGATTCTTCTCACTTGCATGAACCTCACCAAGCAGCACGTTCAGAAGTCGGGATATTAAAGCGACGTTGATCGTGGACCCCCGATCTCTTCCGCAAGGGATCTTGAACCGCAATGGCTCCAACGAAGGTTCCCAAATGTGGGCATAAAAAGCTTGGACAGTACCCACATTGGCGCGGTATTCACCCTCGAACAGCGGACACCAACCGGCCCCTTCCAAGCGCTCCAATAAGAGATATTCTCCAAATAGCCGCAGATCTACATGAGCTTCAAAAAGGACCCTACAACCCTCATACACTCCATGAGATAGCGCCGCCAACAAGGTTCTTCCAACGGGAGACTGAGGATCGAGATCCCACTTTGTTTGAAACTCTCGAGTGGCAGTCGTGCTCGCGGCGGCACCTCTCGGCCTCCGTGTACGGGTTGGGCGGCTAGGCCCGGCTTCATCAATGGGAGCTCTCTTCTTCCCCATGAAAGAGAGAATGGAGGAAATAGAAAATATGGTCGTAACAAGCTCGAATAGGGCTATAGAAAATGAGAGAAAAGAGGGAAA
Organism: Magnolia sinica; assembly: GCF_029962835.1. Lineage (NCBI taxonomy): Eukaryota > Viridiplantae > Streptophyta > Magnoliopsida > Magnoliales > Magnoliaceae > Magnolia > Magnolia sinica. The sequence goes on along the minus strand of NC_080573.1, from coordinate 66,969,899 downwards.
TGGGAAGAATGGTGAGGCTTCCACAAATTTGAGACTCAAAGGAAGGATTTGAGTACTCAAATGGAAAGAAAAGAGAGGGAAAACAACAATAGAGATGGGTTTTGAGATGGTTAGAATGGGGATGCACGAAAATGGAAGAAGAAAGGGTTTGAGGAGGGATTTTTGTGGGGTTTTGAGAAGAATTTCAAGAAAAGGGAAGCTTGGAGGGTAGCTTTGTAAAGGAAAGAGGGTTTACAAGGGGTTAAAACTGAGCAACCATGGAGGATGGGCCACACTAGACCCCACATACATCGGCCCGAGCCGGCCCGCCCGGCCTGGGTCGCTCGGCGGCGAGGGCTCGCCGAACCGGCGAGGTCATCGTCGGTCTCTGGATGGTCCGGCGATGACTCACCATTTGGGCGAGGTCCTCATGCCCCCTAAGCTCAAAAATGATGTGGGTCCCACCCTGGGTCCCCCTGAAATTGCCCTGATTGGGCCCCTAGTCTGATTCGACGCTTATCGGGTCACTATGAACAGAATCTGATACATATGCACTATTAACGACTTTTTAATGGCTGGGAAGGGATGATACACCGTCTAAACCCATCAATGGATGGTCTAGAAGAGATTTGGGGTCACTGTGTGTGATCAGGAGTGTGTACAGACTCGATCTCGGCGATCGTTTTTAGTAAACTTTCACCGATAGGAGCAATGGGAAAACTTACACAAATTCTAGATTAATCTCACACCCTCCTACACTAAGGTAGCATCAGCGTGCATTGTGTGACCATAACCTAGGTCCGGTTTAATCCAAATCATGCTCTGATACCAACTTGTAAGCCCTGAAATTCGAGGGTTGAGCATAACTCAGCTCCCGAGTTTCAAAACATCACTTATGCAACATATGTAATGATGGATGTATGCTGTCTGTATGAGTGCATAAAACATGGTGTAGATTAAGCCAAACTGCAAACATAATCCAGGGATGAGTGAAATCTGCAGGCGAAAGACTTAAAAAAATATATATGTTTATCTACGTAAGTCCCTGAGATATGTATGCTCTGCCAGGTCATAATTACAAGTGTTTGTGTTCAAAATATAAGCATCAAAATGAAATCATATATTACAAAGAAAAACTCAGAATCCCCGTAGATCAGGACACGACTCACATGAACCTGCCTGAGAACTACATGAAAGAAAACACGTCTTCATCATCCTCATACTCCTGCTCTGCCTCAAGGGTCGCATCATCATCTGCATCTAAGACAGAGTCTGGTTGGTGTTGAAACACCGTCCCAGAATGTGGGAGTGAGTGATCAACTCAGTGGAACTATACGGTAAAAGTTAACATGTTATCAAATCAATCAAGTAGTAATGATAAGGCAATACACTCAAATATGTCCTAATTACTCTTGTTAATGCAAGGATGTATATAGAAATGATTCATGCTCTCGCCTGCACTCTCTTAACGTATTCATCTTTCGGTACGCATGACAACCTCCCGCAGTGCCCATGACGCCAAAGCACTTGCAATGCGGTGCATGAACATGATTACCAAGTTGTTATTAGTCCTTTTCATACAGCAGGATTGGGAAGCTAAGGTACCTTCCTCATATCAATTTCCACACAGTGATCCATTCTAGGGTCGTCAGTCCTAGACAATCTCATACGATCATATGGTTTTAGGTCACTGCAAAGGGCTCGTCACCAATCAATGCATGCCTATCATACCTTATTTACTACGCTAAGACTCGTCACCTCAATGCAGTATCAAGGTATACTCGAGGTCACTACAAAGGGCTCGTCACCAATCAATGTAGGCCGACAGCATGAATATAGTGTCCCATACCACCATAATCGGCTCACGAGTCTTATGTGCTCACTGGTCACTACGGGGAGGCTCGTCACCCTAGCGTAGGCCGACAGCTCAACCATGGTGTCCCATACCACCATGCCCGGCTCATGAGTCTTAGCGGATCAAGGTACAATGGTTAACGGGATTGCATCGGTAAGTTTGGTACCCTAGATTCAAACAATGGCGTCCATACATGGTGCACATCCATCGGGACAATTGGGTTACTTGACGAGCTCGACTAGCATGAGTGCACATTGAGTTAAATGACATAGAGTGCACAAACACTCCGTGTGGCCAAACCACTGCCGACAACCCTAATATGACTCGGGTTTGTCAAACACGTCCTACGTGGCGAAAACAACCTCGGCCACGAACTCAAGGTTTGTTACCAATTCCCTGGACTATTTCATAGTCCCAAACACATTCAAGTATAACAGATATTCATACTAGCAATTCAGAACAGTAATGGATCAACAATTCCTATCATACAGTATGTGAGCATTTGATGAATATCAACTTAACATGGATTTACACATAGGAAGCACATGAACTTAAATAACAAAAAATGTAAATTGCATATAGGAAATCATACACATCAATAAGATAGTTGAGAATCTCTTCTCAACGCCCATAAAAAGTACAATATATGACACACTTATTCATTCAGACATTTCTACAAACACTTAGGCTACATATTCCAACATACATGACATATGTTGGTGATAACACACATTTGGACAATTTCTTTCACCAAGGAGTTGATACACATACAACTAGCACAAATACACGACAATTAATCATGGCAAACACATGTTCATATTTCATACGTATACGATGCTTTCTACATATACAAGGAATACAGAAATCTCAATATAGCTCATATATATCAGGAACGCAATATAAACGTCGCATCTGGCATGTTAAATTGCACCTACAACAATAATAAACCATTACCCGACATTGAAAGCCTTGAAAACCATAACCTATACGAATATAGTTCGCACCTTAAACCAGAAAATGAGCAACAGATTTGATTCAGACGATAAGTCTTCATCAACGACGACTAGATAACCTAAGGCATGAATAAAATGAGCTACATCAACACTTAGACTATCCTAAGCTTCAAAACAGGTTAGGGTTTGATTGACTTACCCAAGAATGAACTTAGAATCGCCGGAATAACGATTCAGAAGTGATGGTTTAGGGACGCAGAATAACAGGAAAGAATCTCAAGATGATTCACCAACTTCTCTCTCACTTTCTCTCTCTTTTCCTCTCTCTCTCTTAGCTAGGGTTTAGAAAATTCGTATGGAATTTGAGAGTGAGGGTTTAAGGTCTTTATATAGGCATAAAATTGATGAAAATAGCCCCAGGGCCAAGGTATACTTAGGTTATAACCAAATCGGGTCTATTTCGATCCAATGGAGCACTTCCGATGGTCCCTTTTCCATGTGCAGTCGGACTTAAGCTCACTGACCATGAATCTAGGTCAGGTTGAGTTTTTGTACCGATTGAATTTATAGATCGCTCATGGCAGACCAATCTCAATTCAACGGTCACCGAAACTCGATCAGGTCCACCGGCACTACGACATGCCTAGGCCACCTTCCCTGATCCGAGGGTAAATTTAGGTCAAAATCCAACGGTCAGATTGCTTAAAATCGTTGCGCAAGCGACACAACTCAGATTTCATAAATTCATATTTACTTTGTCACCTTTCTCACACTCTTCACTCCGGACTCAAGCAAATCGACTCAGGACATCATCTGGACTTGATTTCTGAGGTGATTGTCAAGCCCAATAAGGTGATTATAATTGTCTAAGATCATCGCTATCGGACTTTCAACACGTGGTCCAGGTCCGATACAAAGCTTCCAAGTACTCCTGAGTGCAACTGATTTAGCGTTGAATCCTAGATTTCAGGGTAACATAGCGCTAACGATTCTACAGGTTTTGAGTCTTGCAGATCAAATTTAAAGTAATTGGTGCAAATTTCACAAGCAATCAAGTTTAGTGCTAGTTAACCCACATATAACTTCTAAGGAATTTGAGATAGTACTCAGGTCTTTGCAGGAAATTTTTCGAGTCATTACACACCATACTGAGGAAGAGGCTACTTGGGAAATAGAAGTCAAAGTCCATAAGAACTACCCTCAAAATCTCGAGGAGTACGAAAAGGTACTAATTTCGGGGATGAAATTTTTCTTTAAGGGGGGTAGATTGTAACGTCTCAAAAAAATCCATATAAAGACCCGAGTAATACCTCAAGAAGAAATCCCTAAGGACCATATTCTGTAAAAATTTAGGAAAAAAGTAATTAAGTACTCGCTGAATTAATCGATGGATTGGCAAGACCCAAAACCACCAATACCACTATCTCAACACTACTTTAAAATATAGGAAGAATCCCAAAAGCTTGTTGCTCTCGGGAGCACATTGAAACTCCGTATCGGACCGAGACCGCACGTTAAAAGTCTGATGACAGTGAAAATATAGGGTTATGGCTGTCTTGTTGGGCTTGACAACCATTGTGGGGATCGAGCCCAGATTTGTCTAGAAACGTACAACTTGAGCCCTGAGCAAATGTGTGAGAAACGTGAATGTCTTTAGAAAATGTAATGAAACTTAAGTGAATTGGGTCATTCGCTTAAGTGCGAAATTGAGGATTTTAAACTATCATTTTTTACCAAACTTCACCCATGGATAAGGAAAATTTTGTTGCTCATATCTGTGTACTTGTGGCCTTGATTGAGTAAGCATGACTGTAGATCTGACACAGGTCCTCCACGTTGATCGGCCAATCTAATCGTGCCGAATCACATCCTAGTGTAGATCCATTGTCAGGAAACTTACTCTATGAAGTAGGTGAGTAATGGACCTCCCGATTGCCAGAAACAGGCACCTTTTGGTTATAAACTAAGTATACCATGGCCCTTGGACCATTTACATCAGTTCTGGGCCTATATATATCTCTTAAACCACCCCATTTCTATTCCATACGAATTTTCTTCAAACCCTAGGAGAAAGAAGAGAGAAAAGAAGAGAAAAGAGTGAGGAGAGAAGTGAAAGGTTGGGAGATTATTGCAGTGTTTCTCTCCCACCACTACACGCACCGAATCGCCTTTCCATCTAGCTAACCGATCTGTTCGGTTATGATCCGGGTAAGACATCCTAAACCTAATCTTGATTTAGAAATCTAGATTGAGTAATCGATAAACTAGCTAACCTATTTCATGGTTTAGGTACCTGTTGTTCTGTATTCGGGAACGTAGTGTTTGAACCAAGTCTGAATCGAGTATTTCGACAAAAGGTGCGGGCTATAAACATTTAGGTTATGGTTTTCAATGCTTTCATTGTCAGGTAATGATTTATGTCTGACTTGATTGCTGCCATATGATCTTAGTTACGTCGTTGTCAATATATTATGCATGTGTGAACTATGTTGAATACAAGATGCATTCCATGTGTTTGTTGAAATGTTTGAATGAACATGAAATTGTGATTTTGCACTTTGTCATGACTGTAAATCTTAGATTCATGTTTGCCGTATGTATGATGATCTCTTTGTGTAAGATTTGCCATAATATATATCGTAACTAATCTAGTCTATGTATTTGGTAATGTGTAGTCTAAGTATTTGATAAAATGTCTGAATGAGAAGTTATTGATGAATTATATTTAATAAGGGTATTGAGATAGGATTCTCAATTACTTTAATGCTCTGAAAATCGAGGGTCGAGCAGACGCTCAACTCCTGAGTTCCAACGCATCACTTATGCAACATAGATAATGATGATTAAATATTGTCCATATTAGTGCATTAAACATGAATGGGATTATACCAAATCAACATACCATACTCCAAAGACAATTAGATTATGCAAGCGGAAGACTGTGATAAGTATATAGAGCATATAAGTGGTTGTAGGTCCTCAGAGTATGAACATGATACCAGGTTAAATAATTACATGTCTAGTTCCAAAATGTACAAAATAATAAAGGGTAATGTCATCTAATCCATATCCCTGTAGCCCCAGTCACACAACTCTAGGTCTACATAGACCCACCAGAGAGTTAGAGGTAGGAGAACTCCATCTCATCGTCGTAGAAGGCCGGCTCCAACTTGTAAGCTTCGCCATCATCTGAAACTACAACAGTATCTGATTGGTGTTTTAAAACACCGTCCCAGAGTGGGAGTGAGTGTAAGACCCGTATCCTAGATCGTACTATTTCGTAGGCTTTCGCGGTCCACTCGGTCGAATTTCAGTGACCTGCAATCTGCTATCGATGTTTCTAGGCAAACCTTAGTCGCATCCAGTATTCCAGAGTCAGCTCGACTCGAGACTTGTACCCCAGCGACCATGCCGTCGCTGCGGTTCCGATGTCGCGTCTCACACACCGGTCCGATACCCACGCTAGGAGATATGGGCCTGCGTTCAGTTCGAGGAAAACGCCGCGTGCGAATTTTTAGAGAATCTTTACAACATGTCACATCAATCAATCAATCACCTCAACCAAGTACACATCACCTCACACCATCCTTAAGCAACCCCATAAGTCAACAATTCCTTACACAACCCATATCCCTCTTACACAATCTACCCCAAAAGTCAACAAATCTCTCACCTCACCCATCACTCACCTCACCCATCCCTCTCCCTCCTTACAACTCTCTCTCTCTCTCTCTCTCTCTCTCTCTCTCTCTCATTTCTCAAACCCATTTCCAAGCAACTAAAAGCTCCAACGTATGAGCTTCCTAAGCTCTCATGGAGAAGCTCTAATGTGGCCCACTTCCCTACCCTCTCATCTCCCATCTCAACCATCAAAACTTCATCATCTTCCGTTGAAATCAAAGCCAAGGAGTTCGGCGTTCCATCGGACCAAGAAGGAGGGCAATAGGTGGGTGATCCACCGTTGATTTTATAATAAAAGGCCCACTTGTGATGGGACCCATTTTATGTATGTGTTGTGATCATGAAGGACCCATAATGGCGGGGTTCCTCCACTATACGATCTATCCTTTTTCTCTTTCTCTCTCTTTTCTTTTTTTGTATGATGATGATGAGGTGTGTGTCCCACCATGATGTTTACTTCCAAGCCATCTACTAATGGACCCCATCTATGTGGGACACACCATGATGTTTATATGCCATCCCAACTGTCCAACTAGGATGTGGCCCACCCCACACGTGTAGGTGGGGCCCTCCTTGATGTATTTAGCCTACTCCACTTCATTCATCCATCTAAAATGGTGTGGCTCACCATGATTTATGTATCTTATCAACGACGTCCATCTGTTTTATCCAGGCCTTCTAGCGGGCCTGGATGATAAGAAAACACTAATATCAGACCGATCCAAAACAGGTGGGCCATGTGGGACCCACCTTGATGAGAAACATATCCTCACCGTCCGTCCAGAGGGTGTACTGACGGTGGGGTATGGCTGATAGTGTAGTGTCAACTGAAAGTGGGGTGGCTAACGGTGAAGTGTAAACTGGCAGTGAGGTGTACTCGCTTGCTGCATCAAATATAATAATGATAATAATATAATAATAATATATATTATATATGTTACAAGGGGGTAGCCCATTATGTGGGACCCATCTCTGTTTTATTTGTAGCTGCAATGTGCAGCAGCACTTCGTCAGCAGGGTTCACGGGACCCAATCACGTTATCCATCCATTGGGTGGGCCACACCATTTGCATGTGATGGTGGGACCCATCCCTAGTGTGAGGGCTACACCTAATGTACGTACTGTCCAGGCCATCCCGGCCTGGACGATGATTTATATGAATATATTATATTATATTATATATATGTACATGAGGGTGGGACCCACCCCACGTGTGGGATACACCTTGATGTGTGTGTGTGTGTGTTTGTGTGTGTGTGTGTATATATATTATAGCATATATCACTGTCCAGGCTGTCAAGGGCTGGACATTGAGGTATATATTATATTATATTATATTATATATAGTATATAATATATTATATATGTTATATATTATATTATATAATATATACATGATGGTGGGCCCTACGTGGAACCCACCTCGGCCTTTCTAGTGCACAGCTACACGTACAACAGCTATATTGCTGCTCCTCTTGACGGTAGCAAGCCCGCAGGCCCCACATTGATGGATGTATTTTAGTTACACCGTCCACTATTTGGACGGTGGGGCCCACCATGATGCATACGTTGTATCTAAACCGTCCAACCATATTGAGATATCATTTTCATGGCATGAGCAAAAGTATGGGTCAGATCTAAAGTTCAAGTGGACCCCACCATTTAAATAGTGGACCGTGACACCCACTGTTCAAACTCTTAAGGACCTCGGTAGTTTCCAATTAAGTTGATATTTGTTTTCATTTCATCTATCTCTATGTTAACTTATGAATACGTCGGATCTCAAAAATACCTAAGGGTGGGCCCGATTTGATATACATGAGGCCCATCGGTGTGGCCTATTTGATGTACATGAAGCACATTGGTGTGACCCAAATAATGCGACCCGTGTGATGTGGCCCACTTGACATATGAGGCCCAGGGGCAAGGCCCATTGTGATATATTCGAGGCCCATGGGTGAGGCCCATTATGTTATATTCGATGCCCATGGGTGAGTCCCATTGTGATGTATTCGAGGGCCATGGGCGAGGCCCATTGTGATATATTCGAGCCCATTGTGATGTATTTGAGGCCCGTGGGTGAGGCCCATTATGATATAATCAAGGCCCATGAGCATTGCCCATAGTGATTTCTTTGAGGCCCTTATATGAAGCCCAATGCGATATATGAGAGGCCCATAAATGGGGCCCAACGTGATGTATGTGTGGCCGATACGTTATGTATGAGTCCCTGATGTGGGCCACTGCTTGGGAGCAATGTTGGTTAGATGTCTACATTGATGGGCAATGATGGTTGGATGTCTACATTGTGACCTTTCCTTAGGCCTTGTTAGGCCCATTCTCATCATTCTCTTAGTGGTTTAACCCAAATAAGTGAGCCCCATTCACCATGGATGGATGGCTCCGTGCTACTGGATTTGATATAATCACGGCCGAGGGCCGATCTTTATATTAGAGTTGATCGGCTGTTCATCTATGGACCCCGCCTTGTTTATGTACTGGTTATCGATGTCGATTGTCAATTCCAATTGTCGGTGCTGATTATTGATGTAGATTATCGATGTCGATTGTCGATACCAATCATTGGTGCCGATTGTCAAGGCCGATTCCGATTGTCGAGGCCGATTCCGATTGTCGAGGTCGATACTGAATGTCGAGGCTGATTGTATAGGCCAGTTATCGATACTAATTATGGTATGAGATAGCAAAACATCATGATACCTACACCTTAGGGCCCACTTAGTCGATGTATCTGCCGCACCGTCCAGCATAGGATGATAGGATTGCCATGATGTAAGTGTTTCATCCTTGCTGTCCACGTGGGACACAGGTGATGTATATGCCTTATATCCTGACCACCTATGGGACATGGACCCCACAAAAAGTATATTTTATCCACACTGTCTGTGGGACGTGTGATCCACCTTGATGTGTGATTTCATCCATGCCGTCTAGGGACAGGGGACCATCATGATATATGTTTTGTCCTTGCTATCCATCAGTTTTCAGGGCCCACTTGCTTTATGTGCAAGGCCCGTCTGTGATGTATATTTGCGGCCCAATGTTATGTATTTTTGACCAATGTGCCAAGGCTCATTGTGATGTATGTGCGGCCCATGAGTGAGGCCCGATGTGATGTATTTATGGCCCATGTGCTGAGGGCCATAGTGATGTGAATTAGGCTCATGTCATGTGGCCCATTATGATACATATTAGGACCATGTCATGCAGCCAATTGCGATGCATATTAGACCCATGTCATGCGACCTATTGTGATGTGTATTAGGCCCATGTATGTGGCCCATTGTGATGTATTTGTGACCCATTTGATAAGGTCCAGTGTGATGTATTTGTGGCCCGTATGGTGAGACCCGATGTGGGGTATATGTGGCCCTTGAGTGAGGCCCAATGCGATGAAGGTGTGGACTAATGTAATGTGTGATTTCACTATAATGTATGTAGTGATATTTATGTGGGCCACTGTTTGAGAGCGATGTTGGTTAAATGACCACATTGATGGGCAATGATGGTTAGATGTCCACATTGTGACCTTCCCTTGGACCCATTGTGATGCCCATTCTTATTATGAGTAGGCTGTCTAGGCCTATCCTTGATACGAGGAAAGTACACCATTATCATATAGCATGCTTAGTATAGCTTCATGACCCATGCCCATGCGCATCATATGTATGCCTGATATGAGGAATGATTGATCATAGCACATGCCATTGGGTAGGTTATTATGGGAGTCCCTGATAGGAGGAGTTACCCACATGAGCTCATGGTACGCGTAGGTTTGATGCATTCTGGATGGTATGACTCATGCATCTCGTATTTTGTGATATGACCGTTGTATGCCCTAGCGACATCAGGGTCGTAGCCTCCACAGGCATATTGTGGATGGCCAGATGGGACACCGAAAATCTATTCTACATGGGGTACTATAGATATCCTTGGGTAAAAGTCCCAGAACCCTCTTGGTTCCAGAGGTTGCTCCAACGTCTAGACCGATTGGATGTGTGAGGGTATGAGGGTCGTACACCGTTAGGCCACATCTTCCACTGTATCGTGGTCGGTTGCAAGGGGGTACGTCCTTACCTGCCTGAGAGGAGGGGGCAATGCTAGGCTGAGTCTGACCAGCTCTACGAATAGGTTCGCTATCGATGAGCTGGGCTTGATATTGGCAGGCGGATAGTGAGGTCTCTTCCACTCACCTTGTTGCGCACGATGGGGCGGCAATCTGGTTTGGAGTGTAATAGACCCCGGTAATTCTCCAGAGTGTAACTGCACTGACATGTGGGCTTATTGAGCAGGAATTGCATATTCATTCATTCACTATCCACTCGGGCTGGTGGTGCGTAACTATTTGTTACGTGTACCTTCGCATGGCTAGGATTTCAGTTGGGCGCACGACTAACCTTAGATCATGAGTTTACCACATTGAGTCTAACTATCCAAATTTAGGTATGAGACCGGTTTGGATAGAAGTTCCTTGTGGTGAACCTCGTACCATGTGATACTACGTACTATCATCCCGACTTCACACTCCAGCATGATCATTTCATTCGCACCGCATATTACATTTCATCTGCAGTACTTAGCATTTTGGGTTACTATGTTTCCGCACTTATATGGCCTAGACGGACTTAGCACGATTTACATATTGCATTGTACCCTTGGCATCTGATATTTTTGGCTCTCCTTGACTCCTCATTCATATAGTTGATCTGTATTGCGTACTATGATATTGTATGACTCGTGGACTTATCAGTATAATTCCGCTTACTCTGATATCGTATCTTGTTAGTATTTCCATTTATTCCATTGTATGATTTATGGCATTATATTGTATACTTGACACTTACCTTGTGCACACACTTCCATCACCCTCTAAGCTTTCTATAGGTTTATGCATGATAGATGTGTGCAGGTGGTGTCATGTTGTAGCAATGTTGATCTTGGAGCGTACAACAGACTTTTGGAGCTTTAATTTTTGACATATGTATTTCCCTTTCAGCACTGTATTCAAATGTTTATATTAGTGGATACGTGATGATGATGTTGCCTTTGTGATTTGGGTAAACTTGTGGTTATGCTTGTTATGAAACAAATGTACGTTAAAAAAAATCCTCCTTGTAGGATCTCAGGATCGAAATCTGGTGTATGGACGTTAGGAAGCCGAGAATGGGGTACTACGGAGGCTGTCGGCACCAGATTTGGCGATCGGGATTCCTGTGAATCCAATTTATGGGTTTGGGGCATGACAGTAGTTGGTATCAGAGCATAACTTGGGAATACCTGAGGATAACATCACATATCTACTGATCGCTACCCTTCACTTGATGTTTTTTATGAACTTAGAATGATTAGATCCCTGAATTCAAATAACTTAGAAACTTCCTGATATAGCTCCATATCGCGTGTGCATTTGAGAGCGCCCAAGGATGATAGGCCCTTATTCCTTCCTGTAGGACATGGTACCCAAGTGAGTGACCCAAACGACTTTTGCTTGCCCGCCTGAGATTCCTGTTTCCCCATCAGAGACTTCTGCACCCCCATCCGAGTCAAGCGCAGCACCCACCGTGTTCGTAAGTGAGGACTAGCTACAATAAATGTTACAAGCAATGACCATCATTCTTCAGAGAGGAGACCGAAAGAGGAAGGCCTCCTCCGGTAGCTCCTAGCTGTAGCAATGTTGACGACCACAGAGGCATAGGAATCGTCCGTCCTTCCGAGCATTTGCACCACCTATATGTCAGTCCTCAAGTGTATGCTTCAGATGTGGTGTGATGGGGCACCACATCTGGGAGTGCCCCCACCCTCGGCAGCCCCTACCACCCCGACCGTTCACATGTGCTTGCTTTGGATGCGGTGAGATAGGGCATCGTAGGAGCGAGTGTCATTATCCTCAGCAACAGCCTCCACAGCAGCAGCAATAGGATCTCAACATCAAGAGCCATTGATGATTCGTGTGACTTGGCCCCTGCATTGTCTTGCTGGATTGCTCATGAATGAGGCATCTTGGGAGTTAGAGCTTGAGATTCCTAGGCGTTATCCCCATCTCTTATGTGCTTGATTATGTTGATATGTTCTATTCTGATTATATATATAGTGGTGTGGATTTCCCTCCCTTGGTGAGCTTTGTATTGGTTGTATTTTGATTTAAATTTTGAGGATGAAATTTTTATTAGGAGAGGAGAGTTGTAAGACCTGTATCCTAGACCGTACTATTCTGTAGGTTTCTACAGTCCTCCCGGTCAAATTTCGACGACCTGTGATCTGCTATCAGCGTTTCCACGCAACCCTGAGTCGCATCCTCTATTCCAGAGTCAGCTCGACCTGAGACTTGCACCCTAGCGACTGCGTCCTCGCCGTGGTTCCGATGCTGCGTCTCGCGCGCTGGTCCGATACCCAGGCCAGGAGATGTGGGCCTGCGTTTAGTTGGAGGAAAATGCCACGCGTGCGAATTTCAAGAGAATCACTACAACATGTCACATCAATTAATCAATCACCTCAACCAAGTACACATCACCTCACACCCACCCTAAGCAACCCCATAAGTCAACAATTCCTTACACAACCCATACCTCTCTTACACAATATACTCCAAAAGTCAACAAATCTCTCACCTCGCCCATCACTCCATCACCCATCCCTCTCTCTCCTTACAACTCTCTCTCTCTCCCTCATTTCTCAAACTCATTTCCAAGCAACCAAAAGCTCCAACGTATGAGCTTCCCAAGCTCTCATGGAGAAGCTCTAATGTGGCCCACTTCTTACCCTCTCATCTCCCATCTCAACCATCAAAACTTCATCATCTTTTGTTGAAATCAAAGACAAGGAGTTCAGCGTTCCATCGGACCGAGAAGGAGGGCAATAGGTGGGTGATCCACCATTGATTTTATATTAGAAGGCCCACTTGTGATGGGACCCATTTTATGTATGTGTTGTGATCATGGAGGGCCCATAGTGGCGGGGTTCCTCCTCCACTATCCGATCTCTCCTTTTTCTCTTTCTCTCTCTTTTCTTTTTTTTGTATGATGATGATGAGGTGTGTGGCCCACCATGATGTTTACTTCTAAGCCATCTACTGGTGGACCCCATCAATGTGGGACACACCATGATGTTTATATGCCATCCCAACCGTCCATCTTGGACGTGGCCCACCCCGCACATGTAGGTGGGGCCCTCCTTGATGTATTTATCCTAATCCACTCTGTTCATCCATCCAAAACGGTGTGGCCCACCATGATTTATGTATCTTATCGACACCATCCATCTGTTTTATCCAGGCCATCTAGCGGGCTTGGATGATGAGAAAACACTAATATTAGACTGATCCAAAATAGGTGGGCCATGTGAGACCCACCTTGATGAGGCACATATCCTCACCGTCCGTCCAGTGGGTGTACTGACGATGGGGTATGGCTGACAGTGAAGTGTCAACTGACAGTGTGGTGGCTAACGGTGAAGTGTAAACAGGCAGTGAGGTGTACTCGCCTACAGCATCAAATTTAATAATGATAATAATAATATAATAATATATATTATATATGTTATGAGGGGGTAGCCCATTACATGGGACCCACCTCTGTTTTATTTGTAGCTGCAACGTGCAGCAGCACTTCGTCAGCAGGGTTCACGGGACCCAATCACGTTATCCATCCATTAGGTGGGCCACACCATATGCATGTGATGGTGAGACCCGCCCCTCGTGTGGGGACTACACCTGATGTACGTACTGTCCAGGCCATCTAGGCCTGGACGATGATTTATATGAATATATTATATTATATTATATATATATACATGAGGGTGGGACCCACCCCACGTGTGGGATACTGTAAGTGCTATAGTTTTTATCCCTGTCTGTTGTCAAATTTGTGATGACAAAATCACTGTTATGTTATATATAACTTGCTTAAGTGAAGCTCTTTCAAAGATCAACATTCATGAACAAGCTAAGCTCACAACAAGCAAAGCTCACAAGTACAAGGATCAATCGTGAATGAAAGAACTGCTCACAAGACAAGACTCAAGCTGCAAGACTTCAAGAAGAGTTCAAGGCAGTTTGTACACTTTCAAGATTGAGCTACATCAAGGTTTGATCTACATCAAGATTACAAGGCTCATGCTTCAAGGTCTCAAGTTCCGAATGTTTCAATGTCCATTCTTCATGGTTGAGGTTTGATTGACCATAGGTTGACCTTAGAAGTAGGTCATTTCGGATACATAAACCGAATGTTTATTTTACATGTGATTGGTCTGTTCTTCGACTAGTCCTAGGTCTTCTTCGACTAGTCCTAAACTTGCTTCGACCAGTCTAAGAAATTCCTCGACCAGTCATGAGTTTGTTACAAATTCTGAATAAAATCTGTTAGCCTTCGACTAGTCCAGGAATCTGTTCGACCAGTCCTAGGAACAGTGTCGACTGATCTTCGACCAGTCGTACAATCTTCGACTCGAAGTCCAGCGAAGATTTTCTGGACCTACGATCAGTCGAAGGAAACCTACGACCAGTTGTAGGAGACCTACGACCAGTCGTAGAACGGTCAAAGCATATCCCGCCAGATTTTTCAAATATCTGTTATGGCTTCGACTAGTCGAAGAGCACTCTAGACCAGTCGAAGACCCGATCTTCTCATCTATAAATAGTGCACGAATCTCAGAAGAAATCATCGAATTAATAAAAGTATTCAAGCCAATCTTCGTTGAACTTCTGAGAGATAATTCTGTGCTCCATCTAAGCTAAGTGTGCTTATTTAATATTCTCTTTCCTTAGCTTTATTTAATTGATTTTATTTCTGCTATTCCAATCTGATTTGATAAGAGGAATTGTTATGCCCTTTATTTAGAATCAAAATCAATTAAGGCAAGCCCTATTTGGTTTAATTTAAAATCTATTAGAATTAGAACCATTGTAATCGAGTATTGGACATCGAACTTGGACATTCAATCATCTACTTTGATTTGGTTCTACCGGGCTGCTACAACGAAGGAGATATTCAGGTATTTTACATATTGTAAATTCCTTTCTATTATTTTGGTTTCTTTCAAGATTTGCCAGAAAAATCTTGTTATATTGGTTATCTGAGGAGAGCCAGGAAAACTCAAAAGTGGGGTTTTTTTAATTATGTAAGCCCACGGACAAAGACACAATTGTAAGGGTTTTGGGTGAACCTGGGAAAACCTATTTTTAGTGAACGCTAATATCCCCTGTGTGAGGATATTAGGAGGGGAGTAGCTTTTTATGTGGCTGTTGTTTAACAGTTGGTGAACACACAGGCGAACCACTATAAACCCTTGTGTTTGATTGTTTTATTCTTCTAATTTTTAATTATTCTTTTGTGGGATGTATGTATGGTGGTGAATGTTGTAATTATTTAATTCAAGCTTTGTGGGAATGTTGTAATAGTTTAGAATTTATTTTCTGCTTTTCCTTTATCGCTTGATTTGCAATTTCATTTGAAAGTTGTTCTAGCAAGGTTGCCCTGCCATTTTTATGGTGTATGGCTGTCCCTAGAACAATACATTTTTTATTCAAGTTATTTCAATTCAGTTTGTATTTATTTTTTGTATTCCTCTTCGGTTTGAGACTTAATACAAAGATTTTTCTAGAAATAAGATTGTCCTACCATAAACTCTGTTTTTGGTGTAAGGTTGTCCTTAGAACAACGTTTGTATCAACCTCTCAAGATCTGAATTTTGAGGTTATTTTAATTTACTGCATTGTGATTTACTTTAGCTATCATATTCATTTTAATTCCGCTGTTATAAGTTTTAATTTGGCACTGTCCTATTCACCCCCCCTCTATGACATATAGCTTGGCCTTTTCAAGTGGTATCAGAGCCTAATAGCTCCTTTTTAATTCTTGGATTTAATTCCTGAGCTAACGATTTAAGCTATTTAAGATGTCAAATTTTGATAGCCTTTCAGTCACTAGGCCTCCACCCTTTGATGGCTCCAACTATGCCTATTGGAAAGCCAGAATGAGGATCTTCCTCAAATAAATGGATGAAAATGTGTGGCAAGCCACAGTGACTGAATGGAATCCTCCTATCATGGAAGTTACTGGGGTTGATGGTTCAAAATCTATGAAAGTCACACCATATTACCAATGGACCACCCTTTAGAAAAGTGAGAGTAGTGCAAATGCTAAAGCACTAAATGCATTTACTTGCGCACTATCACCAGATGAGTTCAAAAGAATCATTTCCTGTGATACTGCAAAGCAAGCTTGGGATATATTAGAAATGACATACGAGGGTACTACAATTGTCAAAATATCTAAAGTCCAACTCCTCACAACCAGATTTGAAGAAATTCAAATGGAGGAAAATGAAATGTTTATGGACTTTTACACTAGATTGAATGACATTGTAAACTCAATGTGGGGTCTTGGCGACAAAATCCCAGAAAGTAAAGTGTGTGCAAAAATATTACGCTCACTTCCTGAACGGTTCAATTCTAAAGTAACTGCGATCCAGGAACTTTGTGATACGGATAATATGAGGGTAGAAGAACTAGTTGGTTCACTACAAACCTACGAGTTAAACTTTAAAGCTCCTAAAGGAAAATCTATCGCACTAAAATCTTCTAAATGTAATTCAGAAGAAAATTCTGATTCAGAAGATGATATGGCTCTTTTAGCTAAAAAATTTTACAAGATTTTTAAAAGCAAAAAAAGGGTTGATTTTCAAAAATCAAATGACAAAAAGAAGTTTAGACCCAAATCTCGAAAATCTTTGAAAGATAGTCAATGTTACAACTGTCTAGAATATGGGCACTTAGCAAATAGATGTCTTAAAAGGGACAAACCCAAGAAGAAGGGTATGTTGGCTACATGGGATGAATCATCTGATTCTGAAGGTTCTTCTGAATCAAAAGATTTTGAAACTGAGTCGGGCAATGAGGTTAAAGCTCTTATGACTCTAGCCAAATTCACATTTTCAGATAATGACTCTACAAGTGAAGAAAATCTGAATAGTGAATGTGAAAATGAAGATGATCTTCAAGACGCTTACAATGCCCTATATAAGGAAAGTTGTAAAATTGCTGTCAAACTTAAAATTCAAAAAGAAAAGTTTTCTAAACTCAAAAATTGTTTTGATTCACTTGTCTTAGAAAAATCACAAATTTCAAATTGTTTTGAAAAATCAAAATGCGATTTGGAATTCAAAAACTCACTAATTGTTGATTTAAAATCTGAAATTGAGAATCTTAAAACTAAAGTATCTTCTCTTCTGAGTTTAAAGGACACATGGAAATATGCCCAAGGTGATCCAAAGTTAGAGAAACTTTTATCCAGATCAAGAAAATGTGGCGATCGATCCGGGTTGGACTATGATAAAAATTTACCTCCTAAACAAAAGTATACTCCTCCTATGTTTGTTAAAGGAGAGTCCTCAAACTCAAAAGGGAAAAGTACTTATCAAGATTTTTCTAAAAATTCAAAAATTTTTCAAAAACCTAGAAACAACCATGTCAACTTTAATCAGAAACGAAATCCACTAGCTGAAAAGATAGTTGATTTACTCAAGGAGCTCTTAAAATCTAACTCTATAGGTCATTCCTACAAATGTACACAAAAGAAGACCAACTATGTTCCTAAACCCAAAACAGTTATGAAATGGGTTCCTAAAGTTACCTGCTTGGTTGCTCACACTGCTTTCAAAGCAACAAGTCATTCAAAGTGGTACCTAGACAGTGGATGCTCCAGGCATATGACAGGTGACAAAGCTTTATTCACCGATCTGAAAGATATGACTGATGGTTCAGTCACATTTGGTGATGGTAGCAACTGCAAGATTATAGGCCAAGGTACGGTTCAACTTTTTAATCTTCCGGTGTTTAAAAATATTTTATATGTTGAAGGCCTAAAGCACAACTTGCTTAGTATATCACAAATATGTGATAATAACCATAATGTTCGGTTTTCAAATCAAAGCTGTGAAATACTAAACAATAAGGGTTCTGTAATATTAACTGGACGTAGAACGTCTGAAAATTACTATATTATTAGTGAATCCAGCTCATCTAATCAAACATGTTACATGGTCCATACAAACGAGACTGATTTATGGCACAAACGTCTTGGACATGTACATTATCGAAATTTATATCGATTGAGCAAACGAGAACTTGTAAGAGGTTTACCCATACTTCAGAAATTAGATAAAATATGTGGTGAGTGCCAGATAGGCAAATAAACAAAGAACTCACACAAAAAGGTGAATTCAAATACCACATCTAGACCACTCGAACTTCTCCACATGGATCTGATAGGACCTACCAGAATAGAAGTCGTGGTGGGAAAAAGTATATCCTGGTAATAGTTGATGACTTTACCAGATATACGTGGGTAGTCTTCTTAAGGGATAAATCTGAAACCCTTGAAGAAGTAAGAAAAGTTCTCAAAAGGATTCAAACTGAAAAATCCTCTCAAATCAGTAAAATTCGTAGTGATCATGGATCTGAATTTGAGAATAGCAATTTTGAGAAGTTTTGTACCGACCAAGGTATATTATATGAATTCTCTGCTCCCAAAACTCCACAACAAAATGGAATTGTAGAAAGAAAGAATAGGGTGCTTCAAGAAATGGCTAATGTCATGATGAATAGCATGAAGCTCTCTAAAAATCTTTAGGCTGAAGCAGTCAACACAGCTTGCTATATTATTAACCGAGTATACACTAGCAAAGATAATAATAAAACGGCTTACGAATTGTGGTTCAATAGAAAGCCTACTGTTAAATACTTTTAAGTTTTTGGCAGCAAGTGCTATATTTTATGTGATCGTGAAAATTTGGGAAAGTTCGATACGAAGAGTGATGAAGGTATTTTTCTAGGATATTCTTTAAACAGTCGAGCTTATAGAGTTCTGAACAAAAGGACTGGTGTGATTCAAGAATCCATTAATGTTGTCATTGATGATCACTTAAACACACCAATTTCTAATTCAGATAATGATAAAGTACTAATCATTGATAAACCCGATACTTCATCGAATCAGACTGATTCTGAGTTGAGGACTGTTAAAGATCATCCAACCACATAAATTCTTAGAAACCCTCTCACCGATGTTCGCACCCGTAGACAACTTGAGGATATATGTAATTATGTATGTTTTACATCCCAAATTGAACCATCAAACGTAAAAGAAGCTCTTGCTGATGAGAACTGGATTGTTGCGATGCAAGATGAACTCAACCAATTTGTAAGAAATGATGTTTGGTATCTCATACCAAGACCTAAAGATAAACACATCATTGGAACAAAATGGATTTTCAAAAATAAGTCTAACGAATGTGGAAATATAATTAGAAACAAGGCTAGACTGGTGGTACAAGGTTATACTCAAATTGAAGGGATTGATTTCGATGAAACCTTTGCACCAGTAGCACATCTTGAATCTATCAGACTATTTATATCCATTGCATGTTTTAGAAAGATAAAGATCTATCAGATGGATGTGAAAAGTGCTTTTCTAAATGGCAATTTACATGAAGAAGTCTATGTTGAACAGCCAATGGGTTTTGAAGATTCCAAAAATACTGATCATGTATATCGGCTTAAAAAGACACTTTATGGATTAAAACAAGCACCTAGGGCATGGTATGAGAAACTAACGAAATTTCTTTTAAGTCATATTTTCAAATGGGATCTGTTGATAAAACTCTGTTTGTTAAGAAACATAATGATTATATATTAATGGTGCAGATTTATGTTGATGATATTATTTATGGATCAACTTGTACTAACTTGACTACTGAGTTTGCAGATTTGATGAAATCACAGTTCGAAATGAGCATGGTTGGGGAATTGACTTATTTCCTTAGATTGCAAGTAAAGCAACAATCTGAAGGAATATTCATTTCTCAATCTAAGTATGCCTTGAATCTTATCAAAAGATTTGGATTTGAGAATGGCAAGAATTTTGATACTCCTATGAGTACCACCCTAAAACTATCAAAAGACTCTAATGGTAAAAATGTTGACTTAAAACTTTATCGGAGTATGATTGATAGTTTGTTATATTTAACTGCTAGTAGACCTGATATTTCTCTAAGTGTTGGTATTTGCGCAAGATATCAATCTGATCCAAAAGAATCTCACTTGACTGCTGTCAAGCGAATTATTATATATGTCGCAAGTACTGTAAATCTTGGTCTCTGGTATCCTCATGAAACTAATGTCCAATTAGTTGGGTACTCGGATGCTGACTGGGCTGGTAATCTAGATGATAGAAAATCAACCAGTGGTGGTTGTTTTTACATTGAAAATTGTCTAGTTTCCTGGTTTAGTAAGAAACAAAATTCTATATCACTTTGTAAAGAACTCAAGACACTTTCAAGATTGAGCTACATCTTGTTTGGATGCAACGAATGCTAAGTGATTATGGAATTAAACAGGATTCTATGTTATTACATTGTGATAATTCCAGTGCGATAAATATTTCAAAAAATCCTATTCAGCATTCTCGTACTAATCACATTGACATTAGATTTCATTATATAAGGGAATTAGTAGAAGAAAAAGTTATATCTCTAGAATATATTCCTACTGAAGATCAACGAGCTGATATTTTCACAAAACCTCTTGATAAAAGCAGGTTCAAAAAGATGAAATTTGATCTTGGCATGTGCATTTTAAATTGATAATTTATGCCTTCTTGTATAATATTGTATATATTTGCTAGATTGAATTCCATTTTTTGTTTAAATTGCAAGAAAATTGATTTTTTTTTGGGGTTTATTCGACCAGTCGTGAGTATACATGACCAGTCGTACTACGACCAGTCGTAGATACCCACGACCAGTCGTGGAACACGGGTTTCACTTCAAATTGGGGATTTTTCACTTTCTTCCTCATTTCTTCTTTCTTCTCCTTGGAGCCGAACTTCGACTTGTCAAACCCATCCTTCAAGTCCTTCAAGGTTAATGTTCCAAATCCCATTTTTCTTGCATATTAGTGTCTAGATTGCTTCCTTTTCTCTCTTGAAGCTTTCTATTTTGAAAATCATTGAGATATGGGGTTTGGATTGTGAAAAATCTGTTTTGATTAAACCCACTTCTCAATCCTTTGCAACTTCTTAATTTCTTGAAATCCTTGTTGCAAATGGCTTCTAGAGGTAGATAAACTACTTCACGTGGTCCTTCTTCTTCCTCCAGATCGACCGCTATCTCTTAGCGTCATCTTCTTGTTCCTAATGATGATCCATCATATGTTAGGGACATTAGATCTCGTAATGTTATCGTTGAACATCCTGTTGATGTCAATCATATTGCACCTTTTGACATCCTTCCTATACTTGAAGCTGTAGGTTGGGTTAACTTATTGCATTGGGGTGGGCCTGCATACCGGTTCATTGCCCAATTCATGTTTACATGTATTGGTGCATTTTCACAGGATAATTTAACTTTTCAAATTTCTACTAGAGAAGGGCCATTTGACGTTGATCGTCATTTAATTTCAGCCCTTATGGAAATTCCTATGAATGATGAGGGTATTCCTATTTATAATTTAATCGATAAACCCTCAATGGCTGAAAAACGCATGCTCACTAGAGACTTGTGCAATATGGATGTTCAATGGACTCAAAAAGGGAATGCGCTCCCCGCAAGGTATTTGTTAGCCAAATACAGAATTCTCCACAGAATCTTTGTGTCTAATCTGTATCCTCATTCGGGTAATAAATCTGACTTGACTTCATTTATGGTTCGTGTTATCCATGCTATTTCAAATGGTACTCAGATTTGTTTGCCATCCTTAATCTGTCATTTCATTATTCAGTTTCGCCTCCATCCTGGTCATAGTGACATTCCATTTACCTATTTTATGACTGTATTGGCTACTCATATGTTAGTCGATATGCCTGTTGATGAAGCACCAATTCATCATCTGATCTTTAACAATACAAATATTAATAAGATGAAGTTGGATCTGCTTCCTGAACAAGGTGGTGGTGGTGGTGGTGGTCATGAAGAAGCTGGTGTTGACATTAATATGGATGACATTTTTGAGGAACTGGATTCTGACTCAGCTAATGATCCAGATTTTGTACCATCTGATGTTGATGCACGTCTGAGTGCATTAGAGGAAAAAGTTGAGGATATTAATGTAAAGTTAGAAAACATGTCTGTTGCTCATGATTTGCAATTCAAGTACATGCGCAAATATCTAAGGTGCTTGAACAAAGGCATGCACCAACTTGATCCCTCTATTCCTCCTCCGTCATCAAGTTCTAGTTCTGACTAGTTTTTATGAGACCTCTGGTCTGTAATAACTTTATTACTTCACACTTGTTTGCTTGAGTTTGAGTTGGATTTTATGCTGGATATTTGTTCTTAATGTAATATTTATGCTGGGTATATGTGATGCTATCTTGAGTATCTCTATGACTCTTTTGCTATACTCTCTTACTTCCTCATGTTTCCTCTTATGACTTCCTTTATTTAGTTCTCCTTTGTCATATTGTGACAAAAAGGGGGAGAATGGTTTGTTCTTAATATGATTGTGAGAGGAGTAGCATTGGTTATGTTTCTCAGGGGGAGTTATGGGGAATATATGTTTGATCTTCTTGAATGAAACTGGTTGAATGTTGAATATTGAATATTGATTTGCTGGTATTAACCAGTTGTTTTACTTTTGTTTGGTTATGTGTTTTGTCACTAATTTGACAAAGGGGGAGATTGTAAGTGCTATAGTTTTTATCCCTGTCTGTTGTCAAATTTGTGATGACAAAATCACTGTTATGTTATATATAACTTGCTTAAGTGAAGCTCTTTCAAAGATCAACATTCATGAACAAGCTAAGCTCACAACAAGCAAAGCTCACAAGTACAAGGATCAATCGTGAATGAAAGAACTGCTCACAAGACAAGACTCAAGCTGCAAGACTTCAAGAAGAGTTCAAGGCAGTTTGTACACTTTCAAGATTGAGCTACATCAAGGTTTGATCTACATCAAGTTTACAAGGCTCATACTTCAAGGTCTCAAGTTCTGAATGTTTCAATGTCCATTCTTTATGGTTGAGGTTTGATTGACCATAGGTTGACCTTAGAAGTAGGTCATTTCAGATACATAAACCGAATGTTTATTTTACATGTGATTGGTCTGTTCTTCGACTAGTCCTAGGTCTTCTTCGACTAGTCCTAGACTTGCTTCGACCAGTCTAAGAAATTCCTCGACCAGTCGTGAGTTTGTTACAAATTTCGGATAAAATCTGTTGGCCTTCGACTAGTCCAGGAATCTGTTCGACCAGTCGTAGGAACAGTGTCAACTGATCTTCGACCAGTCGTACAATCTTCGACTCGAAGTCCAGCGAAGATTTTCTGGACCTACGACCAGTCGAAGGAAACCTACGACCAGTCGTAGAATGGTCAAAGCATATCCCGCCGGATTTTTCAAATATCTGTTATGGCTTCGACTAGTCGAAGAGCACTCTAGACCAGTCGAAGACCCGATCTTCTCACCTATAAATAGTGCACGAATCTCAGAAGAAATCATCAAATTAATAAAAGTATTCAAGCCAATCTTCGTCGAACTACTGAGAAATAATTCTGTGCTCCATCTAAGCTAAGTGTGCTTATTTAATATTTTCTTTCCTTAGCTTTATTTAATTGATTTTGTTTCTGCTATTCCAATCTGATTTGATAAGAGGAATTGTTATTCCCTTTCTTTGGAATCAAAATCAATTAAGGCAAGCCCTATTTGGTTTAATTTAAAATCAATTAGAATTAGAACCATTGTAATCGAGTACTGGACATTGAACTTGGACATTCAATCATCTACTTTGATTTGGTTCTACCGGGCTGCTACAACGAAGGAGATATTCAGGTATTTTACACATTGTAAATTCCTTTCTATTATTTTGGTTTCTTTCAAGATTTGCCAGAAAAATCTTGTTATATTGGTTATCTGAGGAGAGCCAGGAAAACTCAGAAGTGGGGTTTTTTTAATTGTGTAAGCCCACGGACAAAGACACAATTGTAAGGGTTTTTGGTGAACCTGGGAAAACCTATTTTTAGTGAACGCTAATATCCCCTGTGTGAGGATATTAGGAGTGGAGTAGCTTTTTGTGTGGCTGTTGTTTAACAGTTGGTGAACACACAGGCGAACCACTATAAACCCTTGTGTTTGATTGTTTTATTCTTCTAATTTTTAATTATTCTTTTGTGGGATGTATGTATGGTGGTGAATGTTGTAATTATTTAATTCAAGCTTTGTGGGAATGTTGTAATAGTTTAGAATTTATTTTCTGCTATTCCTTTATTGCTTGATTTGCAATTTCATTTGAAAGTTGTTCCAGCAAGGTTGCCCTGCCATTTTTATGGTGTATGGCTGTCCCTAGAACAATACATTTTTTATTCAAGTTATTTCAATTCAGTTTGTATTTATTTTTTGTATTCCTCTTCGGTTTGAGACTTGATACAAAGATTTTTCTAGAAATAAGGTTGTCCTACCATAAACTCTGTTTTTGGTGTAAGGTTGTCCTTAGAACAACGTTTGTATCAACCTCTCAAGATCTGAATTTTGATGTTATTTTAATTTACTGCATTGTGATTTACTTTGGCTATCATATTCATTTTAATTCCGCTGTTATAAGTTTTAATTTGGCACTGTCCTATTCACCCCCCCTCTAGGACATATAGCTTGGCCTTTTCAGATACACCTTGATGTATATATATATATTATATGATATATATAGTATATATTATATTATATTATATATAGTATATATTATATATTATATTATATAATATATACATGACGGTGGGCCCTACGTGGGACACACCGCTGCCTTTCTAGTGTAGTAGCCGCACGTACAGTAGCTATATTGCTGCTCCTCTTGACGGCAGCAAGCCCGCAGGCCCCACATTGATGGATGTATTTTAGCTACACTGTCCACTATTTGGACGGTGGGGCCCACCATGATGCATACGTTGTATCAAAACCGTCCAACCATATTGAGATATCATTTTCATGGCATGAGCAAAAGGATGGGTCAGATCTAAAGTTCAAGTGGACCCCACCATTTAAATAGTGGACCGTGTCATCTACCGCACAAACTCCTAAGGACCTCAGTAGTTTCCAATTAAGTTGATATTTATTTTCATTTCATCTATCTCTATGTTAACTTATGAATAGGTCGGATCTCAAAATTACCTAAGGGTGGGCCCGATTTAATATACATGAGGCCCATCGGTGTGGCCTATTTGATATACATGAAGGACATTAGTGTGGCCCAAATAATGCGACCCATGTCATGTGGCCCACTTGACATATGAGGCCCAGGGGCGAGACCCATTGTGATATATTCGAGTCTCATGGGCGAGGCCCATTGTATTATATTCGAGGCCCATGGGCGAGGCCCATTTTGATGTATTCGAGGCCCATGGGTGAGGCCCAGTGTGATATATTCGAGGCCCATTGTGATGTATTCGAGGCCCATTATGATATAATTAAGGCCTATGGGCATGGCCCATTGTGATTTGTTTGAGGCCCTTGTATGAAACCCAATGCAATATATGAGAGGCCTATAAATGAGGCCCAACGTGATGCATGTGTGGCTGATACATTGTATATGAGTCCCTGATGTGGGCCACTACTTGGGAGCAATGTTGGTTAAATGTCCACATTGATGGGCAATGATGGTTGGATGTCCACATGGTCACCTTCCCTTAGGCCTTGTTAGGCACATTCTCATCATTCTCTTAGTGGTTTAACCTAAATAAGTGGGCCCCATTCACCATGGACAGATGGCTCCGTGCTACTGGATTTGATATAATCACAGCCGAGGGTCGATCTTTGTATTAGAGTTGATCGACTGTTCATCTATGGACCCTGCCTTGTTTATGTACTGGTTGTCGGTGTCGATTATCGATTCTGATTGTCGGTGTCGATTATCGATGCATATTATTGGTGTCGATTATCGATACCGATTATTAGTGCCGATTGTAAAGGCTGATTCCGATTGTCAAAGCCGCTTTTGATTGTCGAGGTCAATTCTGATTGTTAAGGCCGATTGTATAAGCCGGTTATCGAGACCAATTAGGAGTATGAGATAGTATAGCATCATAATACCTACATCTTAGGGCCCACCTAGGTGATGTATCGCCGCACCGTCTAGTATGGGATGATGGGCCTACCATGATGTACGTGTTTCATCCCTGCTGTCCACATGGGACACAGGTGATGTATGTGCCTTATATCCTGACGGCCTATGGGACATGAACCCCACACAAAGTATGTTTTATCCACACCGTCTATGGGACGTGTTATCCACCTTGATGTGTGATTTCATCCATGCTGTCGAGGGACAGGGGACCATCGTGATATATGTTTTATCCTTGCTATCCATTAGTTTTTAGGGCCCACTTGCTTTATGTGCAAGGCCCACCTATAATGTATATTTGAGGCCCAATGTTATGCATTTATGACTCATGTGCCGAGGCTCATTGTGATGTATGTGCGGCCCATGAGTGAGGCCCGATGTGATGTATTTATGGCCCATGTGCCGAGGGCCATAGTGATGTGTAATAGGCCCATGTCATGTGGCCCATTGCGATGCATATTAGGCCCATGTCATGTAGCCCATTGCGATGCATATTAGACCCATTGCATGTGGCCTGTTGTGATGTGTATTAAGCTCAGGTATGTGGCCCATTGTGATGCATTTGTTGCCCATTTGATAAGGTCTAGTGTGATGTATTTGTGGCCCGTATGACGAGACCCGATGTGGGGTATATGTGGCCCTTGAGTGAGGCCCAATGCGATGAAAGTGCGGACCGATGTAATGTGTGATTTCACTATAATGTATGTAATGATATTTATGTGGGCCACTACTTGGGAGCGATGTTGGTTAAATGACCACATTGATGGGCAATGATGGTTAGATGTCCACATTGGGACCTTCCCTTGGGCCCATTGTGAGGCCCATTCTTGTTATGAGTAGGCTGTTTAGGCCTATCCTTAATATGAGGAAAGTACACCATTATCATATAACATGCTTAGTATAGCTTCACGACCCATGCCATGCGCATCATATGTATGCTGGATATGAGGAATGATTGATCATAACACATGCCACTGGGTAGGTTATTATGGGACTCCCTAGTAGGAGGAGTTGCCCACATGAGCACGTGGTACACGCAGGTTTGATGCATGACTGGATGGTATGACTCATGTATCTCGCATTTTGTGATATGACCACTATATGCCCTATCGGCATCAGGGCCGTAGCCTCCACAAGTATATCGTGGATGGCCATATGGGACACCAAAAATCTGTTCTAAATGGGGTGCTATAGATATCCTTAGGTGAAAGTCCCAGAACTCTCTTGGTTCCAAAGGTTGCTCCAACGTCGAGACCGAGTGGATGTATGAGCGCATGAGAGTCGAATACCATTAGGCTGCGTCTCTCACTGTGTCGTGGTCGGTTGGAAGGGAGTATGGCCTTACCTACCTGAGAGGACACTACCAAAAAACTGGGAAAAGGCTACAGATAAAAACAGTAGCTAAAGGGCTATGGCTACGATTAAAGTCCATAGCACGACCTAGCCATTGGTACCGTAGCCATAGGTTTGAAAGTTATAGCTACGGATTTAATCCGTAGCCATAAAAACAATAGGTACGGATTAAATCCGTAGCATAATTTCTGTAGCTCTAAAGTATATACAACTACGGATTATATCTGTAGCTAAAAGTACAACGAGAACTGTAGCAATAGGCTGAAATTAGCAACAATTATGGTTTCCAGATAGATAGCTACAGTTAATAGCCGTAGCTAATGCCTATTTTTTAAAAAGCAATAATAAAAATAATATAATGATGGCATCTCTTACCATTGTAGTACATGCCTTGATAAATTAACTCATATAAGCTAATATAGATAAATACTTCATAGCTAAATCATTCATTCATTCAATCAAACACAACAATTCATTTTAATTCATTCACAAAAGTTTAATGCCAACATAATGTCGATTTAAAGTTTTCATTAATAGAAGATCCAATGCCTTCTCGCAGCTAAATAGCTTCTTAACAATCGCAAGTGAGAACTCCATGGATGTGCCTCTACTGTTTATCAATTTACCATCAACTAACACTATATTCTCAGCTTCACTTTGATCCGAAAGCTTACTACACATGGCTGAAAATCAATTTCATCATACAAACAATGTAGTCATATGAAAAAACTATGCCCCGAAACTGAAGAACTAAATTATAGAGAAAGACAACGACAAGATGACATAAAAAAGAAAGACAATACTCGAGAGCATACACTGATCTTCTCATTTTTGAACAAGCAAAATCTGCAAAAACCAAAGACAAAATAAACATTCAGCTATTCAAAATACCAACTAATATAGGTATAATACTACCAACTAAATTTGTAAAAATAGAATATATCAACCATTTCAGCTAAACTCAGCCGTTGAATTGGGTAGAGTCATTCACATGGTCAAGGTGTCCATTAGTAAAAGTTAAGGCGCTTCAAAACTCCCACCTCTAATAGGGAGAGTAATGCCTTCAACCAGGATCCACACATGTTACCCCAAACATTTTCCAATTATCTAACTTAAATATTAAATCATGAAGTCAAGCTAAGCTTACAGGCTTTTGAATTATGCTTGACAGTAATGTAATTCCAATTCCAACCCCAATCCGACTCTGTTGATGAATATGCACAGCTTGGATTGGCTGATGCTTCTGTTACCTGTTGTAAATGACATAAATAAATAAATAAATACATGAGAAGAAGAGGAACAACAACAAATTTAAATAAAGATAGGCCTAACACCAAAGTCATTCTTAGCCATTGGTGTCAAGTTTCAATAGAAAGAAGAAGAAAACAGAAGGAAAAAATCAACAAAGTAAGAAAGATGGTTTTAAGCAAGATAAAGCTAGACAAAACAGTTTCTTCATACTGTCAGTTTGTAACCGGGGTTGACTTTAGTTAACTTCTAGCTTCGCCTTATTGTAGATAGCTTTTCATCTGATTAGCTAAATGCAATTAATCTATGTAGGATGACTCTTAACTGGATTTCACATACACTCAAGCAGCTTGTCATTAGAAGAAACAAAATATCAACTCCACCTAGTTAACTATATAAGAAACCCTTCATTTCAAATAAATATGGCCATGTTAAACACGCACGGGACATGTAGACAACTATTGAGGCAAAAATTAGTTTATCTTCTTTTTTTTATTATTATATAATTATAATATGTTTGTAATTTTTTAAAATTGTTATCTATCAATAATACCATGTATTTGTATGTATGGATTGTGAGAAAGACACCAACAATCCTTTTGCCAAATGTTAGCTACCATGAAAAAAATCCTCTTTGCAAATCTGCTACCAAATCAAACTAAACTAAGAAACATGAAAAAAGAATTTTTATTCAATGATAATAATAATAATACATTACCCCTCTGCAACATAGCCTTTAAATGGGCCATATTTAACCCAAACAGCCTAGAATTGCAATGTTTTTTTTTTTTTTTAAGAGAAGAACTCGAGGCTAGAAAAGCAATAGCAAAAGGCAAGCTAAAGAAGAACAGGACAATCACAGCTCTTCAGTTGAGGGCTTGCAAATAAGTAGTTAATAATAGAAACCGAAGAATGGTTAATGTTCATCTAATAAAAGGTCAAAGATTGGATGGTAGGATCTTCCAATGATACTTCGGGGCATTTTCCATCAGTGGTGGGTTAATCAGATTAACAATCTGAACCATGGACGCATGGGCCCTACTTGTGCGAACTAAAGAACAAGGATAGTGTGCGTATCCCATGGTCAAGGATCATATATCCTTGTTTCATGTACCCAAGATCATAAGAGAGGTAAAATTGACATGGGTTGCTTAGCTAAGTGTCTTCTTTGTGGTATTTCTATCTTAAAGGGTTGCAACTTAATTAGAAGTACTATAATCACATGGATGAGAAAGTGTTAGTACCACTAACAAGTGCTATAATCTCATGGATGAGAAAGTTTTAGCACGTAATTATACTCCATGTAGTAAGAAGTGGTTGTGGCTGTGGGAGTAAGAGTAGCAACAAAAGGTAGAATTAAATATGTTATGTTAAGATCCAACTAATCTAGGAATCTAGACTCTTAAACATCAGATTTATGTAGCAGATTCATGCAATTGACAGTTCATTCTAGCCTATGTAGAGTTTTCTTCCCATGATCTCAACAGAGCTTCAATGTTGCATTTGGACCACCATTCATACATGTAGACACACGACAATCAAAGTTGGGTCAAACAGTTTTTGATTGATAATGAGGCCCCAATGGTTGTTAGATCAGCCCGTGGGGCCTAATAAGCAATATGATCTGTTTATGGATCCACTAGTAGCATATGCAGTTAGTTTTGTTGTATATGTTGATTCATCTATGAGGTGTGTGGATGCAATTAGTTGAGTAAAAGTTTACATCTTGGGCTCATATGGATCCTTAGGACCACACACTTGGGTTGTTTAGCACAAATAGTGGTCCTATGGGTCCATATGAGCCCATAGTTATGAGGCCAGTATATAGGCTTGTTCATGTATAGGCTAACTCTCTCTAAACTAGGAATAAAGACTAGGAAAACTAGTATGTGGATATAATTTGTTGTACAAGTTAAAAAAAAATGAAAATTAACCTAAATTTTTGCTTGAAAATAGGAAACTAAATATATTTTGTGGGAGTAGTAGGATCCATGTCACATAAGGAAGTACTTGTCAATTGTCAGACCACAAAGCAAGCATGAGGAAGGAAGACATGCACATTTAAACAACAAGTAGCAAAGGATGAGTGTAAGCATGTCCTAGCACCAAAGATCATGTAATTCCTCTCATAATATTAACCGTAGTCCTATGGATTGCAAATGTACTTCAAAAACCCATAAACTCGACTGGTTGTCTAGCAGGGTCAAGTCCACTCAATGAGTCAATTTAAAATATTTGCATCTAAAGCATTCACTAGATGACCATGAATGGTAATTGTGAAACTGTTGTGGCCGATTCCAAAGAACATAATATAGCATTTGAAAGTCGATCCTTAATTGCTGGAAGAAAGGCTAAGATGCTTATGATGATGATGATTGTAGTAACGGTGTAGAAATAGACACAAAACCTGGAAATAAGATTGAGAGCAGGGTACTTCAGTCGGGTTGGAAGATCGCTTGGTGGCATCTGGTGGTTCTTCAGTCTTCTTTTCTGATCCTTTGTTGACTACATCAGGCCTCGTCTTAGAGTCAAGTGCTAGTGGAGCCTCAAGGGGCAAAGCATCTTGTAACCGCCTACGATGCTTTTAATTAACACTTGATGGACTGGAAATCTCAACATTATGGTTGTTGGAAGATATTCTCTCTATAGCCGGTTTCCCATCTCTCCTTGGTCTCTTTAGACTGGAACAAGGCAAAACGAACATGAGCCACACACACACACACACACACACACACACACACACACACACACAACTCTATAAAACTATCATTCTACAGGTATTTTCCTTTTCTTTTCTTTTCTTTTTTTTTTTGCCAACAACTAAAAGGTAGCTTTTGGCTGTTTCATTGTCAAACTATCATTCTAAAGGTAATTTACATGCTCAACTTTTTTTATAGTAAAGATCAGTACTCTGCATCTACCCCATCTACAAAGAAGGTGGGGCACCTTTTGGTTGTTTAATTACCTTCATGCGATGACAAAAATGGTTTGCCACCTTTTTGCTCGGCTAAAAGACAAACTATTGCTCTTTTCTTAATCAGGGCACTCAATAATTTTAGATGATATTTTGGAACCCAAGGGACCCATATATTGTTATCCTCAGAAAAATTCTAGTCCGTCACAAAGCATTAAAATCCACAAACATGCATGCCTGTAAGAGCAATGGAATAGAATCATTGTGCAATTAATGGTCTCTAGCTAAACATTAGAGGAATGGTGGCGTCATGTTGTATCAAGACCTGAATAATATCTTAATGGTCTCTAGCTACATATAGTTAGTTTCTTATTTTGAAGCAAAAAATTTAGGTTAATCTTCATTTTTGTTTAACTTGTACAGTAAATTATATCTACATACTAGTTTTCCTAGTATTTATTCCTAGTTCTAGTTTTTTCTAATGGTGCAATGGGAGGGTAGGGGCCTACCAAAATCGAGATTAAGGATTAATCTAGATTTTCCTGAATCCCCCAAATGGAGTCCAAACTTCTCAGTGATTGTTTGCATGAAAGTACCAATCTATCATTTGCACAGGTGCACTTACTGAAATGTGTAAGGAGTTAAGGACCCCTCTGCAACACAGCCCTTAAATGGGCCATATCTAACCCAAACAGCCCAGAATTGTAATGTTTTTTTTTTTTTTCAAGAGAACTCGAGGCCAGACAAGCAAAAAAAAAAAAAAAAAAAGCTAAAGAAGAACAGGAAAGAAAATGATGGGCAGACCTACAACCCAGAGACATCTAACCAAAAACAGTAGAATCCAATCTCTTCTCATTGACTCGAAAGACATCCCTAAGAAATCCTGCAGCACCATAGCCGACTCAAGAACCATGGATGTGATGTGCTCCTTTCTACAACTAAATGCAGCGCCTGTGAGAGGGATTTGGAACACTCTTCAGGTGGCACTTGATTCACTTTTCTCATACATCCACGTCCCACCTGATGAGTGGAACTTGATTCTTGGACTGGACATGTTCATGAGGGGTTTACTCGAATACATCTGTATACATTGAGACTTTAGCCTTTGAATTTGGGTCATCCTCTAGCAACTCAACATATTCAATACCACACTACAATTCTTGTGATCATTAACGGAGTGGATGCCACATAGACATCACAATGGGCCCTAAATAGGAAATTCGTGTCACCTCAAATTCAAATAAAGTGCAAATACCTTGTATCGATGATATACATCAGCTGCTACATCTCTATTTCCTCCACCCAATATCTTCCCTAAAAACATTAAAGAAATCCAACACCAGTCATCGTAATAATTACAGAAAAGCCCAGAAGAAGAAATAGTAAAATACCCACAAAACAACATAAAAGAAAAAGGCATTTTAGTTATTTACCACGAAGAGAACAGACAATGTCCCAGATGCTTACACCCCTCCCATCTTCAAGAGCTGCTCCTTCCACCTAAAATATAAATAAAAAAGAAAAAAAACAACATTTTATAAAAGAAAACAACAACAACAACAACAACTACAACAGAGTGTTTTTTTTTTGGAATGTGAAGTATACCTGAAATGCAGATGTACTGAAACCAAATTGGAATTCATGTGGGAATGAATTTCTGTCAAGAGCACTGCAAAGGATTCCTTTTGATATGAGAAGGAAACGGAAAATCTTCACCCTTCACACCAATCTCCAAGAAATATTATTTGGAGATAAAAGTGGAGACTTCAATAGAAATAAAAACAAACATGCTTAGCTGAAAAACATTTTTAAAACTGGAAAATCTTCACCCTTCACGCCAATCTGTCGGTGCCTTGGTTAGATTTCTCCTTTAGCACACTGACAGGGGTCGGATCAAAGGGAAGCTGAGGGCCTTCTTGAAGAGAAGACAAAACGCTCTGAAGTGTACAAATGGTGTTGCCGGCATCGTCTGGCGGAGGTGGAATATCCATCTGATGTTTTGTAAATCCCTCATCAGAATCAAAATGCTAGAAATAGAAAAAAAAAATAGAGAGAGAGAGAGAAACCCTAAAGATGAGAGAACCTTAGAGCGTTTGGTATTGGGAGAAGTGAGGTTTAAAGGATGCTTGGAAGAAGCTGAGCTGCTCCTCATCGACACTATCGTTCCGCTACAGTGACTGCTTTGTTTTCTCCGATCCGATTTTCGTGAGAGAGAGATCTTATTTAATCTCTCTTTCTTTTCTATTTTCAGAATTTTAGAGAGGAAGAATCTAAGGTTGGGGTTTCTATAGAAGGTTGCAGAAGTTTAACGCATTCACAAGGGGTGAGAGAGAGAGAGAGAGATAGAGAAGGGGCGCTGGAGATCAAGAGAGGGAATAGGGTTTTTTTCCAAGGGGTGGAGGGAAATGAAACTTTTCGTGAGAGGGGGGAAATAAAAAGGCAGGGTGGATTCCGCATTTGTATCTGCTATGGTCATGCTACGGTTTTAGACCATAGCTAAAAGCCCTATAAACTGTAGCTATTGTACCATCCTTCGTATCCCCTCCACATTTGCACGTCTGACGGGTTCTGGACGGACGGTCTTGTCAATGGCTTTTGGGGTCCATCGTGATGCATTTGATATATCCACTCCGTCCATTAATTTTGTAAATTTTTTTATAGGGAATGACCTCAACATCTAGGCAAATCGAAGGTCCAATTGAACCACACCATCAATCAATGGTAGGTATTAATCTCCATTGTTTCCTACTGTGTGGTCCACTTGAGCATTCGATTTACTTCCTTTTTTGGGCTCTTGCCCTAACATTCTCTTTCAAAATGGATAGATGCATTAGATGGAGCACACACGTTTTAATGGGCTTCGTAGTGTCCCTTATGGGGCTATCCTAGGTTGTATGAACGTGTGAAGGTGTTAACCCTTTAGCTATGGTTTGGTCATTTTTAGCTACGGTTTTAAGCCATAACAATGTAGCTATGGTTTATATCCGTAGCTAAAAACTACAATAATTCATAGCCTTTGATCATTTTTTTTGGTAGTGGGAGGGGGCAATGTTAGGCTGAGTCTGACCAGCTTGAGGAATGAGTCCCCTATCGACAAGCAGAGCTCGATATTGGTAGGCGAATAGTGAGGTCTCTTCTACTCACCTTGTTGCACGCGATGGGGCGGCAATCTAGTTTGGAGTGTAATAAAGCCCGATGATTCCCCAGAAGTAACCGTATTGATATGTAGACTTATTGAGCAGGCATTCATTCACTATCCACTCGGCCTGGTGCTGCATAACTATTTGTTACATGTACCTTCGCATGGCCAGGATTTTGGTTGGGTGCGTGACAAACCTGAGATAAGGAGTTTACCACATTGAGTCTGACTATCCAAATTTAGGTACAGGACTGGTTTGGATAGAAGTCCCTTGTGGTGGACCCCATATCCTGCGATACTACGTTCTATCATCCTGACTTCACACTCCAGCATGGTCATTTCATTCGCATAGCATATTACATTGCATCCGCAGTACTTAGCATTTTGGGTTACAATGTTTTTGTACTTATATGGCTTAGACGGACTTAACAAGATTTACATATTGAACTGTACCCTCGGCATCTGATATTTGGCTCTCCTTGACTCCTCATTCGTATAGCTGATTTATATTACGTACTATGATATTGTATGCCTCGTGGACTTACTAGTATAATTCTGCTTACTCTGATATCGTATCTTGTCAGTATTTACGTTTATTCCATTGTATGATTTATGGAATTGTATTGTATACTTGGCACTTACCTTGTGCACACACTTCCACCACCCTCTAAGCTTTCGATAAGCTTATGCACGATAGATGCGTGAGGTGGCGTCAGGTTGTAGCAGTGTTGAGCTTGGAGCGTACAGTAGACTTAGAGCTTTGATTTTTGACATATGTATTTCCCTTTTAGCACTGTATGCAAATGTTTATATTAGTGGATATGTGATGATGATATTGCCTTTGTGATTTGGGTAAACTTGTGGTTATGCTTGTTATGAAACAAATATACGTTAAAAAAAAAACAATCCTCCTTGTAGGATCCCAGGATCGAAATCTGGCATATGGACGTTGGGAAGCCAAGAATGGGGTACTATGGAGGCCGTCGGCACTGGATTCGGTGATCGGGATTCTTGTGAATCCAATTTCTAGGTTTGGGGCGTGACAGTGAGTGATCAACTCAATGGAGGTATAAGGTAAAGGTTAACATGTTATCAATTCAATCAAGCAATATTGATAAAGCAATACAACAAGCATTCCTAAGTACTTTGGTTAATGTATGGATGATATGTATTAATGATGCATGCCCTCGCCTGCACTCCCTCTGCGACATTATCTCACGGTCGCGCATGCTAAACTCCCACTGTGCTCCACACCCATGCCAAAGACACATGCAATGCAGTGCATGGTCATGTTAGCCAAGTTCTTAATTAGACCTATTCATACAGCAGATTCGGGAAGCTAAGGTACCTCCCTTTATATTATTTACCCAAACAATGATCCATATAGGGTCGTCAATCCTGGTTAATCACATACGATAGACAAGTTCACGAGTTTACACTATAGGTTGCTATGGGAGGCTTGTCACCTCAACGTAGGCTTAATTCACACTCAATGTCACTACGAGGGGCTCGTCACCCGATCGTAGGCCTATTTTATACTCTAGGTCACTACGGAAAAGGCTCGTCACCTTAGCATAGGCCGATAGCTCAAATATAGTGTCCCATACCACAGTATTCAGCTCACGAGTTTGGTTTGCTCACTGGACACTACAGGAAAGC
Organism: Magnolia sinica; assembly: GCF_029962835.1. Taxonomy (NCBI): domain Eukaryota; kingdom Viridiplantae; phylum Streptophyta; class Magnoliopsida; order Magnoliales; family Magnoliaceae; genus Magnolia; species Magnolia sinica. The sequence continues at coordinate 66,933,000 of NC_080573.1, read as the reverse complement.
TCGTCACCCCAGTATAGGCCGACAGCTCGACCATGGTGTCCCATACCACCATGTCCGGCTCATGAGTCTTAGCGGATCGTGGTACCAAGGTTAAATGGATTTTTCAATGGTAAGTGGTATCTTAGATTCAAACAGTAGCGTCCATACATGGTGAACATACATTAGGCCAATCGGGTTACTCGACAAGCTCGAATGGTACGAGCATACGTTGAATTAATCAACATAGAGCGCATACGCACTCCTTGTGGCCTAACCACTATCAATAATCACCGTACGACTCAGATTCATCGAACGTATCCGTTGTGGCGAAACCAGTTCGGCCACTCTTCGTAAACCGTTACTGATTGCCTAGACTACGTATCAGTCCCAATCATACTCAAACATAATATGCATTCATATGTGATAGTCCAAGAAGCATGTGACAACTAATTTAAATATAAATCTCATTTGAGCATTTCAACAAACACATAATGCACATGTTGTTATACATAATCATTTCATCCATAAAGCATGTAGTGGCGATATAGGTTACATGAAGGGAACTATAACTATAGATAAGGTAATTGAGAATCTTTTCTCAACACCTTCATTAAATACATTACAACAAGAATATTCTCATTCTGGCATTTTATCAAACACTTATACTACACATAACACATACATGTAATAAATTTATTATAACGTATATTATAGCAAATCTTTCCATAAGGGAATAGCCACACATATAACAATCATGTATTCTCAATCAACAATCATGGCAATTACAAATCATGAATACATATTCATTCAAACATTTCAATAAACATATGGAATGCATTATTTTCAACATCGTTCATATATATATTTATATATATATATATATATATATGTAATACGCGGAAAACATCGCATATAAGCATATGTGATAGCAATCAAGTCAGTCATAAATCTTTAATTGACATTGAAAGCCTTGAAAACCATAACCTAAACATTTATAGTCCGCACCTTTCGTCGGTATACTCGTATCAAACTCAGTTTGATCCTATGCCTTTGTCTATGGCACAACGGTAACCTATAGTATGAAATAGGTTAGCTATTTCACCATTTTACCTATCTGGATACCTAAAGCAAATTAGGGTTAGGATTCCTTACCTAAAAGTGGAGTCAAAATCACCAGTATAGTGACACGGAAGAGGTGATTCAGCACATGGAGTGGTGGGAAGGAATCTCAGCAACTGTCTCTCACTCTCTTTCTCTTCTCCTCACTCTTTCCTTCTATTTTCTCTCTTCTCTCTCATAGGGTTTAGGAAATTCGTATGGAATGAGAGAGGGGTGGGTTAAGGCCCTTATATAGGCCCAGAACTGATGTCAATGGCCCCAGGGCCATGGTATACTTAGGTTAAAGCCAAAAGTTTTCTATTTCGGGCTAACGAAGCTCATCTGGAGGTCCATTTCCTGCATACGGTCCGAAGAAAATTCCCTGGTAATGGATCTATACTAGGTTAAAGTTTCAGTCTGATCGAGTTTGTAGATCGATCACGGAGGACCATTTTCGGTTCAACGGCCATTGTCACGCAATCAGGGCCACAAGTACACTGACATGTTCAGGGAATTTTCTCTGATCCAAGGGTGTAGTTGGGTCAAAATCTGATGGTCTAAAACCTTAAATTTGGCCTGCAAGTGAATGGCCCAATTTACTTAAGTTTGAGTTCATTTTTTAAAGATATTCGCGTTTCTCACACACTTCACTCTTGGCTCAAGTTGTCCGTTTTTGGATATTATTTAGACTTGATTTCTGAGTTGGTTGTCAAGCCCAGTAAGGGGGTCATAATTGTATAGTTCCATAGTAATCAGACTTTCAACTTGCAGTCCAGGTCCGATACGAAGTTTTAAGATGCTCTCGAGAGTAACTAGGTTTTGAGATTGATTATAGGTTTTTAGGTAATGTAGAGTTAGAAATTCTACTGATTTTAGGTCTTACAGTTCGCATAGAAAGTGATTTGAGCTAATTCGCCGAGTAATTCAGTTTAGTACTTAATTAATTTTCGTCTAATTTCTGAAGAATTCGATCCTTAGTGATTTTTGCCTGAGGTGGTACTCGGGTCTTTGTACGAAATTTTCTGAGACGTTACAATCTACCCCCTTAATGAAAAATTCTGTCCTTGAAATTAGTACCTTTTCTTACTCCTCGAGAATCTGAGGGTAGTTCTTACAGACTTCGGCTTTTATTTCCCAAGTAGCCCCTTCTTCAGTGTGATGTGTCCACAGTACCTTCACAAGTGGAATAACTTTACTGTGCAGAACTTGTTCCTTCCTATTTAGAATACGCGTCAGTCGCAGTACATAAGTAGCATCTTCACTCAACTGTACCTGCTCCCATATGATAATATGGGATGGATCAGGAACATATTTCTTCAACATGGATACATGAAATACGTTGTGCACGGCTGCGAGTGGTGTGGACAAAGCACGGCGGTACGCTACCACACCCACTCGATCTAGTATTTGAAATGGGCCTATGAATCTTGGTGTGAGCTTCCCTTTCTTTCCAAACCGAAGGATTCCCTTTATTGGGGAAACCTTCAGGAATACATGGTTCCCAACCTCAAACTCTGGTGGTCGTCGCCTCGTATCGGCGTAACTATTCTGTCTGCTCTGTGCTGTGAGGAGTTGACACCTGATAATGTTGATCTTCTCTGAGGTTGCTTATACTAACTCTGGGTCAATCAAACTCTTGTTGCCAACCTCTACCCAGCAATTTGACGCTCTACACGGACACCCATACAGTGCTTCGTAGGGGGCCATGCCAATACTCGCCTAAAAGCTGTTGTTATAAGCGAAGTCAACATAGGAAAGACAGTCATCCTAACTGTCCTTGAAATCAAGCACACAAGCTTGTAGTATATCTTCCAACACTTGATTCACCCATTCCGTCTGCCCATCTATCTGTGGGTGGAGCACAGTACTGAACTTTAGTTTCACACCCATTACTTCCTAAATATGAGTCTAGAAGATAGATGTGAATCACGTGTCTTGATCCAACACAATATCTATAGGCACACCATGTAGACGTACTATCTCCTTAATGTACAACTTAGCCAACTTGTCTGCGGAGTTTGAGACTCTAATTAGGAGGAAATGAGCCGATTTCATCAACTGGTCCACGATCACCCAAATGGAGTCATGCCCCTTCCTCGTCTTCGGTAACCCCAAGGTGAAATTCATAGAATTGAAATCCCATTTCCATTCTGCCATGGGCATGGGTTGAAGCAATCTAGGAGGTCGGTAGTGTTCACCCTTGACCTGCTAGCACATGAGACAATGGGATACATAGTCTACTATGTGGGCCTTCATGTTGTCCCACTAGTACGAGCACTTCATGTCTCGATACATCTTCATACTACCAGGATGCATCACCATCTTCAAATTGTGAGCAACTTCGAGAACTTCCCTTCTCAAGTCATGAAGATTTGGGACGCATAGGCGGCCACGATAATGTAAACCCCTATCTATACCAACTCTCCATTCCAAGTCTTCACTGTCGCTCTCCTGTTCTGTCATCTTTGCCAATATTTCATCGTCTTTCTGAGCCGCAATAATCCTGTCATTAATGAGTGGCTACACACAAACGTGTGCGACACTCACGAACGACTCCTATATCATAAGCTTCTGCTCAAAGTCTCGCACAAATTCTATCATGTTCCACTCGTCTATCATTAGTAGAGCCGTAAATGTTATCGTCTTCTTATGGCTCAATGCGTCTGCTACAAGGTTAGCCTTGCCAAGATTGTAGGAAACCTCGAACTTGAAGTCTTTCAAGGTTTCCATCCATCGCCACTGCCTCATATTCAGGTCCCTCTGTTTAAATATGTACTTGAGGCTTCTGTGGTCACAAAAGAGCTCGAACTCCTCTTCATGGCTGCTAATTCCAGGTCATGTGTAGGGTAGTTTTCCTCGTGTTTCCTCAACTGTCGTGATGCATAGGCAATAACCCTATCCTTCTGCATCAGAACACAACCCAGCCCAACATGAGATGCGTCGGTGTGTATCGTATATTTGACCCCTTGCTCTGGTAATACTAGCACGGGTACAGATGTCAAATTGTCCTTCAGTTCCTGAAAGGTTGCTTTCGCCTTCTAATTCCAGGTAAACTTAAGGTCCTTCCGAGTGAGCTGAGACAACAGCCTAATTATCTTGGAAAAGTTCCTAATGAATTGGCGATAGTGACCTGCCAAGCCAAGGAAACTCATCCCTTTAGTAATCGAACCGGGTTGCTCGTAGTCCTAAACTGTGGTCACCTTAACAAGGTCCACAACTATTCCTTTCTTAGATAACACACGTCCCAGGAACTTGACCTCTTCCTTCTAGAAGTCACACTTCTCGTACTGGGCAAACAATTGATTTTTTCTGGGCGTATCGAAGACTGCTCACAGGTGTTCCTCGTGATCCTCCCAACTCTTGGAGTATATCAGAATGTCATCGATAAACACGATGACGAATCGGTACAGATACGGCCAAAACACCCAGTTCATCAGATCCATGAACACGGCCGGTGCATTTGTGAGCCCAAATGACATTACAAGGAACTCGTAGTGACCAAAGCTAGTTTTAAACGCTGTCTTCTGCATGTCCTCACCCTGACCCGCAACTGGTGATACCCTGACCGTAAATCGATCTTCGAAAAATACCGTGCCCCTTTCAACTGATCGAATAGATCATCTATCCTGGGCAAAGGATACTTGTTGTTCAATGTGACTTGGTTCAATCTGTGATAATCAATACACAATCGCAGCAATCTATCTTTCTTCTTTACAAACAGCATGGGTGCTCCCCAAAGAGATATGCTAGGCCGTATGAAACCTGCAACCAACAGATCATCGATCTGCCTCCTTAGTTCCTTCATCTTACATAGAGGCATGCGGTACATTAGTAGAGATATAGGTGTTGCACCAGGCACTAGATCAGTTGTAAAATCAATTTCACGCTGAAGAGGTAATCCAGGTATCTTCCTGAACACATCTGTAAAATCCTGAACTACTGGCGTGTTCCCATATCGGACCACCAACATTCTCTAATAAGGAAGCGTAACAACTCATGCGGCAGGGCAAACTGACCTGTATTGGAAAAGTAAAGACTGTGCCCTGAGGTGTACGGGCTGTTACTACTCTGGTGTTATAATCGATCTCTACCTTCATCTCGGTGAGTTAATCCATACCAAGGATAACATTGTAATGGTATAATGGGGCAACGATCAGGTTAACGAGTACTGTCCTGCTTCCTATGTCTACCGAGTAATCCTTACAAGTCTTGGTAACATCTGAAAAGGTCCCTATAGCAGTAAGGATTCTCACCCCCTTCGTAGGAGCTATTTCCAACACTAGTTGCTTGATTGTTGCGCATGATATTATAAAGATAGTAGACCCGGTGTCCACCAATAAGATGATAGGTATACCTTGGATATGTGTCATGACTTCGAAACTAACTGTCCTCTCGGATGCCTCAGCTGAAAGTGATTGCACACGAGCTTATTGAGAACAGTTCAGTTACGGTGCCATAAGTCACTGAGGCAGCCTAAATCGAGGTGGAGGTGGCCTGTAAGAAAGCTGTGCAGGCGGTATAGAACGTAGAGGTGGAGCCGAGATAGCTGGTGGCATCTGACGGTTAATCTTCTGAGGGGGCATGAAGCCATTGTCCCTCATCCTGGTGAAGCAATAAGTGTCAGAATGGCCCGACCTCTTACAGTAGGTACACCATACATCAGGTCGCCTCAGCTGTGTCGATGAAGCCGTAAGCCGAGGAGGAGAATCTGCATGAGGCCTTTTACCGAGGAACGGTCTGCTCGGCAAATCTAGTCAAGGCCTAGGAATCATAGGTACACATGTACCGGATAGCCTATCTCCATCCTGCTCAGCTCGCAGGGACATGCTCACTAGCTCAGCATAGTTGTTAATGCTAGCGCAACACATCTTCGAGCGGATCTCAGGCTGCAAACCCTCAGAGAATCGTCGCATCTTCATCGGCTCGTTTGCTAGGATCAAAGGAGCGTATCTGGCCAGTTCCGTGAACCGGTTCTCGTACTCCGCCACGGTCATTCCTCCCTGTCGGAGGCGAAGGAACTCTCCCTCCTCATTATGGTAGGTGAGAGGGAAATACTGAAATGGCCTAGCTATATGTCCTAGAGGGGGGGGGGGTGAATAGGACAATGCCAAAATAAAACTTTAACAATGGAATAAATGAATATGATAGCTAAATAAAATAAATCAATTCACAATGCTGAAGAAAAAGCAACCTCAATAAATAAGAATTGAGAGGTTGATACGAATTCAGTTCTAAGGACAACCTTACACCATAAAAACCAAGGGTTTATGGCAGGACAACCTTATTTCTAGAACATTCTTTGTATCAAAAACTCAAACCAGAGAGGAATAAATAAATAGAAAGGAATTGAAATAAATTATAGGAATTTAAATCTAAATTATTATAACATTCCCACTATGCTTGAAATGTAAATTTTACAACATTCACATCCACACATACATTCCACAAAACTGAATGATAAAAGATATAAAACTTAAGCAAGCATTCAAACCACAAGACAAAGAATTATAGTGGTTCGCCTGTGTGTACACCAGCTGTTCAACAATAGCCACACAAAATGCTACTCCACTCCTAATACCCTCACACAGGGGATATTAGCGTTCACTAACAAAATAGGTTTCACAGGTTCACATAAAACCTTCATAGTTGTGTCCTTTTAACTTGGGCTTACACAATCCAAAAACCCACACTTTCTGAGTTTTCAGGCTCTCCTTAGATAACCACACAATGGGATTTTTCTGGCTCAATCTCAAAAGAAACCAAAAGACTGTAAATTACATCAAAGTAAAATACCTGGATTTCTCCTTTTTGTAGCAGCTCGGTAAAACCAATCGGAGTAGATGTTCGAATCAACGTTCAATGTCCAATACTCACTTTACAATGGTTCAAAGTTCTAATTGATTTTAAATTAAATCAAATGGGCTTAGCTCTATTTGATTTTGATTCCAAGAAGGAATACAACAATTCCTCTTTTCAAATAAGATTGGAATATAGGAATAAAATCAAATAAGAAAAGCTAACAGAAAGAATATTAAATATGCACAGCGTAGCTTAAAATGAACAAACTTATCTCAGAGTGGAGGCTCGAATTTTCTTGAAATTAATCAATGAAAAACTCTGAAATTCATGTTCAATTTATAGATGAAAAAATCACATCTATGACTGGTCTTAGGAACCCTTCGACTGGTCGTAGCTTCAACGGCATTTTAAATTTTTAAGTGGGATCTTTGAAAACAGTTTTACAACTAGTCTTAGGATTTCTACGACTGGTCTTAGACTACCTACGATCGGTCGTAGCAAACCCAGGACTGGTCGTAGACAACTAGGTTTGGTTGCTGGAGTTTGAGTCGTAGTTCTAGGACTGATCGAAGGTCGAGTCATGACCTCCTTACGACCGGTCAAACAGTCTTCAGGACTAGTCGTAGAGTAACCAAAAAAATCTGAAAGTATTCAACAACTTAGGACTGGTTATGGAATTTCTTGGACTGGTCGAACCAGTGTTAGGACTAGTCGAACAAGGTCCAGGACTAGTCTTAGGACAGACCAATTCATATAAATAGATTCATTTTGAATTATATATACAAAATGACCTGCCCTAAGGTCAATCCAAAATCTATCATACCTGGATCATTAAGTATGAACATTGAACTTCATTCTTTTAGATGTAAGATGACCATTGAACATTATGAAGCTTGAGATCTCTACTTGATGTAGCTTAATCTTGAGATCTTAAACTTCATCTTGAGTTGTACTTGAGTCTTGAAATGTACTTGAGTTTTGAAATGTACTCTTCTTATCGATGTAGCTCTGAACATAAATGCTTAAAGTACATGACTTTTCATTTGTTGACGCCGAGCAGCGTACAAATCTTGAACCATTGTGATGCAGTATCTTGATCATATACATATCAACATACAAACACAAGACACAGATAGAGCTTTTGGCACAACAAAATTTGACAATCAAAGGAGCATGAGACCATAGCACTTACAATCTCCCCCTTTGTCAACTGTGTGACAAAACACACTCACATAAAAATAAGAGAAGCACCACATGTATAATAAAGAATCATGCACCAGTTGTCATAAACTAGAAAGTACACAACATTCATCTATACTTACTCCCCCTGAGTAGCAGCACATATATAATGATTGCTACAAATATTATAGTACTATTCATATCCATAAGCAATCAAACCAAAAGCTTCCAAATAACTTCCAAAAGCCTTTTCCCCTTTTTTGTCACAAAAATGACAAAGGAAGAAACAATGTAAAGGATTAAAAGATGGAGTAATAGATGGATTTAATCGACAATATGTAAGCAAGTAAAAGTTCACAATCCATTTACCAGTGTAACTAAAAAGTGAGCAAACCAACTAAACTGCACAATCCAACATAAGTATGAAAGTTAATACAGACCAAGAATTAAAATCATTCAATCAGATCCTGAAGATGGAGCATGAATGGTATGATAAAGTTTATGCATCCCCTTGTTCAAGCGCCTAAGATACTTGCGCATATATTTAAACTGAAGATCATGGGTAACATTCATATTCTCTACTTTCTCCTCTAGAGCACAAAGACGAGCATCAAACTCAGATGGCTCATAGTCAGGATCATTTACAGAATCTGAATCAAGTTCATCGAAAATATCATTCATATCAACATTATCGGGAAGATTGCCAGCATCTTCTGCTTCATTCCCAGCTTCAGTACCACTACCACCAACATTCACTTGGCCAGGAGCCAATCCCAAATTCATCTTGTTAATATTTGTATTGTTAAAAATAAGTTGATGAATAGGGGCCTCTCCAACAGGCATAGCCACGAGCATGTGAGTAGCTAAAACAGTCATAAGATATGCAAATGGAAGATCACTATGACTAGGATGGATTTGAAACTGAATGATGGATTGACAAATTAAAGAAGGTAAATCTTTACACCAGTAATGACACAATGTAAAACATGAACCATAAAGGCAGTTAGTTTTGTTTTGTTGCCAGACCGCGGATACAGATTTGAGATAAAGATTCTATGAAGAACCTTGTATCTGGGTAACAAATACCTTAAGGGGAGCGCATTTCCTTTATGGGTCCATTTCGCTTCCATATTGCATAAATCTCTAGTGAGCATCTGTTTTTCTGATTCAGAGGGTTTTTTAGATAATGTATGAATGGGAATACCCTCATCATTAACAGGGATTTTCATGAGATCAACTATTAAATGTCGATCTACTTCAAATAGACCTTCTCTAGTATCAATTTTAAACGTTAAATTCTCATATGAAAAATTAGAGATGCATGCTAACATGGATTGAGCAATAGACTGGTATGCTGGCCCACCCCAATGTAAGATGTTATCCCAACCTACATATTGGAGTAGAGGTAGGATACCAAATTGAGCAATGTGGTTAAGATTAACTGGACGTTCAACGATGACATTGCGCATACGCAAATCCCATACATCGGATGGATCATTTTCAGGAGACCGAAGATGGCGTTGTGTGATAGGAGTTGATCTAGAAGAAGATGGACCACGGGAAGATTTCTTTTTCCCTTTGGGATCCATTTGCAATACCAGATACAAGAAAACAACTAAATTCAAAAAATAAGGAATGGGTTTTGAAAGATCAGATTTTTGAAAGGAAAAACCCCAATCTTGCACTGAAAGACCAAATAAAGTGCACAAGAGTGAAAAATGAGATACAATAAGCAAGATTCTACAAGAAAAATGCAAAAGAACCACTAACCTTGAAAGAAAATGATGGTGGGTTCGACCGGTCGGGCTTAGGCTCATCGGAGAGTGAAATGGAAATGAAGAAGAAGAAGCTTTTCCCCAATTTAAAGTGATTTCATGAGTTCTACAACTGGTCATGGATATACACGACCGGTCATACCAAGACTGGTCGTGTATACTCACGACTGGTCATGTACCGGCCAAAAATTACATTTTACAACAATTTTAAAATTCAACCAAAAAGATAAATAAACATATATATAATATGATACAATAATGCAAGAATATTCAATTTAAATTGCACATACCAAGATCAAACTTTAATTTATTAAACCTACTTTTGTCAAGCGGTTTAGTGAAAATATCCGCAAGTTGAGTCTCGGTAGGAATATATTCCAAAGATATTATTTTTTCTTCCACTAATTCATGAATGTAATGATACCTAATGTCAATGTGCTTGGTACATGAATGCTGGATTCAGTTTTTAGAAATATTTATTACACTGGAATTATCACAATATAAAACCATTGAGTCCTGTGTAATTCCATGATCGCTTAACATATGTTTCATCCAAATAAGCTGAGTACATGCATTTTCAGTCGCAATGTATTCAGCCTCAGCAGTTGAGAGTGATATAGAACTTTACTTCTTGCTAAACCAAGAAACCAAGCAATTTCCAATATAAAAACAACCACCACTGGTTGATTTTCTATCATCAATATTACCAACCTAATCAGCATTTGAATACCCAGCCAACTGGACACTAGTATCATATGGATACCAAAGATCCATATGCACAGAACTTGCAACATATCTAATAATCCTCTTAACAATAGTTAAATGAGATTCTTTAGGATTAGACTGATATCATGCACAAATACCAACACTGAAAGCTATATCAGGTCTACTAGCAGTTAAATAAAGCAAACTACCAATCATGTTACGATACGATTTAGGATCTACATCTTTACCCATAGAGTCTTTTGAGAGTCTTAAAGATGTACTCATGGGAGTATCAAAATTCTTACCATTCTCAAATCCGAACCTTTTAGTCAAGTTCAAGGCATACTTGGTTTGTGAAATAAAAATTCATCAGGTTGTTGTTTTACTTGCAACCCTAGGAAATAATGTAATTCTCCAACCATGCTCATCTCGAACTTAGATTTCATTAAATCTATAAACTCAATAGTCATGTCAGTACAAGTTGATCCATAAATAATATCATCAACTATCACACCCCAGACTCGGTAACCGGATTCACAAGGATCCCGATGGCCGGTTCTGGCCACAACAGCCTCCGTAGTACCTCATTCTCGGCTCTTGAGGAAGGTTCCGATCCTGGGATCCTATAAGGAGGATTTTCACAACAATATAACCATTTCTAATATGAGCATACCCAAGATCACATCAAGTATCTCAGAATAGCAGAGGGCACACATCACAAAATCCACTAAGAATTTGAACTTTTACAAGCTTACATAAGGTCCAAAAGGACATACATAAGATAATAAAATAAAGAAAGGAAGTCTGCAACACTGGGTCCTCAAGCTTATCTCTAATCCAAACTCTGCCACTGCGACACCTGCCTAAGATCTAATGCACGCATCAATCATGCATAAGCTTATAGAAGCTTAGAGGGTGGTGTAAGTGTGTGATAATAGTGCATAGAATAATAGGAGATACAGGAAGGAGACATGATCAAAACCAACACCACCAGCCTTACCAAGGCTGCCATGAATGCAAGAAGTTATACCAAGGTAGTATAATAATGCGGGAAGCCATACCAAGGCTATATAATGTAATGAGTACTGTAATGTACTGGGCATCATGCCAAGGTGATACAATATGAGGCTTATACAACTGATGCAATGCAATGATAAGTAATGCCAGTGCTCATATCCAACTTACATATCAAGTACATTTCCATCATAAGGAAATCACCGAGGTCCATTACACTGCTGGATGACTGCCGCTCTACAGACCCTGCATAGTCAAACGAGCGTAAGGGACCTCACTACCTGCCTGTGGACAGCCAATCACCAGTAAGGCCTGATGGTAGCGGACCCATTCATGAGCTGGTCAGACTCAGCCTAGCAATGCCTTCTTACATCAGGTGAGTAAGGCCACACCCCTATTCAACCGACTACACGATAGTGGGAGTCGCGGCCTAACGGTATGAGGCCCTCGTGCGCTCATATATTCCACCCGGTCACGGTGCTGGAGCAGATCCTTGGTACCATGGAAGTTTTAGGAATTTCACCATGGGCATCCTATGTACCCGGTATGCTCAAGTAACATTTTTAGTGTCCAAACATGGCCATCCACTATGTTTCTATAGAGGCTATAGCCTTGATGAAGTAAGGGAGATAATTCTCATATGTTATGCAATGCCAAATGCGTGAATCACACAATTAACCATACATCAATTCCAAGCATCCAACGTGCTCAAGAGGGAATACTACGTCCCTCAGAGAAGGTAACATGCAATGCCTAATGACACAATATGACCACACACACATAGTGTCAACCAAGCATACAATGATGTACATGGCTATGAGGATGAATTTAATCATACTATAAGGTGATATACAATGTATATAACATTCCTCCTATCTAAGAAGGAACCAAGACTAGGTACTTAGACAACATCCTTACGGAATCCAACTTCTAGTGGGGGCCCATTTACTTGGGGTAGCCCACAAGACTAAGTATACAAGTTGTGGGTCTAAGTAATGTAGAAATGAGCCTAGCAAGAGTCTAAGATAAGTATCCAATCACTCTTAAATACAACCGGACCTAGAAGGGTCCATAATGGAGACATTTAACCACCATTCCCCAAAAAGGCATATCAACCATGAATTATATGGATAAAAGGTCCAAGGCTTACATTTAAGATAAAAATAAAAGTAACCACATACATATATTTCTCATAATAGGCCATAAAAAGATATAATACCACTTTTAACAATATGGGCTCTAAGAGGGAAATTAAGGCCCAAGGCCCAATTTCCAATGGCCATAGAATTCATGCATTAAGTTGGACTTGGCGGGCAGCCCGCGTACACAATGTACGGCAAAAAAATATAAGTTCAAGTTTGGATGAAATGGGCCCCACTACATCAGCCCAATAACTAGCAATTTAAGTGGGCAACCAAGGGCCCAATACTATCCTTATCTTAGCCCACAAGTCCATCAAAATGGTGGATGTCGGCCCAATATATGGCTGGGCCAAGCTGGGACATCCTTGCCCACTCTGGGCTCACTAGATGTCCCAAAATTTTGATCTTAAGATGGGGTCCTCATAAGATCACTAAAAGTGACCCAAAATAATGTACTAATTAAGCCCAAAGATTATAAGAAAACATAAGCATGTAACGCGTACACAAGTTCTCAATATGGTGAGCCCCACAGCCAAATAAAGTTTTAACCATAAAATTGTAAATCTAAGGCCCTTTGATAAACTTTTGGCCCGTTTGACTTCCTGGGCCTGCTAAGGTCCAGAAATTAGTTGACTATGTGGAAATAATCTCATAAAGGCCAAATATACTCACTGTGGGACCCCACCAAATGGAGATTGTGTATATATCATGAAAAGATCAAGTGGGCTTGCTACTGGATTGTGAGTCTAGCAGCAACCCAAGGCAGAGAGTGCTTCCACAGTCAGGTGATCTAAGGCTTGGACGGCTTGGACCAAACATGTGTTAAGGTAGGTTCCACATACATGCACATTGAGCCTTAAATAAATGGCCTAAGGTCTATGATGGGCCTTTTAACCACCTATAGAGAAACATATGGGCTTACCTTAGGATCACCCAGGAGGACATCCAACCTCAACTGGATTCCAAGAGGTAGCTCGCCACTACTCATATAATGTAAGGTCTAAAGCCCAAGCAATGCATGGCCTAATGGGCCATACACCAAGCCCAACTCATAGGCCATATAGTGGGCCCTTAAGTAAGGTTTGTCCCTAACCACAAAGGTCATAATTCTATATATTGTGGTGGGCTTCATGGGCAGCCCAGTAATTCATTTACATGGGCAAGTTTCACATTTAACACAAGTGAGTTGGGCCTCACTTTTGGCCCAAGTACAGGGTCAGTTTAGTGGGCAGCCAAGGGCCCGACTTCTTGTGTATTATTGCCCCTAAGCCCATCACAATAGATAGGAGAGCATAGACCCAAGATCAATGGACCTATCCAAAAGAACTGATTCCACGAGGCTTACTTGCTAACACAAACATGCATATACTATATCACATAATGGGCCCTAAAGAAATGGCCCAAAATAAAAGCCATCCAATTCATACATTATGGTGGACTTGAGGGCAGCCCATAAGCCCAAGAGTACACATGGGCAAGGCCTATACTGACAGTGTGGGCCTTGCCACATCAGCCCAAAGACTTAACAAGGCCCTCCACAATATACATTTATGTGGGCCCCATAAATCAGCCCATAATTAAGCATTTCATAAGGGCATCACGGCTAATAAATACACACGGTCAGCCTGTAGATGGCATGTTGGGCCCGTGAAACAATAAGGTTAGGCCCTGCACGATCTTGGGCTCAAGAAATAGGTTTCCAGCCCATTGGGCCTATAAACTACCAAAAATCTGGTTAAGGCTAACCCCCAACATCACCACAAAGGTGGGCCTTAAGAGGAACTAATTATGCCCAAAAATGTCTAAGGAAATAAGGTAAGGAGTGTGTGCAATACTCCCTTAAATTTGGTGGGCCACAACAGCTCCAAAATAATCAACTATAGAGTAAATTTGGGCCCCTTGGTGGAATTCCAGCCCACCCACTTCCTGGGCCTACTGGAATCCAGAAATTTATGTAATTCAGATGGGTTACTGGCCCATGGTGACCCACACATATCACAGTGGGTCCCACCGTATGAGAGGGGAATGCACAACACACATTAAAAGTAGGCCATGCCGCTGGAATACAGGCCCAGCAACAGCCCAAGGTAGGGGCGTCCCGTGGTGGGTAGTTTTACGGACCTGGGTATTTGGCACAAAACTGACCCAAGTTTGCAGGCCACACCACGGTTACTACAGGGGCCCAATGGCCATGAAAATTTACAAGATGGTCCTCCCATAGGTGGGCCACAAATCTTCAAAATTTTATAATTTTTGGACGGTCAAAAGTATTTTAATTAATTTAAATAAAACAGACTATCAAGAAAATTTGGTTAATCTGGATGTCTAAACGTGGTGAACCAGTCCAGCCCTTGCCATGGTGTGCACGGGGCTCCATTGGCCCCAAAAATTTGTAAGTCCCAACATGGGTGGAACATATCTATGTAAATTTTTATGATTTTAGGATACTCGTAAGTATTTAAATTAATTTAAAGAATACAATCTATCCAGGGTGAAATATTGCTGGAATATAACTGTCCTGAATTTGGGCCATCTAATGGGTGGGTTCTGGGCCTCCAAAATTCCTGAAATCTGAACCCAAAGTCTCTAATCAAGCCTATAAAAAGTTGGGATCCATAAATATGGCCCACCTTCTTAGAAATTATTTTTTAAAATATTATTTTTATGGGACTATGCTGTTGGACTGCATAGCAGAAATTTCTGGCAGTCTAGTATGTTGGCCCACCCTTTTGGATGGCCAAATGGGATCCCTTGGCCCTAAAATTATTTGGATAGGTCCTACCATGGGTGGGACACCTCTCTACAAAAATTTAGAATTTTTGGGATAGTAAAAATATTTTATTTAACTCCTGCAATTTATGGACAACAAGGTCCAGATTTTTAATTTCCTGCTGCAGCAATGCCGCTGTCCTTGACTTTAGCATCCCATTTGAGTTGGGCTTGGTGTTATGTAAATTTGAAAAAATGTAAGGAAAACCTTCCTATACAAGTATATAGCAAGGTGGGGTCCACAAAGGTGGCCCACAATTTCAAAATCAGGTTAACATTTATGATTTTCCAGCAAACAGTGTGGCTAGATAGTCCAGAAAAATCTGGACCATCCACCCTCCTTGGCCCACCCTTTTAGGTGATCAAAAAGGGACATTTGAAGGTGAGGTTTAGCATGCTTTTAGGTGGGGTCCACACCTCAAAGAGAAGTCTAAGAAATTAGGGAAAAAGAGACCACAAACAAGGCCTATAACCCATACATTACAACATAAAAAAAAATTCCAGCAATCTGGACAGCAACATGTTGTTGTCTAGATTAGCCCACAAAATTAATAAATGGGAAATAAATCATAGATTCCACAAGGTGGGGTCCACCCTGATGTGTCACACAACTCCCAGGCCCAGTCCCTCCCCAAGAAAATCCATAAAATCAGGCCTAAAGGCCTTCCAAATTAAGCAGCAAAACTAGGCAGCACAATTGGGCCTGGATGTCCTAAAAATTTGAAAATCCTAGTTACATTGCACATCAGGTGGGCCAGATAATCATTACATCTAAACTACAGAAACGAGAGAAGAGAAGAATAAAGGAAATCTCATCAAGATGGGGTCCATGGAGAATGGCCCCATCAAGATCGCATGCATGCAAGTGATGGCTAAAAACCTTATCCAAGGAGTGGTGGACCTTCACCATTGATGTGGTGAGTCCTACACTCTCCATATGAAGCAACAAAAGATCTATGAAAATAAGAACCATGCAATCTATCCTACATGCTCACCCACTTGTTGGATCTTCAAGATTCTTCAACCACCATGCTCCTCAAGCTTCAAGGAAGGAGGTTCAATGGTGATGATGGATCTTTGATGGTTAGATCTAGGGGGAAAGAAGAGGAAAGAGGGCTGGAAAAGTTCGACAATGGTGGATGTTGGAGGGCATTTGCAAAGAGGAGAAGAGAGAAATGAAGAAAGAGAGAGGGAGATGAGAGAGTTTGTAGAGTTGAAATAATTAGTTTCTAGAAAGGGGAGGGGAAATGATGTCTTCTTTCTCTTGAGAAGAGAAAATTTTCATCTTTTTGCTGGAAAAGAAGACTTGGGTTAGAGCAACCCATTATTAGTTGCTAGGAAAGAGGCTATCTTAGCCTAGGTTAGAGCACTTTCATCATTGTTAGCTATGAGAAAGGTATAGGATAGGCTAGGCACTAGACTAAGCTAGGCACATGGAACCTACGGTGGGCCCACATACGAAAAATGTGCACATGGGTAAAGTGGGCCCCACATCATATCAATGGCCTGAATAATACGTGACATACAACTTTTAATGGACATGCCGGATTTACGCATGAGACGCGGCGTTGGAACCGCAGCGACGATGCGGTCACAATGGCATTGGTCTTGGGTCAATCCGAGTCAGGTCTACATGACCAAATTCAAGGGTGACCACAATCACTATCTGAAGGTCGCGGGTCACCGAAATTTGACCGGTAGGACCGTGGGGTCAAAATATATGAGATGCATACTCACACACACACATGCACACATGTGAACTAGGGTCGGGTCTCACATCAATATAGATCTGAACCATTAAAACATCATTATTATTTTTCTTAACAAAAAGCATCTTATCGATACTACCCACTTGAAAATTATGACTGAGTAAAAACTTAGTTAATTTCTCATACCATACTTTGGGAGCTTGTTTTAGACCATAGAGAGCCTTTTTAAGACGGTATACATGATCAGTAAACTTAGGGTCTTCAAACCCTGTAGGTTGTTCAACATATACCTCTTCATGTAAATCGCCATTCAAAAAAGCACTCTTTACATCCATTTGATAAATCTTAAATTTTCTATAACATGCAATGGATATAAAAAGTCTAATTGATCCAAGGCAAACAACTGAGGTAAAGGTTTCATCGTAATCGATGCCTTCAATTTGAGTGTACCCTTGTACAACCACTCTTGCCTTGTTTCAAATTATATTTCCAAGTTCATCAGACTTATTTTTAAAAATTCATTTTGTTCTGATAATGTGTTTATCTTTAGGTTTAGGAACGTGATACCAGACATCATTATGAACAAATTGATTAAGTTCTTCCTGCATGGCAACTATCCAGTTTTTGTCAGGAAGAGCTTCTTTTACGTTCACCGGTTCTATCTGGGAGGTAAAGCACACGTAATTACATATGTCTTCTAATTGTCTACGAGTGTGCACACCAGTGAGAGGGTTTCCAAGAATTTGAGTAGTTGGATGATCTTTAACAGTCCTCAGTTCAGAGTTTTCTTGATTTGATGAAGTATCTGGTTTGTCAATTAAAAGAACTTCATCATTATCTAAACTTGTGGTAGGTGTATTCAATTGATCATCCATGACCACATTAATGGACTCTTGAATCACACCGGTCCTGTTGTTCAGTACACGATATGCATGATTGTTTAAAGAGTATCCTAAAAAGATCCCTTCATCACTCTTAGTGTCAAACTTTGTCAAATTTTCACGGTCACGTAAAATATAGCACTTGTTGCTAAAAACTCGAAAGTATTTGACAGTAGGCTTCTTATCAAACCAAAGTTTGTAAGCTGTTTTATTTTTAGATTTACAAGTATAAACCCGGTTAATAATATAGCAGGTAGTATTCACTGCTTCAGCCCAAAGATTTATAGGAGCTTCATACTATTTAACATTACGTTTGCCATTTCTTGAAGCACTCTATTTTTCCTCTCGACAATTCCATTTTGTTGTGGGTGTTTTGGGCATAGAGAATTCATGCGATATTCCCTGATCGTAATAAAACTTTTCAAAATTGCTATTCTCAAACTTAGATCCATGATCACTACGGATCTTACAAACTTGAGAACTTTTTTCAATCTAGATCCGTTTGATGATCTTTTTCACTTCATCAAGGGTTTTTAATTTATCTCTTAAGAAAGCTACCCAAGTGAATCTGGTAAAATCATCCACAATTACCAGGATGTATTTTTTGCCACCTCGATTCTCCGTCCTTGTAGGTCCTATAAGATCCATGTGGAGTAGCTCGAGTGGTCTTAATGTGGCATTGGAGTTCACCTTTTTGTGGGAGCTCCTTGTTTACTTGCCATACTGGCATTCACCACATATTTTGTCTACTTTTTGTAATTTAGGTAGACCTCTTATTAGTTCTCCTTTGCTCAATCTGTATAAATTCTGGTAGTGTACATGTCCAAGGCGTTTATGCCATAATTCTGTCTCATCGGTATGGACCATGTAGCACTGTTGATTAGATGAGCTACCATCGCTTACAATATAGCAGTTTTCAGTAGTTCTGCGACCAGTTAATATCACAGAACCCGTTTTGTTTATGATTTCACAACCTTGATTGGAAAATTTCACACTATGGTTGTTATCGCATATTTGGGATATGCTTAATAGGTTGTGTTTTAGCCCCTCAACATATAAAACGTTCTTAAATAAGGGAAGATTATAGAGTTGAACTGTACCTTGGCCAATTATCTTGCAATTGCTTCCATCACCAAAAGTAACTGACCCATCAGTCATATCTTTAAGATCAGTGAATAAAGCCTTGTCGCCTGTCATATGCCTGGAGCATCCATTATCTAGGTACCACTTTAAATAGCTTGTACCACTTTAAATGCCTTGTCGCTTGTCATATGGCTTGTACCAATTTTCTAGATCCGGATAAAAGTTTTTCTAACTTTGGATCTCCTTGGGCATACCTCCATGTATCCTTTAAACTCAGAAGAGAAGATACTTCATTTTTAAGTTTCTCATTTTCAGATTTCAGATTTTCAATTAGGGAGGTTTGAATTCTAAATCGCATTTTGATTTTTTAAAACATCTGAAATTTGGGATTTTTCTAAAACAAGAGATTCAAAACATTCTTTAAGTTTAAAAAACTTTTCTTTTTGAAGTTTAAGTTTGACAGCAATTTTACAACTTTCCTTGTATAGGGCATTGTAAGCGTCATGAAGATCATCTTTATTTTCATAATCACTATTCAGATTTTCTTCGCTAGTTGAATCATCATGATTTGAAAAGTGAATTTGGCTAGAGTCATAAGGGCTTTAACTTCACTACCCGACTCGGTTTCAGAATCTTCTGATTCAAAAGAAGCTTCAGAATCAGACGATTCATCCCAAGTAGCCAACATACCCTTCTTTTTGGGTTTGTCCTTTTTAGGACATTTGTTTACTAAATGCCCATATTCTTAGCAGTTGTAACATTGACTATCTTTCAAAGACTTCCAAATTTTAGATTTACGTTTTGATCTTTTCTTATCATTTGATTTTTGAAAATCAACCCTCTTTTTACTCTTGAAAATCTTGTAAAACTTTTTCGCTAAAAGAGCCATATCATCTTCAGAATCAGAGTTTTCTTGAGAAATACATTTAGAGGATTTAAGAGCGATAGATTTGCTCTTAGGAGCTTTAAAGTTTAACTCATAGGTTTGTAAAGAACCAACTAGTTCTTCTAGCCTCATATTGTCTGTATCATGAAGTTCTTGGATCGCGGTTACCTTAGAGTTGAACCGTTCAGGAAGTGAGCGTAGTATCTTTGCACACACTTTACTTTCTGGGATTTTATCGCAAAGACCCCACATTGAGTTTACAATGTCACTTAATCTTATGTAAAAGTCCATAAACATTTCATTTTCCTCTATATGAATTTCTTCAAATTTGGTTGTGAGGAGTTGGACTTTAGATTTTTTGACAATTGTAGTACCCTCGTGTGTCATTTCTAATATATCCCAGGCTTGCTTTGTAGTATCACAGGATAAGATTCTTTTGAACTCATCCGGTGATAATGCGCAAGTGATTGTATTTAGTGCTTTTGCATTGGCACTACTCTCATTTTTCTGAAGAGTGGTCCATGAGAAATATAGTGTTACTCTCATTGATTTTGAACCATCGATACTAGTCACTTCAGTGGTAGGTGGGCTCCATTCAGTCACTGTGGCTTGCCACACACTCTCATCTATTGATTTGAGGAAGATCCTCATCTTGGCTTTCCAATAGGCATAGTTGGAGCCTTCAAAGGGTGGAGGCCTAGTGACTGATAGGCTATCAAAATTTGACATCTTTTAAATGGCTTAGATCGTTAGCTCAAGAAATAAATCCAAATAAAAAGCAATAAGAGCGAGCTATTAGGCTCTGATACCACTTGAAATGGCCTAGCTATACGTCCTAGAAGGGGGGGGGGGGTGAATAGGACGATGCCAAAATAAAACTTTAACAGCGGAATAAACGAATATGATAACCAAATAAAATAAATCAATTAACAATGCTAAAGAAAAAGCAACCTCAATAAATAAGAATCAAGAAGTTAATACGAATTCAGTTCTAAGCACAACCTTACACCATAAAAACTAAGGGTTTATGGCAGGACAACCTTATTTCTAGAATGTCCTTTATATTAAAAACTCAAACTAGAGAGGAATAAATAAATAGTAAGGAATTGAAATAAATTGAAGGAATTTAAATCTAAATTATTACAACATTCCTACTGTGCATGAAATGTAAATTTTACAACATTCACATCCACACATACATTCCACAAAATTGAATGATAAAAGATATAAAATTTAAGTAAGCATTCAAACCACAAGATAAAGAATTATAGTGGTTCGCCTGTGTGTACACCAACTATTCAACAACAGCCACACAGAATGCTACTCCACTCCTAATATCCTCACACAGGGGATATTAGTGTTCAGTAACAAAATAGGTTTCACAGGTCCACTCCAATACTCACTTTACAATGGTTCTAAGTTCTAATTTATTTAAATTAAATCAAATGGGCTTAACTCTATTTGATTTTGATTCCAAGAAGAAGGAATACAACAATTCCTCTTTTCAAATAAAATTGGAATATAGGAATAAAATCAAATAAGAAAAACTAACAAAAAGAATATTAAATATGCACAACATAGCTTAAAATGAACAAACTTATCTCAGAGTGGAGGCTCGAATTTTCTTGAAATTAATCAATGAAAAACTCTGAAATTCATGTTCAATTTATAGATGTAAAGATCACATCTACGTCTGGTCTTAGGAACCCTTCGACTGGTTGTAGCTTCAACGGCATTTTGAATTTTTAAGCGCGATCTTTGAAAAACAGTTCTACGACTAGTTTTAGGATTTTCTACGACTGGTCTTAGACCACCTACAACCGGTCGTATCAGACCCAGGACTGGTCGTAAACAACCTAGTTTGGTTGCTGGAGTTTGAGTCGTAGTTCTAGGATTGGTCGAAGGTCGAGTCATGACCTCCCTAAGACCGGTCGAATAGTCTCCAGGACTGGTCGTAGAGTAACCAAAAAAATCTGAAAATCTTCAACAACTTAGGACTAGTCGTGGAATTTCTTGGAATGGTCGAACTAGTGTTAGGACTAGTTGAACAAGGTCCAGGGCTAGTTTTAGAATATACCAATTCATATAAATAGATTCATTTTGAATTATGTATACAAAATGACGTACCCTAAGGTCAATCTAAGGTCTATCATACCTGGATCATTAAGTATGAACATTGAACTTCATTCTTTCAGATGTAAGATGACCTTTGAACCTTATGAATCTTGAGATCTCTACTTGATGTAGCTTGATCTTGAGATCTTCTAAAGCTTGAAATTTAACTTCATCTTGAGTTGTACCTGAGTCTTGAAATGTACTTGTGTTTTGAAATGTACTCTTCTTATCGATGTAGCTCTGAACATAGATGCTTAAAGTACATGACTTTTCATTTGTTGACGCCGAGCAGCGTACAAATCTTGAACCATTGTGATGCAGTGTCTTGATCATATACATATCAACATACAAACACAAGACATAGATAGAGGTTTTGACACAACAAAATTTGACAATCAAAGGAGCATGAGACCATAACACTTATAAATGCTTCTCGTGGAAGCATGTCTCAAAAGCCTCCCATGTCCATACGTAACCAGCAACAACCGTCCATAGGATGCTGTCCCACCAAAGACTGGCCTCCTCCTCGAACATGTAAGTGACCAACTCAACCTGCTCTGCCCTAGTGCAGTGCAGCGGCTGCAACATCTTAGAGATGCGATTAAGCCAATACTCGGCCTCCTCGGGTCTGTGAGTACCCTTAAACGTGGGAGGCCGGAAGCACTAAAATTGTTCAAATAGGCCACTGGTACTCATATTCCCAGTAAGGTGTATAGGTGATGCAGGTAGAACCACACTCATATTCTGGGCAAGGGCCCCTGCTATGGTGGTCCAAATCTGCTGCTGTTGCTGCATAAGGAGCATCATCTACTCTAACCTATCAGGAGGAGGGGCCGCCTGAGGCACATGTGGCGTCGAGATAGACGCGTGGTTCTGCTTTGGAACCGGTGGTGTAAAAGGTGTCGGCCCATTTGTGGGGCCAGTGACTGGCTGAGAATCCGGCATTGTCTCATGATTCGGGCCCAGACTGGGGTCCATATAGCTATCACTTAGGGGAGGTGCCCCGTCAATTGAGTCACCAAGTGTAAGGTGTGCCGTACTCCATGTGGCCTTAGGTGACATTCCTTATATACAACATAGGGTGCAACGTACGTGAGATTTAGCATATAACACTCAATTTCTCAAGCATTCTACACATTTCATAACAAAAGGAGCTACATGCGTTTCATTTAACCAAAATTGTCACAATACATGAGATGTAGTATTACATGGATTATGACTGAAGATGCATGTGAGATAAATCTAGCAAAGCTTTAAACACCAAACACACCATCAAATCCACCCTACTACTAAGCCTATCAAGGCTATAACATAGGAAATAGGAAAGCAAAGAAAACTCAAAGACGACTATAACATAGGACTAGCCGTTTGAATTTAGTGATGGAAGAGGAGAACCCTTGTCCTACATACAGCACCAGATAACCTTCAAGGTGCGAGACACCTTCTTGAATTTCTGTTTCATGAAGGTTTAATTCTCTTCAAGCTTGGCCTGGGTCTCACTGACCTCCTATCACATAGCGACATGACCCTCCTCAATCTGAGCCAAACGGGCTTCTATAGCAGCCTGATCACGGTGGGGCTCATGTGAAGCAGGTGGAGAGCCCCCATCAGAGTCTTGGGCCTCCTCTTCTCTCTCTTCTTACTCTTCCTCTTCCTCGTTTTCTTCCTCTATCTCATCTTCGCCTTCTTCATCACTCTCTTCCTCTTCACTTCCCATCTCATCCTCACTCTCATCGAGTCAGGCTTGACGTTGTCGTGGCCCAATACTCATGTTGTTGAGAGTAGTGTCGTTGATGAAATGGATTGGCGCAAGCCTTTTTGAGCCAAGTCTGTAGCTGAATTCATGAGCAAGATTGCATATAAGTCGACTGAATGGGAGTGAAATGTCTATCTTAGGAGAGTGTGCGATCTAAACTATTTGTAGTAGTACATACGTAGGTAGGCACAACTTGTCTCCTTACCCAGCTCAGTATAGGAAGTCTACCATTTAACGAGTGCATTCGCTGCGATTGCTCCACCTAGGATACACGTTGTGTGTGAAGAGGCGGTGGAGTAGGCGGAAGTCAGGAGTCATCTTAGTTGCTAAGAGGTAGTTGCCTCGACTCCAGTGGACCAGTTGGCCGCAAAGAAATCACGTACGGCGATCTCTTTCAGGCACACTCCGTAGACTCTCTCGCTAGCATAAACCTCACCAAGTGACATTCCCATGATTCAGTCTACCAAGTCCACATTGACAATGACCTCCCACCTTCCCACAGGGATAGAGAACTGTAGAGGCTCCAGCAGTGGCTCTCGTATATGGGCGTAAAAGGCTCGGACAGTGCTCTCATTCACAAGAGACTTGCCCTCAAACATGAGACCCCACTCGTCATACAATAGGAGATCCATCACTGGATAAAGCCCAAATAGTTTCTCGTCCACGTGTGCTTCAAAGAGAACCCTACAGCCTTAAAACCATTCATGTGCCATATCTGCCAGTAGAGCTCTTTCGAGAGGAAGCTGGGGATCGAGATCCCACTTCGTCTTTAGCTCCCAATCGATGCTTGTGCTAGCCTCGGCACCTTTCTACCTCCTTGAACAGGTAGGGTGGCTAGGGCCAGCTTCATCTGTGGAAGCCCTCTTCTTTCCCAAGAGAGAAAGAAGTGGGGAGAGGGAGAATATTGCGACCACAAGCTCAAAAAGAGTCATGAGAGTGAAACAAGATGGAGGGATAGGATGGATTGGTGGACTTTGAAATTTTTGAGACACAAAGGAGGGTTTGTGTGCCCAAATGGGAGGAAATGAGGGAGATAGGAGATGGGTTTGAAAGGAATGGTGGGAGGTGGGTATGTAGTGATGAAAAAGAAGAAGATTTGAGAACGAAGGGAGGATTTGGGAGAGAAAAATGAAATTTCTGGAAGTTTAGAGAGCTTAGAGGGTTAAAAATGAAAGGGAGCAAATGGGGAGGAAAAGGGGGTCCCCACATGATCTCGTGGGCCCCACTCACATGTACAATGGTTGGCCCGACCGGCCCGCTATGGCCCGATAATCCCGGCCGAACCGGACTGCGAGGCCTCGCCCTAGGTGCAATGCCATCGCGGTCCGCTGGACCGAGGGTGATGACATCACCCTAGGGGTGATGGTATCCCCCTTGGGTACCAGAAATGTGCGAGACCCACCTTGAGTCCCACTGTTTTATGTGATTTAGGCCCTCGAGCTCGTTTGGTGCGGTTTCGAGTTCCATCTCATGTATATTCATGCCTTTTGGGTTGTTTGAGTGTGGAATATGTTAAATCGTCATTTAAACTCGTCGACTGATGGTCTAGAAAAGAACTGGAGTCACCTCACATGATCACAGATGCGTACGAGTCTGATTTCAATGGTCAGTTTCACCCGTCGGTGAAACTTGGAATCCTAAGACTGTTTCTATGTTTCATCACCCCCTCCTAAGTCAAAGTACGTCAATGTGCATCATGTTACCATAACTCAAGTCTAGTTTAATCCAAATCATCCTCTGATCTAACTTGTAATGCCCTGAAAATCGAGGGTCGAGTAGACGCTCAATTCCCGAGTTCTAACGCAGCACTTATACAACATAGATAATGATGATTAAATATTGTCCATATTAGTGTATTAAACATGAATGAGATTATACCAAAGTAGCATATCATACTCCAAAGACAATTAGATTACGCAAACGGAAGACTATGATAAGTATATAAAGCATATAAGTGGTTATAGGTCCCTAGAGTATGAACATGATACTAAGTTAAATAATTACATGTATAGTTCTAAAATGTACAAAATGATAAAGTGTAATGTCATCTAATCCATATCCATGTAGCCCCGGTGACACAACTTAAGGTCTACATAGACCCGCCAGAGAGTTGCAGGTAGGAGAACTCCTTGTCATCGTCGTAGAAGGCCGACTCCAACTCGTAAGCCTGACCATTATCTGAAACTACAAAAGAGTCTGGTTAGTGTTTTAAAATACCATCCCAGAGTGGGAGTGAGTGATCAACTCAGTGGAGCTATAAGCCAAAGGTTAACATGTTATCAATTCAATCAAGTAGTAATGATAAAGCAGTACAACAAGTATTCCTAAGTACTTTGGTTAATGCAAGGATGATATGTATTAATGATGCATGCCCTCGCCTGTACTTCCTCTGCGACATTATCTCACGGTCGCACATGCTAAACTCCCACTGTGCTCAGCACCCACGCCAAAGGCACATGTAATATGATGCATAGTCATGTTAGCCAAGTTCTTAATCAGACCTATTCATACAGCAGATTCGGGAAGCTAAGGTACCTCCCTTTATATCATTTACCCAAACAATGATCCATCTAGGGGCGTAAATCTTAGTTAATCACATATGATATGCAAGTTCGTGAGTTTACACTATAGGTTGCTACAGGAGGCTCGTCACCTCAGTGTAGGCTTAATTCACACTTGAGGTCACTACGAGGGGCTCTTTACCTAATCGTAGGCCTATTTTATACTCTAGGCCACTACGGGAAAGGCTCGTCACCTTAGCGTATGCTGACAACTTGAATATAGTGTCTCATACTTACCGTATTCGGCTCACAAGTTTGGTTTGCTCACTAGACACTACGGGGAGGCTCGTCACCCAGCGTATACCGACAGCTCGACCACGGTGTCCCATACCACCATGCCCGACTCATGAGTCTTAATAGATCGTGGTACCAAGGTTAAATAGATTTTTCAATGGTAAGTGGTACCTTAGATTCAAACAGTAGTGTCCATACATGGTGAACATACATTAGGCCAATTGGGTTACTTGATAAGCTCGACTGGTACGAGTGTACATTGAATTAATAGACATGGAGCACATACGCACTCCTCATGGCCTAACCACTGTTGATAATCACTGTATGACTCGGATTCATCGAACATATCCATTGTGGCGAAACTAGTTCAGCCACTCATCGTAAACTGTTACCAATTGCCTGAACTACGTATCAGTCCCAATCATACTCAAACACAATAATCATTCATATGTGATAGTCCAAGCAGCTTGTGACAACCAATTTAAATATAAATCTCATTTGAGCATTTCAACAAACACATAGTGCACATGTTGTCATACATAGTCATTTCATCCATAAAGCACGTAATGGCTATATAGGTTGCATGAAGGGAACTGTAACTATAAATAAGGTAATTGAGAATCCTATCTCAACACCCTCATTAAATACATTTCCACAAGCATCTTCTTATTTAGGCATTTTATCAAACACTTAGACTACACATAACACATATATGTAATAAATTTATTATAACGTATATTATAGCAAATACTTCCACAAGGGAATTGCCACACATATAACAATCATGTATTCTCAATCAACAATCATGGCAAGCATAAATCGTGAATTCATATTCATTCAAACATTTCAACAAACACATGGAATGCATTATTTTCAGCATAGTTCATATATATATGTAATACGTGAAAAACATTGCATCTAAGCATATGTGATAGCAATCAAGTCAGTCATAAATCATTAACTGACATTGAAAGTCTTGAAAACCATAACCTAAAAATTTATAGTCTGCACCTTTTATCGGTATACTCGTATCAAACTCAGTTTGATCCTACGCCTTTGTTTATGGCACAACGCTAACCTATAGCATGAAATAGGTTAGCTATTTCACCATTTTACCTATCTAGATACCTAAAGTATATTAGGGTTTGGATTCTTTACTTAAAAGTGGAGTCGAAATCGCCAATATAGCGACACAGAAGAGGTGATTCAGCACGTAAAGTGGCGGGAATGAATCCCAGTAACTATCTCTCACACACTCTCTCTCTTCTCATCATTCTTTCCTTCTCTTTTCTCTCTTCTCTCTCCTAGGGTTTAGGAAATTCATATGGAATGAGAGAGAGGTGGGTTAAGGCCCTTATATAGGCCCAGAATAGATGTCAATGACCCCAGGGCATGGTATACTTAGGTTATATCCAAAAGTTGTCTGTTTCGGGCCAACAGAGCTCATATGGAGGTTCGAAGAAAGTTTCCTGACAATGGATCTCTGCTAGGTTAAAGTTTCGGTCCGATCAAGTTTGTATATCGACCGCGGAGGACCAGTTTCGGTTTAATGGCCATCATCACTCGATCAGGGCCACAAGTACACTGACATGTGTAGGGAATTTTTTCTGATCCAACGTTGTAGTTTGGTCAAAATCTAATGGTCTGAAACCTTAAATTTGGCCTACAAGCGAATGGCCCAATTCACTTAAGTTTGAGTTCATTTTCTAAAGATATTCGTATTTCTCACACACTTCACTCCAGGCTCAAGTTGTGCATTTCTGGATACTATTTGGACTTGATTTCTGAGATGGTTGTCAAGTCCAGTAAGGTAGTCATAACCGTATAGTTTCGTGGTAATCGGACTTTCGACGCGCAGTCCAGGTCCGATACGGAGTTTCAAGATGCTCTCGAGAGCAACTAGGTTTTGAGATTGATCCTAGGTTTTTAGGTAATGTAGAGTTAGTGATTTTACTGGTTTTGGGTCTTACAGTTCATATAGAAAGTGATTCGAGCTAATTCACCGAGTAATTCAGTTTAGTACTTAATTAATTTTTATCTAATTTCTAAAGAATTCGATCCTTAGTGATTTCTGCCTGAGGTGATACTCAGGTCTTTGTACGAATTTTTTCGAGACGTTACAATTACCTTATCCATATGTATAGTTTTCTTCATGTAACGTTAATTTTGACTACGCGATTTATGGGTGAAATGCAAATGTTTAGTAACATGTTCAATGTGTTTGATGCAATGCTTAAATGAGGAATTCACTCGAATTATTTATTAAATGCTGATGTGATTATCACATGTATTTACATGCTACATCTGAGTAAGATTGGGAGTAAAACGTAGTTCAAGCAATCAGTAACAGTTCCCGTTCGAGTGGCCAAATTAGTCTCGCCACATTTGACATGTTCGATGAATCCAAGTCATACAACGATTGTTGACAGTGGTTAGGCCATGTGGGGTGCTTATGCACTCCATGTCGATTAAGTCAGCATGTGCTCATACCAATCAAACTTGTCTAATAAACCGATTGGCCTATTGTGTGTTTACCATATGTGGACATCAGTGCTTGAATCTAAGGTACCACTTATGAATGTAATAGCCCATTTCAACCATGGTAATACGATTCGCTAAGAATCATGAGCCAGGCATGGTGGTATGGGACACTGTGGTCGAGCTGTCAGCCTACATTGGGGTGATGAGCCTCCCCGTTGTGACCAGTGACCAACCCAAACTCATGAGCCTGGCATGGTGGTATGGGACATCATGTTCGAGCTGTTGGCCTACGCTGGGGTGACGAGCCTCCCCGTAGTGATCGCGAGTATAAACTCTTGAATTTGCCTATCGATTGCTTTACATTAGGGGTGATGCCCTACAACTTGCCTGTCGTATGTGATTAACTAGGATTGGCAACCCTAGTAGATTCTGCGGTTTGGGTTATGATATAAAGGGAGGTAACTTAGCTTTCCAAGTCTACTGTATGAATAAACTTAATTAAGTACTCGGCTAATATGACCATGCACCGCATTGCATGTACTTTGGCGAGGAAGTTGCACTTTAAGGAGGTTGTCATGCGCAAACTTGGTTGTTGGAATCGCTTGTGAGGGAGCTTCGTGTGAGGCATGCATCATTACTGCATTCTATCCCTGCATTAATAAGAGTAGTTAGGGAATGATTGTTGTACTGCTTTATCATTTCTACTTGATTGACTTGATAACATAACTTTTCCTTATAGTACCACTAAGTTGATCACTCACTCCCACCCTGGGACGGTGTTTTAAAACACCAACCAAACTCTGTTGTAGATGCAGGTGATGATGAAGTCTATGCGGCTGAGTTAGACTTACATAGATGAGGAGGAATTCTCCTATGTTCAGCTATCAGGCGGGTCTATGTAGACCTCGTGCTGATTCGTCGGGATTACAAGGTCACATGAATTAGTTGGACACCTAAATTTTGACATTTTGTATATTTTGAAACAAACCATGCATATATTAAACCCTGTTAGATCATCATACTCTGGAGGCTGTGAATCGCTTACTTATTTTAATACATATACTTCAGACTTCCGCCTGCTTAATTATGTTATCTCTGGAGTATGATATGTTGTTTTAGTATAATCCCACTCATGTTTAATACATTGATATGGACAACATTTAAACATCATTATCCATGTTGCATAAGTGATGTGATGGATCTCGGAAGTTGAGCTTTGCTCGACCCTCGAAATCCGAGGCGTTATATACACCGTCCCTGCAATTTTCCTGATCATTTTAGGTCCTTAGAGCTGGACAGATCCAGCAAATCAGGGCCTTCTAGCAGCAGTAGAACCATCTAGATTGCTGACCGTCTAGATGGCAGGGAAACACAAATATCAGCTTGTTGTGAAGCTGGTGACCCACACCCACCTAATGTATTTGTTTTAACCACTCGTGTGAGACCCACATGTTATATGGCTTATACCCACTCTGTCCGTACATGGGACGTGGACCCACTGATGAATGAGTGGACCACACCATCCATCTAGGCTCCCAGGCCACGGGCTGGGCGATGTAGTAGATCCAAATCTCATGTGGAGCTCATAGTCCACACGTGGGACCACCTGATATAGGTGTTTTATCCACCGTCCACACTTGTGGACCTGATATATGGGTTTCATCCCCACCGTCCAGTTGCTGGACACTGGGAACCCACCTTGAATATATATTTCATCGACGTTGTTTGCCCATTGGTTGGACGTGGACCCACCCCACACGTGTTGCACATGTGAGGGTGGGGCCCACCTTGAGGTATGTGTTGTTTTCACACCGTCTAGCTTTCTGGACAGTGGGACTCCACCTGATGCATATGGTTAGCAACCACGCTTTCCATCCGTGGCCCACTGTGATGTACTTGTGATATCCATACTATCCACTGCTTGGGCGTGTGATCCCACCATGATTTATATTTTATATTTTATATCCACACCGTCCAGATATCTCTACGGTGGATATCCACCGTGATGCATGTGTTTCATCAACGTCATCCATCTGATGAGGCCAATCGTGATGTATGGGACCCACCTTTATGTATGTATTTCATCCACGCCATCCATATGTGGGGACCACTAGCTATATAGCCGCTGTAATGACGTCAGCAAGCTCTGTGGGTCTGATCTTGAGGTGTGTGTTATATCTAAACCGTCGATTTGATTGCAACCCACATTGATATGTGTTGTATATCCACGTTGTCCACACATGGATGCTGCGCCCACCTACTATGTAAACGCAATGCCCACTTACTATATGAGCTAGGCCCACCTTGATGTGTGTTGTAAGCACAATATCCATCCATTTTTCCTGGACAATGGGGCTGGTCTGTGGGGGCTACCTTAATGTGTATGTTGTGCATGCTGCCCACCCATTTTTATTGAATTATGGGCGGCCCCATTTGATGAGGCCGAATGTAATGTACGAGAGGCTCATGTGATGAGGCCTGATGTAATGTATATGTGGCCCATATGATGAGGCCCAATATGATGTATATTAGGCCCTTGAGTGAGGCCATGGGCCCCACTATACGTTTGGCTCTATGTGGGCCACTCCTTGGGAGCAATGTTGGTTAAATGTCCACATTGATGGGCAATGATGGTTAAATGTCCACATTGTGACCTTCCTTTAGGCCTTCGTTAGGCCCATTCTCATCCTTCTCTAAGTGGGTTGACCCTAATCATTGGGCCCCATTCATGTTTGTATGATTCATCTATTCTCATTGGGCTAACCTAAGATGTTGGGCCTCCATTAGTTGCTAGTAAAATTATGTTAATCTTGGAGTCCATTTAGGACTTATTTGGGCCCCCTAGGGCATCTAGCGGGATCTGTGATAATATGGTGAAGGAAGCCCGTTTCAGATCCTTAGGATATAGGTAGGCCACGTAGTAATATGAGGAGAGTTCATCATCATCATTGACTGGGGGACCCATGCTACCAAGCTATATCCACTGTCGAGGATCGATCCTCATGTTATGGATTAGATATGCTATCCTTCTATGGACCCCACCATATATAGGCCGATTGTTGTTTTCAACTATACGCACTGAGTATGTGTTAGCATATCATTATGATTGTGTATGTTCATTGTGAAGTTTATTGTGATTATATGAGGCCCATTGTGTGATTGCATGAGGCCCATTGTGTGATTGTTGAGGCCCATTGTGATGTATGAGGCCCATTATGACCATGTGAGTCCCATTGTGACTGTATGAGGCCCATTATGACCATGTGAAGCCCATTGTGATTGTATGAGGCCCATTGTGATTATTTGAGGCTCATTATGATTGTATGGGACCCAATTGTGATGTATGAGGCAGATCCATTGTAATGTATGAGACTCATCATATGTGTGAGGACCATTATATGCGTGAGGCCCATTGTATGTGTGAGGCCCACCATGTGTAGGTGATTATGTACACACCACCCATTCACCTATACGGGCCATAGGCCGTCTTATACCAGCCCACTATAATGTATGTGATTATAATCATACTTGGTATACTTCGTGATACATGCCCATATGTAATGGGCCTGAGTTTAAGAGTTTACCACATTGAGTTTAGCTATCTAAATTTATGTATGAGACTAGTTTGGATAGAAGTTCCTTGTGATGAACCTCATAGCTTGCGATATCACGTACTATCATCTTAGTTACATACTCCAGCTTTATCAATTCTTTTGCATTTGCATATTGCACTGCACCCTCAGCTTATGACATTGGGTTTACTATGATTTTATATTGTATGGCCTAGATATGACATTTGGCTTACTATATCTCTGCATTCGTAGTCGATTTACATTGCTTCCTCAGTATATGACTTTGCCTTATTATGTCTTTGCATCGCATAGTGTAGATAAGTCTGATGGTATTGATGGAATTGCTAGTATTTTTGCTTACTTTGATATTTATATGCTTGGTATGTACACTGCACACACATACACCACCCCCTAAGCTTTCTATAAGCTTATGCATGACCATTGCATGCAGGTGATGTTAGGTTGTGGTAGCATTGAGGCGGGAGCATGGAGGCCAAGCTTTGTGGAGATTTTATTATATTCATGTATTTCCTTTTAGCATTGTAATCAATGATTTATATTAGTGGATATGTAATGAAGATGTTGCTCTTGTGATTTGGGTACACTTGTTGTTATGCTCCTTTACAAAAAAATTACACTGAAAATCCTCCTTGTAGGATCCCATGATCGGAATCTGGCGCATGGGCGCTGGGAGCTGAGAATGGGATACCACGGAGGTTGTCGATGCCAGATTCAGTGATTGAGAATTTTGTGAGCATGGTTTCTGAGTTTGGGGCGTGACAACAGATCTAATATAATTTGAGTCATAACAAACCATTGAAAACTGAAAATATTCCTTAAAATCAACTAGAAATCAATGAAGTTCAACATAAACATGAATCAAAGCAAAGTAAACATCTCAGTTACGTTATAAGCTTCACCTCTTATTAGTCCTAGCTAAGAGGTTTAGCCAACTATAAACATGATTGAACTAAGAACTCTTAAAGAAAGCATAAAAACAACTAAGGAAGAAGAAGAAAAACTCTTGGTGGCGGCTCTCCACCCTTTCGCTCCACTCCTTAAACCCTAGAAGATGCCTAAGAACGTCCTATGGACTCCTATTTATAGTTGTGAAGCTCCACCTTACGCACTGACTTGGAATTTACATAGTTCGCAGCTTTTTTGCGTTACGCTTCGATCAGATTGAATTAAGATTAGAAATTACACTTTCTCGCTGGACAATTCTGTGCGATTTCAGTCGAACCAAAGTTGGCTTCGATTGGACCGAAGCTAATGCTAAAAATTCTTGTGCAGAAAATTTATTAAATTTAGGTTGGACCGACTCCAACCGAAGTACTTTGGTCGGACCGAAGTTGGCTTAGGTCGAACCAAATTATCCTGATTTCTCGCTAGATAGTTTTTTACAATTTCGGTCGGATCGAAGTTGGCTCAGGTCAGACCGAAATGTCTTGTTTTCTGCTGCGGATTCTACATTCTTTTAAGTCCTTTCCTTATCCTTTGTACTTGGTTTCCATGGATTTTTGGCATGTGAATTCTTCATTTTTGGTCTCCTAAGATCCATCTTTTGCCTTGGTGATTATTGAGCATTAAATCTATGCTTTTAGCATTCTTTTCAATCCAAGCTCTTAAATTCACCTTGCAACACAAACATGTATAAAATATACCATTAAGCCTTATTATGTTCATAAACCTAAGATATAAATAGGAGAAAAGATGCAATATCTGACACTTAACAATCTGATAACTAAAGATGGAATGCCAATAACATGGTTCTAGTCAAAAGTAGGTGGATGGACACAACTCTATATGTATCATTTCTTCTTTCTCTCACCTCTCAGTAAAACAGAGAGGAAGTATTTCTTCTTTCCCTCACCTATTAGTAAAACAAAAAGGAAGAGTAAATGTAGCTGCCTAAAAAGAGGGGACACACAATATAGGGTACAAGGAGCACGAGAATGCAGTCTATAAGATGGATATGTGAGTATGCAGTCCACTAGAAGGGAGCGTATGTATGAGTAGTCCAAAGCAGTGTGCATTGCATAGTCCAAGAGGGGCGAGGATTGTTCTCAACTCTAGGTGTAGGGTCACGATGTAGTAATAACTCAGTGAGACTGAGGTCGATCCACAGGGATTGTGAATAACACAACTAAAACTAGTCTAAGATTAATGATTTCAGTGGATTAAAATGGATTAAAACAGTAGACAAAAGCAACTAAGGATCTTGGGATCCACTTCTAGTCAATCACATTGTCTAATTTATAGATTCAACTTCGATAATTCATCTACAATAGATCATGGTATTTTAAAAATCAATACCTTATCTAACCAAGCTATGCAATTGCAAATTGTTATCCAATTGCAAATTCATAGCATCCAATGTTCCCAGAGTTCACAATTGATCAACAAATAAACAAATTACAAAGACTCGTAAAGTAAAATTTGATCCAATCAAATTTAATCTAATATCATCATTAAACCATATTATTGAATTAAATAAACTAATACACAATAAATCAACTAAAAGTTTCACCCATTAACCTTAGCTAAGAGATTAGCTCGACGTAACTATTTTTAAAAACATAAAAACTAGAAAGAAGAAGAAAAGAAGAACTAGAAACTACTCCATTGCTCTCTCTCTCTCTCTCTCTCTCTCTCTCTCTCTCTTTTCTTCCTAATACCTTAAAACGTGGCTTACAAGCCCTTAAATAACAATTTGCACCGTCTTGAAAGAATGCCACTCAAAATAAAAAAACAATTTACGCACTGGCACAAAATCTCACAAAATTGTCGGTTGAACCTTTGATAGGATCGAGTGCCATCGAGGTCAAGGAACAATGTTAAGAATGATATCTGCTCAACTCAGTTTATATCAACCTAGATTTTAGCAAACCCAGTAGACAGTCAAATAGAGTTCAATTCAATACTTAATCATCGGTACAATTCTAATATTGATTACATAAAGTGTAAAGTGAAGCTTAGCGTTAACAGTATTAAAGATTCAACGTTCTACCATAATGTTTACTCTAATGATTGCCAAAAGTGAGCAAATAAACCAAAATTGAGATCCTTACAACCATTAAATGAGAATTTTCATATTTTCCTTCTTCTTTTTTCACATCGACGATTGTCATACTATTCTTATTCTTTTCAATTCTTATTTTCTTTTAAATTCCTTTTTGAATGTCCATCCCTTTTTTTCATACTAGTATTTTCATGGACAATTTCCTTCTTTTCAACTTTTCAATAGGTATCCCTTTTTTATGTATTTTACTTCTTCTTTTTTTTCTCTCTTTTCAAGAAACCCAATAGATAAACTAGTAGGTTCAACAAGTTTTGGTTCCTATCACTCTGTGTAATAATTAAGTTAAAAATACTATATTAAACTAGATCTTAGCAGTGTTAGCTTTGATTTCACATTCCACATCTAGCATCAATGTTTAGATAATTCTAATAGAAATTACTGAAAAGAACTCAATTTAATTCTACAAGTAACTAGATTATAGGTCTCTTTTTAATGTAACTAAGTATCTTTTCACTCTATATTCAGACCAATTTTAAAACCACTTAAATATAGAGAGTCCAAAACTTCTAATTGCTTTTTCAAAAAATTAGCCCATGTCAGAAAAAAAATTAAGCACTTTGAATAATTTTTCCAAAGGAAACCCCACCCCCAACCTAAATGATATGATACATTGTCCTCGATGTAAAAAACAAATATCATACAATAAAATCAACTGGATAGCAACTGAAATGTAACAAATAGAGGGTAGAGAGTACCCAAGATGATTATTATGTAAAACTCTTGAATTTTCTAGGTCATCAAAACTCATTAAAACAAAAGCAGACTCCTGAACAAAGTAAACTAGGAAAACTAAACTACCCAAGCACTAATGTCCAAGGTTCTCTCAAAGGTATGGACACTTCCTCTAGAGCAAAATTTTCACAACTGGCTTCAACCAATATCCAACAAATTAATACCATAATATTTTAATAGTTTAACTATTAGCATTATGACTAGGAGCATTTTTTTTTAATTAGGAATTTCAATATTTTGTTAATTAGAGCACATGTCTTATAAGCTTAGGGAGCACAAAGTAAGGAAATTGATCTTCCTCTTCATTTTTAAAAACATTCCTCCCTTTAGTTTGATCAGGCACCTCATCAAGTCATCGTGGATTTCAAAATCATGGTTTGGTGCCTCCATAAATCCTACTTTCCTCATTTAATTTCAAAGGCCTTAGCTCACTTAAATTATTCATAATTTCCACGATCATGTCATCTTTAGAATTAGAAAAAATGAGCCAAAAAAATTTTAGAGAGTCATAGCATAGGTAGGAAAATAGGTCATCTTCCACAATAGCATCAATCACATCCACCTCTTGAACATCCTCAACATCCCCTCATTGTTTAGCCATGTTGAACACATTCAACTCTACGGACATATTCCCAACGAGCAATTTAAGAACCCCATTCCTACAATTAATTTAGTGTTTAAAAATGTTGGGAATGGCTTGCCACCCCCCAAACTCGGGAACCAACTCGCGAAATTCCCGGCCGCTGAATTCGGTGCTGATAACCTCCGTGGTACCCCATTCTTGGCTCCCAACTCCCATGCGCTAGGTTCCGATCCTAAGATCCTACAAATTTTGGGGTACCTTTTTTTTGTAAAGGAGCATAACCACAAGTGTACCCAAGTTACAAAACATCATCACCATATATCTACTAAAATAATCATTGAGTTTAGTGCTGAAAGGAAAATACATGATATAATAAAACTTCAAAAGATCGGGCACATGCTCCTGCCTCAATGCTACTGCGGTCTAACATAACCTGCACATATCTGTAACGACCTTGGAATTTTTTATGCTAATCTTTCCTTAAGTAGTTGTTTTTGGGGTAATTAGTGCTATACTCGATTGCTTGTGAAATTCGCATCAATCACTTTAAATTGTATCTGCTTGGCTCTAAACCTGTAGATTAGTTAGTGCTACGTTACTCTGAAACCTGAGATCCATCGCTAAATCCAGTTGTTCTGGAGAATTTTTGGAAGATCTGGATCGGACCTGGACCGCGCGTCGAAAGTCCGATGGCGATGATCTTAGGCTGTTGCGGTCACCGAGTTGGGCTTGACCATCACCTCGAAAATCAAGTCCATCTGATGTTCTGAGTCGATTTGATTGAGTTCGGAGTGAAGAGTGTGAGAACGGTTGGAATTTAATAAGTTTTTATGGAATCTGAGTCGTGTCGCTTGCGCGATGATTTTAAGCTATCTGACCGTTGGATTCTGACCCAATTTCACCCTCTGATCAGGATAGTTGGCCCAGGCATATCCTTGTGCTTGTGGACCTGATCGAGATTCCGTGACCGTTGAATTGATTGTGGTCTGCCACGGCTGATCTGAAGAGCCGGTCAGTATGAAAACTCAGCTTGACCTAGATCCATGGTCAAGGAGCTTAAGTCTGACCTTTCGTGGTTATAGGCCCACCAGAAGTGCTTCGTTGGATCGAGAAAGGCATGCTTTGGTTATAACCTAAGTATACCT
This sequence comes from Magnolia sinica, assembly GCF_029962835.1. Taxonomy (NCBI): domain Eukaryota; kingdom Viridiplantae; phylum Streptophyta; class Magnoliopsida; order Magnoliales; family Magnoliaceae; genus Magnolia; species Magnolia sinica. Next base: position 66,894,720 of record NC_080573.1, on the reverse strand, counting down.
TGTCCCTAGGGTTATTTCCATCATTCTGAGGCCTATTTATAGTCCTTAAACCCTAGCTCTCTTTTCCATACGAATTTTCTCTAACCCTAGCTTAGAAAGAGAGTGGAAAAGAGAGAGAAAGTGAGAGAGATAAGTTGGTGAATCATCTTGGATTCTTCCTTGTTCTTCTTCATCTTTGAACCTTCACTTTGAATCGTTCTTCTGACGATTCTGAGTTCATTTTGGGGTAAGTTAATCTAACCCTAACCTGTGTTAGAGCTTAGATTAGTCTTGGTGTTGTTGTATCTCATTTCTATCCTTGTTTTAGGGTATCCTATCGCCGTTGACGAAGGCAACTCGTCTAAATCAGTTCGGTGTTTCTTTTCTGGCTTAAGGTGCGGACTTTAAGTGTATAGGTTATGGTTTTCAAGGCTTTCAATCCCAGTGAATGATTTATTCTTGTTATGGACGAGATTTCGCATGCCAAATGTTGTGTTTACGTTGCTTTCCTGATATGCATGCGTTATATTGAGATTTGTGTATTCTATGTGTATTTATAAAGTACCGTATACGTATAAAATATGCACTTATGTTTGCCATGATTATTTGTCATGTATGTATGCTAGATGCATATATGATAACTCCTTGGTAAAAAGAATTGTCAAAGTGCATGTATTTCAACATACGTCATGTATGTTGTTCCATGTATGCTAAGTGTTTGTAGAAATGCATGAATGATCTAAAGTGTAATTTATTACAGTAATTGCGGGCGTTGAGAAGTGATTCTCAACACTCCTATTGATGTGCATGATTTCCTTTATGCAAGTTACATTCCATGTTATTTAAATTCAAGCACTACTTGTGCTTACATTTATGTTAAGTTGATATTCCTCAAGTGCTTATGTACCATGATTTAAGTTGTTGTTCCATTACTGTTTTACATTCCATATTAATATCTGTTGTAGTGTAAGGTGTGTGGGACTATGCATTAGTCCAGAAAATCGGTAATCGACTCTATATTCGTGGTTGAGGTTGCTTTCACCACATAGGACGTATTAGATGAACCCGAGCCATATTAGAGTTATCGGCAGTGGTTTGGCCACGCGGAGTGTTTACGCACTCTATGTCGCTCAATTCAACGTGCGCTCGTGCTAGTCGAGTTCGTCAAGTAACCCGATTGTCCGATGTATGTTTACCATGTATGGACGCTACTGCTTGAATCTAGGGTACCGAACTTACCAGTGAAATCCTCTTAACTACGATACTCGATCCGCTAAGACTCATGAGCCGGACATGGTGGTATGGGACACCGTGGTCGAGTTGTTGGCCTACGCTGGGGTGACAAGCCTCCCCGTAGTGACCAGTGAGCAACTCAACTCGTGAGCCGAATATGGTGGTATGGGACACTATATTCGTGTTGTCGAACTACATTGATTGGTGACGAGCCCTTTGTAGTCACCTCGAGCATACCCGGATATCGCAAGGAGGTGATGAGCCAAATTGTGGTAGTAAAGGCATGAAAGGCGTGCATTGATTGGTGACGAGCCCTATGTTACGACCTTAAACATATGATCGTATGAGATGACTAGAATTGACGACCCTAGAATGGATCACTATTTGGATGGTGACATGAGGAAGGTATCTTAGCTTCCCAATCCGGCTATGTGAAATGGACTAATAACAACTTAGTAATCATATCCATGCACTGCATTTGCATGTGCTTTGTAGATGTGGCGCACTTTGAGGTGGTGTCATGCGTAACGTAAGATGAAGACGCTGAGGGTGTACGCGTGAGGGCACGCATCATATTGCATACATCCTTACATTAACAAGAGTACTTAGGATTTATTTAATTGTTCTGCTTTATCATTACTGTTTGATTGAATTGATAACATGTTAACCAGTTCCTTATTGTTCCGCTAAGTTGATCACTCACTCCCACGTTTCTAGGGCAGTGTTAAACACCCACCAGACTCTGTCTTAGGCTCTGATGTTGCAGATGTGGATGCGACTTCTGAGGCAGAGCGGGAGCTGGATGATGATGAGGCTGCGTTCTCTTATATGCAGTTTTCAGACGGGTTCTAGCGAGCCTTGGTCTGATGCGCGAGATCTCTGGGATTATTTTTGAGAATTTAAATGATGTAACTTGATACTTATAATTTTGTTAAATAACACTTTCATACGATCTGGCTTGTATATGTACTTCAGGGATTTACACTTGTACACATATTTTTCTATAAGTCTTCCGCTTGCTTTATTCACTTATCCTTGAATCGTATCTGTGTTTTGGCTTAATCTATTCCATGTTTTATGCACTAATACAGTCAACATATATCCTTTATTAAATATGTTGCATAAGTGATGTTTTGGAACTCGGGAGCTGAGTTATGCTCGACCCCCGAATTTCAGGGCGTTACAAGTTGGTATCAGAGCATGATCTGGATTAAACCAGACTTGGGTTATGGTCACACACCGCACGTTGTCGCCACTTTAGTGTATTTGGGTGCGGGTCTATCATCGATTTGGTGTTTGTGCTCCGTAGTTCCTATTGGCGAAAGTTTTCTAAAAACCTTCGCCGAGATCGAGTCTGTACTCTCACCTGATCACACACAGCAACCCAAAACCTTTCCTAGACCCTCTATTAAGGATTTTAGACGGTCTATCTTCCTTTTTTTCACCTTTAAACCTTCAAGAAATCTTTATTTTAATCAGATTTCTGCCAGAATGACCCGATAGGCGTTAAACTATGTAAGGGGCCGATCGAGGCATTTCCAGTGGGGCCCAAGGGGGGACCCACACTTTTCTGAGCATGGGGGACCAGGAGGGCCTCGCCAAAATGGCGAGGCATCACCGGGATGTCCAGAGACTGGCGATGCCATCGCCGGTTCGGCGAGGGATTGCCGGTCAGCGGGCCAGGCGGGCCGGGACGACGCGAGCCGATCACTCCTAGGGCTAATGTGGCCCACCTCTCCACGGTTTTCCCTTAAAACCTTTTTCTTTTACCTATTTTTTTCACAAATCCCTCTCCCAAGCTCTCCCTTTCTTGAAAAACTCTCTCCAAATCCTCTCAAATCTCTCCCAAATCATCTTCTTCTTCCCTTTTTCGTGCAAACCCATCACCCCATCTCCAAATCCCCCCTCCCATTGCTGATTTCTTTTTCTTTCCTTCTCATTTGAGCTCTTGCATCCCCTTTTTGGCTAATAGTTGTGTGGAAGCTTCACCATCTTCCTATTTCTCTCTTTCTCTCATTTCTCATGGCCCTCTTTGAGATTGTGACGGTCATCTTTTCCATTTCTTCCCTTCTTTCCTTGATGGGGAAGAAGAGAGCACCCGTGGATGAAGCCGGGCCGAGCCGCTCAACCCGCCACGCGTGAATTCCGGACGAAGCGGGACCTTAATCCTCGAGCTCCCGTTAGTAGGACTTTGTTGGTGGAGTTGTCGCATGGAGTCTATGGAGGTCGTAGAGTCCTTTTTGAGGCTCATGTTGATCCGCGGCTCTTTGATGAGTTTTTCTTGTTGGAGCGCCTAGAAGGGGCTGGTTGGGGTCCCTTGTTCGAAGGCGAGTATCGCGCAAATGCTAACACTGTTCGGGCCTTTTATGCCAACATTCTGGAGCCTTCGCTAGAGCCTCTGCAGTTCAAGATTCCTTGTGGTAGCGGTCGTGTGGGTATCGTCGATGTTGCTTTGATATCCCGCCTCCTGAGAGTGCCACTTGGTGAAGTGCATGCCAGCGAGAAGAATGTGGACAGTGTGCGCGAGAGGGATCGTCGCACCTGATCCTTGTGTGGTCGTCTGGTCGAATGGCAGCCGAATAGGAGTCTTCTGGCTTCCTTCATGACGGACAACTTCCGTTTGCTTCACCACATATTTACGTTCAATGTATATCTAAGGTGGAGCAATCGCAGTGAGTGTACGCGCCTGATGGTGGATTTCCTTTATCAGGTGGGGCAGGAAGCGAAGTTGTGTGTGCCGACGTACGTCCTGTGCCAGATTATTCTCATCGCTCGTTCGAGTAGAAGGACCGAGTCGCTTCCATTTGGCCGCCACATTTGCAAGATTGCACATGAGTTTGGCTATAGGCTTGGAGCTGAGAAGTCAGTTCGTGTTCGTCATATCAATCTGAGGACTCTTAAGCTGATGGAGGTTGGTTTTGGTCGGCTTGCCTCAGAGGGTGAGGTTGAGTCTGAGAGCGGTGATGAAGAGAGTTATGCTGAAGGTGGTGCGGAGTCTGAGGAAGAAACAGAGCAAGACGAGGAAGAGATTGAGGCACAGGATTCGAGTGATAGCTCTCCTCCTGTGGCGCCAGAGCAGGGCGGAGAGCAGACTGCCAGAGATGCCCGTCTTACACGGCTTGAAGAAGGGCAGACTGTTTTACGCCAGGATATGGTTGATCTTCAAGCCCTTGTTAAACATAAGTTTAAGAAGGTGACTCGGACTCTGAAGTCTATCCTGTGTTGCTTGCAAGATAAGGGTGCTCCGCCTCCATCTCCTAATTCCGACGAGTAGCTGTCGTCGTGGCCGTCTTTGCTTTATTTGGTGTTTTCTTTCTGTGTGTAGCCGTTGTTGGCTTGTAGTTGGAGTGTTGTAGTGTTGTTGTTGTGGTAGTTGTTTGTGGTTGTTGTAGTTGTTGTAGTTGTTTGAAGTGTTAGATGTTGTTGTTTTCATGCTTTCCTAGTCGTGATTCATGTATTGCTGCACTACTTGTATTGCGACGATTTTGATTAATGGAATGCATGTTGTTTGCCTTTGGAGTTGTGCTGTGTTGTTATATGGATGGATTATGTGACTTAGAATCTGACAGGTTGCATCCTCTGTTGAATGTAGGGATGCCTCCTAAGGGTTTGAAGACTTCGGCCCGTCTCTCTTTGATTGAGTCGCTTGCTGGGATTCCTCCCTTGAGCGATAGCCAGTCAGATCCGCAGGCGGGTCCATCTCGAGCCGATGTTGGGTCGACACCTATGGCTCCTCCAGTCACACCCTCGGTTCCTGAGCCAAGCCGTGTACCTTCGTCTGCTTCGCCTGTTGATAGGTTTGAGCAGATGATGTTGTTGATGTTGTTGATGCAGCAGCAGATTTAACAGCAGCAGCACCAGCAGCAGCAGGAGTTCCTCTCTTCCATGGCTGGTATCTTTGCTCAGTCTGTGGGGGTGACTCCTCCTGTTTCACCTATGCCTCCATCTGGGAGCGCTAGTGCCAGTGGCACTTTCGAGCGATTCCAGCGCTTGCAACCTCCTACTTTTGCGGGTTCTCATAGACCCGAGGAGGTCGAGTATTAGATAGACCGCACCTCTAAGATACTGAGACCGCTGCACTACTCTGAGGTCGAGCAGGTTGAGCTTACCACCTTCATGTTTGAGGAGGCCAGTCTGTGGTGGGACAGTGTGCTTCACACTGTCGAGGAAGGCTTTGAGTGGTCGTGACAGGTGTTTGAGGCGCACTTCCACGAGAAGTATTTCCCGGTTACGTACCGACATGAGAAGGAGAGTGAGTTCCTTCACCTCCGCCAGGGAGGGTTGTCGGTGACGGAGTATGAGAATCGGTTTACTGAGTTGGGGCGGTATGTTCCTTTGATCCTGGGTGATCAGCCGATGAGGATGCGGCGTTTCTCTAAGGGACTGAGACCTGAGATCCGATAGAAGATTTGTTGTGCTAGCATTTCTTCTTATCTGGAGCTGGTGAGCATGTCCTTGCGAGCAGAGCAGGACGGGGATAGAGCGTCCCGCATGCGAGCACCGATGATTCCTAGGCCGTGACCGGATTTCCAGGGTGCACCTTTCCTCGGCAAGAGGCCGCGAGCAAATTCTCCTCCTAGGCGTTCAGCGTCGCCCGCTCAGCAGATGAGAGCTGATCTTCGATATTCCTATTGTGGGAACTTGGGGCACATGGACCGTTTTTGCTTCTCCCGTATGCGAGCCGGTGGTTTTACTCCACCGCAGAGGGTTAGCCGTCCGATGCCTCAGGTTATTTCTCCTCCTCCTCTTCGATCAGTGCCAGCTCATCCATCCTTCAGACCTGCAGTTCCTGGTTTCAGGCCACCTCAGCGGCCCATGGTTCCTCTGCCGAATCGTCAGCTGCAGGCTTGAGTTCATGCGCTTTTAGCTGAAGCGCCTATGTCTGACTTGGTGCTGAGGTCCTTTGAGGTGATAGCGCACATTGAAGGTATTCCTGTTTCTGTGTTAGTTGATACATGGTCCATTACTTCTCTGATATCTTATGCAGCAGTTAGGCGTTTGGGTTTGAGATCTGTTCCTATGCAAGGAGTGAAGCTTACTACCGTTACGGGGATTTCCTCTGCTTTGGGCAAGCGTTGTATGGATTGTTTGGTCGATCTGGGAAGTGGATCGATCCATGTTGATTTGCTAGTCACACCACTTTATCACTACGATGTTATTATGGGTATGGATTGGCTCACGAGGACGCGAGCTAAGATTAATTGTGAAGCTAAATCAGTGACGATCCATGCACCTGAGGGCGAGATTGTTACTTTCCCAGTTCAGGTCAGTTACCCTCTTCGTATTGATTTTTATTCTTCTCTGTTGGAGAGTTCGGTCGAATCGGCATTGGTTAGTACGCTGGTAGTTCAGGAGTTTGAAGATGTGTTTGAGTCGATTCCTGGATTACCTCCTTAGCGTGAGATTGATTTTGCTATCGATCTTATGCCTGGTGTGGCGCCCATTTCTTTACCCACCTATCATATGCCTTCGAGTGAAATGGAGGAGTTGAGGAAGCAGATAGATGGTTTGCTGGAATTGGGTTTTATTCGGCCCAGTGTGTCTCTTTGGGGAGCACCTGTTTTGTTTGTGAAGAAGAAGGATAGTTCCTTGCGATTGTGTATTGATTATCGCAGGTTGAACTTAGTAACTGTGAAGAATAAGTACCCTTTGCCCAGGATTGATGATCCGTTTGATCAGTTGAAGGGGGCACGGTACTTTTCGAAGGTTGATCTGCAGTCAGGGTATTATGAGTTGCGCGTTAAGGATGGGGACGTGTAGAAGACCGCTTTTAGGACTAGCTTCAGTCATTATGAGTTCCTTGTGATGTCGTTCGGTCTGAAGAACGCATCGGCCATGTTCATGGATCTGATGAACAAGGTGTTTCAGCCATTCCTGTTCTGATTCGTCATTGTCTTTATCGATGACATCTTGGTTTATTCGGCGAGCCGGGCAGAGCACGAGGAGCACTTAAGAGCGGTTTTGGATACTCATAAGGAGCATCAGCTTTTTGCACAGTCCAAGAAGTATGATTTTTGGAAAGAGGAAGTCAAGTTCCTGGGACATGTGGTGTCCAAGGAAGGAATAGCCGTTGACCTTGCTAAGGTAGCTGTAGTGCAGGACTGGAAGCAGCCTGGTTCAGTTACTGAGGTAAGGAGTTTTCTGGGTCTTGCAGGCTATTATCGACGCTTTATTCAGGACTTCTCGAAGATTGTCAGACCGTTGTCGCAGCTGACACGGAAAGATTTGAAGTTTGCTTGGAATGAGCAGGCGGAGTTAGCTTTTCAGGAGCTGAAGGACAAGTTGACGTCCGCCCCTGTGTTAGTATTGCCAAAGCAAGGGGTTAAGTATATTATATATAGTGACGCCTCTCGCGTTGGCTTGGGTTGTGTCCTTATGCAAAAGGACAGGGTGATTGCTTATGCTTCGCGTCAGTTGAGGAAACACGAAGAGAATTACCCTACGCACGACCTGGAATTAGCAGCTGTCATCTTCGCAATAAAGCTTTAGAGACATTACCTCTATGGTGAGGAGTTCGAGCTCTTTTGCGACCACAAGAGCCTTAAGTATATTTTCACGCAGCGTGATTTGAATATGAGGCAGTGCAGATGGATGGAAATATTGAAGGACTTTAAGTTCGATGTTTCTTACCATCCGGGCAAGGTGAACCTTGTGGCAGATGCGTTGAGTCGCAAGAAGGCTATTGAGTTTGCTGCTCCGCTGATGATAGCAGAGTGGGATATGTTGGAGTTCGTGCGCGATTTTGAGCAGAAGCTTACGGTGGTTGAGCCGTATGAGGTTATCGCACACATTCGTGTACAGCCCCTTATCGACGAGAGGATCGTTGCAGCTCAGGTAGATGATGAGCTTTTGGTGAAGATGAGGCAGTGGATTGGTACAGATGAGAACTCCGACTGGAGTGTTAGTTCTGATGGGGGCCTACATTTTCATGGCCGGTTATGTGTTCCTGATATCCCTGACTTGAGACGTGAGGTTCTTGAGTTAGCCCATAGTTCTAAACTTGCGATGCATCCAGGTAGCACGAAGATGTATCAGGATATGAAGAGGTCTTATTGGTGGGACAATATGAAGGTCCAGATTGCTGAATTTGTTTCTCGTTGCCTCACATGCCAGCAGGTCAAGGCAGAGCATCACCGACCTCCTGGGTTGTTGCAGCCCATGCCCATAGCTAAATGGAAGTGGGATTTCATCTCTATGGATTTTATTTCTGGGTTGCCGAGGACGAGGAAGGGATTTGACTCTATTTGGGTGATCGTTGATCGATTAACGAAGTCGGCGCATTTCTTACCGATCAGAGTCACTTACTCTGCAGACGAGTCGGCTAGGTTGTATATCAAGGAGATAGTGCATCTGCATGGAGTTCCCCTGGAGATTGTGTCTGATAGAGACACGCGTTTTACATCTATCTTCTGGACTCGTATCCAGGAAGCAATGGGTGTGAAACTGAAGTTCAACACCGCGTTTCATCCACAAACAGATGGGCAGACGGAGCGCGTGAATAAAGTCCTAGAGGATATGTTGCGAGCTTGTGTTTTGGATTTCAAAGACAGTTGGGATGATTGTCTTCAGTATGCAGAGTTCCCGTATAATAATAGTTTCCAGGCGAGTATCGGTATGGCTCCCTATGAGGCGTTGTATGGTCGCCCGTGCAGAGCACCACATTGTTGGCAGAAATTGGTGAGCGTAGTTTGCTTGCTCGGAGTTGGTGCAGGTGACTTCAGAGAAGGTTGACATCATTCGATGTTGACTTTTGACAGCGCAGAGTAGGCAGAAGAGTTATGCTGATACGAGGCGTCGACCGCTTGAGTTTGAGGTGGGAGACCATGTGTTTCTGAAGGTCTCTCCTATGAAGGGAGTTCTGCGGTTCGGTAAGAAGGGGAAGCTGACACCGAGATTTATTGGTCCATTTCAAGTTCTGGATCGAATGGGAGCGGTAGCATATCGCCTTGCTTTGCCCACACCTCTTGCGGGCGTGCATAACGCATTTCATGTTTCTATGCTGAAGAAGTACGTTCCTGATCCCTCTCATATTATCAATTGGGAGCAAGTGCAGTTGAGTGAGGATGCCACTTATGTACTGCGACCGACGCGTATTCTCGACAGGAAGGAGAAGGTATTGTGTAGCAAGGTTATCCCTCTTGTGAAGGTGCTATGGATGCATCATGGTGTGGAAGAGGCTACTTGGGAATCTGAAGCTAAGGTCAGGAAGACCTACCCTCTGATCCTTGAGGCTTATATGAAGGTATGAATTTCGAGGATGAAATTTTCTTTAAGGGGGGTAAATTATAACGACCTTCGAATTTTTTGTGCTAATATTTCCTTAAGTAGTTGTTTTTGGGGTAATTAGCGCTATACTCGATTGCTTGTGAAATTCGCATCAATCACTTTAAATTGTATCTGCTTGGCTCTAAACCTGTAGATTAGTTAGCGCTACGTTACTCTGAAACCTGAGATCCATCGCTAAATCCAGTTGTTCTGGGGAATTTTTGGAAGATCTGGATCGGACCTGGACTGCGCGTCGAAAGTCCGATGGCGATGATCTTAGGTTGTTGCGGTCACCGAGTTGGGCTTGACCATCACCTCGAAAATGTTCTAGGTCGATTTGATTGAGTTCGGAGTGAAGAGTGTGAGAACGGTTGGAATTTAATAAGTTTTTATGGAATCTGAGTCGTGTCGCTTGCGTGACGATTTTAAGCTATCCGATCGTTGGATTCTGACCCAATTTCACCCTCTGATCAGGATAGTTGGCCCAGGCAAATCCTTGCGCTTGTGGACCTGAACGAGATTCCGTGACCGTTGAATTGAGTGTGGTCTGCCACGGCTGATCTAAAGAGCCGGTCGGTATGAAAACTCAGCTTGACCTAGATCCATGGTCAAGGAGCTTAAGTCCGACCTTTCATGGTTATAGGCCCACCAGAAGTGCTTCGTTGGATCGAGAAAGGCATGCTTTGGTTATAACCTAAGTATACCTTGTCCCTAGGGTTATTTCCATCATTCTGAGGCCTATTTATAGTCCTTAAACCCTAGCTCTTTTTTCCATACGAATTTTCTCTAACCCTAGCTTGGAAAGAGAGTGGAAAAGAGAGAGAAAGTGAGAGAGATAAGTTGGTGAATCATCTTGGATTCTTCCTTGTTCTTCTTCATCTTTGAACCTTCACTTTGAATCGTTCTTCTGACGATTCTGAGTTCATTTTGGGGTAAGTTAATCTAACCCTAACCCGTGTTAGAGCTTAGATTAGTCTTGGTGTTGTTGTATCTCATTTCTATCCTTGTTTTAGGGTATCCTATCGCCGTTGACGAAGACAACTCGTCTAAATCAGTTCGGTGTTTCTTTTCTGGCTTAAGGTGCGGACTTTAAGTGTATAGGTTATGGTTTTCAAGGCTTTCAATCCCAGTGAATGATTTATTCTTGTTATGGATGAGATTTCGCATGCCAAATGTTGTGTTTACGTTGCTTTCCTGATATGCATGCGTTATATTGAGATTTGTGTATTCTATGTGTATTTATAAAGTACCGTATACGTATAAAATATGCACTTATGTTTGCCATGATTATTTGTCATGTATGTATGCTAGATGCATGTATGACAACTCCTTGGTAAAAAGAATTGTCAAAGTGCATGTATTTCAACATACGTCATGTATGTTGTTCCATGTATGCTAAGTGTTTGTAGAAATGCATGAATGATCTAAAGTGTAATTTATTACAGTAATTGCGGGCGTTGAGAAGTGATTCTTAACACTCCTATTGATGTGCATGATTTCCTTTATGCAAATTACATTCCATGTTATTTAAATTCAAGCACTACTTGTGCTTACATTTATGTTAAGTTGATATTCCTCAAGTGCTTATGTACCATGATTTAAGTTGTTGTTCCATTACTGTTTTACTTTCCATATTAATATATGTTGTAGTGTAAGGTGTGTGGGACTATGCATTAGTCCAGGAAATCGGTAATTGACTCTATTTTCGTGGTTGAGGTTGCTTTTGCCACGTAGGACGTATTAGACGAACCCGAGACGTATTAGAGTTGTCGGCAGTGGTTTGGCCACACGGAGTGTTTGCGCACTCTATGTTGCTCAATTCAATGTGCGCTCGTGCTAGTCGAGTTCGTCAAGTAACCCGATTGTCCGATGTATGTTCACCATGTATGGACGCTACTGCTTGAATCTAAGGTACCGAACTTACCAGTGAAATCCTATTGACTATGGTACTCGATCCGCTAAGACTCATGAGCCGGACATGGTGGTATGAGACACTGTGGTTGAGTTGTCGGCCTACGCTGGGGTGACGAGCCTCCCCGTAGTGACCAGTGAGCAACTCAACTCGTGAGCCGATTATGGTGGTATGGGACACTATATTCGTGCTGTCGGCCTACATTGATTGGTGACGAGCCCTTTGTAGTGACCTCGAGCATACCCGGATACCGCAAGGAGGTGATGAGCCGAATTGTGGTAGTAAAGGCATGAAAGGCGTGCATTGATTGGTGACGAGCCCTTTGTTACGACCTCAAACATATGATCGTATGAGATTACTAGAATTGACGACCCTAAAATGGATCACTGTTTGGATGGTGACATGAGGAAGGTATCTTAGTTTCCCAATCCGGCTGTGTGAAATGGACTAATAACAACTTGGTAATCATATCCATGCACCGCATTTGCATGTGCTTTGTAGATGTGGCGCACTTTGAGGTGGTGTCATGCGTAACGTAAGATGAAGACGCTGAGGGTGTACGCGTGAGGGCACGCATCATATTGCATACATCCTTGCATTAACAAGAGTACTTAGGATTTATTTAATTGTTCTGCTTTATCATTACTGTTTGATTGAACTGATAACATGTTAACCAGTGCCTTATTGTTCCACTAAGTTGATCACTCACTCCCACATTTTTGGGGCGGTGTTAAACACCCACCAGACTCTGTCTTAGGCTCTGATGTTGCAGATGTGGATGCGACTTTTGAGGCAGAGCGGGAGCTGGATGATGATGAGGCTGCGTTCTCTTATATGCAGTTTTCAGACGGGTTCTAGCGAGCCTTGGTCTGATGCGCGGGATCTCTGGGATTATTTTTGAGAATTTAAATGATGTAACTTGATACTTATAATTTTGTTAAATAACACTTTCATACGACCTGGCTTATATATGTACTTTAGGGATTTACACTTATACACATATTTTTCTATAAGTCTTCCGCTTGCTTTATTCACTTATCCCTGAATCGTATCTGTGTTTTGGCTTAATCTATTCCATGTTTTATGCACTAATACAGTCAACATACATCCTTCATTAAATATGTTGCATAAGTGATGTTTTCGAACTCGGGAGCTGAGTTATGCTCGACCCCCGAATTTCAGGGCGTTACAGTATCAAACGTGCATAAGCTTACTATGAAGCTTAGAGAGTGCGTACGTGTGTGCGCAGTGCATGTGCCAAGCATACAAATATAAGAGTAAGTAAAAATGATGGAAGGTTAAAATGGCAAGCACGTAAATGATGTTAGCCATACCAAGGCTATGTAATGTAGGGCCTACATGGTCGAATGTTATATGCTTGAGATGAAAAGAAAACATGCTAATCCTCAACTAGTCCACATATCAGAATAGTTCATCGCTGGAAATATCATCGGGGTGTAGTACACTCTAACATTGTCTGCCACCCCATCATCCGCATGACCACGTGAGTGAAAGAGACCTCACTATCCGCCTTATTAATGGTATGCCAATGCCCACTCGACTCATTGATAGCGGACCCATTTATGAGCTGGTCAAACTTAACCAGCTTACAGCCCCTACCCTTGGACAGATAAGGTTACACCCATTTTCAATCAACAACGACATAGTAGGAGACATGACCTATTGGTATTCGGCACTCTGGTGCTTATGTTATCCACTCGGTCTCGACGTTGAAGCATCATACTTGTGCCATAAGGGTTTAGGGGCTTTCACCCAAGGACATGCATAACACCCTAATACTAGAACAAATATTCCGCTATCTATTTTGGCCATCCATGATATGCTTATGGAGGCCATAACCCTAATGTCACTAGGTTGTAAAGTGATCATGACATATGAGATGTGAAATGCATGGGTTATACCATCCAAGTCATGCACTAAACCTGCATGTAACATGGGGTAGCCTTATCTCATATGAGGTCCCCTAAGTATCTCAACCCAAAGTCATATGCTATGATCAATCATCATCCACAACATGCATACAAATGATGTGTATGGGCATACATTTGGGCATGATATCATTATACTAAGCATATTCTAAGTTTGTCCTACCAGGACAAGTACACAAGCATGTTATCAGACATATCATGCAATAATCAGCCTTAATTGACACATCGTATACAAAGAGTGGGAACTGAATGACAGGCTGTAACGACCTTGGAATTTTTGTGCTAATCTTTCCTTAAGTAGTTGTTTTGGGGTAATTAGCGCTTTACTTGATTGCTTGTGAAATTCGCATCAATCACTTTAAATTGTATCTGCATGGCTCTAAACGTGTAGATTAGTGAGCGCTACGTTACTCTGAAATCTGGGATCCATCGCTAAATCCAGTTGTTCTGGGGAATTTTTGGAAGATCTGGATCGGACCTAGACCGCGCGTCGAAAGTCCGATGGCGATGATCTTAGGCTGTTGCGGTCACTGAGTTGGGCTTGGTCTTCACCTCGAAAATCAAGTCGATCTGATGTTCTAGGTCGATTTGGTTGAGTTCGGAGTGAAGAGTGTGAGAACGGTTGGAATTTAATAAGCTTTTTATGAAATCTGAGTCGTGTCGCTTGCGCGACGATTTTAAGCATTCTGACCGTTGGATTCTGACCCAATTTCACCCTCTGATCAGGATGGTTGGCCCAGGCATATCCTAGTGCTTGTGGACCTGATCGAGATTCCGTGACCGTTGAATTGAGTGTGGTCCGCCACGGCTGATCTGAAGAGCCGGTCGGTACGAAAACTCAGCCTGACCTAGATCCATGGTCAACTTAAGTCCGAACTTTATTGTTTATAGGCCCACCACAAGTGCTTCGTTGGATCGAGAAAGGCGTACTTTGGTTATAACCTAAGTATACCTTGACCCAGGGTTATTTCCATCATTTTAAGGCCTATATATAGTCCTTAAACCCTAGCTCTCATTTCCATACGAATTTTCTCTAACCCTAGCTTGGAAAGAGAGTGGAAAAGAGAGAGGTAGTGAGAGAGATTGGTTGGTGAATCACCTTGATTCTTCCTTGTTCTTCTTCACCTTTGAATCTTCACTTTGAATCGTTCCTCTGACGATTCTGAGTTCTTTTGGGGTAAGTTAACCTAACCCTAACCTGTGTTAGAGCTTAGACTAGACTTGGTGTTGTTGTATCTCATTTCTATCCTTATTTTAGGGTATTCTTGCGCCGTTGACGAAGACAACTCGTCTAAATCAGTTCGGCGGTTCTTTCTTTGCTTAAGGTGCGGACTTTAAGTGTATAGGTTATGGTTTTCAAGGCTTTCAATCCCAGTTAGTGATTTATTCTTGTTATGGATGAGATTTCACATGTCAAATGTTATGTTTACATTGCTTTCCTGATATGCATGTGCTATATTGAGATTTGTGTATTCTAAGTGTATTTATAAAGTACCGTATACGTATAAAATACGCACTTATGTTTGCCATGATTTTTGGTCATGTATGTATGCTAGATGCATGTATGACAACTCCTTGATAAAAGGAATTGTCTAAGTGCATGTATTTCAACATGCGTCATGTATGTTGTTCCATGAATGCTAAGTGTTTGTAGAAATGCATGAATGATCTGCGTGTAACTGATTACACTAAATGCAGGCGTTGAGAAGTGATTCTCAATACTTCTATGGATGCGCATGATTTCCCTTATGCATTTACATTCCAAGTTATTTAAATTCAAGCATTCCTATGCTTACATTTATGTTAAGTTGATATTCTTCGATGTGTATGCACCATGATTTGAGTGGTTGTTCCATTAATGATTAACATTCCAAATGAATATATGTCCTAATGTAGGATGATTGGGACTATGCCTTAGTCCAGAAATCGGTAATTGACCCTTTGCTCGCGGTTGAGAGGGCTGTCGCCCCGGGCGACGCATTAGCCGAACCCGAGTCGTATTAGAGTTGGCGGCAGAGGTTTGGCCACGCGAGTGTTTGCGCACTCTATGTCGTTCAATTCAACGTGCGCTCGTGCTAGTCGAGTTCGTCAACTAACCCGATTGTCCAGTGTATGTTAACCATGTATGGACGCTACTGCTTGAATCTAGGGTACCGAACTTACCAGTGAAATCCTAATAACCATGGTACCTGATCCGCTAAGACTCATGAGCCGGACATGGTGGTATGGGACACCGTGGTCGAGCTGTCGGCCTACGCTGGGGTGAGAGCCTCCCCGTAGTGACCGGTGAGCAACTAAACTCGTGAGCCGATTATGGTGGTATGGGACACTATATTCGTGCTGTCGGCCTACATTGATTGGTGACGAGCCCTTTGTAGTGACCTCGAGCATACCTGGATACCGCAAGGAGGTGACGAGCCGATCTGTGGTAGTAAGGGCATGAAAGGCATGCATTGATTGGTGATGAGCCCTTTGCTACGACCTCAACTATATGATCGTATGAGATGTCTAGGAATGACGACCCTAGTATGGATCACTGTTGGATGGTGATATGAGGAAGGTATCTTAGCTTCCCAATCCGTATGAATTGGACTAATAACAACTTGGTAATCATATCCATGCACCGCATTTGCATGTGCTTTGTAGATGTGGCGCACTTTGAGGCGATGTCATGCGTAACGTAAGATGAAGACGCTGAGGGTGTACGCGTGAGGGCACGCATCATACCGCATTCATACTTGCATTAATAAGAGTACTTAGGATTTATTTAATTGTCCTGCTTTATCATTCCTGTTTGATGAACTGATAACATGTTAACCGGTGCCTTATTGTTCCACCGAGTTGATCACTCACTCCCACGTTTGGGGCGGTGTTACACACCCACCGGACTCTCTGTCTTAGGCCCTAATGTTGCAGATGTGGATGCGACGTCGAGGCGAGCGGGAGCCGGATGACGACGAGGTGCCTTCTCTATATGCGGTTTTGAGACGGGTTCTAGCGAGCCTCGGTCTGTTGCGCGGGATCTATGGGATTACTATTTTGGGAACTGAAATGATGTAACTTGTACT
Organism: Magnolia sinica; assembly: GCF_029962835.1. Classification (NCBI taxonomy): domain Eukaryota; kingdom Viridiplantae; phylum Streptophyta; class Magnoliopsida; order Magnoliales; family Magnoliaceae; genus Magnolia; species Magnolia sinica. The sequence continues at coordinate 66,878,314 of NC_080573.1, read as the reverse complement.
TATAATTTTGATAAATAACACTTTTACACGATCTGGTTGTATATGTAATTCAGGGACTTACACTTGTACACATATTTTACTATAAGTCTTCCGCTTGCTTTATTCACTTATCCCTGAATCATATCTGCGTTTTGGCTTAATCTATCCCATGTTTATGTGCTAATACAGTCAACATACATCATTCATTAATTATGTTGCATAAGTGATGTTTTGGAACTCGGGAGTTGAGTTATGCTCGACCCCCGAATTTCAGGGCGTTACACAGGCCCCACTAGAAATATAGAAGTCTAGGTGGTGTGGCCCACGTTAGACTAATGTAAACTCCTCATGTAGCCTGCAAGGCATGAATTATATATATATATATATATATATATATATATATATATATATATATATATATATATATAAACAAGGCAAGGTCCACTGGGAGTGACCTGAATGGACACCCACATGTACAACACGTGTGTCACTAGGCTACCAATCCATTTGGGCACATGGCCCATCAATGATGTCCCAAAATAATCATATTATCAATGACATCATTATAATTATTTTAGTAGAATGATCTGCACCGTCTGATCATTGCTAACATAAATCGACAATTATAGATTATTGGTTAGTCACTAGGATGTGATCCTATGCTCATGGCTGATCTGGGTCTTGGGATTTCATGAGTTCATGCAAAGTAAATGCTTAAATGGATTTACCATAATCATAGTTTCAACATTCACACATCTAATAATTTAGGGATTTGAATCCAAGATGCCAAACAAAACCAAATACCCAAGGGATCCTAATTCCAAAGATTCTGAAGTCCAAGGGATTCCAAAACTAGGGATTCCCAAGTCCAGGGGATCCCAAAACCAAGAAATCCCAAGCCCAAGTGGTTTCTACCCCCACATTTCCTTGTGGTGCGGCCCATCTTAGATCTGAATCTACTTGAGTTTTCGGGCCATGGCCTAACATGATCTAATAAGATGGATGGATGGAGTGTATAGGATACATACATCATGTAGGGTCCCACATCTGGGTCCCACTTCCATGCCCAGCATGGGTGTCCGCCCTCCCACTGGGTGTTGCCATTTTATTTTACCTTTTTTTCTCTTTTTTATACACCATCTGTATGGGCCCCACATGGATCTTCTACTCTGTTCACCGCGTAGTCCATCTTGAGTGGGTCTAATAGGCTCTGATTTAGGTTAATTTGGATAAACAAGAACTCCACAGTGGGCCTTAGAAGATTTCAACAGTAATAGTTTATTTCCCTCATTGTGGCCCACTTGAGACTCGAATCTGACTCATCTTTTAGCCCATGGCTTAAAATAATATTGAGAAGTCGGTGGACAATGCAGATTCAATATAAACATCAAAGTGGGGTCCCACTTGTGAGACCCAAAATTGGCCAATGATGGGTTACCGCCCACATGCATGGCGTTCACGATTTTTTTAAAAATTATATTTATTATATATTTTACATACACAATTAAGGTGGGCCCCAAGTGGATGATCTATTTCATTCACTGTCTTGGCCACCTTAAGTGGGGTCCAATAGACTCTGGTTTAGGTTGATTTGGATGGTCAAGGACTCCACGCGGGCCTTAGAAGGTTTCAATAGATGGACATTATTCCCCTTAGTATAACCCACTTGAGACTTAAATCTGCCTCAAATTTTGGCTCATGGCCTAAAATTATCTGAAGGAGATGGTGGACGGTGTGGAAAAACACGTACATCATGGTGGGGTCTACATGTTGGGGTAGCCCAAGGAGGCTTCCACCCTCAAGTCACTAGGCAATAATGTTCCAGTTACACCTTCCCTTTTGTTTTTTTACTTTTATCTTTTTTTTTCCTACTACGCAAGGTCCACGATTGGGTAATCCATTCCATCTATTATGTCGAAGAGCTCTCTATGGACCAAAGGAGCCACATACACACAAAAGTAAGGCTTAGAAAGTTCCAACAGTGGACTTTGTTTCCCTCGGTGCGGTCCACTCGGGACTCGAATCTGTCTCATTTTTTAGCTCATAGCCTCAAATAATATGGAGAAGGTGGTGGATGGCGTGGATTAAACAAATACATCAAGGTGGGGTCCATAGTTGGGACACCCCTACCTTATGTCTGCATGGCTGACGTGAGGGGGTACTCCCACCCCCACTATGGCTGTGGTGTGGTCCACCTAATAGTTGGATCAGCTTGATTCTTGGGCTCCATGGCTAAAATGAGCCAGGAGATGGATGGATGGTGTGGATGCTATATATACATAGATCATGATAGGGCCCACAAGGGCAACCCATGCGATGGCTTTGGAAGGTAAATGATGTCGGCAGTGTCTCTGGACTAGAGGTGTACACGAGTCGAGTTTGTTCGTTAGCTCGTTCGAATTGACTAAGATCAAAACTGTGTTCGAGATGAGTTGAACCGATTTTATTGAGCTCAAAACATTTTGAGTCGAGTCCGAGCTGGGCCTAACTCGACTTGACTCAACTCGGTCTTGAGCTCGAACTCGACTCGATTCGACTCGGATGAATTTTTTAAGTTAAGTATCTATAATATCTAATCTACCCAGTCGCCCAATATATATATATATATATATATATATATACATACATACATATATATATATACACACATACATATATATATACATACATACATACACACACACACACACACACACACACACACACATATATATATAACACACTAATCCCAACACCCACTCTCGTCTTGGCCATTCGCCCAACCCTAAAAACCTTAACCCCACTCATCTCTCATTCACCATTCTTAAGCACCCGAATGACGACTAGTGATCAGTACCACTCTCCTCTCCTCTATTTCTCACCGTTCTCTAGTGCCCGACTGGCTACTACTCTCCTTCCTTTCCTCTCTCCATTTTCCAGTGTTTGTCTGGATGACCCGCAGCAACTGAAAGATGAGTCGCCTCTCCTCTCCTCATCTCATCAAATACTTATTTTTCTCCTATTTGACCTTATGAACAGGTTGGATAGTAAATAAACATCACGGTTGACCCTAACAAGATTTCAACGGTGGGTATCATTATCACCATTGTTTCTTGTGGTGTGGTCCACTTGAGATCTGAATGTACTTCATTTTTTTGCTAATACCCTAAAATGATAGGTAAAATGGATGTGCTTCATTTTTTTGCTAATACCCTAAAATGATTTGGCAAATTGGATGGTTGGTGCTGATAAACTCATACATCACGGTGGGTCCCTTAAAGCACCAGCTTGTTCCGAGCTAGGACGGGCAGGGGTAGTACCCGATCTGCATTCAGTCATCACAATTGGGTTAAGCTGAACGGATAATTCTAACCATCAATACCTTGGTCAAATTAGGAGCAATGGCAATAAACTTTTCAATGGCCCAATTTGAAAAATCAAAGTCAAGTTGAGATGAACACTAAAAGATGATCACAGGACAATAGGTTATTTATCTGTTTATACTATGTGTTGATCTAGTTTTCCAGAAACCCTCCTTATTAGACATTTGAGAACCTGCACACAGGAAAAGAGACAAAGGAGACCATGACTAGTATAGGGGACCCTCTAATGCCTAAGTTAGGTCCTTGGGTCTTTGAAGGAGATGATCTCTTTGGTAAAGGCTCACCAATTGTGTTTTTGATAGAGTATGCATATCTTTTACCGATTAGGGCTCCCCTATTTATATGAGAGGGAAGATCATAGTGGATAGACATTACCTATTTAGGGCTCTTGATACATTGGAGATCCTCCCGTATGGATATTCAGATCTGTCGAGGATTCTCTGAGGATCTTGAACGTCCCATATCCTCGGGATCATATCTTATGGTTATGGGGATCCGGGATTCCCAGGATATGATCTTATCTCCTGGAGTTCTTGGGAGGGATATTCGGGCTGCTCGGGAGATCTTCGGTCGATTGCTCAGTACAAGGTTGGTCGGCGAAGGAGGATGACACCTTAGGGGTAGGTAATACCAGGCTATTTGATAGATCTGCATTCACCTGAGTCAAACCTCACTGGCTATCGTCCTTGTCAGAGACAGGACCAGACCTATAGCTATGCCGACCTATAGCTAACCTATAATCAACCTATAGTTATGTCATCCTATAGCATGCTGACCTATAGCCGACCTATAACCAACTTGTGGCTATGCTAGCCTATTAAGTAGGTCGATCCATTAGGTCTATGCTAGTTGTAGAATTGGCTCATTTTATAGGTCATTCCATATTTTCTCCCAACAGTAAGCCCCCCTTACTTTGCGAGTCAATTTCATAGGCTTGGGAAGTAAGTTAGATGTAGCTTAGGTTGGTTTACATTGTCATAAATGCTAGGTATGGTGGCCAACACATAAATCAAGGTGCACCAGTAATCATGTATGGCATAGTCGAGGGGGCATAACGTGGCTTGAGGGCACATGGTTTGTTAGGCCTTCGTTTCACTGTCAGACCAATGAAGGGATGATGTGTTGCCTATTTCTCGATATCAGGGTCGACCGACGCATAGGCTCGCACCATGTGTTGAAATGGGGTAGTCTAGGGGACGTCATTATGAACCTTCATTGATGGGCACACTCAAGCACTGTCGCGTGGCTTTCCTATATAAGGAAAGACCTAAAGCATTTTAAAGGGTCTATTTGCATTTTTCCCCTTCTAGTTGTCTTCCTTAGCTTGACATCGGCGATTTCTGGTGACTGTACTCACTGGCGGTCGAGCGACATCTTCTCCCCGGTGAGCCCCATTTCCTAACTTGCCCCCTTCATTTCTTTTTCCTTTGTAGCGAATCTCAACATCTATAAGGACAGACACCATATCTGTCTCTTTAAGTTCATGGGAGGGGGTCTCCGGCGATTATGGGGGAAGTAGCCTTCGCACACAATGTCGAACTCACCATCGTCGTTGATGATGATTGGCGACGCTGATCTCCTGGCATCGCAGTCGTCGCGGGCAGTGGAGAGGTCCCCGGTAGAAAGACAAGTGGTGTGTAACCTCTTCGATGAAGAGGATGTGGAGGAATCCTTTGGCAAGGAGGAGACAAAAGGTCCTATAGCCACAACCCTTACTAAGGCTGACTTAGCTCGGATTAGGCTAAGATACCATATCCTCGAGTCAGTGATTCTCTGAGTTCCTCTGCCAAACGAACTTCCTAACCATCCTCTAAAGGGAGCTATCATGGTCTTCCAGGCCACCCTTCAATGTGGCCTTAGGCTCCCTCTTCAAGGTATAGTACGGTGGGTGTTTGTTCATCTGGACTTGGCCCCAGGACAGATGATTCCCAATGGATGGAGGGCATTGATCAGGTGTGTTGTCCTATGGTCTGAGCTTGAGTAGCCTGTACTTACCATCGAGGAGTTCCTCCACTTATACCAGTTGAAGCTGAACAAAGTCCATTCGGGTTGGTATTATCTTTTTGCTTGACCGGTGATAGGAGGGAGCATCATTACAGACCCCCAATCATCTAATAAGAACTGGAGGGACAAATGGTTTTGGGCTTCCGGCCATTGGAAAGTGGCCGACCTGACCTTTCATCGTCACTTAGTCCCTTTAGCGTTCACTAGACCAGTTTGGCATTCCTCGACCTTAACTCTTCCTTAATTCTTCCTTAATTTGACTTTAAGTGTTCTTGAAAAGGTGAGCATAAGAGGTCATAGAGGGGGTGAATAGGACTATGCCAAATAAAAATTAAAGTGTTGAAATACTAAATAAATTAGAAATCTCAGTCGTACTAGTATTGAAAAATTAATTCAAACTAGTTTGTAGGATAGCCTACACCTAAAACAAAGTTTAGGTAGGACAACCTTATTTCACAAACGTTTGTAAGAATCAAGATCTCAAACCAAGCAAGAGAAAATAAAGCTATCTATTACAAACATTCAACACATTTGCATAAATGAAATTACAAACATTCTCTACAAATGCAAAAAGTAAACATTCACCACAACACAAAGAGTTATAGTGGTTCGGTGTGTACACCACTATTCTTAAATAGCCACACCTACTCCAATCCAATAATCATTATCCACATGATATTGGCTTTCACTCTAAATAAGGTTTTCCCAAGGTCACCTTAAAACCTGATACAGTTGTGATTTTAAAGGGCTATCACCAAAAAAAAAATAAAAAATCCCTTTTTGAGAAATTTCTTGCTATCTCAGACAAACCAACAAATGAGATTTTCTAGATATCTTAATAAAACCAAACTACAAAAGGCAGAATATACTTATCTTCACGTTTGAAGATGTATCGGTCGATGTAGCCGTAGAACCGCTTCTCTTATCGTAGATTGTTCAATGTTCTGTTACATAGACAAGGGTTCAAGGTTCTAGATTGATTTTAAATAAATTCAAACCAAAGGCTACTTATTTGAATTCCCCTATAGCTTAAAGAAGAGTATTTACTTTCTTTATAAAATGAAATTCAAAGAATTAGAGATCTAGGAATTAAAACAAATAAGCTATTTAAAAATTTATAAATACCATGCAATAGCTTGAGTATAATAGAGGCTTCTACTTCTCTTGATGATGAATTTAATGTACTTGAATTGTGTTTTCAGATTGATAGAAGGCCTATATTTATAGGAAGAAAAGTTGTTGCTTCGACTTGTCTAAGACATTCTTCGACTCGTTTAAGAACCAGATTCCATTCCAATAAATTTTCAAATTTGAGCGCAATCAGATAAAACATAACTTCGACTAGTCGAAGGCCCTGCTCGACTAGTCGAGGGCCCTATTTGACTGGTCAAGCATGGTCTTCGACTGGTCGAGGGTGTCAAAATTCAATTGTTGGACTTTGAGTCGAGCAACCCTAGACTGGTCGAAGGCTCCTCTTTGACTAGTCGAGCAGTCTTCTCGAATGGTCGAAGAAGTAATGGAAAAATCCATTTTTCTGTAATTTAAATTAGGACCAGTCGAAGATTAGCCATAGCTTAGATTAGTCGAACCATAATTTAGACTAGTCAAACTTTAGCCTAACATAAGTATAGAAACTCATTCAAGTTTATGTTTTAAAAGAACCTAAGCCTAAGCTCTTTGTAGGGTATATTATACCTAAAAGGACTGAACTTTGAAGTAGATGAGATGCTTGAACTTCATGAAACTTGTTCTTTTACTTAATTCTTCAATAGAGCTTGTAGATGAAGATGGAGTTTGATCTTCTACTAGATCTTTAATAGAACTTAAACTCAGTCATCTTTAACTTATTGAACTTTCCATTTTGATCCACTACTTGACTTGAACTTTCCATCTTGATCTAATACTAGACTTGAACTTTCCACCTTGATCCAGTACTTGACTTGAACTTTCCATCTTGATCCACATTAGACGGACCAGTTCATAAATTGTTTTGTCTAAATGAAATTTGACAAACAGAGGTGTGTTTACAATATCTCCCTTTGTCAAATTCGTGACAAAACACGTATTATTACAACCACTAGAATGACATCTTTAATTCCATGTTATAGAAGATTTGATGCAACTTTAATGAATGTGAAAAAAAACTTTACTACTCCCCCTCAATGTCTACTCCCCCTTAATGCAAGCTTTTCCCTGTATTATGACGTCTACATTTTCTATTCCAATGTAAAACTCCAAGCATATATCAAAATTTATATAATGTGCTTCAACATTCATTCATTTTTCATTCTACTCAGTTAGTAATTATCAACATCTCCCCCTTTTTGTCAAAAAAATGACAAAGGGAAGATCATTCATGTGATTATAAGTAATTAACCACAACAAAATTAGTAGAATAATAGGAAGAAAATGCATATAAATATATCATTTAAAGGAGTTATTGAAAAGTCATCAAGAAGCAATAAGAGAGTAGTGTTTGAGAGTGATTAGCAAGAACACACAAAGTTAAAGTTATACAATCCAAAAATAAATGTGAATCAGCCTAATCGAATCCAGAGGAAGATGGAGGAGGTATGGGAGGATAATCCGGTGAAGTCCCTTGGTAATGCCATGAAAGTATTTTTTTCATATATTTCATAGATGCTTTGTGACTTTCAGTTAGGTTATCTTAGGATACCTTCAACTCAATAAATTTCTCTTCCAATGACTTGAGTCGATCATCAACCTGGGAAAGTTGATAGTCTAGATCAACTTCATCATTCGATTCACCAAGCTCGGCAAAGATGTCATCCATGGATGTGTCCTCTAGTATAGGAGCGACTTCGTCTTCTTTTCCATCATCGCATTGGTCAGGAAGGAATTCCAGGTTCATTTTATGTATATTTGTATTATCAAAAGGTAGAGCCAACTCTGGTGGCTGGGTCGATGGAATGACAACATTGCAATAAAGACCAATGCATGTCGTGAGATAGGCAAAAAGTATCAACCCATGATCAGGATGGATATGGAATTGGATAATCAAATAACACATGAGGAGGGAAGACCAATAGGCATACTAGACACAACAGAGTGAAGGACACGAGTCATGAAGGGAGTAAGTTTAGACTTATTCCCAGATCGTGGATACACATTAGATGTGAAAATGCAATGTAAGACTTTATATTTAGGAAGTATCTGGTCAGCATGGAGGGCATTGCCAGAACTCCTTTTAACATCAAAGTGACATAATTTATGAGTGATTGTCCGTTGCTGAGTACGTGTCATTTTTTCAGCGAGAGTGGAAATGGGAATGCCATCATCATTGACGTTAGTGTCAAGCAAACCTGAAATCATGTAGGGATCAATAGGGACTGTCCCTTCTCAAAAATTAATAGAAAATGTCAGATTTTCAAGGGACAAGTTGCATATAGAAGCATACATGCCTCGCGCTATGGAGCGATAAGCTGTTCCGCCCCAACCGAGAATATTTTCCTAACCAATAGTAGTAAAGATAGGCAAAAGATAGAATGGTGCAATGTGGTCTACATTCACAGTCCTTTCAATGATAATTTTCCTAGTGCGAAAATCCCTAACATGCTTTGAATCTTCTTCAGGAGATTTTAGGGTTCTCACCCTAATTGGAGTCGACCTGGAGGAGGAGCCGCTAGGGCCCTTGCGAGTAGCCTTCCTCTTAGTACGATGCTTTATTTAGAGATTGTACAAGAGAATACTAAAGAAGATAGATGGGTTGAGCTTAAATCATATTTTTGCTCAAGAACCCACTAAAGAAATGATGTAAATCTCAAATAAACCACAAATGGAAGATTAACTAGCAAAGAAGAACCCAAATCTAGAAGGAAAATGGAAATATACTACTTATAACAAAGATTTAAAGATGGGTTTGTCGAGGGAAGCACTGGCTAGTCGAGGAAGATGAAGAAAAATGAAATAAAAAAGTAGTTTTCCCCCTTTTAATGTGCAATCCCGTGCACCTCGACTGGTCGAGTATGGTCTTCGACCCGTTGAAGGTCAACGGGTTAAGGACGCACTTGACCCGTCGAGCAACTCAAAAAAAAGAATTTTATATTTAAAATTTAAAATTTATTTATATGTTTTGCATTTAAAAATTATAAATATATAATAAATAAAAATGCACAAATAACATGATTTAATTAATTAAAATACACAGACCAATATCATGTTTTATTTTGGAATATTTATTCCTGTTAAGCGGTTTGGTCATAATGTCTGCAAGTTGTTTTTCAGTCTTAATATATTATAATGAAATACTCTTGTACTCAGCTAATTCTCGAATATAATGATATCGAATATCGATATATTTCATTCGAGAATGTTGAATAGGATTCTTTGAAATATTAATTGCGCTTGATTTATCACAATATGATATCATTGTATCTTGCGCAATCCCATAATCAACTAACATCCTCTTCATCCAGATCAGTTGGTTGCTAGCATTACCAGCTACAATATATTTATCTTCAACTGTTGAGAGTGATACAAAATTCTATTTCTTGCTGAGCTAGGAAACTAAACAATTCTCTACGTAGAAACATCCACCACTGGTAGATTTTTTATCGTCAACGTTTCCTACCCAATCTGCATCGGTATATTCAGTAAGTTGTACAGTTGTATCATGCGGATACCATAGACCTAAGTTAGCAGTACTTGCGACATATCTAATTATTTGTTTAATAATAATTAGATGTAATTCTTTAAGATCATATTGATATGTAGCACGTATTCCAACACTAAAAGCAATATCAGGTCTACTAACAGTTAAGTATGACTAACAATCATACTTCAATATAAACAGGAGTCTATACTTTTAGTTGTTCCGTCCTCAGAGAGTTTGAGAGTTGTACTCATACGAGTATCAAACTTTTTTCTATTTTCAAACCCAAATTTCTTCATAAGATTCAAGGTATACTTGGTTTGTGAGATGAATATTTCATCTTCCTGTTGTTTTACTTGTAATCTAAGAAAGTAATTCAATTCTCCAACCATACTCATTTCAAACTTGGATTTCATCAGATCTACCAACTCAATTGATAAGTTAGTGCATGTAGATCTGTAAATAATATCATCAACGTAGATCTGTACTATCAATATATGTTCATTATATTTTTTGACGAATAAAGTTTTATCAACACTTCCCATGACAAAGTTGTGACTAAGTAAGGATTTAGTCAACTTTTCGTACCAAGATCTGGAAGCTTGTTTCAAACCATAAAGTGTCTTTTTAAGATGATACACAAGATCTAAAAGTTTAACATCCTCAAAACCCTTAGGTTATACAACATATACTTCTTCATGTAGATCCTCGTTTAGAAACGCACTTTTAACATGCATTTGATATATTTTGAATTTCTTATGGCAAGTAATTGAAATAAATAATCTAATGGATTCAAGGCACGCAACTGGTACAAAGGTTTCATCATAGTTAATTCCTTCTATCTGAGTGTAGCCATGTACAGCCAGTCATGCCTTATTTTTAATGATATTTTTCATTTCATCAGATTTGTTCTTAAAAATCCATTTAGTTTCGATTATATATTTTTCGGAAGGTATAGGAACCAAGTACCAAACATCATTTCTGATGAATTGATTTAACTCTACTTGCATAGCCAATAACCAATTTTTATTGGCAAGTGCTTCTTTTACATTTACTAGTTCAATTTAAGAAGTGAAGCAGACGTAATTACAAATACGTTCCAACTATCTTCTTGTCTGAACACCAGTACGAGAGTTACCCAATATCTGATTAGTCGGATGGTCTTTGACTGATATTAATTTAGTATTATTTGATTTAGATGAAGAGTCAGGTTTATCTATAATATAACTTCATCATCATCTTGACTTGGTGCGGGTGTGATCAGGTGATCGTCAATTACTACGTTAATATATTCCTAAATCACCCCTGTTCTTTTGTTAAGAACACGATATGCTCGACTATTTAAAGCATAACCCAAGAATATTCCTTCATCACTCTTGGCTTCAAACTTTTCCAAAAATTTTCAGTCACGTAAAATGGAACATTTACTTTTAAAAGTCTAAAAGTATTTGATAGTCAGCTTCTTATTAAACCATAAATCATAGGTTGTTTTATCTTTTGCTTTTCTAACATACACATGATTTATAATGTAATAAGCAGTATTAACAGCTTCAGCCCATAAGTTTTTTAGTAAGTTCATGCTATTTAGCATTACATTGGCCATTTTCTGTAACACTCTGTTCTTTCTTTCAATAACCCCATTCTATTGAGGTGTTTTAGGAGTAGAGAACTCATGTGATATACCATGGTTTGTATAATACTTCTTAAAATTGCTATTTTCAAACTCAATACCATAATCACTTTTGATTTTGATCACATGTACTTCCTTTTCAGTCTGAATTCATTTTTAGAATTTTTCTGACTTCATCGAAAGTCTCTGATTTCTCTCTCAAGAGGGCTACCCAAGTATATCTGGTAAAAACATCTACAATAAGAAAAAAAAATACTTCTTTCCTCCTCTACTCTCCATTTTCATTGGTCCCACCAAGTTCATATGGACTAGTTCACGAGGTTTGGCTGAGGCCAAGGAGTTCACTTTCTTGTGACTATTTGTGATTTACTTGCCAATCTGACATGCACCACAAATTTTATCTACCTTTTTTTAATTTGGGTAAGCCACGAATATGATCTCTCTTGCTCAATCTATAAAGATCTCTAAAGTTAACATGTTCAAGACATTTATGCCATAGTTCTATTTCGTCTGTTTGGACCATGTAACATGAAAAGATAGAAGAGCACGAGTCATTAATAATGTAGCAATTTTCAGAGGTCATACGACCATTTAATATCACACTTCCCTTCTCATTTATAATCTCGCATCCATGATTTGTAAATTTTACACTATGTTTGTTATCGCAGATTTGAGATATGCTTAGTAGGTTATGTTTTAGACCTTCAACATATAGTACATTCTCAAATGGAGGAAGATTAGAGAGTTGAACAATACCTTGGCCTATGATTCTACAGTTACTTCCATCTCCGAAAGTAACTAATTCGTCGTTTACTTCTTTGAAGTTGGTGAGTATCACTTTTTCACCTATCATATGTCTTGAACATCTACTATCCAAGTACCATTATGAATGGTTAGAGGCTTTGCAAGCTATGTGGGCAACAAGACATATAAGCTTTGGAACTCATTTTATTATGGTTCTGGGTTTAGGAGTCCCATTAGATTTTCTCTATTTTTAGGAGTTGGAATTTTTCTGCATTTTATTAACTCCGATTTCATCTGAGTTGGATTTTAGAAACTTGTTGAGTAAGTCCATGATTTTTTCGGCTAAAGGTGATTTATTATATCTTTGATTTCTATTGTTGATGGCATTTGAGCCATTTTTAAGAACTTGAAGAAGTTTTGAAATTTTGAAATTATTTTGACCAAAATTTCTCAAATTCTTACCTTTAGAGTTTGAGAATTCTCCTTTTACAGATATAAGAGATGAATTCTTATTTTTCTGAGAATCATTTTTGATAAATCCCAGACCTGATTTGTCTCCACATTTTCTGGATGAGGTTAACAATTTTTTTCAGTTTTGGGTCTCCATGGGCAATTCTCTAAGTATCCTTAGATTTCAAAAGGGAAGAAACTTCGAGTTTTAGTTTCTCATTTGCCGTTCTGAGTTTTTCTTACTTTGAGGTTTTGAAATTTAAGTCTAGTTTTATTTTTTCAAAACAATCTGAAAGATGAGATTTTTCTAAATCATTGTTTTCAAGTTCTTCCTTTAGTTTAACATATTTCTCTCTTTGAATTTTCAATTTGACAGTAATTTTGCAACTTTCCCTGTATAGGGCATTGTAGGCGTCTTGAAGATCATCTTCATTTTCATTTTCAGGGTCACTCCTGAGATTTTCATAGTCAGATATATTATAGCTATCTGAGGAGGTGACTCTATCTATAGTCATCAAGGCTTTTACATTATTTATATTTTCATGTTCTGATTCATCAGACTTAGAAGAACTTTCAAAGCCGGATAATTCATCCCAAGTAGCTATCACGCCCTTTCTTTTTGATTTATTCATTTTAGGACATTTATTCGTCAAGTGCCTGTATTCCTGATAGTTGTAACATTGATTGTCCTTTATAGATTTCCAAGATTTAGATTTTCCTTTTCTTTTGTTAGATGGTTTTTTAAAATATGATCTTTTGTCGTTTTTAAAAATTTTATAAAATTTCTTAGCAAGTAATGCCATATCATCTTCTATATCTTCAAAATCAGAATTAACTCAATTTTCTTTTGAAATGGATTTAAATGATTTAAGAGCAATGAAATTACCTTTTGGAGCTTTAAAATTTAACTCATATGTTTAAAGCGAGCTAACTAACTCCTCAACCTTCATATTATCACTATCTCTTAATTCTTGAATGGGAGTAACCTTAGATTTGAATCTATCAGGAAGAGATTGCAGTATTTTATCACAAACCTTGCTTTCTGAGATTCCATCTCCTAAACCCCACATGGAATTTACTATATCATTTAGTTTCGTATAGAAGTCCATGAAGGTTTCATTTTCTTCCATATGAATCTCCTCAGATCTGGTAGTGAGGAGTTGAACTTTTGATTTCTTAACTATAATAGTTCCTTCATATGTCATTTCGAGAATACGCCAAGCTTGTTTAGTTGTATCGCATGAAATAATTCTTTTGAATTCATCAAGCGATAGAGCATAAGTTATGGTATTTTAGGCCTTAACATTAAACTACTTTCACTTTTTAATGTTCCAGTCCATAAATAGAAAGCAATTTCTCTCATGGACTTGGTTCCATCTTCGGCTATTACCTCAATCATATGAGGTTTCCATTTGGTTACAGGGGCTTGCCGCACACTCTCATCGAAAGATTTTAGAAAAATCCTCATTCTGGCTTTCCAGTATTCATGGTTAGAGCCATCAAAAGGTGGTGGCCTGGTAATAGACAAGCTATCGAAATTTGACACTATAAAAGCTCTAGATCTTTTAACTCAAGGAATTTAATCCAAAAAATAAACAACTTAGCTTTAATACCTCTTGAAAAGGCGATCTTAAGAAGTCTTAGAGGGGGGGGGGGGGGGGTGGGGGGTGAATAGGACTATGCCAAATAAAAATTAAAGTGCCGAAATAATAAATAAATAAATAAGAAATCTCAATCGCACTAATATTGAAAAAATGATTCAAACTAGTTCGCGGGACAACCTACACCTAAAACAAAGTTTAGATAGGACAACCTTATTTCACCAACATTTGTAAGAATCACGATATCAAACCAAACAAGAGAAAATAAAGCTATCTATTACAAACATTAACCACTTTTGTATAAATGAAATTACAAACATTCTCCACAAATGCAAAAAGTAAACATTCACTATAACATAAAGAGTTATAGTGGTTCAGTGTATACACTAACTGTTCTTAAACAACCACACCTACTTCACTCCCAATAATCACTATCCGTGTGATATTGGCTTTCATTATAAATAAGGTTTTTCCAGGGTCACCTTAAAAAAAACTCCTTTCTGAGAATTTTCTGGCTATCTCAGACAAACTAACAAATGAGATTTTCTGGCTATCTCAATAAAACCAAAATAGAAAAGACAAATATACTTATCTTCATGTTTGAAGATGTATCAGTCGATGTAGCCGTAAAACTGCTTCTCTTATTGTAGATTGCTCAATGTTCAGTCACATAGACAAGGGTTCAAGGTTCTAGATTGATTTTAAATAGATTCAAACAAAAGGCTACTTGTTTGAATTCCTTTAGATCTCAAAGAAGAGTCTTTACTCTCTTTATAAAATGAAATTCAAAGAATAAGAGATCTGCGAATTAAAACAAATAAGTTATTTAAAAATTTATAAATACCATGCAATAGTTTGAGTATAATAGGAGCTTTTATCTCTTTATGATTGTCAAATTTTGTAGTGCCAAAACCTCTTAAAATTTGTGTCTTGTGTAACACATCGATATATTCAAGACAGTGCATCTCATGTACGAGGACCATGGTCTTTGCTTTTAAGATCTTCAAATGCAAAATTACTTGTTCATATTCAAGTATAACATCAAGTGTGAATTTAAGCTTTCAAGCTTTAAAATTTCAAGTTTTTCAAGGCTTCGTACAAGTTAAGAAAAAGTTTCTATACTTTGATCCTCAAGCTCAAGCTTCAATATGTCACAAATTCAAGCTTCGGAAGTCTCGAGTTCAAGCTTCTATGAATGACAAGATCTCTAGCATTGTGAACTTCGAAGGACATCTATCAACTGAAGGAAAAGAAGTTTCAATATTCATACATCATGTATAAGGTATGAATGAACCTAGATTGACCATAGGGTAGGTCATTTTGTATAAATAATTTAAATTGGATCACTTTATAAGTGCATAGACTGTTTCTCGACTAGTATTGGACTTTATTCGACTAGTCCTACCACTAGCTTGACCAGTCTAAGAATTCCTCGACCAGTCCTAAGGTTGTTACTGATTTTCAAGAATTTTTGTTAAAGCCTCGACCAGTCCTAGAGACTATTTGACCACTCGTATGAACAGTGCTCGACCAGTCCTGTAGCCTTGACTAAAAGTCGAGCAACTAAAAATAGTTCCACACGACCAGTCGTGGAGGTAACTTGACCGGTCGAGCAGATCCTACGACTAGTCGTGAAGCAGCTTTATCCTATCGCGCTGAAAATTTCAAAAATCTGTTGGTCCTATGACCAGTCGTGCCGACCTCAGGACCAGTCAAGAGTGCAATTTCTGCAATTATAAGCAATTATAAATAGAGCACAAATTTCAGAGTTTTATATTCAATTCAAGCTAAATCAATACGCCATTCTGAAAGATAAGTTAGTGATATTCTTAAGCTATCTAGTGCTCATTTATATTCTCTTTAATTAGCTTTCTTTGTATTTGATTTTGTATTCTGCATTCCAATTATATTTGAAAGAGGGATTAAAGTATTCCCATTTCTTGGAATCAAAATCAAATCAAGCTAGCCCAAGGTGCTTTAAATCTAAAATCTATCTAGATCTTAGAACCATTTCATAAGTGAGTGTGGACATTAAACTTCTACGTTGAACTTCTACTCCGATTTAGTTCTTCCGGGCTGCATCTAAAGGAGAATATCCAGGTATATTTACATTATCGTAAATTTCTATCTTTTGGTTTCATTGAGATTGAGCCAGAAACATCTCTCTATTTTGGTTTGTCTGAGGTAATTCAGAAAACTCAGAGTGTGGGGTTTTTAAATTATGTAAGCTCACTTGAAAGACACAATTGTGAGGGTTTTAGGTGAACCTTGAAAAACCTATTTTCCTAGTGAATTCTAATATCCACTGTGTGAGGATATTAGGAGTAGAGTAGTTGTGTGGCTATTTTTCTAAACAGTTGGTATACACATAAGTGAACCACTATAATTTCTGGTCTTGTGGATTAATTGTTTATTTTTTTTGTGGATGTTTGTAATTTTCTTTTTTTATTTGTGGAGAATGTTGTAATTTTTTTATGCAAGTGTGGGAATGTTGTAATAGCTTAAATTTCTTTCCTTGCTATTTATTTCTTTATTCCTTTGTATCAGTTTGAGTTTTTAATACGCGGACCTTTCTAGGAATCAAGTTGTCCTACCAAAAACCTTTGGTTTATAGTTTAAGGTTGTCCTTAGAATAACATCTATATCAATCTCTCAATACTTGTACACTTGAGGCTGTATTTTATTTCAGCATTGTGAGATTATTTACTGCTATCAGTATTTATATTTGTTTAAAGTTCACTGCTGATTTTTAGTTTGGCATAGTCCTATTCACCCCCCCCCCCCCCCCCCCCCTCTAGGACTTAATAGCTTGGCCTTTTCAAGTGGTATCAAAGCCTAATAGCTCGTTTTAATTGTTATTATTTTTAGATTAATTTCCTGAGCTAATCGATCTGAGCTTTGTAAGATGTCAAATTTTGATAGCCTTTCAGTTAGTAGGCCTCCACCATTTGATGGCTCCAATTATGCCTATTGGAAAGCCAGAATGAGGATTTTCTTAAAATCAATAGATGAGAGCATGTGGCAAGCTACAGTGACTAATTGGACCCCTCCTACCACTGAAGTAACTGGTATCGACAGATTCAAAAGTATGAAAGTCACTCCTTATTTCTCTTAGAACAATCTTCAGAAAAGTGAGAGTAGTGCTAATGCAAAAATACTAAATGCAATCACTTGTGCACTATCACCAGATGAATTCAAAAGAATTATATCCCATGATGCTGCAAAGCAAGCCTGGGATATTTTAGAAATGACACACGAGGGAACAACAATTATCAAGAAATCTAAAGTCCAAATCCTCACAACTAAATTTGATGAAACACGTATGGAGGAAAGTGAAACTTTCATGGACTTTTATACTAGATTGAATGACATTGTCAACTCTATGTGGGGTCTCGGTGATAGAATCCCAGAAAGCAAAGTCTGTGCAAAGATACTACGCTCACTACCTGAACAGTTCAATTCAAAGGTGACTGCGATCTAGGAACTTCGTGATATGGATAATATGAGGGTAGAAGAATTAGTTGGGTCATTACAAACCTATGAGTTAACTTTTAAAGTTCCTAAAGGTAAATCTATCACTCTTAAATCTTCTAAATATTTTTCTCAAGAAAATAGTAGTAATTCTGATTTAGAAAATTTTAAAGATGATATAACCCTTTTAGCTAAAAAGTTTTATAAGATTTTCAAAAGTTAAAAGAGGGTTGATTTTAAAAAATCTAATGAAAAGAAAAGATCAAAATCTAAAACCTGAAAATCTTTAAAAGATAGTCAATGTTACAACTGCCATGAATATGGGCATCTAACAAATAAGTGTCCCAAAAAGGACAACCCTAAAAAAGAAAGGTATGTTAGCTACTTAGGATGAATCTTCTGGCTCTGAAGCCTCTTCTGAATCAGAAGATTCTGAAACCAAGTCGGGTAATGAAGTTAAAGCCCTTTTGACTCTAGCCAAGATCACTTTTTCAGATCATGATGATTTAACTAGTGAAGAAAATCTGAATAGTGATCATGAAAATGAAGAAGATCTTCAAGATGCTTATAATGCCCTTTATAAAGAGAGTTGTAAAATTGCTGTTAAACATAAACTTCAAAAAGAGAAGTTTTTAAAACTTAAAGAAAATTTTGATTCTCTTATTTTAGAAAAATCTCACATTTCAGATTGTTATGAAAAAACTGAGTGCGACTTAGATTTCAAAAACTCCCAAGTTGAAAACTAAAAATCTGAAAACAAAAAGCTAAAACTTGAAATCTCTTCACTTTTGAGTTTAAAGGACACATGGAAGTATGCCCAAGGTGATCCTAAGTTAGAAAAACTATTATCCGGATCTAAAAATTATGGCGACCGATCTGGATTGGGCTACGACAAAAGTATTCCTCCCAAATATAAAAATACTTCTCCTAAGTTTTTGAAAGGACAGTCTTCAAACTCAAAAGGGAAAATGATAAATCAATTTATCATAAAAATGCTAAAACTTTTCAATTCTTAAAACCTAAGAGCAACCATATCAACTATAAAAATCAAAATCGTAATCCTTTAGTTAAGAAATTTGTTGATTTACTCAAGGAGCTATTAAAACCTAACTCATTGGGTCGGTCTTATAACAACTATAAAAATAAGAAGACCAACTATACTCCTAAACCCAAGACTGTAATGAAATGGGTTCCTAAGGTTACTTGCTTGGTTGCCCACACCGCTTTCAAAGCTTCAAGCCAATCAAAGTGGTACCTAGACAGTGGTTGCTTCAGACATATGACAGGCGACAAGGGTCTGTTCACCAATGTTAAAGACATGACTGATGGTTCAGTCACATTTGGTGATGGTAGCAACTGCAGGATTGTTGGTCAAGGTATGGTTCAACTTTTTAACCTCCCTTTATTTAAGAATGTTTTATATGTAGAAGGGTTAAAACATAACTTATTAAGCATCTCTCAAATATACGATAATAATCATAGCGTAAACTTTACTAACCTAGGGTGCGAAATTTTAAATAAAAGTGGTTCTGTAATCTTAACTGGTCGTAGAACTTCTGAAAACTGCTACATAGTAAGTGAGTCAAGCTCATCTAATTTATTGTGTTACATGGTCCATACCGATGAGACCGAGTTATGGTGTAAATGCCTTGGACATGTACACTACCACAACTTGTATAGATTGACAAGAGAGAATTAGTAAGTGGCTTACCCAAAATATAAAAAATAGATAAAATATGTGGCGAGTGTCAGATTGGCAGGCAAACTAGGAGTTCTCACAAAAAGGTGGACTCTAATACCACATCTAAACTGCTCGAACTCCTCCACATAGATCTTATTGGACCAACTAGAATGGAGAGTCGAGGTGGTAAGAAGTATATACTGGTAATTGTTGATGACTTTACCAGATATACTTGGATAGTCTTCTTAAGAGACAAATCAGAAACTCTCAATGAAGTAAAAAGGGTACTTAGACGTATCCAAGCTGAAAAAGAGTCTCAAGCCTATAAGATCCGTAGGGATCATAGATCAGAATTTGAGAATAGCAGTTTTGAGAAGTTTTGCAGTGATCAGGGAATATCACATGAATTCTTTGTGCCCAAAACACCACAACAAAATGGTATAGTGGAAAGAAAAAATAGAGTGCTTCAAGAAATGGAAAATGCAATGTTAAATAATATGAAGCTCCCTAAAAATCTATGGGTCGAAGCTGTAAATATTGCGTGTTATATAATTAACCATGTTTATACTAGAAAATAAAATAGTAAAATGGCTTATGAAATGAGGTTTGATAAAAAGGCTACTGTCAAATAATTTTAAGTTTTTGGCAGTAAGTGCTACATGTTACACGACCGAGAAAATTTGGGTAAGCTTGACACCAAAAGTGATGAAGAAATATTTTTAAAGTATGCTTTAAATAGTTAAGCTTATCGGGTTCTTAATAAGAGGACCGATGTTATTCAAGAGTCTATTAATGTGTTTATTGACGATCACTTGAATACACCTGTCTCATGTTCAGAAAATGATGAAGTACTTCTAATTGATAAACTAGTTTCTTTATCAAGTCAAAATAACTCTGAACTGAGAACTGTTAAAGACCATCCAACTAATCAAATTCTTGAAAACCTTCTCACTGGTGTGCGTACTCGTAGACAACTAGAAGATATGTGTAACTATGTGTGCTTTACATCTCAGATAGAACCGACTAATGTAAAAGAAACTCTTACTGACGAAAACTGGATAGTTGCGTGCAAGAAGAGCTTAATCAATTTGTTAGAAATGATTTTTGGTACTTAGGTCCTAGACCGAAAGATAAACATATTATCGAAACTAAGTGAATTTTTAAAAATAAGTCTGATGAACTTGGTAATATAATTAGAAACAAGGCTACACTGGTTGTACAAGAGTACACTTAAATTGAAGGCATCAATTATGATGAAACCTTTGCCCCAATAGCTCGTCTTAAATCAATCAGACTATTTTTATGTAAAGAGTGCTTTTTTTAAATGACTATTTACATGAAGAAGTGTATGTTGAACAACCAACGGGTTTTGAAGACCTTAAGAATGGTGATCATGTATACTACCTAAAAAAGGCCCTTTACGGTTTGAAACAAGCTCCTAGGGCATGGTACGAAAATTTGACTAAGTTTTTACTAAGTCATAATTTCTAATGGGAAGTGTTGATAGGACATTGTTTGTTAAGAAACATAATGATCACATTTTAATAGTGTAAATTTATATTGATGATATAATTTATGGATCCACCTATGCTAACATGACTATTGAGTTTGCATATCTTATAAAATCTAAGTTCAAAATGAGCATGGTTGGGGAATCGAATTATTTCCTAGGGTTGTAAGTTAAACAACAACCTGAGGATTTGTTTATTTCTCAAACCAAATATACTCTGAACTTAGTTAAAAAGTTCAGATTTGAGAATGGGAAAAAATTTGATACTCCTGTGAGTACTACTTTGAAACTCTCAAAGGACTCTATAGGTAAGAGTGTGTGTGAGGCACGTATCTTATACCGTACCATTCCGTAAGCTTCCGCGGTCCTCTGGTCGAATTCCGGTGACTCGCGACATATAAATAGCATTTGCGCGCATCCCTGAGTCGTATCTCGTATTCCAGAGTTAGCTCAACTCGAGACTTGCACCTTAATGACCGCACCGTCGTCGCGATTCCGATGCCGCGTCTCGCGTGCCAGTGCGATACCCAGGCCAGGAGTTGTGGGCCTGAGAATAGATCGAGGAAACACCGCAGGAATCGTGTGCGCCGTTTCCAGAAAGATTCCTGGTTGAGAGAATGGAATCTCTACCCATACTCTCTCTTTCCACCAAGTCAACCAAGACATTACCTCTCCCATATCTTTCATGCCAACAAGGCAATGCTACCCATACCCTATCTCATCTCATGCTCAAAAAGTCAATTAGCCCCATCCCTCACCCATACACTCCATGTCATCCATCCTTACAACTTTCATCACTCTTTCATTTCTCTCTTCACCCCATTCAAGCAACTCCCAAGAGAGCCAACGTCCATGGCTTCCAAAGAGATTAAAGAGTTATGTATGGCCCACCTTCTACCCCTCTCATCTCCCATCTCCACCTTTCAAATTTCATCATCTACCCTTAAAGAATGAGCTAAGGAGTTCAAGGAGCTAAAGAAGAAGACCGATCGGTGGGTGATTTTCTTTTGAGTAGATCTTGACCTCTGGATCATAGTGGGTGTCCATAGTGTCAGATTTTGATTTTTTTTTATTTAGGGTCCACACAATTTTTAGGACCCATTTTTTATGTATGTACTTGCATGGCCCACTTAGGGAGGGCCCATAGTGTCGGGGTCCCTCCGTCGCACGTAGTTTGTCTCGCTGTGTCTCTCTCTCGGTCTCTCTCTCTCTCTCTCTCCTTTCCTTTTGTTTGGTGATGATGTTAATGAGGTGTGTGGCCCACCATGAAGAGTTTGATCCACACCATCCAATTGCGGGACCCACCATTGCTGCTCGTCCATTTGAACCAGCACAGATGAAGGAAAATATAAATATCATGTTGATCCAAAGCTTTGGTGGGCCACCATGTGGACCCACCTTGATGTGCGTGTGCTGGACACAGTGTGACGTGTGTTTCACATCCACACGTCCATCCATTTTGTCTAAGCCACGGCCCACCTGATCCTGACCGTCTGGGCTCAGGTGTCCAGCAGCAACGCTGCTGGACTGTATGAAAGGGAAAAACAAATATCAGCTGATCTGGTGGGTCCCACACGTTTGGACCCACCTCAGTGCATGCGGTTCATCGGACCGTCCATCTGTCGTGGGTCACACACAGCAGCATTGTCGTCATGCATGTTCTGTGGGCTGACACGCATGTGTTATATCCAACACCCTCCATCCCTTTTTCCTGAGGCGTGGGACTCACCCACACGTGTCGTACGTATGGGATGGGCCCACCTTAAGACATAAATTCTATATTCCCACCGTCCAGAGACGGTGTCATGGGACTCAACTGTGATGTATTTATTCCATCATCACCGTCCACTAGATTGGGACGGTGGGATGCCAGATTGATGTATGTGTTTTATCTACTACCATCCATCTATTTTGAAGGCGTGGGGCCCACCCCACACGTGTGGCACGTGTGGGGGTGGGATCCACATTGATGTTTGCATTGTATCCACACCGTCCAAACCTGGACGGTGAGTATCTGGACTCTCGAAGCAGTTTAAAATAAAAAAAATTTAAAAAAAAACAAATAATATAATATAATATTATATATACATATGATATACAAATGTATGGGGTGGGACCCACCTTCCATGGCTGGTCTATCGCACCAACTACACGCTACTGTGGTGGCGTTACCAGGATGTACGTGGTCCCACACCGTCTGTCCATTTTGGCAGATGTGGCACCCACGACTGATGTATGTGCTACATCCACACCGTCCATCACCTGGACGTGGACCCCACCTGCCGTATGATGTCAGCCGTGTGTGGGTCTGATCATGGAGGTATGTGTATACCCACACCGTCCACCTGTTTGCCAGCGTAGGACCACCGTGATGTATTTGTATCATCTACACCGTCCACACCGTCCAGACCATCTGGACGGTGCTGGACTGCTTGGATGCTGCTGTGGACTCCACCGTGATGTAATGTTTTATCCAGACCGACAAAGGAACGGTGGGTCCCAACAGCATAGCTGCTGTGTTTGATGCCAGTGTGTCCCACTGCTGCTGACACTTACAAGTTCTGTGGGCCTTGATCATGGTGGGTGTTTTGATCCACACCATCCACCCCAAATGAAATGGATTGGCTGGTTTCCACACACACCAGCTATATGGCTGTGTGTTGACGCAGCAGGTCCGTGGGACCCATCTCTGATGTATCTGTCCCTCCACACCGCCCATCTGGTTTGAGTCCCACGCAGCAGGCAGCTGCTGCCGCCTTGGACGCCAGTGAGTTCTGTGGACTCCATTCACTGCACGTGTGCAGTATCCAAACCATCCACTTGTTAGGGCAGCAGCAAGGTCCAATCAGGTGGGACCCACCTTGGTGTATGTATTGTACACCCACTCCGTCCCTTTTACACACCTTCCGTCTGACGGGTCCACCTTGATTCATGTGTTTTAGCCACGCCGTCCATTTCGTTAGATTTGTGGCCACTTGATAGATGTGTTGCACATCCATGTTATTCATCTGGTGGGCCCATTTGGAATGTGCAGGCCGACCTGCTGGTTGTGCAGGCCCACATACTACGAGGCCCTTGTATGAGGCCTAATGCGGTAAACTATGTGGCCCATTTGATATATTTGTGGCCCATCCATGAGGCCCACCTTGATGTATTCATGGCCCATCCATGGGGCCCATTGATGTAGTCGGCTTGATGTATACAAGGCCCATTGCGATGTACATTAGGCCCTTGTGTGAGGCCATGGGCCCACTATATGTTTAGCTCTGTATAGGCCATTGCTTGGGAGTAATGCTGGTTAAATGACCACATTGATGGACAATGATGGTTAAATGTCCACATTGTGACCTTCCATTAGGCCTTGTTAGGCCCATTCTTACCGATCGATCCCGATTGTCGTGACCGATTTGCCGATTTGATTATCGATCGATCCGATTGTCGTGACTGATTTGCCGACTCTGATTATCGATCGATCCCGATTGTCGTGACCGATTTGCCGATTTGATTATTGATCGATTCGATTGTCGTAACCGATTTGCCGATTTGATTATCGATCGATCCGATTGTTGTGACCGATTTGCCGACTCTGATTATTGATCGATCTCGATTGTCGTGACCGATTTGCTGATTCTGATTATCGATCGATCCGATTGTCGTAACTGATTTGCCGACTCTGATTATCTATCGATCCCGATTGTCGTGACCGATTTGCCGACTCTGATTATCGATCGATCCCGATTGTCGTGACCGATTTGCCAATTTGATTATCGATCGATCCGATTGTCGTGACCGATTTGTCGACTCTGATTATCGATCGATCCGATTGTCGTGACCGATTTGCCGACTCTGATTATCGATCGATCCGATTGTCGTGACCGATTTGCCGACTCTGATTATCGGTCGATCCGATTGTCATGACCGATTTCTGACTCTGATTATCGATCGATCCCGATTGTCGTGACCGATTTGCCGATTTGATTATCGATCGATCCGATTATCGTGACTGATTTGCCGACTCTGATTATCGATCAATCCCGATTGTCATGACCGATTTGCCGATTTGATTATCGATCGATCCGATTGTCGTGACCGATTTGCCGATTTGATTATCGATCGATCCAATTGTCGTGACCAATTTGCCGACTCTGATTATTGATCGATCCAATTGTCGTGACCAATTTGCCAACTCTGATTATCGATCGATCCGATTGTCGTAACCGATTTGCTGACTCTGATTATCGATCGATCCCGATTGTCGTGACCGATTTGTCGATTTGATTATCGATCGATCCGATTGTCGTGACTGATTTGCCGACTCTGATTATCGATCAATCCCGATTGTCGCGACGTATATGGTGTATATGTGACTCGTAGTTGAGGCCCATTGTGATGTATGTTAGGCCCATCGTGATGTGTATTAAGCTCTTGAGTGAGGCCCATAGTGTTGTATATTTAGCCCTTGTGTGAGGTCATGGGCCCATTATATTTAGGATTTATGAGGGCCCTTCCTTGGGGGCAATGTTGGTTAAATGTCTACATTGTCGGAGCCGATTGTTGAGGCCGGTTATTGATACTGATTATGAGTATGTGATAGCATAACATCATCATACATGCCCATACGCATCTTCTGCATGTTTGTTATGAGTTGTGGTTGACCATTGCATATGCCGTTGGGCAGATTGTTATAAGACTCCCTGATAGGCGGAGGTTATTTCACATGAGTGCACGGTATGCGCAGGATTAATGTATGACTGTATTGTATGACTCATGCATCTTGCATTGTATGCCCTAGCGACATCAGGGTCGTAGCCTCCACAGGCATATCATGGATGACCAGATGGGACACCGAAAATGTTTGGTTCTAGCATACGGGCGCCATAGATGTCCCTGGGTGAAAATCCCTAAACCTCTGAGGCCAAGAGACGCCCCAACGTCGAGACCGAGTGGATACATGAGCGCCCTAGTGCCGAATACCAGGAGGCCGCGTCTTCCACTGTGCCGTGGTCGGTTGGGAGGGGGTGTGGCCTTACCCGCCCAAGGGTAGGGGGCAATACTAGGCTGAGTTTGACCAGCTCGTGAATGGCTCCGCTATCAACGTGCCGGATAGATATTGGCAGACTATTGGCCAGGCGGATAGTGAGGTTTCTTACGCTCACTTGGACTGTGCTGCTAGGAGAGAGACAGTGCCATTTGGAGTGTACTAAACCCCGGTGATGATCCCAGAGATGAACTGTATTGATATGTGGATTTAGTGAGCAGGAGTTGCATACTCATTCATACATTCATCCATTCACTATCCACTCGGGTTGGTGGTGCGTAACTATTTGTTACGTGTGCCTTCGCAATGGCAAGGATTTCGGTTGGGGCGCGCGACTAACCTGAGATCAGGAGTTTAACACATTGAGTCTAACTATCCAAATTTAGGTATGGGACTGGTTTGGATAGAAGTCCCTTGTGATGGACTCCATAGCTTACAACACTACATAATATCATCCCAACTTCACACTCCAGCTTGGTCATTCTTTCACACCACATATTGCATTACATCCTCAGCACATAGCATTTGGTTTAATATGTTTCTGTATTGCTCTAGGTATGGCTGACGCTATTTGTGTTACTCATCAGGAATTTATATTGTATTGCATCCTCTGCATCTGATATTTGGTTATCTTTGATTCCTCATTTGCATAATTGTTCTATATTGCGTATTCTGACATTGAGTGACTCATGGACTTGTCCGTATTTTAGCTTACTCTGTTATCGTATGATCTTGTCAATATTCTTGCTTACTCTGATAATTCATGATCTTATCAATATTTCTGCTTATTCCGATATTGTATGATTTATGGATTACCGGTATTTCTGGTCTTATATGATGATGTCATTATGTTGAATACTTGACACTTACCTTGTATATACACTTACACCACCCTCTAAGCTTTCTATAAGCTTATGCACGATAGATGCGTGCAGGTGATGTTAGGTTGCAGCAGTGTTGAGCTTGGAGCATGCAGCGATCTTTTGGAGCTTGATTTTCGATTTATGTATTTCCCTTACAGCATTGTACTCAAATGATTATATTAGTGGATTTTGTGATGGTGTTCTTGAGGTTATTGTTCGTGGGTTATGCTTATTATGAATCAAACTGATGATTATAAATCCTCCTTGTAGTATCCCAGGATCGAAACCTGGTGAATGGGTACCGGGAGCCGAGAATGGGGTTCTACGGAGGCTGTCGGCATCGGATTCGGCGATCGAAAATTTTGTGAGCCCGGTTTCCGAGTTCGGGGCGTGACAGTGTGGATCCTAAACTATATTAAAGTATGATTAGAAGTTTGCTTTATTTAACTGTAAGTAGACCTGATATTGCATTTAGCGTAGGAATTTACGCTAGATATCAATCTGACCCTAAAGATTAACATCTAACTGCTGTTAAGCAGATTATGTGATATGTCGCTAGCTCTGCAAATTTGGGTCTTTGATATCCACATGATACTAGTGTTCAATTAACTGGTTACACTGATGCTGATTGGGCTGGTAACACTGATGATAGGAAATCAACTAGTAGTGGTTGTTTCTATGTTGGGAACTTTTTAGTTTCTTGGGAAAGTAAGAAATAAAGATACATGTCGCTTTCAATTGCTAAAAATGAATACATTGCGGTAGGTAATGCATGTACTCAGCTTGTATGGATGAAAAGAATGTTAAGTGATCATGGAATTGCACAGGATTTTATGGTTTTATATTATGTTAATTCTAGTGCAATTAATATACCTAAAAACTCAATGCAGCATTCACAAACCAAGCACGTTGACATTAGATATCACTGCATCCATGAATTAGTGGAAGAAAAAGATAATTTCTTTGGAATACATTCCGACCAAGACTCAACTTGCTGACATTTTCACAAAACCGCTCAACAAAAGCAAGTTTTCTTAATTGAAATTTGATCTTGGTATGTGCAATTTGAATTGATTATTCATGCATTTTTGTATCATAATGTATATATATTTGTTATTTTAAAATTTCAAATTATATGAAAATTACTCATTTTTGGTTGTGCACGACCAGTCGAGTACATACTCGACCAATCATAGCACGACCGGTCGAGCATGTACTCGACCAGTCGTGTAGTGCGGGTTGGTGCTTTATTTGGGGGAAAAATCCCTTTTTCTTCATTTTGAGTTTCTTCTCCAATGAGCCCTAGGTCGACCGATTGAACCCATCTCCTAGTTCTTCAAGGTTAGCGCTTTATTTCTATTTTCCTTGTAGATTCAAGTTCATAACACTCCTTTTCCATATTTGGTATGATTTATTCCTTGTTTCATTGAGGTTTTTGGGGTTTTCTTCTCTAAAATCTAATCTTGAGAAAACCCACTCTACTTCTTTTGCAACCACTTGGTTCCTTGATTTCCTAGTTACAAACGGAAGGTAGAGGAAAAAAAAGTTCTCGTGGTCCTTCTTCTTCTAGATCGACACCTATCATAGTGCGCCACCTTTGGTCACTCGAAAATGATCCCTCCTATGTGCAGGATATAAGGTTGCGCAATGTAATAGTTGAACGATCTATTCATGTTGAACATTTAGCTCCATTTGAAATCCTTGCTCTTCTCCAATCTGTAGGATGAGATAACATTCTACATTGGGGTGGGCCGGCATACCGATCCATTGCACAAGCTATGTATGCATGTATTTCTGATTTTTCAACTGAAAATTTAACATTTATTATTGCTACTAGAGAAGTTCCAGTTGAAATAGATCAACATTTGATCTCTGGTCTAATGGACATACCTATTAATGACGAAGGTATTCCCATTATCACTTTTGTTGCTAAACCATCTGAATTAGAAAAACATATGCTTACTAGAGAATTGTGCAATATAGATGCGCAATGGAATACTAATGGCAATGTGCTTGCTTCAAAGTATTTGTTACCCAGATATAGAGTCCTTCACAGGATATTCATTTCTAATGTTTATCCTCGTTCTGGTAACAAAACCGAACTCACTACTTTCATGGTTCAGATTCTTCATTCCATCATATCTAGTACTTTTGTATGTCTTCCTTCTTTAATCTGTCATTGCATCATACAATTCTGTCTCCATCCTGGACACAATGATATCCCTTTCACTTATCTTATGACTGTGTTGGCCACCCATGTTAGTGGCTATGCCTATTGGAGAGGCTCTCATTCAACATCTAATCTTAAACAACTCCAATATAAACAAAATGAATCTGAGGTTGGCTACATGCCAAGTCAATGTGAGTGTTGGTGAAGCTGATGCGATGAATGAAGAAGAAGGTGATTTACCTCTAGATGACATTAACATGGATGATATTTTTGATGAGATCGAATTTGACTCAGCAGATGATCCTGACTATCAACCATCTGACTTTGATGCGTAGTTGTGCTCACTTGCGGAGAAGGTAGAGAATATGAATGTGTCCCATGATTTGTAGTTCAAATATACGTACAAGTATCTTAGGCGCCTTAACAAGAGACTTCATAAACTTAATCCTACCATACTTGCTCCTTCTTCAGGATCGGATTAGTGTTTTCTCATATGGCTTGTAATAACTCTTGTGATACTTAACTTTCTTCCGGTTTATGGGATTGAATTTGGTTGAACTCTGTTGATGTTGGTTCGTTATGCTTGAACATTACTTACTTATGAATTTAATATCTTGACTATCTTGCTCCATTATTCCTCATTGCTCATCTTATTTTTCCTTGTTTATCTATATCCTCTTTCATGTATTGGTTTCTTCCTTTGTCATCTTGTGACAAAAAGGGGGAGAATTTTGTCATGCTTGATGTATAGCATGTGGATTGTGGTCATTTAGCTTTCTTTGTGTAAGGGGGAGGAGTAGGTAAGGGGGAGTATTATTGGTGGAATTGATGTGAATTGATGTGATCTATTTATAACTGGTGTATGATTCTTTAACGAGATTGTCACTGGTTTCTTTGGTGCATGATTCTTTGTGCGTATAATGCTTATGTTATTATGAAGTGTGTTCTGTCACAAATTTGACAAAGGGTGAGATTGTAAGTACTACGGTTTCTAGCTCCTATGATTGTCAAATTTTGTAGTGCCAAAACCTCTTGAAATCTGCGTCTTGTGTAGCACATCGATATATTCAAGACAGTGCATCTCATGTATAAGGACAATGATCTTTGTTTTCAAGATCTTCAAATGCAAGATTACTTATTCATGTTCAAGTACAACATCAAGTGTCAATTTAAGCTTTCAAGCTTCAAAAGTTCAAGTTTTGCAAGGCTTCGTACAAGTTAAGAAAAAGTTTCTATATTTTGATCCTCAAGCTCAAGCTTCAATATGTCAAAAATTCAAGCTTCAGAAGTCTCGAGTTCAAGCTTCTTTGAATGATAAGATCTCTAACGTCATGAAATTCAATGAACATATATCAACCAAAGGAAAAGAAGTTTCAATGTTCATACATCATGTATAAGGTATGAATGACCCTAGATTGACCATAGGGTAGGTCATTTTGTATACATTATTTAAATTAGATCACTTTATAAGTGCATAGAATGTTTCTCAACTAGTCTTGGACTTTGTTTGACTAGTCCTAGCACTGGCTCGACCAGTCCCAAGGTTGTTACTGATTTTTGGGAATTTTTGTTAAATCCTCGACCAGTCCTGGAAACTGCTCAACCATTCGTATGAACATTGTTTGACCTATGTTCGACCAGCCTTGCAGCCTCGACTCAAAGTCCAACAACTAAAAATGGTTCTATACGACCAATCATGGACAGGACTTGACCAGTAGTGGAGGCCACTCGACTAATCGAGCAGATCCTACGACTGGTCATGAAACGGTTTTATCCTATCGCGCTCAAAATTTCGAAAATCTATTCGTCCTACGACCAGTCATGCCGACCTCAGGACTAGTCAAGAGTGTGCTTTCTACAATTATAAATAGAGCACAAATTTCAGAGTTTTATATTCAATTCAAGGTAAATGAATACACTGTTCTGAAAGATAAGTTAGTGATATTCTTAAGCTATCCAGTGCTCATTTATATTCTCTTTAATTAGCTTTATTTGTATTTGATTTTGTATTCTACATTTCAATTATATTTGAAAGAGGGATTAAAGTATTCCCATTTCTTGGAATCAAAATCAAATCAAGCTAGCCCAAGGTGCTTTAAATCTAAAATCTATCTAGACCTTAGAACCATTTCATAAGTGAGTGTGGACATTGAACTTGTACTCTGATTTAGTTCTTCCGGATTGCATCTAAAGGAGAATACCCAGGTATTTTACATTATTGTAAATTTCTAACTTTTGGTTTCATTGAGATTGAGCCAGAAAAATCTCACTATTTTGGTTTATCTGAGGTAATCCAGAAAACTCAGAGTGTGGGGTTTTTGAATTGTGTAAGCCCACTTGGAAGACACAATTGTGAGGGTTTTAGGTGAACCTTGAAAAACCTATTTTCATATTGAACGCTAATATCCACTGTGTGAGGATATTAGGAGTGGAGTAGTTGTGTGGCTGTTTTTATAAACAGTTGGTGTACACACAAGCGAACCACTATAATTTTTGGTCTTGTGGATTGATTGTTTATTTCTTTTTGTGGATGTTTGTAATTTCCCTTTTTACATTTGTGGAGAATGTTGTAATTTCTTTTATGCGAGTGTGGGAATGTTGTAATAGCTTAGATTTCTTTCCTTGATATTTATTTCTTTATTCCTCTGTATCAGTTTGATTTTTTGATATACAAACCTTTCTAAGAATCAGGTTGTCCTACCATAAACGTTTAGTTTTTGGTGTAAGGTTGTCCTTAGAATAACATCTGTATCAATCTCTCAATACTCGTACATTTGACGTTGTATTTTATTTCAGCAGTGTGAGATTGTTTATTGCTATCAGTATTTATATTTGTTTAAATTTTGCTATTAATTTTTAATTTGACGTAGTCCTATTCAACCCTTCCCCCCCTTTAGGACTTAATAGCTCGGCCTTTTCATCTTCTCGACTGGTCAAAGAAGTAATGGAAAAATCCATTTTTCTATAATTTAAACTAGGACTGGTGTAGGATTTCCTGACTGGTCAAGCTACAACTTAGTGCAGTCGAACCTTAGCCTAAACTAGTCGAACTTTAGCCTAGCATAAGTATAGAAACCCATTCAAGTTTATGTTTTGAAAGTTCCTATGCCTAAGGTCTTTTTAGGGTCTGTTATACCTGAAAAGACTGAACTTTGAAGTAGATGAGATGCTTGAACTGAATAGAACTTGTTATTCTACTTGATTCTTCAATAGAGCTTGTAGTTAAAGATGAAGCTTGATCTTCTACTAGATCTTTATTGGAACTTGAACTCAGTCATCTTGAACCTATTGAACTTTCCACCTTGATCCACTACTTGACTTGAACTTTCCATCTTGATCCAGTACTAGACTTGAACTTTTCATCTTGATCGAGTACTTGACTTGAACTTTCCATCTTAATCCAATACTTGACTTGAACTTTACATCTTAATCTAGTACTTGACTTGAACTTTCCATCTTGATCCACATTAGATGGACAACTTCATATGTTTTTTTTAATCTAAATGAAATTTAACAAACAGAGGCGTGCTTTATATATTATAAAACTTATAGTTCTTGACTTGTTTGCACATGTATTCCTTCTTGCTGTAGTTGTTCCTACGCATCCCCCTTTGTTGGACGCTAGATCTCTTGCTTGGATCAGGGGAGCAAGATCACTAGGGAAGGAGGAGAGGTCTTAAAGAGTCCTACTTAGCCCGAGCTTTTGCTTAAGTTGGGTTTAGACTCCGCTCTCACCAGTAAGAGCTTCGGTAAGGACTTTACCCGATCTATAGGACTTATAAAGTTTTCATGGGATTTCATAATTCATTTTCCTCCTTTTGTGATGTAGAAATACCTGAAGCTCGTCCTCTTTTGAGGCCCATCTCTAAGAGCCAGGCGGCACCCCTGGAGAAAGTTGCGGCGCCGAAGAAGAAGAAGAAGAAGACGACCTCCGAAAGGGGACTTGCTGTATTCCTTCTCCAGGCACTTATAGACCCACCATCTCGACCATCCGTGTTATTCCTAGTAAGATTTAAAGAATTTGTGACTAAAGTTTAATTCTATAATAGAACTAAGAGAAATGTTGTCATCACCCAATGCTCTTCATAGAAATTCTATTTAGTGTGATCCCAACTGTCACTACAAGAAATATAGGAAGTACGGGCACTTTTTTCCAGGTGGCTAATAGATAGTGCTGGTAAATATGTGAATTGCAGGGGATTTTATATGATCTTCAGTCACAAAATGGTTATAAAAGATTCCAAGCCCCTAAATCATCTCACTTCTCTCATTTCTTCCTCACAAAATGGTTGTAAAAGATTCCAAAACCCAATTGTGGTCCAATTGCTTTATGGTTCTTTATGGTTTTGTATTGTGTTTGGTCTTTTTTATTGGCTCTGATTTACTTATGGGCTTGTGATTGCAGGAGTTGACAGGCTTGAGCGTCGTAATGTCAATAGCAGAGGTTGGGTCTATTTACATATTATTTGATTAATTACTTATAGTTATATTTTTGAGCACTTATTCGTTACTTTTCATTCTTCTTGAAGCTAACAATTTAGTGTAAAACAAAAAAAGAGAAAGAAAGAATAGAAAGATAATAGTTCATTTTAGAGTGCATTTGGGTGCACAAAATATCATGATATTTTGGATAATGTCATGAAATTTCATGACGTTTGGTGTAACCAAATGACACCTTAATTATGGAGGATTTTCTTATGCTGTTACTTTGTACTTAGCATTCTCAGACACTTCCAGAATATCTTGTTGGGTTTGTTATAATGACCTTCTTATTAATTATTTATCTCTATTCCCTAAAGGCCTATTGGACATGGTAGATGTAATTATTAGAAACTACACATGGGGTGATTAAAATGCTAGATCCATTAACATGGTGAAATGGAATCAGCTTTGTCAACCCACGTAATCTGGTGGGCTAGGCATTTGCAATCTTTGCATCTCAAAGGAACTTGCACTAGTGCATCAACTATGGAAGATCATAAAAATAGTAAACTGATGAAAGCTGGATATATCAAGCAACAAAAATCTGAATTCTCAGCATACATTCTAGTGTTTCTTACAGCGGTGAAACACATTCTCAATATCAGAGTTTTTTGTTTTCTGTTAGAAAAAAATCTCAATCATTAAAAACGAGTATGATGATGATGATTTTTTATTAGCAATGTGCCATTTGGTCTCAAGCCCAGATAAAAGAAGGGAGGGGAAGTTAGGTGGGCAGCAAGTCATCAAACCCTTGTCAATCATTCATCATTAAAATGCTTGTTTCAAATATTACGATTAGCGATGCTAAAAAAATGCTGCTTGTGGCGAGCTACAAAGAGAACTCAGGATCACTGTCCCTCAACGTGGTGGCTAAAATGTACATGTGCAGATAATCATTTTTCCATTTGGTTATTTAAGTCCAATGACACATATATAGGCAATTTTCACTGTTTGTGTACATGAGCTGCATTTGTATATGCTCCAGGTTATTCAGGGTTCATTCGGTCAAGGACCATACAAGTCTCACTACAAGAAAAAGGGTCGTAGCCGACCGATGGTCCAACCCTTTCCCGGCTGCCAGTTTTAACGGCTGCCGGCAGGGTTCGTACATATAAAGAGGAAAAAAAAAAACAAAAAACAAAACCATACATAACCTATCTCGACTCTCTCTCCCTCTCTGCCGCTCTCCCTCCCTCTGTCTGCCCCTCCCTCTCTCTCTCGCACGCTCTCCCTCTCTCTCCCGCTCCTTCTCCATCTCCGGCCCTCTCCCTCTCCCTCTTCCTTTCCCTCTCCGCTCGCGCTCCCTCTCACCCTCCCTCTCCCTCTCCCTCTCCATCTCCCTCTCCCTCTCACTCTCTCTATCCCTATCTCTCTCTCTCTCTCTCTCTCTCAAAACCCTAGTCCTCTTTCTCTCTTTATCTCCTCGGCCCTTTGCTGGAACATCAGGTATCTCTCTCTCCGCTCAATCTACCGCACATCAAGGAGCATTCTGCTGCAACATCAAGTCTCTCTCTCTCTCTCTCTCTCTCTCTCTCTCTCTCTCTCCCCTTATCTATTCATATCAATTTGGGCATTTTTTGGCATTTTTTAATCCTTCATGTAACATTGTGCAATGATTTGTGTATTGGGATTTTTTGAGTTTCAAATCCCTAATTAGGGATTTGTAGTGTCGATTCCCTAATTGTGGATTAGCGTAGAGGTATTGTCTAAGAGAAGACAGTCATGTATCAGAGGTCCATTTGCATGAAGATGCTGATATGGGCTAGAAAAGTTTTGGATTCCTTCGTCCAGGTCTATTTGACCTAATTAATAGGTTGGATGGTAAATAAAGATTACAGTGGGCCTTGATCTCAAGATGCCTATGTCTACTACTTGTATGAAAGTTGTTGCCAGATTGATCTATTGCCTTTTCCCTCACTGTAACAAACATTTATCATGCTCTGGGAATAGGCACTTAACTTGCAATATTCTATTTATAATCCTCTGAAATTGTAATCCAAGAGGACTACAGACCCTGATTTGAACCATCCACTCTATCATTATTTTAAAGAAAAGCTTATGACTCTCGCAGAGTGTGATGGATGACGAGCAAGCACTTAGAAATTAATAAACTACATACGTGGCATACTAGTTACATTAAACCGTTCAAATTATAGTATCAAGTGTAGATGTATCATGAATAAAAAATTAAGCTTAGTTGATTATGTGACTACTAGATTGGTGGACATTTATTGGATTAGTTTAGAATGAAAATATCCAGCAGTCCTATTTCCACAATCAAGCGTCTATGAATAAGAGGTTAGGATTGTGACTTGGCAGTAGTATCAAGAATCCACAGTCTGATGGGTATCATCTTTGAGATACATCCATCTTCTGCACAATGCAAGAGATGAACAGTGGATCTCCTATATGTGTTGCTGCATGTACAAGGACAGAGTTCCTGATTTCTAAGAAAAAAAAAGAAGAAGTTTTGAAGATTCATATCCTTTCTCACAATATAAACAGCTAGATTCAATCCAACTAGTATGCACAAAATCACATTTTAGCTCCCTGAGATCCCTAGCATGGTTGTATCAAATGAATGTCACTCAAGCATGATGAAAGATGCAATATTGTAAAAGGATGGAAGCAAAACACACATGCATATTATATACATATCTATCCCCGTCTTGTCACTCGTCCATCTCAGCATCCTCGTTTCAGCTACACTCATCCTATGGACATGTTGTCCTTATCTGCCCAACATTCTGTGTCATCAGGCATGGCTGGTCTTATAGCTATCATATACCTTCATGAAAAATAAGCAAAAAGACTGTCTACCTTCAACAACTCATCTCTCCCGCAACCTTGCAGCACCTGCACTTTCCTCCTCGTCCTCTCTTGCAAAAGGGGCTTCACAACCTGCCAAGAGTTAAGTAACATCCCCATTAGCATGCAAGACGGGCTATGCATTGTTGAAAAGAAAAAAGAACAGTTCAAAAATTTCTATCAAGATTCACAAGCCAATGCTAATTGCTATGAACCACCTTTGAAAAAAAACATCAGAAAACACAGCAACATTGATGTTCCTTGATTTCCTCCAAACCAATTTGGAATCCTAATGCAGGGCTAAATCCATGATAGATTTTAAAATAGCAACTAACAAGGGCACAACATTTTATCTAAAGAAATGACATGTCGAGCACATGCATCTGCCACGTGGGTACACATTAGAATACCAGTCTCTCTCTCTTCTTTTTTTTTCTCAGCTATATCTATCTACTGTTCACCTCCAATTTTAATTTTGACATATAAATCTAAATAACTAGGTACGGTTTTTCATATTCTATACTTGCATAATATGAATCATTATTTGATAATGACAAGCACTTCAATATTGCCAATGAACTGCTTGGATGGGTCAGTGTATCTAGTTTTATTGGGTCATTGTAGCTGACAATTAGATTCCATGCTGACATTCCCAAATCCTCCTTTGCTAATTTAAAATCAAGGATATACAGTATACCTGGTTTTCAATTTTGTAAAAGTTGCATGTTTCAGTGATAGACTGTTGGTCTGATGTATGGTGTGTCATAACAGCCATTACGTAAAGGTAACGGTGGCAACCATCACATAACGGCCATCATGGAAAAAAAATGACCTGTAAGAGCTGTTACAGCTCCCTGCAAAGGCCTACCTTGTTGAAATAACTCCTTCAGTTGTTCTACCCCAGAGTTCCGTGCATCTAATTTAATGATATGATATTTATGTTGTGCTATTGTATTTATTTATTCTTTCTCACAGGCATTTAGAGAGGATTTCTTAGAAGACAAGCTGAAGCCTTTCTTCATGTCAAACCCAATGCCTGAGACCATATATAAGTCGTAACATTTTACTTCCAAAGTTTTTTTTTTGGCACCAAGTGTTATGTTATTCTAATTTGGCAGATCTAATTGTTCAATCCATGAAGTGAAAGATGGGGCCTAGAAGATGGAACATGATGATGGTAGGCTTATTACTATATTTTATGCTCCGAACTACTGTGACTAGGTAATCAAATTGCATGTAGGTATCTCTTAATTATGAAATAAGTTTGGTTGTGTGAACATTTTCTGGAATGTGCCTGACTTCTTTTGTCGGGGTTATTATTTACAGCGTTCTATATCAGTACATTCTTAATGATTTTTAAACTTTATTAGATGCTTTAGTTTCTAGGCACTAGAAAAATATGCTCATTACGGCTATTTTTCATGTTTCTTGTATTTGAAGATGCATTTAACATCGGTTTTCTAGATATTTATCATTCTTTATTTATCTATGTAGCTTAGATCATTAGCCCTTCCATTCACAGTATTGGAGTGGACGCTTCCAACTGCACCTCGGCCACTTCAAATGGGCCTTCTAGACAATCATCATTATTCTAGGTGCCCCTGTTTTTTGTCCCAGGGGCACCCAAAATCCCTGTGCTGTATAGGTCGTTCTTAATGAAAGTTCCTCTTTTTGAAAAAAAAAAAAACTATTGTTCGTTCACTTTGATTATCGATTGGTGGTTTCACTGAATTCAAGCCTTGTTTCTGAGCATCTTTGAGCCTATAATCATTTTATAATGCTTCTTCCTTGAATTTGTTTCCTGATTAAAGTCATCTTTGTTCTAGGGTAGCACTACAATTCATACATGAGATACAATGCAAGGCACAAAAGAATTTCGATGCAAGTAGAGACAGATCATTACCAGTCCTTGGTTTTGGAGCTTTTATTGATGAGAGTGCTAAGGTAAGTTTTAAGAGCGAGAAATGTTGAACAATATTCTCATGAATAGGATAGAGTGTTTTTTCAGTGGTACACACAGATGCCAATGTGGCATAGGTGTGTAGTCTGGGCCATTCATCAGGTAGCGCCCTTCAGAATGTTTGCTTGGAATTTCGTGTTATATCGGTAATGGGTTCATTCGTCTCATTAACTTCTCTAACAGTTGTTGATGTTAGTTTGGACTGATTAGCATTTTCATATTACAGATGAGATTTAGCAAATGAACTAGAATTATTGACTGTTGGCGTTTGGCATCTATGAATGTCCTAGTGTGAGAATGAGTTCATGAAGCTGTTTTCAGTTTGGATAGGAATAGTGCTCTGGGTCCAGATGGCCATTGACGTGATTGAAATATCCAGGTCAAAGCTTTTCACCTATGATGATGTTGTGGAGAGAGTTGCTCGGCAACTTGGCTTGGATGATCCAACAAAAATTAGGCTTACTTCTCACAACTGTTACTCTCAACAGCCTAAGCCCCAACCCATTAAGTTCTGGGGTGTAGAACATCTGTCTGACATGCTGGTCCACTACAACCAGTTTGTCCATCACAGTGCCTTCCGCTTGTCTTATTGTTTTGTTCATGCTACTATATCTGAGAAATTATATCCAATAACATGTCATGAATGACTAGAATTTTCCAAGTTCATTTCTTTTGGTGCAGACTTCTGACATCCTGTATTATGAAGTGTTGGACATTCCTTTGCCAGAATTGCAAGGCTTGAAAACTCTGAAAGTTGCTTTCCATCACTCCACTAAAGATGAGGTGAGATACCAAACCATGAGAGTCATCTAATTCTGGATCAAGTACAAACTTAGGTGTCTTTTGCTTTCTTTTCAGGTGGTTATTCACACTACTAGATTGCCCAAACAGAGTACTGTAGGGGATGTAATCAACCTCTATCCAATATTTGACCCAAATCTACTAACTCCTAGTTTTATTAAGAAGGCTAAGACCTTGTTTGGGAGATGCCTAAAGGTGAGTTCATCCCATTTTTGTTAACAGTAATTATGTATTAGAGATCAAGATCTCTAATACATGATGATTTCATGTCAATAGTAATCATGCATTAGAGCACCTCTCCACACTTTCACCTTCCAAATGGCAACTATCCCCATACGGGCCCTATATTTGCCATGCTTAGTGATGTTCCTCCAAAGAACGTTCTCCACATCCATCCAGTCACATGCACCATCCATACACATCATCCTTTGAATGAAGTTTCTCTGGTTTCCTCAGTGGCTTTCTTTGGGATATGAACGAATGGCTTGCATGTCGTGGCCAGGAATGTAAGTGTTCCCACCAAATTAGTATAACCCCATAACTGGTGATTTTTATTTTTTTTTTAAATTTTAAATTTTTTTTTTTAATTTTCTAAATGTTGCCATAACATGTGATAATGTGGACTTATGCATGTGAATGTTTACTTATTTGTTACAAATCTTAATTATTCCAAGTAGCTCAGATGTGAAATTTGGCGGCAAGCACAATGCATATATACATGCAATAGATGTATGATGGGAAACCCTTCCCATGCACCTAGTTGGATTCAGACACATGGGAGGTCCACACCATCTGGACTGTGCGTTTGGACCAGCCCACTCTTCTTGATCTTCCATTGGCTGCTGGGTGCCTACTAACGTTTTCCGTTGGTCCCATGCTTTCAAGCTTGAGGATGATAATTCTCATGGATTATGCATCTATTTCCTTGTGTCTGTGTGCGTCTGTATGTCTTTGCATGTTTGCCACTGTTGGAGATATGCTTCTCTATTATACAGTTTCATATATGAAGCTTGACTTGCAGGCAGAAAGAACGCAGAGGAAGGGGGGAATAATAATGTGCGCGACAGTACTCGTCATCCTCTGCTTCATTATGTTGGTGCTTCTGGTTCTCAAGACGATATTCTTGTGATCCTGTGTAATATCAATCTGAATCCGATCTCGAATGGAGCCTTAGTTTCAGTTGCAAGAATCGCAAAAGCGGATGGCTGTTCTATAAACACATGGAGTTCATATTCACCCTTCCATTGGCCAGTGCGTGTTGTAGCGGGGAAAGCTGATTCGGCGAGTCAGGTTTTGAAAATGTAAACAAGATTCTCGTACAATTATCAACTCCAAAACTAGAAAAACCAATAGCAAGCAGACAGGGATCCTAAGACAACTAATCCAAGGCCAAAGGCCCACAACTAGCAACAAAGCAATTCAAAGAGACTGGACCCTGAGCATGAAGGCAGGCTCAACAAGCTAGCTGAATCAAATCTCATAAGAGCTCTCGGTTTCAGACATTTTTTGGCTCATGCCTAAATGAGCATGTATTGCCTTTTTTGTATATACAGGTACTCATAAGAGCTCTGTGAGGAATCTGCTGAGAATTCTAAAAATACAACTCTTTACATATTTGTAGTGGGATTCCATCGCTATGTTCTTGAATTATTTAGTAGTTTTGCTCGATTAATCTATAGGAAAAAAAAAAGTAGGATGTGGGTTACCTTTTCTTTTCTTCTTTTTTTTTTTTTTCTTTTTTAAAAAAAAAAAAAAACTTTTTGATAAGAAAGATTTTCTCTATTGCTACAGATTGTTGGTGGCCAAGCCTCTAAGCTACGGATTTAATCCGTAGCAAAAGTTTAAAGAGCTACGGTACCAATGGCTACGGTCGTACTGTAGAACTAATATTTAGTTACGAATTTTATCCGTAGCCTTTTAAAATGTAGCGGCGGCCAGTACAACTGTCAGTAAAGGTCCTGACCGCCGGCAAAGCCTTTACCGACTGAGGCTTTACCGGCTGTTAGTTGACCGCGGGCAAAGGATTTTGTGGCGGTTTTTTGGGTCTTTGCCGGCGGTTTTGACCGCCGGTAAAGGCCATTTTTCTTGTAGTGTCTGATACCTGTAACAGGGAATGCGCGCAGTTACCAACCGCTACTCAATGACCCTCAAACGATTGGAAAGTAGATCTCCCAGTCTTTCCTTGTGGCAGGAATTGTGGAGTCTACTGTGATGCATGTGTTTTATCCACTCCGTCCATCCATTTTGCCAGCTTATTTTCGAGCATAAGCTCCAAAATGAAGCAGAGCCAAAGCTCAAGTGGACTGCACTACAGGAAACAAGGTGATTAAATCGTTTGGCATTTTATGCTTGAGACCTTAACTGTTTGTAAATTTTACATTTTAGATAAGACAGAGCGATATATGATGCTCGATACGTAGACATTCAAAAATTGTGTGAAGTCCATAGTGCTTTTCTTGTTCAATCAAGGATTCAAAGCAAGCTTATGGAAAGGGGGAGAGGGACCGCCTACACCTATGGCAGGTGTTTTTTGCCAGCACAGATGGTTTATTTTTTTTTTTCAGATTTGATGGGAGTTGTAACTTACACTTTATATTTAGTTGCATAAAAGATGTGCTTATTGCATGTCTAAGATCTCAGGCCCCTCGTGACCTTCCGCTTGCACAACTTTGTATCAAGGTTTGATTCATCATCCTGAGTTGTTAGTACTTTTGTTGACAACCTAAATATCTAAACATGTTTTTTGACAACTCAAATATCTAAATAGTTTTGTTGATCATATAGTTGTCTTTAGTTGTCTACATACTACATTGCATCTACACATGGGCATTGTGTAGGATTTATTTGTTGTACTGCATCTCATGGCATGTTACTATTGTTCCAAATGGGGATCATCATCATTTAAGACTTATCCAACTATGAACATGTTGTGGTATGATAATTAAGCCAGTTGCCTCATTTACTTGGTCATACATGCCATTGTCCTTCACAAAACAACCCAAAAAATAAAATTTTAAAAAAATCAAGTGAAACCAAATCAATGGCCAGAAAATGAAAGAATTATTAGGTTTTAATGTGTCATGATATCTTCTCATTTTGTACCAGCTACTTTGTTTTTTTTTAGATTCTCACATCTCACTTCTTATGAGATGTAACATAGTTTACAAGGTTAGTTAATCATCACAAAAATAAGGGTCCAGATGTCCTTGGTTGGTGGCGAGCACTCACACCAAACATGTTGAGAATGCATGGTGACTCGTTCCATCAAATCTTGGGTTGCATTGTGCATGTAGCACAACCCAAAAATTTGACAAAGTAAATATCTTGACCATCTAATTTTGGCCATTGAGTTTGGAATGCTGAATTTTTTGTGTTTAAGCATCCGCTTGATGGTCACTAATTGGGGTAGGGGTTGTCGATCATTGTGATTTCATTGCCATACTTGCTTTTGGTTACAATTTTAGAAGTTCAAAGAGCTTGCAATTTCTCTGGGTGGACTTTTAGTTCGACATATGAAATCCCCTTTTGTTTTCATGAAACCATCACAATGCCTGCCTCTCTCTCTCTCTCTCTCTCTCTCTCTCTCTCTCTCTCTCTCTCTCTCAAATAGTCCAGCCCATCTGATCTTCTTAATCAATGAAGCAAATTATTGTAGTATTTCTAATTTGCAATGTTTCTAGACTTGCTAGTTTTACTACCTTGATCTGCTCATGTCAATGAAAACTTGCCTTATCATACAAAAGATATAAAATTAGAATTTGGGTTCAGTGCCTAGTCACTACACCAAAATCCCCATTTAGGAATAGTTTTAAACTGTTCCTAAATGCTGCAGGAACGGTTTAAAACTGTTCCTAGGTGAGGCGTCACAGAAAAACTAGAACGGTTCAAAACCGTTTTGGGTACCGTTTCAAATTTCAGAGATGGAATTTTAGGAACGGTTTTAAACTGTTCTAGTGCTAGAGGTCATATTTTAGGAAGGAATTTTTTATTTCCTAAAGAAACATGCTTATTTCTGAGCTCTCTATGGAGGTGCTTTTCTAAGCACCCTGTTCATCATTCAATAAGAACCGTGTGATTGAGGGCCGACACAAGAACCATCTGATTGGGACTATCGGATGTGCACATTAATATTAGTAGCATGATCATACCATTAGTCAGTGAGCCCGACCATAGAACATGCCAATCTTTACACTAACCATAAAATCACAAGTTCTCAACCACAATAACCACTGAATGTTTTGTAAGATGTTTCTAACAGAATCACACATGAATTCCACATTCAGCATACAACGACATCCATCATGCATAGCTGAATTACTAAATGTAGAAAAGAAATGGTGTGTCTATCACACCGGAGGGTGGGAACTTTCATTCACTAACAACAACTATAGAAGCACTAATAATAAGAAGATGAACCTAGAATTCAAAGAGCAGTCCTTAGAAATCTACTAAGAAACAAGAGCAGTCTTCGATAAACAACAGAATATTGGTTATGTAATGCCGCAAATTCTAGTTCACACCTTTGTTCTATGTTAGGCAGGTAGCCCATTTTATCGTCAGATGAAAAAGGAAGAAATAACAAAAGAAAAATGATGTGGCAAACACCATGCTTCTGTTTCCTCATGCTAGGGATCAATCCCATAGTTCCACTTTTCGACAGTCGCATATGGTTATGCGCGCGCGCGCGCACACACACACACTATAAGCTCATGGTGGATGATCCAAATCGATCATCTACCCATCTCTCAATCTATCTTGGTTGTGGAGGAGCCATGGTTTGAGAGAAAATGGGTGATGGTTCCAATCACTACAAGAAAACTGGCCTTTATGGGCAGTCAAAACCGCCGGCAAAGGCCCAGAAAATTACCGACAAAGCCTTTGCCCGCGGTTTGCTACCAGTCGGTAAAGGCTTTATCAGCAGTCATGTTCCCTTTACTAGCGGTTGTGCAGGCCGTCACTGCATGTGGGATTTACTGGCGATTTTCCTGGCTGCCACTTCATGTGGGATTTACCGACAGTTTGTACTGTAGGTTGTGGTATTTGAATTTTTGGCTCTTAATCCATGTGGGACTGATTTAACTTTACTAACACTTCAATTAGCATTTAGGCTCCTAATTCCATAATGCATATGCAATTGTAAACCTATCTATAATTGTGATTTGGTTTTTTTTTTTTTCCCTATGCCTTACTAGTTAAGCTCTCTTTTCCATTGCCTATGGCAGCTTCATGTTGCCTGTAGTTTCAGATGTACAGGCTCATTAGATTGTAAAATTTTAGTTTATAATAAAAAAAGGAGGAAATGACACAAAATAGATGCCCGACTCACAGTTAGTCCCATTTTATGAGTTCTGCCTCTCCAACTCATAAAATGATGGACCTTATCATTGACCCTTTTGGTCAAGGCCCACCTGACTTTTGGTCAAGGCCCACTTGATTTCACATTCCTCTTAGGAAGTCAATTATGCCTAGTGATTGTTTTCCTAAAAAAAAAATACATGCCTATGTGGCCCTTTCACATGCATCGAGATGCCACGAATAATATTTACAACAATAAATCGAATAGTTTCAAAAATAAATAAATAAATAAATGAAATCCATCAATCTATAGCTC
Source organism: Magnolia sinica (assembly GCF_029962835.1). NCBI lineage: Eukaryota > Viridiplantae > Streptophyta > Magnoliopsida > Magnoliales > Magnoliaceae > Magnolia > Magnolia sinica. The sequence goes on along the minus strand of NC_080573.1, from coordinate 66,833,537 downwards.
CCATTCATCCATGCCTAAAACCTACAAAGCAAAATAGCGAAAATAAATTAATTGGTATCAGAGTCAGAGCTTGGAATTCAACTCAATATTGCATCAAAATACATATTAAAGCAATCGAGAACTTATTTCCAAGAACCGAATGAAGGTTGACAATGATATGCTCTTCTTCACTGGAGAATTTTCCACACCTATGCAGGTCCACGAGCTTCGGGAGTGCTCTCCAACTTCCATGACTATGCTTCTCAATGTAGTCCACAAGCCTTTGATCTTCTTCTGGGGTACATGGACCCTTCTTCACACCATGTTCTTCACAACAAGGAGACCTCCCCATTACAACTATGGCTAGAGAAATCAATGACAACGATGAAAGAAAAAGAGAGAGAAGAAAATCCCTTGATTTCTTTGGCTTTTCTCAAATTGATCTGAGATTAAGAAAAGCACGAATTAAGTTAAGGGACAACTTAAAAACTAGAGCTTGTGTAAGTTGTATAGAGGAAAGAAGTGTCCTAGATATCTTTACTTTTATTCTAATAGAACATACAATTGCCAATGCCAATGAAAATAATAACATTTTAATCAAGAAGTTCCTTGTAATCTTCAGTTTTAGTTTGATACACAATGGAAAATGAACCTGAATTTCCAGGAAATGAAAAGAAGGCTGGAGACCCATGCTTCGAGATGTAAATAGCAAATATGGGTGCAATAGAATGTAAGATTTTTTATTTTTTTTATTTTAAATCAAGAGGTATAAAATATGATGGGAAGTAAAAGGGCAGATGATGGTACAATTCAGATGGATAAAACTGAAATTCCCAACAATTCAATCTACTGATCGCTAGCAAATATCATATGAGAGAGTACAAGTAATGAAAAAGTTTCCAATGTTAGGAACAAGGTTAAATGATTTCATACCATTCCCAATCAATTGATGTACAGACAGGCATAAGAATAAACACTGTTGGTCTGATCTAAATACGTAAAAGGCAAACAATAGCTTTTTTTAAAGGCAAACAGAAATAATGTGTACTTGTCTCTTCAAGTTACTGTTTGGATGAAACATTCTAGAAACAAACCGAACTGTTGTAGGATAAATCCCTAAAACATAATTTACACTTTAGAAGACCATTAATGTCTCTCCTGAGTCCAACCAGAATAATGCTTCTCCTAACTCCCCACTATACCATGTATGGATATGTTATCAGAACCATACACTCAATGGGCCCTGCCATGTATGGTCATAGTTTAGAAATAAATTAAACTGGCTGTTATGCTTGTCCACTGGAGGGTACAATTATAATCACTGTACGCATGGCACATGTATGGTGGGGATCGAAGAAAAAATATCATTTAACCCTATAGTTTAATTAATGAAATTATGTCCGTAGAAGTGCACCGAAACTGACTGCTGTGGGTAACAGTTTTCTCGTGAAAACATTTTATACTTTCTTTTCTAAAATTAATACTTGCGGTAATATTTCAGGCCAAAATAATTTCCATTTTTTTCATCTACATAACAAAGTCAGCAAATGAAATCTTACATTTGTTTTAGATTCTCCAGACCAGTAAATATGTCCCCAATGGAACCAGAGAGGGAATTGTGACTTAGATTCCTGCACTTGGAAAAAAGATCGGTTGGCAAATATGAGCTGGCTACTCATAAACTAGAGAATTAAACACCCTCACTCATTACAAGAACTTACAAATAACGGAGAGATTTCAAGGAAGCTAAGGAGAATGGAATATTCTTTCTCAGCCGATTGAATGTCAGGTTTCTGCATTGCAGGAAGAAAACAAAAATATATCTTGGAATTGAGATTCAAATAAAATAATAATAAAAAAAGATTAAATCCTATATAGGAAAAGGAAGCCATAAAATGTTATAGAAATCTTACATATGGGCTGCACTGGGGGGGCAAAAATAAAGGAATTACACCATGAATGCTATTGTTACTGACGTCCCTATACAAGGGAAGGATATTTGAATTAGTAAAGATAAATGGAACCAGATCAAATAAAAAGCTTTGTTTGTATGTTAAGCTTAACTTTCAAAGTGCATTTAAGTTCATCCAAGTGAAGCTAAGCTCATCCCACGATTAAATCATTTTGTAATAGTCAACACATGAAACATCAAGAAAACCAACACATAAATGCAAGCAACCTAAAGTTGAAAAAAATGTTAACAAAACCACTCAAGTGATTGCAACCTATCAACCACACAAGCTTTTTCTTGTAAATATCTGCTTACCTAGATAGAAACTGAACACAAGGGTATATTTTGATCATAGTCTGGTTAGATGGAATTTCAGTGATTCAAATCCGACATCGAGGCATTTAATACATACACATGGATTATAGAAAATTCAATAAGCAATACCAACTATAGACAATAGCATGCTACTGTTAGTGACATTTATGGGGTGGAATCCTGATTAGACCTGAAATTATTAGAAGAGTCATAAATCTTAACCTACTAGGAACTGTCATGCATCGTAATGTCTTACGACAGAGCAGGTTCTGAGGAGTTACAAGTTGACCCAAACGATGGCATATAACTGATGCGATAAAGATATAAATGATTTAAGATTAATTTAAAGTTTCAAGAACTTACATCCACCTCACTCTTGCTGCCAAGTAGTCCTGATGAAAATGCATCTACATTATAAGAAGGGAAAAAAATTGTGGCTGCACCGATACAGTCTAGTATGAACGGCTGCCTACGTACCCAATGTTCGGAAGATTAGGATCAAGCCACTACGTAGTTCTTAATATTTAAATAAGAACATTTTATGCATAAGCAGAGAAAAAAATCAAAACAAATCATAATAGAAATGTGTACCTTCTATTACGCATAAGAAGATGAAAAGCTGAAATAAATCGCAATATAAATCTTTGTAGATTAGTCAATCAAAACTACTAAATATTTCAAGAACATAGCGACGGAATCCCACTACAAATATGTAAAGAGTTGTATTTCTAATATGAGACATTTCGACATCCATTTCACACAACATGGAAACCACCACAACTTTGTTTTTGTAAAAAAAGACATCAATGTAATCTGTGAGAGAAACTACAGAAAAGATCATAATTGAGACATTTTGATCAATTCACTAAATTCAAAACAACTGCAATTATGATTGTATAAGGCAAATTTTGCACGAACTGCGTAAATTTGAGACAGTTTCTGGATTTTTCCAAGTCGATACGAAAGGAAGTGCTGTAAAACTATAAATAGGAGTCCCTATGATGTTCTTAAGATCTTCCAGGGTTTGAGGAGTGGAGCAAAACATGGAAAAGCCATCGCCAAGTGTTTTTCTTCATTTTCCTTAGTTGTATTGATACTATTCGTAAGAGATTTTAGTTTAATCATGTCTATAAAGGTGAATCTTGTAGCGTGATGGGATGTTTCTTTTACTTTGATTCATGTTTATGTTGAACCTTCTTTGATTCTAGTTTGATTTTAAAGGAATACTTTCAGTTTTTAATGGTTTATTGTGACTTAAATTATAGTAGATTTGCAATAGCTTTAAGTATCTTCTTTTTATGTTTTTGAGATTGTGGGATGGGTAAATCCTGTTGTTAGCCATCATCCCATGGGCATGGTTTGATGATGAAATCCCTTCCAATTATAACAATTCTCCTCCATTGAGAATTAGGTTAAGGAAAGTTCAAATTGATCTTAATTGTATATCTTCCAATTGGATAAGATAGGACTCCAATTCCAATTGTGTGACTTGAATAAAGTAAGAGGACTCCCTGATCTCTACATGTGGATCCTTAGAAACCCTAGTTACCACCTTTGAATTTGTTAGTTTTAATCACTTTAATCACAAACCTAAACTTAGTAAGGAATGAAGAGCATTGAAGACTTGAAGTAAATAAAATGAACCCTAAAAATCTGCCTCCTTCGACTAGTCGAAGATTCCTCAACTCGAACTCTAGCGATAAAATCCTCTAAATTTCCATCATACTTGACCAGTCGAAGGAGACCCTCTACCAGTCGAAGGTGACCCTCGACCAGTTAAAGGTTGTCCTCAACCAGTCTAAGGTTATGTAGATTTTGCGTAAACTATGTAAATTTGATATGGTTTCTGGATTTTTCCAAGTCGGTGCGAAAGGAGGTGCTCTAAAACTATAAATAGGAGTCCCTAAAGTGTTCCTAGGATCTTCTTGGGTTTGAGGAGTGGTGCAAAAGCATGGAGAAGCTGTTGCCATGAGTTTTTCTTCCTTTTCCAAAGTTGTTTTTATGCTTTTCTTAGGAGATTTTAGTTCAATCATGTTTATAGTTGGCTAAACCTCTTAGCTAGGGCTAAAAGGTTAAGCTTGTAGCATGATGGGATGTTTTTTTTTACTTTGATTCAAGTTTATATTGAACCTTCTTTGATTCTAGTTTAATTTTAAAGAAATACTTTCAGTTTTTAATAGTTTATTGTGACTCAAATTACGGTATATCTGCAATAGCTTTGAGTATCTTCATTTCATGTTTTTCAGGTTGTAGGATTGGTAAATCCTATTATTGGTCATCATCTCATGGGCATGGTTTGGTGATGGAATCTCTTCCAATTATCACAATTCTCCTTCATTGAGAATTAGGTCATGGAAAGTTCAAATTGATCTTAATTGTATATCTTCCAATTGGATAAGATAGGACTCCAATTCTAATCATGTGACTTGAATCAAGTAAGAGGGCTCCCTGATCTCTACTAGTGGATCCTTGGAAACCCTAGTTACCACCTTTGAACTTTTTTTTATTTTAATCACTTTAATTACAATTACTCTCTCAATTAATTCAGATTTAGATTCACATCTTCTTCTAGTTCTTACTTCTAGTTACTTTCAGAATACACATGAGATTAGTCCCTATGGATTCGACCTTGGTCTCAACGAGATTATTACTACATCGTGACCCTATACTTAGGGTTGTGAACAAGTTTTTTGCATTGTTGTCGAGGATTAATGGCTGTGTTTTTTTTTTTTTTTTTTTTTTTTAAATTGATTAATTTTAGAAATAGGTTAAGATTAAGATTTATTTACTTTCTATTTTTAGGATTAGGGTTTGTTTTTTATTTTTAGAAACTTTCTAATTATAGGATTATTTATTTATTTTTAGAATCTAACTCATCTTTCTATTTTTGTTTTTAGAAACTTTCTAATTTTAGAATTTCTACTTTTAGAAACTAATTTCTTTTGTGTTGTTTTGCAGGATCTTAAATTAGGAACTTTCAATTTGGTAACTTCTTTCTAATTATCTTCCTTTCTTTTTCTAGAATTTTTATTCCCTCTTTCCCTTTTAGGTTTAAGTTAGAATCTGAAATTGAGGGCTGAGAGTGTTTCATGCCTAAGTGGGTCCGTGACAACACCTGATGTCTCTTGAGCAAAGGAGGATTAGTCGAGGGGTTATCTATCCATCATAGGATTAAACACCACCTGAGATCCTCAAAGTCAATTGAAGTGATGGCTAGCAATCAATTGGTCAATTAATCGGGAAGAAAACCTCAACCTTGGGTTAAGAAAGTCCAGGATGAGAATGAGGTGCATCAAGCACCCCCACCTCATACTTTGCGAGACTATTTACAACTGGCAGGGGTGAGCATGCCCTCATGCATGGTTTTTCCAAAAAATATGGGACATATGGATATTAAGCCAGAGGTAATCCAACTTCTTCCAAAATTCCATGGACTTGAATCTGAAAGTCCATATCCGTACTTGAAAGAGTTCGACGAGATTATAACCACATTATATTTTCCTAACAGGTCTGAGGACACGATCAGACTAAAACTCTTTCCCTTTTCTTTAAAAGAGAGATAAAATGTGGTTGCATTCATTACGTCCCTGATCTATTAGCACATGGAATGACATGATAAGGGAGTTCATAAAGAAATTTTTTCCACATCATAAACCGAACACCCGCAGAAAGTCAATCATGAACTTCGCCCAAAAGGAGGATTAAACATTCTTCCAATGTTGGGAGTGGTTCAAGGATCTTGTCAGTTCATGCCTACAACACGATTTTGAAACGTGGCGCATTAACCATTTTTTCTATGATGGTTTGACATCTTCCATGCACCAATTGGTCGAGACAATGTGTAATGGGGAATTCATGATTAAAAATGTCGATGATGTGTAGGAGTACTTAGACAAACTTGTTGAAAACGCACAATCATGGGACACCTCCCCAAAATCAAGCACCACTTCTAGGTCCACTCAATCAAAGGAGATGAGTGGATTATACCTTTTGAAAGAGGATGATGATATCAATGCTAAAGTGTCTAATCTCATAAGGAAATTCGAGGCCATGGAACTAAAGAAGGATAAGGTTGAGGAAATTGTTTGCAGTGTTTGTGCTTGCAATGTTCACACAACTGAAAATTGTCCAACAATACATTCCTTTCAAGAGGTGCTAAATGCGCAATCTAATGCCGTGAACAATTACCAAAGACCTTTCAAGGGACCTAGCTCTAATACATACAATCCTAGTTGGAGAAATCATCTAACTTCAGTTGGAGGAATGGACAAATTGCTACTCAGGGATTCCTTGATCAAATTCTAAATCAAGGGAAACCTTACGAGGATCCGGTTCTAAAACATATTTAAGACCAAGAGCTACTTAATCAGAATTCGGCACAAGCATCCAGGATATCAGATCAGCATTAGGAATGCTTGCATTGTCTATTCAAAGGATAGAGTTACACTTAACAATTGGGGGAAAAGGGATGCTTCTGGATTAACCTCTCACCAATCTCAAACCACAATATGAGATAAGTGATCTAAGCTCTTCAATTTAGATGGAGCAAGCTAAATCTATCACTACTATAAGGAGTGGAAAGACCATTGACAAAACCATTTCAGTTAGGGCTGAAATGCCTAAGGGCACGGAAGAGGACAACAATGATAGACTTTAACACTGCTCCACAAGAATTAGAACCAAAACTTCAAGACAAGCCGATTACCCCATTTCCCCAACGGTTGATAGCACATAAGCCTCTCTCTAACTCTCATACATTCTAGAGGTGTTGAAACAAGTGAAGGTCAATATTCCTTTACTGGATGTAGTTAAACAAATACTTTCATATAGAAAATTTCTAAAAGACTTATGTATGACTAAAAGATAACAAAATATTCAAAAGAAAATCTTTTTAACTGAAAAGGTGAGTGTCATCCTAAAGCAAGATGTGCCACAAAAATACAAAGATCCTGGTAGCCTAACCATTGCTTATGTAATCGGGAATTAACGTATTGATCATGAACTTCTTGACTTAAGGGTGAGTGTAAATCTAATTCCTTACTTGGTCTACGAACAACTAGGTTTGGGTGAATTGAAACCCACCTGAACCACATTACAATTGAAAAGGCCTAGCTATATGTCTTAGAGGGGGGGGGGGATAGGATTATGTCAAATTTAAAATAATAATAGCGGATAAAATAATAAGAAAGCCAAGAACAAGAAAGATAATAATTCACAATACAGAATATAAAGCAATCACAAAATCTAGTTGTTCTAAGGACAACCTTTCACCATAGAAACCAAGGGTTTGTGGCAAGACAACCCTACTAGAACAATTAGAGAATTAAAAGCTAAAACTGCAAAGGAACAGAAAGGAAATAGCAAGAATTGAAATCTAAACTATTACAACATTCCCCAAAGTGCTTGAAATATAAATATTACAACATTCACATCCACACATACATCCCACAATTTTGAATGATAAATGATATAGAAACTAAGCAAACATTTAAACCACAATACACAAAGAATTATAGTGGTTCGCCTGTATGTTCATCAACTGTTAAACAACAGCCACACAGATTGCAACTCCACTACTAATATCCTCACACAGGGGATATCAGCGTTCACTATGAAAATAGGTTTCACAGGTTCACCTAAAACCTTCACAATTATCTTTCAAAGGGCTTACACAATTCAAAAACCCCACTTTTGAGTTTTCCTAGCTCTCCTCAGATAACCAATAGATTGAGATTTTTCTGGCTTAATCTCAAACAAAAACCAAAATGAAGGAAATTTACAATACAATAAAATATCTGGATTTCTCCTTTTTTAGCAGCCCGGAAGAACCAATCGGAGTAGAAGTTCGAATGTGGAAGTTCAATGTCCAATACTCACTTTGAAATGGTTCTAAGTTCTAATTGATTTTAAATTAAATCCAATTAGGGCTAGCTCTATTTGATTTTGATTCTAAGAAGTGGAATATTCCAATTCCTCTTTCAAATTAGATTGGAATGCAGAAACAAAAATCAAATAAGAAAAAGCTAACAAAAGAGAATATTAAATATGCACAATTAGCTTAAGAATGAACACAGACTTATCTCAGAGTGATGCCTTGATTTTACATGAATTGCCTTGTAAAACTCTGAAATTCGTGTTCTATTTATAGTTGTAGAAATCACATCTACGACTGGTCTTGAGGACACTACGACTGGTTGTAAACTGAACAAATTTTTAAAATTTTAAGCGCGATTAGATAAAATCATTTCACAACTGGTCGTAGGGTGTCCACGATCGGTCATGAGCCCTCCATGACTAGTTGTGAGCATCCTACGACTGGTCATGAGGCACCTGATTTGATCACTATAGTTTGAGTCGAAGGTGCCCGACTGGTCTTAGAACGAGTCGACACTGTTCCTACAACCGGTCGAGCAGTCTCCAGGACCGGTCGTATCTCAACCAAAAAATTCTAAAAAATTACAACAACTTAGGACTGGTTTAGGAATTTCTTGGACTGGTCAAGCTAGAGCTAGGACTAGTCTTAGAACAGACCAAATATCTATGAAATGATTCAATTTGAATTATGTATACAAAATGACCTACCCTAAGGTCAATCTAAGGTCAATCATACTTAGAAAGTGAGGTATGAACATTGAGACTTCATTTTTTTAGATGATAGTTGACCTTTAAAGAATGTGAAGATTGAGATCTTTCTACTTGATGTAACCGTGAGCATGAGATCTTCTAGTGCGTGAATTACACTTCATCTTGCGTTGTACACTAACTTAAGTCTTTGAACAAGATCACTTCTTTCATTGTATCTTGTACTTGCATTTCTTGAAATGGTTTGAAGAAGTTCTTTGCTCTTGACTTGAAGCAAAGTATGTAGAGAGGTGATGTAATGTCTTGCACATATATACCTATGAGCTACACAATACAGAGATTGAGGTTTTGGCACCACAAAATTTGACAACCAAAGGAGCAGGAAACCATAGCACTTACAATCTCACCCTTTGTCAAATTTATGACAAAACACACTCTAATAGAAAATAAGAGAAGCATGAATCATGCACCAGTCATATATAAGAGAACTAGTTACGACCTGGTTAATGAATCGTGCACCAGTTGTCATTAACTAGTACACACACACACACACACACACACACACATATATATATATATATATATCAGAAAAATTAATGCTACTTCCCCAACATCACAATCCATATATCCATTCCAATCAATCCAAACTGCCTGAAATCTTCTCCCCCCTTTTTGTCACAGTATGACAAAGGAAGAAAAAAATATTTGGAAAAGAAGGATTGGCAAGAGAGTAATAAAGGAAATAACTAAGCAAGATAAGAAAGCAATTTAAAAGTGCACATATCAATAATCAGTTCAAATTCCACAAACAGAGGTCAGTCAACTAAACTAAAGTAAAAAAACAAAGTTCACACACCAAAAAAGGTAAAATAATATTAGAGTTAATACAGACTAAAGGATAAAACACTTAATCAGATCCAGATGAAGGAGCAGGTATGGTAGGATCAAGTTGATGAAGGCCCTTGTTTAAGCGCCTAACATACTTGTGCATATATTTAAATTGTAAATCATGGGCCACATTCATATTCTCTACCTTCTCCTCTAGAGCACGAAGACGAGCATCAAAATCAGATGGCTCATAGTCAGGATCATTAGCAGAATCAGATTCAATTTCATCAAAAATATCATCCATATTAATATCATCAGGAAGATCGCCAGCTTCATCTTCATTCTCTGCTTCAGCTCCTCCAACATCAACATTCACTTGGCCAGGAGCTAATTCCAACTTCATCTTGTTAATATTCGAATTGTTAAAAATAAGATGATGAACAAAAGCCTCTCCAACCGGCATAACAACTAACATGTGATTAGCTAACACAGTCATAAGATAGGCAAATGAAATATCACTATGACCTAGATGGAGATGAAACTGAATAACAGAATGATATATCAATGAAGGAAGACAAACTTTAGTACCAGAGATAACAGAATACAAAACCCAAACCATAAACGAAGTTAGTTCAGTTTTGTTACCTGAACGAGGATACAGATTAGAAAAAAAGATTCTATGGAGAACTCTGTATGTGGGTAACAAATACTTTGAGGGGAGCGCATTTCCTTTATGAGTCCATTGCACATTCATATTACATAGATCTCTAGTGAGCATGCGTTTTTCTGATTTCGAGGGTTTATCAGCTAAAGTATGAATACAAATACCCTCATCGTTGACATGTATGTCCATAAGACTCGAAATCAGATGGCGGTCTACTTCAAATGGACCTTCTCTAGCATCAATTTTAAATGATAAATTCTTAGTCAAAAAATCAGAGATACATGCAAACATGGACTGCATAATAGATTGGTATGTAGGCCCACCCCAATGTAAGATGTTAGCCCATCCTACAGCTTAAAGAAGTGGGAGAATACCAAAAGGAGTAATGTGGTCAAGATCAATAGGTCGCTCAACAATGACGTTGCGCAAACGCAAATCCTGCACATATGAGGGATCAACTTCGGGTGACCGAAGATGGTGCCGAGTGATAGGGGTTGATCGAGAAGAAGATGAACCACGAGAAGTTTTCTTTTTCCCTTTAGCATCCATTTGCAATAGAATAATCAAAGAAACAAGTAACTTTAATAGATGTGAAGTAGGGTTTTGATAGATCAGATTTTTCAAGATAAAATCCTAAAATTTCAATGAATGACAAAATAAATTACTCTAAGAGTGAAAATGAAGTAATATTAACTAGAATCTATAAGAAAAATGCAAAAGACGCACTAACCTTGAAGATCTAGGAAGGTGGGTACGACCGGTCGGGCGTCGGCTCGTTGGAGAGGAAATAGAAAATGAGGAAGATGATGTTTTTTCCAAATTTTAAAAGGTTTAGCGCGCTACACGACTAGTCGTGGGTCGTCCTCGACTGGTCGTGCCACGACTGGTCAAGTACATCCACGACTGGTCATGTACCATAAAAAAACATGGATTTTTCATAAAATTTAAAATTTAAATCAATAAATTATCAAATATATATACACTATGATACAAATATCTATGAGTAATCAATTTAAAATGCACATACCAAGATCAAATTTTAATTTATTAAACCTGCTTTTGTCGAGCGGTTTAGTGAAAATGTTAACAAGTTGAGTCTCGGTAGTAATGTACTCCAAAGATATCAGCTTTTCTTCCACTAATTCACAAATGTAATGATATCTAATGTTAATGTGCTTGGTATGTGAATATTGAATTAGATTTTTTGAAATGTTTATAGCACTGGAATTATCACAATATAATATCATTGATTCTTGTGCAATTCCATAATCACTTAACATACGTTTCATCCAAACAAGCTAAGTACATGAATTTCCAGCTGTGATGTATTCAGCCTCAGCAGTAGAGAGTGATATAGAAATTTTCTTCTTACTAAACTAAGAAATCAAACATTTCCAATACAGAAACAACCACCATTGGTTGATTTCCTGTCATCAATATTACCAGTCCAATCAGCATCTGAGTACCAAGCCATTTGAACACTAGTATCATATGGATATCAGAGACCCAATTTAGTATTACTTGCGACATATCGCATAATCCTCTTAACAGCTGTTAAATGTGACTCTTTAGGATTTGACTGATATCTAGCGCAAATACCAACACCTAAAGCAATATTAGGTCTACTAGCAGTTAAATAAAGTAAACTACCAATCATACTACGGTATAATTTAGGATCCACATTTTTACCTATAGAGTCCTTTGAGAGTCTTAAAGTTGTACTCATAGGAATATCAAAATTCTTACATTTCTCAAATCTGAACTTTTTGATTAAGTTCAGAGCATATTTAGTTTGAGGAATAAAAATGCCATCAGATGTTGTTTCACTTGTAATCCTAGGAAATAATTCAATTTCCCAACCATGCTCATTTCAAACTTAGATTTCATTAAATTTGCAAACTCAACAGTCATGTTAGAATAGGTAGATCCATACATAATATCATCAACGTAGATCTGCACTATTAAGATGTGATCATTAAGTTTCTTAACAAAGAGAGTCTTATCTGCACTTCTCATTTAAAAATCATGACTTAGTAAAAACTTAGTCAATTTCTCGTACCATGCCCTGGGAGCTTGTTTTAAACCGTAGAGAGCCTTTTTAAGGCAATAGACATGATTTCAAAACCCATTGGTTATTCAACATATAATTCTTCATGCAGATTACTATTTAAGAAGGCACTCTTCACATCCATTTGATAAATTTTGAATTTTCTAAAGCAAGCAATGGATATAAATAGTTTGATTGACTCAAGATGAGCTGCTAGGGCAAAGGTTTCATCATAATCAATACCCTCTATTTGAGTGTACCCTAGTACAACCAGTCTAGCCTTGTTTCGAATTATATTACCAAGTTTGTCAGACTTATTTTTGAAAATTCACTTAGTTCCTATAACATGTTTATCTTTAAGTCTAGGAACAAGATACCAAACATCATTTCTCACAAATTGGTTAAGCTTTTCTTGCATCGTAACAATCCAGTTTTTGTCAGTAAGAGCTTTTTTTACGTTTGCCGGTTCAATCTAGGATGTAAAGCATAAGTAATTACATATGTCTTCTAGTTGTCTACGAGTGCGTACACCAGTGAGAGGGTTTCCAAGAATTGGAGTGGTTGGATGATCTTTAACAGTCCTCAGTTCAGAGTTAGTTTAATTTGATGAAGTATTTGGTTTGTCAATTAAAATAACTTCATCATTATCTGAACTTGGGGAAGGTGTATTCAAGTGATCGTCTATGACCACATTAATAGATTCTTGAATGACATCGGTCCTTTTGCTCAGTACACGATATGCACGACTGTTTAAAGAATATTCTAAAAAGATCCCTTCATCACTTTCAGTGTCAAACTTTCCCAGATTTTCACGGTCACCTAAAATATAGCACTTGCTACCAAAAACTCGAAAGTATTTGACAGTAGGCTTCTCATCGAACCATAGTTCATAAGCAGATTTATTATTTGACTTACTTGTATAAACTCGATTGATAGTATAGCATGCAGTATTTACAGCTTCAGCCCAAAGATTTTTAGGGAGCTTCATACTATTTAACATTACATTAGTCATTTCTTGAAGCACTCTAATTTTTTTTCAACAATTCCATTTTATTGTGGAGTTTTAGGTGTAGAGAATTCATGTAATATCCCCTGATCGCTACAGAATTTCTCAAAACTACTATTCTCGAACTCAGATCCATGGTCACTACGGATTTTACTGACTTGAGAACCTTTTTCAGTTTGGATCCGTTTGATAATCCTTTTTACTTCATCAAGGGTTTCTGATTTATCCCTTAGGAAGGCTACCCAAGTGAATCTGGTAAAATCATCCACCATTACCAATATGTATTTTTTGCCACCTCGACTCTCCATCCTGGTTGGTCCTACAAGATCCATGGAGAAGTTCGAGAGGTTTAGATGTGGCATTAGAGTCCACCTTTTTGTGAACACTCCTTGTTTGTTTGCCAATCTGGAATTCGCCACATATTTTGTCTACCTTTTGTAATTTAGGTAGACCTCTTATTAGTTCTCTTTTGCTCAATCTATAGAGATTGCGGTAGTGTACATGTCCAAGGCATTTATGCCATAACTCAGTCTCATCGGTAAGGACCATGTAGCACAGTTGATTAGATGAGCTAGAATCACTTACGATGTAGCAGTTTTAATATGTTCTACGACCATTTAATATTACTGAACCATTTTTGTTTAAAATTTCACACCCTAAGTTAGAAAATTCAATGCTATAATTTTTATCACATATTTGAGAAATACTTAACAAGTTATGTTTTAACCTTTCAATGTACAAAATATTATCAAATAAGGGGAGGTTAGAAATTTGGCCAATAATCCTGCAATTGCTGCCATCACCAAATGTGACTGAACCATTAACCATGTCTTTCAGATCGGTAAATAGACCTTTATTACCAGTCGTATACTTTGAACATCTACTGTCTAAGTACCACTTTGAATAGCTTGAAGCTTTGAAAGCCATGTGAGCAACCAAGTAAGTAACCTTCGGAACCCATTTCATAACTTTTTGGGTTTAGGAGTATAGTTGGTCTTTTTGTATTTATAATTGTTGTAGCAATGACCCACTGAGTTAGATTTTAAGAGCTCGTTAAGCAAATCAATTATCTTTTCAGCCAAAGGGTTTTGATTCTGATTTTTATAGTTGATATAATTACTTTTAGGTTTGAAAGATTGAAAGTTTTAACATTTTTAGAAAACTTTTGATTTGAACTATTTCCTTTTGAGTTTGAAGATTATCCTTTCACAAACTTAGGAAAAGATTTCTTCTATTTAGGAAGAACACTTTTATCATAGCCCAGACCAAATCAGTCGCCACATTTTCTTGATTCAGACAAAAGTTTTTCTAACTTCGGATTACCTTGGGTATATCTCCATGTATCCTTTAAACTCAAAAGAGGAGAGACTTCAAGTTTAAGTTTTTCATTTTCAAATTTTAGGTTTTCAATCAGGGAAGTTTTGAACTCTAAATCACATTTTGATTTTTCAAAATAATCTGAAATGTGGGATTTTTCTAAAACAAGTGATTCAAAATTTTCTTTAAGTTTTAAAAACTTTTCTTTGTGAAGTTTTAGTTTTACGGCAATTTTACAACTTTCCTTATATAGGGCATTGTAAGCATCTTGAAGATCTTCTTCATCTTCACAATCACTATTTAGATTTTCTTCACTTGTTGAATCATCGTTATCTAAAAAAGTGAATTTGGCTAGAGTCATAAGAGCTTTAACTTCACTGCCAGAACCGGTTTCAGAATCTTCTGATTCAGAAGAGGCTTCAGAATCAGAGGATTCATCCCAAGTAGCCAACATGCTCTTCTTTTTGGGTTTGTCCTTTTTAGGACACTTGTTTGCTAAATGCCCATATTCTTAGCAGTTGTAACATTGACCATCTTTTAAAGATTTTCAAGTTTTGGTTTTAGATCTTTTTTTATCATTTGATTTTTGAAAGTCAACCCTCTTTTTACTTTTGAAAATCTTGTAAAACTTTTTCGCTAAAAGAGCCATATCATCTTCAGAAATTTCTAAATCAGAATTTTCTTAAGAAATACATTTAGAAGATTTAAGAGTGACAAATTTACCTTTAGGAGCTTTAAAGTTTAACTCATAGGTTTGTAAAGAACCAACTAGTTCTTCTACCCTCATATTGTCCATATCACGAAGTTCCTGGATCGCGGTTACCTTAGAATTGAACCGTTCAGGAAGTGAGCGTAGTATTTTTGCACACACTTTACTTTTGGAGATTTTATCGCCAAGACCCCACATAGAGTTTACAATGTCATTTAATTTTGTATAAAAGTCCATAAACATTTCATTTTCTTCCATATGAATTTCCTCAAATTTGGTTGTGAGGAGTTGGACTTTAGATTTCTTGACAATTGAAGTACTCTCGTGTGTCATTTCTAAAATATCCAAAGCTTGCTTTGTAGTATCATAGGATATAATTCTTTTGAATTCATCCGGTGATAGTGCACAAGTGATTGCATTTAGTGCTTTTGCATTGACACTACTCTCACTTTTCTGAATTATTGTCCAAGTGAAATATGGTGAAACTTTTATTGATTTTGAACCATCGATACCAGTTACTTCAGTGGTAGGGGGTTTCATTCAGTCATTGTGGCTTGCCACACACTCTCATCCATGGATTTAAGGAAAATTCTCATCCTAAGTTTTCAATAGGCATAATTGGAGCCATCAAATGGTGGAGGCCTAATGACTGAAAGGCTATCAAAATTTGACATCTTATAAATAGCTTAGATCGATTAGCTTAGGAAATAAATCTAAATATAAAGAATTAGAACGAGCTATTAGTCTCTGATACCACTTGAAAAAGCCTAGCTATATGTCCTAGGAGGAAGGGGGCATTGAATAGGACTATGCCAAATTTAAAATAATAACAGCAGAATAAAATAATAAGATAACCAAGAACTGAAAGATAATAATTCACAATATAGAATGTAAATCAATCACAAAATTTAGTTGTTCTAAGGATAACCTTTCACCATAAAAACTAAGGGTTTATGGTAGGACAACCTTACTAGAACAATTAGAGAATTAAAAGCTAAAATTGTAAAGGAACAGAAAGGAAATAGCAAGAATTGAAATCTAAACTATTACAACATTCCCCACAATACTTGAAATGTAAATATTACAACATTCACATCCACACATACATCCCATAGTTTTGAATGACAAATGATATAGAAATTAAGTAAACATTCAAACCACAATACACAAAGAATTATAGTGGTACCCCTGTGTGTTTACCAATTGTTAAACAACAACCACACAGATTGTTACTCCACTCCTAATATCCTCACACAGGGGATATTAGCGTTCACTATGAAAATAAGTTTCACAGGTTCACTTAAAACCCTCACAATTATGTCTTTCAAAGGGCTTACACAATGCAAAAACCCCACTTCTGAGTTTTCTTGGCTCTCCTCAGATAACTAATAGATTGAGTGTCACACCCCAAACTCGAAAAACGGGCACACAAAATTCCCGATCACCGAATCAGGTGCCGACAGCCTCCGTAGTGCCCCATTCTCGGCTCCCGGCAATCATATACTAGATTACGATCCTGGGATCCTATAAGGAGGATTTTCAGAATGATTTTTTTTTAAATTGGAGCATAACCACAAGTTTACCCAAATCACAAAGGCAACATCATCACCGCATATCCACTAATATAATCATTTGAATACAGTGCTGAAAGGGAAATACATATGTCAAATCCAAGCTCCATAAGTCAACTACATGCTCCAAGGTCCACGCTGCTGCAACCTAACATCACCTACATGTATCTATCGTGCATAAGCTTATAGAAAGCTTAGAGGGTGGTGTAAGTGTGTGCGCAAGGTAAGCGCCAAGTATACCATAAAGCCCATTGTAATGACCCGAAAAATTTTGTGCCAAGACCCGAGTACTACCTCTATTATTCCTTAGTAGTTAATTGGGGTAATTAGCGCTAAACTTGATTGCTTGTGAAATTTGCATCAATCACTTTAAATTTGATTTGCATGACTCAAAATCTGTAGAATAGTTAACGCTAGGTTACTCTGAAATCTAGGATTCATTCCTAAATCCAATTGCTCTTGGAAATTTTTAGAAGTTCTGGATCGGACCTGGACCGTGCGTCGAAAGTCCGATAGCGATGATCTTAGGCTATAATGGTCACCATGTCGGATTTGGCCATCACCTCAAAAATCAAGTCCAGATGATGGGTTGATTTATCTGAGTCCGTAGTGAAGAGTGTGAGAACGATGAGAAATTAAATAAGATTTTATGAAATCTGAGTAGTGTCGCTTGCGCGACGATTTTAAGCAATCTGACCGTTGGATTCTGACCCAATTTCACC
Source organism: Magnolia sinica (assembly GCF_029962835.1). Lineage (NCBI taxonomy): Eukaryota > Viridiplantae > Streptophyta > Magnoliopsida > Magnoliales > Magnoliaceae > Magnolia > Magnolia sinica. Next base: position 66,815,846 of record NC_080573.1, on the reverse strand, counting down.
CTCTGATCAGGAAAGGTGGCCCAGGCATGTCCTTGTGCTTGTGGACCTGATAGAGTTTCGGTGACCGTTGAATTGAGTGTGGTCTGCCACGACTGATCTGAAGATCCGATCGATACGAAAACTTAGCCTGACCAAGATCCATGGTAAGTGAACTCAAGTCCGACCTCTTGTGGAAAAAGGCCCACCGGAAGTGCTCTATTGGATCGAGAGAAGCCTGTTTTGGTTATAACCTAAGTATACCTTGGCCCTGGGGTTATTTTCATCAATGTTAGGCCTATATATAGACCTTAAAACCCTAACTCTCTTTTCCATACGAATTTCCTAACCCTAGCTAAGAAAGAGAGGAAAAGAGAGAGAAAGTGAGAAAGAAGTTGGTCAATCATCTTAGATTCTTTCCTGTTCTTCTTCATCCTTAAACCTTCACTTTAAAATCGTTATTCCGGTGATTCTAAGTTCTTCCTTGGGTAAGTTAACCTAACCCTAATCTGTGCTAGAGCTTAGAATAGTCTTTGTGTTGTTATAGCTCATTTCTATTCTTTCTTTAGGTTATCTTGTCGCCGTTGACGAAGATATATCGTTTGAATCAATTCGGTGTTCTATTTCTGGTTAAAGGTGCGGACTTTAATTGTATATGTTATGGTTTTCAAGGCTTTCAATGCCAGTGAATGGTTTATTCTTGCTATGGATGAGATTTCACATGCCAAATACTATGTTTATTTTGCGTTCCTGATATGCATGTGTTATATTGAGTTTTGTGTATTCTATGTATATGTATAAAGTACCGTATACGTATAAAATAGGCTCATATGATTGCCATGATTATTTGTCGTGTATTTATGCAAGATGTATGTGTGACAACTCCTTGGCAAAAGGAATTGTCCAAATGCGTGTATTTCAACATACATCATGTATGTTGTATTATATATTCTAAGTGTTTGTATAAATGTCTGAATGATCTAAAGTGTAATATATCAACCTAGTATGGGTGTTGAGAAGCGATTCTTAATTCTCCCATTAGTGTGTATGATTTCCTTCATGCAAGTTACATTCCTTGTTGTTTAACTTCCAGTATTACTTTTGTGTAAATCCATGTTAAGTTGATATTCTTCAAATACTCATATGCTACATGGTTGAAATTGTTGTTCCATTACTGTTCTAAATTCATTATGAATATCTGTTGTAGTGGAATGTGTTTGGGACTATGAATAGTCCAGGAAATCGGTAATCAGCCTTGAGATTGTGGCTGAGGCTACTTTCGTCATAAAGGACATGTTTTGACGAACCCGAGTCGTATTAGATTTGTCGGCAGTGGTTTGGCCACACAGACTGTTTGCGCACTCTATGTCGTTCAACCCAATGTGCGCTCGTGCTAGTCGAGTTCGTCAAGTAACCCAATTGTCCGATGTATGTTCACCATGTATGGAAGCTATTGTTTGAATCTAGGGTACTAAACTTACCAGTGCAAATCCTGTAAATCGTTATACCTTAATCCGCTAAGACTCATGAGCCGGACATGGTGGTATGGGACACCGTGGTCGAGCTGTCGGCCTACGTTGGGGTGATGAGCCTCCCCGTAGTGACCAGTGAGCAACTAAACTCGTGAGCTGATTATGGTGGTATGGGACACTATATTCGTGCTATCGGCCTACATTGATTGGTGACAAGCCCTTTGTAGTGACCTCGAGCATACTTGGATACCGCATTGAGGTGACGAGCCTTAGTGTAGTAACGAAGGTATGAAAGGCGTGCATTGATTGGTGATGAGCCCTTTGCAACGACCTAAAACCATGTGATCGTATGAGATTGTCTAGGACTGACGACCCTAGAATGGATCACTGTTTAGACGTTGATATGAGGAAGGTACCTTAGCTTCCTAATCCTGCTGTATGAAAAGGACTAATAACAACTTGGTAATCATGTTCATGCACCGCATTTGCATGTGCTTTGTAGACGTGGCGCGCTTTGAGGCGATGTCATGCGTAACGTAAGATGAAGACGCTGAGGGTATACGCGTGAGGGCACACATCATTCTACATACATCCTTACATTAACAAGAGTACTAGGGACATGTTTAATTATTCTGCTTTACCATTACTGCTTGATTGAATTGATAACATGTTAACCTTTGCTTTATTGTTCCACTGAGTTGATCACTCACTCCCACGTTCTGGGGCGGTGTTAAACACCCACCAGACTCTGTCTTAGTTGCAGATGTTGATGAGACCTCTGAGGCAGAGCAGGAGATCGAGGATGATGAGGCTACTTTCTCTTTTATGTAGTTTTCAGACGGGGTCTAGTGAGCCTTGTTCTGATGCGCGGGATGCTGAGATTTCTTTTGGGATTAAATGATATAATTTGATACTTGTAATTTTGATAGTAACACTTGTAACACGACCTGGTATGTATATGTATTTCAGGGATTTGCACATGTACACATATATTTCTTTAAGTCTTCCGCTTGCATTTTTCACTTATCCCTGAATTATGTTTGTAGTTTGGCTTAATCTATTTCATGTTTTATTCACTCATACAGACAACATACATCCATCATTCAATATGTTGCATAAGTGATGTTTTGAAACTCGAGAGCTGAGTTATGCTCAACCCCCGAATTTCAGGGCATGACAAGTTAGTATCAGAGCATGAATTAGATTAAACCGGACCTAGGTTATGGTCACACACCGTACGTTGTTGCCACTTTAGTGTATTTGGGTGCAAGTTTACAATAGATTGTGTGTTTGTGTTTTGTTGCTTCTATCGGCGAAAGTTTACTGAAAACGATCGCCGAGATCGAATCTGTGCTCTCTCCTGATCACACACAACGACCCGAAATCTCTTATAGACCATCTATTAATGAGTCTAGATGGTTTATCTTCCCATCTTAACCTTTCAATTGTCATGAAATCTCTGTTTGTATCAGATTTCTACCCGAATGGCCCGATAGGCATCGAACTAAGCAAAGGGGCCGATCGGGGCATTTTCAGTGGGGCCCGGGGGGGACCCACCTCATTTAGAGCATAAGGGACCAGGACGACCTCGCCCAAATGGTGAGGCATCGCTGGACGGTCCAGAGACCGGCGATGTCCTCGCCGGTTCGGCGAGCCCTCGCCGATCAGCTGGGCAAGCCGGCTCAGGCCGACGAGTTTGGGGCCTAGTGTGGCCCACCCCTCCACGGTTTGTTGATTAAAACCCTTTCTAAGCCCTACTTCCTTCACAACTCACCCTCCCTAGCTCTCCTTTCCTCCAAGTTCTTCTCCAAACTCCACCAAATCTCTCCCAAATCTTCTTCTTCTTCCATTTTCATACACACCCACCAACCCATCTCAAAACCTCACCCCTCATTGCTATTTACATCTCCTTTTCTTCTCATTTGGGCTCTTAAATCGTCTTTTGGGATCTCAAGTGTGTGGAAGCTTTACCATTCTTCCTATTTCTCTCTTTCTCTCGTTTCTCATGGCCCTCTTTGAGTTTATCACGGCCATATTTTTCGTCTCTACCCTTCTTTCTTTGATGGGGAAGAAGAGAGCACCGGTGGATGAAGCCAGGCCTAGCCATCCAAATCGTGCACGGAGGCCGAGAGGTGCCACCATGAGCACGACTGCCGCTCGTGAATTCCAGACCAAGCGGGACCTTGATCCTCAAGCTCCCATTGGAAGAACCTTGTTGGCAGAGTTATCTTATGGAGTCTATGAAGGCCATATGGTCCTTTTTGAGGCTCATGTTGATCCACGGCTATATGACGAGTTTCTGTTGTTGGAGCGCCTGGAAGAATCTGGTTGGTGTCCTTTGTTTAAGGGTGAGTATCGCGCGAATGCTAGTACTGTTCGAGCTTTTTATGCCAACATTCGTGATCCTTGCTGGAGCCTCTACAGTTCAAGATTCCTTGTGGTAGCGGTCGGGAGGCCACGGTCAACGTCGCTTTGATATCCCGACTCCTGAATGTGCCACTTGGTGAAGTGCATGTTAGTGAGAAGAATTTGAATAGTATGCGCGAGAGGGATTGTCGCACCCGGTTCTTTTATGGTCGTCTGGTCGAATGGCAGCCGAATAGAAGTCTTCTAGCTACCAACATGACGGACGATTTCCGCTTGCTTCACCACATGTGTACGTTCAATGTATATCCAAGGTGGAGCAACCGCAGCGAGTATACGCGCCTGATAGTAGATTTTCTGTATCAGGTGGGGCAAGGAGCGAAGTTATGTGTGCCGACGTACATCTTGCGCCAGATTATTCTCATCGCTCGTTCGACTAGGAGGACCGAATCGCTTCCATTTGGTCGACTGATTTGTAAGCTTGCACATGAGTTTGGCTATCGGCTTGGGGCAGAGAAGCCGGTTCCTATTCATCACATTAATCTGACGACCCTTAAGCAGATGGAGATTGGTCCTCGTCGACAGGTCTCAAAGAGTGAGGATGAGTCAGAGAGCGATGAGGATGAGAGTTATGCTGAAGGTGGAGCTGAGATTGAAGAAGAAACAGAGCAGGACGAGGAAGAGGTTGAGGCATAGGATATGAGTGAGAGCTCTCCTCTTGTGGCACCAGAGCAGAGCACAGATCAGGCTGTCAGGGATGCCCGTATTGCTCGGCTTGAGGAAGGGCAGGCTGTTCTACACCAGGATATCATGGATCTTCAAGGCCTTGTGAAGCATAAGTTCAAGACGGTGACTCGAACTCTGAAGTCTATCCCGTGTTGCTTGCAGGATAAGGGTGCCCCACCTACATCTCTTGATTCTGATGAGTAGTTGTCGTTGTTGTCATCTTTGGGTTATTATTTCTTTTTGTGTGTAGCCGTTGTTGGCTTTTGTAGTTGGAAGTTGTTTGTAGTTGTTTGTTGTTGTTTGAAGTTTTAGATGTTGTAGTTCACATGCTTTCCTGGTCGTGATTCATGTAATGCTGCACTACTTGTATTGCGACAAATTTTGTTAAATGGAATGCATGTTGTTTATTGTTGAAGTTGTGCTATGATTGCTATGTGGATGGATTATGTGGTCGTAGAATCTTATAGGTTGCATCCTCTGTTGAATGTAGGGTATGCCTCCTAAGAGTTCGAAGACTTTGGCCTGTCTCTCCTTAATTGAGTCGCTTGCTGGGGTTCCTCCCCTGAGCGACAGTCAGACGGATCCACAGTTGGGCCCGTCTCATGCCGGTGTTGGACCGACACCTATGGCTCCTTCAGTCACGCCTTCGGTTCCTGAGCAGAGTCATGCATCTTCGTCTGCTCCGCCTACTGATAAGTTTGAGCAGATGATGCTGTTGATGCAGCAGCAGCAGATTTAGCAGCAGCAGCAGTTCTTGTCTTCCATGACTGGCATCTTTGCTCAATCAGTGGGGGCGACTCCTCCTGCTTCACCTATGCCCCCATCTAGGAGCGCTAGTGCGAGCGGCACTTTTAAACGATTCCAGCGCTTACGATCTCCCACGTTTGCGGGTTCTCATAGACCCGAGGAGGCCGAGTATTAAATCGATCGCATCTCTAAGATGCTGAGACCGCTGCACTGTTCTGAGGTTGAGCAGGTTGAGCTTGCCTCCTTCATGTTTGAGAAGGAGGCCAGTCTATGGTGGGACAGTGTTCTTCGCACTGTCGAGGAAGGATATGAGTGGTCGTGGCAGGCGTTTGAGGCACGCTTCCACGAGAAGTATTTTCCGGTTACGTACCGACATGAGAAGGAGAGTGAGTTCCTTCGCCTCCGCCAGGGAGGGCTGTTGGTGACGGAGTATGAGAACCGGATCACTGAGCTAGGTCAGTATGTTCCTTTGATTCTGGGCGATCAGCGGATGATGATGTGGCATTTTTCTGAGGGATTGAGGCCTGAATCCGATCCAAGATATGTTGTGCTAGCATTTCTTCCTATGCGGAATTGGTGAGTATGTCCTTGCGAGCAGAGCAGGACGGGGATAGGTCGTCCCGTATGCGAGCACCTATGGTTCCCAGACCTGCACCTTTTCTTAGCAAGAGGCCGCGGGCAGATTCTCCTCCTAGGCTTCCAGCATAAGGCCGCGGGCAGATTCATCCCGTATGCGAGCACCTATGGTTCCCATACCACCATAATCGGCTCACGAGTTTAGTTGCTCACTGGTCACTACGGGGAGGCTCGTCACCCCAGCGTAGGCCGACAACTCGAACACGGTGTCCCATACCACCATGTCCGGCTCATGAGTCTCAGCGGATCAAGGTACCATGGTTAATAGGATTTCATTGGTAAATTGGGTACCCTAGATTCAAACAGTATCGTCCATACATGGTGAACATACATCGGACAATCAGGTTACTTGACGAACTCAACTAGCACGAGCGCACGTTGGGTTGAGCGACATAGAGTGCGCAAACACTCCACGTGGCCAAACCACTGCCGACAACTCTAATACGACTCGAGTTCGTCTAATACGTCCTACGTGGTGAAAGCAACCTCAGCCATAATCTTTAGGTTGATTACCGATTTCCTGGACTAATGCATAGTACCACACACATTACACTACAACAGAGATTCATATTGAATGTAGAACAGTAATGGAGCAACAACTCAAATCATGTGGTACTCAAGCATTTAAAGAATATCAACTTAACATGGAATGAAAGCATAAGTAATGCTTGAACTTAAACAACAAGGAATGTAACTTACATGAAGGAAATCATACACACTAGTGGGAGAGTTGAGAATCGCTTCTCAACGCCCATACTAGGTTGATATATCACACTTTAGATCATTCAGACATTTCTATAAACACTTAGAATACATAATACAACATACATGACGTATGTTGAAATACACACCTTTGGACAATTCCTTTTGCCAAGGAGTTGCCGCACATACCATTAGCATAAGTACACGACAAATAATCATGGCAATCACATGTTCATAATTTATATGCATATGGTACTTTATACATATACATAGAATACACAAATCTCAATATAACACATGCATATCAGGAACGCAACATAAACATAACATTTAGCATGTGAAATCTCATTCATAGCAAGAATAAACCATTCACTGGCATTGCAAGCCTTGAAAACCATAACCTATACACTTAAATTTCGCACCTTAAGCCAGAAAAGAACACCGAACTGATTTCAGACGATATGTCTTCGTCAATGACAACAGAATAACCTAAAGCAAGAATAGAAATGAGATACAACAACACCAAGACTATTCTAAGCTCTAACACAGATTAGGGTTAGCTTAACTTACCCAAAGATGAATTCAGAATCGCCGGAATAACGATTCAAAGGCGAAGATTTAAGGATGAAGAAGAACAGGAAAGAATCTAAGATGATTCACCAACTCTTCTCTCACTTTCTCTCTCTTTTCCTTTCTCTTTCTTAGGTAGGGTTAGGAAATTCGTATGGAAAAGAGAGCTAGGGTTTAAGGACTATAAATAGGCCTAATATTGATGAAAATAACCCCAGGGCCAAGGTATACTTAGGGTATAACCAAAACCAGCCTCTCTCGATCCAACGAAGCACTTCCGGTGGGCCAATTACCACGAAAGGTCGGGCTTAAGCTCTTTGACCATGGATCTAGGTCAAGCTGAGTTTTCGTACTGACTGGATCTTCAGATCAGCCATGGCGGACTACACTCAATTCAACGGTCACTGAATCTCGATCAGGTCCACAAGCACAAGGACATGCCTGGGCCACCTTCCTTGATCAGAGGGTGAAATTGGGTCAGAATCCAACGATCAGATTGACACGACTCAGATTTCATAAAATCTTAATTAATTTTCAACCGTTCTCACACTCTTCACTCTGAATTCAATCAAATCGACCCAGAACATCGCATGGACTTGATTTTTGAGGTGATGGTTAAGTCCAACATGGTGACCGCAACAGCCTACGATCATCACTATCAGATTTTCGACGCGCGGTCCAGGTCCGATCCAGAACTTCTAAAAATTCCCAAGAACAACTGGATTTAGCGATGGATCCCAGATTTCAGAGTAACATAGGGCTAACTAATCTACAAGTTTTGAGTCATGCAGATACAATTTAAAGTGATTGATGCAAATTTCACAAGTAATCGAGTATAGCGCTAATTAACCCAAAAGCTACTAAGGAAAGATTAGCATAAAATTTTCAAGGTCATTACAATCTACCCCCCTTAGAGAAAATTTCGTCCTCGAAATTCATACCTTCTCATATTCCTCAAGGATCTGAGGGTAGGTTTTCCTGACCTCAGCTTCAGATTCCCAAGTAGCCTCTTCCACACTATGATGCGTCCATAGCACCTTCACAAGAGGGATAACCTTGCTACGCAATACCTGCTCCTTCCTGTCGAGAATACGCGTCGGTCGCAGTACATAAGTGGCATCCTCACTCAACTGCACCTGCTCCCAACTGATAATATGCGAAGGATCAATAACGTACTTCTTCAGCATTGAAATATGAAATACGTTATGCATGCCCACAAGAGGTGTGGGTAAAGCAAGGCGGTATGCTACCACTCCCACTCGATCTAAAACTTGAAATGGACCAATAAATCTCGGCCTCAACTTCCCCTTCTTACCGAACCGCAGAACTCCCTTCATAGGAGAGACCTTCAGAAATAAATGGTCTCCAACCTCAAACTCAAGCGGTCGACGCCTCGTATCAGCATAACTCTTCTGCCTACTTTGGGCTGTCAGGAGTCGACGTCGAATGATGTCAACTTTTTCTGAAGTCACCTGCACCAATTCCGGGCCAAGCAAACTACGCTCTCCAACTTTTGCCCAACAATGCGGTGCTCTGCACGGGCGACCATACAACGCCTCATAGGGAGCCATGCCAATACTCGCCTGGAAACTATTATTATACACAAACTCTGCATACTAAAGACAATCATCCCAACTGTCCTTGAAATCCAAAACACAAGCTCGCAACATGTCTTCCAGGACCTGATTCACACGCTCCGTCTGCCCATCTGTTTGCGGATGAAACGCGGTGCTGAACTTCAGTTTCACACCCATCGCTTCCTGAATACGAGTCCAAAAAATAGATGTGAAACGCGTGTCTCTATCAGACACAATCTCGAGGGGAACTCCATGCGGACATACTATCTCCTTGATATATAGCCTAGCTAACTCGTCTACAGAGTTTGTGACTCTGATAGGAAAGAAATGAACCGACTTCGTCAATCGGTCGACGATCACCCAAATAAAGTCATATCCCTTCCTCGTTCTTGGCAACCTAGAGATAAAATCCATGGAGATGAAGTCCCACTTCCATTCTGCTATGGGCATGGGCTGCAGTAACCCAGGAGGTCGGCGATGCTTTGCCTTGACCTGCTGGCACGTGAGACAACGAGAAACAAACTCAGCAATCTGGACCTTTATATTGTCCCACCAATATGATCTCCTCATATCATGATACATCTTCGTGCTACCCGGGATGCATTGCAAGCTTAGAACTATGGGCTAACTCGAGAACCTCTCATCTAAAGTCAGGGATGTCAGGAACACATAACCGGCGATGAAATCGTAGGCCCCCATCAAAACTAACACTCTAGTCGGAGTTCTCATGTGTACCAACCGGCTCTCTCATCTTCACCAAAAGCTCATCATCTGCCTGAGCTGCAACGATTTTCTCGTCGATAAGGGGCTATACACAAATGTGTGCGATAACCTCATACGGCTCAACCACTGCAAGCTTCTGCTTAAAATCTTGCACGAACACCAACATATCCCACTCTGCTATCATCAGCGGAGCCGCAAACTCAATAGCCTTCTTGTGACTCAACGCATCTGCCACAATGTTCGCCTTGCCCGGATGGTAAGAAACATCAAACTTAAAGTCCTTCAATGTTTCCATCCATCGGCACTACCTCATATTCAAGTCACGCTGCGTGAAAATATACTTAAGGCTCTCGTGGTCACAAAAGATCTCGAACTCCTCACCATAGAGATAATGTCTCCAAAGCTTTAATGCGAAAATGACAGCTGCTAACTCCAGGTTGTGCGTAGGGTAATTCTCTTCGTGTTTCCTCAACTGACGTGAAGCATAAGCAATCACCCTGTCCTTCTGCATAAGGACACAACCCAGACCAATGCGAGAGGCGTCAGTATAAATAATATACTTAACCCCTTGCTCTGACAATACTAGCATAGGGGCGGACGTCAACTTGTCCTTCAGCTCCTAAATAGCTAACTCCGCCTTCTCATTCCAAGCAAACTTCAAATCCTTCCGTGTCAACTACGACAACGGTCTGGCAATCTTTGAGAAGTCTTGAATGAAGCATCGATAATAGCCTGCAAGACCCACAAAACTCCTTACCTCAGTAACTGAACTAGGCTGTTTCCAGTCCTGCACTGCAACTTCCTTGGCAAGATCGACAGCTATCCCTTCCTTAGACACCACATGTCCCAGGAACTTGACTTCCTCTTTCCAGAAATCACACTTCTTAAACTGCGCAAAAAGCTGATTCTTCCTGAGAGTATCCAAAATCGCTCTTAAGTACTCCTTGTGTTCTTCCCGGCTCGCAGAATAAATCAAGATGTCATCGATAAAGACAATGACGAATCAGAACAGGAATGGCCGAAACACCCTGTTCATCAGATCCATGAACACTGCATGTGCGTTCGTAAGACCGAACGACATCACAAGGTACTCATAGTGACCGAAGCTAGTCCTGAAAGCAGTCTTCTGCACGTCCCCATCCTTAATGCACAACTGATGATACCCTGACTGCAAATTAACCTTCAAAAAGTACCGTGCCTCCTTCAATTGATCAAACAGATCATCAACCCTAGGCAAAGGGTACTTATTCTTAACAGCACAACTCCAAAGATAAACAACATGCATTCCATTACACAAAATCGTCGCAATACAAGTAGTGCAGCATTACATGAATCACGACAGGAAAAGCATGAAAACCACAACATCTAACACTTTAAACAACCACAAACAACTACAAACAACTCCAACTACAAAGCCAACAATGGGTACACACAGAAAGAAATAACAAATAAAGTAAATGACGGCTACAACGACAGCTACTCGTCGAAATCAGGAGATGGAGGCGGGGCACACTTATCCTGCAAACAACACAGGATAGACTTCAGAGTTCGAGTCACCTTCTTAAACTTATGCTTCACAAGGCCTCGAAGATCCATGATATCCTGGTGTAGAACAACCTGCCCTTCTTCAAGCCGAGCAATACGGGCATCTCTAACAGTCTGATCTGCACTCTGCTCTGGTGCTACAGGAGGAGAGCTCTAACTCGTATCCTGTGCCTCTACCTCTTCCTCGTCCTGCTCTGTTTCTTCCTCGATCTCTGCACCACCTTCAGCATAACTGTCTTTATCATCGCTCTCTGACTCATCCTCACTCTTTGAGGCTTGTCGACCAGAACCAATCTACATCTGCTTAAGGGTCGTCAGGCTAATATAACGAACATGAATCGGCTTCTCTGCTCTAAGCCTATAGCCAAACTCATGAGCAAGCTTACAAATGAGGCGGTCAAAAGGAAGCGATTCGGTCCTCCTAGTCGAACGAGCGATGACAATAATCTGACGTAAAATGTATGTCGGCACACACAACTTCCCTTCTTGCCCCACCTGATGCAGAAAATCTACCATCAGGCGCGTACACTATCTGCAGTTGCTCCACCTTGGGTATACATTGAACGTACACATGTGGTGAAACAAATGGAAGTCATCCATCATGTTGGTAGCCAGAAGATTCCTATTAGGCTGCCATTCAACTAGACGACCACACAAGGATCGGGTGCAATGATCCCTCTCACGCATACTGTTCAAATTCTTCTCACTGGCATGCACCTCACCAAGTGGCACATTCAAGAGTCGGGATATCAAAGCGACATTGTCCGTAGCTTCCCAACCACTACCACAAGGAATCTTGAACTGCAGAGGCTCTAACCAAGGATCACGAATATTGGCATAAAAAGCTCGAACAGTACTTGCATTCGCGCGATACTCGCCCGCAAACAAGGGACACCAACCAGCCCCTTCCAGGCGCTCCAACAACAGAAACTCGCCATATAGGCGCAGATCAACATGAGCCTAAAAAAGGACTCTACGGCCTTCATAGACTCCATGCGATAGCTCCACCAACAAGGTTCTACCAATGGGAGCTCGAGGATCGAAGTCCCGCTTGGTCTGGAATTCACGAGTGGCGGACGTACTCACAGCGGCACCTCTCAGCCTCCGTGCACGGGTTGGGCGGCTAGGCTCGGCTTCATCCACGGGCGCTCTCTTCTTCCCCATCAATGAAAGAAGGGTAGAAATGGAAAAGATGGCGGTGATAAACTCAAAGAGGGCCATAAGAAATGAGAGAAAGAGAGAAATAGGAAGATGGGAAACTTCCACACTCTTGAGATCCCAAAAGAGGATGTGAGAGCTCAAATGAGAAGGAAATGGAGTGAAATCAGCAATGGGGGTGAGGGTTTTGAGATGGGGTGATGGGGTTTGCACGAAAATGAAAGAAGAAGAAGATTTGGAAGAGTTTGGAGAAGGATTTCGAGAAAAGGAGAGCTTGGGAGGGAGAGTTATGAAGGAAGTAGGGTTTAGAAGGAGTTTAAACCAACGAATCATGGAGGGGTGGGCCACACTAGGCTAAACAGACATCGGCCCGAGCCGGCCCGCTGATCGGCGAGGCCTCGCCGAGCCGGCGATGGCATCGCCGGTCTCTGGACCATCCGACGATGCCTCGCCATTTGGGCGAGGTCCTCCTGGTCCCCCATACTCAAAATGATGTGGGTCCCCCCCTGGGCCCCACTGGAAATGCCCCGATCAGCTCCTTGCATAATTCGACGCCTACCGGCCATTTGGGTAGAAATCTGATTCAAATAGAGATTTCTTGAAGATTGAAGGGTTGAAATAGGATGATAAACCATCTAGACTCATTAATAGATGATCTAGGAAAGGTTTTGGGTCACTGTGTGTGATTAGGAGAGAGCACAGACTCGATCTCGGCGAATGTTTTCAGTAAACTTTCGCCGATAGAAGCTACGGAATACAAACACACAATCTATGATAAACTTGCACCCAAATACACTAAAGTGGCGACAGCGTGCGATGTGTGACCATAACCCAGGTCCGGTTTAATCCAGATCATGCTTTGATACCAACTTGTAATGCCCTGAAATTTGGGAGTCGAGCATAACTCAGCTCGCGAGTTCCAAAACATCACTTATGCAACATATTTAATGATGGATGTATGTTGTCTGTATTAGTGCATAAAACATGGAATAGATTAAGCCAAAGCATAGATATAATTCAGGGATAAGTGGAGAAAGCAAGCGAAAGACTTATAGAATCATATGTGTACATGTGCAAATCCCTGAAGTACATATACATACCAGGTCGTATTTCAAGTGTTACTATCAAAATTACAAGTATCAAATTACATCATTTATTTCCCAAAAGAAATCCCAGCATCCCGCGCATCAGAACGAGGCTCACTGGAACCCGTCTGAAAACTGCATAAAAGAGAAAGCAGCCTCATCATCATCCATCTCCCGCTTTGCCTCAGAGGTCGCGTCAACATCTGCGACATCAGCAGCTAAGACAGAGTCTGGTGGGTGTTTAACACCGCCCCAGAATGTGGGAGTGAGTGATCAACTCAGTGGAACAATAAAGTAAAGGTTAACATGTTATCAGTTCAATCAAGCAGTAATGATAAAGCAGAACAGTTAAACATGTCCTAAGTACTCTTGTTAATGCAAGGATGCATGCAGAATGATGCGTGCCCACACACGTACACCCTCAGCATCTTCATCTTACGTTATGCATGACACCACCTCAAAGTGCGCCACGTCTACAAAGCACATGCAAATGCGGTGCATGAATATGATTACCAAGTTGTTATTAGTCCTTTTCATACAGCAGGATTGGGAAGCTAAGATACCTTCCTCATATCACCATTCAAACAGTGATCCATTCTAGGGTCGTCAGCCCTAGGCAATCTCATACGATCATGTGGTTTGAGGTCGTTGCAAAGGGCTCGTCACCAATCAATGCATGCCTATCATACCTTCGTTACTACACTAAGGCTCGTCACCTCAATGCGGTATCTGGGTATGCTCGATGTCACTACAAAGGGCTCGTCACCAATCAATGTAGGCCGACAGCACGAATATAGTGCCCCATACCACCATAATCGGCTCACGAGTTTAGTTGCTCACTGGTCACTACGGGGAGGCTCGTCACCCCAACGTAGGCCGACAGCTCGACCACGGTGTCCCATACCACCATGTCTGGCTCGTGGGTCTTAGCGGATCAAGGTACCATGGTTAGTAGGATTTCATTGGCAAGTTGGGTACCTTAGATTCAAATAGTAGTGTCCATACATGATGAACATACATCGAACAATCGGGTTACTTGACGAACTCGACTAGCACGAGCGCACGTTGGGTTGAGCGATATAGAGTGCGCAAACACTCTGTGTGGCCAAACCACTGCCAACAACTCTAATACGACTTGGGTTTGTCTAATATGTCCTACGTGGCGAAAGCAACCTCAGCCACGATCTTTAGGTCGATTACCGATTTCCTGGACTAATGCATAGTCCCACACACATTACACTACAACAGAGATTCGTATTGAATGTAGAACAGTAATGGAGCAACAACTCAAATCATGTGGTACTTAAGCATTTAAAGAATATTAACTTAACATGGAATGAAAGCATAAGTAATGCTTGAACTTAAACAACAAGGAATGTAACTTACATGATGGAAATCATACACACTAGTGGGAGAGTTGAGAATCACTTCTCAACACCCATACTAGGTTGATATATCACACTTTAGATCATTCAGACATTTCTGCAAACACTTAGAATACATAATACGACATACATGACGTATGTTGAAATATACACCTTTGGACAATTCCTTTTGCCAAGGAGTTGTCGCACATACCATTAGCATAAGTACACGACAAATAATCATGGCAATCACATGTTTATAATTTATACGCATACGGTACTTCATACATACACATAGAATACACAAATCTCAATATAACACATGCATATCAGGAACGCAACATAAACATAACATTTGGCATGTGAAATCTCATCCATAGCAAGAATAAACCATTCACTGGCATTGAAAGCCTTGAAAACCATAACCTATACACTCAAAGTCCGCACCTTAAGCCAAAAAAGAACACCGAACTGATTTCAGACGATATGTCTTCGTCAACGGCGACAGAATAACCTAAAGCAAGAATAGAAATGAGATACAACAACACCAAGACTATTCTAAGCTCTAACACAGATTAGGGTTAGCTTAACTTACCCAAAGATGAACTCAGAATCGCCGGAATAACGATTCAAAGGCGAAGATTTAAGGATGAAGAAGAACACGAAAGAATCTAAGATAATTCACCAACTCCTCTCTCACTTTCTCTCTCTATTCCTTTCTCTTTCTTAGGTAAGGTTAGGAAATTCGTATGGAAAAGAGAGCTAGGGTTTAAGGACTATAAATAGGCCTAATATTGATGAAAATAAACCCCAGGGCCAAGGTATACTTAGGGTATAACCAAAACCAGCGTCTCTCGATCCAACGAAGCACTTCCGGTGGGCCAATTACCACGAAAGGTCGGACTTAAGCTCTTTGACCATGGATCTTGGTCAAGCTGAGTTTTTGTACCGACCGGATCTTCAGATCAACCATGGCGGACCACACTCAATTCAACGGTCACTGAATCTCGATCAGGTCCACAAGCATAAGGACATGCCTGGGTCACCTTCCCTGATTAGAGGGTGAAATTGGGTCAGAATCCAACGGTCAGATTGCTTAAAATCATCGCGTAAGTGACACGACTCAGATTTCATAAAATCTTAATTAATTTCCAACCGTTCTCACACTCTTCACTCCGAACTCAATCAAATCGACCCAGAACATCACATGGACTTGATTTTTGAGGTGATGGTCAAGTCCAACATGGTGACTGCAACAGCCTAAGATCATCGCTATCGGATTTTCGACGCGCGATCCAGGTCCGATCCAGAACTTCTAAAAATTTCTAAGAACAACTGGATTTAGCGATGGATCCCAGATTTTAGAGTAACATAGCGCTAACTAATCTACAAGTTTTGAGTCATGCAGATACAATTTAAAGTGATTGATGCAAATTTCACAAGCAATCAAATATAGTGCTAATTACCCCAAAAGCTACTAAGGAAAGATTAGCACAAAATTTTCAGGGTCATTACATGCATGAGTCAAACTATCCAGTCATGCAACAATCCTGCACGTACGGCACGATAATGTGGGTACTCCATCTCATAAGGAGTCCCATAAATATTTTGCCCAATAGCATATGCTATGATCAAACATTCCTCATATCAAGCATACATATGATGCATATGGGCATGAATCATGGAGCTATACTAAGCATGTAATATGGTGATGAACTATCCTTCCAACGAGGATGGGCCTGAACGGCCAACACATAACAAGTATGGGCCTATCAATGGGCCCTAGGGAGAGTTATAATGTGAACATTTAACCAACATTAATCTTACAATGTGGACGTCAAACCAATATTCCTCCCAAGGCATGGCCCGCCATAAAACATCATTGTATATACCACGGTAAAATTACAAATGGCAATGGTCCTATATACATCTCATTGGGCCTCGACCCATTGGCCTCAGATACATCAAATGGGCCACATCAATGGGCCTTATGTATATTGTAATGGGCCATATCCCATGGGCCTTTGAATACATCACAATGGGCCTCAACCCACGGCCTCTAATACATCACAATGGGCCTCAACCCATGGGCCCCAAATACACTACATCGGGCCTGATCAAATGGGTCGTATCAATGGGCCGAATCAAATGGGCCGAAACAAATGGGCTTCATGTATATCAATCAAGCCCACCCTTATGTATTTTTGAGATCCAATCTATTCATAAGTTAACATAGAGGTAGATGAAGTAAGAGCAAAAACATCAACTTGATCGGAACTACCGCGGCCCTTGAGAAGTTTTGAACGGGCGATATCACTGTCCCTACTATTTTTAATGGTGGGGTATGCTTGAACTATAGATCTGACTCATCATTTTGCCCATGCCGTAAAATAACAATTTAAAGTGGTTGGATGGTTTTGATACAACATGTGCATCATGGTGGGTCCCATAGGGATGGACAACATGGATAAATCACATGCCTCATGGTGAGGTCCCCTAGTTGTCCAGCAGTCCAACTAAAGTGGCTGGACGACATGGACAAAACACATAGGCAAGGTGGGGTTCCACTGTCCAGGGGTGGACGGTGTAAATAAAACACATACATCAATGTAGGCTCCACCATCCACGGCTGTGGACAGTTGAATAAAACACATAATTCATGGTGGGTTCCACGTGGGGCCCTCCACAATGTTTATTTGCAATCCAACCCATTAATAGGGTCATACGGGCCTGGATGAAATGGAGAAACAAATTTCTTATTAATCCAAGACTTCTATAGTACCCAAATAGGGTATCAATGACTGACGTTCAATCCCGTTATTTCCAATGATGTGGGCTACCTGAGCCACGTATATGGTTGATTTTTGGTGGGGGCCACTGCCCTGAGGGGCCCCACAAAATAGATGGCGTGGCTGTTCAACACACATCACGGTGGGGACCACGTATGGGACCCATCTGGCTGCAGTCCACGTGCAGCAGGTGCTGCCTGACCGCCTCTGGCAGCAGCAGCGACCTGCTGCATATTAATTTTTTTAAGACCTATTTTTCTGAGGTTTTTCATAGGTGGGGCCCATATCAACAAAATCCAACCCACCCATTGGTTTTTACTATTCAATAGAGACCAAACGAGCCCAATATTGGGCGTGTTTCAGGGTACAGAAATGGAAGGGTGGTTTTTAACGATAAAGAAACTGTTTTCGATACTACGACCCACCAGATAATCGGATTGCTCACATTTTTCGACTCAACGCCTAAAATGATCCGCTGAATGGGATGGGCGACATGGATTAAATACATATATCAAGGTGGGGCCTGCATGAGCGGCCCACCTAAAACCCTTTTTTTCATTTTTGTTGTTGTCGTTAGTACGCCCACTGTCAGCTCACAATTCACTTATTACCAATGTTCAGCATCCCTACATGCTGGACAGTTGCATATAAGACATGTTTAAGGTGGGCCCCACCCACATACATGCTATCAGGGTGGGCCACCAAATGGTTGGATGGTGTACATGAGACCCACATCAAGGTGAGGTCCCTTTGATGAACGGTTTGGACGTCTTACAACTCATTAAGTGGGCCACACAATCATATCATCACACAAAAAATAAATGAAAAAGAGAGGGAGAGAGAGAGACACACACGTGTGATGGAGGGACCCCAACATTATGGGCTCTCCCTTGCATTCAATCATACATCAAGTGGGTCCCAATACATGTGGGTCCACTAAATCAAAGATCAACAGTGGAGATTCCTTCTCCACCAAAATGGAAGGTCTAGATGACCTTTATCCATGCAAAGAAAATAAACATCATGATTGGGACCATGGAGAATGGCCCCATCATGGAATGATCATGAGAATTAAGGTGGGCCATCGGCCACACTTAGGGTTCAAAGTGAGATCCATACCATCAATCGTTAGGCCTCACTTGGCCCATCATCAAAACATGAAAAATCTAGCCTATAAAGCACCCACCGTTCGATCTTCTTAGTCCGATGGAAAGTTGAGCTCCTTGTGATTCGCTTTGACGAAAGATGATGTGGTTTGAATGGCTAGGATGAAGGATTTGGGATGGGAAAATGAGCCACACACATGCACTTTCTCTCCTTGAAAATGTTGGACGTGAGCTCATTTGGGTGCTTGGAAAATGTGAAGAGAAAGAGAGAGAGAGAGAGGGTGCTTGTAAGAGAAGTGATGGGTGATGGAGTGCTGGATATGAGGTGATAGTGTACTTAACATGTGTGGGTGTGTAAGAGAGAAGGTGAGAAAGAGTTGACTTTGAGGTTGCTTGACTTGAGGAGAAAGAAAGCTTTGATTGATTGATTGATGGGACATGTTGTAAAGATTCTCTTGGGATTGCAAACACGCGGTATTTTCTTCGAAATAAACGCTGGCCCACATCTCCCTGCCAGGGTATCGGATCTGTATGTAAGATGCAGCATTGGAACCGTGGCGACGGTGCGGTCGCAATGATACAAGTCTTAGATTAAACCGACTCAGATCTACGGGTTATAACTTAGGGTCATGCGCAAACGTCAATTATACGTTACAGGTTGTCGAAATTTGACGGGAAGGATAGCGGGAGTCGACAGAACAGTACGGACTAGGATACATGTCTTACAGCTCTCCCCACCTAATAAAAATTTCATCCTCAAAATTTAAAACACAACACAACTAATACAGAGTTCATACGGGAGGGAAATCTCATCGCTATAGATATAATCATCAAACACCTAAGAGATGGGGACAACGCCCATGAATATCAGTCTCTTACTCCCAAGACGCCTCGTCAACAATATGATGATCACATTAAACATTAGATCCTAGAACAAAAACGATCGAAACTTTGCAGTCTCACAATCCCAACGGTAGGGAGCTATATCAGAAAATTTCTAAGTTATTCGAACTCGGGGATCTATTCATTCTAAGTTCTCAACAATCATAGAGTGAAGGGTAGCTATCAGCAGATATGTGATGTTATCTTTAGGTATTCCCAAGTTATGCTCTGATACCAACTTCTGTCATGCCCCAAACTCGAAAAACAGGCTCATAAAATTCCTGATCGTAGAATCCGGTACCGACAGCCTCCTTAGTGCCCCATTCTCGGCTCTCAGCAATCATATGCCAGATTCTGATCCTGGGATCCTATAAGGAGGATTTTCAGAATGATTTTTTTTTATAATGAAGCATAACCACAAGTTTACCCAAATCACAAAGGCAACATCATCATCACATATCCACTAATATAATCATTTGAATACAATGCTGAAAGGAAAATACATATGTCAAATCCAAGCTCCATAAGTCAGCTCCAAGCTCCAAGCTCCACACTGCTGCAACCTAACATCACCTGCACGCATCTATCATGCATAAGCTTATAGAAAGCTTAGAAGGTGGTGTAAGGGTGAGCGCAAGGCAATCACCAAGTTTACCATAAAGCCCATAAATCATATATCATCGAAATAAGTGAAAATACTGACAAGATCATGAATCATACGATATCAGAGTAAGCGGAAATATACTGGTAGGTCCATGAATCATACAATAACAGAATACAGAATACGGATTGGCTATGCAAATCTAGAAGCCAAATATTAGATGTCGATGATGCAATGCAATATGCAAATCCTGCTAAGTCCGTCTAGGCCATATAAGTGTAAAAACATAGTAACCCAAAATACTAGTACTGCGGATGCAATGTAATATGTGGTGTGAATGCAATGATCATACCGAAATGTGAAGTCGGGATGATAGTATGTAGTATCGCAGGCTATGGGGTCCACCACAGGGGACTTCTATCTAAACTAGTCTCATACCTAAATTTTGATAGTCAAACTCAATGTGGTAAACTCCTGATCTCAGGTTAGTTGCGCATCCAACCGAAATCCTGGTCATGCAATGGTACACGTAACAAATAGTTACGCACCACCAGCTTGAGTGGATAGTGAATGAATAAATGAATAGATATGCGATTCTTGCTCAATAAGTCCACATATCAGTACGGTTGCTCTCTGAAAAAATCACCAGGGTCTATTACACTCCACACCGACTGCCTCCTCCCTTACTGCACAGCCCAGTGAGTGGAAGAGATCTCACTATCCACCTAGCCAGCAGTCTACCAATACCTACGCGGCTTGTCGATAGCAGACCCATTTACGAGCTGGTCATACTCAGCTTAGCTTATAGTCCCCTCACTCGGACGGATAAGGCCACACCCCTTTCCTACCAACCACGACATAGTGGGAGACACGGCCTCATGGTATAAACACCGGCGCTTATATTCCACTTGGTCTAGATGTTAGAGCATCTCCTGGTACCAAGGAGGTTTTGGGATTTTCACCCAAGGACATCCTACATGCCCACGGTGCTAAAACTAAGCAGCTGCGGTGTCCTGTATGGCCATCCACGATGTGTCTGTGGGGGCCACGGCCCTGATGTCGTTAGGGCGTATAATGAGCAAGTCACATATATGCAGATGCATGAGTCACACTATCTAGTCATACAACAATCCTGCGTGTACGGCGTGAAAATGTAGGCATTCCGTCTCATATGGAGTCCCGTAAATATTCTGCCTAATAGCGTATGTATGATCAAACATTCCTCATATCAAGCATACATATGATGCGTATGGGCATGAATCATGGAGCTATACTAAGCATGTTATATGGTGATGAACTATCCGTCTAACGAGGATGGGCCTAAACAGCCAACACATAACAAGTATGGGCCTATCAATGGGCCCTAGGGAGAGTTATAATGCAGACATTTAACCAACATTAATCTTACAAAGTGAACGTCAAACCAATATTCCTCCCAAGGCATGGCCCGCCATAAAACATCATTGTATATACCACGGTTAAATTACACATGGCAATGGTCCTATATACATCTCATTGGGCCTCGACCCATGGGCCTCAAATACATTAAATGGGCCACATCAATGGGCCTTAAGTATATTGCGATAGGCCATATCCTATGGGCTTTTGAATACATCACAATGGGCCTTAACCCACTGTCCATAATACATCACAATGGGCCTCAACTCATGGGCCCCACGTACACTACATCGGGCCTCATCAAATGGGTCGTATCAACGGGCAGAATCAAATGGGCCAAAATAAATGGGCTTCATGTATATCAATCAAGCCCACCCTTATGTATTTTTGAGATCCAACCTATTCATAAGTTAACATAGAGGTAGATGAAGTAAGAGCAAAAACATCAACTTGATCGAAACTACCATGGCCCTTGAGAAGTTTTGAATGAGCGAAATCACTGTCCCTACTATTTTCAATGGTGGGGTATGCTTGAATTATAGATCCAACTCTTCATTTTACCCATGCCATAAAATAACATTTCAAAATGGTTGGACGGTTTGGATACAACATATGCATCATGGTGGGTCCCATAGGGATGGACAGCATGGATAAATCACATGCCTCATGGTGAGGTCCCCTGGCTGTCCAGCAGTCCAGTTAAAGTGGTTGGACGACATGGATAAAACACATAGGCAAGGGGGGGTTCCACCGTCCAGGGGTGGACGGTGTAAATAAAATAATACATCAATGTAGGCTCCACCGTCCACGGCTGTGGATGGTGTGAATAAAACACATAATTCATGGTGGGTTCCACGTGGGGCCCACCACAATGTTTATTTGCAATCTAACCCGTTAATAGGGTCACACGGGCCTGGATGAAAAGGAGAAACAGATTTCATATTAATCCAAGACTTCTATAGTACCCAAACAGGGTTTCAATGGCTGACGTTCAATCCCGCTGTTTCCTATGATGTGGGCTACCTGAGCCACGTATATGGTTGATTTTTGGTGGGGACCACTGCCCCGAGGGGGCGCACAAAATGGATAGTGTGGCTGTTCAACACACATCACGGTGGGGGCCATGTATGGGACTCATCTGGCTGTCGTCCACGTGCAGCAGGCGCTGCCTGCTCACCCCTAGCAGCAGCAGCGACCAGCTGCATATTAATTCTTTTTAAAAGACCTATTTTTCTAAGTTTTTTCACAGGTGGGGCCCATATCAACAAAATCCAACCCACCCATTAGTTTTTACTGTTCAATATAGACCAAACGGGCCCAATATTGGGCGTGTTTCGGGGTACAGAAATTGCAGGGTGGTTTTCACCCGTAAAGAAAATGTTTTCTATACTATGGCCCACCAAAAAATCGGATTGGTCACATTTTTTAGCTCAACTCCTAAAATGATCCGCTGAATGGGATGGACGGTATGGATTGAATACATATATCAAGGTGGGGCCCACCTAAAACCCTATGTTTTTCCTTTTACTGCTGCCGTTAGTATGCCCACTGTCAGCTCACAATTCATTTGTTGCCAACGTCCAGCGTCCCTGGATGCTGGACGGATGCATATTACACATATGTTAAAGGTGGGCCCCACCCACATACATGCTATCAGGGTGGGCCACCAAATGGTTGGATGGTGTACATGAGACCCACATCAAGGTGAGGTCCCTTTGATGAACGGTTTGGACGTCTCACAACTCATTAAGTGGGCCACACAATCATATCATCCAAACGAAACAAATGAAAAAGAGAGGGAGAGAGAGAGAGACACACGTGTGATGGAGGGACCCCAACATTATAGGCTCTCCCTTGCATTCAATCATACATCAAGTAGGTCCCAAT
This sequence comes from Magnolia sinica, assembly GCF_029962835.1. Lineage (NCBI taxonomy): Eukaryota > Viridiplantae > Streptophyta > Magnoliopsida > Magnoliales > Magnoliaceae > Magnolia > Magnolia sinica. Next base: position 66,792,538 of record NC_080573.1, on the reverse strand, counting down.
ACATGTGGGTGCACCAAATCAAAGATCAATGTGGAGATTCCTTCTTCACCAAAATGGAAGGTCTAGATGACCTCTATCCATACAAAGAAAATAAACATCATGATTGGGACCATGGAGAATGGCCCCATCATGGAATGATCATGAGAATCAAGGTGGGCCATCGGCCACACTTAGGGTCCAAAGTGAGATCCATACCATCAATCAGTAGGCCTCACTTGGCCCATCATCAAAACATGAAAAATGTAGACTATAAAGTACCCACCGTTCAATCTTCTTGGTTCGATGGAAAGCCGTGCTCCTTGTGTTTCACTTTGACCGAAGATGATGAGGTTTGAATGGCTAGGATGAAGGATTTGGGATGGGAAAATGGGCCACACACATGCACTTTCTCTCCTTGAAAATGTTAGACGTGAGCTCATTTGGGTGCTTAGAAAATGTGAAGAGAAAGAGAGAGAGAGAGGGTGGTTGTAAGAGAGGTGATGGGTGATGGAGTGATGGATGTGATGTGATGGTGTACTTGACATGTATGGGTGTGTAAGAGAGAAGGTGAGAAAGAGTTGACTTTGAGGTTGCTTGACTTGAGGAGAAAGAAAGCTTTGATTGATTGATTGAGTGATTGATTGATGGGACATGTTGTAAAGATTCTCTTGGGATTACAAATGCACGGTATTTTCTTCGAAATAAATGTCGGCCCACATCTCCCTGACAGGGTATCAGATCGGTATGCAAGACGTAGCGTTGGAACCTCGGTGACGGTGCGGTTGCAATGATATAAGTCTTGGATTAAACCGACTCAGATATACAGGTTACAACTTAGGGTCGCGCGTAAACATCGATTATATGTTGCAGGTTGCCGAAATTCGATGGGAAGGATCGCAAGAGTCGACGGAACAGTACGGACTAGGATACGGGTCTTACATTGAGATTTTTCTAGCTTAATCTCAAATAAAAACCAAAATGAAGGAAATTTACAATACCGTAAAATACTTGGATTTCTCCTTTTGTAGTAGCTCGGAAGAACCAATCAGAGTAGAAGTTCGAATGTGGAAGTTCAATGTCCAATACTCACTTTGAAATGGTTCTAAGTTCTAATTGATTTTAAATTAAATCCAATTAGGGCTATCTCTATTTGATTTTAATTCCAAGAAGTGGAATATCCCTATTCCTCTTTCAAATTCGATTAGAATGCAGAAACAAAATCAAATAAAAAAAAGGTAACAAAAGTGAATATTAAATATGCACAATTTGCTTAAGAATGAACACAGACTTATCTCAAAGTGATGCCTTGATTTTACTTGAATTGCCTTGTAAAACTCTAAAATTCGTGTTCTATTTATAGTAGCAGAAATCGTTTCTACAACTAATCTTGAGGACACTATAACTGGTCGTAGACCGATCAGATTTTTGAAATTTTAAGCGCGATCGGATAAAACCGTTTCACGACTAGTCGTAGGGTGTCCACGACTGGTCGTGAGCATCTTACGACTGGTCATGAGGCACCTGATTTGATCGCTATAGTTTGAGTCGAAGGTGCATGATTGGTCTTGAAATGAGTCAACATTGTTCCTACGACCAGTCGAGCAGTCTCCAGGACTGGTCGTAGCTCAACCAAAAAAATTTGAAAAATTACAACAACTTAGGAATGGTCTAGGAATTTCTTAGACTAGTCGAGCCAGAGCTAGGACTAGTCGAACAGAGTTCAGGACTAGTCTTAGAACAGACCAAACATCCATAAAATGATTTAATTTGAATTATGTATACAAAATGACCTACCTTAAGGTCAATCTAAGGTCAATCATACCTTGAAAGCGAGGTATGAACATTGAGACTTCATTTCTTCAGTTGATAGTTGACCTTTGAAGATTGTGAAGCTTGAGATCTTTCTACTTGATGTAACCTTGAGCTTGAGATCTTCTAGAGCTTGAATTACACTTCATCTTGCGTTGTACACTAACTTGAGTCTTTAAACAAGATCACTTCTTTCGTTGTATTTTGTACTGCATTTCTTGAAATGGTTTGAAGAAGTTATTTGTTCTTAACTTGAAGCAAAGTGTTTAGAGAGGTGATGTAATGCCTTGCACATATATACCCATGAGCTACACAAGACATAGATTGAGGTTTTGGCACCACAAAATTTGACAACTAAAGGAGCAGGAAACCATAGCACTTACAACAACTTGTTCATCGCTTAATCCGTGTACCGAGAGAGATAATCGAGGATGTGTTGGTCCAGGTTGACAAATTCTATTATCCGATAGATTTTATCATCTTGGATACTCAACCAATCGTGGACATAAGTACTCAAATTCCTGTCATTCTTGGTTGCCCATTCCTTGCCACTTAAAACACAATCATTAATTATAGGAATGGAGTCATGAGTATGTCTTTCGGAAATATGACATTGGAGTTGAATACCTTTTTCAACACAAGCAAATAGTTAGAGGATGAAGATGATTCCCACAATATTAACCTGATTGATTCTTTCTTAGAAGATAGAGCATTTCTATCCTTATCCTCTGACCCTCTAGAGACGTGCCTAGCTCACTCCCATAATTTTTATGATGGCATGATTTGGGAGATGGGGACCATGCTGGATACCATGTAGGTACTTGAACAATTTAAAGAATTTTCCCAAACTGATATAGTGCCTCTACCGTCTAATGTCAAGGCACCAAAGCTTGACCTAAAACCTTTGCCCTCTGATTTGAAATATATCATTTAGGTCAAGATGAGACATACCCGGTGGTGATTTCATCCTACTTTGAGAAAGAATAAGAGAGTATGCTCATATCTACTCTCATTAAGCATAAGGGAGCCTTTAGATGGTCGATTGCGGACCTCAAGGGAATTGACCCTTTGATTTGTACTGACCACATTTATTTAGAGGATAATACAAAGACCTCTAGGTATCCACAATATAGATTAAATCCAAACATGAAGGAAGTGATTAAGGCTGAGGTTCTTAAGCTAATAAATGTGGGTATCATATATCGAATAGCCAATGGGTGAGTCTAACTCGGGTGGTTCCTAAGAAGTTCGGAATCACCATAGTACCCAATGCCAACAATGAAATCGTGCCAACTAGAGTTATTACTAGTTGGAGAATGTGCATTGATTGCAGGAAGTTAAATACCGTCACAAGGAAGGACCACTTTCCTTTGCCCTTTACTGATCAAATCTTGGAAAGGCTACCGGGTCATTCCTATTACTGTTTCCTTGACGGGTATTTGTGCTACAACTAGATAGAGATAGCCCTTGAAGAATAGGAAAAGACCACATTCACATGTCCCTTTAACACATTTGCTTACCGAAGGATGCCATTCAGATTATGTAATGGCCCCGCCACTTTTCAGCGATGCATGATGAGTATTTTTTCTAACATTGCAGGGCAATATCTAGAGATCTTCATGGATGACTTTTCTATCTTTGGTCCATCCTTCAATGATTGTTTGGAGAATCTTAAATGTGTGCTGAAGCAATGTGAGGAAAAGAATTTGGTATTGAATTGGGAGAAGTGTCATTTCATGGTTCGTAAGGGAATTGTCCTTGGACACATCATCTCGTCCAAGCGAATTGAGGTAGATAAGACCAAGATTGATCTTATCTCTAATTTACCTCCACCTAAAAACATACGAGACATGCGATCCTTCTTAGGACATGCCAAGTTTTATAGGAGAATCATAAAGGACTTTAGTCACCTCTTAAAAGGGGTGAGCTCTCAATCCTAGAGGGGACTATGCCAAATAAAAATATGCCAGATAAAAATAAATTGCAAAATACAAATGCAAATACCTGAATCAAATTACAAACTCAAATGCAATAGTAGTGAGAGGTTGATTCAAACGTTGTTTAAAGGACAAGCTTACATAAAAAACCAAAGTTTATGGCAAGACAACCTGATGTCCTGAACTCGTTAAGGATCAAAAACTCTAACTAAAACAAGAAGCAAATAGAAAGAAACTAGCTATTACAATATTCACCACATGTACATGGAATAAATATAAGCATTCATCACACATACATCACATACATCATCATCCACCAAACTTCAAGGATTATAGTGGTTCAGTGTGTACACCAACTATCCTCAAACAGCCACACCTACTCCACTCCTAATAGTCATAACCCATATGATATTGGCTTTCACTATGAAAGAAGGTTTTCCAAGGTTCACCTTAAAACCTTTACAATTGTGTTTTTAATGGGATACCACAATTAAAAATCCCACGCTAAGATATTCTAGCTATCTCAGTCAAAACCATAATAGAGATTTTCTGGCAATCTCACAAAATAAAAATTGTAAATGAAAATACTTATCTGAAGATTCTTCTTCGATGTAGCTCGGTAGAACCGCTTCTTTGAAGATGAAGATGTCCAATGTTCAATCACACACATGAAAGGGTTCTAGGTCTAAATGAATTTTAAGTTAATCCAACTTTGCTCTACTTTGATTCAATTTCTTGGATCTCAAGAGGGGTAGAGAAGAACACCCTTATAAAATCAGATTTATGTTAAGAGAGATCAAGAAATTAGAAATAAAAAAGCTATAACAAAGAATCTTAATTTACCGGACAATAGCTTCACAATCACGGGGATCTTTCTCTCAAAGTGGTGGCTTGATTTTACTTTGAATGATGAAAAAAGCTAAGGAAAGATCTCTATTTATAGGCTGAAAAATGGTTCCTTCGACTGGTCTAAGTTCAGCCTCGACTGGTCCTGGGAGCAACCAAATTTCAAAAATTCTGGCGTGATCGGATAAAATCGACCAACGACTGGTCGAGTGGCCATCTCGACTGGTCGAGTGGCCTGCTCGACTGGTGGAGCATGGCACTCGACTGGTCAAGTTAGGCCCAAAATGGTTGCTAGACTTTGAGTCATGCCCTGCTCGACTGGTCGAGCCAGTAACCACGACTGGTTGAGCAAGGGGCTCGACTAGTCATGACCCTACCAGAAAAATTCTAAAAATTTATAATAAATCCTAAACTGGTCGAGAAAAAACCCTAGACTGGTCGAGCTAGAACCTGGACTAGTTGAACATTGACTAGGACTAGTCGAATTAAAGCCTAAAATAAGTACAATAACCCATATTAAATGTGTAATATGAATGACATAAACCTAAGGTCTTTCTAGGGTCATTTATACCTAAAATATTCAGTATTGAACTTGTAACTTAGGTAGCTTCGGTAGATAGTATACTTGAAGTACCTGAAGCTTGATCTTATATACTTGAAACTTGATCTTGGTCTTGACCATGTAATGTACTTGGACTTGATCTTACATTTGAAGTAGAACTTACACTTGGTCTAGTACTTAAACTTGAACTAGTACTTGTAGTTGAACATGCACTTTGACTTGAAGTAGAACTTGCACTTGCAGTTGAAGTAGCATTTGATGTTGATGTTGTACTTGAAGTTGATGAAGCACTTGAAGTTGATGTAGATAGAGAAATCTTCATGACTTTTAGCTCATCTTCATATGAAGGTGAACCAAGTTCATCATTCCAAAGTGGTTTGTCACTACGAAATTTGACAATACAGGGTGCTACATATATAACATAGCACTTACAATCTCCGCCTTTGTCAAATTTGTGACAAAATCAACTTAAAAGATCAACCTATACAAAATGCACAAGTTCGCAAATTTCAAAACTCCACTTCATAACATAACACACTGTGAAAAAAACTCCCCCTTAATGTGAGCTTGGTGACTTGCAGAGATGTATTAACCAATACACATATCCAACAAAAAAATGCACATGATGCACACATGAACCACTCTACACCATTCAACAATCAAACATACATAACCACCAAACTCTACCCCTTTTTGTAACAACTTGACAAAGGAAGATATGAATATATAAATCAATTATAACAATGATTATGATAATAGCAGAGAATAGTAGAAAGAGTTAAAGTAAAAGTTAAAAACATAATCAAGCAAAGTGTTAACATCAGCAAGTCTACATGTCCAAATAACAACTAGTCAAAGAGTGAAAGTTCAGAGTTAATGTTATACATGACCAAATAACAAGATAAGAAAAGATAATCTGATCCAGATGAAGAATGAGGTGGAATAGATGGATCAATCCGATGGAGTCCTTTAGTAATGCAATGAAAGTATTTGTGCGTGTATTTCATAGATGATTTATGACTCTCATGTAGATTATCTTGAGATATTTTCAATGCATCCACCTTCTCCTCCAAAGAGCGTAGGTGCACATCATACTCAGGTGGCTGATAATCCGGATCAGCCTCAACATCATCTAATTCTAACTCATCAAATATATCCTCCATCATGGTATCGGTTAATAGCGTATCTTCTTCTCCAACTTCCTCTGCTTCCTCATTCCTTTGGCCAGGATTGAGCTTCAAGTTCATCTTGTTTATATTAGCTTTGTTGAAAGGAAGAAGCACAATCGGTGCTTCACTAAGTGGCATGACTACATTACAATGTAAAGATAAGGTGGTTATCAAGTAAGTGAAAGGAATATATCCGTGTCCCAGACGAAGATGGAATTGAATGATTATATAACATATTAAGGATGGAAAACTGATGGGAATACCTTACACTACGGAATGCAAAATACGAACCATGAAAGAAGTTAGTTCAGCTTTGTTGCCAAAGCAAGGATAAACATTTGCAATGAAAATGCGATGAAGTACCCTGTATTTGGGCAACATCTGATTGGTCTGAAGTGCATTTCCCGCACTCCATTCCGAGTCCATGTTACACAATTTATAGGTTAGTGTTCGATGTTCCGACTCATTCATTCTATCATTTAAGGTCTGTATTGGAATACCATCATCATTGACATTAACACCAAGTAAACCCAAAATTAAATAATGATCAACTTAAAATGTACCTTCTTTAAAGTTAATAGAGAAAGTCAAGTCATTGAGAGATGCATCACTAATGCAAGCGAACATCCCTTATGCAATTGAGCAGTATGCCGATCCATCCCAATTTAAGATGTTTTCCCATCTTATAGCGGTAAGGACGGGAAGGAGTTAAAATTGTGAAAGATGATTTGAATTGACCAACCGCTCAATGATAACCTCATGATGATGAAGATCCTGCACATACTCGGGGTCATCTTCGGGAGAACGTAGGGTTCGCACCCTAAGAGGTGTGGATCAAGAAGAGGAAGCTCTAGTAGCTTTTGTCTTAGATCATCCTTCCATTGCAAGATTAAAAGAAAGAAATATAACATTGGAAATAGGAATTTCATACCCAACAGATTTTTAGCAAGAAATCCCTAGAAACTACAAAAAAAAAAAAGCTCAAATAAACTCAAGAATCTAGCAATGTATGTATCAAGGAACAAAAAAAGTGAAGGGAAATAAAAAATGAAGACTTACCAAGCACCAATCGAAGATGGGTTCGGCGGGTTGGAAAGGGGCCGAATGAGGAAGAAGAGAAAATGAAAGAAAAAGTGATTTTCTCACTCATAAAGGCTTCCAACCGCGTAACTCGACTGGTCGAGTACATGCATGACCCGTCGAGCCACGACTGGTTGAGTATGTGTTCGACCAATCGTGCAAGCACTAAAAATTCAAATTTTTATTCAATAATTATTTGCATAAAAATATTAAAAAAAAACATGCAAACAAGATAAAATCAATGAGAAATACACATACCAAAATCCAATTTCTTTTTTGAAAACTTATTCCCGTCAAGTGGTTTAGTAAATATGTCAGCAAGCTAATTTTCTATTTGAATGTAATCCAACGAAATACTTTTATCTTCTACCAATTCCCGAACATAGTGATATCGAATGTCAATGTGCTTCGTATGGGAATACTGTATGGGATTTTTAGATATATTAATTGTGTTAAAATTGTAACAATACAATATCATTATATCTCGCGCAATACCGTAATCATTAAGCATCCTTTTCATCCATATAAGCTAGGTATAAGCATTTCTAGCTGTAATATATTCAGCCTCAGCTATGGATAATGATACAGAACTTTATTTCTTACTATGTTAGGAAACCAAACAATTTCCAACATAAAAACATCCACCACTAGTAGATTTTCTATCATCTATGTTCCTAGCCCAGTTAGCATTTGTATAACTAGCTAATTGAACATTTGTATCATGGGGATATTAGAGGCCTAGATCAGCCGTACTTGCCACATATCTAATAATTCGCTTAACAACAATAAGGTGAGATTCCTTAGGATCTGATTGATATCTAACACAGATACCTACACTGAATGCTATATCAGGTTGGCTCACAGTTAAATATAACAAACTACCAATCATGCTATGATATAGCCGAGGATCTACAGTTTTACCTGTTGCATCCTTTGAAAGCTTAAGAGTTGTACTCATTAGAGTATCAAATTTTTTACCGTTTTTAAATCCAAATTTCCTAACCAAGTTTAAGGTATACTTGGTTTGAGAAATAAAAATACCGTCTTTTAGTTGTTTAACTTGAAAACCTTTAAAGTAGTTCAATTCTCCCACCATACTCATTTCGAACTTGGATTTCATCAACTCTACAAACGCAATAGACATGTTAGAGCAAGTAGAACCATAGATAATATCATTAACATATATTTGTACTATAAGTATGTGTTCATTATATTTTTTAACAAAAAGAGTTTTATCAGCACTCCCCATAACAAAATTATGACTTAGCAAGAACTTAGTCAATTTCTCATACCATGCCCTGAGAGCTTGTTTCAAACCATAAAGTACCTTTTTAAGGCGATACACATGATTAGAGTGTTTAGTGTCCTTAAAACCCTTAGGTTGTTCAACATAAACCTCTTCATGTAGATCACCATTTAAGAACGCACTCTAAACATCCATTTGCTAAATTTTAAACTTTTTAAAGCATGAAATGGATATGAATAATCTGATGGATTCAAGATGAGCTATTGGGGTAAAGGTTTCATCATAATCAACTCCTTCTATTTGAGTGTACCCTTGTACAACCCGTCTAACCTTGTTTATGATTATATTCCCTAACTTATCATATTTATTTTTGAAAATTCAGTTAGTTCCAATTATATGTTTATCAAATGGTCTTGGAACCAAATACCACACATCATTCCTAACAAATTAATTTAGTTCATCTTGCCTGACAACTATCCAATTTTCATTAGTGAGTGCCTCTTTTACATTGACCGGTTCAATTTGGGAAGTAAAACATACATAATTGCATATGTTTTCCAATTGTTTTCGAGTATGCACACTAGTGAGAGGGTTGCCTAGAATTTGATCAGTAGGATGGTCTTTGACTGATCGTACTTCAGTGTTGATTTGACAAGATGAGGAGTCAGGTTTTTCAATTATATTGACTTCCATCTTCTGAAGTACATGTTGGTGTGTTCAGGTGATCATCAATAACAGCATTTATAAACTCCTGAATGACACCAGTTCTCTTGTTAAGAACACAATATACTCGACTATTTAGACATAACCTAGGAATATCCCTTCATCACTCTTAGCATCGAACTTCTCTAAATTTTTCCAGTCTCATAAAATGTAGCACTTACTTATACAAATTTAAAAGTATTTAACTATAGGTTTCTTATTGAACCACAATTCATAAGCCGTTTTATCTTTAGATTTTCTAATGTAAACACGGTTTATAATATAGCATGCAGTATTAACAGCTTTGGCCCATAAATTTGTAGGTAACTTCATGCTATTTAACATTACATTGGCCATCTCTTGGAACACTCTATTTTTCCTCTCAATGACCCCATTTTGTTTAGGCATCTTAGGAGCTGAAAAACTCGTGCGATATACCATGATTGCTATAAAACTTCTCAAAATTGCTATTTTCAAATTCTGATCCATGATCACTTCGGACTTAACAACATTCATTTCTTTTTCAGTCTGAATATGCTTGAGTGTTCTTTTGACTTCATTGAGGGTTTCAAATTTTTCTCTCATGAATGCAACCCAAGTAAATCTGGTAAAGTCATCCACAATTACGAAGAAATACTTCTTACCACCTCTACTCTCTGTTCTGATTGGTCTAACAAGATCTATATGGAGAAGTTTAAGAGGTTTGGATGTGGCAGAGGAGTTCACTTTCTTGTGACTACTCTTGTTGTTTTCCAATTTTACATGCGCCACTTATTTTATCCATTTTCTTCAATTTGGGTAGACCTCTAATAAGATCGGCTTTGATCAATCTGTATGGATTTTGGTAGTTAACATGTCCAAGGCATTTATGCCATAATTCGTTATCATTGGTTTAGACCATGTAACAAGTTAATTTAGATGAGCAAGATTCATTCACAATATAACAATTCTCAGATGTTCTACAACCATTTAATATCACATAACCTTTCTCATTTGAGATCTCACATCCTTGATTTCTAAATTTAACACTATGCTTGTTATCGCAGATTTGAGAAATACTCAAAAGATTGTGCTTAAGTCCTTCTACAAATAAAACATTTTCAAAAGGAGGAAGGTTAGAGATCTGAACCATACCTTGACCAATTATCTTGCAGTTACTTCCATCACCAAAAGTGACCAAATTATCAGTCATGTGTCTTGAGCAACCACTGTCTAGGTACCACTTTGATTGACTCGAAGCCTTGAAGGCGGTGTGGGCAACCAGACAAGTAACCTTAGGAACCCATTTTACTGTAGTTTTGGGTTTTGGAGCACTGTATGTTTCTCTTTGCTTGAAATTATTATTAACTTTAACATTAGAGTTAGATTTGAGAAGCTCCTTGAGTAAGTCCATAATTTTTTTAGCTAAAGGATTATAGCATTGTTTTGTAAAGCTGACATTATTAGTATTGAATTTAGAAGCTTCAAAAGTTTTTACATTTGTAGGGTTGTTTTGATTATTATATTCCAAGCCCTTTCCTTTTGAGTTAGAGGATTCTCCTTTGACAAATGTAGGAGAAACACTCTTATTTCTCAGAGGCATGTGTTTGACATAGCCCAGATCCAAGCTATCTTCACATGTTCTAGATGTGGTCAGTAACTTTTCAAGTTTAGGGTCTCCCTGGGCATACCTCCATGTATCCTTTGAACTCAATAGGGAAGACACTTCACATTTTAGTTTCTCATTTTTTGTTCTTAATTATTCAAGTTCAGATGTTTTGAAATTCAAATCACATTTTTCATTTTCAAAACAATCAAAAATATGAGATTTTTCTAACACAAAAATTTCAAATTCCTCTTTTAATTTTAGAATTTTCTCTTTTTGAAGTTTTTTCTTAACAACAATCTTACAACTTTCCCTGTATAGGGCATTATAGACATCTTGAAGATCATCTTCATTATCATTTTCAGGGTCACTTTTTAGATTTTCATATTCGATTGAATTGCAACTATCTATTTGGCTAGAGTTATTAAAGCCTTGACTTCATTTGAAGTTTCGTGTTCTGATTCATCTGACGTAGAAGAAGCTTTAGAGCTAGATGATTCATCCCATATGGCTATGATGCCTTTTCTCTTTAGCTTGTCAATTTTTAGACACTTATTTGTCAAATGCCTATATTCATGGCAGATGAAGCACTAACTATCTTTTAGAGATTTTCAATTTTTAGATTTTCCCTTTTTCTTCTTAGAGAGTTTTTGAAAATCAACTCTTTTCTTACTTTTAAAAATCTTGTAAAACTTTTTAGTAAGTAAAGCCATATCATCCTTCGAGTTTTCATAATCAGAACTAGCATTACAATCTTGAGAAATAGATTTGGATGATTTAAGAGCTATGGACTTACCTTTTGGGGCTTTAAAATTTAACTCTTAAGTTTAAAGTGAACCAACAAGTTCCTCAACCTTCATATGATCTTTGTCTCTCAGTTCCTGAATGGCACTCACCTTGGAATTAAATCTCTTAAGAAGTTATCACAGTATTTTTGCACAAACTATGCTTTTTGGGATGCCATCTCCAAGACCCCACATAGAGTTAACTATGTCATTTAGATTCGTATAGAAGTCCATGAAAGACTCATTTTTTCCATATGAATTTCCTCAAACCTAGTGTTGAGGATCTAAACTTTAGACTTTTTGACTATAGATATTCCCTCGTATATTATTTCAAGAATGTCCCAAGCTTGTTTAACGGTATCACAAGAAATAATTCTTTTGAATTCATCAGGTGATAGTGCACAAGTGATTGCATTTAAAGCCTTAGCATTAGCATTACTCTCATTTTTCTGAAGAGTAGTCCACATGTAAAATGGTGTTTCCTTCATGGACTTAGTTCCATCATTACCCAGAACCTCAAACATTGGTGGATTCCATCTAGTCATTGTGGTTTGCCACATGCTTTCATCAATGGATCTTAAAAAGATCATCATTCTGACTCTTCAATAAACATAGTTGGAGCCATCAAACGGTGGTGGCCTAGTGATAGAAAGACTATCGAAATTTGACATATTGAAAGCTCTATATCAATGAGCTCAGGAAATAAATCCAATAGAATGAGCAACTTAGCTCTGATACCACTTGAAAAGGGTGAGCTCTCAGTCCTAGAGGGAGAGGGGAGGGGGAAGTGAATAGTACTATGCCAAAATAAAAATAAAAATTACAGAATACAAATGCAAATAGCTGAATCAAATATCAAACTCAGATGCAATAGTATTGAGAGGTTGATTCAAACATTGTTCAAAGGACAACCTTACACCAAAAACCAAAGTTTATGGTAGGATAACCTAAAGTCTTGAACTTGGTAAGGATAAAAAACTCAAACTAAAATAGAAAGCAAATAGAAAGAAACTAGTTATTACAACATTCACCACATGTACATGAAATAAATACAAGCATTCATCACACATACATCACATACATCATCATCCTCCAAACTCCAAGAACTATAGTGGTTCGGTGTGTACACCAATTTTTCTCAAACACCCACACCTACTCCACTCCCAATAATCACAACCCACGTGATATTGGATTTCACTATGAAAGAAGGTTTTCTAAGGTTCACCTTAAAACCTTTACAATTGTGTTTTTAATGGGCTACTACAATTAAAAACCCCACACTGTGATTTTCTGGCTATCTTAGTTAAAACCACAATAGAGATTTACTGGCAATCTCACAAACCAAAAGCTGTAAATGAAAATACTTACCTGAAGATTCTTCTTCGATGTAGCTAGGTAGAATCGCTTCTTTGAAGATGAAGATGTCCAATATTCAATCACACATATGGAAGGGTTCTAGGTCTAAATGAATTTTAAATTAATTCAACCCTGGGCTACTTTGCTTCAATTTCTTGGATCTCAAAAGGGGTAGAGAAGAACACCCTTAAAAAATCAGATTTATGCTGAGAGAGATCAAGAAATTAGAAATAAAAAAGCTATAACAAAGAATCTTAATTTACTGGAGAATAGCTTCACAATCACGGGGATCTTTCTCTCAAAGTGGTGGCTTAATTTTACTTTAAATGAATGAAAAAAGCTGAGGAAAGACCTTTATTTATAGGATGAAAAACGGTTCCTTCGACTGGTTTAAGGTCATCCTCGACTGGTCCTAGGAGCAACCAAATTTCAAAAATTCTGGCGCGATTGGATAAAACCATCCATCGACTGTTGAAGTGGTCTGCTCGAGTGGTCGAGTGGGGCCCAAAATGGTTGCTGGACTTTGAGTCTCGACTAGTCGTGACCTTACCAGAAAAATTCTAAAAAATTACAATAAATCCTGGACTGGTCGAGAAAAAATCCTATCACGCCCCAAACCCAGAAATCTGATTCACAGGAATCCCAATCGCTGAATCCAGTGTCGACAGCCTCCATAGTACCCCATTCTCGGCTCCCAGCACCCATATGCCAGGTTCCGATCCTGAGATCCTACAAGGAGGATTTACCAATGTACATTTTTGTAATGCCCTGAAATTCAGGGGTCGAGCATAACTTAGCTCCCGAGTTTCAAAACATCACTTATGCAACATATTGAATGATGGATGTATTTTGTCTGTATGAGTGCATAAAACATGGAATAGATTAAGCCATACTGCAAACATAATTCAGGGATAAGTGAAGAACGCAAGCGGAAGACTTAAAGAAATATAAGTGTATATGTGCAAATCCCTGAAATACATATACATATCAGGTCGCGTTACAAGTGTTACTATCAAAATTACAAGTATCAAATTACATCATTTAATCCCAAAAGAAATCCCAGCATCCCGTGCATCAGAACAAGGCTCACTAGAACCCGTCTGAAATCTGCATAAAAGAGAAAGCAGCCTCATCATCCTCAATCTCCGGCTCTGCCTCAGAGGTCTCATCAACATCTGCAACTAAGACAGAGTCTGGTGGGTGTTTAACACCGCCCCAGAACATGGGAGTGAGTGATCAACTCAGTGGAATAATAAAGCAAAGGTTAACATTTATCAATTCAATCAAGCAGTAATGATAAAGCAGAATAATCAAACATGTCCTAAGTACTCTTGTTAATGTAAGGATGTATGTAGAATGATGCGTGCCCTCGCGCGTACACCCTCAGCGTCTTCATCTTACGTTACGCATGACATCACCTCAAAGTGCGCCACGTCTACAAAGCACATGCAAATGCGGTGCATGAACATGATTACCAAGTTGTTGTTAGTCCTTTTCATACAGCAGGATTGGGAAGCCAAGGTACCTTCCTCATATCAACGTCTAAACAGTGATCCATTCTAGGGTCGTCAGTCCTTGACAATCTCATACGATCATATGGTTTTAAGTCATTGCAAAGGGCTCGTCACCAATCAATACACGCCTATCATACCTTCATTACTACACTAAGGCTCGTCACCTCAATGCGGTATCCAGGTATGCTCGAGATCACTACAAAGGGCTCGTCACCAATCAATGTAGGCCGACAGCACGAATATAGTGTCCCATACCACCATAATTGGCTCACAAGTTTAGTTGCTCACTGGTCACTACGGGGAGGCTCGTCAACCCAGCGTAGGCCGACAGCTCGACCACGGTGTCCCATACCACCATGTCTGGCTCATGAGTCTTAGCAGATCAAGGTACAACGGTTTACAGGATTTGCACTAGTAAGTTTGGTACCCTAGATTCAAACAATAACGTCCATACATGGTGAATATACACATACATCGGACAATCAGGTTACTTGATGAACTCGACTAGCACGAGCGCACGTTGGGTTGAATGACATAGAGTGCACAAACACTCCGCATGGCCAAACCACTGCCGATAACTCTAATACGACTCGGGTTCATCTAATCACGTCCTTTGTGGCAAAAGCAGCCTCAGCCACAATCTCAAGGTTGATTACCGATTTCCTGGACTATTTCATAGTCCCAAACACATTTCACTACAACAGATATTCATAATAAATTTAGAACAGTAAATGGAACAACAATTTCAACCATGTAGCATATGAGTATTTGAAGAATATCAACTTAACATGGATTTACACATAAGTAATACTGGAAGTTAAACAACAAGGAATGTAACTTACATGAAGGAAATCATACACACCAATGGGAGAATTGAGAATTGCTTCTCAATGCCCATACTAGGTTGATATATTACACTTTAGATCATTTAGACATTTCTACAAACACTTAGAATACATAATACAACATACATGATGTATGTTGAAATACACGCATTTGGACAATTCCTTTTGCCAAGGAGTTATCACACATACATCTTACATAAATACACGAAAAATAATCATGGCAATCATATGAGCCTATTTTATACGTATATGGTACTTTATACATATACATAGAATACACAAAACTCAATATAACACATGCATATCAGGAATGCAAAATAAACATAGTATTTAGCATGTGAAATCTCATCCATAGCAAGAATAAACCATTCACTGGCATTGAAAGCCTTGAAAACCATAACTTATATGATTAAAGTCCGCACCTTAATCCAGAAATAGAGCACCGAACTGATTCAGATGATATGTCTTCGTCAACGGCGACAAGATAACCTAAAGCAAGAATAGAAATGAGCTACAACAACACAAAGACTATTCTAAGCTCTAAAACAGATTAGGGTTATGTTAACTTACACAAAGAATGAACTTAGAATTGCCAGAATAACGATTCGAAAGTGAAGGTTTAAGGATGAAGAAGAACAGGAAAGAATCTAAGATGATTCACGAACTTCTTTCTCACTTTCTCTCTCTTTTCCTCTCTCTTTCTTAGCTAGGGTTAGGAAATTCGTATGGAAAAGAGAGTTAGGGTTTTAAGGTCTATATATAGGCCCAACATTGATGAAAATAACCCTAAGGCCAAGGTATACTTAGGTTATAACCAAAATAGGCTTCTCTTGATCCAACGGAGCACTTCCGGTGGGCCTTTTTTCACGAAAGGTTGGACTTAAGCTCACTGACCATGGATCTAGGTCAGGCTGAGTTTTCGTACCGACCGGATCTTCAGATCAGTCGTGGCGGACCACACTCAAATCAACGATCACCGAAACTCGATCAGGTCCACAAGCATAATGACATGCCTGGGCCATCTTCCCTGATCAGAGGGTAAAATTGGGTCAGAATCCAATGGTCAGATTGCTTAAAATCGTCGCGCAAGCGAAACGACTCAGATTTCATAAAATCACATTAATTTCTCACCGTTCTCACACTCTTCACTCCGGACTCAGATAAATCGACCCCGAACATCATCTGGACTTGATTTTTGAGGTGATGGCCAAGTCCAACATGGTGACCAAAACAACCTAAGATCATCGCTATCGGACTTTCGATGCGCGGTCCAGGTCTGATCCAGAACTTCCAAAAATTCCCAAGAGCAATTGGATTTAGCAATGAATCCCAGATTTCAGAGTAACTTAGAGCTAACTATTCTACAGATTTTGAGTCATGCAGATCAAATTTAAAGTGATTGATGCAAATTTCACAAGCAATCAAGTTTAGTGCTAATTACCCCAATTAACTACTAAGGAAAAAAATAGAGGTAGTACTCGGGTCTTGGCACAAAATTTTTCCGGGTCATTACAATTTTACTCGATAGAAGCATAACTACAAGTATACCCAAATCACAAAGGCAACATCATCATCACATATCCACTAATATAAACATTTGAATACAGTGCTGAAAGGGAAATACGTATATCAAAAATCAAAGCTCCAGAAGATGGCTGCATGCTCCAAGCTCGACGCTGTTACGACCTAACATTACCTACACACATATATCGTGCATATGCTTATAGAAAGATTAGAGGGTGGTGTAAGTGTGTGCACAAGGTAAGTGCCAAGAATTCAATACAATACCATAATCATATAATATTGAAAATACAGGTAAGATCATGAATCATACGATATTAAAATAAGTGAAAATACTGACAAGTCCATGAGTCAATCGATATCAAAATACGCAATACAGATCAGCTATGCAAATGAGGAATCATAAAGAGTTAAATATCAGATGTCGATGATGTAAAGTAATATACAATTCTTAATGAGTTCACGAATAGCGTTAGTTGTACCTAGACCACATAAATACAGAAACACAGTAATCCAAAATGCCCTATGCCGCGGATGTAATGCAATATGCAGTGCGAATGGAATAACCATGCTGAAGTGTGAAGTCGGGATGATAGTACGTAGTATCGTAGGCTATGGGGTCAATCACAAGGGACTTCTATCCAAACTAGTCCCATGCCTAAATTTAGATAGTCAGACTCAATGTGGTAAACTCCTGAACTCAGGTTAGTCACGCGCCCCAACCAAAATCCTGACCATTGCGAAGGTACACATAACAAAGAGTTGCGCACCACCAGCCTGAGTGATAATGAATGAATGAATGAATGAGCATGCAACTCCTACTCAATAAGTCCACATATCAGTACAGTTCATCTTTGAGATCATCAGCGGGGTCTAGTACACTCTACATGCAATTGTCACCCACTGACGCGCGACCATGCAAGTGGAAGAGACCTCACCATCTGCCTGGCAAGTAGTCCGCCAATATCTACCTAGCACGTTGATAGCAGACCTATTTATGAGCTGGTCAATCTTAGCCTAGCTATACCCCCTACCCTCGGGCGGGTAAGGCCACACCCCCTCCCAACCGACCACGACACAGTGGGAGATACGGCCTCCTGGTATTCGGCACTTGGGTGCTCATGTATCCACTCAGTCTCGATGTTGGGGCGTCCATTGGTACCAAGAGGGTTTAGGAATTTTCACCCAGGGCCATCTATGACAGCTCGATGTTAGTAACAGATTTTCAGTGTCCCGTCTAGCCATCCACGATATGCCTGTGGAGGCTATGGCCCTGATGTCATTAGGGTATACAATAATCACAATGCAAGATGCATGAGGCATACAATCCGGTCATGCATCAATCCTACGTATACCGTGCGCTCACGTGAGATAACCTCTGCCTATCAGGGAGTCTCATAACAACCTGCCCAATGTCATATGCAATGGTTAACCACATCTCATATCAAACATGTAGATGATGCGTATGGGCATGTATTATGATGCTATGCTGTCACATACTCATAATCGGTATCAGTAACCGACATCAATAATCGACCTCGACAACGTGGACATTTAACCAACATTACCCCCAAGGAATGGCCCACATAGAGCCTAACATATAGTGGATCCATGGCCTCATAAGAAGGCCAAAAATACAATACCATAGGCCTCACTCAAGAGCTTAATACACATCACGATGTGCCTCTCACATGAGCCTAATATACCTCACAATGGACTCCACGCCCGCCCCTCAAATGCATCACAATGGGCCTCATCACATAGACCTCATATTCATCACATTAGGCCTTAAACATGGGCTAAATACACATCACAATGGGCCTTAACTATGGGTCGCATATACATTATATAAGTCTCGACAATTAGCCTCGACTATCAAAATCAGCCTCGACAATAGAAATTGGCCTCAACAATCAGAATCGACACATAGAATCGGTCTTAATACTCGGCCTCGACAATCGAAATCAACCTCAATACTCGACCTCGATAATCGAAATCAGCCTATACGATCACCCTCGACAATCGGAATCGGCCTTGATACTCGGTCTCTTCGGCTATGACAATCAGAATTGATCGATAATCGGCATATAAACAAGCCAGTGTCTGTAGATGATCAACCAATCAACCATAGTATAAAAATTGGCACTTGGCCGTGGTTATATCAAATCCGATGGCATAGAGTCATCCGTCTATGGCAATGGGGCCCACTTATTTGGGTTAACCCACAAGAGAATGATGAGAATAGGCCTAACAAGGCCTAAGGGAAGGTCGCAATGTGAACATTAAACCAGCATTGCCAATAATGTGGTCATTTAACCAACATTGCTCCTAAGGAGTGGCCCACATAGAGCCAAACATATAGTGGGCCCATGGCCTCACACAAAGGCCTAATATACATCACAATGGGCTACATGGCATGGGCCTAATACGTCACATAGGGCCTCGTGTACATCAAGTCGAGCCTCATCATATGGGTCTCATTACACCAAGTGGGTCGCATCAACGGGTCGCACCAATGGACCTCATACAATAACGGGTGGGCTCTGCTCATGGGCCTCAAATACATAACATGTGGGCCCTACACATGGGTCTCGTATGCATCAAATGGGCCACGTATCTGGGTCTTGAATACATCAAATGGCCCACGCGTCATGGGCCTAATACACGTTATAATGGGCCTTGCTCATAGGCTATGAGTACATCACAATGGGCCTTGCCTATAGGCCTTGATACATCACAATGGGCCTTGCTATAGGCCTTGAATACATCATAATGGGCCTCGCCCATGTGTCACGTCCCGAACTCAGAAACCGGGCTCACAAAATTCCCGATCGCCGAATCCGGCGCCGACAGCCTCCGTAGAACCCCATTTTTCGGATCCCGGCACCCATTCACCAGGTTCCGATCCTGGGATACTACAAGGAGGATTTCAAGTCATCAGTCTGATTCATAATGAGCATAACAAAAGCATAATCCACAAACAATAACCACAAGAACACCACCACAAAATCCACTATGATAAAAAACTTTTGAGTACAATGCGATAGAAAGGGAAAATAAAATGTAACAAAAGAAATAAAACTCCAGAAGCTCGGCTGCACGCTCCAACTACAGCGAGACTATGGCTGCGACTTTGTCCTGGCGTCACCTGCACGCATCAATCGTGCATAAGCTTATAGAAAGCTTAGAGGGAGGTGTAAGTATGTGCGCAATATAAGCGTGCTCAAAATACAAGGTCAGAGTAATGCGGAATTATGGTAATGAGTATATGAATGCAATCAGCCGTACCAAGGCTATGCGGTGCAATATATGAATGCCATCGGCCATAACACGGCCATGCGATGCGAGGTGCAACTCAAGCATGCCAATCCTCAACATGTATCGGTATAGTTCTTATTCTGGATAATCACCGGGGTTCAATACACTCCAAATGGCACTGTCGCTCTCCTAGCCGCACAGTCCAAGTGAGCGTAAGAAACCTCACTATCCGCCTGACCAATAGTCTGCCAATACCTATCCGGCATGTCGATAGCGGACCCATTCGTGAGCTGGTCAAACTCAGCCTAGTATTGTCCCCTACCCTCGGGCGAGTAAGGCCACACTCATTTCCAACCGACCACGACACAGTGGGAGACGCGGCCTCCTGGTATTCGGCCCTCATGCGCTCATATATCCACTCGGTCTCGACGTTGGAGTCATCCTCTGGTACCATTGGATTTAGGGATTTTCACCCAGGGACGTCTATGACGCCCGTATGCTAGAACCAAATATTTTCGGTATCCAACCCAGCCATCCACGATGTGTTTATGGAGGCTATGGCCCTGATGTTGCTAGGGCATATAGTAACTACAATCACACAAATGCAAGTGCATGAGTCACACTATCAATCATGCAACAGTCCTGTATATACCATGCACTTATATGAGGCAACTCCGCCTATCAGGGAGCTCATAAACAGTCTATCTAAAGGTATATGCTATGATTGGTCACTCCTCACATCAGGCATACATATGGTGCGAATGATCATGAATCATGGATCTATACTAAACATGTATAAAGAGATGGGCTCTAGGCGGCCTACTTACCACAATTATGGGCCTATCAGTGGCCCTTAGGGAGAGTTATAATGCGGACATTTAACCAACATTATCCATTCAACGTGACATCAAACCAACATCGCTCCCAAGGGATGGCCTTCCATGAATCACACATTGTAATGGGCCTTTTGTACATCTAATTGGGTCTTGACCCAAGGACCCAAATACATCAAATGGGCTACATAACATGAGCCCCATATCTAGATCAAGGTGGGCCTCAATGGGCCTCATAATATGGGCCTAATACAAATCAAGGTGGGCCTCAACAAGGACCACTAATGCATGAAGATGGGCCTCCATAATGGGCCTTAAATTATCTCCAACACAGTTGGACAGTTGGATGAAACACATACATCATAATGGAGCCCACACTAATAGAGGGCGTGGTTTACAATACATACATAGGTGGGTCCTAAGTAGGACTCACCATAATGCTTATCCAGCCTAGGGCCCAATATAATGTTTATTTTCCACCCAACTTAGGGCCCAACATAATGTTTATTTTCCACCCAACTTATTGATAAGGTCACCCAGTCCTGGGGCTCACAGTAATGTTTATTGCCATTCGACTGCTCATAAGGTCAAGTGGTCCAGGGTAGGGCCCACTAAAATATTTAATATCATCCAATCTATTCATAAAGTTACGTGGGCCTGGATAGGGCCCACTGTAATGTTTATCTTCCATATAGCCTGTTGATGGGGCATGTGGACCAAGGGCCCACTGAAATGTTTATTTTTCATATAACCTGATCACACAGGGCCACGAGGTGGAGGGGCCCACCGTAATGTTTATTTTTCATCCAACCCGGTCTGGACCAGGCCCCACAGTAATGTTTATTTGCCATTAACGTTGATGAGGCCACCCAACCTAGGGCCCACTGTGATGTGGTCCACAGATCCAGCCCGCCCATTAGGTGAGTCCCACCTAGTTGACGGTCCAAACCAAGTTTTAGCAACGTTCAAAACTCAGGTAGGGCCCACCAAGTGATTTTATATATTTAGGCATGTCTTCATATGATTTTAAATGGTATGGCCCACATGAGTTCCGTATAAGGCTAATTTTTGAATGGCCCACGGCCAGGGAGGGGGGTCAACGAATGGACAGTGTGGATGTGAAAAATATACATCATGGTGGGGCCTACGGCTGGATGTGGATCCAGCCCGTCCGCCCGCCCTCTGACGTCCCTGACAATGGGAGCAGCAGGCGCTGCTGCCTAAACTTTTTTTTTTTGAAAAAAATTCATTTTCTTACGAAATCTCCTATGTGGGGCCCGCATCGGATGAATCCACTCCAGCCATCGGATTCCACGGTCCAAGACCGATCAAATGAGTCTAATATATGGCCTGTTTTTGGCGAAATAAGGGATCTAGGTGGTTTTCAAGGGTGATACCGTTATTTCCTATGGTATGGCCCACCTGAGAATCAGATTGAGATCATTTTTTGGCTCAATGCCTAAAATGATCTGAAGAAGAGGATGGACGGCTTGGATTACATAAAAACATCAAGGTGGGGCCTACATGAGTGCCCACCTCTCCCTTCTCTCTTTTTTTTTTTAAAGTACACACCCATGCCATGCCAGCGTACCCATTCTAAAAGGGGCTCGCCCGTCCAGCGTCCAGTGATGCTGGACAGTGTGGATATACACATGGCTTGTGGTGGGTCCCGCATGGACGTGGCCCACCAAATATATACATATAATATATATATCATATTATATATATAATACATATTATGTCATATATATTATATATATTATATAAAATATAACATATATATATATATATGTATATATATATAAAAAAATGCATTGGGCCCATCCAAACAGTGGATGGCGTGGATCATCACCTGCAATAGAGTGGGCCACACCGTCTGGTGTAGATGGACGGGGTAGATGTAGCACATATTGGTGGGATCCACACCATTACAAAGAGAGAGGAAGAGAGAGATAGAGAGAGATATATGGTGAGATAGAGGAACCCCGCCACTATGGACCCTCTTGATTAAATCACATACATCCAAATGGGTCCCACCAACAAGTGGGCCCTAAAGTTTAAAATAATGGCAAATCACCCATCTTATCTTCCTTCTTCTTGGTCCCATAGACTCCAATGCTCCTTAGCTTCAACTTTGATGGAGGTTGATGGAAGATTGATGGTGTGGATGAGAGATGAGAGGGTGTAGATGGAAGATGGAAGGTGGGCCACACTTGAGAGGGAGAGGAAGCTTGGACGTTTGAGGCTTGGGGTTGCTTGGAGATTTTGAGAAATGAGGGAGAGAGAGAGGTGATATGGATGGGTGAGGTGAGGTGATGGAGTGATGGGTTGGGTTGAAAAATTGTAAAAGGTGTATGGTTGTTGTTGAAATTTGGAAAAGAGGAGTGGTGAGGTGGAGAAAAGGTGGACTTTTGAAAAAGGAGGAGATGGGTTGATGTACTTGAGGTAAGGCTTAAATTAATGGTTGATTAATGGGACTAATTGTAGAGATTCCCTCGAAATCCGTAACGCGCGGTATTTCTTCGGAATAAACACAGATCGGCATCTTCTTGCCTGGGTATCGGTTCGGTGCGCAAGTCACGGCGTTGGAACCGCGGCAACGACGCGGTCACTATGATACAACTTTTGGATCAAGCCGACGTCGGTGCGCGGGACCTGGTTTAGGATCGTGTGCAAACACCGAATACGGTGCGAAAGTTGTCAAAATTTGACCGGAAGAACCGCGGAAGCCAACGGAACAGTACGGACTAGGACACGGGTCTTACACCATGGGCCTTAAATACATCACAATGGGCGTTGCCCATGGGCCCCAAACACATCACAATGGGCCTTGCTCATGAGCCTTGACGCTGGGCCTCAGATATAACAAGTGGGCCGAATCATGTGTGCCTCATACATATTAAGTGAGCCAGATCATATGGGCCTCATCTATACCAAGGTGGCCTCAACAAAGGGCCTTGTACACATCAAGGTGGACCTCCTCAAATGGGCCTTATATACAACATAATGGGGTGGGCCCGACTCATTCCAAATGGGCCCATCAAATGGACAACTTGGGTACAACACGTACATCATATGGGGGCCACGTGAATGGACGTTGTGAATACAAAATAAATACATCTAGGAGGGCCCTTACAGATGGATGGAGTAGATATAAAACACGCCTCATGACCAGGGCCCACCATAACGTTGATTTTCCACCCAGTCTAATCATAAAGTCTTAAGGACCTGGATTAAGAGGGAAAACAAATCCCATATTGATCTAAAACTTCCATGGCCCCAAATGGGTTCAATGGTAGCGTCCAAATCCCACTATTTCTTTACGGTGTGGTCCACCTGATCAAAGGACTGGACTCTTCACGGTGTGGCCCGCTGTAATGTCTTTAAGATCCAACCAATTCATAAGTTAACATAGAGGTAGTTGAAGTGAAAGCAAAAAACATCGGCTTGATCGGAACTACCGTGGCCCTTAAGAAGTTTTGAATGGTGAACGTGACTGTCCACTACTTTAAATGGTGGTGGGGGGGGGGGGGGGTCTACTTGAACTTTAGATCTGACTTATTTTTAGTCTCAAGCCTGTAAGACAAGCTTGCCAAATGCTCGAACAGTTTGGATGCAACACATGCATAATGGTGGGTCCCATAGGGATGGACGGCATAGATAAATCACATACCTCATGATGGGGTCCATACTGATGGATTACAATACATCAGTGGGTCCCACGTGGGGCCCACCATAATGTCTATTTTCCACCTAATCTGTTGGTAAGGTCACACGGACCCGTATGAAGAGGAAAAGTAAATTTCATAATGATCAAAAACTTCTGTTACACAACAAGGGTTTCAATGGCAGACGTTCAATCACACTGTTTCTAGTGATGTCGGCCACCTGAGTTCCAGGTGCGGCTGATTTTGGGGGTGGGACTCACAGCAAAAAGGGGCCCACCAAATGCACGGTGTGATGTTCATCACACATCACGGTGGGGCCCACGTAGGGGACTGGTCCATCTGTCAAACGCAGCAGCGTCCTGCTGCAGCGTCAATAGTAGTAGGCACTGCATATATATATATTATTTTTTATTTTGATGTACTTCTGAGGTTTTTCGTACGTGGGGTCCGCATCAGGTGAATCTGACCCAGCCATGGGTTTTTATGGCCCAAGATAGACCCATCAAGCCCAATATTGAGCATGTTTTGGTGAATAGAAACATTGGAGTGGGTTTCAACGGTAGAAAATACTGTTTTCTAAGAAATGGCCCACCAGATGATCAGATTAACTTCATTTCTCAACCCAACGTCTAAAATGAGCCGGGGAATGGAGTGGATGGCGTGGATTAAATTCATACATCAAGGTGGAGCCTGCATGAGCAGCCCACCCAAAAAGTTTTAAATCAAACATATATATATTATTATTATTATTTTGTTTACTAGTACGACTCATTGTCTGTTCACACTACAGTGAACACGTCTAGTGTCCAGGGACGCTGGACGGACTGGGTTCACATGTTGATCACGGTGGGTCCCACATGGATGTGGCCCACTTCATTTGGATTAATCTGATACTTGTGTTTTCCACCACCATAAGGTAGGGCCCACATGACTTGGACGGTTTGGATAAAACATACATCAAGGTGGGGTACATCCTAGTGGGCCACACAATCACATCATCACACACAAAACAAATGAAAAATAGAGGGAGAGAGAGAGAGAGAGAGAAAGGGGCACGTGCGATGGAGGGACCCCAACACTATGGGCCCTCCCTTCCATTCATTCAATCATACATCAAGTGGGTCCCATTACACGTGGGCCCACCAAATCAAAAATCAACGGTGGAGATCCTTTGTCTACCAAATGTAAGGTCTAGATGACCCTATTTATGCATGGAAAATAAACATCATGATGGGGTCCATGGAGACTGGCCCCATCATGGAATGATGATGAGAATCAAGTTGGGCCAACGGCCACACCTAGGGTCCAAAGTGAGATCCATGCCATCAATTGGTAGGCCTCACTTGGCCCATCATGAAAAATGAAATCTAGGCCTATAGAAACACCCACCTTTGATCTCCTCTTCTTTCTTTAGCCAACATGATCTAAAGCTCCAAGTGGTGGATTTTAACGGGTGAGATGGACTTTGGATGGTGGGGATGGGAGACAGGAAGTGGGCCATACTATCTTCTCCCCCATGGAAGCCATGGACGTGGGTTACTTGGAGAAAATGAGGGAGAGAGTGATGAGAGAGAGAGAGATTGTTGTAAGAGAGAGAGGGAGATGGGAGATGTGAGTGATAGAGTGATGTATACTTGACATGTAAGGGAGAGAGTTGACTTTAGGGATGGGTGTTGGTAATTGGGGATGGGATGTTGTACTTGACATGTAAGGTGATTGATGGGACATTTCGTAGAGATTCCCTTGGAATTGCAATGCGCGGTATTTTCCTTGAACCGAACGCGGGCCCACATCTCCTGGCTAGGGTATTTCCTTAGCGCGTGAGACACGGCGTTGGAACCGTGCCTTTAGCGTGGTCGCAAGGGTACAAGTCTCGGGTTGAACCGACTCAGATATATGGGACATGATTTAGAATCACGCGCAAATGCAGATAACAGATCGCGGGTCACCAAAATTTGACTGGGAGGATCGCAAAGCCTACAGAACGGTACGGTATAGGATACAGGCCTCACAAACCCTGGACTAGTCGAGGCAGAGCTTGGACTAGTCAAACATTGACTAGGACTAATCGAAGTAAAGCCTAAAATAGGTACAATAACCCATATTAAATGTGCAATATGAAAGACCTAAACCTAAGGTCTTTCTAGGGTCATTTATACCTAAAATATTCAACATTGAACTTATAGCTTCGGTAGATGGTATACTTGAAGTACTTGAAGCTTGATCTTATATACTTGAAACTTGATCTTGATCTTGACCATGTAATGTACTTGGGCTTGATCTTACATTTGAAGTAGCACTTGCACTTGGTTTAGTACTTGAACTTAAACTAGTACTTATAGTTGAACATGCACTTTGACTTGAAGTAGAACTTGCACTTGAAGTTGAAGTAGCATTTGATGTTAATGTTGTACTTGAAGTTGATGAAACACTTGAAGTTGATGTAGATATAGCAATCTTCATGACTTGTAGCTCATCTTTGTATGAAGGTGAACTTTCCATCTATAAACAAGTTCATCATTCCAAAGTGGTTTGTCACTATGAAATTTGACAATGCAGGGTGCATGTAACACCTCGTTCTTTTCAGTACTCGGGTGTTACCATATAACCTAACTTAGTATGAACGCTAACCTATCTTACTTGAACAGTTGCCCTCAATCTATCCATCTTAACCATTTGACTTTGACTATGACAACAAGACCTTTAAGAGTTCAGTTCAATCTGCCTTGGATCCCTAATGACCTTTCAACCATCTGATTTTGGATTATAACTACTCACCACACAATCGTAAGATTTGAGATTAATCTGTCTATTTAACCACCACAACATGATTAAATTGACCCTGTACTTAAATAAATAAATAAAGATCCTACTTTAGAATCTATATTATGATGATATATCAAAATACAACTATTTGGTACAATTAAATCACATAAAGTAAATTAGGCTCAAAGTCATAAGATCCACCATTCATCAGGTTACAACATCTCATCAGATTATCCATCCTTGGGAAACACAAGCCGGATCATCTATCCCCATATTTAACTACCAGATCACACCTAAATGCTTCTTAGGATTCTTAGGACTAGTAATAACTAAAGATGAGTTAATTCAACCATTGAATTATTTGGATAATTAGGAGGTTGAGAGTTGATAAGTGGATGTTCATTTGGTGTGGCTCACTTAACTATTAAGATTAGTCGAAGGATGAGGTACATAACTCAAGGTGGTCTACTCACTTGGAGGAATACTTTTGACTAGAGGAAGACCCTACAATTTTAATTAAAAAATATAATAATAATAATAATAATAATAATAATAAATGATAAAATTTATTATAATAATAACATTTAATGTTATAAATTTATAGAACAGGTGGTCCTAGCCATCCAAATGAATTCTTATGGTCCTTTTAACCATTAACGATCGATTACGAGATGAACTGATCATCAGATCAACGTGAGTCCACAAATAGGACCTAAACCAAGAAGTGGGGCCCACCTAAACTTTAGATCTGCCTGATTTTTTGTCAGAAGACCTGATTAGAGCCTCCATGGAGAATGGATGGAGAAGATTGGGCAACACACCTCTGTGGACCCCACACTGGTTTGGGGTGTACCACCGTGTACGTGCAATTGCAATGCATAGGACCAAAGGCCTTGGTTAAACCTGCCTTGACCCGATGTTTCCGAAGAAGGAAATTTCCTTCTTCCCTTTTCTCACCGTAGTAGTTCGAATGAGAGATGTTCGTTTGCAACATCTATGGCCCATCCTGATCACCTAACTGGAGGATCTAAACTGTTCATCTAGTGCAGATGTGAGTCCCGAGTAAAACCCACCTAATCCTATACCTTGGAGATCGTGTGCATGCACACAACCATTGATGCAAACAGGACCTACAAACACAACGTCTTTCAAAAATGGGATGCATGTCTTGCTGTCACATAGGCGATCCATGTGAGCTCCTTTCTCTCTACCTCAGCCGTTTATTAGGTGTTATCTCAGCCATCTAGTAACCCTTCATAAGGTTTAGGGTTTCCAAACAAAACCAGGGCCAGTTTCAGTTCCTACCTATGGTATTTGAAGGCAGATTCAACCAGATCAAATCTGGACCACTTATTACCAATCTGACGGTTCTAAGATGTTAGGATATGGGAATAAGAGGGAGAGGATCAACTAGTAGGTTATCCTCCTCCGTTTTCTGGCAACCGCACTCAAAGAATGGTTGTTTCCTTCCAAATTCAAACCCACCGCCAAAATCTCTCCCAAGATTCTAAAATTCTACCTATAAGCTTCCTAGTGTCTATACAAACCTTCCTAAAGGGTTAGATTGGAGGAAGGAGATGTGGTTTTCAAGACGCCATTAATAGTTGTCTCTTTCTTCCTCGTTCGAAACGCATTAAGGCAACTCGAGTCGGGCCGAGTTCTAGTCAGGTTGGAGCTTCTGCTAGCCGTGGTTGAAAGAGAGAGAGGAGAGAGGAAGATGGAGAGAGATGTGGTGGATGAGCTACACTCACATTGAATGTGAGGGCTACCACACCAGGCTATTGCACCAATCGACTCGGCCGAGTTGAGGTGTGGTCCGAGTCGGGTCTGGTTCGGGCCATGCTAAGAACCCAGTAGAGGAAAAAGTGGAAGAAAAGGAGGAGAGAGAGAAGAGAAGCAGGGTGAAGAAATAGATAGAAGGAGAAGTGTGAGCAGCAGGAGTCGGGCTACGGTCCGTCTTCACACAGTACCGAGTTGACGCTGTTGAGTTGGGCCTGTTCTCATTAGGTTAGGTTTGGTTTAGCCTAGCAGCTTGCTGGTGTATGGCTTTGAGAGAAGGAAGAAAGGGAGTTGGGGTGGTGTAACTGCACCCTGTTATTGTACAGCCATCGAGTCGTTGACTCAGTCGAGTCACTGACTGAGTTAGAACTCTATCTGGGTCTGGCTAGAACCCTGGGAAGGAGAAGAAGAAGAGAAAAGAAAAGAGTAGGAGAATGGCTGGTTGGTTGTGAAGCTACTGCGTTGACTCAACTCACCGAGTTGGGTTAGGCGCCCATTACTGGACTTCGAGTAGAAAGGTAGAAAGCAGGAGGAATAAAGCAAGAAGGATAGAAGAGGGATGAGAAGGAGGATAACAAGAAGGTGAGGGCATGAGTTGTTAAGTCAACTTGTTTAAGTCGTGGTTTGGGGCTATTGGAAACAAGTCGGGTTTGGAAGCCCGACTCACTAATGAGTCGACTAATGTGAGTAAGCTTTCTCTTCCAAAGCAAATCGTTTGATTTAGTATTATCATTGGTGTTCCTATAATCATTTCAATTGTTAAAGGTAATTAACCATTAACAGGTTATTGATGATAATATTAGTTATTATAAACAAAACTACAACTGTTAGATATCAATTATTAGTGTTTATTTATTATTCCTAAATATTATCATTAATAATAGATCACACTACTTGGTACCATCAAAATGGTCATTATTATCACGATAACTAATATTAATTACATTGTTTGTGTTAATGGAAAATTTTTAATTAACATTACGATTAATCGTTTAACAATTAATGTTAAAATCCTAAAATCTAAACCTACAACTAAACTCTAGGATGAAGCCTAAACCTAAGTGATCCAAATCCTAGGTTATGGTCTTGACTCTAGATAGTTGTAGAACCTTGATTTAGCTGTACGATTTTGAAATTCATGATAGGATTTAATCATAAGGGCGCACGGACTCCCTAGCAACATCAGTAGGTGATTCAACTCGTAAGGTGATGATTTCTTCCCCTTGAGCTTTCCATTTTCCCATTATCTTAAGTGATGGTTTTTATTTTAATTTTGATTAATAATTGATATCTTCATTTTATAATCACATGTGTTAATTGTTGGAATTGAATTGATAGATTACATGTTTAATATTTATCCTGCATATTTTCTTATTCTTATGGATTACTTATGGATTGCTTATGGAACTTAAACTAGTACATCAGTGGGAAACCCTAACCTATAAATGTACACCCATACTTGGGATGTAACTCGATTGATTGTGATTATAATGGACCTTCAACTTAGTGGTTATTGAATGGTGGTTTAAATTGATTATTGATGTGGGCCTGCCATCTAGGGGTTACCGTGTCTAAGTGATTTTTTAAGGATGGTCTTTTATCACATAATTTTTTATATTTGCCCTATGTGGCCTAATTTTGATATTCTCCCTATGTGGCTTTCTTTTAGTAATTTTCCTATATGCGTTCTATGTTTTATTTTGTACAACCATGCGATGGCAAGCCCCATATACTAAATATGACTAGCCACTAGTCGATGGGTTCCATTAAACATCCTAAGGTGGTAGCCTCATGAGCCAGGGATGGTGGAATGGGACACTATGACTGAGTTATCGGCCAATGCTGGATGATGAACCCCCATAGTGACCTTTGAACTTTATTAAACTGGCTAGTTATAAATGTAATAATAATGGTTGGGCTAATCATGTATTCATAGCATTCGGGCGATAACGGGTGGCTAATTCTAGATGTTGTAGCATGCGCCTAATAGGATTTAGTTGGGATATCGTTTCACTAACTCACAGACCATTGACTATCGACCCACCTTCGATGAGTTTGGCACTACGCATGTACTATGTATTTTCATTGATGACTGGCTGGATTGCATGGGTTTTACCTAAAAGCCAACTGGATGAGCATCCCCAATTGATGTGCACTCATGCATTAATGCATCTAATAAGACTGCATCATGTATTGTTTTGCATGACTTGTTATGTTGTTATAACTATGCTTACCTAATGCGGTAGTGTGTAATCTTGAGGAGAATTCACACTGAGCTGGCCACTTATTCATCGAATATATAACCGTACAGGTAGCACATGTAGCCTAGTTGATATCATGTTCATATTGATGAGGAGCAGGGTGCAATCGTCAAGGATGCATGATTGTATTGCTAAGAGTTGCTACGTGATTTTATAGCTCAAGATTTATTATAATGTATTTTTTTTTCACATGCGATGTTATCTCATTTTGTACTTGTAAGTATTGGGACATTAGTTTGTATAAGTCATTATGGGCATTCGTTCGTAAAATTTTAATGTAAGTACGAATTTTCCTTTATGTTGATTTGTCAATCTTTCTCTAAAATGCTTACTCTGAAAAGAATAATATATATATATATATGTATGCATGTGTATATGTGTAATTTGGCTTTCTAAAGGTTAATACTCAGGTTTTTTGGGAAACGAGTCCTATAATCGGGTCCTGAAAGCACGGAGCGTTACAATGCTAGATATATAGCAATACACTTACATCTCTTTTCTCCTTTATGCAATCTACTTCAAAAGGATGCACCATACGAGTGGACTGAGTAATGCCAATAAACTTTTACTAAGCTCAAGGGCGTGTTAACCACTGCACCTATCTGCAGCCACCTGATTGGAGCCTTCCTTTTGAACTTATGTGTGACGGGTCTGATTATGCTCTTGGGGCAGTTTTAGGCCAAAGAAAAGCAAAGAAACCTTACGTCATTCATTATGCAAGTAGAACTCTAAATCCGGCCCAAGTGAACTACTCTACTACGGAAAAGGAACTCTTAGTCATAGTGTTCGTTTTGGAGAAATTTAGGTCCTACTTGATCAGATCCAAGATCGTTATTTACATAAATCATGCAACTCTTAGGTATCTACTTTCTAAGAATGATGATAAGCCCCGCCTGATAAGATGGATCCTCGTACTTCAAGAATTTGATTTGGAAATAAAAGATAAAAAAGGGAATAGAAAATGTAGCAGCTATCCATCTTTTCTTCTTTGATCTCTCTGATTCCCTTGAGACAATACATATAAATGACATGATCCCTGACAAACAATTGTTCAAAGTCTCTCATTCACCTTGGTTTGCGGATATCATTAATTATCTTGTTACAAGTTTCATGTCGACACATTGGACTGCGCAAGATAAGAAAAAAATTCTTCACCGAGGTTAGTAAGTTCTTTTCGGATGATCCGTATTTGTTTAAATATTGCCCAGACCAAATCTTAAGGAGATGTGTGCCAGACAATGAATACCAAAGTGTCATCTCCTTCTGTCACTCTCAGGCCTGTGGTGGTTACTTTTTTGCTAAAAAGACCACGGTTAAGATTTTGCAGTGTGGCTTTTATTGGCCCATTATGTTCAGGGACACTCACGAGTTTTGCAAAGCTTTTGAGCCTTGTTAGAAATTGGGAGGATTATCCCATCGAAACATGATGCCTTTGAACCCCATTCTGATTATTGAAGCATTTGATTACTGGGTCATCAATTTCATGGGACCATTCCCCCAATCTTTTAGAAATTTATATATTTTGCTCGCCATAAACTATGTCACTAAATGAGTCGAAGTGGTTTCGTGCCGGAACAATGACCATCAAACGGTCATTAAATTCTTAAAAGAGAACATCCTTTCCTTGTTCGGAACGCGTCGAGCCATCATTAGTGACGGGGGCTCACATTTTTGTAATAGGTCATTCACGAACTTAATAAAGAAATATGGCATCTCTCACAAGGTGAGCACTCCATATCACCCACAAACAAGTGGGCAAGCTGAGATTTCTAATAGGGAGATCAAATACGTTTGGAAGAAAATGGTTAACCCTGCTCGAAAGGATTGGTCAATTCGATTGACCGATGCTTTATGGGCTTAT
Source organism: Magnolia sinica (assembly GCF_029962835.1). Lineage (NCBI taxonomy): Eukaryota > Viridiplantae > Streptophyta > Magnoliopsida > Magnoliales > Magnoliaceae > Magnolia > Magnolia sinica. The sequence goes on along the minus strand of NC_080573.1, from coordinate 66,759,176 downwards.
TGTACTGCATTTAAAACTCATTCTGAAATGTTGCCATTTAGACTTGTTTATGGGAAGGCTTGCCACTTACCTATAGAGTTGGAACATATTACCTACTAAGTGATTAAAAATCTGAACTTCAATTTAGACAATGCTGGCTTGCTACCCAAACTACAATTGAATGAACTCGTGGAGATCTGGAATGACGCATACGAGAACTTGAGAATTTACAAGGACAGGATGAAGGTGTTCCATGACAAGAACATCCTTCGAAAATTGTTCTTAGTTGGTCAAAATGTCATTTTATATAATTCTTGATTATATCTTTTTTCGGGTAAACTCCGATTTCGTTGGACCGGTCCTTTCACTGTTACTAATATTTATCCTCATGGGGCTATCAAGATAAAGAACCCGAACAATGGTAATGCTTTTAAAGTAAATGGACATCGGTTGAAGTCATTTCTTGAGAAATTCAATTTAGAGGACATATCCATACCTCTGATTGATCCTGTTTAGTAGGATTGACCTCCTAGTCTGACGGAGGTAAAGTTAGGTTTATTGCTTTCATAGAATTTAGGACTAAGATACTTTGCTTTCGCCGTTTTCAGATAGTTTGCTTTATGTTTGTTTAAGATAGTTTGCTTATCGTCTATTTGAGTCTCTTGTGCTAACCCATATTCACATTGAGATCATTGGAAAAGCCTCAGAATTTCTTTTTCAGGTATTATCTTTCCATCACGTCCCTTTTTTCTTTTTATGCTTATTTCTTTTACATTGAGGAAAATGTAGATTTTTCAGTTGAGGATGGGGGATTAGGTAACCTAATCAGTGTTTTCTCAATTTTAAGCAAATTTTTTAAAAATTTTCATTGTTTCAAGTTGAAATCTGTTTGGGAAGCAATGAATTATGTACTCAAGTTGAAATCTTTTTGAATTACTGAAGTCTAGTCATCTAAGTAATTTATCACCTAAGTACTTGCCCTCAATTGATTAAGAGGAAGTTTGAATATTATGTTAAATCACAAAACACATTCAATTTGTCTTTTGTAAGATATACTAGAAGTTTTGATTGTTAGTATGTGAATCATTGATAAATGGCGAGAATCTGGTCTGGAGAATTTTATCCACCATAAAAGAAGAAAAGAACCAGTTAAAAAAATAAGAGATCGACAAAGAGCTCATGAAAAAGAATGAAAAGAATGAAAAATCTAGAAAAGAATGCAAAAATAAAAAGAATGAATAAAAACTGACCATCGATATAAAATCAAAAACTGGAAAAAGAGAGAAAAGGGGATAAGTTCGGAATCAGCCCTTGAATTTTCAACCAATCTGAATATGGTAAACATGGCTAACATGATGAATTAATAATATTTTTATGGAAGTAAGATGATTTTCACTGTGCACATTCAAAAACTTGATATGTGAATTATGCTCTGACTTAATGGATGAAAAACTTATTTGATTGATTGCTTATGTGATTCGGCTCTAGGTTTTCAAAATCTCACTTTTTCATCTTGAGTCTACTCATTCATACTTTATTACACAAAAGATTGTTTTATGAAAAAGGTTTGAACATTGCGCATTGAAGTTCATTTTTTGCATACTTTGCTCGGGACTAGCAAAATGCTAATTGGGGATTGTGTTGAGGTTCAAATACTATATATTATCCTCCATTTATTACTTAGTTTTATGAATATGATAATGCTTAATGCTTTATTTTAGTCATGTTTGTGTTGCAAGGTGAATTTAAGAGCTAGGATTGAAAAGGATGCTAAAAGTATGGATTTAACGCTCAAGAATCACCTAAGCCAAGGATGGATCTTATGAGACTAACAATGAAGAATTCACATGCCAAAGATCCAAGGAAATCAAGTGAGGAATGAAGAACATTGAAGACGTGAAGCAAAGAAAATGAATCCTAAAAATCTGCCTCCTTCGACTAGTCTCTCGACTTGAACTCTAGCGATAAAATCCTTTAAATTCTCATCATCCTCGACCAGTTGAAGGAGACCCTTGACCAGTCAAAGGTTGTCCTCAACCAGTCTAAGGTTATGCAAATTTTACACAAACCGCGTAAATTTGAGACGGTTTTCAGATTTTTCCAAGTCGGTGCGAAAGAAGGTGCTATAAAACTATAAATATGAGTCCCTATGATGTTCCTAGGATCTTCTAGGGTTCAAGGAGTGGAGCAAAAGCATGAAGAAGTCATCGCCAGGAGTTTTTCTTCATTTTCCTTAGTTATTTTTATGCTTTTCTTAAGAGATTTTAGTTCAATCATGTCTATGGTTGGCTAAACCTCTTAGCAAGGACTAAGAGATGAAGCTTGTAGCGTGATGGGATGTTTCTTTTGCTTTGATTCATGTTTATATTAAACCTTCTTTGATTATTGTTTAATTTTAAAGGAATACTTTTAGTTTTTAATGGTTTATTGTGACTCAAATTACAGTAGATCTGCAATAGCTTTTAGTATCTTCTTCTCATGTTTTTGATATTGCGAGATTGGTAAATCCTATTGTAAGGCCCGTAACCTAGTACCATACTGTTCCTTAGGATCCCGTAATCCTCCCCGTCAAATTTCGGTGACCCGTGACTTGTAAACAGCGTTTTCACGCAACCTTAAATCACATCCTGTAGACCCAAGTCAACTCGATTCAAAACGTATACCACTGCGACTGCACCATCGCCACTGTTCCAATGCCGCGTTTTGCATGCCAATGTGATACCTTGACTAAGAGATATGACCTGCACATGATCTCGGCCGTAGACTACACATTGTAGGGCCAAAGATTCCAGATAAAGTAGATTCTCTACAAGAGCAATCATGATGGTGACATCATCCTAGTCTACCTAGGCTAGGATGACATCACCTTTGCCACCCATGCCTTGCTAGCAATGATTGCAAGCATGCTTCTCTTCTCTTGCTCTCTTGTAAAATCTTCATTACACTTACAACACCATCATTTCCACCCTTATACCTCTCTCTCCCTCCCATTCTCTCCCTTTCCTTCTCCATTGCAACCAGGAGAGCTTGGACGTCCCAAGAAAGGTAGAGAGAACCCATTTTTAGCCATCTTCCACCTTCAATCCCACCCAATCCAACCCTTAAATCATCATCCCTACCATTATAGAAGCCTATATGAGCTTTAGAACACTAGGGAGCAAGAAGAAGGAAAGTTGGGTGCATCCTTAGGTAGATATTTCCATTTTCTAGCATAGGGCAAGTAGGACCCACCAATTAATGGTGGCAATCCTATCTATCTAGGTGTGGCCAATGGCCCACCAAGCTTGCATGTAAGTGTCATGATGGGGCCATTCTCCATGGACCCCATCATGATGTTTCCTTGATGATTAGTCTGAAAGGGTCATCTAGACCCCTTGATTTTTGTTGTGAGGATGGCATCCCCACCTGCCATTGCTGATTTAAGGGCCCACACATGGATGGGACCCACTTGATGTATGTTGTAGATCCTAGAGGGGTTCATAATGGCGGAGCCCTTCCACCACTCATCTTCCCTCTCTCTCTCTCTCTTATGATGATGTGTGGCCCACTTGATGATGCATATATTATATCCAGATCGTCCTTTGAATGAGATGTCCATTGTTTAGTGAACAGCCCCATTGTTGCCCGTTTCTGGGCCTGTGTGGCCGGTTGGTCACACAAGCTCGAATGGAGAGGAAAACACAAATATTAGCTTGATTTCCAATCTCAGTGGGCCATTGTGTGGAGCCCACTTTGATGTATATATTTCATCCACATAGTCCAGTAAGTGGACTATGTTGTTAGTCGTTATGGGCCTATATAGGGAAATCACATATATCAGCTTGATTTTCTAACTAGAGTGGGGCGGCCCACTGACGTGTGGACCCCACCTTGATGTATGATTAAATCCACACCACCCAGCAGGGCTAACTCTCCTTAGAGTGGGCCCAGCAGGCGAAGACGGTCCAGCCAACTAGTACCGTCTAGCAGGTCTAGATGTTAGGAGGAGGACAAATATCAGCTTGATTTTTAGGATTGGTGGGCCACTCACATGTACCCCACCTTGTTGTAGGTGTCAGGCATGCAGATAGACCATCCATTTTCCTATATCTATCAGGCCAAGGGCATAACCATGAAGCAGATCTAACGCCCAATCAGACCACTAGTAGGAAACAGTTGGGTTGACTCCCACCATTTAAACCATCTCAGGCCCATTGTGATGCTTGAGGGAGGCATAACACTTCCTGGGTGACCCACACATAAGTGGGACCCACAGTAATAGTGTTTTATCCAGCCGTCCAGCCATGTGGACGCCCAACATGAGTAAGGAATGCTACTGGACTAACCGTCCAGCAGCTGCCCCATCGTGATTCATGTGTTTTATTCAAGTGGACCACTCATTTTGGGGTCCACTTGTGATGTATGGGGATCCACCACATGTATGTATGTGATCACCCAGGCCGTCCCTCTGTTGTATGCCCAACAGGCCCAAGACGTTGGGTGGACTGGATGTCCAACAAGGGCCCCACCTGCTGTATATATATTTTTATCCATGTTGTCCATTTATGTTATGCAAGGCCCACCTTGATGTGTATGTTTCATACACCCTATTAGGCCATTTTTCAGGTCATTGTGCCCCATTACTATTATAATGACCCAAAAAATTTCGTGCCAAGACCCGAGTACTATCTCTATTTTCCTTATAAGCTATTTGTGGGTTAATTAGCGCTAAACTCGATTGCTCGTGAAATTAGCATCAATCACTTTAAATTTGATCTGCATGACTCAAAACTTGTAGAATCGTCAGCGCTATGTTACTCTGAAATCTGGGATTCAACGTTAAATCCAGTTGCTCTTGGGAATTTTTAGAAGCTTTAGATCGAACTGGACCGCGCGTCGAATGTTCGATGAAGATGATCTTAGACTGTTATGGTCACCATGTGCTTAACCATCACCTCAAAAATCAAGTCCAGATGATGTCCCGAGTCGATTTGATTGAGTCCGGAGTGAAGAGTGTGAGAACGGTGAGAAATTAAATATGATTTTATGAAATCTAAGTCGTGTCGCTTGCGCGACGATTTTAAGCAATCTGACCATTGGATTCTGACCCAATTTCACCCTCGGATCAGGGAAGATAGCCTAGGCATGTCATTATACTTGTGGACCTGATCGAGTTTCGGTGACCGTTGAATTAAGTGTGGTCCGCCACAGCTGATCTATAAATCCGATCGGTACGAAAACTCAGCCTGACCTAGATCCATGGTCAGTGAGCTTAAGTCCGACCGCACGTGGAGAAAGGACCACCAGAAGTGTTCCGTTGGATCGAGAGAGGCCTGATTTGGTTATAACCTAAGTATACCTTGGCCTTGGGGCTATTTTCATCAATGTTAGGCCTATATAAAGACCTTAAAACCCTCACTCTCTTTTCCATACGAATTTCCTAACCCTAGCTAAGAAAGAGAGGGGAAAAGAGAGAGAAAGTGAGAGAGAAGTTGGTGAATCATCCTTAAACCATCACTTTTGAATCGTTATTCCGGTGATTCTAAGTTCGTTCTTAGGTAAGTTAATCTAAACCCTAATCTATTTTAGAGCTTAGAATAGTCTATGTGTTGTTGTAACTCATTTCTATTCTTGCCTTAGGTTATCTTGTCGCCTTAGACGAAGACATATCGTCTGAATCAATTCGGTGCGCTTTTTTTGGTTTAAGGTGCGGACTATATTCGTATAAGTTATGGTTTTCAAGGCTTTCAATGTCAGTTAATGGTTTATTCTTGTTGTGGGTGCAATTTCACATGCCAAATGCTATATTTACTTTGCGTTCCGAATATGTACGTGATATATTGAGATTTGTGTAGTCTATGTATATGTAGGAAGTATCGTATGCATATAAAATATGAACATGTACTTGCCATGATTAACTGTCATGTATTTGTGCTAGTTGTATGTGTGTCAACTCCTTGGCAAAAGGAATTGTCCGAATGCGTGTATTCCAAGATACGTCATGTATGTTGAACTATGTAGTCTAAGTGTTTGTAGAAATGTTGAATGGGCTAATGTGTAATACATTATCCTATTTGCGGGCGTTGAGAAGAGATTCTTAACTCTCCTATTGGTGTGTATGATTTCTTACATTCAATTTACATTCTTCGTTCTTTAAGTTCAAGCACTACTTATGTTGAAATCCACGTTAAGTGATATTCTTCAAATGCTCACATACTGTGTGATTTGAATTATTATTCCATTACTGTTCCAAATTGTATATGCATATCTGTTGTAATGGAATGTGTTTGGGACTATGAAATAGTCCAGGAAATTGGTAATCAGCCTTGAATTCGGGGCTGAGGTTGCTTTCACCACGAAGGACGTGATTTGATGAACCCGAGTCGTATTAGAGTTATCGACAGTGGTTTGGCCACACGGAGTGTTTGCGCACTCTATGTCGTTCAACCCAACGTGCGCTCGTGCTAGTCGAGTTCGTCAAGTAACCCGATTGTCCGATGTATGTTCACCATGTATGGACGCTATTGTTTGAATCTAGGGTACCAAACTTACAGATGAAATCCCGTTAACCGTTGCACCTAGATCCGCTGAGACTCATGAACCGGACATGGTGGTATGAGATACGATGGCCGAGCTGTCGGCCTACATTGAGGTGACGAGCCTCCCCGTAGTGACTAGTGAGCACACCAGACTCGTGAGCCGATTATGGTGGTATGGGACACTATATTCGTGCTGTCGGCTTACATTGATTGGCGACGAGCCCTTTGTAGTGACCTCGAGCATACCTGAATACTGCATTAAGGCGACAAGCCTTAGAGTAGTAACAAAGGTATGATAGGCGTGCATTGATTGGTGACAAGCCCTTTGCAGCGACCTAGATCCATATGATCATATGAGATGGCCTAAGACTGACGACCCTAGAATGGATCACTGTGTGGAAAATTGATATGAGGAAGGTACCTTAGCTTCCCAATCCTACTGTATGAAAAGGACTAATAACAACTTGGAAATCATGTTCATGCACCGCATTTGCATGTGCGTGGAAGTCGTTGGCACTGCGGGAGGATGTCATGCGTAACGTGAGATGAAGACGCCGAGGGAGTAAGGCGTGGGCATGCATCATTTATACATACATCCTCGCACTAATAAGAGTACTTAGGACATGTTTGATTGATCTGCTTTATCATTACTGCTTGATTGAATTGATAACATGTTAACTTTTGCTTTATTGTTCCACTGAGTTGATCACTTACTCACACGTTTTGGGGCGGTGTTTAAACACCAACCAGACTCTATCTTAGATGCAGATGTTGATGCAACCCCTGAGGCAGAGCAGGAGTTCGAGGATGATGAGGCCGCATTTTCTTTTATATAGTTCTCAAGCGGGTTCTTGTGAGCCATGTCCTGATGTGCAGGAATTATGGGTTTTCTTTTGGAATAGATAATGTCATTTGATGCTTATATTTTTAATAGCAACACTTGTAAGTATGACCTGGCATGTATACGTATTTTAGGGACTTACACATGTACACTTATGTTTCTTTAAGTCTTCCGCTTGCGTCCTTCACTTATCCCTGAATTATGTTTACAGTTTGGCTTAATCTATTCCATGTTTTATGGAATCATACAGACAACATACATCCATCATTAAATATGTTTTATAAGTGATGTTTTGAAACTCGGGAGCTGAGTTATGCTCGACCCCCAAATTTCAGGGCGTTACAACTATGTAAGGCCCACCTTATGTACATGACCAGCTTGTCTGTCCAGATTTTTGGACGTCCAGCAGGCCCAGATGGGCTGGACGTCTAGGCATTGGAACTCACCTTGTTGTATGTGATACATGTGCTGCCCATCCATTTTCTAGAGCACATGGACTGACTTGTAAGGCCCACTATGGTGTATGTGTTGTATGTACCCTGCCCATCTATTTTCTTGGGACAAGGGCTGCCCCATAAGGCCCATTATGATCTATGTGTTGTATATGCTGCCCATCTATTTTACTAATTATATAGGCTATCCCAAGAGGCCCACCATGATGAATGAGGTTTATGGGTTGACCCAAGAGGCCCACCATGATGAATGAGATAATATGGATGCTACCCATTTATTTTCTAGCTATTTTAAGGACCATGGGCCCCTTTGTGAGATTGTTTCTATAGCGAGCTACACTCTAGGAGGCAATGGTGGTTAAATGTCTACATTGTAAACCTCCCTAGGCCCATTATTAGGCCCATTCTCATCCTCTCTTAGTGGGTTAAACCAAACTGTTGGGCCGCCATTATTGATGGTGCTTCCACCATGTCTTATAGATTTGTCCAAGCCGTAAAGCCCATCTCGTACTTATTGGGCCCCATAGGAAGCCTAGTCTACTATGTGATGGAGAGGGTGAGGAAACCCACTCTTTGTAATTAGGCCCATCCTTGATATAAGTATGTCATTTAGGCCATCGATTAATTATAGGAGAGTACAACATCACCATTGGATATGCCTAGTAGAACATCATGATACATGCCCATACGCATCGTTTGCATGCTTGTTATGAGGAGTGATTGATCATAACATATGCCATTGGGCTGGTTGTTTTTGGGACTCCTGAGAGACGGAGTTGCCCCACATCAGTGCGCGGTACGTGTAGGATTGGTGCATGATTGGATGGCAGGATTGGACACCAAAAATGTTTTGGTTCTAGCACTAGGGCGCCATAGATGTCCCTGGGTGAAAGTCCCTTAACCCTTATATTACTAAGAGGATGCTCCAACATTAAGACCGAGTTGATACATGAGTGCCCGTGTACTGAATACCAGGAGGCCGCGTCTCCCACTATGTCATGATGAGTTGTAAGGGAGTGTGACCTTACTCACCTGAAGAGAAGGGGGTATAGCTAGGTTAAGTTTGACCTGCTCGAGGAATGGGTCCGTTATCGATGTGCCGGATAGGTATTGGCAGACTATTGTCAGGTAGATAGTGAGGTCTCTTACGCTCACTTGGACTACGCGCATGGGGGAGGGTTAGTTAAAGTGGAGTGCATTACACCCCGGTGATTTTCTAGAGAGGAACTGTACTGAGATGTGATTTCCCGGAGAGGAATTCTACTGATATATGATGTTCCAGAGGTGAACTGTACTGATATGTGGATCAAGCTGAGGATTGGTATGCTTGCATTGCATCTTGCATATGACATTCGTCTACATAGGGCTTGTATCGCATAGCCTTGGTACGGCTGATAGCATTCATGGACTTTCCAGCATTTTCCCTCATTCATGGACTTGCCAGCACTTTCTGTGTTTCTCTGATATTGCAGACTTAGCACCTACCTTACGCACACACTTACACCACCCTCTAAGCTTCCTATAAGCTTATGCATGACCATTGCGTGCAAGTGACACTAAGACGCAACCGAGTTGAGGCAGGAGCATGCAGCTAAGCTTATGGAGCTTTGATATCTATCTTGTATTCCCCTTTATGTATTTTAATCTAAAGTTTTTAATATGGTGGATATGTGGTGATGTTATTGTTTGTATCTGGGTTATACTTATGGTTATGCTTCTTACAGAAAAGTTCATGTTGAAAATCCTCCTTGTAGGATCCTAGGATCGGAACCCAGTATATGGGTATTAGGAGCTTAGAATGATGTACTATGGAGGCTGTCAGCGCTGGATTCAGTGATTAGTTATTTTAGGGCTTGACAGGTTTTGGTATCAGAGCATACCTTGGGAATAACTAAGGACAACATCACATATCTGTTATGAAATTAGAACGATTAGGTCCCCGAGATCGATAACTTAGTAACCCTTTGATATAATTCCTTAATGTGCGTGCCTTTGAGAGTTCTCAAGGCTGATAGGCCCCTAAGAGAGCAGCTCAAGCGACTCGTGCTCCCCCACCTGAGATTCTCGTTCCCCCACCTAAGATTACCGTTCCTCCTGCTGAGACTTCTGCACCCTTGTCAGAGACTAGCGCAACACCGACCATGTTCGTGAGTATTGAGCAGCTACAATAGATGTAGCAAGCTGTGACGGCCGCCCTCCATGGGCAAGGTAGGTGACCCGATGAGATGCCCAAGTAGGCAGAGCAAGAGCACGCGAGAGTCCTTTTATGAGACTTTACCCGGCTCAATCCCCCTCAATTTCAGGGAGAGCCTGACCTTACCGTAGCAGAGGTGGCACTCCCAGGTGGAGAGTATTTTTGACACCATGAGATGTACGACCCAGCAGCGAGTCTGCTGGAGTTATTTCTACTTTGAGGTGAGGCTGAGCATTGGTGGGCCTCAATCGCCCATGCTACAGAAGCCAATTTTAGATGGACATGGGAGGAGTTTGTATATCGGTTCGACCGAAAGTTTTTCCCTGACCATGTCCGACAATAGCGTGCACTCGAGTTTGAGACTCTTATGTAGGGGGATATGACAGTGTCCCAGTATGAGGCCCACTTCATCGTGCTATCGAGATTCATGACGTATCTTATTGATGATGAGGGGCAGAAGGCTCGCCGTTTCGAGAATGACTTGCGTTATGGCCTCTGGGGCAGTGTTCTTGGGCATATGCTCCCGAATTTTGAGTAAGTAGTATAGAGGGCCCAGATCTATGAGGTAGAGTGGGCCGGTTCGCAAAGGGAGCATGATCAGAGGAGAGACCGAAAGAGTCAAGCCCCCTTTGATAGTTCCCAGCAGCAGAAGCATCGACCATGGCAGGGGCGCACAGGCCACCCAGTCGCCTGAGCACCAGCAACACCTCTAGCACCACCTCAGAAGCAGTTTTTGATTACTTGTCATGGATGCAGAGAGATGGGACACCATAGGTGGGAGTGTCCCCACCCTCAACAGCAGCAGTAGCCGAGAACACCGCCACAGCCTCCATCACAGCTCCTACCACTGAGGCCCCACAACAGCACCACCACCACGAGCCTCCAAGACCGCAGTAGCAGAGGCAGTAGTTTCAGCTGCCACAGCAATAACAACTCAGAGATGAACTTAGAGGGGAAATGCACCTCCCCAGCCAGCTCAGGGTAAGTTTTACATGGCCCAGCAAGACCCTCACTCATCCGGAGGAGTCACTGAGGGTACCCTTCCTGTTTCTACATGTAGAGCTCGAGTTTTGTTTCATTCTGGTGCATTGCATTCTTTTGTGTCCAAGGGCTTCTTCTGATCGACTGGATTACTGATAGAGTCTGCTCATGAGGGATTGACAGTGGGGAAGACTGTAGTGCTAGGCCGATTTTGTTCGTCTTGCCCTATTTTGGTTGAGTAGACCTTCTTGCTCGCTGATTTGCTTATGTTGCTGATGTCAGAGTTAGATGTCATCCTAGGCATGGATTGCCTCTCTGAATAGCACGCCATCTTGGACTGCTCTATGAGGACAGTCATGTTCTGTATACCCGGCATGCCAAAGTTCCAGTTCATAGCCGAGCCCAAAGGAGAGAAGCTTTCTTGTCTGATGTCGTGTGCCATTGAGGAGTTAGTTGTTTTGAGTATCGACCAGCTTTCAGTCTTCTGTGGTTTTCCCGATGTGTTCCAGGAGATTTCGGGATTACCACCTCACTGACATATTGAGTTTCAGATTGATCTTGTGCTCGGTACCGCGCCTATCTTAAAGGCCTCATATTGTATGCACCACCAGAAATTGGGTAAACGCTATGGATTTAATCCGTAGCCATATGGCTACGGTTTTAGTCCGTAGCACGACCGTAGTCGTAGGTACCGTAGCAATAGCTCTAAAACCTATGGCTATGGATTTAATCTGTAGCCATAGATTACAATGGCTATAGAGATAATTCATAGCAAATATTTCTATAGCGAAAAGTACATATAGGTACAAATATTACTTTTAGCTAAAAGTAGTTCTGGATCCGTAGCAATATGCCAAATTTAATAACATCTATAGTTATTAGATTACCAGCTATGGTCAATATCCATAGCTATTTCTTACATTTAAAAAAATTATAATCATTCATTCATTCAATTACCACCTGCATAATTATTCATTCATTTAATTACAATCATTTATTTAATAATGAATCAATTACAATCATTCATTTAAACAATTACAATTACAATAATGCTGAAAATATAAATCTTGGTGAGTCTGTGTGCACTCGCATAGGGTCAGGTGCATCCTTCATCCACCATAGATAGAAAATGGATGCGCGTATTAGTAGCCAACTTGCACATCTGACAGCTATACCGATAACTTCTCCTATGCGTCTTCTGTAATTATTTAAGGGCAAACCACTACTAGAGGACTTTGCAACATAAAAACAAAGAATTAGTTAATTGAAGAAGGATGAAAACTAAATGCAAGGAAAACATAGAATTCCCCTGATGTAAACTAAATTAATGCTCCAAACAACGTTCCAACAGACAAATTTTCACAAAAGACATCATCCAAACATGCTGTGAAATAAATTTTCAAACAAAAAATGTACCTAACACTATTGAATAGTGTTTTTAGGTGTTATCCCACCCTAAGGTTTGAATTACTGCTCATTTTGAAATCAATAGAATTTGAATCATTATTTTAAAAACATTGAGCAGATGACTAGGGTTGTTAATGGGTCAGACCCAGGGCTGGCTTTAACCTAGATGTTATACTGGTAGGGCCGAGCTGTCAAGACGATCCTATTAAAAATTTATTTTTGCTTGGCTTGGGCCTGGCTCATTAACCATCCTACATGTGACCAGAAGGCAACAAATGGATGTGCGTATTTGAATGTGAAGACATACTGTATTTCATACCATAAGAACAAAAGAATAGAACTTACTCATTGGATTCTTTGATCTTTTCAACATATTGGTTAGTTCCAATGATATCCTCAAGATACTCAAGAAACCCTTCATCGTAAGGCCCTTGGGCCTTTGGCTTCATTAGAGAAATTTGCTCGACTTCACCCTGAAATTTCAATGATAAAGAAATTGAAAGCGAAGATAGATTTTGACGATATAATATTTTTTTCACAAGTAAATAGGCCTTTGTCAGCCATCAGCCCATCACCTACCTGAAGAATAAAAAACCGATTGTTGTCCAAGTCCACTCCTTTTCCTTTCAATTGATCAGTGACCTCTATAAAATTACTTCCACATTCATTTATGTAGTACTTTGAAGAGTTGTCTCGAAATGCAACTCTAGTAATGACAAAGTCTCTTCCTACAATAGCTTCATATGTTCGATCATCCTACAAATAGTCATGGCATTCATAAATCGGAATGACCATTAGGGGAAAAAAAGACCATGAAAGAAGTGCATCATGTATGACCATTTTCTTTTTCTTTTTTCTTAATGAATTAATAAAAACTCAAAGAGGAATGAAATTGACACAAAAAGAATGGTCTCACCATATCAATTATCTCCTGAAAGTTAATAGAAACGCTTGTACTGTCCAAGTTTTGGTGATTGGTAGAATTGTGCATCAATTCTGAAACTTTATTCAGGCACATCTTCACATATCGGTCATATCTCCTGAAAGAGAACACTACAATTTGTAGCATGGAAGCATTAACTGGTTACATTTCATGATGGATTTGTAATGGTCTATGTAACAAGCAAGGCTTGCTGAGCCAAAAGCTAAGTGCCTAATGAGTTTTGATATGACATTTTCTTAATAAAAAAGGAGATAAGTGAAGTTAGCAAACACAAGGAAGAAAAGTAAATGGATCTGGCTGGTCCATACTTTAGTTATCTGGTGTATCCTACCTTAATATGTCAAGTTATCACCATATGATTTCCCACATAATGGAAAAGAATGCCACATAAAATTCAAAAGACAATCATTCAGCACTTTCTAGTTACATTGAAGCAATTCAATTGCATCACACTCAACATGTGTTTGACAAGTGAGAACCACAAAAAGTTCAAATTCAAATAAGAGGAAAGTGAGATTAGGTCAATTTTTTTAGTGGAGAAATATATCACTCAGAAAGTAACTTACCCTTACTGTCCATTATAAGATCCAAAGTAAAGTATTCCATGAAGAAATGTGTATTGCGTCTCATTGCCTGGCCATAAAGCATGACCAGTTCGATCGGCAGCACATGTATAGCGATAGTCCTGCCCACTTACAATTACAACACAGAAGATGGTAAAAATCAGGAAATGTTACAGATAACTCTTGAAACTAACTACCCCTATAACAAAGTTGAGTATGTGAACCTTTTTCAAAATTTAGGCTTTGACCACCAAATACACACTGATATATTTTCCCTTCTTCAGTTCGAGAAAATGGCAACCCATAATTTTCAAGCTATAAGACAATTTTTGGTGCACCTCTACACATATACTGGATAACATCTTGTAACGCCCTGAAATTCGGGGGTCGAGCAAACTCAGCTCCCGAGTTCCAAAACATCACTTATGCAACATATTTAATGAAGGATGTATGTTGACTGTATTAGTGCATAAAACATGGAATAGATTAAGCCAAAACACAGATATGATTCAGGGATAAGTGAATAAAGCAAGTGGAAGACTTATAGAAAAATATGTGTACAAGTGTAAATCCCTGAAGTACATATACAAGACAGGTCGTATGAAAGTGTTATTTAACAAAATTATAAGTATCAAGTTACATCATTTAAATTCTCAAAAATAATCCCATAATCCCGCGCATCAGACCAAGGCTCGCTAGAACCCGTTTAAAAACTGTATATAAGAGAACGCAGCCTCATCATCATCCAGCTCCCGCTCTGCCTCAGAAGTCGCATCCACACCTGCAACATCAGAGCCTAAGACAGAGTCTGGTGGGTGTTTAACACTGCCCCAGAAACGTGGGAGTGAGTGATCAACTCAGTGGAATAATAAGGCACTGGTTAACATGTTATCAGTTCAATCAAACAGTAATGATAAAGCAGAACAATTAAATAAATCCTAAGTACTCTTGTTAATGCAAGGATGTATGCAATATGATACGTGCCCTCACGCGTACACCCTCAGCGTCTTCATCTTACGTTACGCATGACACCACCACAAAGTGCGCCACATCTACAAAGCACATGCAAATGTGGTGCATGGATATGATTACCAAGTTGTTATTAGTCCATTTCACACAGCCGGATTGGGAAGCTAAGATACCTTCCTCATGTCACCATCCAAACAGTGATCCATTCTAGGGTCGTCAATCCTAGTCATCTCATACAATCATATGTTTGAGGTCGTAGCAAAGGGCTCGTCACCAATCAATGCACACCTTTCATGCCTTTACTACCACAATTCGGCTCATCACCTCCTTGCGGTATCCCGGTATGCTCGAGGTCACTACAAAGGGCTCGTCACCAATCAATGTAGGCCGACAGCACGAATATAGTGTCCCATCCACCATAATCAGCTCACGAGTTGAGTTGCTCACTGGTCACTACGGGGAGGCTCGTCACCCCAGCGTAGGCCGACAGCTCGACCACGGTGTCCCATACCACCATGTCCGGCCATGAGTCTTAGCGGATCGAGTACCATAGTTAATAGGATTTCACTGGTAAGTTCGGTACCCTAGATTCAAGCAGTAGCGTCCATACATGGTAAACATACATCGGACAATCGGGTTACTTAACGAACTCGACTAGCACGAGTGCACGTTGAATTGAGCGACATAGAGTGCACAAACACTCCGCGTGGCCAAACTGCCGACAACTCTAATACGGCTCGGGTTCGTCTAATACGTCTTACATGGTGAAAGCAACCTCAACCACGAATATAGAGTCGATTACCGATTTCCTGGACTAATGCATAGTCCCACACACCTTACACTACAACAGATATTAATATGGAATGTAAAACAGTAATGGAACAACAACTTAAATCATGATACATAAGCACTTGAGGAATATCAACTTAACATAAATGTAAGCACAAGTAGTGCTTGAATTTAAATAACATGGAATGTAACTTGCATAAAGGAAATCATGCACATCAATAGGAGTGTTGAGAATCACTTCTCAACGCTCGCAATTAGTGTAATAAATTACGCTTTAGATCATTCATGCATTTCTACAAACACTTAGCATACATGGAACAACATACATGACATATGTTGAAATACATGCACTTTCACAATTCTTTTTACCAAGGAGTTGTCATACATGCATCTAGCATACATACATGACAAATAATCATGGCAAACATAAGTGCATATTTTATACGTATACGGTACTTTATAAATACACATAGAATACACAAATCTCAATATAACGCATGCATATCAGGAAAGCAACGTAAACACAACATTTGGCATGCGAAATCTCATCCATAACAAGAATAAATCATTCACTGGGATTGAAAGCCTTGAAAACCATAACCTATACACTTAAAGTCCGCACCTTAAGCCAGAAAAGAAACACCGAACTGATTTAGACGAGTTGTCTTCGTCAACGGCGATAGGATACCCGAAAACAAGGATAGAAATGAGATACAACAACACCAAGACTAATCTAAGCTCTAACACAGGTTAGGGTTAGATTAACTTACCCCAAAATGAACTCAGAATCGTCAGAAGAACGATTCAAAGTGAAGGTTCAAAGATGAAGAAGAACAAGGAAGAATCCAGATGATTCACCAACTTATCTCTCTCACTTTCTCTCTCTCTTCCACTCTCTTTCCAAGCTAGGGTTAGAGAAAATTCGTATGGAAAAGAGAGCTAGGGTTTAAGGACTATAAATAGGCCTCAGAATGATGGAAATAACCCTAGGGACAAGGTATACTTAGGTTATAACCAAAGCATGCCTTTCTCGATCCAACGAAGCACTTCTGGTGGGCCTATAACCACGAAAGGTCAGACTTAAGCTCCTTGACCATGGATCTAAGTCAAGCTGAGTTTTCATACCGACCGGCTCTTCAGATCAGCCGTGGCGGACCACACTCAATTCAACGGTCACAGAATCTAGATCAGGTCCACAAGCACAAGGATATGCCTGGGCCAACTATCCTGATCAGAGGGTGAAATTGGGTCAGAATCTAACGGTCAGATAGCTTAAAATCTTCGCGCAAGCGACACGACTCAGATTCCATAAAAACTTATTAAATTCCAACTGTTCTCACACTCTTCACTCCGAACTCAATCAAATCGACTAAGAACATCAGATGGACTTAATTTTCGAGGTGATAGTCAAGCCCAACTCGGTGACCGCAACAGCCTAAGATCATCGCCATCGGACTTTCGACGCGCGGTCCAGGTCCAATCCAGATTTTCCAAAAATTCTCCAGAACAACTGGATTTAGCGATGGATCTCAGGTTTCAGAGTAACGTAGCGCTAACTAATCTACAGGTTTAGAGCCAAGCAGATACAATTTAAAGTGATTGATGCGAATTTCACAAGCAATCGAGTATAGCGCTAATTATCCCAAAAACAACTACTTAAGGAAAGATTAGCACAAAAAATTCCAAGGTCATTACACATCTTGATCGCCTACATAACACAACAACATTCCACTTTAAGAACACCCATAAAACAGTTGCAAGAGGAATTGCATGCAAATTAGCCGCCATAAAGGGAAAAAACACACAAAAAAACAAAAATCATACTCTCATGACTCCATCGCCTGTTAACTAGTGGAAAATGTAGAGATGCTCCATTAAGTTTGGTTCAAATTACATAACATGTAATAACAATTGTAGTTAAGTAAATACTTAGAAGGCAAAGAATGTACAAAAGATGTTTATGAAAAGACAATATAAGAGTACAGGATATGGTAAAATATTTCTTACCCAAGATTAGGAAGAAAGAAAGAAAGGAAAGAAAGAAGAACTGATGCAAGGAAAAAAAGATTTCTCATTGTAACTCAAATGACCAAACATGCCATGTAAGTGAATGCCAAAGTTGGAAATTTCTATCACTTGAATGTATTACCTAACCAATTGCTTCCTTTGACAGTGTCATCCATATGCTACCTCCAATCATCTTCAGTCATATTTCCAAAGGCTGCATTTATACCTCCCTACAAAGAATCTACTAGCACAAATTAGCATGCATTCCCATTAAGATCTAGAGTAATAAAAGTTCTAAAAGTTGATATACTCTGAGGCAGCTCTCCTGAAGGAAGAAAGATACACCTAATACTAATCAACCAATGTTCAGAATAAACAAACAAAACAGACCTGATTATTCTACAAAAGAAAATGGTAACAGAATGGAATAATTTTCTTCTTAGCTTATTCTTTTGGGTGCATGATATTGCAACCTAGTTTCTATCTCCATAAATCATTGAAAAGGACAAATAATCAATCATTTATACTATAGAGACGGGGTCAATAGGTGAATGGCAACATGACAGATCTGCACAAAGGTCCCATGTAAACCACTTGTTTCGAACAATAAACAAATGCATTCGAATTGGGGAAATTATCTTATTTAAGCATAATAAAGAAAGTGTATAAAGAACAATCATTATATTATTAATACTGAATTCATTTACATCTAGTATCCCTTGATTCTAATATAGATTATTTAAAATACAAGAATTCACGAAGTTCAAATGTCGAATCTGAGTATCAAATTCGACAGCATTTAAACATCTGCTTTGATCATCTCTCTAGGAGGAATGGTTGTGCAGGTTTGATCATCTGATATTTCCCTTGGAGCTTGTCCCTTATACAAAAAGAGAACTTGAAGCAATGAAGGTTTCATTTGACGATTTCGATAGCATTTTAACCCTTTTCATTATTGGTTGTATAACAGCTTGATTGCGTGACCCATGCCGCGCAACCACTTTGCAGCTCTTCTCTCTCCCCTTCAACTTCTTCTGGAGCTCTAACCTTCTTCTAAAATTCTTCCAACCTCCAAATGAGAGGGGGAGTGGGGTATTTATAGGCCTTCACACGTGTGAAGCTTTGATCATTGTGCCATGGGGCCCACCTTACATCAGATCCAACCATTCATGCAGACTGTTTCTGATCTTGTTTGCGCGACTTGCGCAACATGCTAAGTTGTTTTACGTGACCCGTGCAACCAACTCTTTGCATAAAGTTCACTCCATGACCTACGCAACCAACTCATCATATAAAGTTCACTCCGTGACCTACGCAACCACCTCATCATAAAAAGTTCACTCCGTGACCTGTGCAACCAACTCATCACATACAGTTCACTCAGTGACCCGCGCAACCAATTTATTGTGTCTTTTCATATTTTTCTTTCTTCTTCATTTCTCCTCAAATCGTGACCTCTTCAATCTTCTTTCCTCTCTCTCTCTTTTTTTTGTGCTCCAACAGATGCCCACTTGATCCGTTCTTTGTTCATTTTGAATCAAAGAATTAGGATTAACGTGCTCAAACTTCTTAATTAATGAAGTGGTTGTGCGACCCGCGCAATGGGCAACCGAGTACCGTACTCGGCTCGGCCCTCTACAAATAGTGATCCCCAGTTCATTTCCTCACTTTCCATTCTCTTCAGCGAAGCTTTGTCCTACTTTTTCCTCCCTGCGTAATGAGTTTTGGTTACGCAACCCGTGCAACGGACTTCCATTCTCGCAAGGAAAAAAACCATTGCGCATGTTTGCGCTATGACTTTCAGTTGCGCGACCCGCGCAACCGACTCCTTAGTCGATTTTCTAGACTTAGCCAATTTTCTAAACTTTAGTATATTTCCCACTCAAATCTTTTTCCTCCACCTAGTTCTTTAGGACTTGAACCTTCCCACTATGACTGGCACGAAAAGGACCTTCATTTCTATCAATCCCCCCACTGATCATCCGTCTCATCGAGAATTACCTAACCCATTACCTTCTAAAAGCAGACAGTCTCCTTCATCTCCGCCCCAACCTATGCATAAAATGACTAGCAAGCGTCCCGCCTATATTAAAGAGACAATACTTCCTACATTTGACTTCACCAACCATATCAATACACTATTATCCCCAATTCACAGAGCCATTTCTATGGGTGACCTCGAAAGGCCTCCCAAACACGGTCACGAATATAATTGGTCGGAATGGCTAAAATCAATAGCTCATCTTCAAACCATATACCAGAAACCCCCTACTAGGGAAGACACTCTGTCCCCTTCTCGCTCAAAGAAGACTCGATGAAACAAGGCTCAAGAGTTCAAGGAGAAGATCGAGGAACATAACAGGTAGAAATTGCCAAATTCTTGGGAATCCGTCTGAGCAATTGAGGGTATCATGAAATTTGATAACCTTATAGACAAGATATAATGGTGATTCCAGTGAACCTTCATCGCCATCATTCCATCTTGAACTGTGAGCCCAGAGATCAAATGGAAGGAGTGAATCTGGTTTAAATAGAGTCCTGGTCGTTCAGAGAACCAAGAATTCTGGAAGGTATTCTACTGTCGAAGAAACCAAGGTAACAACTGGGCAGAATTCATCATATGATATTTCTCACTCCATCTCATGATCCTCACAATTTGTATACAACCCATTTATACAAAACGCTTCAACAGTGTTTCACTGAATGCCGACTTATCTGGAATCCCGAGGAATTCAGAATATGGGGTCTCTTGACTCCCCACAATTATTATACCGAGTCGGTCACGGTGATTCTGACGAAGCATTTGAAGATCTTGTCCAAGATAGGCCTTTATACTGCGATTGAGGCAACATCGCAACCTTTCTACAAGGAGTCTTCTATCCTAAAGGGCTTTCTCAATTATTGGTGCCCTTCCACCAATTCTTTTCATCTTCCTAGAGGCGAGATGAGACTTACTCTTTGGGACATTCATCAAATTGCCGGTCTCCCAATAACTGGAAAAATCTACAATGAATTTTTACCCACCAATGATGAATTAACCTATGTCTCTTCACCTGACCGCCTCACCTCCATATCGAACTTTTCAAGGAGATGTCCAAGTTTTCGAAGATTCACAAGATCTATCCCATGCAATGGCTCTCGCACTTTAGCAGGGCTCTATTATAACTTCTCTTTCTTTTTAAATCAATAGTTTTCATTACATCTTAATATACATATATCCTACATCACTCATCTTTCCTTCTCCTTTCAAGTTTAATGGTAATCACTCGCAAGAACTGGAAAGTCTCCGTAAAAATGTAAAAGAATATCCTGAGTATTATATTGATGGGGAGCTTGTGGCATTCCTTGCTTATTAGCTGAGCATAGTGGTCTTACCTGGTTCGAAGTGGGTAGATGCCATCCATCCCTCAGTATTTGTGGTTGCTGGTGCTATGGCCAAAGGATTCAAGTACTCTCTTGCTCCACCCGTTCTATTTTCGATCCATAAAGCTTTTAGAGAGATCACTTGTCATGTGAAATGTCCCTCTGTTGGCTCTACCTCCACCTATGCTCCATGACACTATTTCATTTGCTGGCCTAACATGTACTTCCCCTGGACTTTTGAAGTTTTGGAGAAAGCTTACATTTATCCTTCCCAAATTCCACTCTAGTTCTTTCAGAAAAGAGCTATGGCGAAGAGGTCTTATGATTGGGTGAAAGATGCAATCTCTTGCGATGACAAGATCAATTATTTCCATTTTTGCTTGCATCATTATACGATAGATACATATAAAATAGACACGGGATCACTTACCTCAGAGGAAAGAGCTTCTTTTTATCGATCCGGTCGTGCAGTCTTCTGCTGAGGCAAGGAACGGAATTTTGGAGAGAACCATATTAGCCAAGTCGTTTAGCTCATCAATTCAGTTTCGACCAAGCAGTTCCAGAAGATTACAGATTAGTGATCAGACGGTTGCGGAGTTATGGGACTAATCCATATAACTGGGCGATGATATAGAAGCAATTGTTGGGCGGCCAAGTCCATTCTTCCTTCGTTATTCTAGGCTGCAATCGTACCCCTTAGACTTCGTACAGTCACATGAGATGGTGGGTTCACCAATCTTATTTGGTAAGGAAAGGTTTGCTGGTGACTGTTAAGGAAAGCTTTCACCACTAGGCTCAGGGGCCGTACAATCAAAGAAGGGGTAGGCTCTATACCAGAAACAAGTCATGCCCCCTTTCTGGTCATCTTTGTGTTAAGGTATCTGTAGACGAACCCATTCATG
The DNA here is from genome assembly GCF_029962835.1 of Magnolia sinica. Classification (NCBI taxonomy): domain Eukaryota; kingdom Viridiplantae; phylum Streptophyta; class Magnoliopsida; order Magnoliales; family Magnoliaceae; genus Magnolia; species Magnolia sinica. The sequence continues at coordinate 66,737,268 of NC_080573.1, read as the reverse complement.
AACGAAAACCTAATAATACTCTAGAAGGATGGGTAGCCTATGGAGTTATTTGATATTTTAAATGAGTCCCCTAAGACTGCCTTGAGAGGACAGTTGAGGGGACAACGAGAGTTGCTTCTCCAATTCAAGTTGTTGCTGATCTTCCAGATCAGCCACCTTCTTCAGCCAGTCCTCAAGATCAGCCACTTCCTTCTCCTGCCCCCAGGACTGTTCATCCCAACCCCTCATCGCCGATGACAAGGTCTCAGATACACTCCCAAGCCTCTTCCCCTTCACTTCAAAAACGAACTGTTGCTTCCGCTTCCCCTGCTCTAGTTAATATAGCTCTTCAGCCAGGGAACAATCGTTCTCCTCTTTCCAAAGGGAAGCAGGTGGTAATTGAAGAAATAAGCGAAGGAGATTCAGAGGATGAGAGCTCGACCTCCTCATCTGAAAATACTGCTTCCGGTGAATATGAGACTAAAGGGGAGAATGAAGATGATGACTATGAGGAAGGAGAAGTCGATATTGATGATGAAGAAGACATTGCTGCAGAGAGTGTTTTTACCAATGAAGAACAAGTTCCTTCAACTTTTGTAGCTGTTTCTGATACCACTGTTCCTGCAAGGACTTTACCAATGGTGGAGGAAGGAGAAGTCGAACCCTTAGACTATGGGGAATATGGATATTCGCCGAGTAAGAAATTTTTTTTTTTAATTTCTTTTATTTCATCATCATTTTTCTTATATATTATTATGTATTCTATTTTAGGTGCTCATATTGCTAGTACTAGGATGGAGGGTACTTCCCTTGTGGATTTTCCTCCTACTACCAGTAACTTCCCCGAGGGTCTCTTTGGCCTCTTTGGTGCCCCCAAGGACAATGGCCCGTGAAATTGTTTTTTCAGTGGAGCCAACTAATCTACCAACTCCCGCTACCATAGATTCAAGCACTAAGGCTAGAGCTCCTTCTTTTGCCGAGATGGTGAGACATGGTCCTCCTCTTACAGGAGAAACGCAGTCTCCTATTGTTCCAGTGCCAACAGAAGGTATATTCCTTTCCTTGTTTAGGTTTCTCCTATCATTCATATTTATAGTTTTGTTATAACTTTACCTCTTCATTCTTAATAGGGAACTTACCTTAGAGTGCACAGCGAGTTCTAGTTCCATTGCTTCTTTATCAGATATGCTATCTTTTGAGAAGATCCCCGCATATAAGCTAACATTGATTAGGAATTCCATGTTAGTAGTTGTTGAAATGTTTAAAGACCCCGATCAATGGTCGGATCTAGCAGTTACTATAGTTGCTTTGGATAGTGCTGCAAGGATGGCCAAAGTCAATGTTTCTTATGTGTGCGATGCTCTCTTGAGAGTTCATAATTCGATAGTAGCTCTAAAGTCAGTTAAGACTACGGTTGTCCCACCGGAAATCTTGGAGTATGGGAGACAGTTAGCATCTTCCAAAGAGAAAGTTTCCCAGATTACTCCCATCATCTCTCGTCATGACCAACAACAGTTATCCTTGTGAGAGCAATTGAAGACTTTCGTTGATAATAAGACGACTATCCAAAACCGCATTGCTCTTTTAAAGTAAGAAATCGTCTAGTTGGAGAAGCAAGATTTGGAGGAAGATCTGAATATCAAGAGAGTACAGGAAAAGATACAATCCAGTCTCCATTCTGTGGATGTCGAGCGATCTGAACTAGCCAAGAATTAAGAGTTAATTGCTTTATTGGAGAAAAAGCTAGCTGGCATTCCAGATCCTACTCGAATCATTTCAAATGCCAAATTGGAACATGTAGCTACTCAAAGTCATCTTTAGGAAAATTTGCAACATCACTTAACAGCATTAGGCATGGTAAGAGAGTTGTGAGAAATGAAACTTTGTAGTACTTTTCTTTTGTAATAAAAAGTACTCTTTAAATTACAAACTATAAAAATATTTTGTGATGTTCTTGAAAATGATTGTCTTTAAAATAAAATAAAAACTAAAAAAACTTATGCATGTGTTTATGTAATATTCTAATTAATGCATTCTACTTTTTATTTAACCAACTCTTATGACTGTTAGTAAGTGATTTCCTATATGATTCTTGTCTTAGCTGGCAGTACTAAGTTTTAGTTTAGTCAAATAATCACACAGTTTATGCTCTTGAGTAGTGGGGCCACATAGTTTTTTAGACTCTTGAGTAGTGGAGTCGGGTCTCACGTGATGGTCTCTGTAACTCTTATGAGTTCACTGGACTTCTCACATCCTGGTGAGTTCATAAACCGCGATCCATCAGAGGGCCCAATGAAGCTACTGGGGTCGTGAACTCGATTGCATTTATGCATAGGGTTGGCCACAACAACTCTCTAGAGTTCACCGAGCACACAAGGCAACCTTTAGGGTACCAGATTTAGGGCCGCCAGTCCATTGATGGGTAGGTTTAGGCCCTTCCTCATGAGTTACTACTAAAATCAAGCCAGAGATCTGGGGGGTCTTACACATGGTTAGCCTATCTATGGACATGGCCAAAGAGCTCACACTATAACCTATGTTTTCTTACCCTGCATGGTCGGACCCCCTCACGGGAGAGCAGTTTTATCTGTTCCCTGTGACATTGTTGAAAAGCTATACAGAAGGCATGGGTGTTAAGCGTGACTAATCGTTGAAGACTTTTGGGCCTTTTTAGGACTTCCAGTTGCTAGCTTTGTCCGCAGCCCACATGAGTATGCATATGATGGCCTTCATTGGTTTTTTAGGGCCACTGGCTTTTCACTATTGCCCGAATGGTGAAAATGATAGGTCTTATGCATAGCTGGCCATTTTTTAGGGCTTGGCTAGGCTGCCTTAAAAGATAATAATAGTAGGTGGCCATCATTGTTATGAGAATGATATATATCTCTGATTGAGATTGATACATCACCACTTCTACTAATATATTCAACGATATTCATATGTGTTGTTCATATTATATCAGCTTGGTGATGATACTAATTTCTAGTAAAATTTTGTAAAGCTCGCTTGATAACGATAACGATGGTCACTTTCCTTTTGTAATACTTGTTGATATGTAATCTTGATGCGCTCACAAATTTCTTCTTGCCTGATACGACTGCAATCGCTACTGAGCTGCTAGCATTTCTCATCAAGTAGGTCCAATTCCTCTAGTCTTATTTTTGCATTTTCATCATCGGTAATTAATTGATGTGCTACCACTCTTAGTGATGCTACTTGTATTTCGATCGGGATGACCACTTCTACACCATAAATCAGTGAATACGATGTTGCTCTTATTACGGTCCGGTGGGTAGTTTTGTATGCCCACAATGCTTCTTGCAACCTTTCATCCCAATCACGCTTATTTCCTATCATTATTTTCTTTAGTATCTTGACTATCATTTTATTAAACACCTCTACTAATCCATTAGCCGGTGGATAGTAAGGTGTCAAAAATGAATGATAAATGCTGAATTTCTAACACATCTTTTCTATGCCTTTATTTTTGAAAGGAGTGTCGTTATCTATGACAATTTTCTTTGGGATACCATGGCAGTATATTATTGCGTGTCGAATGAAGTTTACCACATCTTTCTCCTTGACATTGCGCAACGCGATCGCCTCTGTGTATTTAGAGAAGTAATCTGTCACTACTAGAATATACTATTTTCCTTTGGATGAAGGAAGATTTATAGGACCAATAACGTCAAGTTTCCAGGCAAATAAAGGTCAAGAGGTGATTGACTGATGCAGGTCTTCTAGAGGAATGTGTATAACATCTCCATGAATTTGACATTCGTGACACTACTTTGCATAATCTATCACATCTTTGAATATGGTAGGCCAATAATACCCCATTCGATGTATCCGATGAAATAAATTTTGGCCAACTTGATGTGGCCCCACATTCTCTAGAGTGCGCTTCACACAACATCTGGCCTGCTTCTTGTTCATCTAAGCAACGTAGCGGCATCCCGTTGTAACATTTTCTATATAACACTTCACTACATATGATGAATCTACTCGATCTTTGCCTAATTTATTGTCTTTGCACTGGGTCTTCTGCCAAGATATCATATTTAAGGTAATCTATGAAAGGTTGACACCAATCATCTATCGTTACCTCCAAACACGATATAGGAAGCGCCTCAATAATTTCATCAATTACCTCCCAAGAGGGTAAAAATCTTATTTCTTCTATAGTTACCTGGAGAGGACTTCAGTTTGGGCAGGACAGCCGCTGCCAGGCTAGCCAAAGCATCGACTTTTGCATTTTCAGATTGCAGTACATGTTTGATTTCAACATGGTAGAACTGCTCCAATAACTGCTATGCTTTTTGATAGTATGGTAAGAGCTCTTGCTTTCTTATCTCGAATTCAGTCATCAATTGATTTATGATCAATTTAGAATCCCCAAAGATATGCAATGTTTTTATCTTTTAGGACTTTGTGACTCGGCCAACATAACCTGTTCATTGGGAAATTCATCACTAATGGTCTCTCTCTCTATTGCAGGATGCTCTGCCAGAAAATTTGCCACAGCTTGCCCCTTTACTGCTTTTGCCGGCTCATACGTGATTATATATTCTGAAAGTAGTAGCATCCATTTAACCAGTCTCCTTGATAACATCGGTCTTGTCATTAAAAACTTTATTGGATTTGCTCTTGAGATTAAAGTTATGTCATGAGAGAGACAATAATGCCTCAACTTTTGTACCGCAAATATCAGCGCCAAACATTCATTTTCAATCGGGGAATAATTGCATTTTCCGCCCATCGGAGTTCTGCTTAGATAATAATGAGCTGTTTCTTTCTAAGATTCATTCACCTATGCTAACAATGCTCCTAACGAATTCTCGGGTGCAGATATGTATAAAATGAGCGGCTTCCCTTTTATAGGGGCTGTTAATATTGGCAGATGTTTCAATAATTCCCTTATCGAATTGAACGCATTCCGACAGGATTTATCTCATAAAAACTCTGTTCCTTTCTTCATTAGATGAGAAAATGGTTGACATCTCCCTGCCAAATTTGAAATGAAATGGTGAATATACGCCAGCTTTCCTTACAAACTTTTCAATTCCTTCAATGTCTTTGGAGGTGGCATATCTTGAATGGCTTTAACCTTTCCTGAATCGATTTCGATACCCCTACGCCTGATAGCAAAACCAAGGAATTTTCCTGATGACACCCCAAATGCACATTTAGCTGGATTCATTTTTAACTACTTCTTCCTGAGTCGATGGAAGACTGATGCTAAATGTTCGCGATGTTCCTGATGATTACCTGACCGGACCACCAAATCATCTACATAACACTCAACATGTTTCTGCATCATGTCTTGAAAGATATTCTACATTGCCCTCTGATACGTCGCTCCAGCATTTTTGAGACCAAATGGCATGACCTTATAACAGTAAATTCTGAGCGAAGTTTTAAACATTGTTGCTTCTTCATCTTCAGGTGTCATTCTAATCTAATTATAGCCTGCATAACTATCCATAAAGGATATGACAACATACTGAGTCATACTATCAATCAACAGTTCGGTTATTGAGAGAAGAAAATCATCTTTCGGGTAAGCTTCATTTAGATCCCTGAAGTCAATGCACACCCTGCCTTGTCCATTTTTCTTCTTTAATGGGACAATGTTCAATATCCACTTTTGATATTTGACCTCCCTTGTAAACCCAACTTTTATCAGCTTGTTCACTTCTTCTATCAGGGGAACCAAGTCCAGTGAAATTGCCATTGTGCCTTTTTAACAGGCCTTTTCTCTTTATAAATATTCAACCGATGCATTGCTACTAATGGTTCCAAACCTGACATCTCTACATATGTCCAAGTGAAGACGTCTCTATTTTCTTTGAGAAAGTTTGATATATTTTTTGGCTTCTTGCTCAGGTAGGCCGGTGCTGATGAATGTGTTCCTCAGCTCTTCTTCTGTTCTCAGATTTATTTCCCACAAGCTGCCTATCGTTGGTTGTCCCCCCGTCTTCCATTTTCTTTAGAGCTATTTCAGGATTCTCAACTACTTTAGAATCTGTCTCTGATAATTGTTCAACTATGACCATGTTCACTGATGATTCCGCCCCCAATCCTTGAAAATTTCCTCACCCTTCCTGACCAACCCTAATAGGAATCTGGATCCCTTTCCCGTTATTTAGGCCAGCGGGTTCTTCGTAATCAAAACCCATACTTTTCATGATCGTTTTGCTTGTCGGGCTATATTTCTTAAGGTCTTGCGGTGTCACCTTCCTATGATACACATTATTTTCAGCTTCTTCTCCTATCTTCATTTCCGTTAGAGCATAGAATTCTATCAGTTTCGGGTATTTGATGCTAGTCCTGACCTGAAATCTTTTCAAAATAGCTGAGAATGGCTTGTTTCTTTCAGTGTATGGCAATGGCACTGTATAATTGGACTATAAGATTTTTAACTGTTCAGGCGATAGTAAAGTTAGTGGTGGCTGCCCTGGTTGCCTCAGATGCTCCGGCACAAAATAAAATCTCTTCTTTGTCTCCACAATTCTGGATGATTCTGCCTTTTCTACTTCTTCTTTCATTACCTTTATTTGAATGTTCCCTAGGGCTTTGCTTCCATCACTCTTTCTCTCTTTTTCTTTAGTGAATTATTTGTAATAACTGACATCCGCAAAGAAGGTTTCAGCTTCTATATAAGGTCTTGCATCGGCCATTACTTTATACTGTATCATGTCTTTATAGTATTTGAAACATTGATGTAGCGCAGAAGGCACAATACTGTATTTATGTATCCACGGCCTTCCCAAGAGAAGATTGTATGTCATCACGGCATTTATGATGTCACGAATGACATTAGTAGTCAGCTCCCCTATTTCCAATGTTACTGTAATTTTACCGAGTGCACGTTGTCGATCCTGATTGAAGCCATGTATCATCATTCCACTAGGGCGCAGATCAAAATGATGATAATCCAATTTACTCAACATTGTGAGTGGTAACAGATTCACTGTGGACCCATTGTCAAGCATAATCTGTTTAACTTTCTTACCACAAATGTGGCCTTCTATAATTAGTGGCTTATTGTGTCTTTATCACAAACTAAATCGTCATCAAAGAAGGAGGTGACTAGCGTGTAGTGTTTTTGTTCTTTGCATTCTTTGCTTTTCAATTCCGCAAGTAATGTTTCTCTAACATCATGATCAGATAGTGCTTGAACCAAACTTTGTCAAAATTCCTCAGACAATGTAAGTGCATCATAAACGCTTAATTGAGTCGGTATACCTTTCAGGTGACTTACCACATCGTAAGTTACTTTTGTTATCTCATTCTTCTCTCCTTTCTTATCATCCTTGTGTTGACCTTCAGTGATTTATTTTCTTGTAAACCCTGTTTTCTATTTCGTGGGGCTTACTGTTTTCGTCCCCGACCATAGTGTAATCACCGCTACCTTTCTTGCCGTTCTACAATCTTCTATCCCTGTTCTTTCTTGAGCCTTTTCCCGGATCATCAGTACATTCATCGCTGCCTTCGCATCTCTCTACTTTTCTTTCCCTACCACCATTTCACCCCTGTCTATTGTCCTTTATATTATGCATTTCAACGTATAAAAATTTTCAGTCGGATGCCCCAATAGACGATAGTAGCAGACGAAATCTCTTTCTCTTGTTCTTGTTGCGCAGGGCACTTAGGTGCTAGTAATTCTATCGTACTGACTTTCAGTAGTTGCTTCATCATGGGTGTTGGGGCATAAAAAAATGATAAAGGAAAGAAAGAGTAAGTTGCGTGGGATCCAAGTTGCGCGGGATCTAAGTTGCGTGACACCTGAGTTGCGCGGGTCTGCACAACTTGCCAGAGTTATGCTGAGATGCGCAAGTTTTGTAAGGCTAAAGGGAGCTAATGATGCGAAGTGGGGCCCATAGCACAAGAATTGAGGGTTCACACATGTGAAAGCCTATAAATACCCCCTCACCCTCTCATTTGAGAGATTGGATGTTGAGGAGATCAGTCTCTCTGACAGGTATTAGGGGTAGAGAGAAGGGAAGAAGGGAGACCATGCAGCTCATAGTGAGTTGTGTGGGTTCACGCAACTTGTTGATCGTGTAGCTCAAAATGAGTTACGCAGGTCCCCACAACTTGTTGGCCACGCAACTCTGGGATGAGTTGTGCAATTTCTCTTTGGAGTGGTTACCATGCTGAATTTTTTAAAAGACGATCAAGCTATTTTGATATTTCTAAGGGATCCCAATAGGGGAAACCCGCACAACTTGTCTTCCTTGGAGATTTAATAAATATGCGCTGGAATGCTAATGAAATCTACATTTTGATTATGCTTGATTTCATGTATTCTTTTCTTTGTTAAGAGACTATATCTTGGAATCAGCGGATTAAGAGGATGTAATGAACTCAGAATAAATGAAATTGATGAACATTCCCTTTGTTTTATCCTTATCGATGTTAAATAAGAAATTCTCCCAAATTAAAATGCATTTCGTTTCTGGTCGAAACAAAATGACGACTTTGCTGGGGATGTTTCTCTTATTTAATAATGATTTAAGGATTAACTTAGGGGATTTTATCACTGTTTGGAGTCTTATAAGACGCCGAAATGGCGGCCCTCAGTGGAAACATCCTCCCTTTCATCTCCAAAATAGAATCTATTTACAGATAAACATTAACTAACTTTGCACATGATGTCTGACGGGAATATATACATTCAAATTATAATAGAAAAATGGGTGACCATTATCCTCTAAAACAAACGGGTAAAGATGCGATGGTCATATTACGTTCCGAAAAAAGGTAAAAAGTCCTTACAGACAGAACAAAGAGGTAATAAGGAAAGAGATACATGAAGAAGTCCATGACGGTATTAGAGAAAAAGGGAAGGATAAGGTAGAAGGGGTGACTTACGATGTGGTTAGTCATTTAAAAGGCATACCAGCTCGGCTAAGCATATCTGATTTGTTGTGATTGTCGGAAGATTCCAAAAATAGTCTTATATAGGCCCTATTAGATAATAATGTCAGGAGAACATTGCTTATAGAGATGGAACATGATGAGCGAAACAATTGTATGCCAAACGTTTCTTTCTCTGATGAGGACTTAATTTGTGGTGAAGATCATAATAGACCGCTGATGTTTGAAGGCCACATTGGTAGTAAACAAATAAAATGGATAATGTTAGATAATGGGTCTGTGGTGAATTTGTTGCCACTGATGATGTTAAGTGAACTCGGATATCGCCGCTCCCATCTATGTCCAAGTGGGATGATGATACAAGGGTTTAACCAAGATGGACAAAGAGCGTTCAACAAAATTACGTTGATACTGGAAATCGGGGGACTGATAACAGATGTTGTTTGTCATGTTATTGATGCAGCAACAACATATAATCTCCTTTTAGGAAGACCCTGGATGCATCAATATGGCATCGTGTCGTCAACCCTTCACCATTGTTTCAAGTATTGTAAAGATGACATCCAGTGTAAAGTGATGGCTGATGCAAAGCCATATACAAAGCCAGAATCATTCTTCGTTGATGCCGGTTATTATGACGAATTCACCACAGGAAATAATGAGAGAAGCAATGACAATGGAATGATGAAAGATAGCGCTATCATAACACAAGATAGAATTGTAAATATAGCAATGTCAGAGAAAGAAAAGGTGAAACAGAAATTCTATTTTGTACCAAACATTTGAGATAGCCAGGATAGCCCTTGTTGACATTATTATCGCCCGAGCAGTTAGAAGTTTTGCAGGTAAATTATACGATGCCTCTACCACAAGTTGAAAGGAAGAAACCATTCCCAGTTATGCCTAAAAGATTTCATGTTGAATCCAATTATAAGAATCTTGAACCTATCAACTTCTATGTAACGTCAGAGGGGGAGATAGAAGTATGGGGGGATAAAAAGATGAAATCTGCATGGTTGACGCCTGAAGATCTGGAAATGTACAGCTCTGCTAGTAAAATAATAATGAAGAATATGGGCTTCAATTGTGAAGAGCCAACTGGTTTGAATGGTGGAAAAGGTATTTTAATCCCTGTTGGGGTTGATGAGAAGAAATAGGAAGGATTTCGTGGATTGGGAGGGGAATATTTAGTAAACACAATCACAGTAGGGGTGACAGACGAAGAGGAAGTTGAAATGATTAAATATCCTGATGTGGCTCCTAGGCAGATAGAAGATGGGGGGCAACCGATGATTGATAGCTTGCGAGAAATAAATATAGGGACAGAAGAAGAACCCCAGATCATATTCGTAAACGTCGGTCTTCCAGAGCAGGAGGCCAATCAGTATGTGAGACTTTTAAAAGAAAATGGAGATGTATTTGCCTAGACAAATGCTGAAATGTCGGGCCTAGAACCATTAGTAGTAGTGCATCGATTAAATATTTCTAAAGACAAGAGGCCAATTAAGCAAGTACAACGGAGATTTGTAAGTGCTATGGTTTTATGCTCCTTTGGTTGTTAAATTTTGTGGTGCCAAAACCTCAATCTATGTCTTGCATAGTTCATTGTTATAAATGTTCAAGACATTACATCATGCTCTAAGCACTTTACTTTAAGTCAAGAATGAAGAACTACTTCAAACTACTTCAAGAAATGCAAGTACAAGCTACTACAGTAGAATGCAAGTACAAGCTACAATAGTAAAAGTGATCTTGTTCAAGATTCAAGTCAGTGTACAACACAATATGAATTGTTATTCAAGCTATAGAAGATCTCATGTTCAGTGCTACATCAAGTTCAAAGATCTCAAGCGTTACAATCTTCAAAGGTCATCTATCATTTAAAGATATGAAGTCTCGATGTTCATACCTCACTTTCAAGGTATGATTGACCTTAGATTGTCCTTAGGGTAGGTTATTTTGAATACATAATTCAATTGAATCATTGTACATGGAATTGGACTGTTTTAAGACTAGTCCTGAACCTTGTTCGACTAGTCTTAGCACTGCCTCGACCAGTCCAAGAAATTCCAAGACCAGTCCTAAGTTGGTTGCAATTTTTCAGAATTTTCTGTTTGTCCATGACCAGTCCTGGACTTTGTTCAACTGGTCGTGTGAACAGTGTCGACTCGTCCTACGACCAGTCCTGGTTCTATGACTCAAACTATAGCAACCAATCTTTGAGTCCTACAACGTGGGTATGCTACGATCAGTCGTAGAGGGCCTACGACCAGTCATAGACACCCTACGAGCAGTCGTAGAAATTTTTTATCCAAACACGCTCAAAAATTCAAAAATTTATTTCTCCTATGACTAGTCGTAGTGTCCTCAGGACCAGTTGTAGCCAAATTTTTGCAACTATAAATAGAGCACAAATTTCAGAGATTGATTACTCAATTCAAGTAAAATTAAGGGATCACTCTGAGATAAGTTTGTGTTCATTTTAAGCTACTTTGTACATAATTTATATTCTCTTTTGTTATCTTTATTTATTTGATTTTATTTCTACATTATAATCTTAATTGAAAAGAAGAATTGTGATATTCCTTCTTCTTGGAATTAAAATCAAATATAGCTAGCATAAATGGTTTAATTTAAAATTAATTAGAACCTAGAACAATTTTAAAGTGAGTATTGAACTTTGAACTTCTACATTCGATCTTCTACTCTGATTGGTTCTTCCAGGTTGCAACAAAAGGAGAAATCCAGGTATTTTACATTTATGGAAATTTCCATTTTGGTTTTATTTGAGATTAAGACAGAAAAATCTCATTGTATTGGTTATCTGAGGAGAGCTAGAAATGAGGGTTTTTGAATTGTGTAAGCCCTTTTCTAAAAAGACACAATTATGAAGGTTTTGTGTGACTTATGAAAACCTATTTTGATAGTGAACGCTAATATCCCCTGTGTGAGGATATTAGGAGTGGAGTAGCAATCTGTGTGGCTGTTTTTTAACAGTTGGTGTACACACAGGCAAACCACTATAACTCTTTGTGTTTTGTGGATGTGTGATTTATATTTTCTATCTTTGATCATTCAGATTTGTGAGATGTATATGTGAATGTGAATGTTGTAATAATACATTTCAAGCATTGTGGGGAATGTTGTAATAGTTTAGAATTTATTTCTTACTATTTCATTTGTTTCCTTTCTGTTTGAGTTTTTGATATTCAACTTGTTCTAGAAATAAGGTTGTCCTGCCATAAACCTTCGGTTTTTATGGTGTAAGGTTGTCCTTAGAACAATATTAATATCAATCTCTCTTTTTGAGGTTGCTTTACATTCCAATATAGTGATTTATTAATAGTGATATCTTTTATTCATTTCTATTCCGCTATTATTGTTTAAATTTGGCATTGTCCTATTCACCCCCCGCCCCCTCCCTCTAGGATGTATAGCTTGGCCATTTTAAATGGTATTAGAGCCTAATAGCTCATTTTAATTCTTGTTATTTGGATTTATTTCCTAAGCTAACCGATCTAAGCTATATATAAGATGTCAAATTTTAATAGCCTTTCAGTCACTAGGCCTCCACCTTTTAATGGCACCAATTATGCCTATTGGAAAGCTAGGATGGGGATCTTCCTTAAATCCATGGATGAAAGTGTGTGGCTAGCCACAGTGAATGAATGGACCCCTCCTACCACTGAAGTAACTGGGATCAATGGTTCAAAATCAATGAGAGTAAAACCTTATTTCTCATGGACCACACTTCAGAAAACTGAGAGTAGTGCAAATGCAAAAGCATTAAATGCAATCACATGCACACTATCACCGGATGAATTCAAAAGAATTATATCCTATGATTCTGTAAAGCAAGCTTGGGATATTTTAGAAATGACACACAAGGTTACATTAATTGTCAAGAAATCTGAAGTCCAAATCCTCACAACCAAATTTGAGGAAATACAAATGGAAGAAAATGAAATGTTTATGGACTTCTACACTAGATTAAATGACATTGTGAACTCTATGTGGGATCTTAAAGATAAAATCCCAGAAAGTAAAGTGTGTGTAAAAATATTACGCTCACTTCCTGAACGGTTTAATTCTAAGGTAACTGCGATCCAAGAACTACGTGATACGGATACTATGAGGGTAGAAGAATTAGTTGGGTCTTTACAAACCTATGAGTTAAATTTTAAAGCTCCTAAAGGAAAATTATTACCCTTAAGTCTTCTAAAAATGTTTCTCAAGAAAGCAATTCTAATTTAGAAAATTCTGAAGACGATATGGCCCTTTTAGTAAAAAAGTTTTACAAAATTTTTAAAAGTAAAAAGAGGGTTGATTTTCAAAAAGTAAATGATAAGAAAAGATCTAAATCTAAATCTAAGACTTGGAAATCTTTAAAAGATAGTCAATGTTACAACTGCCAAGAATATGGGCATTTAGCAAACAAGTGTCCTAAAAAGGACAAACCTAGAAAGAAGAGTATGTTGGCTACTTGGGATGAATCCTCCGATTCTGAAGCCTCTTCTGATTCAGAAGATTCTGAAACCGAGGCGGGCAGTGAAGTTAAAGCCCTTATGACTCTAGCCAAATTCACATTTTTAGATAATGATTCAACAAGTGAAGAAAATCTGAACAGTGAATGTGAAAATGAAGATGATCTTCAAGATGCTTATAATGCCCTATAAAAGGAAAGTTGTAAAATTGTTGTGAAACTTAAACTTCAAAAAGAATAATTTTCAAAGCTTAAAGAAAATTTTGAGTCTCTTATTTTAGAAAAATCCCATATTTCAAATTGTTTTGAAAAACGCAAATGCAATTTGGAATTCAAAACCTTCCAGGTTAAAAATCTGAAATCTGAAAATGAAAAACTTAAACTTGAAGTCTCTTCTCTTTTGTGTTCAAAGGATACATGGAGATATGACCAAGGTGATCCAAAGTTAGAAAAACTTTTATCCGGATCAAGAAAATGTGGTGACCGATCCGGTTGGGCTAGTATAAGAATATTCCTCCTAAACAGAAGAACACTCCTCCCAAGTTTGTGAGAGGAGAAACTTTGAACTCAAAAGGGAAAAGTAATCAAAATTTTTTAAAAAATTCTAAAACTTTTCAAAAACCTAAAAACATCTATATCAACTATAAAAATCAGAATCGAAACCCTTTAGCAGAGAAAATGGTTGATCTTCTTAAGGAGCTCTTAAAATCTAACTCAGTGGGTCACTCTAATAATAACTATAATCAAAAGAAGACCCACTATACTCGTAAACCCAAAATAGTTATAAAATGGGTTCCTAAGGTTACCAGCTTGGTTGCCCACACTACTTTCAAAGCTACAAGCCATTCAAAGTGGTACCTAGATAGTGGATGTTCAAGGCATATGACCGGTGATAAAGGTTTATTCACCGATCTCAAAGACATGACTGATGGTTCAGTCACATTCGGCGATGGCAGCAATTGCAAGATTATTGGCCAAGGTACGATTCAACTCTATAACCTCCCTTTGTATAAAAGTGTTTTATACGTTGAAGGGTTGAAACACAATTTATTAAGCATATCTCAAATATGCGATAACAGTCATAGTGTAAGATTTTCTAACCAAGGTTGTGAAATTCTAAATAATAAGGGTTCAATAATATTAACTAGTCGCAGAACTTCTGAAAACTGCTATATTGTTAGTAAATCCAGCTCATCTAGTCAAACATGTTACATGGTCCATACCGATGAGACTGATTTGTGGCATAAACATCTTGGACATGTACACTACCGTAATTTATATAAACTGAGTAAAAGAGAACAAATAAGTGGTCTACCTAAATTACAAAAGATAGACAAAATATATGGCGAATGCCAAATAGGCAAGCAATTAAGGAGCTCTCACAAGAAGGTGAACTCCAATGCCACATCAAGACCACTCGAGCTTTTCCATATGGATCTTATAGGGCCTACCAGGACAGAAAGTCGAGGTGGTAAAAAATACATTTTGGTAACAGTGGACAATTTTACCAGATTCACTTGGGTAGCTTTCTTAAAATATAAGTCAGAACCCTTGATGACATAAAAAGAGTTCTCAAATGGATTCAAACGGAAAAATGTTCTCAAGTCTTTAAGATCCATGGTGATCATGGATCTGAATTTGAGAATAGCAGTTTTGAGAAATTCTATAGCGATCAAGGAATATCACATGAATTCTCTGCACCCAAAACTCCTTAACAAAATAGAATTGTAGAAAGGAAAAATAGAGTGCTTCAAGAAATGGCTAATGTAATGTTGAATAATATGAAGCTATCTAAAAATCTTTGGGCTGAAGCTATTAATACTGCCTGTTATATAATTAACCGGGTTTATATGAGTAAATATAATAATAAAATGGCTTATGAAATATGGTTCGATAAGAAGCCTACTGTCAAATACTTTCGAGTTTTCGATAGCAAGTGTTATATTCTATGTGATCGTGAAAATCTGGGAAAGTTTGATACTAAAAGTGATGAATGGATCTTTTTAGGATATTCTTTAAATAGTCACGCATATCGAGTACTGAACAAAAGGACCGGTGTTATTCAAGAATATATAAATGTGGTCATAGACGATCACTTGAATACACCTGCCCCATGTTCTGATAATGATGAAGTTCTTTTAATTGAAAAACCAGATACTTCATCATATCAAACTGATTCTGAATTGAGGACTTTTAAAGATCATCCAACCATCAGATTCTTGAAAACCCTCTCACTAGTGTGCGCACTCGTAGACAACTTGAAGACATATGTAATTATGTATGTTTCACATCCAAGATAGAACCGGCTAACGTAAAAGAAGCTCTTGCTAACGAAAACTAGATAGTTGCGATGCAAAAGGAGCTTAGCCAATTTGTGAGAAATGATGTTTGGTACCTTGTTCCTAGATCTAAAGATAAACATATTATTGGTACTAAGTGGATTTTTAAAAATAAGTCTGAGGAACTTGGTAATATAATTCGAAACAAGGCTAGACTGGTTGTACAAGGGTACACTCAAATTGAAGGAATTGATTATGATGAAACCTTTGCCCTAGTAGCTCATCTTGAATCAATCAGACTACTCATATCCATTGCTTGTTTTAGAAAATTTAAAATTTATCAAATGGTTGTAAAGAGTGCCTTCTTAAATGGCGATCTGCATGAAGAAGTGTATGTTGAACAACCAATGGGTTTTGAAGACCCTAAGAGTGTTGATCATGTCTATTGCCTAAAAAAGGCTCTCTATGGTTTAAAATAAACTTCTAGGGCATGGTATGAAAAATTGACTAAGTTTTTACTAAGTCATAACTTTCATATGGGAAGTGTTGATAAAACTTTGTTTGTTAAGAAACATAACGATGATATCTTAATGGTTCAAATCTATGTTGATAATATTATTTATGGATCTACCTATTCTAACATGACTGTTGAGATTACAAATTTAATGAAATCTAAGTTCGAAATAAGCATGGTTGGGAAATTGAACTATTTCCTTAGGTTGCAAGTAAAACAACAACCTGATGGTATTTTTATTTCTCAAACTAAATATGCTCTGAACTTAATCAAAAAGTTCAGATTTGAGAATGGTAAAAATTTTGATACTCCTATGAGTACAATCTTAAGACTCTCAAAGGATTCTACAAGTGAAAATGTTGATCTTAAGTTATATCATAGTATGATTGGCAGTTTACTTTATTTAACTACTAGTAGACCAGATATTGCTTTAAGTGTTGGTATTTGCGCTAGATATCAGTCTGATCCTAAAGAGTCTCAGTTAACTGCTGTTAAGCAGATTATGCGATATGTCACAAGTTCAGTTAATTTGGGTCTCTGGTATCCATATGATACTAGTGTTCAGTTGGCAGGGTACACTGTTGCTGACTGGGCTGGAAATATCGACGATAGGAAATCAACCAGTGGTGGTTGTTTTTATATCAAAAATTATTTAGTTTCTTGGTTAAGCAAGAAGCAAAGTTCTATATCACTGTCTACGGCTGAAGCTGAATACATTGCCATGGGAAATGCTTGTACTCAGCTTTTTTGGATGAAACGTATGTTAAGTGATTATGGAATTGCACAGGATTCAATGGTTCTATATTGTGATAATTCTAGTGCGATAAATATTTTAAAAAATCCAATCCAGCATTCACGTACCAAGCACATTGATATTAGGTATCATTATATTCATGAATTAGTGGAAGAAAAAATAATCTCTTTAGAATACATTCCGACTGAGACTCAACTTGTTAACATTTTCACTAAACCGCTCGATAAAAGCAGGTTTAATAAATTAAAATTTAATCTTGGTATGTGCATTCAAAATTGATTATTCATGCATATATGTATCATAGTGTATATATATTTGATAAATTATTTAGTTAAATTTCAAATTTTTATGGAAAATACATATTTTTATTGATACTCGACTAGTCGTGGTGGTACACGACCGGTCTTGGTACGACCGATTGAGGACAGCTCAAGACCGGTCATGGAGCGCGCTATATTCTTTTATTTAGGGAAAATCTTCATCTTCCTTATTTCTATCTTACTCTTCAACAAGCCGTGGCACGACTAGTCGAACCCTACAGTGTGATTCGTCAAGGTTAGTGCATTTTATCAGTCTTGCTTGTAGATTCATGGTCCATTTGCTTCAATCTCATCATTAGAGTGCTTGATTTCAAGCTTTGTTTAGTTATTTGGGGTTTTCTTCTCAATTTTATGATTTTGAGAAAACCCATTTCTCATCTTTTGCATCTCCGTAGTTCTTTAAATTTCTTATTGCCAATGGATAATAGAGGGAAAAAGAAAATAGCCCGTGTTCCATCTTCTTCTAGATATATTCCAATAACTTGGCGCCATCTTCGGTCATCCGAAAATGATCCCTCATATATACGGGATTTGTGTTTGCGCAAGGTTATTGCTGAAAGAGCTGTTAATTTTAACTATATTACTCCTTTTAATATCATTCCACTCCTCTAATCTGTAGGATGGGATAACATCTTACATTGGGGTGGGCTTGCATACCAATCTATTACTCAGTCCATGTTCGCATGTATCTCTGATTTTTCTGCTGAGAATTTAACATTTAAAATTGATGCTAGAGAAGGCCCTTTTGATGTAGATCGTCATATAATATCTGGCCTTATGGTAATACTTGTTAATGATGAGAGTATTCCTATTCATATTCTAACTTGAAAACCCTCAGAATCAGAAAAACGAATGCTCACCAGAGCATTATGTAATATGGATGTGTAATGGACTCATAAAGGGAATGCGCTCCCCTCAAAGTACTTGTTGCCAAGATACAGAGTCCTCCATAGAATCTTTGCTTCAAATCTGTATCTGCGTTCTGGTAATAAAACAGAACTAACTTCCTTTATGGTTTGTGTTTTGCACTCTGTCGTCTCTGGTACTAAAGTTTATCTTCCATCTTTAATATGTCATTCCATCATTCAAGTCTCCATACAGGTCATAGTGATATTCCATTTGCCTATCTTATGACTGTTTTAGCTTCTCATATGTTAGTTGTTATGCCCGTTGGAGAGGCTCCCATCCATTATCTTATTTTTAACAACTCGAATATAAACAAGATGAAATTGAAATTAGCTCCTGGCCAAGTGGATGTTAGTGGTGATGGAGCTGAAGCTGGAAATGAAGAAGAAGCCAATGATCTTCCTCCTAATGACATAAACATGAATGACATTTTTGATGAAATTGAGTCTGATTCTGCTAATGATCTTGATTATGAACCATCTGAGTTTGATGCGCGTCTACGTGCACTTGGGGAGAAGGTAGAGAATATGAATGTTGCCCATGATTTACAATTTAAATATATGCGCAAGTATCTTAGGCGCTTAAACAAGGGCCTTCATCAACTTGATCCTACCATACCTGCTCCTTCCTCAGAATCTGATTAAGTGATTTACTCTTTGGTCTGTAATAACTTTAAGTTTACTTTTATTGGGTTGTAAACTTTATTTAGTTTGCTGATTGTAGCTTGCTGACTTTGTTAAAACTAGTTCATGGTATGTGAACTTTAATTTACTTATATATTGACTCCTTAATTACTCTTGTTTATTTTCCTTTTCCATTTTTCTTATTCCTTTGTCATATTGTGACAAAAAGGGGGAGAATTTATATTGTTTTGCATATGAATTGATATGTTGATGGAATATGGACTGTGGTAGAGTAGTATTTTTTTGGATATATGTGTGCTACTCAGGGGGAGTAAGTAAGGAGGTGTTCTGCCTACTTCATCTTGATGTGTGATGATAACTGGTGTATGATTCTTTAACTAGGTTGTAACTGGTTTTTTCTTTTATAACTTGTGCATTTTTTTTGTATTCATATTGTTTATATTATTGTTGAGTGTTTTGTCACAAATTTGACAAAGGGGGAGATTGTAAGTGCTATGGTTTTATGATCCTTTGGTTGTCAAATTTTGTGGTGACAAAACCTCAATCTATGTCTTGCATAGTTCATTGTTATAAATGTTCAAGACATTGCATCATAGCTCTAAGCACTTTACTTCAA
Organism: Magnolia sinica; assembly: GCF_029962835.1. Taxonomy (NCBI): domain Eukaryota; kingdom Viridiplantae; phylum Streptophyta; class Magnoliopsida; order Magnoliales; family Magnoliaceae; genus Magnolia; species Magnolia sinica. The sequence goes on along the minus strand of NC_080573.1, from coordinate 66,717,890 downwards.
GTCAAGAACGAAGAACTACTTCAAATTACTTCAAGAAATACAAGTACAACTACTACAATAGAATGCAAGTATAAGCAACAATAGTAGAAGTGATCTTGTTCAAGACTCAAGTCAGTGTACAGCACAAGATGAATTGTTATTCAAGCTATAGAAGATCTCATGTTCAGTGCTACATCAAGTTCAAAGAATTCAAGCTTCACAATCTTCAAAGGTCATCTATCATCTAAAGATATGAAGTCTCGATGTTCATACCTCACTTTCAAGGTATGATAGACCTTAAATTGTCCTTTGGGTAGGTTATTTTGAATACATAATTCAATTGAATCATTTTACATGGAATTGGACTGTTATAAGATAGTCCTAAACCTTATTCGACTAGTCCTAGCACTGCCTCAACCAGTCCAAGAAATTCCAAGACTAGTCCTAAGTTGGTTGCAATTTTTCAGAATTTTCTGTTCATCCATGACCAGTCCTGGACTCTGTTCGACCGATCGTGTGAGCAGTGTCGACTCATCCTATGACCAATCCTGGTTCTACGACTCAAACTACAACAACCAATCTTTGAGTCCTACGACCAGTCGTGGGTATGCTATGACCTGTCATAGACACCCTACGACCAGTCATAGAACGGTTTTATCTAATCGCGCTCAAAAATTCAAAAATTCATTTCTCCTACGACCAGTCATAGTGTCCTTAGGACCACTCGTAGCTGAGTTTCTACAACTATAAATAGAGTATGAATTTCAGAGATTGATAACTCAATTTAAGTAAAATCAAGGGATCACTTTGAGATAAGTTTGTGTTCATTTTAAGCTACTTTGTGTATAATTTATATTCTCTTTTGTTAGCTTTATTAATTTGATTTTGTTTCTACATTTCAATCTTAATTGAAAAGAGGAATTGTATATTCCTTCTTCTTGGATTCAAAATCAAATATAGCAAGCCCAGCTGGTTTAATTTAAAATCAATTAGAACCTATAACCATTTTAAAGTGGGTATTGGACTTTGAACTTCTACATTCAATCTTCTACTCCGATTGGTTCTTCTAGGCTGCAATAAAAGGAGAAATCCAGGTATTTTACATTTATGTAAATTTCCATTTTGGTTTTATTTAAGATTAAGCCAGAAAATCGTCATTGAATTGGTTATCTGAGGAGAGCCAAAAAACTCAGAAGTGAGGCTGTTTGAATTGTGTAAGCCCTTTTCTAAAAAGACACAATTGTGAAGGTTTTGGGTGAACCTGTGAAAACCTATTTTGATAATGAATGTGAATATCCCCTGTGTGAGGATATTAGGAGTGGAGTAGTAATCTATGCGGCTGTTTTTTAACATTTGGTGTACACACAGGCAAACCACTATAACTCTTTGTGTTTTGTGGATGTGTGATTTATATTTTCTATCTTTAATCATTCAGATTTGTGGGATGTATATGTGAATGTGAACGTTGTAATATTTACATTTCAAGCATTGTGGGGAATTTTGTAATAGTTTAGAATTTATTTCTTACTATTTCATTTGTTTCCTTTCTATTTGAGTTTTGATATTCAATTTGTTCTAGAAATAAAGTTGTCCTGCCATAAACCTTTGGTTTTTATGGTGTAAGGTTGTCCTTAGAACAACATTGATATCAATTTCTCGTTTTGAGGTTGTTTTACATTCCAATATAGTGATTTATTAATAGTGCTATCATTTTTTCATTTATATTCTGTTGTCATTGTTTAAATTTGGCATTGTCCTGTTCACCCCCCCCCCCTCCCCTCTAAGACATATAGCTTGGTCATTTCACGATTTCATCTGGAGTTAGTTCATTTGATTGAATAAGAAGTGGGCAAGCTCATCAAAGTTGGGTTCATCAAGGAAGTCAAATATCCCAAGTGGATATCGAATTTTGTCCCAGTGAAAAAGAAGAATGGACAAATCAGAGTGTACGTGGACTTTAGGGACTTAAACGAAGCATGTCCCAAAGATGACTTCACACTACCGATTATAGAGCTATTAATTGATAGTATGATGAAATATGCTGTCATGACCTTGATGGATGGCTACGTTGGATATAATCAAATAAGAATGGTACCCAAAGATGAAGAGGCTATGACATTTAGAACCTTGCTGGGAATTTACTGTTACAAAGTCATGCTGTTTGGTATCAAAAATGATGGTGCAACATATTAGAGAGCGATGCAAAACATATTCCAAGATATGATGCACAAACATGTTGAATGTTATGTAGATGATTTGGTGGTGCGATCGAACGATCATGAAGAACATTGTGAACACTTGATTTCGATATTTCATCGTCTCAGAAAGACGCAGCTAAGGATGAATCCATCTAAATGTGCATTTGGTGTTTCGTCAGGGAAGTTTCTCGGTTTTGTCGTGAGATATTAAGGAATTGAAATTGACCCAGGAAAGATCAGAGCCATACAGGAAATGCCACCCCTAAAAACACTAAAGGAACTGAAAAGTTTACAAGGAAAGTTGGCATATATTCGTCATTTCATTTCAAACCTTGCAGGAAGTTGTCAACCGTTTTCTCATCTAATGAAGAAAGGCATAGAGTTTGCATTAGACCAGTCATGTTAAAATGTATTCAATTCGATTAAAGAGTTGGTGAAAATCCCCTAGTATTGGCAGCCCCTTTAAGAGGTAAACCCCTTATTCTCTATATTTTTGTGTCAGAAAATTCATTAGGGGCTTTGCTGGCACAAATAAAAGAGCAGGGGAAGGAAATTGCACTATATTATCTGAGTAAAACTTTAGTGGGAGCCGAATGCAGTTATGCGCCTATCAAGAAAGTATGACTAGCCGTGATCTTTGCAGTACAGAAATTAAGACATTATTGCCTTTCCCACAATAAAATTTTGATTTCGTGAGCGGACCCACTAAATTTCTGAATGACAAGGCCGATGTTATCAGGGAGATTGACCAAATGGATGCTCTACTGTCAGAATATGCGATCACAAATGAACCGACAAGAGCAATAAAAGGACAAGCAGTGGTAGATTTCTTGGCAGCCCATCTCGTGTGGGATAGTGAAATGATAACCGATGATTTTCCAGATGAACAGGTGATGATCACAGAACTATGCGGTTTGTGCCAGATGTATTTCGATGGTGCTTCCAGAACTTCGGGAACTGGTGATGGGGTAATATTTATTAGTCCACAAGGCGATCTATTGCCATATTCTTTCACATTAGGCTCAACATGCACTAATAATAAGGTTGAGTATCAGGCCCTCACTATAGGGATGGAAATAGCTCAGGAAATGAAGATAAGGGCATTACGAATTTTCAGCAATTCTAAGCTGGTAATAAACTAGCTCACGACAGAATTTGAAGTAAGGAAGCAGAACTACTCCCGTTTTATCATCGTACACAATAGCATATGGAGCAATTTTAGGATGTTGAAGTCAAACATATACCCAAGTCAGAAAAAGCAAGAGCAGATGCTTTCGCTATTATGGCTGCAGCCTTAGCTTGTTCTAACCGGAGCCCTTTACGAATGACGATTGAAGAAAGAAGGTTCTTACCACTTACTGATGATGTTGAGATTGCTGAGGTATTTCCCATATCATGTTTAGAGATCACGATTAATGATTGGCGCCAGCCTTTTGTAGATTATCTCAAATATGATATCATACCAGATGATCCTGTGCAAAAAGATGCAAATAAAGCAAAGAGCAAAGAAATTCATTATGTGTAATGAGGAACTTTATAAAAAATCCTACAATGAAATACTATTGTGATGTTTGGATATGAAGGAGGCGAATCAAATATTGGGTGAAGCCCATTCTGGAGAATGCGGAGCTCATCAAGCTGGTAGAAATTTGTTTCATCGAGTACGCCAAATGGGATATTACTAGCCTCCGATGTTTAAGGATGCAATTGATTTTGCATGATGATGTTGTGAATGCTAAAACCATGGTGGTATAATACATGTACCTCCTAAAGATCTGCATCAATCAGTGGCTTCTTGGCCCTTTGCAGCCTGGGGGCTAGATGTTATCGGTCCCATAAATCCATCATCATCTAGCGGGAAACATTATATCCATGCAGCCATGGATTACTTTTTTCAAGTGGACTGAAGCTATAGAGCTGAGAAGTATTAAAGAGAGGGACGTCGTGAATTTCATATGACATGCAATAATATACCGTTATGGTATTCCGAAAAATATTGTCACCGATAATGGAATGCCCTTTAAGAATAAATGAATGGAGAAATTATGCCGGAAATACGATATTCAGCATTCATTCTCGACACCTTACTATCCATCAGCTAATGGATTAGCTAAGGGTTTTAACAAAATAATTCTGAAAATATTGAAGAAAACTATTGCAGGGAACAAACACGATTGGGATGTGAAGTTGCAGGAAGCTTTATGGGCTTATCGAACTACTCACTGTACAACCACGAAAGCGACACCATACTCTCTAGTTTACGGGGTTGAAGCTGTTATCCATATAGAGATGCAAGTTGCCTCACTCAACGTGGTCGTACATCAGTCAATGACAGATGATGAGAACGTTAAGATTAGGTTGGCAGAATTAGATCTGATGGATGAAAAATGTTTAGCAACGATTACAGTTGTATCATGCAATAATTTCTGCCACTTTCGATAAAAGGGTTAAAAATCGTTCTTTCAAAAAGGGTTATATGGTGTTAATGCTGAAAAGACCGATAGTGGTCACTCATAAGACAGGTGGCAAATTTGACCCCAAATAGGATGGCCCGTATATAATATCTGAAGTGTATTCTAATGGGGCATATCAGGTGGTGGATCAAGATCTACGAGGGATAAATATACTGGTGAATGCCTGTTTCCTAAAAATATACCATCCATGAACATGTGTATAGTGTTGATTTAGAAGACTTGCGGCTTAATTCCATAATTCTTCTCAATCAAAAGGGGGCAGACAAGAGTACAAAAAAGATGGATCTCTAGATTCCTTTTCATTGTTGTATTTTCTTTCTTTGAGTATTAATGAAATGTAGATTTTCGAGGTGTATCAAAAGGATATCAAAAGCATTAGCTACCCCGTCAGGTGAAAAGTGCCAAATATATATATATATATGTTGTCAATCGCCGAAATGCCAATGATAATGCCAATGAATATCGCCAATGGTCAGCACCAATGAATTATCATGAGAATGGGTCGTCAAACGAAAAAGCTAAATGCAAGGATTACGACAAACCATAGTGGCAATGATGATCTACCTTGTATAATGTAGGAAAAGCGTTGCTATAAGATTGAGTTATGCGACCAAGCCAAGACTAAACAACAATGATAAGTGCTAAAAGTCGATGGATATCATCGTAAAGCCAAAATAAGCTTATCTTATCAAAATTGCCATTATCACCAAGCTAATATTATTTTAAATATAATATGAATATTGGCAAAATGCTATCAGCAATGATGAAATGTCAATTATTGATTTAAATGGCATGTAAAGTCAATAACAACGATGGAAACTTATCATTTAAGGTAGTTAAGTCAAGCCTTATGCAGCCAACTATGCAGAAGACCTATCATTGATAGTGACATATATGTGTCATTCGGGCAGCAGTGGAGTCTGTGGCCCTTAAAATCCCATAGAGAGCTTCATATGCACCTATGTAGGTGATTGACGAAGTAGTCATGTAAGACCCATGTCATCTGTATAGTTTCAAGCAGTGTAATAGGGATGGCCAGAGGGTGCCCCTTGTGAATAGGTTTGACCTTGTAGGTGAAGAAAAAGTGATTTTCCGAAGCAGGATAACTCCCTAAATTCTTGGTTTGATTTCAGTAGTAACGCATGGGAGCAAGTCTCTGAAGCAGGAGACTCTCCACTGATGGACTGGCAACCTTGGATTTAGTACCCTAACGGTAGCCTTGCACACCCCACAAACTCTAGAGAGTTACTGTGGGCAACCCTATGCGTAAATCCTATCAAGTCCACAACCCTGGTAGCTTCACCGGGCCCCTCTAATAAATCAAGGTCTGTGAAAACTCCCCTGCCGCGATAAGCCCCGCGAACTCTAGAGAATTACAGCGGCCATTCGTGTAAGACTAACTCCAACTACTTATGAGTTTAAACTATGGTTGCTCCAACTACTTATGAGCCTAAACTGTGTGTGCAACTAACTGAAATTGAAATTTAGTCCCGCCCATTTTGGATATCATTTAGGTAATGTTATTCTAACCATTATCATAATTTATCACTCAAGTTCCACATATCCATCAAATATACTTATGAGAATTACTCAAGTTCAAAATGATGCAATAATAAGATAAATATATGCCACATGAAGATATGGCATTAAGATAGATAAGTTTCATATAAGGTATATAAAGAGAGAGTCATATTTCTTGTTCAAAATGTACTCATGTTAAACTTAATCGAATGTATTTACTATTGTTCTATTCTGAAGAGGATAAGCTTTCAATGACTATATGCTTGTTCTTTCGAAGAGAGCGATGGTGCCTGTCTGTCTCTTGTCTTCTTGACACCTCAGAAAAATGTCTTTCACAACTTGCAAAGGAGGAGGAGGATGAAATTACATGGAATTATCGTCTTCTTCTGAAAAGTTTTGAGATTCATGGGTACTTTGCAGAGATACTTCAAAAGCTATCCAACCATCAAGATTGTCGGCCAATAGTGCTTCATGAGAAGTATGTTCTAAAGAGATCATTGTATAGAATTGACCAGAACAAGGGGAATCGTTAGTTTCCTTGTAATAACCAATGCTTGGGTCTTCTTGATGATTCCTTAGTTGAGGTGGATGAATGAATACGACATGGTCGGCTGAATAATATCTGCGCACCAAATAGTACTGGTGGACCCACCAACGCATCTAAGAATAGGAAGAGTGAACTGGGTATCCTTGACCTAAGAGTATAAATTGAGATCCAATGTTAACACTCAAGGGTTGTCTCCATATCAAAGCCTAGTTATATGGTCCGATGCCACAGTTCCTCATAGATTTGGTCACCATATCACAAGTTGCCAGCACAGTTTGGTCAAATCCGAACTGATGGGCAAATCTGCTTGGATAGTAGGGTTCACCCCAAAACGTGATGCCTTCTCTTAAGGGAAGAGTACTCGATCTGATGGAAATGAGGAATGAGTGCTTGCCATGAGAGATGCTATCATTATCAACAGCTTCTATGCCTTCTGGATGAATAGTGAAAGGGAAATGATGAAAGTCAATAGAATCGCCATCTTCTATTTTACGAGTAACCCAACCATTTGTTTTTTCAACCATCTTTCTCAGTTGGTAGTGTTGGAGAGGTAGTCGATGAGGATCTAAATATGCTTTCGGGGGGTCATCAAAAGTCTAAGGAAAGTATATTCCCAGCCAACTCATAAAGAAATGCCAAGGAACGTAGATCGGGAAAGGTTGGAGTGATGAATCTATGGGCCCAAAAATTATGTCACCAAAAGCATGATATAAGGAACATAGAACTGAAGGAGCTAGTGAATGCTTCTGGCCCTCAGCCATGGTGCCAGCAGCTACAAAAAGTGATGGTCTAATGACTTGTTCCAAATGAGGGAATATTACCAAACTTAACCAATAAGCTAGAAAGGCAACCAATTCACAAGAGTGACTATATTTGGTAGCAGTTGCAATATTCTCACGAATGGTTTTAAGATTCTTATGGTTGTAGCCTACAAAGATGTAAAGGTAAAATAACAAGGTTATTTTAGAAGAAAGATGAAGATTTGAAGAGAAAAGAATTAAGAGAAGAGAAATATACCGTAGTCTATGAGAGAAATGAGCCAACCATTCAAGAGGAGTGATACGTTCAGGATGGGGAAAATTAACCAATTCGCTAAAAAGTTCTAGAGTAGTTTTTGAAATCTTGGATTCGTTGTTTTCTACAGAAGCACGAGACAATTCTTCATTCGAAGGGATATAAATGTCAAGGATGTCGCCCATGATAGGAAGGCCTACCATACAACAAAGATCCCATAATGTAATGCTCTTCTCACCTAGAGGAAGATGGAATGAGTTGGTTATGGGAGACCAAAAGTTAAGAAAGCCTCTGAAGATAGCTGTGTTTCTATAAAAATGCTTCGATGTGGCTATGATAGCATCATAAAGATTAACTTGTTCCAAAATGACCGCATGTTTTTGCGCAACAGCACGGGCCCATGCACTATGAAAATCTTGAGGAGACAGGAGACCCTTGACTATGAAATCATTTGTCCTCCAAGGGGTACGATTGATAAAGAAATATTGATGAGCAGTCTCAAAGAAATGAGTTGGAAAAGGTTGGCGAGAATCATGGCAAGGTTGTAGAAATTACATTTTATATATCATGCCACCTTTCTGGTGCGAATCCTTTCCCTCTATCTGGCCTTTCAAGATTCGAGGTTCTCTCACGATCCAATTATCTATGAAGAAAAGGCAGCTTTGGTGGGTAGAAGGTTCACTATGAGGGATCGACCAATGCCATCGAATATTCATGGGATAAGAGATAGTTTTATCCAAATAGGGGTGATGAAATTCTAGCAGTTTCTCATTAATATCTACACATGTCCAAATATGACGAGGGAATTGTTCGTTTAAGGAGGAAATCAAAGGATACCCTTTTCTGGAGGAGGAAACCTTTGAAGGATTCATGATGATAAAGAAGGGAAAAGTTAAAGAAATTTTTACAGAGTTTTGAGACAAAATTTATTGCACCAAGGGTGAATGAGTTGCGCAGCCGAGTTGTGCGTGACAGTAGCGCGGATAATCTACACAAAAAGAGTTTGGTTCGAAAATGGAAATTTGGAGTGATGAACAGTTGAATCGACCAATATTTATAGGCTTGGGGTAATGTCAAAGAGTTGCACGGGGAAGAAAGATGCACGATGAGCGAGTTGCGTGGGATCGGGCAACTCAGATTTTCCATGACAAAGTTTGATCCTTCAAAGTGATTCAGAAAGAATCAAATTTTGATTTAAGGGGGCATCTGTTGGGGCACAAAAAATGATCAAGGAAAGAAAGAGGGATGAAAGAAACAAAGAGTAAGTTGCGTGGGATCTAAGTTGCGTGAGACCTGAGTTGCGCGGGTCTATGCAACTTGCTAGAGTTCGCTGAGACGGGCAAGTTTTGTCAGGGTAAAGCATCTAATGATACGAAGTGTGGCTCATGGCACAAGAATCGAGGGTTCACACGTGTGGAAGCCTATAAATACCCCCTCACCCTCTCATTTGAGGGATTGGATGTTCAAGAGATCAGTCTCTCTGACAGGTATTAGCGGCGGAGAGAAGGGAAGAAGGGAGACCGCACAACTCATAATGAGTTGTGTGGGTTCGCTCAACTTGTTGACCACATAGCTCATAATGAGTTGCGCAGGTTCGTGTAACTTGTTGGCCGTGCAACTCTGGGATGAGTTGCGCAGGTTCTCTTTGGAGCGGTTACCATGCTGAAATTTCTGAAAGACGATCAAGCTATTTTAATATTTCTAAGGGATCCCAATAGGGGAAACCCGCACAACTTGTCTCCCTTGGAGATTTGATAAGTACGCGCCGGAATGCTATCGAAATCTACATTTTGATTATGCTTGATTTCATTTTTTCTTTTCTTTGTTAAGAGACTCTATCTTAGAATTAGAGGATTAAGAGGATGCAATGAACTCAGAATAAATAAGAAATTCTCCCAAATCAAAATGCATTTAATTTTTGGTCAAAACAATAGGGACAACATCTTCCCTATCGAATGCAAACCCCTCGTGAGAATTGAGCCCTCTAGGCCTTTTTCCACTGAATCTGCTTCTAGGCTAATTCAATTCTTCTTTACATTCCAACCTTTTCCCCCCTGAGTCTCTTGTCTCTTGACTTCTCTTTTCATAATCTATAGTATTCACATTCATCCGGTTAGGTCCCCTCATAGCTGTCTCATAGTGAAATGCTGGCATCTTCGTAGTCATCAACTCTAAGGCATGGGCCTTAGTGGCTAGGTCACGGAAAGTCTTAATATCGTCACTTGTGAGCCTAAACACGATTCCCATTTCCATGGAATTTAAGCACATCTTGATTTGTTCCTTTTCTTCTGGCAGTTGCCTACACGAGGCTCCCAATGTCTTTCATATGTCTATAAACTTCTCCACTGGTTCCCCTTCTCTCTGTCGTACTGAAGCCAATTCCTTAATGCTGACATCGTGCTCTGAAGAGAAGAAGTTTGACATAAAGGTATCCTGCATCTGCTCCAAAGTGCGTATCGATCCCGAAGCCAAACTAGAATACCACCGAAATGCTTTACTTGTCAGAGATGATCTGAACAAACATAGGCAATACTGTGGTGTCGTAGAGAAATTCCTCATACTAGTAATAAAATGCATCAAATGCTCCTCCGGCGACCCTTCTCCATTAAAATTTTGAAAGTTCAGATGCTTAAAGTTAACTAGGAACGGGACATCCTCTACTTCCGTGGATATGGCATCTGATATCTGAACCAACCAACATTCTCAAGCTCCCTCTCAATTCTGATAGCCTCCTCGATGACTTGCCACACTTCCTCTTGTGTTACAGTTCTTACTGCTGGGACAGACCCAAGTGATGCTGCCCCAGGTGGTTGAAAGCCAGCGGGTTGGTTCTCTTGCCCATTCACTGTGCCCATCATTAGGGGAGCCACCATCTGGGCTACATTGTGTGAAAGGGTTGCTAAGGCTTCTCTGAGATTTCTACATTCCTCCATCAGTCTTCTCTGTACTTGCGCCATTTCATTCATATGGTCCTCTGTAGTTGGCATAGTTTCTTGATTTATTCTGACCATATGTACTGCAATTTCTCCACTTCCGGATGAAGCTGTAGTCGGAGTGGGACGAGAATATGCCGATGTGATAGGACTTACGAAGAGAGGAGTCTCATTCCATTTTTCCACACTTCCACTACCGCTGATTGATCGGGGTGATACAAAAATCGGTGAACCTACAAGTAGCTCCTTACCTTTCTGCTCTTTTGTCCACCTGACTCTTGGGGTGACCAAGGTTGGGAACTTACGCGCCGTTAACTGCGAACTTGTTTGCTCAGGATATATTGTAGGAGGGGCGAGTTCAAGGTTCTTCCTAACACTGTTACGCGTTATCAATCCCCTAACCCTTGGCGAAGGTAAGCTCATTTTGGGGCCTCTTGCATTTCGAGCTCTTATCCTTCGAGACATCACAACAGTCCAGTCCTGATCACCTTCTGGTGTTTCGGGTGAAGCTGACACAACTCCAACCGTTGTTCCGGTTAGGTCGTTTTTACTTGTGGGAGACTAGGTTTTATGCCTTGAAGACTGGTTCGATGCATATTCCACTATGAATCTAGTTATAGTGAAATAGAAGTTCACCTTTCTCATAGAGATTTCCATTGGTTATGGTTTATAGTTTGATCTTTTCACCTTCAATACAAAACATAGGATTAAATCATAATTAGTATTTGAAAGATAATGTAATCTATCTGAGAGATGAAGGGGAGGATGTTCCCACTGAGAGTCGCCATTTTAGCATCGGAAAGACGCCAAACTACAATGAAAGTTCTATAACACTCTCAATGTTATTATCAAATAACATAAATTTCCCCAGTAGAGTCGCCATTTTATTTTGAACAAGAAATAAATGCATTCGAATTGGGGAGATTATCTTATTTAAGCATAATAAAGAAAGTGTATAAAGAACAATCAATATATTATTAATAGTGAATTCATTTACATCCTCTAGTATCCCTTGATTCTAAGATAGATTATTTAAAATACAAAAATTGATGAAGTTCGAATGTCGAATCTGAGTATCAAATTCGGCAGCATTTTGACATTTGCTTTAATCATCTCTCTAGGAGGAATGGTTGTGCAGGTTTGATCATTTGATCTTTCCTTGTCACTTATACAAAAAGAGAGAAGTTGAAGCAATGAAGGTTGCATTTGATGATTTTAGCAACATTTCGGCCCTTTTCATTATTAGTTGTATAACTGCCTAGTTGTGCGACCTGCACAACCAACTACCGCGCAACCACTTTGCAACTCTTCTCCCTCACCTTTAACTTCTTCCGGAGCTTCGACCTTCTTCCAAAATTCTTCCAATCCCCAAATGAGAGGAGGAGTGGGGTATTTATGGGCCTTCATACGTGTGAAACCTCGATCTTTGTGCCATGGGGCCCACCTTACATCATATCCAACCATTCATACAGACTATTTCTAATCATGTTTACACGACCCGTGCAACATGCTAAGTTGTTTTGCGTGACCCGCGCAACCAACTCTTTACATAAAGTTCACTATGTGACCCGCACAACCAACTCATCACATAAAGTTCACTCCACGACCCGTGCAACCAACTCATCACATACAATTCACTTTACGACCCGTGCAACTAATTTATTGTGTCTTTTCATGTTCATCTTTCTTCTTCATTTCTCCTCAAATCTTGACCCCTTTAATCTTCTTTCCTCTCTCTCTCTGTCTCTCTGTGTGTGTGTGTGCTCCAACACCTTTGGATATGCATTTTTTAGTGAAGCACTCATGAGTAGTTTCACATTTATAAAAAATAAATTGAAACATTTGGCATAAATTATTTACATATGCAAAAAAATGAGGTATATATCATCATTTGATTTTATTTTTTTTGAAAGAACTGAATATTGTTAAAGCCCAAAGGGCAAAAGAAAAGCACAATAAAAGACAAAATGATGGGATCTACCATCATTTGATATTGACTAATTATCATTATGCTATAAATCAGTGATAAGCATGATGGTAAAAAATGATAATAAATCAAAGAAATACATTTTGGTTTAGTGAACTTATCACCTGCTGCAACTTGTGGTGCCATACCATCTTTCTGCTAGCATGTCACTTGTGTAGGACATCCATTACATGAAAACAGTAGGCCCACCATGAAGATTACCCTTCCTGAAAATGAGGCCAATTTACTCTCTAGGGGCCACACCTGTAAGTTGAGCCGGATCATCAATTGTCCATTAATTCCAAAGGCATGGCCTATCTAATGCAATAAATGATGGAACTGACATGTTATAGTGACATCATACCTGGAAGTAATGACATTAGCAACTTACCACTCCTTGTGTAGTTGATCAGCTGAACGGTGATTTCCTTCTGTGAAGAAGTCATTTATCAAATGATGGTAGATCCCACTTGAATCAGCCCTACTTTTAAACCTGCAGTGAAGAAGTCATCTCCCTCAGAACAACTAACCATAGAGGTTAATAAAGCTATAACAATTCCAACTTCTCAATTACCAATCATCATTGAAAATTGAGGCAGATACAAATCCCTGGTGTACCACACGACAGAAAAACAATGGTGATTGAACACCCACCATTGAAAACTTTGCTAGATCCACAGTAATGTTTATTTGCCATCCAACCTGTTGATGAGTTCACACAGACTAGGATGAAGGGAAAACACAAATAATAGCTTGATCCAAACTTTCATAGACCCCAAGAAGTTTTTTATGGTGGGAATTCAATCCCCACTTGTGTGGCAAAACAGATGAACAGCGTGGATATACAACATGTACATCAAGGCGGGTCCCATGGTCAGGGCCTCATCCACTAAGCTATTAACCCTGCCTCACCTAACCCACGCTCAGATAGACCAACCAAAGGCATTTTTGAGAAATCACTCTCAAAGTTTTTTATGGTGGGAATTCAATCCCTATGCTCAGATAGCCAAATGAGCAAGTTAGCTTGGATGAAAGAGTCAAGGAAACTAGAGTTAGCATGTTTTAAAACCTCCATTTTGAGAAACCCCCTTTGAGGAAGTGTGTCCAAATGGACCCTTACCTTAGCCTTTGTTTTTTCTCTAGAGTGTTGTTGTATCTTATCTTAACTGTCAGTTTGTAGGCCACTGATTGAAGGTTAATGCCTTAGGGTCCCATCCATAGTTGGGCACATTAGATAAACGGCCTGGATCACAAAAGCATCAACACTTCCAAGGACTGGAATATCAGCAAGGCATATGTCCTGATGCATCGAGGGACCCAATAGTTCATATGCAAACCTATTATAGTAGAGGTGGATTGTAAAATGTACCGTTGGAAAGTAGGCATAGTCAAATGTTTCGATCTCACTAATACCACTGACTCCCTCAAGAAGGTTATTGTAGAACACATCTAGCTCGTGACCTACTGGGGTCACCACACCCATCCCTGTCACAACAACCCTCCTTTTCCTTATTAGCGGTCTCTTCTTCGCATAGACTTCCTTCGCAGGCTGAACAACTACATTCATTGCTTTTCCCACAGCAACAATAATTGAATTAAACAAAGCCAACCACTCGGCATATACACATCTATAGAAAAAATGATCCATAACAGCCCTGTTACGGTCCAAAAATAGTTTTTTCAAAAAATAAAAAGAGTTACAACCCACATCATAACAGTGATGACAGTGGCTGTTACAGCCACCATACCGTTATGGAACACCTTGATGAGAGAGAGAGAGAGAGCAAATCTAGATAAAGTAGCACCACATTGCTTCAGATTGATAAGAATCATAAAACCACTATACGTGTGTGTGAAGACTTAGTCACTGAAACAACTCCATGACTAGAAAAAGCCAAAAATAGACTATTGCAATCCAATTCAAATAAGAGAAAGCAAATCTGAATAACCATATAAACACCATAGAGCACGGCAGTTGAAATCACAGCCTCTTCTTACTACATATTTCAATCTAAAATCTTGATGTCTTCTTTAAAACCATAATTACAAAAACTTGAACAAAACCCACTAAAATAGCCCACATGAAAATGATATTGCAATCTGGCTACTCACACAAAACAGAGTATAAAGGAAATCATGACATTTTCTGCTTACATTCATGGTAAAATATGGGTGTCATTAAGACCATAATTAAAATCATAATTAAATTAAGCTTAATCCAATTGCTAACAGATCATTATCACATACCCAAATGAAAAAAAATTAAAAATTGAAATCATAAAACCACTAAAATATCAAAAGATTAAATACATAAAGTAACTAAAAACTCAAGAAACCAAAAAGAAAAACAAGAAAAACACCAAAGAACATGAAATTGCAACTACTGTTTTCAAGAAAACATTGCAAAACATACAATCGAAAATAGAAACCTTGTAGATTGAATGCATCAATCTAAAATCCACAGACCACCTAAAGAATGATTAACATAACTAATTACATGAATTTAGCTTCATTCAGTCATTAAACCAATCACTACCCACATACCTGAATAAACTGCTCTGATTGAAAAAAAAATAAAAAATCCAATACCAGAAAATCCAACCAACTGCATGCAAGGAAATGAAATTGCAATCCCATTACTCGTGCAAATACAACACGCCGTACAATCAAAATCTTGATCTTTCCTCATCACATCCATCGATCTAAAATCTGGTTGTCTTAGGAAAAACCCAGTTCAAATCACCAATTACACAAACAAATCTAAATCCAATCAATAAAACCATGTTGAGTGCACACATCCAAATTTAAAGAACAAAATGATCAAATTCAATGAAAAATTCAAATAATTACCTGCAGCCCCCACTTGATTCATCCACCTTTCCCAGCGAGTGGGGCCCACCTTCGATCCAAGCGGTGAGAATCCAACCTTCCCAAATTGTGACATGCCCTTTGAGCTATAATACTCCTCACACAGCTTAAATGCGAGGCAGGAGCTCATCAACCCCTGGAGACTCAATTCGCAAAATGTCGACATCAAGTCCTTGGGGCAACCATCTGTCCTCTTCTTCCTCCTAACTCGCAGAATGTCGACATCTGAGTGAGAGAGAGAGAGAGACCAGGGTTTTGAAAATGCTAGCGAGAGAGAGGGAGAGGTTGGGAAACGGAGAGAGGGGAATTGAGCCAAGAGAGGGGGAGAGAGTGAGGGAGAGCGGGAGATCGAGAGAGGACGAGGGAAAGGGAGAGGCTGAGTGCGAGAGAGAGAGGTTGAGGGAGCCTAGGAAATGGAGAGAGGGCAAAGGAAAAATTGTTTTGGGAGATATGTGCTCGGGAGAAAAGGGTGGACGGAATTTTTATTTTGGGGGAGGAGCACATGACTGACGACCCTTTAAGACCGTGGGTTTTAGGACCGTGGAGCCCACCATGATGTATGTTATTTATCCACTTTGTCCATTAATTTTAAAATATTATTTTAAGGGTTGATGCAAAAAATGAGTTAGATCAAAGCTATAAGAAGACCACACAACATATTAACAATAAAAATTTAATTTTTATTATTTTTTATGGTGTCGTCCACTTAGACCTTTAATCTACATAATTTTTGGGCTCATCCACTGAAATTATTATCAAAATTGATGGGCGGCTTAGATCAAACATATATATTCCAATGGGCCCCATGGAGTCCCTTAAGCACCATCAATATCTAATAAGGTTTTGGCGAGGACATAGGTTTTAGCTACAGATAAATTGGGTTTTAACTATGGATTAAATCTGTAGCATAACTGCTACATATTTAATCCGTAGTAAAAAACTTTCAATGTCGATGGTCTGTTCTCGATTTTTTGATAGTGATGGCATCGTTGGAGTTGTGGAAACTGCATAAGCAGTTAGACGAGTTGCACAAGTTAGGATTTATTTGTCCGAGCAGTTCGCGGTGGGGAGCACCAGTACTCTTCTTTAGGAAAAAAGATGACTAGTTGAGGCTTTGTGTGGATTGTCGCGAGCTCAACAAGGTCATGATTAAGAACAAGTACCCGCTTTCGAGGATCTATGATTTGTTTGATCAACTACAGGTTGCATAGTTCTTTTCGAAGATAGACCTATGGTCCAGTTATCATCAAATTCGAGTCCGAGAGGAGGATATTCCAAAGACAACATTTAAGATACGCTATGGTCATTTTGAGTTTCAGGTCATGTCCTTCGGACTGACCAATGCGCCTGTCATATTCATGCAATTGATGAATGAGGTCTTCTGCCCATATCTCGATTAGTGTGTTGTGGTATTCATCGGCGACATTCTGATATATTCGAGGACCCGCGAGGACCATGAGAAGCATTTAAAGATTGATTTGTAGACCCTCTATGCACACCAGCTTTATGCGAAGATGGAGAAGTGTGAGTTCTAGAAGGAGGAGGTGAAGTTCCTCGGTCACATGGTGATGAGGAAGGGTGTCGCAGTGGACCCCTTGAAGATCGATATAATGCATCAGTGGGGCCAGCCCACGAATGCATCTGAGATCTGTAGTTTCCTTAGTTTGGCAGGCTACTACTGATGTTTTATTGAGGGATTCTCCCGTATTGCAGCCCTGTTGATCAGGTTGACTCGGAAGGGCGCTGAGTTTATGTGGAGTGATGCATCCGTGCGAGCATTTGTAGAGTTGAAGGAACGCCTTACGTCTGCACCTATCATCACTCTTCCCTCTGGAAGTGAAGGATTTGTAGTATTTACTGATACTTCACATATTGGTTTGGGTGCTGTCCTGATGCAACATGGGAAGTCAGTGGCCTATACGTCTTGCTAGCTCAAGGTCCATGAGCTGAACTACCCCACATGTGATTTAGAGTTAGTTGTAGTAGTCTTCGCACTAAAGGTGTGGAGGTACTATCTTTATGGGGTGAGGTTCGAGCTCTTCTCCGACCATAAGAGCTTGAAGTATCTCTTCTCTCAGTCTGAGTTGAATATAAGGCAGAGATGTTGGATCGAGCTCCTGAAGGACTATGATTTTTATCTTCAGTACCACCCTAGCAAGGCGAACATGGTGGCGGATGCTCTTAGCTGTCAGCCATGAGGCTTGGTGGCATATATGATGGTCCAAGAGTGGAAGATGCTCGAGGATATAGTAAAGTATGACTTCGAGTTTGGTCTGCAGTTTACTATCGTTCAGTTACTGCGCCTGTTGATTCAACCCTCTCTTGTCACAAGGGTAATCGAGGCTCA
Organism: Magnolia sinica; assembly: GCF_029962835.1. Lineage (NCBI taxonomy): Eukaryota > Viridiplantae > Streptophyta > Magnoliopsida > Magnoliales > Magnoliaceae > Magnolia > Magnolia sinica. Next base: position 66,700,043 of record NC_080573.1, on the reverse strand, counting down.
ACAGACATACGAATTGTTATAGAATTATCGAGCAGAGGCATATATGAGAGTCAGTCAGATTGGCAGATTGGTTCTGATGGTGGACTTCGTTTCAGAGGCTGATTGTGTGTCTCGGATATTCTAGAGTTACGCAGAGATCTTATAATCGAGGCACATCGATCAAGGTTTTCTATCCACCCTGGCTTGATGAAGATGTACCGCGATATGAGGGCAGTATTTTTGGGCACGGATAAAGCTCCAGATCACCAGTTTTATGGTTGAGTGTGACACGTGCCAGCGTGTCAAGGCCAATCATTAGAGGGCCCCATGTCCATTGCAGCCATTGAGCGTCCCATTGTGGAAGTGGAAGCACAAATCCACAAACTTTATCATGGGTTTGCCAAGGACTCAGCACGTGTTCACCACCCCAAGTATAGGGTTACGATGCAGTAATAATCTTAGTAAGACCAAGGTTGAATCCACAGAGACTGAACCTTTTACATAATCTGAAAGTAACTTGAACTAAAACTAAGAGAAGATGTAATATAAACCAGGAAAATATAAGAGAATAATGGTGAAATATTAAACTAAAACTTGTGAAATTCAAAGGTGGGAAACTAGGGTTTCCAAGGATCCACTTGTAGAGATCAGGGAGATCTATGCTTGATTCACAAACACAACTGCATTTAGAGTCCCATGTTCATCCAGTTGGAAGATATAACCTTAAAAATCAAATATGAACTTCTTTTGATCCAGTTTTCAAGAGATGAGAGGTATGAGAATTAGAATTAATTCCATCATAAAACCATGGCCTTGAGATAAAGTAAACAACAAAATTTAATCAATCCACATCATATCTGAGAGAGTTATGAACGTAGGGAAGGATTCCATCATCAAACCATGTCCAGGAGACAATGGTGAACAATAGGGTTCCTACGCTAACAACCTCGCTAGATGCGCAGGATATACTCAAAGCTACCGCAGATCTAGTATAATTCAAGTCATAGTAAACCATTAAAAAAACTATGAATATTCCATAAAATCAAACTAGAATCAAGGAGAGTTCATTAAACATGAATCAAAGCGATAAAAAACACCCCATCACAATACAAGCTTCCTCTCTTAGCCCTAGTTAAGAGGTTTAGCTAGACATGATCAAGCTAAAGGCTCCTAAAACATCAAAGGAAAGAATATAAACAAACAAAAAAAGGGAAAGGAGAGAAGAACTCCAGCTAGCCATCCACTCTCTCTCCTTCTCTTGCTTTCACTCCACGTCCTTCTTCTCATGTCCCAAAGATATCCTCTCTCTCTCTCTCTCTCTCTCTCTCTCTCTCTCTCTCTCTTTATTCTCCTTTTATAGGCGCTAGAGTCGGTTTAGAGGCGGTGGAGAAGGCGTAAGTGCTGTTTACGCAGCACAGCAGCGTGTGTAACTTTTACGCATCCAGAAAACACAAACCGCAAGAGTCTTGCATTTGATCACATTTTTGGGATGGATGGTCATCCCATCTAGTGATTTGGCTTCATAGCTAGGGTCGTGCCACCCTTTCTCTCCTCTAGACGGTTTGGATCACAGATCCGACTGTGATCATGCACGTAAAGTCTCGTTTTTCTCGGACGTGTGTTACATGCGAACAAGATTGCGCTGAGATGCTCAATGGGCCCCAAAATGATGTTTTCAAAGAAATCCACCCCATCCATTAGATTCATGCAGAAATTTCAGTTAGGAATGGATGGTTTTTCTCAAATTTGGTGTGGCCCAAAGGATTGAATCTTCCCACCGTTCATCCTGCATTTGACGGCGATCTACATGTGTGCACGTGCATGGGACTAAAAAGACTCCATGGGTACGGTCGTGGCCACCCCTTGAGTCGAATGGATGATCTCAATCATCCATCAGGATGGTGGTGATGGCCCACTATGCATCCCAGCGGACACACGTCCATCCACTGGCGAGAATAGTCAGGTCAGCCAGACTTTGACCAGGGATGGGATCCCGTGCGGCTTACGTGCACGTGTGCTGTGTACACGCACATCCCCATGTGGGGTCCATTATGATGTTCGTGATAAATCCACTCCGTCCATCCTCCTTCTCATCCAATTTAAGGGGTTGATACCAAATTTGAAGCATATCCAAGGATCAGGTGGGCCCTAGATCAGTGATTTATGGGTTAATCTGTCCATTGGGCCTCTTCCATAAAGATTCAAGGGCTGAATTTCAACGTGTACGGTTACTTTATGATCCTTAGGCTAGATATAAAATTTCAACCCAAACGGATGGTGGGAACCTTGTGATCTTGCATTTAGGACGATTTTTAGGCATCTTTATCTTCAATCACTTGATTTTCTCGAATCTTTGGTATGTGAATTCTTCAATCTTAATCCCCTAAGATCCGTCCCTTGCTTTGGTGATTATTAAGCATTAAATCCATGCTTTTAGCACCCTTTTCAGTCCAGGCTCCTAAATTCACCTTACAACACAAACATGATTAAAACAGGACGTTAAACATTATCATGTACATAAAACCATGTGATAATTAGGATCTAATATGTAATATTTGACCCTCAACACAATCCCCAACCAGCATTTTGCTAGTCCTGAGCAAAGTATGCGAAAAATATTTTTAGAATTACAGGACAATTTCTATAAACTCGAGTGATTTTTGAAAAGCAATCCAGTCAACAATCCAGTCAATAGAATTCTAAGATTCATGAATGTTGGGCATTATTTTCTCCTAAACTTAAGCACACGATAAACTTCTTAGTCAAGTTTAAAGTATTAATCCATCGATTAGAACAATTCTAAACTTTGAGTTCCATGAGTGTATAGTGTAATCTTGACTTATCATCATTAAGAGTCCAATCGTCAATTTTCATGAAAACGTTGATAATCAAACAGAACATTCCTAGATAACACAACCTAAACCAAAACTTGCCTTACAGTTCAACCTTTTTACTCTTACAGCTTTCAATTTTTCCATCGATGGCTTCACGCTGTGTCAACCTTTTTAAAGATCATTAACAGGTAGTCGTTTTCGAACACAACTGTTTTTTAGCTAGGTATTCACTCTTTCTTTTCAATGATCATGATGGAAAAATTCCCTAGGTTGGTTCCCTCCATGCTTAGTGATTACCAAGTTAACCCTTCAATATCAAATTGAAATTTTAATGTGCAAGCTAGATGTGAAATGTGAAATCATGACTCAATCAACGTTTAAAACTTCTAATCATGGAGTAATAATCCAAACTTAACTGTGAAGTTTAACAGGTGACATAATCTAAGAGTCATAAATATCTAACATTAAGTATCTTATACTTCTTAAATCAAGAATATTCTTCAAAATCACTCGAATTCAAAAAAATTTCAGAAAAATTTAAAATTTTGAGAAAACATTGATTAGGTAACCTAATCTCCCATCCCCATCCTAAAATCTACATTGTCCTCAATGTAAAAGATATAGGCATGCAATGAACATGTGATAATGAAAGTAAAGGAGAAGTGATGGAAAGATAGTACCTGACGAGGAGACTGTACAACTTTTTCCAAAGAGATCTCAGCGTGAAGGTGGCTCGGCATAAGAGTTAAACCAACAAAAGCAAATTATCCTACAACAAATGGAAAGTAAACTATCCTAACGACATAAAGCTGACTATCCTAGACATAACACGAAAGCAATAAACTAATCCTAAACTAGGAAAGTTACTCAGTCATGCCACAAGGTTCCTCCTTCGACCAATATCTTGATAAATTTCTCTGTAGGTTTCTTAACAACATCATCCAAAAGCCCTTTTTGCAATAGGCTTCGATGCCCTGGAGTATGAATTTCCAGAGAAATTTATGGACCTCAGCAAAAATTTGTTGTTGAATCGTGTCACGCCCCAAACCCGGAGATCGGACTCACTGGAATCCCGATCGCCAAATCCGGTGCTGACAGCCTCTATAGTACCCCATTCTCAGCTTCCAATGCTCATACGCCAGATTTTGATCCTAGGATCCTACAAGGAGGATTTTTCAATGTACATTTATCTCGTAAGAAGCATAACCACAAGTTTACCCAAATCACAAAGGCAACATCATAATCACATATCCACTAATATAAACTTTGAATACAATGCTGAAAGGTAGTACATATATAAAATAAAATCAAAGCACCAGAAGATAGTTGTACACTCCAAGCTTGACACTGCTGTAACCTAATGCCACCTACACGCATTTATCATGCATAAGCTTATAAAAAGCTTAGAGAGTGGTGTAAGTGTGTGAGTAGTATATGCATGCTCAGAATGTAATATCATAGAAATGGAGATATTGATAAGTCCACAAACCATTCAATATCAAAGTAAGTAGAAATACTGATAAGTCCATGAGTCATACAATATCAGAGTACTCAATACTAATCAGCTATGCAAATGAGGAGTCAAGAGAGCCAAATATCAGATGCCAAGGGTACAATGCAATATGTAATTCTTGCTAAGTCCGTCTAGGCCATATAAGTGCAGAAACATAGCAATCTAAAATGCCATATGCTGAGGATGTAATGCAATATGTGGTCGGAATGAAATGACCAAGCTGCAGTGTGAAGTTGGGATGATAGTACGTGGTATCACAGGCTATGGGGCCTATCACAAAGAACTTCTATCCAAACTAGTCCCATACCTAAATTTGGATAAATAAACTCAATGTGGTAAGCTCCTGATCTTAGGTTAGTAGCGCGCCCCAACCGAAATCCTGGCCATTGCGAAAGTACATATAACAATAGTTGTGCACCACCAGCCCGTGTGGATAGTGACTAAATGAATGAATGAATATGCTGCTGAGTATGTAACTCTCAGTACTATACATCTCTGGGATCATCACTAGGGTCTAATACACTCTACACCCATTGTCGCCCCATCAAGCGCACAACTGGGTAAGTCAATAGACCTCACATCCGCCTGGCTACTAATCAGCTAATATCTAGCGGACACATCGATAGCAGACCCATTCATGAGTTGGTCAAACTCAACCTAGTTATGCCTACTCCCTCGGGCAGGTAAGGCCACACTCCCACCCAACAGATCACAACACAGTGGGAGATGCGGCCTACTGGTATACGGACCTCATGCGCTCATATATATCCACTCGGTCTTGACGTTGGGGCATCCTCTAGTACCAAGAGGGTTTAGGAATTTTCACCCAGGGCCATCTATGGCAACTGGATGCTAATAACAAATTTTCGGTGTCCCATCTGGCCATCCACGATATGCTTGTGGAGACTACAGCCCTGATGTCACTAAGGCGTACAGTAATCACAATACACTATGCAAGGCGCATGAGTTATACAAGTCTACGCATACCGTGCGCTTATGCGAGATAACCTCCGTCTATCAGAGAGTCTCATAACAACCCACCCATTGACATATGTAATGGTCAACCGCATCTCATAATAAACATGCAGATGATGCGTATGGGCATGTATCATGATGTTATGTTGTCATATATTCATAATCTGTATCAATAACTGACATCGACAATCAACTTCAACAATGTGGACATTTAACCAACATTGCCCCCAAGGAATGGCCCACATAAAGCCTAACATATAATGGACCCATGGCCTCACATAAGGGCTAAATATACAATACCATGGGCCTCACTTGAGAGCTTAATACAGATCACGATGGGCCTTTCACATGGGCCTAACATACATCACAATGAGCTTCATCGCCCATCCCTCAAATGCATCATAATGGGCCTCATCATGTAGACCTCATCTAATCGGCCTCCACAATCGAAATCAGAACTGGCCTCAACAATCAGCCTCGATAATTGGAATCGGCCTTGACAATTAGAATCGGTATTGATATTCAGAATCAACTTTGACAATCGCCTAAACAATTAGAATCGGCCTCGATAATCAAAATCAGCCTCGATAATCGGAATCAGCCTCGATATCTAGCCTTGACAATCGGAATTGGAATCGGAATCCGCCTCGACAATCAGAATTGGTATCGACATTCGGAATCGGCCTCGACAATTGGAATCGAAATCGGCCTCGATAATCGGCCTTGACAATCGGAATCGAAATCGGCCTCAACAATCAGCCTCGACAATCGGAATCGGCCTCGACAATCGGAATCGGTATCAACAATTAGAATCGGCCTCGAAAATCAAAATCGGCCTCCCTCAACAATCTGACTTGGCCTTGACAATTTGACTCGACCTTGACAATCAGAATCAGAATCAACCTCGACAAACTAAGTCAGCCTCGACAATCAGCCTCGACAATCAGAATCAGAAACGGCCTCGACAAACTAACTCAGCCTCGACAATCGGAATCAGAATCGGCCTCGACAATCGGAATCGGAATCGGAATCAGCCTCGACAATCTGACTCGACCTCGACAATCGGCCTCGACAATCAAAATTGGAATCAACCTCTACAATCTGACTCAACCTCGACAATCGGAATCGGAATCGGTCTCAACAATCTGACTCGGCCTCGACAATTAGAATTAAAATCGGCCTTGGCAATTTGACTCGGCCTTGACAATCAGAATTGGAATCAGCCTCGACAATCTGACTCGGCCTAAGGGAAGGTCACAATGTAGACATTTAACCATCATTGCCCATCAATGTGGACATTAAACCATCATTGCTTCGAAGGCATGGCCCGCCATAATCATCATTACGTACATCATGGAGTAATCACACATCGCAATGGACCTCATGTACATCACATTCAGCCCCATACAAAGGCCCCACATACGTCTCATTGGGCCTCACTCATGGCCCTTATATCCATCACATTGGGCCTCAACCCGTGGGCCATCAAATACATCAAGTGGATCGCATCCACGGGCCGCATCAATGGGCCTCATATATATCGAGTCGGCCATGTCACATGGGACGCACCAGTGGGCCTCGTATACATCAAGTGGACCACGTCAACGGTTGTCGCCAATGGGCCTCATATACATCAATTGGACTGCATCAATGGGCCGCACTAATGGGCCTAATACATTTCACAATGGGCCTTGCCCATAAGCCACAAATACATCACAATGGGCCTTACCCATGGGTCTTAAATTCTAGCAGGTGGGCCCCACCAAATGGGCCTTGTATATATCACATCGGGCCTCACTCATGGGCCTAATATACATCACAATGGCCCTCTCCATCTGGGCCTCACATACATCACACTGAGCCGCACAGCAGGTGGGCCCTGTACAACTAGCAGGTGGGCCTGCACCTCCCAAATGGGCCCACCAGATGAATAACATGGATGTACAACACATACGCCAAGGTAGAAAGATCATTTGGACCATGCCATAATTAGCAGTGGAGATAATGATTTTCACTATTTAAAATTTTGGGGCCCACCATAACATTATTTTCCATCCAGTATGTTCAAAAGGTCACAAAGACCTGAACTAAGAGGAAAACAAATTTCATATCCATCCAAAACTTATGACCCCAAAAAGGTTTCAATGGTAGACATTCAAATCCCACTAGTTTTTACGGTGTGGTCCACCTGATCAAGGGCTGGACACAACACAATGTGGCCCGCCATGATGTATTTTAAGATCCAACCTATTCATAAGTTAACTTAGAGATAGATGAAGTGAAAACAAATATCAGCTTAATTAGAAACTACTGTGGCCCACAAAAATTAAAACGGTGGATGTCACTGTCCACTATTATTGCAAATGGTGGGGTCCACTTGAAGTTAAGATCTAACTCATTCTTTTACTCATGCCATAAAATGATCTCTCAAACAGTTGGACGGTATGGATACAGCACATGCATCGTGGTGGGTGGTTTATAGACGGACGGGGTGGTTGAAATAGGTGGGACCCACAGAACTTGCTGCCGTCAGTACAACAGTTATATAGCTGGTGTGAGGAACCTAGCCAATCTGCTTTCCAAGTCCTGGATTGGACAGAGTGGATATACATGTCAGGGTGGGTCCCCACGGACAGCCTGGCCCACTAATGATTTGAATCTGACTCATTTCGATGGACGATGTGGATTCACACCATACATCAAGGGGGCTACTCAAACTCCTGCCCGTCCAGCTAAATGGATGGACGGTGTGGATAAAACCATACATCACAGTGGGTATCCACCATCCAGATAGCTGGACGGTGTGGATCCACACCATACATCAAGGTGGTCCCTGGATAGATGGATGTAACGGATATAAAACAAATACGTCCAGGTGGGTCCCATGCAGGGCCCACCATACTATATATATATATAATATAATATATTATATTATAATATATGTCAAGGTGGGTCCCATGAAAGGCCCACCATACCATATATTATACTATATATTATATATTATATTATATTATATTATTTATTTATTTATTTATTCAATTATTTATTTAGCTGTTTAGTACACCTTACTGTCAGTTCACACTTCACTGGCCAAGGACGCTGGATGATATGGATTCAACACTTGAATCATGGTGGGTCCCACATGGACGTGGCCTACCAATTTGATCAATCTGATATTTGTGTTTTCCCTACGTATGGCTTGTTCAGACGGAATACCGTGTGGCCCATTCAATGGATGGCATGGATAAGATGCATACTTCATGGTGAGGTCCATCTGGGTGGGGCACACAACCACATCATCACAAAAATGAAAGAGACGGAGAGAGAGAGAGAGAGATGAGTGATGGAGGGACCCCGGCACTATGGGCCCTCCCTTCCATGATTTACAACATGCATCAAGTGTGTCCCATTACATGTGGGCCCACCGATCAAAATCAATGATGGAGATCCTTTCTCCACCAAAATGCATGGTCTAGATTACCCTATTCATACAAAGAAAATAAACATCATGATGGGGTCCATGGAGAATAGCCCCATCATGGAATGATTATAGAATCATGGTGGGCCATCGGCCACACTTAGGGTTCAAAGTGGGATCCATACCATCAATCGGTAGGCCATACTTGGCCCATCATCAAAAGAATGAAATCTAGGCCTAAGAAACACCCACCTTTGATCTTCTTGAACTTCTTCTTCCATCAACGCATCCTAGAGCTCCTAGGGATCCATTTCAACGGTGGAGATGATCTTTGGATGGTGGGATTGGGTGGTAGGGAGGTGGGCCACGCCTAGCTTCTCCATGGAATCCATGGACGTTGGGTGCTTGGGTTGCTTGGGACAATGAGTAGAAAATGAGAGAGAGAGAGAGGATGTAAGGAGAGAGGGATGGGAGGAATGGGTTGTTGTAAGGAAGGGTTGACTTTGGGGATGGGAGAGAGAGGGGTGTCATGCTTTGTTGGTGGGAAAGTGATTGACTAGGTACTTTCTTGTACTTTGATTGATTGATTGATGTGAGGGGTTGTAGAGATTCTCTCAAAATTCGCAATGCGCGGTGTTTTCCTCAAACTAAACGCGGCCCACATCTTCTCGCTTGGGTATCGCCTCGGCGCATAATACACGGCGTCAAAATTGTAGCGACAACACGGTCACTAGGGTACAAGTTTTGGGTTGGGGATATAACTTAGGATCGCGCGCAATTATTGATAACAGATTGCGGGTCGCCGGAATTTGGTCGGGAGGACCGCGGAAGTCTACAGAATGGTATGTGCTAGGATACGGGTCTTACAAATCGCTTGAGGTATCCAAAAGATATATGATTCACCTGTGATAGAAGAAATTTCAATGTTAGTACTCTATGGTGAATGAGAGACTATAAGTAGATTGAATTCAGAAAAATTCTTAGTAGGTGGTGTAGTCTCAACACACTCTGAAGTTTCACTCTTTGGTTCAATTTTCAGCTCCTCCTTTAATGGTAAACATTTAGGATTTAAGGGAGGGGGTTCTTTAGAAGAAGGGTTCTCTCGATCAGTAACAACTACCGAGGTATTGCCTTGCCAGGCATCCACTATGTTTTCTATCATGGGATTGTTTATATCCACAAAGTGTACCAAGCAATCTCTTAAAGAGTCGAAATAATTAGTTGAAGGGAGTTCATTCACCACAACGAGATCTATGATGATATGCCTAATAACTCCTTTATCATCTTCGAGAAGAGAAGTGAACATACTCTCTTGTTCTTGCTCAAGGTGGGAAGAAATTTGTAATACCCTAAAAATCGGGGGTCGAGCAGAAGCTCAACTCCTGAATTCCAATGCATCATTTGTGCAACATAGATAATGATGATTAAATGTTATCCGTATTAGTGCATTAAACATGAGTTGGATTGTACCAAATCAGTATATCATACTCTAGAGACAGTTAAATTATGCAAGTGGAAGACTGTGATAAATATATAGAGCATATAAGTGAGTATAAGTCCCCAAAGTATGAATGTCACTAGGTTAAATAATTGCATGTATAATTTTAAAATTTACAAAATGATAAAGTGTAATTCATCTAATCCATATCCCTGTAGCCCTAGTGACGCAACTCCAAATCTATATAGACCCGCCAGAGAGTTACAGATAGGAGAACTCCTCCTTGTCGTCATCGAAGGTAGGCTCCATCTCGTAAGCCTCGCCATCATCTGAAACTACAATAGAGTCTGGTTGGTGTTTTAAAACACCGTCCCAGAGTGGGAGTGAGTGACCGACTCAGTGGAGCTATAAGGCAAATGTTAATATGTTAACAATTCAATCAAGCAGTAATGAGCAATACAACAAGCATTCCTAATTACTCTTGTTAATGCAAGGATGAGATGCAATAATGATGTATGCCCTTACCTACACTCCCTCTACAACATCATCTCACAGTTGTGCATGCAACACTCTCGCTGTGCTCAACTCCAACACTAAAGGCACATGCAATGCGGTGCATGTGCGTGATTAGCCAAGTTCTTAATTACACCTATTCATGTAGCAGGTTTCAGAAGCTAAGGTACTTCTCTTTATATCATTGAGACAAACAATGATCCATCTAGGGTCGTTAATCCTAGTTAATCACATACGATAGGTAAGTTCATGAGTTTACACTATAGGTTGCTACGAGAGACTCGTCACCTCGGCATAGGCTTAATTCACACTCGAGGTCACTAAGAGAGGCTTGTCACCTGATCGTAGGCCTATTTTATACTCAAGGTCACTAGGGAAGGCTCGTCACCTTAGTGTAGGCCGACAGCTCGAATACGGTGTCCCATACACCACCATATTCATCTCATGAATTTGGGTTGCTCACCGGTCACTACGGGGAGGCTCATCACCCCACCGTAGGCCGACAGCTCGACCATGGTATCTCATACACCACCATGTCTGGCTCATGAGTCTTAGCGAATCGTGGTACCAAGGTTAAACGGGCTTTGCACTAGTAAGTGGTACCTTAGATTCAGGTAGTAGTGTCCATATATGGTAAACACACATTAGGCCAATAGGGTTACTTGACAGGTCTGATTGGTACGAGTGCATGCTAAGTTAATCGACATGGACCGCATACACATTCCTTATGGCCCAACCACTGTCGATAATCACCGTACAACTCAGATTAATCGAACGTGTCCTTGGTGGCGGAACCAATCCGGCCACTCTAACAGAATCTGTTACTGAATGCCAGGACTATGTTGTAGTCCCAATCACACTCCAAGATAATAACATTCACATATGGTTGGCATAACAGTATAGAGCAAACAATTCAAGCATTGCATTCACGTAAGCATTTCATAAAAAAAAAATATAGAATAAACATATTATCGCACATATGGATTTCGTACCTAAATCACGTAGTTGGATTGAGGTTACATAAAGAAATCAATACATATAGTTAAGGCGGTTGAGAATCTAATTCAACACCTTTAATAAATGCATTTTATCAAACAATTACTCATTCAGACATTTTATCAAACACTTAAGCTACGCCTTCGACATACATGATATAACTTGGTCATAACATGTATTAGGGCAAATCCTTTCACAAAGGAGTTGTCACACGTACAACAATCATATATTCTCAATCAATAATCATGGCAAGCAAAAATCATAATTCCATATCCATTCAAACATTTCATCAAACACATGGAATGCATTTTATTCAACATAGTTCATATATATGTGTAATATATGACAATCATCATATCTAAGTACATGTGATAGCAATCAAGTCAGTCATAAATCATTAACTGACATTGAAAGTCTTAAAAACCATAACCTAAACGTTTATAGTCTGCACCTTTCGTCGGCATAGAAAGATGTTCAAGATAATTTACTAATTAATTTAGTTTAATACTTAATTAATTTTCATCTAATTTCTTCATAATTTGATCCTTACCGGTTTCTGCCTAAGGTGGTACTCGAATCTTTGTACGAATTTTTCTGAGACGTTACAATCTACCCTCCTTAAAAAAAATTTCGTCTTTGAAATTAGTACCTTTTCGTACTCAAGAATTTGAGGGTAGTTCTTAGAGACCTCAGCTTCTATTTTCCAAGTAGCCTCTTCCTCAGTGTGATGTATCCACGGTACCTTCACAAGTGGAATAACTTTACTATGCAACACTTGTTCATTCCTGTCTAGGATACGCGTCGGCCGCAGTACGTAAGTGGCATCTTCACTCAACTGTACCTGCTCCCATTTGACAATGTGGGAAGGATCAGGAACGTATTTCTTTAGCATCGATACATGAAATACGTTGTGCACGCTGGCGAGTGGGGTGGGCAAAGCAAGGCGGTACGCTACCACACCCACTCAATTTAATATTTGGAATGGGCTTATGAATCTCGGCGTGAGCTTCCCTTTCTTTCCAAACCGGAGGACTCCAACCTTCAGGAATATGTGGTCCCCAACCTCAAACTCTAGTAGTCGCTACCTCGTATCAACGTAACTCTTTTGTTTGCTCTATGCTGCCAGGATTTGACCCTGATAATGTCGATCTTTTTTGAAGTCGCCTCCACTAACTCGGGGCCAATCAAACTCTTATCATCAACCTCTACCCAGCAATGCGATACTCTACACGGATGCCCATAAAGTGATTTGTAGGGGGCTATGCTAATACTCACTTGAAAGTTGTTGTTATAAGCGAACTCAGTATAAGGAAGACAGTCATCCCAACTGTCCTTGAAATCAAGCACACAAGCTCGCAGCATATCTTCCAACACCTGATTCACCCGTTCCGTCTACCCTTCAGTCTGTGGGTGGAACGCGGTACCGAACTTCAGTTTCACACCCATTGTTTCCTGGATACGAGTCCAGAAAATAAATGTGAATCACGTGTCTCGGTCCGACACGATCTCCATAGGAACTCAATGCAGACGTACTATCTCCTTGATATACAGCCTGGCCAACTTGTCTGCGGAGTTTGAAACTCTAATCAGGAGGAAATGAGCTAATTTCTTCAACCGTCCACGATCACACAAATGGAGTCATGTCCCTTCCTCGTCTTCGGTAACCATGAGTGAAATCCATAGAAATGAAATCCCATTTCCATTCTGTTGTGGGCATGGGCTGAAGTAGTCCAGGAGGTCGTCGATGTTCGGCCTTGACCTGCTGGCACATGAGACAACGGGATACATAGTCTGCTATGTGGGCCTTCATGCTGTCCCACTAGTATGAGCGCTTCTTATCTCGATACATCTTTGTACTACTAGGATGCATTGCCATCCTCGAATTGTGAGCAGCTTCGAGAACTTCAGTTCTTAAGTCATGAAGACTTGGGACGCATAGGCGGCCATGATAACGTAAACCCCCATCTGAACCAACTCTCCATTCCGAGTCTTCATCACTACTAACTCATTTCCTCATCTTTACCAACCATTCATCCTCCCCCTGGGCTACTATGATTCGATCATCGATGAGTGGATGTACCCAAATGTGTACGACGCTCTCAAACGGCTCCTCTACCATAAGCTTCTACTCGAAGTCTCGCACAAATTCTACCATATTCCAGTCCTCTATCATCAGCGGAGCCACAAATTCTATAGTCTCCTTGCAGCTCAACGCGTCCGCCACAAGGTTGGCCTTGCCAGGATGGTAGGAGACCTCGAACTTGAAGTCTTTCAAAGTTTCCATCCATCGCCGCTGCCTCATATTCAAATCTCTATGTGTGAATATGTATCTGAGGCTCTTGTGGTCGCAAAAGAGCTCGAACTCCTCTCCATAGAGGTAATGTCTCCAAAGCTTTAATGCAAAGATGATCGCTACTAACTCTAGGTCGTGCGTAGGGTAGTTTTTCTTGTGTTTCCTCAACTGTCGTGATGCATAGGTGATCACCAAGTCCTACATAAGGACAACCCAAACCAACATGAGACATGTCAGTGTATATCATATACTTGACCCCTTGTACTGGCAATACTAGCACAGGGCCGAACGTCAACTTATCCTTCAGTTCCTGAAAAGCTGCTTTTGCCCTCTCATTCCAGGAAAACTTAAGATCCTTCCAAGTTAGTTGTGACAATGGTCTGGTTATCTTGGAAAAGTCTCTAATGAATCGACGGTAGTAGCTTGCCAGGCTAAGAAAACTCCTCAATTCTGTAACCAAACTGGGCTGTTCCCAGTCCTAAACTGTGGTCACCTTAGCAAGGTCCACAGCTATTCCTTCCTTGGACACTACATGTCCCAGGAACTTCACTTCTTCTTTCCAGAAGTCACACTTCTTATATTGAGTGAACAACTGGTTCTTCTTAAGAGTATCAAAGACTGCTCGTAAGTGGTCCTCATGATCTTCCCGACTCTTGGAGTATATCAGGATGTCATCTTTAAATACGATGACGAATCGTTATAGATACGGCTAAAATACCTGGTTCATCAGGTCCATGAACACGACTGGTGTGTTTGTGAGTCCAAACGACATCACAAGGAACTCATAGTGCCCAAAGATGGTTCTAAACGCTGTCTTCTGCATGTCCTCATCCCTGACGTGCAATTGGTGATACCCCTACTATAAGTCGATCTTTGAAAAATACTGTGCCCCTTTCAACTGATCGAACAAGTCATCTATTCTAGGCAAAGGATACTTGTTCTTCACGGTCACTTGGTTCAACATGCGATAATCAATACACAATCGTAGTGATCCATCTTTATTCTTCACGAACAACACAAGCGCTCTCCAAGGAGATACACCTAGTCGTATGAAGCTTGCATCTAACAGATCGTCAATCTGTCTCCTCAGTTCCTCCATCTCACATGGAGGCATACGATACGTCGGAAAGGAAATAGGTGTCGCACCAGGCACAAAGTCGATGATAAATCGATTTTGTGCTGAGGTAATTCAGGTATTGTCCTAAACACATCCGTGAAATCTCAGACTACAGGTGTGTTCCCCATTGTCGAACCATCAACATTCTCCATTAAGGAAGCGTAACAACTCATGCAGTAGGGCAAACTGACATGAACTGGAAAAGTAAAGGTCGTGCCCTCTGGTGCATGGGCTGTCACCACTCTGGTATCACAATCGATCTCTTCCTTCATCTCAGTGAGCCAATCCATACCGAGGATAACGTTGTAATGGTATAGTGGGGCAACGATCAGGTCAACGAGTATCGTCCTGCTTCCTAAGTCTATTGTGCAATCCTTACAAATCCTGATAACGTCTAAAAAGGTCCCTGTGGCTGTAAGGATTCTGACCCCATTCGTAGGAGCTATCTCTACGCCGAAACTGTGAAAAAAGGACGATCCAAAACCATCTTAAATGACCAAAAAGGACGGTCATGGACCGTTGCATAGGCTGTCAAATTTTGACGTGTCGTATTACTTAAAGGACGGTCGAAAATCATCGTTCTTATTGACAAAAAAAAGGATGGTCGTGGACCGTCCTTAAAAAGGACGGTCATGGACCGTCTCTTATGAGCCTTT
This sequence comes from Magnolia sinica, assembly GCF_029962835.1. Lineage (NCBI taxonomy): Eukaryota > Viridiplantae > Streptophyta > Magnoliopsida > Magnoliales > Magnoliaceae > Magnolia > Magnolia sinica. The sequence continues at coordinate 66,684,311 of NC_080573.1, read as the reverse complement.
AAAGTACGACCATCGACCGTCCTTTAAAAGGACGGTCATGGACTGTCTCTTATGGGCCTTTAAAGGACGGCCATCGACCATCCTTTAAAAGGATGGTCATGGACCGTCCTTAAAAAGGACTGTCATAGACCGTCTCTTATGGCCCTTCAAAGGACGACCATGGACCGTCCTTTAAAAGGACAGTCATAGACCATCCTTAAAAAGGACTGTCATGGACCATCTCTTATGGCCCTTCAAAGGACAGCTATGGACCATCCTTTAAAAGGACGGTCATGGACCGTCCTTAAAAAGGACTGTCATAGACCGTCTCTTATGAGCCTTCAAACGACGGCTATGGACCGTCCTTAAAAAGGACTATCATGGACCGTCCCTTATGAGCCTTCAAAGCATATTTTCAAATTTGAGAGAATCAATATACACCTATTACAATATATTTCATCGTAGTATACACCTGTTATATAATATATTTCATCATATTCACATTCATATCCATCTAAACCCAAACTACATAAATCCAACATAAACTACATTCATCCAAACAAAAACTACATCCATCCAAACACAAACAATCTTATCCACATTAGATTCATCCATGCATAAATACATATAAGTTTAACATCATAAATAAAAAAAGAAAAAAAAAATCAGCAACAATTTTCTTTGTGTCTTTCATCTGAAAAAAATATATATTAAACCAACAAAACATTATAATTCAAAATCATGATGAATTGCATAAACTTCTTCCAAAAAAGTGGGCACTTTTTTAAAATAAAACTAATGCAAGCAAAAAATACAAAAAAGTGTTTCAATTCAAGTTAATAGAAACAACAACAAAAATTAAAGCTCTGTAAAAAGGGGAATGTGTTAAAAGGGATACATTCTTATTTGTTGCCATGTGATTGGGCTACAATTCAAGTTAATAGAAACAAAAAAATAAAAATAAATTAAAGCTTTGTAAAAAGGGGCATGTGTTAAAAGGGATACATTCTTGTTTCTTGCCATGTGATTGGGCTACATTATTACAGCAATTGGGTTTGGGTTCGGGATTGGGTTTAGGTTTGGGTTTTCAAGTTTAGGTTTAGGTTTAGGTCAGGGTGTTAAGATTAGGATTAGGTGTAGGTCTAGGTTTAAGGATTTAAGAATACATTAGATTTTAGGTTTAGGTTTAGGTTTTAGGTTATAGGTTATAGGTTTAGGTTTAGGTTTAGGTTTAGGTTTATGATTAGGTTTTAGGTTATAGGTTATAAGTTTAGGTTATCAGTTATAGGTTATAGGTTAAGGTTTAGGTTATAGGTTTTGGTTTAGGTTTAGGTTAAGGTTTAGGTTTAGGTTATTGGTTTAGGTTAAGGTTTAGGTTTTATTTATAGGTTATAGTATATAGGTTATAGCTTTAGGAAATTGATAATATGTTAAGGTTTAGGTTTAGGAAATTGGGTCCGGATTCGAGATCGGGTTTAGGTTTGGGTTTTCAAGTTTAGGTTTAAGTTTAGGTTAGGGAGTTGAGATTAGGATTAGGTGTAGGTTTAGGTTTAAGGATTTGAGAATACATTTCGATTTTATGTTTAAGTTTAGGTTTTAGGCTTGGGTTTAGGTTATAGGTTTAAGTTATAAATGCAGGTAATAGGTTTAGGTTTAGGTTAGGTTATAGGTTAAGGTTTAGGTTTAGGAAATCAGGTACGGGTTCGGGATCGGGTGGAGGTTTGGGTTTTCAAGTTTAGGTTTAGGTTTAGGTTAGGGAGTTGAGATTAGGATTAGGTGTAGGTTTAGGTTCAGGGATTTGAGAATACATTTAGGTTTTAGGTTTAGGTTTAGGTTATAGGTTATTGGTTTAGGTTATAAGCTATAGGTTTAGGGAATTGAGAATAGGTTAATGTTTAGGTTTAGGAAATCAGGTTCGGGTACGGGATTGGGATCGGGTTTAGGTTAGGGAGTTGAGATTAGGATTAGGTGTAGGTTTAGGTTTAGGGATTCGAGAATACATTTAGGTTTTAGGTGTAGGTTTAGGTTATAGGTTATTGGTTTAGGTTAAGGTTAAGGTTTAGGTTTAGGTTATAAGCTATAGGTTTAGGGAATTGAGAATAGGTTAAGGTTTAGGTTTAGGAAATCGGGTTCAGGTTCGGGATCGGGTTTAGGTTTGGGTTTTCAAGTTTAGGTTTAGGTTTAGGTTAGGGAGTTGAGATTAGGATTAGGTGTAAGTTTAGGTTTAGGGATTCGAGAATACATAAAGGTTTTAGGTTTAGGTTTAGGTTATATGTTATATAGGTTTAGGTTTAGGTTATAAGCTATAGGTTTAGGGAATTGAGAATAGGTTAATGTTTAGGTTTAAGAAATCAGGTTCAGGTTCGGTATCGGGTTTAGGTTTAGGTTAGGGAGTTGAGATTAGGATTAAGTATAGGTTTAGGTTTAGGGATTCGAGAATACATAAAGGTTTTAGGTTTAGGTTTAGGTTATAGGTTATTGGTTTAGGTTAAGGTTTAGGTTATAAGCTATAGGTTTAGGGAATTGAGAATAGGTTAAGATTTAGGTTTAGGTTAGGGAGTTGAGATTAGGATTAGGTGTAGGTTTAGGTTTAGGGATTTGAGAATACATTAAGGTTTAGGTTTAGGAAATCGGGTTCAAGTTCGGGATCGGGTTTAGGTTTGAGTTTTCAAGTTTAGGTTTAGGTTTAGGTTAGGGAGTTGAGATTAGGATTAGGTGTAGGTTTAGGTTTAGGGATTTGAGAATACATTTAGGTTTTAGGTTTATATTGAGGTTATAGGTTATAGGTTTAGGTTTAGGTTTAGGTCAAGGTATAATGTAACACCCTGGATTTTTGCCAACCTAGAGTTAGATGTCCTTAGGCAATGGGTCAACCATAACACTTTTAAAGCTCAATCTCAAAGCGTAAAGTCACTTTTTAACCATTTTCCTTCAAAATCTCACCTTTCATTATCCTATCCTTTAAATTTTTCTAAGAACATCCATAATACATACCAATCATGGGGTATAAATGACGAAGAACAATACCGAAACTAAAACTTACCATAAATAGTAACTAAGGGCATGTTTGGCCGGACCGATCCCATGGGATTTAGTGGGATGGGATCAATTTTAAGGTAATGATGATGGTGTCAATGGATTGTCTCATGATCCATGGGATTGCTTATATCCCTCGAAAGTTCACCGGGTCTGTTTGGCACGCCCCGCTTATCCTGGGATTTTACCATCCAATCCATTCAACCAAGGGATAGGATCACTGTTAAGGTAATGATGGTGATGTCAGTGGATTGTCAGTGAATTGTCTTAAGATCCATGGGATTACTCATATCCCTGGACAAGTGCACCGGATCTGTTTGGCTCATCATACCGATCCCAGGATATTGCCGATCCCATCCCTCCTAATCCCACCTAATCCCACATCCAGCGCCCGGCTAAACACACCCTAAATGGATAAAATGGGTTCTTGATCTTTAACCTTTTGGAATCTAATAAAATATATTGGTTAATTGGATAGATTAACTTCTCCTACCCCAAAATCATATATTGTACGTCGCGTAACCCATTCCCTTGCAAATGAGACTCGATAATGCCTCGACGGACTTGTGGGCCCAAACGACTCAATTCGGGGGGACCCGGGGTGGGTCCCACATGTTTCCGGCTACCCCAGGGGGGGGGGGGGGGATAACATCACCCCTGGGGTGAGCCCTCGCCCATATGTCCAGTGACTGGCGAGGGGCGAGCAGATTTGGCGAGGCCTCGTCCGTAGAGCGGATTGGGCAGCCCATTTTCTGCAATTTTCTGCACATTTTATCCAACTTTAAAAACTTATATCCCCCTCGTTATAACTCTGATTTAGGTGATTCAAAAACCATATTGAAGCTAAATGAGTCTAGTTTTATATAAAAATATGTGAAAAATATAATAAAATATGTAATATAGTTTAAAGTAGGGTGTTGTGACAACTATCTGAAAATTACTTGTTAGATAGCTACTGCTTCTGGAATTTTTAGAATTTTTCTGCATCACGAAATCTTATGAAATTTGGTGGAGACTGGGTAAACTTAATTATGAACTACAAAAAAATAATTAAAATAATATAATAACTAGAAGTGCTAAAACGGGGCATAGAATGGCCCTAAGATCGTATTTTGTCATAATTAGGGTAGAATTTGGTTAAGTACTAAACTGAATACTCAGTAGAATTAGCTTGAACTACTTTAAATATGAACTACAAGACCCAAAATGAGTAGGACCGGTAATGCTACGTTATCTAGAAACCTAGGATTCAACTCTAAACCCAGTTGCTCTTGGGAGTACTTTGAAACTTTGTTTCGGACTTGGACCGCACGTCGAAAGTCCGATAGCAATAAACTTAGACATTTATGGTCACCTTGTTGGGCTTGGCAATCACCTCAAAAATCAAGTCTAGATGATACCCTGGGTCGATTTATTTGAGTCCGGAGTGAAGAGTGTGAGAACGGTGAGAAATAAAATATGATTTTATGAAATCTCAGTCGTATCACTTACACGACAATTTTAACCAATCTAACCATTGGATTCTGACCCAATTTCACCCTCGGATCAGGGAAGATGGCCCAGGCATGTCATGGTGCTTGTGGACCTGATCGAGTTTCGGTGACCCTTGAATTGAGATTGGTTCGCTACGGCTGATCTGTAAATACAATCGATACAAAAACTCAATCTGACCTAGATCCATGGTCAGTGAGCTTAAGTCGACCGCACGTGGAAAAAGGACCACCAGAAGTGCTCCGTTGGATCGAAATAGACCCGATTTAGTTATAACCTAAGTGTACCTTGGCCCTGGGGCTATTTTCATCAATGTTAGGCCTATATAAAGACCTTAAAACCCTCACTCTCTTTTCCATACGAATTTCCTAACCCTAGCTAAGAAAGAGAGAGAAAGTGAGAGAGAAGTTGGTAAATCATCTTAAGATTCTTTCTTGTTACTCTTCATCCTTAAACCATCACTTTTGAATCGTTATTCCGGCGATTCTAAGTTCCTTCTTGGGTAAGTTAATCTAACCCTAATCTGTTTAGAGCTTAGAATAGTCTGTGTTGATGTAGCTCATTTCTATTCTTGCCTTAGGTTATCTAGTTGCCGTTGACGAAGACTTATAGTCTAAATCGAATCCGTTGCGCCATTTCCGGTCCAAGGTGCGGACTATAAATGTATAGGTTATGGTTTTCAAGGCTTTCAATGTTGGTTAATGATTTATAACTGACGTGGGTGCTATTTCACATGCAAAATGAGTCGTCTGTTTTGCTTTACAATCATATATGAACTATGTTGAATATAGTATATTCTATGTATATGTTGAGATGTTTGAATATGTATGGAATTTGGATTTGTGCCTAACATGATTATTTGTCGTGGATATATGCTTGTTATATATGTGACAACTCCTTAGCGAAAGGACTTGCCATAAATCACGTCACGGCCAATATACGTTATATATGTTAAAGTGTGTAGCCCAAGTGTTTGTGGAAATGATTAAATGAATATGGAACCTGGATTCATGCATGCCATGATTATCCGCCGTGGGTACATCCGTGTGGTATATGGGGCAACTCCCTAGTGAAAGGATTTGGTCTAATACATGTGTAATCAACACATAACATATATGATGACGTATGTAGTTTAAGTGTTTGTAAAAACGTCTGAATGAGCTAGTTGTTACTAAGGAGTGCTTGTATGAGGATTGAGATATGAATCTCGGTTACCTTAATTATGTGTATGAATTCCTCCATGTACGTTACATTATGATGTTTGTTTTATTTATGAAATGAATGTGTGTGAAATCATGTTTGTGTTGCACTTCACAACATGCTCATATGATTGTATGATTTGAATTATGGATCCATTACTGCTTTGATTGTCCCATATGAATATTCATTATGATCGAATGTGGTTGGGACTATGATATAATCCAGGCAATCGGTAATAGGTTCTGATTTGGTGGCTGAGGTTATTTGCCACGTAGGACGTGCCAGACAAATTCGAGTCGTACTTCGATTGTTGACAGTGGTTAGGCCACACGGAATGTTTATGCACTTCATGTCGATTAACTTGACGTGCGCTCGTACTAGTCGAGCTCATCAAGTAACCCGATTGTCCCTATTGTATATTCACCATGTTTGGATGCTACTGCTTGAACCTAAGGTACCAAACTTACCAGTGCAAATCCCGTTAACCATGGTACCTCGATCCACTAAGACTTATGAGCCGGGCATGGTGGTATGGGACACCGTGGTCGAGCTGTCGGCCTACGCTGGGGTGACGAGTCTCCCCGTAGTGACCAGTGAGCAACCAAACTCGTGAGCCGATTATGGTGGTATGGGACACTATATTCGTATTGTCAGCCTACATTGATTGGTGACGAGCCCTTTGTAGTGACCTCGAGCATACCTTGCTACTGCATTGAGGCGACGAGCCTTAGGGTAGTAACTAAGGTATGATAGGCATGCATTGATTAGTGACGAGCCCTTTACAGTGACTTAAAACCATATGATCGTATGAGATTGTCTAGGACTGACGACCTTAAAATGGATCACTGTTTGGATAGTGATATGAGGAAGGTACCTTAGCTTCCCAATCCTGCTATATGAAAAGGACTAATAACAACTTGGTAATCATGTTCATGCACCGCATTGCATGTGCATGGAAGTCATTGGCACTGCGGGAGGTTGTCATGTGTACTGTAAGATGAAGACGCTAAGGGAGTGCAAGCGAGGGCATGCATCATTCTACATACATCCTTGCATTAACAAGAGTAATTAGGACATGTTTGATTGTATTACTTTATCATTACTGCTTGACCGAATTAACAACATGTTAACCTTTACTTTATTGTTCCACTGAGTTGATCACTCACTCCCACATTTCGGAACGATATTGTACACACCAACCAGACTCTGTCTTAGATGCAGATCATGATGCGACCCGCGGGGCAGAGCGGGAGTTTGAGGATGATGAGGAGGCGTTCTCCTTTATACAATTCTCAGGCGAGTTCATGTGAGCCGCGTCCTGATCTACGGGGATTCTGGGTTTTCTTTGTACTAGATGATTTCATTTTAATACTTATATTTTGAACACAAACACTTGTAATTATGACCTGGCGGAGCATACATATCTCAAGGACTTATATTGATATATATATATATATATATATATATATATATATATATTCCTTTAGTCTTCCGCTTGTGTCTTTCACTTATCCCTGGATTATGTTTGTAGTTTGGCTTAATATATTCCATGTTTTATGCACTCATACGGACAACATACATCATCATTAAATATGTTGCATAAGTGATGTTTTGAAACTCGAGAGCTGAGTTATGCTCGACCTCCGATTTTCAAGGCGTTACATATAAGTTTAGGTTTCGGTTTAGGTTATAAGCAATAGGTTTAGGGAATTGAGAAAAGAGGTTTAGGTTTAGGAAATCGGGTTCGGGTTCAGGATCGGGTTTAGGTTTAGGTTTAGGTCAGGGAGTTGAGATTAGGATTAGGTGTAGGTTTAGGTTTAGGGATTGGAGAATACATTTAGGTTTTAGGTTTAGGTTTAGGTTATAGGTTATAGGTTTAGGTTTAGGTTTAAGTTTAGGTTAAGGTTTAGGTTTAGGCTTCGGTTTAGGTTATAAGCTATATGTTTAGGGAATTGAAAATAGGTTAAGGTTTAGGTTTAGGAAATCGGGTTTGGGTTTAGGTTTTGGTTTTCAAGTTTAGGTTTAGGTTTAAGTTAGGGAGTTGAGATTAGGATTAAGTGTAGGTTTAGGTTTAGGGATTTGAGAATACATTTAGGTTATAGGTTTAGGTTTAGGTTATAGGTTATAGGTTTAGGTTTAGGTTTATGTTAAGGTATAGGTGTAGGTTTCGGTTTAGGTTATAAGCAATAGGTTTATGGAATTGAGAGTAGGTTAAGGTTTAGGTTTAGGAAATCGGGTTTGGGTTCGAGATTGGGTTTAGGTTTGGGTTTTCAAGTTTAGGTTTAGATTTAGGTTAGGGAGTTGATATTAGGATTAGGTGTAGGTTTAGGTTTAGGGATTTGAGAATACATTAAGGTTTAGGTTTATGAAATCGGGTTCGGGTTCAGGATCGAGTTTAGGTTTGAGTTTTCAAGTTTAGGTTTAGGTTTAGGTGAGGGAGTTAAGATTAGGATTAGGTGTAGGTTTAGGTTTAGGGATTTGAGAATACATTTAGGTTTTAGATTTATGTTTAGGTTATAGGTTATAGGTTTAGGTTTAGGTTTAGGTTAAGGTATAGGTTTAGGTTTCGGTTTAGGTTATAAGCAATAGGTTTAGGGAATTGAGAATAGGTCAAGGTTTAGGTTTAGGAAATCGGGTTCAGGTTCGGGATCGGGTTTAGGTTTTGGTTTTCAAGTTTAGGTTTAGGTTTAGGTTAGGGGGTTGAGATTAGGATTAGGTGTAGGCATAGGTTTAGGGATTTGAGAATACATTTAGGTTTTAGGTTTAGGTTTAGGTTATAGGTTACAGGTTTAGGTTTAGGTTTAGGTTTAGGTTTAGGCTTAGGTTTAGGTTATAAGCTATAGGTTTAGGGAATTGAGAATAAGTTAAGGTTTAGGTTTAGGAAATCGAGTTCAGGTTCGGGATTGGGTTTAGGCTTTGGTTTTTAAGTTTAGGTTTAGGTTTAGGTTAGGGAGTTGAGATTAGGATTAGGTGTAGGTTTAGGTTTAGGGATTTGACAATACATTTAGGTTTTAGGTTTAGGTTTAGGTTATATGTTAAGGTTTAGGTTTAGGTTTAGGTTTAGGAAATCAGGTTTAGGTTCAGGTTCAGGATCGGGTTTAGGTTTGGGTTTTCAAGTTTAGGTTTAGGTTTAGGTTTGGGAGTTTAGATTAGGATTAGGTGTAGGTTTAGGTTTAGGGAATTGAGAATACATTAAGGTTTACGTTTAGGTATAGGGATTTGAGAATAGGTTTAGGGATTTGAGAATAGGTTTAGGTTTAGGTTTATGTTTAGGTTAAGGTCATATGTTAAGGTTAAGGTTATAGGTTTAGGTTTAGGTTAAGGTTATAGGTTTAGGTTAGGTTTTTGGTTTTTGTTTAAGGTTTAGGTTATAGTTATAGGTTTTGGGATTTGAGAATAGGTTTAGGTTATAAGTATAGGTTTAGGTTAGGTTATAGGTTAAGGTTTAGGGAATTGAGTTTAGGTTATAGGTTCAGGTTATAGGTTATAGGTTTAGGGTATGGTTTAGGTTATAGGTTTTGGGATTTGAGAATAGGTTTAGGGAATAAGTATAGGTTTAGGTTAGGTTGTAGGTTAAAGTTTAGGGAATTGAGTTTAGGTTATAGGTTTATGTTATAATTTATAGGTTTAGGTTATAGGTTTAGTTTGTAGTTATAGGTTTTGGTATTTGAGAATAGGTTTACGTTATAGGTTAAGTGTGTGGTCCCTGCAAATATAGATATAAACACAGCCTGCTCCAATTAGCCAGGCCCTTCCAATGCTATCCATAGGAAATGGACAGCTTCATCATAGTCATAACAGCGGTTCCCATCTTTCAGGGATCCCTGCTTAACATCCGGATAGCTCCGACTCACATCCGGGTCTACTCCATCAATTTTGAGTAAATACATAAACATGGCCTATCCAAATGGCCAGGCCACTCCAATGTTGTCCATAGGAAATGGACAACTTTATCATGGTCATAACGGCGGTTCCCACCTTCTAGGGACCCCCGCTCAACATCCGGATAGCTCCGACGCACATCCGAGCCTGCTCCATCAATTTTGAGCTAATACAAATATAAACAAAAGAAGCTCAACTAATTAAATGGTATTTACTTTATTCATTATGACAAACCAGCAAGTAAAACTAAAATTATCCAAATCAATTTTCCAATATCTATGTGATTGTTAAGAAAGATAAGCAGTCATTCCAACTTACCTCCAACCCTAAATTGAATTTGAATCCCAAAAGAAAAGCAGTAGGCAATCTAACAATGTAATAAGTGACAATTGTTTGCCATTGACCATCAAGGAACAAAATGAATTACTGGCAGAAACTAAAATTTACTCCAAGAGTGGCCTAAAGAACATTTTCTAGGAATGGATTATGCAATCTAAAATTTACTCCAAGAGACTACACCATGGAATACAAGTTCAACAAAATCAACCTATTTCAATATCACTTACACACCAAGGCACTAAGAAATTCATGCATATGCTGACTCTAGAAGTCAGTGTAAGGTTTTGATTACAATAAGGACAAATTAACCAAAAAGAAATAGAATATGATACAATCTTGATCAAAGAACAATGCGAGTGAATTTTCAGGTAGTATATGCACCTAAGAACCTACAATGATGAAGAAAAGAGTCTGTATATAAACAACAAAGAAAGAGAAAAAGATAGAAACTACTCTATTAAGAGAGAGAGAGAGATAGAGAGAGAGAGAGAGTTGACGGCACCTCGAACCTTGTTTAAATCCAGGTTACAATCTGCGTCCACTAATGCTATTTGTCTTTCTGTGAAGTTGGCGACGATTTCTGCATCAAACCCGGCGAAAGCAGCCCTAATGATAAAGAACAAAGCAGTTTCTCTCAAACAAGCATAATAGGATGCCTCACAACCAAAACATTAATAAATAAATTAATGAATGACAACGGTCATAGTACATACCACAGAGTTCCATCTCTACAAGTTCCAGGAGATCTGGATCATCAACAGCATCAACCTTATTCAGAAAGCACACAAGTGACAGCACCCCTACCTGAATTAATGCAAAAAAAAAAAAGACGAAGAAGAAGGTGGAGTGCACATGCACACATCCCCCTTATCCCAGTTAGATTCGCCATGACCTTTAAAAAAAAAAATTCCAAGAAGGAACTCATTTGAGGTCACATTTGTTTGAGCCCATAATCATATGGTTTGAGCTTAGTTCTATAAATGAATTCTTTCTACAGTCATTTATATCAAACTACTTTGGCTTTCCAGCGTGAAAAGAGAATTCCCATTGATTTCAGTAGAAACTAGTGTGGGAATTAAATTCATTGATTTCCATTATGCATAAACCCAAAAAAAAAAGGACTTGGGTCAACTTGATCCTGTCAAAACATGAAAACCAAATATTTAAGCAGAAAATGCACATAAATTGGAAAAAAGGAAAAATTTTAATCACTATAAAAACTAGGAAGTCGATATCGCTTACATGCAAACTAAACTGTGAAAAACAAAAACACTAAAAATACAGAAAAATAGTAACCAAGTTCCTTTCTTGCATTAAAAGGAAAATTTCTTTTATGTTTTTTCAATCCATCTTCCGTTTTCTTCTTAACAAGAAAATCCATATTTACTAATATTCCCATTTTTCTATTTTTCAAAAGAATGAGTTCAGACTCCGAAAGCGTCGGCTCCAGCACTCATACTTTCAGCCCAAACCCTAACCAAGGATTCTAAAATTACCAAGTACTCATAAACATTCATTGCAAGCATTTTCTGTCTATGTACATGACGACCATACTGTTAAGATCAATCCTCTTATTTTCATTTACAGAAACTAGTGGATGACAAATTATGTGTAACATACAGAGATGGTTTAGCCACTTGTATAATTAGGGAAGGTTCAAAAGGACATACATATTTGAAAGTTGGTCAAATCATAAACAGATGTATTATGGACGGAGACAGTGCTTTCATTAATAGGCCACCTAGTACTCATAAAAATTCATTGCAAGCATTTTCTGTCTATGTGCATGACGACCATACTATTAAGATCAATCCTCTTATCTTCATTCATAGAAACTAGTGGATGACAAATTATGTGTAACATACAGAGCTGGTTCAACCACTTATGCAATTAGGGAAGGTTCAAAAGGGCCGGATTTCCACATCAAGCATCAGTTGCATACATATGATACAGAAGGACAAAAGTATCCCTTGGGTGGCCCCCACCATTTATAATATGCCTTGGTCCAAAAATCAAGCTAGTCAATACCTCATGTGTGCTGCACATGTATGAAACATTATGACAGCTAAACCAAAGTGTTTCTCACATTTGTTTCATACACTGGTCCACTTGATTAGTGGACCTACATATAATAAGTTTCCATTTTATAGGGGCCTAAGAATGTGTTGTTGAAAAAATCAATATACAACAAATGTATAAAAATTTGTAGCCAAATAGCAAACACTCATTAATATATAAAATTTCTAAATTAATAAAGAACATATTTTCCAATATAAATATGGAAAAAATTAGAATTTTCCCAATTTCTCTTAAATTTTAATTTTTTTCACCACGAATCCATGTCAACGCATGGTAATCATGATAGACATAGATTTCCATTGCAATCCGTGCTAACATTTGAAAAAGAAATGAAGTTTTTATGGATTTTTCGTCACTTTGAGTTCCAACCCATCTTTGTTTCAAGTCAAGATTTCATAAAGGCTCAGGCACATGTCACACATGTGCGAGCATGTGCCGCATAAGTCACACATGTGCAAGCATGGCACATGCATGCTAATCCATCCATTAGGTTGGTCAGACCATGTACATGTTTTCCCAAAAACAAAATCTGGCATGATCAGCATGCAGGCCACTATAATGGAAACATGTGGATGGGTTAGAAAACTTCTGCCAAGTTTTTCAGAGCTATACATTTGTTTAACAAACTGTGGCCCACCTGGCCAGTGATTCAACCTGATTCTTTGCCTAGGACATCAATATGATGGTGCCATTCTAATGGATGGATTAGATCTCGGACCTACCATGCCGTGCTCGCACATTTGTGGCCTGAACATGAGTTTTATTGCACAGACATCAAAGCTCCTATGCATTATCAACAAACTGTCCAATGAAAAGGGCGTGAAAACCACCTCAATTCATAGGATTAGCAGTAACTCAAAACTTCATATCAACATCTACCCATCATGTCTTTGCTTTTTCAAGTAGCAGCCAATCCTTCGGCGAGGCATTTCCATTTGCATAGCATTATTAAACAATACACATCCAAAAATGCAAAACTGAAAAAATTTTCCTGCAAAACTGAAAGCAGAGGATCAAAAGCATTCTTTCTGCCTAATCAACCATGCTAGAAACTTCAGAAATTATAATTCCCAGCCATAGATCAACAAACATGTTGGCAAAATTTTTGGCAGTTGAGTTGTACATGATGAGAATTTGTTTCAGTGTTCGTTGGAAGTTCGATGAGAATCAACGACAGATGGTTTCCTTTCTCTTCTTTCTTTTTCCTTCTTTTTCTTTCTTTTTTCTTTTCTTTTATTATTTATTTATTTTTGCTTTCCTTTCTTTTGATGTACCGAAGTTGGGTTTCTCAGTCTGTCAATAGAAAAACTGTCACTTAAAACTAGCTTTTATGTGAGATAACATGAATTAACATGTAGACTTCCAGAATGACACTGAACATCAACAAGGTTCAATATCTACATGTCGGAAAGAAGGCCCAAAACCAGTTAGAGATCAATCAATATCCATAAAGATAACATGTGCAGTAGCAAAGTATCCATCAATGATGAGAACCCTATAAAGAGATGAGATTGATTGGCATTCTAATTAGTTTCACAAGCTTTTAAGTAGATCTGTTGATAAACTAATTTGGGAAATGTTCTAGCAGATGTGAACTTCTAAAGAACAAATATTAGCTATGCATAGCATGTTCCATTAGGCACGTACATGGGAAAAGCATCAAGATCTCATAAAAATCATTTCCCTTCATGAACAATAGATCATCATCATCATCATCATCCAGAAATTAATAAATGTGGGGTCGTAAGACAAGCTTCATTAACAATAGATAGTAGTAAGAAAATGCTCACTTTACCATGTTCAGATATGAAATTGGCATACATAAAAACTCATAAGTATGTGTCGATTACCCTAGTTTTCCTATTTTCATGCACCTCAAATGGGCTGTAATGAAAATGCACACACATGAAGAGAGCAATAGCTCATGAAAGATGTGTTTCATTCACAAACCAACCAGGACCATCACTCTTCAAGGACAAGTTATGGCTTTGTCACGCCCCAGACTCGGTAACCGGACTCACAAGGAACCTGATGGCCGGTTCTAGCCGCAACAGCCTCCGTAGTACCCCATTCTCGGCTCCTGAGGTAGGTTCCGATCTGGGGATCCTACAAGGAGGATTTTCATAATAGTATAATCACTTCCAATGCGAGCATACCCAAGATCACAGCAAGTACATCTGAGAATAACAAAGGCACACATCACAAAATTCACTAAAAATTTAAACTTTTATAATCATCCAAAAGGTCCAAAAGGACATACATGAGAATAAAAGGAAAAGAGAGAAATCAGCAGCACTGGAGTCCTCCCTGCTCAACTCTACTCCACGCTCTACTGCTGATTTCTCTCTCTTTTCCTTTTATTCTCATGTATGTCCTTTTGGACCTTTTGGATGATTGTAAAAGTTTAAATTTTTAATGGATTTTATGATGTGTGCCTTTGTTATTCTCAGATGTACTTGCTGTGATCTTGGGTATGCTCGCATTGGAAGTGATTATACTGTTATGAAAATCCTCCTTGTAGGATCCCAGGATCGGAACCTACCTCAGGAGCCAAGAATGGGGTACTACGGAGGCTGTTGCGGCTAGAACCGGCCATCGGGTTCCTTGTGAGTCTGGTTACCGAGTCTGGGGCGTGACAGGCTTCCATTGACATGGTCGGCCTGAACATGCCTGGGCCCATTTGTCAAGTCATGTTAACCACGAGAGCCTATATTGTAGAAACCGAAATAGATGTTTATTCAATTAACAACAGGGAGAATATATATAGAGAGATACCAGACATTTGTAAAAATCTTATGAGATATACATCTTAATAATAATAATAATAATAATAAAGGAAATGCCTTAATTTAAAAGGTTACCCCAATCTACTCTAACAAATCAAGTCTAAAAACATATAAAGTAATCAAGTATTACATTTTTCATGGATAAGGCTGAAAAAAATTAATAAAAAAGAAAAAGAATAAGAACTAGAATACAACAATGGAGTTCAAAAATAGCCCTAAAAGAAATAAACATAATGCAAAAATAAAAAAATAAAAAAAGAAGAAGAGGAAAACTAGTATTAAATTGTGTACAAATTGTAAAAATACATTAAAGAAAGAAAATTAACCTAAAAATCAATTGCTTACATGTAAAGAAGTACTTTTGGGTACATGTAAAAAAAGAAAAAGAAAAAGAAAAAAAGATAACAACCAAATGTGAAACAATCAATGCACTCAGTGAGGGCATCATCTCCCACCATTAAATGATGGACAGCAGGAATAATCTAGCAAGCATTTCAAAATGCAAATACTTAAATGCCCATTTTGAAGTTTGTGCTAAGTTACCTGTCCATCATTATTGGAAGGTGGATGGTAAGGGCACGATTTCTATCAATGCACACAATTGCACACATTCTTTTTTCCAAATCTCTTCTTTTAGATAAGTGTGTCAACAGCTTTAAACATGCAAACATCAGAGCACGTTGACTTGGCACACTTGAAGTGTCATGTCCTTGTTACCACACAGAACTGTTCCTCAGTCATTTACAGAGAAGCCTAAGGACATCTCTTGACTAATTTTGCTAACCAAGTATGGAAGAAGCTGAAATAGGCTAACAGATAGTGATTCTACTCATACACATGAATTTGAAAGCACCATGCATGTTTGAACCTAAGGACATCATAGAAAGCACCATGGACCTGGTACTTAGATGGCTTATTAAAACAATCATACACATGAATTGGAACCTAAGGGGAAGTTGGTCAAATATAAAGCATAAGATACATCTCTACTGATTTTGAAATCATCACCAATCAAGCTGCATAGCATTGACAACTAGACAAAAAAAAGGACATGTAAATCATCGTCTTAGCTCAATAATAAAGATAGCAGGAGTTGCAATATTTATATTAATAATAAATGACAATAACAATATTGTCAATTTGTTGTCTATAATAACCAGTAATGGTAACAAAATGAGTTTAGTAGACAATCATGTCAATAGTATGTGCTGGAAAAAAAGAAGTAAACAAACCGAATCTTTAACTCATTACCTCATACAAGAGCTCCAAAGCACTCAAAGTCATAAGCATATCATTTGTATCGTTAAATTCTGCTTCCAATAACCCGAGGAGATTAGAGTGATAAATTGTTGATGCCACAGAGCTAGAATTTGAGAAGACCTTTGCAATAAGGGCCAAAACCTGCAACAACGGAAACCCCATGACATTATTAGGAAGTATGAGGCTGTTAAAGAGGTTATAAGTATAGGTTATAGGTTTAGGTTAAGTTTCGGTTAAGGTTGTAAGTATAGGTTATAGCTTTAGGTTAAGGTTACAAGGCACCCCATGACATTATTAGGAAGTATGGAGCTGTTAAAGAGGTTGATGATTCTTCTACAAAGGCATGGCTTCAAAAGATGCGGACACTGTTTATCAGGAAGGGACTAGGGTTCTCTTCTCATAGTGTGATTATTGGGGATGCATATAAAGGGATTCACGAAATCGGTTTACCATTAGAAATTGTTCAAAAGATCGCATTTGAGGAGAAGGTCACCGCATACAACATGGATCATTTACATAAACTAGTGGATGATAAATTATGTGTAACATATAGAGATGGTTCAGCCACTTACGCAATTAGGGAAGGTTCAAAAGGACATACATATTTGAAAGTTAGTTAAATCATAAACAAGCGTATTATGGACGAAGATATTGTTTTCATTATAGGCCGCCTAGTACTCATAAACATTCATTGCAAGCATTTTCTATCTATGTGCATGATGACCATACTGTTATGATCAATCCTCTTATTTGCGCTCCCCTAGGTGCGGATTTTGATGGGGATTGCGTTCATATGCTACTTCATAGATCATATTCTGAGATAAAAGGTGTAAATTATATATATATATATATAAATTATAGTTCAGAAGCAAACAATAAAGAGCATAAATTCTGATTATAAAGGTGATATTTAGAGTTAAGCTTACCGTCATTGTCATGTTGAAACCGTTCCTTAAATATGAGGACGTCCCTTATTGATCTAAAACAGTTAAAGAGAATTACAATTAAAAGAAAGAAAGAAAAAAGAAAAAAAAGAAGGCAAGCAGGTAATTAGACACTCAAATGCTACCAAATTGAAAAATATAAACTTATCTTGTTAACTCCCCCTGAAGTGACACCTACACCAACGGAAACCAGATCAGTCCCAAATGTGTACTTAGCAATCAAGGAAGAAATGGGTTATACTGAAATTGCTATTAAATAGAAAGAAATATATTATAACATAAACAATCAGAAACCAAAAATCACTAAAGTGGAATGGAATTCCCAATACACAAAGATGATCATACATAACATGAGTATGAACAAAAGAAACCTAGGGTGTGTTTGGATGTACAACTAAGCAACCTAGACAGAAACTAGAGAAATGACCAATTGTAATCAATTTTCTGAGCTAGCTTCACGTCGCATGCATTGGAATTCCAATTTGGAAAGAACACGTCTCTTAGCCATCATTTTTTATTAGAAAAATTGCTGAAGTGCATGTATGAATGGATGTTCCATTTGAAATGGATTGCAAGAATTGAAGATAGAGAGTTGCAAATTGAGCATCCAAAGGACAGACCATGTAGAAAATTATTCAACCATGCATGTATGAATGGATGATCTGAATTGCAATAGTTATTCTGGTAAAGTAAAAATTACCAATTTGTAATTATAGTATGGCTGGTATGGGTTTGGGACTTTGGCTCCTAAGTGCAATCGCTATACTTTGAAGATGGACCTGAAATAACTGGAGTTGAAATTTGAGGGTGTTACTCACTAGTGAATGCTAGGAAATGTAACCAGGATTTGGTTGTTTCATCTTTTTTAAATTGAATATTTTCAATTCAATTTAGTTGCTCATCCAAATACAACCCAAAATGTATTATGTTATTTTTGTAAAAACTAACATGCAGATGAAGGAATTGGATATTGGAAATAGCTGGAAAAGGATGACAATTTCAACTAGGATTTGGCTATTTGTGACTGATCTGAAACTCAGTATGAATTAGGGTGGTAGACTCGTCAGGAGGGCCAAACATTCGCATCGAATGTTGGACTATTGGCCATTCTTTTTCAACTGCCCATTTGTTTTGCATGCAGTAGCTCACATATGAGATAACTGGCCTGATTCTTAGGCTGGACAGATTGACAATTGGGCCTACCAGATGAAATTTTGGATCTTGATGAATGGTCTGGATCACACATGCATTCCATGTTGGCACTTATGTGGATGTCTAGGTTTAATGACTAGATTTGTGTTTGCAATCCTTATGGGAGATTGCTCTCAATTAAACTTCTCTAGCCTTACTTGAACCTTTCATCAGTCAAAGGCAGTACCAAGACTAATTGATAATTGTCAAAAGAGCATTAATCACACCTTTTCAGCTCACCTAAAGATTGGACCATCTTGATTTTCAGGCCATGACACATGATCGGAGGGGATCTCCCCACAAATGGTCAAGATCTTGCACACGTGTACTAAACTGGACCTCAACATGAATGAGCAGCACAATGCAAACATAAAACCAATATGACACATGGCAAGTTTGGTCAAGTCACACCTTATCCCAAGAGAAATACAATTTTCTTAGTTTTTTGGGTTGTTAAGTTGGGCCCTTGGTTCAATGATACAAACGACAACACTATATGGATGGTGGCCTATGAACCAAAAATCCTCCACATAAGGATAACTTGAGCCTTCAACTGGTGGCCAGGAAATAGATGATTGAGGATGAGAATACAGCTATCAGCAAGATAAGAGGCAAATACTCGCATACATATACCTGCATACATCTAACCTTGGTGGCTTGCATTACCCATTTCCATTAAAAACAACAAAATTAACACAACTTCGTTCTAAACGGAGATGGAAGTTTAGACAGTAGTTCCAAATCATCAATGTTCAAACACTAGTTCTAAATCATCATCAGAAAATTAAAAAATAAAAAGAAATTAACAAATAACAGGAAAAATGGAAAGATTAATAAAGAAAATTAGAGTAAAGACCACTTCTTTGTGTAGGAAGAGTAAAGCCAGACCATTCATCAGGTGCGCCCGACCATTCGTGTGCTAGAGCCCGAAGATCAGGCCCTCCTTCACGTTGCTCTGATTGGTGGAAGGATTGGAAGGACTGAGGGCAGCCAGGGATGATTGACCTAGTGATGTCGGAGAGAGAGAGAAAGAGAGAGAGAGAGAGAGAGAGAGAGAGAGAGAGAGAGAGGAAATCTACGGGCCGTTTGAATGACGCTCGATGGAGGATTTGTCAATGGAAGATGAAGTAGGGAAAAGAGGAATAGAGGGAAAAGAGGCGCCCAATGGATTTCGAGAGAGGAAATCTAAAGGGCCGTTTGAATGACGCTCGATGGAGGATTTGTCGATGGAAGATGAACTAGGGAAAAGAGGAATAGAGGGAAAAGAGGCGCCCGATGGATTTGGGAATCCTCTTTCAAATAAGATAACATTTTTAAATCCGTATGGTGTGAGTTTTCCACTAAATAATATCACAAAATCTATTAACGGTCGTACATGCATGGGACCGGTTTCTAGATGGTTAAGATTGTATTATATAATAAAAATGTATAAATATTTACCATTTACAACTAGACTGATTATTTAGATGGTTTGGATAACTCTATATCTTAGCCAATATTATTATAAACAAGTCACCACTATTTTACATTAAATACAAAACTCACAGTGAAAACCAGAAACCAAAAATGTTAAATTCAGCTTTAGACCTTGTATGGCTCTATGGGCCCCACCATGATCAATTTGATACATCCACGCCGTCCATCCATTTCTATACATCATTTTGTCATCTATCCCAAAAAACGATCCTAAAATAAATCTTGGGTGGATCACATGATGAGAAAACACTAGTGCTTGGAGCATTTCAAAAATCAAAGGGATATAAATCTCAGGTGGTCCACGCCGCATGAGAACAATAGTGATTGAATATCCAACATTAAAAACTTCTTGTGATTGAGCCAAAGTATAAGGCAGATTCAAAGTTCGAGTGGACCCCATCATCCGTATATGAAAATCATGTGGGCCATACCATCTAAAACTATGTGAAGACATTCTAAAAAATATAAAAACAGTTGGTGGGGCCTAGATGAGTTTTGGATGCGGCTGAAACTTAGTCTAACCTCTCATCCAAGTGGGACACACATAATGAATGGGCTGGATCTGAAGTTATTTACTCTTCAATCTGAACTGATTAAATTGTCCAAAAAGAGTTGATTCTAGGGTCATTTAGTAGATGTCCCTAATAATTTAGTAATTTTATTTTTCACAGATAAATTTTGATTTCCATTTAAAAATTTAAAAAAAAAAATTCATAATGTATATTTTCTTACTCTTTTAACAAAATATCATTTTTATTATAAAATATTTAAAAAAA
This sequence comes from Magnolia sinica, assembly GCF_029962835.1. Lineage (NCBI taxonomy): Eukaryota > Viridiplantae > Streptophyta > Magnoliopsida > Magnoliales > Magnoliaceae > Magnolia > Magnolia sinica. Next base: position 66,663,872 of record NC_080573.1, on the reverse strand, counting down.
AATTTAAAATACAAATTTTGAATTTTTATTTTCAAAATCTCAAAAAAAATCTCATATTTTAATTTTTTCTCAAAATTTTCAAAATTTTGATTTTTTTCTTCAAAAGAATCATTTTGTTCTCAAAATTTTTCTTAAACAAAAATTTCTAAACTTTTCAATATTCTTTTTCATATAATATTTTAAATCATCTAAATTTTACCTTTTAATTATATATAAATATATATATATATATATATATATTTAGATATTTTAAATCATTTAAATATTACCTTTTAATTATATATAAAATATTACCTTTTTAATGCTTATTTTAGGGGTTGATCTTAAAATTGAAGTAGATCCAAACCTCAATTGGACCATTACATAGGAAACAGTATGGAATAGTGATTTCCACTGTTGAAACCTTCCTAGGGTCTAAAGTAATTTTTATTTGTCATCCAACCAGTTAATATGTTCACAAAGACATGGATGAAGAGAAAACACAAACATTAGCTTGATCCAAAACTTCTTTGGCCTCCAAAAAATTTTCAATGGTAGATGTTCAATCAAACTGTTTCCTATGTTGTGGTCCACTTGAGATTTTAATTTTCTTCATTTTTCGGATCACGCCCTAAAATTATCCATTAACAGAGTGGATAAAATAAATAAATAACAGGTTCTCACGAGGTCAATAAGTTGGGTCACAATTTTGACCAGAATATTTGACCCATTTTACATGCCTGGTCCATTCACTCTACTTTACTGATAACCCTCAAATTGACTAGTTACTCGCCCCGATCATGCTACATATGAGAGAGATATTGGGCAAACAAGATTGATCAACAATTTGAGTGAATTTTGATTTAAACATCTGAAGTTATTTACTTTTCAATCTGGACTGATCAGATTGTCCAAAAATGGTTAAAGGTTGTTCATAATATCATAAATATATGAATGAATAGAAAACACAAACATTAGCTTGATCCAAAACTTCTATGGCCTCCAAGAAATTTTAAATGGTAGAGGTTCAATCACACTAGCTATTTCGTGTGGTGTGGTCCACTTGAGCTTTGGATATGCTTTCTTTTTGTTCTTTAGACCTCAAATTATCCGTTAACATGGATGAATGGAGTGGATAAAATAAATAAATAACAGTGGACCCCACAGAGTTTACTCTAGTAAAAGTAACGAGTAACTCACCTAAATGTAGTAGAGAAAGGTTTCCTTAAAACATTCATAATCATATATTGGGCTTGCCTGAATGTGATTCACATATCCAACCCACTCATTATGTGTGTTCCACTTGGATGAGGGATATCAGACCAAGTTTCAACCGCATCTATGTCTGTATTAACTTATAAATAGATTGGATCTCAAATAAACATCGCGGCAAGCCCTAAGAAGGTTTCAATAGTGGGTGTCACTATCCCACTCTTTTCTATGGTGAGTCCACTTGAACTTTGGATCTACCTCGTCAATCAGATGCACCATTCCATGGTAGCCCACGAACTTAAAAATAAAGTCAATCCATGACTTGGGTGGGCCACACCACATACTATAGTTGAGAGGGTTACCCTCCCATTAAAACATTCATAATCATTTATTGGGCCCACCTAGATGTGGTTCACAGATCCAACCCATTCATTATGTGTGTCTCACTTGATGAGGAGTCAGACCAAGTTTCATACACATCCAAAACTCATGTGGGCCCCACCAAATGCTTTTATATGTTTTAGGGATGTCTTCACGTAGTTTTAGATGCTATGGCCCACCTGAGTTTCGTATATGACTGATTTTTGGACTTAAAGGGGACACATCAAATGCATGGTGTTGATGTTCTACACACATCATGGTGGGGCGCACACAGATTAACCTCATGGGAAGTTCCCATGAAGCGACCTTATAGTACCATTTCACTATTTTAGGTAACCCCTTCATGGGTGTTACTCTAACTGTGTAGGGCCCACCTTGATATATTTTATGTATATCGACACCGTCCATATATTTTTCCATCATATTTTAGGATGTGATTTTAAATCATAAGAACTAAATAATCTTAGGTGGACCATACCAATCAAAATAATATGATGAATAGCCATTAAAAACCTTTTAAAGGCCACAAAAGTTTTGGATCAATTTGATCTTTGTAGTTTACCTTCATCTAGATCTTCTTTACATTATCAATAAGTTGGATTGCAAATAAACATTACTAAAACCTTACGATGGGCTCTTTATAATTTTTAATTGTGAGGTATTATATTATCATTCTTTCCAGTTATGTGGTCCACTTAAGATTTAAATCTACACAATTTTTTATACCCGGCCAAAAAATGGGTTGGAGAAATGTATGGGCGGCAAGGATATAAAACACATCATCAAAATCTCACTTTTGTTATATAACTTTTCAATTTTTCTTGTCAAAATACAAAATCTAGTTTTCTTTTTTAAAAAATATATTTTTTTACAATTTGAAAATTTTTTCACAAATTTGTTTATTTTTTTAAATTTTCTTTTTCAAAATATCATTTTTTTAATCAAAATCTCACTTTTGTTATCTAACTTTTCAATTTTTCTTGTCAAAATACAAAATCTAGTTTTTTTTTTAAATATATATATATTTTTTACAATTTGTCAATTTTTTCACAATTTTGTTTAATTTTTTAAATTTTCTTTTTTAAAATATCATTTTTTTAATCTCACTTTTGTTATATATAACTTTTCAATTTTTCTCGTCAAAATACAAAATCTATTTTTCTTTTTTAAAAAATATATTTTTTTCAATTTGTTAAATTTTTCACAATTTTGTTTAATTTTTAAAATTTTCTTTTTCAAAATATCATTTTTTTTATCGAAATCTTTTTTTTTTTCAAAATTATCAACAGGTTTTTTTTTTTTTTAAATTTAAAATTTTCTTAAACATTGTTAATTATTTTTCTAAGCTTCTTAACTATTTTTTTCGAAATTCATAGTTATTTCAAGTAGCTTAATTGAGCATTAGAGATGGTCTTTGACTGGGTTATAAGACGGCTAAGGACCGTCTCTAATAGAGACGGTCTTTGACAGTCTTAGATTGCAAGTAAAAGATGGCCAATGACCATCTCTAATGGAGATGGCTAATGACTGTCTCATATGACCGCATATAAGACGGTCAAGGACCGTCTCTAATGCAGACGGCCAATAACCGTCTCAGATGACCCATATAAGACAGTCAACGACCGTCTTAAATGATTTGTGGACGTTCAAATTTTTAGGACAATTAAGGACGGTCAGGGGCCATTTAAAATTTTAGAGACGGTTTACGGCCGTCTCTAAAGCGTCTTTAAACCAAGCAATTTTAGAGACAGTCCAGAACTGTCTCTAAATCTATCCTTTTTTTCTATTTTTCACGTAGTGTATTTCCAACAGTAGTCGCTTGACCACCTCGCATGACATGATAGAGATAGTGGACCTGGTGTCCACCAATAAAAAGACTGGTATACCTTGGATATGTGCCGTGACTTCGAAAGCCATCGGTGCTGTAACTATTGTCTCAGACGCCTCAGCTTCAAGTGAGTGCACACGAGACTATTAAGAACGGTTCGACTACGGTACTATAGGCCATTGAGGCGGCCTAAATCAAGGTGCAGGTGGCTTATAGGAAGGCTGTGCAAGTAGTGTTGATCGTAGAGGTGGAGCTGAGATAGCTGGTGGCATCTGCTGATTGATCTTCTAAGGAGGCATAAAGTCATTGTCCCTCATCTTGGTGAAACAGTAGGTATTAGCATGGCCCGACCTCTTGCAATAGGTGCACCGTATATCAGGTCATCTCAGGTGTGTCGGTGGAGCCATAAGTCGAGGAGGAGAATTTGCTCGTGGCCCCTTACCGAGGAACGGTCGGCTCAACAAGTCTAGTCAAGGCCTAGGAACCATGGTATCATGCCCCAGACTCGGTAACCGGATTCACAAGGAACCCGATGGCTGGTTCTGGCTGCAACAGCCTTCGTAGTACCCCATTCTTGGCTCCTGAAGCAGGTTCCGATCCTGGGATGCTACAAGGAGGATTTTCATAACAATATAACCATTTCCAATACGAGCATACCCAAGATCATAAAAAGTAAATCTGAAAATAAAAAAAGGCACATATCACAAAATCCACTATGAATTTGAACTTTTACAAGTTTACATAAGGTCCAAAAGGACATTCATAAGATATTAGAAGAAAGAAAGGAAGGATGCAATACTGGGTCCTCAAGCTCAGCTCTAATCCAAACTCTGCCACTGCGACACCTGCCTAGGATTTCCTGTACTCATCAATCGTGCATAAGCTTATAGAAGCTTAGAGGGTGGTGTAAGTGTGTGATAATAGTGCACAGAAGAATAATAGGAGATACTTGAAGGAGACATGCTCAATGAGAATATCACTAGCCTTACTAAGGCTTATCATGAATATGACACAATGAGTACTGGACGCCATACCAAGGCAATGCATGAAGGCTTACATAACCAATACTAATACGATGCAAATAATGCCAGTGCTCATAATCAAACCGTATGTCAAGTATATTTCCAATCATAAGGAAATCACCGGGGTCCATTACACTGCTAGATGACTGCCGCTCTACAGACCCCGCACAGTCAAACGAGCATAAGAGACCTCACTATCCGCCTGTGGACAACCAATCACTAGCAAGGCCTGACGGTAGTGGACCCATTCACGAGCTAGTCAGACTCGGCCTAGCAATGCCCTCTTACATCAGGCGAGTAAGGCCACACCCCTATCCAACCGACTACACGACAGTGGGAGTCGCGGCCTAATGGTATAAGGCCCTCGTGCGCTCATATATTCCACCCGGTCACGGTGTTGGAGCAGATCCTTGGTACCATAGAAGTTTTAGGAATTTCACCCATGGGCATCCTATGCACCCGGTATGCTCGAGTAACATTTTTGGTGTCCAAACATGGTCATCCACGATGTATCTGTGGAGGCTACAGCCCTGATGAAGCAAGGGCGATAATGCTCATATGTTATGCAATGCCAGATGCATAGATCATACAATCAACCATGCGTCAATTCCAAGCATCCAACGTGCTCAAGAGGGAATACTACGTCCCTCAGAGAAGGTAACATGCAATGCCTAATGACACAATATGACCACACACACAGTGTCAACTAAGCATACAATGATGTACATAGTTATGAGGATGAATTTAATCATACTATAAGGCGATATACAATGTATATTACATTCCTTCTATCCAAGAAGGATCTAAGACTAGGTACTTAGACAACATCCATAAGGAATTCCACCTCCAGTGGGGGCCCATTTACCTAGGGTAGCCCACGAGACTAAGCATACAACTACGGGTCTAAGTAATATAGAAATGAGCCTAGCAACTGTCTAAGATAAGTATCTAATCACTCTTAAATACAACCGGACCTAGAGGGGTCCATAATGGGGACATTTAACCACCATTCCCCAAAAAGGCATATCAACCATGAACTATATGGTTAAAAGGCCCAAGGCCTATATTTAAGATAAAAATAAAAGTAACCACATACATATATTCCTCATAATATGCCATAAAAAGATATAATACTACTTTTAACAACATGGGCTCTAAGAGGGGACTCATGGCCCAAGGCCCAATTCCCAATAGCCATAGAATCCATACATTAAGTTGGACTTGGTGGGCAGCCCGCGTACACAATATACAGCCCAAAAAAATAGGTTAAGTTTGGATGAAATGGGCCCCACTACATCAGCCCAATAACTAGCAATTTAAGTAGGCAACCGAGGGCCCAATACTATCCTTACCTCAGCCCACAAGTCCATCAAAATAGTGAAGTTAGCCCAATGATTATAAGAAAGCATAAGCATGTAACGCGTACACAAGTTCTCAATATGGTGAGCCCCATAGCCAAATAAAGTTGTAACCATAAAATTGTACATCGAAGGCCCTTTGATAAACTTGTGGCCCGTTTGACTTCCTGGGCCTGCTAAGGTCCATAAATTAGTTGAGTATGTGGAAATAATCTTATAAAGGCCAACTATACTCACTAGGGGAAAGAAGAGGAAAGAGGGCTGGAAAAGTTTAGCAATGGAGGACATTGGAGGGCATTTGCAAAGAGGAGAAGAGAGAAATGAAGAAAGAGAGAGGGAGATGAGAGAGTTTCTAAAGTTGAAATGATTACTTTCTTAAAAAAAGATGAGTTTTTGAAAAGATAAAATAATCATTGCTCATGGGATAGGGTGGCTCATCATTGCCTAGAGAAGCTAATCTCATCATGGTTTTCTTGAGAAAAGAAGCCATCATTGCTAGGCTAAAGGTGGCTTACCTGGGGAATAGTGCACATGGGGAAATGTGCAATCAGGTGTGTCCCACCAAAAATGCAATCAATGGTCCAAATAATGCGCGGCCCATAACTTTTAATGGACACACCGAATTTACACATGAGACGCGGTAATGGAACCACGGCAATGATGCGGTCGCAATGGCATAGGTCTTGGGTCAATCCGAGTCGGGTCTACATGACCAAACTCAAGGGTGACAGCAATCACTATCCGAAGGTCGCAGGTCACCGAAATTTGACCGGTAGGACGGCCGGACCAAAATACACGAGATGCATACTCACACACACACATACACACATGCTAACTCGGGACAGGTCTCATAATCCTCCCCACCAACAAAGAAATTTCATCCTCGAAATTAACAAAACTGAGACAACGAAATGCATAAGCATCCTCATATATATCAATCATCAATCAAAAGAAGGAAATGTAAGAAATACAAGCAATCAATCATCGAACAAATAGGGATAACGCTCTTTAATCTCAGCTCAACAACTAGGAGATCTGCACGGTCTACCATAACGTGCCTCAAAAGGAGCCATGTAGTCTCACTATCTCCTCAATAAACACCTTGCAAGCCGATCCACAGACCAGGAAGCACGCACTGGAATGAAATGAGCCGACTTCGTCAGATGGTCAACGATAACCTAGATGGTATCGTGCCCGTGCTGAGTCCTCGACAAACCTGCTATGAAATCCATCGATATGTGCTCCCACTTCCATTTTAAAACACTCAACAGCTGCAAGGGACTAGGGGTCTCAGATGATCGGCCTTAACACGCTAGCAAGCATCACACTCGGCCACAAAACTAGCGACTAGGGAAAAAATACTGGCTTGACAACAAAACAAGTCAACAAGCTCAATATTGGCAATACAAAACTATTCAGCGGGCAAGAACATCTCACCAACCAAAATGGAACACGATAATATCATCGGCCTATCACACCGATCTTTCTAAAAATGTCGATACTGAGAATCCTCTACGGCAGACTCTAATAGCAATCTGATCGAATAAAAGCCCTTTGATACAAAAGGGGTACGATGCACCAAAACACAAGACATACATACAGAGATAAGAAAAATACCCATAATGACTCCCCTAATAACTAAGGGTCATGCAAAGTTGCCCAAAATCAAGCTTGAGGTGGTTGGGGAGGTGTCTATCCCCTCTGCATCTGCGGTCTCTGCTGTTGTGGAGGTTTACACTGCAGTCTCGGCTGCTGTCGGGGTCTCGGTGGCGGGAGCTAATGTCGCTACCGCAAGGGAAGAGGGCACTCACACCTCTGATGCCCTGTCTGCCCACATCCATAGCAAATGCCAGTAAATGCCCTAGAAGAAGAAGCTACTGCATGCGATGCTGAAGCTCTGGCGGCTCGATAGGCTATGCACCTTTGCTGCTGTCGACGCTGCCGGGAGCTACTGGAGGGGGCCTGCCTCTTCCGGCCTCTCCTCTGATCACGATCCCTCTGCGAACTGGTCCACTTGGCCTCGTCCTGAAGTAGAAATATTGCTAACGGAGCTCGCTGTAGAGTCGAATCTTGCAAAAGGGGACTCGCACGCTCCTGTTCCGCCTGACTGGGCATCTCAGGAATGGGTTGACGAGTCTGAAGAACATCAGTGATGACCTGCATCAACTGTTGGAGATGCTCAACTCCTACAGGAATCATCAGATAAGCGGGGGTAACATTGGCCTCTAGCGGAGGCACAGGTATGGCGGGAGCCTCAGGAATAAGTACGATGGGCTCCAGAGGGGAATCAGGAATCTCAGGTGGTGGAGCAAAAGTCACTTGGACCGCCGGAGCAGAATGAGAACCATGTCCATGGGCACCACGGCCACGGGCATCACAATCATGGGCACCTCGACTAGACGACATGATCTACAAAAAGAAAAAAGGTAATGGAAGCCTTGGAATTAGAATCCTTGAAGGCTCAAACGGAATGAGGAAAATGCACTCGGGACACTACTTGTCCTAAGATTGCAGCAGATATGTGATGTTATCCCTAGTTATTCCAAAATTACTTGTTATGCTCTGATACCAACTCCTATCATGCCCCAGACTCGGTAACCGGATTCACAAGGAACCTGATGGCCGGTTCTGGCCGCAACAGCCTCCGTAGTACCCCATTCTCAACCCCTGAAGCAGGTTCCGATCCTGGGAACCTACAAGGAGGATTTTCATAACAATATAACCATTTCCAATACGAGCATACCCAAGATCATAACAAGTAAATCTGAGAATAAAAAAAGGCACATATCACAAAATCCACTATAAATTTGAACTTTTACAAGTTTACATAAGGTCCAAAAGGACATACATAAGATATTAGAAGAAAGAAAGGAAGGATGCAATACTGGGTCCTCAAGCTCAGCTCTAATCCAAACTTTGCCACTGCGACACCTACCTAGGATCTCCTGCACTCATCAATCGTGCATAAGCTTATAGAAGCTTAGAGGGTGGTGTAAGTGTGTGATAATAGTGCACAGAAGAATAATAGGAGATACAAGAAGGAGACATGCTCAATAAGAATATCACTAGCCTTACCAAGGCTTATCATGAATATGATGCAATGAGTACTAGACGCCATACCAAGGCAATGCATGAAGGCTTACATAACCAATACTAATGCGATGCAAGTAATGCCAGTGCTCATAATCAAACCGTATGTCAAGTATATTTCCAATCATAAGGAAATCACCGGGGTCCATTACACTGCTGGATGACTGCCGCTCTATAGACCCCGCATAGTCAAACAAGTGTAAGAGACCTCACTACCCGCTTGTGGACAACCAATCACCAGTAAGGCCTGACGGTAGCGGTCCCATTCACGAGCTGGTCAAACTCAGCCTAGCAATGCCCTCTTACATTAGGCGAGTAAGGCCACACCCCTATCCAACCGACTACACGACAGTAGGAGTCGCGACCTAATGGTATAAGGCCCTCGTGCGCTCATATATTCCACCCGGTCATGGCGTTGGAGCAGATCCTTGGTACCATGGAAGTTTTAGAAATTTCACCCATGAGCATCCTATGCACCCGGTATGCTCGAGTAACATTTTCGATGTCCAAACATGGTCATCCACGATGTATCTGTGGAGGCTACAGCCCTGATGAAGCAAGGGCGATAATGCTCATATGTTATGCAATGCCAGATGCATAGATCATACAATCAACCATACGTCAATTCCAAGCATCCTACGTGCTCAAGAGGGAATACTACATCCCTCAGAGAAGGTAACATGCAATGCCTAATGACACAATATGACCACACACACAGTGTTAACTAAGCATACAATGATGTACATAGTTATAAGGATGAATTTAATCATACTATAAGGCGATATACAATGTATATTACATTCCTTCTATCCAAGAAGGAACTAAGACTAGGTACTTAGACAACATCCATAAGGAATCCCACCTCTAGTGGGGGCCCATTTACCTGGGGTAGCCCACAAGACTAAGCATACAACTACAGGTCTAAGTAATATAGAAATGAGCCTAGCAACTGTCTAAGATAAGTATCCAATCACTCTTAAATACAACCGGACCTAGAGGGGTCCTGTAAGTGCTATAGTTTATATCCCTATCTGTTGTCAAATTTGTGGTTCTAAAATCACTGTTATATATAACTTGCATAAGTGAAGCTCTCTTAAGGATCAACATTCATAACCAAGTATAGCTCACAAGACAAGACTCAAGCTGCAAGACTTCAAGAAGAGTTCAAGGCAGTTTGTACACTTTCAAGATTGAGCTACATCTAGGTTTCAACTACATCAAGACTACAAGGCTCATACTTCAAGGTCACTAGTTCCTAGTGTTTCAATGTCCTTACTTCATGGTTGAGGTTTGACTGACCATAGGTTGACCTTAGAAGTAGGTCATTTCTGATACATAAATCGAATGTTTATTTTTCATGTGATTGGTCTGTTCTTCGACTAGTCCTAGGCCTTCTTTGACTAGTCCTAGAGTTGCTTCGACCAGTCTAAGAAATTCCTCGATCAGTCGTGAGTTTGTTACAAATTCCGGATGAAATCTGTTAGGCTTCGACTAGTCCAGGAATCTGTTCGACCAGTCGTAGGAACAGTGTCGACTGCATCTACGACCAGTCAAAAATCTTCGACTCGAAATCCAGCGAAGCTTTTCAGGACCTACGACCAGTCGAAGGAGACCTACGACCAGTCGTAGGTGACCTTCGACCAGTCGTAGAACGGTCAAAGCATATCCCGCCGGATTTTTCAAATATCTGTTATTGCTTCGACTTGTCGAAGAGCTCTCTAGACCAGTCGAAGACACGATCTTCTCACCTATAAATAGAGCACGAATCTCAGAAGAAATCATCGAATTAATTAATCCATTCAAGCCAATATTCGTCGAACTTCTGAGAGATAATTCTGTGGTCCATCTAAGCTAAGTGTGCTTATTTAATATTCTCTTTCCTTAGCTTTATTTAATTGATTTTGTTTCTGCTATTCCAATCTAATTTGATAAGAGGAATTGTTATTCCCTTTCTTTGGAATCAAAATCAATTAAGGCAAGCCCTATTTGGTTTAATTTAAAATCTATTAGAATTAGAACCATTGTAATTGAGTACTGGACATTGAACTTGGACATTCAATCATCTACTCTGATTTGGTTCTACCGGGCTGCTACAACGAAGGAGATAATCAGGTATTTTACATTTAATTATAAATTCCTTTTTGTTTTGGTTTCTTTCAAGATTTGCCAGAAAAATCTTGTTGTACTGGTTATCTGAGGAGAGCCAGGAAAACTCAGAAGTGGGGTTTTTTTAATTGTGTAAGCCCACATACAAAGACACAATTATAAAGGTTTTGGGTGAACCTGGGAAAACCTATTTTTAGTGAACGCTAATATCCCCTGTGTGAGGATATTAGGAGTGGAGTAGCATTTTGTGTGGCTGTTGTTTAACAGTTGGTGAACACACAGGCAAACCACTATAAACCCTTGTGTTGTGGTTGAATGATTTATTTTTCTAATCTTTAATTATTTTGTGGAATGTATGTATGGTGGTGAATGTTGTAATCATTTAATTCAGGCATTGTGAGAATGTTGTAATAGTTTAGAATTTATTTTCTACTATTCCTTTATCAGCTTGATATTTAATTTCTTTTGAAAGTTGTACCAGCAAGATTGCCCTGCCATTTTTATGGTGTATGGCTATCCCTAGAACAATACATTTTTTATTACAATTTATTTCAATTCAGTTTGTATTTGTTTCTGTATTCCTCTTCGATCTGAGATTTGATACATAGATATTTCTAGAAAATATGTTGTCCTACCATAAACTCTAGTTTTTAGTGTAAGGTTGTCCTTAGAATAACATTTGTATCAACCTCTCAAGATCTGAATTTTGAGGTTATTTTACTTTCCTGCATTGTGCTTTACTTTAGCTATCATATTCTTTTTAATTCCGCTGTTTTAAGTTTTATTTAGCATTATCGTATTCACCCCCCCCCCCCCTATAGGACAGATAGCTTGGCCTTTTCGAGTGGTATCAAAGCCTAATAGCTCTTTTTTTTTTTTTAAATTCCTGGATTTAATTCCTGAGCTAACGATTTAAGCTATTTAAGATGTCAAATTTTGATAGCCTTTCAGTCACAAGGCTTCCACCCTTTGATGGCTCCAACTATGCCTATTGGAAAGCCAGAATGAGGATCTTCCTCAAATCAATGGCTGAAAATGTGTGGCAAGCCACAGTGACTGAATGGAATCCTCCTATCTTGGAAGTTACTGGGGTTGATGGTTCAAAATCTATGAAAGTCACACCATATTACCAATGGACCACTCTTAAGAAAAGTGAGAGTAGTGCAAATGCTAAAGCACTAAATGCAATTACTTGCGCACTATCACCGGATGAGTTCAAAAGAATCATTTCCTGTGATACTGCAAAGCAAGCTTGGGATATATTAGAAATGACACACGAGGGTACTACAATTGTCAAAAAATCTAAAGTCCAACTCCTCACAACTAGATTTGAAGAAATTCATATGGAGAAAAATGAAATGTTTATGGACTTTTACACTAGATTAAATGACACTGTAAACTCAATGTGGGGTCTTGGCGATAAAATCCCAGAAAGTAAAGTGTGTGCAAAAATATTACGCTCACTTCCTGAACAGTTCAATTCTAAAGTAACCGCGATCCAGGAACTTCGTGATACAGATAATATGAGGGTAGAAGAACTAGGTGGTTCTCTACAAACCTACGAGTTAAACTTTAAAGCTCCTAAAGGTAAATCTATCGCACTAAAATCTTCTAAATGTAATTCAGAAGAAAATTCTGATTCAGAAGATGATATGGCTCTCTTAGCTAAAAAATTTTACAAGATTTTCAAAAGCAAGAAAATGATTGATTTTCAAAAATCAAATGATAAAAAGAAGTTTAGACCCAAATCTCCAAAAATCTTTGAAAGATAGTCAATGTTACAACTGTCAAGAATATGGGCACTTAGCAAATAGATGTTCTAAAAGGGACAAACCCAAGAAGAAGGGTATGTTGGCTACATGGGATGAATCATCTGATTCTGAAGGTTCTTCTGAATCAGAAGATTCTGAAACTAAGTCGGGTAATGAGGTTAAAGCTCTTATGACTCTAGCTAAATTCACATTTTCAGATAATGACTCAACAAGTGAAGAAAATCTGAGTAGTGAGAGTGAAAATGAAGATGATCTTCAAGATGCTTACAATGCCCTATATAAGGAAAGTTGTAAAATTGCTGTCAAACTTAAACTTCAAAAAGAAAAGTTTTCTAAACTCAAAAATTGTTTTGAATCACTTGTCTTAGAAAAATCACAAATTTCAGATTGTTTTGAAAAATCAAAATGTGATTTGGAATTCAAAAACTCCCTAATTATTGATTTAAAATCTGAAATTGAGAAACTTAAAACTGAAGTATCTTCTCTTCTGAGTCTAAAGGACACATGGAAATATGCCCAAGGTGATCCAAAGTTAGAGAAACTTTTATCCGGATCAAGAAAAAGTGGTGATCTATCCGAGTTGGGCTATGATAAAAATCTACCTCCTAAACAAAAGTATACTCCTCCTATGTTTGTTAAAGGAGAGTCCTCAAACTCAAAAGGGAAAAGTACTTATCAAGATTTTTCTAGAAATTCAAAAACTTTTCAAAAACCTAGAAGCAGCCATGTCAACTTTATTCAGAAACGAAATCCACTAGCTGAAAAGATAGTTGATTTACTCAAGGAGCTCTTAAAATCTAACTCTATAGGTCATTCCTACAAATATACACAAAAGAAGACCAACTATGTTCCTAAACCCAAAGCAGTTATGAAATGGGTTCCTAAAGACACCTGCTTGGTTGCTCACACTGCTTTCAAAGCAACAAGTCATTCAAAGTGGTACCTAGGCAGTGGATGCTTCCAAGCATATGACAAGTGACAAAGCTTTATTCACGGATCTGAAAGATATGACTGATGGTTCAGTCACATTTGGTGATGGTAGCAACTGCAAGATTATAGGCCAAGGTACGGTTCAACTTTTTAATCTTCCTGTGTTTAAAAATGTTTTATACGTTGAAGGATTAAAACATAACTTGCTTAGTATATCTCAAATATGTGATAATAACCATAATATTTAGTTTTCTAATCAAAGCTGTGAGATACTAAATAATAAGGGTTCTGTAATATTAACTGGACGTAAAACGTCTAAAAATTACTATATTATCAGTGAATCCAGCTCATCTAATCAAACATGTTACATGGTTCATATAGACGAGACTGATTTATGGCACAAACGTCTTGGACATGTACATTATCAAAATTTATATAGATTGAGCAAATGAGAACTTGTAAGAGGTTTACCCAAACTTTAGAAATTAGATAAAATATGTGGTGAGTGCCAAATAGGCAAACAAACAAAGAACTCATACAAAAAGGTGAATTCAAATACCACATCAAGACCAATCGAACTTCTCCACATAGATCTGATAGGACCTACCAGAACAGAAAGTCGTGGTAGGAAAAAGTATATCTTAGTAATAGTTGATGACTTTACCAAATACACTTGGGTAGTCTTCTTGAGGGATAAATCTGAAACCCTTGAAGAAGTAAGAAAAGTTCTCAAAAGGATTCAAACTGAAAAATCTTCTCAGATCAATAAAATTCGTAGTGATCATGGATCTGAATTTGAGAATAGCAATTTTGAGAAGTTCTGTACGGACCAAGGAATATTACATGAATTCTCTGCTCCCAAAACTCTACAACAAAATGGAATTGTTGAAAGAAAGAATAGGGTGCTTCAAGAAATGGCTAATGTCATGTTGAATAGCATGAAGCTCTCTAAAAATCTTTGGGCTGAAGCAGTCAACACAGCTTGCTATATTATTAACCGAGTCTACACTAGCAAAGATAATAATAAAACAGCTTACGAATTGTGGTTCAATAAAAAGCCTACTGTTAAATACTTTCGAGTTTTTGGTAGCAAGTGCTATATTTTACGTGATTGTGAAAATTTGAGAAAATTCGATACGAAGAGTGATGAAGGGATTTTCCTAGGATATTCCTTAAACAGTCGAGCCTATAGGGTTCTGAACAAAAGGACTGGTGTGATTCAAGAATCCATTAATGTTGTCATTGATGATCACTTAAACACGCCAATTCCTAATTTAGATAATGATGGAGTACTAATCATTGATAAACCCGATACTTCATCGAATCAGACTGATTCTGAGTTGAGGACTGTTAAAGATCATCCAACCACACAAATTCTTGGAAACCCTCTCACCGGTGTTCGCACCCGTAGACAACTTGAGGATATATGTAATTATGTATGTTTTACATCCCAAATAGAACCATCTAACGTAAAAGAAGCTCTTGCTGATGAGAACTGGATTGTTGCGATGTAAGATGAACTCAACCAATTCGTAAGAAATGATGTTTGGTATCTCGTACCAAGACCTAAAGATAAACACATCATTGGAACAAAATGGATTTTAAAAAATAAGTCTGACGAGTGTGGAAATATAATTAGAAACAAGGCTAGACCAGTGGTACAAGGTTATACTCAAATTGAAGGGATTGATTTTGATGAAACTTTTACACCAGTAGCACGTCTTGAATCTATTAGACTATTTATATCCATTGCATGTTTTAAAAAGATAAAGATCTATCAGATGGATGTGAAAAGTGCTTTTCTAAATGGCGATTTACATGAAGAAGTCTATGTTGAACAGCCAATGGGTTTTAAAGATTCCAAAAATACTGATCATGTATATTGGCTTAAAAAGACACTTTATGGATTAAAACAAGCACCTAGGGCATGGTATGAGAAACTAACGAAATTTCTTCTAAGTCATAATTTTCAAATGGGATCTGTCGATAAAACTCTGTTTGTTAAAAAACATAATGATCATATCTTAATGGTACAGATTTATGTTGATGATATCATTTATGGATCAACTTGTACTGGCTTGACTACTGAGTTTGCAGATTTGATGAAATCACAGTTCGAAATGAGCATGGTTGGGGAATTGACTTATTTCCTTGGATTGTAAGTAAAGCAACAATCTGAAGGAATATTCATTTCTCAATCTAAGTATGCCTTGAATCTAATCAAGAGATTTGGATTTGAGAATGACAAGAATTTCGATACTCCTATGAGTACCATCCTGAAACTATCAAAAGACTCTAATGGTAAAAATGTTGACTCAAAACTTTATCGGAGTATGATTGGTAGTTTGTTATATTTAACTGCTAGTAGATCTGATATTTCTCTAAGTGTTGGTATTTGCGCAAGATATCAATCTGATCCAAAAGAATCTCACTTGATTGCTGTCAAGCGAATTATTAGATATGTCGCAAGTACTGTAAATCTCGGTCTCTGGTATCCTCATGAAACCAATGTTCAATTAGTTGGGTACTCGGATGCTGACTGGGCTGGTAATCTAGATGATAAAAAATCAACCAGTGGTGGTTGTTTTTACATTGGAAATTGTCTAGTTTCCTTGTTTAGTAAGAAACAAAATTCTATATCACTTTCAACAGCTGAAGTATATCATAGCTGGTAATGCATGTACATAGCTTGTTTGGATGCAACGAATGCTAAGTGATTATGGAATTAAACAGGATTCTATGTTATTACATTGTGATAATTCCAGTGCGATAAATATTTCAAAAAATCCTATTCAGCATTCTCGTACTAAGCACATTGACATTAGATTTCATTATATAAGGGAATTAGTAGAAGAAAAAATTATATCTCTAGAATATATTCCTACTGAAGATCAACATGCTGACATTTCACAAAACCTCTCGATAAAAGCAGGTTCAAAAAGATGAAATTTGATCTTGGCATGTGCATTTTAAATTGATTATTTATGCCTACTTGTATTATAGTGTATATATTTGCTAGATTGAATTTCAATTTTTGTAAAATTTATAAGAAATTTGAATTTTTGGGGCTTCTTCGACCAGTCGTGAGTATACACGACCAGTCGTCCTACGACCGGTCGTAGATACCCACGACCAGTCGTAGAACTCGGGTTTCACTTAAATTTGGGGATTTTGCTTTCTTCCTCATTTCATCTTTCTTCTCCTTGGAGCCGAGCTTTGACTTGTCGAACCCATCTATCTTGTTCTTCAAGGTTAGTGTTTCAAATCCCATTTTTCTTGCAGATTTGTGTCTAGATTGTTTCATTTTCAAGCTTGAAGCTTTCTATTTTGGATTTCATTGAGATTTGGGGTTTGGATTTTGAAAAATCTGTTTTGAGAAAACCCACTTGTCAATCCTTTGCAACTTCTTAAATCCTTGAAATCCTTGTTGTAAATGGCTTCTAGAGGTAGAAAAACTACTTCCCGTGGTCCTTCTTCTTCCTCCGGATCGACCGCTATCTCTAAGCGTCATCTTCTTGTTCCTAATGATGATCCATCATATGTTAGGGACATTAGATCTCGTAATGTTATTGTTGAACATCCTGTTGATGTTAATCATATTGCACCTTTTGACATCCTTCCTATGCTTGAAGTTGTAGGTTGGGTTAACTTATTACATTGGGGTGGGCCTGCATACCGGTCCATTGCCCAATCCATGTTTGCATGTATTAGTGCTTTCTCACAGGATGATTTAACTTTTAAAATATCTACTAGAGAAGGGCCTTTTAATGTTGATCGTCATCTAATTTCAGCCCTTATGGACATTCCTGTAAATGATGAGGGTATTCCTATCCATAACTTAACTGATAAACCCTCAATGGCTGAAAAATGCATGCTCACTAGAGTTTTGTGCAACATGGATGTTCAATGGACTCAAAAAGGAAATGCGCTTCCCGCAAGGTATTTATTACCCAAGTACAGAATTCTCCACAGAATCTGTGTCTAATCTGTATCCTCGTTCAGGTAATAAATCTGACTTGACTTCGTTTATGGTTCGTGTTATCCATGCTATTTTCAATGGTACTCAGATTTGTTTACCATCCTTAATCTGTCATTTCATTCTTCAGTTTAAACTCCATCCTGGTCATAGTGACATTCCTTTTGCCTATTTAATGACTGTATTGGCTACACATATGTTAGTCGATATGCCAGTTGATGAGGCACCTATCCATCATCTGATCTTCAACAATAGTAATATCAATAAGATGAAGTTGGATCTGCTTCCTGAACAAGGTGTTGGTGGTGGTGGTGGTCATGAAGAAGCTGGTGTTGACATTAATATGGATGACATTTTTGAGGAACTGGATTCTAACTCAGCAAATGATCCAGATTTTGAACCATCTGATGTTGATGCTCGTCTGAGAGCATTAGAGGAGAAAGTTGAGAATATAAATGTAAAGATGGAAAACATGTCTGTTGCTCATGATTTGCAATTCAAGTACATGCGCAAATATCTTAAGCGCTTGAACAAAGGCATGCACCAACTTGATCCCTCTATTCCTGCTCCATCATCAAGTTCTGGTTCTGAATAGTTTTTATAAGACTTCTGGTCTGTAATAACTTTATAACTTAGCACTTGGTTGACTGATTTTGAGTTGGATTCTATCTATGTTTTATGCTAGATATTTATTCTATGTGATGCTATGTTGAGTATCTCTTTCACTCTTTTGCTATACTCTCTTACCTCCTCATGTTTACTCTCATGAATTCCTTTATTTAGTTCTCCTTTGTCATATTGTGACAAAAAGGGGGAGAATGGTTTGTTCTTAATGTGATTGTGAGAGGAGTAGCATTGGTTATGTTACTCAGGGGGAGTCAGGGAGAGTATGTTTAATCTTGTTGAATGTTGAAACTGGTTGAATGTTGAATATTGAATGTTGAATATTGATTTGCAGGTATTAACCAGTTGTTTTACTTTTGTTTATCTTGGTTATGTGTTTTGTCACTAATTTGACAAAGGGGGAGATTGTAAGTGCTATAGTTTATATCCCTGTCTGTTGTCAAATTTGTGGTGCTGAAATCACTGTTATATATAACTTGCATAAGTGAAGCTCTCTCAAGGATCAACATTCATAAACAAGCAAAGAACACAAGACAAGACTCAAGCTGCAAGACTTCTACTTCTAACATTGGAGGGACCCATTGAGTCATGGTAGCTTGCCACACACTTTCATCAATAGATTTGAGGAAGATCCTCATTCTAGCTTTCTAATAAGAATAGTTCGAGCCATCAAAGGGCGGTGGCCTGGAAATGGATAGAGTATCGGAATTTGACATTCCAATAGTTCTAGATATAACTCTAGGAAATTAATCCAAAAAAGAGTAACCTCACTCTGATACCACTTAAAAAGATAAGCTATAGATGTCCTAAAGTGGGGGTGAATAGGACAATACCGAATAATTCGATATAATGCGGAATAATAACTCAATTAAATAAAATATTGCAAAGTATTGAATCCTTGATACCAAATAGTTCCTAAGACAACCTTACACCTAAAAGATTTAGGTAGGACAACCTTACATCTAAAAGATTTAGGTATGACAACCTTCTTTCATGAAATCTTTGAAATTAAAGTATCAAACTAAAATAAGAAATAAGAAGAGCACAATATCAAAAATAATAATATCCAATCACCGCAATGCACAAAAGAGTTATAGTGGTTTGGTGCCTCAATACAACCTACTCTACTCCCAAAATTACTACCCTCGTAATTTTGGCTTTCCACTATTTCAAGGTTTTCTAGGTTCACCTTAACAGCCTTATATAGTTTTTACAATTTTCATGGGCTATCACAATCAAACCCACTTTATGATTTTATGGGGTTACCACAAACAAACCTGCTTTGCGATTTTATAGGATCACCACAAACAAACCTGCTGAGATTTTCGGGCTATCTTAGAAAAACCCAAAACTGAAGTAATTAAAACAAACAGTACTTATCTTCAATTTGGCAAGTCGAAGTCATAACTGTAGCTTGAGTGCAGCGATCTCCTTTTTGGGATATTGATAAAGCCAATGTATGAGTTCAACTGAAAAATATGCAAAGGCTAATAGATTTTCAATGTAATGAATGAAAACCTATACCTGCAGATTCAATTCTCCTTCTTCTCAAAGTAGAGTATAGATTACTTTTATTAAAACAATTAAAACTAACTTTGAAAAGGAGAATAAAATAAGCTAATAATAAAATATGAATTACAACAAAAATAGCTTAAAGAGGCTTGAGAGATCTTTCTTTATAACATAGTAAAAGTGTATGAATTTTTGTGATTTAGAATGTAAGAGAAAGCCTCTATATATGGCCAAGGATTTGTGTAGTTTGGCTGGCCTAACTCCAAATATCCCATTCCAATCAGAATCTAAAAATCGGGGGTTAAAATCTTTCAAACTTCGGCTAACCTAAGCCCAAGTTTAGTTGGCCTAAGCTCAAGTTCAATTGGCCTAAGTAGCCTGGATTCCGAAATCGTTCCTTTGCTGAAAACTTGACCGAACATCCTCAAGCTGGCCAAGACCCATCTTGGGATGGCCGAACCTACCACAAATTTTGATCTTATAAGATCTGATTTTTATCCAAATGTTGCATGGTTGGTCCAAGTAATTAGGCTGGCTTAACCGGACCTTAGGTTGGTCTAACTAGTGTGTATTTAACATAAAATGTGGTTCAAGATATGCATGATTAAAATACACCTAACCTATGGTCCAACTAGGTTTATACCACTTATAGGTTGACTCATACGAAGTGTTCTGAACTTCGAACCATTGCTTTGACCTTGCATTGAGATGTTGAATCTTCTTTCCAGGTACTTGATCGAGTTGATAGCTTGTCTTCAGTCGAGCTTGCGATCATAATCGGACTATGAAATTTGACAAACTAATATGTGCTTTAATTATAAGCACTTACACCCCCAATAGCCATCGTTCTTATCTGGACAACAGATAACTCACTAAACCACTTCTATATCCTACAAAAAGAGTGTATGAATGACATGGAAATTGGCTCATGGTATTGGATGCTTTAGTTACTTGTATTGAATTATCAACTCAAGTTTGTAAATAAAGAGATTCATTATGCTTGGACTATAATTAACATGTATATATATTAATTTTTTTACTAATAATATTTAGACCTAAAAATATATGAAAAGTATAAGTGGTCGTTTGGCACCATGGATTTGGGGGGATTTCAAGTCCCCTGGTTGTTTCCTACCATAAAGTAAATGGGGATTTCAAATCCTCTTAAATAGGGGGTTTCAAATCCACACAGAGAGCTTGGATTACATCTAAAATCATTCCAAGAGTTGCATGTGTAACATGTGTGTCACTAGAGTATTAAACTATTGGGCACATGGCCCACTAATGATATCCCAAAGCAACTAGATTATTAATTGCATCACTATAATTACTTTAATATGATGATCATTGTCATCTAAACATTGTCTATTTAAATCAATGATTAAAAGTCATTGGTTAGTCACTCGGACATGATCTTATGCTTGTGGCCCATCTGAGACTTGGAATTTCATCATTTTCGGGCAAAGTATATATTTCATCGGGCTTATTACAACCATTGTGTCAAACATTACATGCGTTCACTAATTAGAGATATTAAAGTTGATTTAGTAATTAAATTCAAACCCCTATAAATATACCATGCATAGCTACTTTTAGATTAATGTTGATTTCCAATCCAGTGTGTCGAACATAGTAGGAAGATTTCAAATATAGGGGGTTCCAAATACACGCTTCTAAATGGGCACTAAGTTCTTAATGTAATGTGTTTTAGCTCGTCCCATGAAGTTGATTGTAGTAATTCATATGTGGATGTTGTTGGATTCATGCACCAAAATATAGTTGAGATCCATATGTGTTCACAACCCCAAGTGTAGTGTTGCGATGCAGTAATAATCTCGGTGAGACTGAGGTCGAATCCACAGGGACTAATCTTTTGAGTAATTCTGAAAGCAACTAGAAGTAGAACTAGAAGAAGTTGTGAATTTAAATCAGAAATTAAATAGAGTAATTGTGATAGAATTAATTAGAAACTTAAGAAATTAACAGTGGGAACTAGGGTTTTCAAGGATCCACTTATAGCAATCAGGGATATTTATGTTTGATTCAAGGATACAACTGGAATTAGAGTCTTATCTTATCTAATTGGTAAGAAGAGATTTGTCAGATCCCTGAACTTCTTATGAATCTAATCATCAATTGGTGAGAGTTGTGAGGATTTGGAAGTGATTCCATCACTTAACCATGCCCAGGAGATAAGGCAAACAATAGGATTTACCAATTCCACAACCAATAATAAGAGAATTGTGAAGGTTAGGAAGGATTCCATCATCCTACCATGCCCAAGGGACAATGGTGAACAACAGAACTTGATAATTTTACAATCTCAATTCAGGAAAAGAAAATATTCAAAGCAATTGCAGATCTATTGTAATTTGTCACAACAACCATCAACAAGTAAAAATATTCCTTATAATCAAACTAAATCCAAGAGAGTTCAACAAAACATGAATCAAAGCAAATCTAACATCCCAATCACACTACAAGCTTCACCTCTTGGCCCTACCTAAGAGGTTTAGCCAACCATAGACATGATTAGATCTAAAACTCTAGAAGAAAACATGAAAAACTAAGGAAGAAAGAAGAAAAATGCTTGGTGATGGCTCTCCGCCCTTGTGCTTCTCTCCTTAAAATCCTAGATTGATTTGATAGATGCCCAGGGATGCCCTGGGGACTCCTATTTATAGTTGTGCAACACCTCCTTTTGCACATCTTTGCAAAAATCTAAAAACTGCCTTAAATTTATGCACTCCACGTAACTCTGTGTAACTTTGCACGATTCGTTCGATGACATCGAACAAGCTTCGATGTCATCGAATATGTCATTTATACATGCTTTTTTCACGCTTTTGTAGCTTCATCTGGACTCTTTAACCGTCCATGTCACTGAACCTACCTTTGATGTTATCGAAGAGGCCTTCGATGTCATCGAGCATTATTCGAGGAACGATAATGTGTCTAAAATAATCTAGTGAGTTATTCCAATTTGTTCAATAAATTTGATGTCAACAAAGAGACCTTCGATGTCATCAAGCAGATCTTCAATGTCATCGAGGAGTGCTTCGAGTAGTCGAAAATGGTACCCAATATGTCCAACGAATTTTGTCGAAATTCCATAGAAAATTCGATGTCATTAAGCAGGTCTTTGATGTCATTGAGAAAAGCTTTGAGTCCTCAAACAAGTTCTCAAGTGATCGAAAAATGTTTTCAATTTTTCCAACAACCAACTTGATTTTCCTTAATAAATTTGATGTCATCGACCTATGTCCGAGGTCATCGAATGTGTCCTTGATGTCATCGAACGGTGTTCGATGACACAGTCAATGTGTATTCCGCACTTATTCTTTCGGCTTCATTCTTTCTCCACTTGGTTTTCCTGAATTTTGGGACGTTGAAATCTTCAATCTTTGTCTCGTAAGATCCATTCTTTGCCTTGGTGATCTTTAAGCGTCAAATCCATACTTTTAACACATTTTCTAATCCAAGCTCTTAAATTCACATCGCAACACAAACATGAGTAAAATAGGATATCAAGCTGTATCATGTTCGTAAAACCAAGATATAAATGGGGACTAATATGCAATATTTGATCCTCAACATAATTCCCAACCAGCATTTTGCTAGTCTCGAGCAAAGTATGGGTAAAATAAATCTCAATGCTTAATGTCAGAAATCTTTTTCAGAAAACAATCTTTTGTGCACTCAAGGATGAATGGGTGAAAACAAGATATGAAAGTGATATTTTAAAAACCAAGAACCAAATCACATAAGCAATCAATCAAATAAGTTCTTTGTCCATTACATTGAATCATAATTTGTATTTCAAGTTTTTCAATGTGCTCAGTGAAAGTCAACTTACTTCCCGTATGAATACTATCAATTCATCATGTTAACCATGCTCATCACTTTAAGATCAGTTTAAAACTCAAGTATTGATTCCGAACTTATCCCATTTTTCTTCTTTTTTCTAGTTTTTGATTTTATATCGACGGTCAATTTTTATGCATTATTTTTATTTTTGCATTCTTTTCCAGTCTTTTTCATTCTTTTTCATGACCTCCTTGTCGATCTCCTGTTTCTAAACTAGTTCTTTTTTTTCTTTTAAGGTGAATAACATTCTCCAGACTCGCTTCTCACCATCTTCTTATACTAACAATTAGAACTTCTAGTATATCTTACAGAAGGCAGATTGAGCGTGTTTTGTGATTTAGATAAACATGATAATCAAACTACCTCTTAATCAATTGAGCGCAAACACTTAGGTGATAGATTACTTAGATGATCAGCTCTATCAATCCAAAATTCAATCTCTATCTTAACATACTCAAAGCATTATTAAATGCACAATTCATCGCTTTCTAAACAGATTTCAACTTGAAACATTGAAATTTTTTAAAATTTTGCTCAAAACTGAGAAAACACTAATTAGTTTACCTAATCCCCAATCCCCATCCTAAAGTCTACATTCTCCTCAATGTAAAGCATGTAATGCAAAATAGTCAATGAAAAGAAAATGGAAGTGATGGAAGGGTAATACCTGGAGAAGGAATTTTGAGGCTTTTCCAATGGTCTCAGTGTGAAGATGGGTTAGCAAAAAAAAAAAAAAAAACTCAACATAGTATAAGCAAACTATCCTAAACAGTGGAAGTAAACTACCCTAGTCCTATGAAAACAATAAACCAATCCAAAACTAAAAAAGTAAGGGAAAAGCTACTCAGTCATGCCACAAGGTTCCTCCTCCGTCTAATATCTTGATAAATTTCTTAGTAGGTTTCTCAAAAAGATCATCCAAAAGCCCCTTTTACAATAGGCTCGGATGCCCTGGAGCATGAATTTTCAGAGAAATTTATGGACATTAGCATAAGGTTTCCTTTTAATCTTCCGAGGTGTCCAAGGTATATATGATTCACCTATAGAAGATAATTTCTCAAAATTAGTAAGTTGAGGTGAATGAAAGACCCTAAACAATTGAATAACAAAAGGGTTGTTCTCCATGGTCCCTTTAAAATTCGAGGTTGTAGGCTCCGGTTTAGAATCTATCTCCTCCAGCTGTAATGGTAAGATTTTAGTGTTAGTAGGAGTGACATCAACTTTGTCACGCCCCAAACTCAGAAACCATACTCACAAAATTCCCGATCATGGAACTTGGTGTCGATAGCCTCTATAGTACCCTATTCTAATAATCCACTCCATCTTAAGGTCATCTAGACCTTAAGGATCATGTTGGGATGACATCCCAACCATCTATAGCAATTATAGATCATGCATGTAGTAATTTTATGTTGCATGTACAATCAATGTAGTTGTATGGGTATGATTCACTCTTGGGAGGGCCCATTAGTGGCGAGGCCCTACCCCATAGCTGGATTGTGTTTCTTCTCCATCTTTTCTTTCCTGTCTTTATAGTAAATCTGATGTATGTGTGGCCCACTTGATGTGCCATGCAACTAGGCCCAAGTGGTTAGACGTCCAGGCCCACCTCGTTGCCACATATTGTTGGCATATTTTGGACAACCTTTGGCCCTGATTTTATGGATGATCTTAGAAGGGGCTTGGGTCTGAGAGTTTTGTGACCCATCTACGTGGACCTCACCCTGAGGAAATGGTGCTTTATTTTCCTTTTAATTATCTTTTGGGGTGGTTTGGACAGCAACATGTTGCTGTTCAAATCTGTCTGGACAGTTTTTGGCCCAACTTGAGGCTAGGATTTGGGGATTTTAGTGGGAAATTTTATACCAAGTAAAACATTATTTTTGAATATGTATATCCTACCTATAATCATGCCAAATTTCATCCCCAATTAACCTCATTTGGGTCCCTAAAAGGGTGGGCCAATATGGGCACTTGCTGAAATTTCTACTGTAATTCCAGCAAGGTTGTAATTTGGAAATGTAAGATTATAAAATAGTTTTTGATCAGGTGGGCCACTTTGATGGACCATAACTTGTACTAAATATATGTGGGGAGGTTTAAATTCAATTTTACCAATTTTTAGACATCCAGGGCCCACCCCATTGGGTGTACAAGATGGGATTAGCAACTTTTCTTTTAGCAGCAGATTTTTTTAGGGATACCTTATTGTCCATAAATTGCAAGTGTTAAATAAAATATTTTTACTATCCTAAAAATTCTAAAATTTTGTAGGGGAGTGTCCCACCCATGTTAGGAGCTGCCTGAAAATTTTTAGAACCAATGGACCCCATTTGGGCATCCAAAAGGGTGGGGGAACATACTAGACTGCCAGAAATTTATATTGTGTAGTCCAGCAACATAGTCCCATAAAAATAAAAATTTAAAAATAATTTCTAAGAAGTTGTACCATATTTATATATCCCACCTTATATTATACTTGATGATGGACCTTAGGTCCAAATTTCAAAAATTTTAGAGGCCCAAAAGCCACCCGTTGGATGGCCCAAATTCAACACAGTTATATTCCAGTAATATTCCACCATGTACAGATTGTATTCTTCAAATTAATTAAAATACTTATGGGTATCCTAAAATCATGAAAATTTATAGGGAGGTGTTACACTCATGGTGGGACTCAATGACCAAATTTGATGGCTAATGGACACCTATGCACACTTTGGAAAGGGCCGGACTAGCCCACCAAGTTGGGACGTCTAGGTCAGTCTGATTATCTGGACAGACTGTTTTGTTTAAATTAATTAAAATAATAAGGAATATCCAAAAATTCAGAAATTTTATGGGAGTGTGACCCACCCATGGATGTTTCACCTTACAAAATTTTAGGCTTCATGGACATTCGAGTTGACCGTGGTGCAGCCTGTAAATTTGGCCAGTTTTGGGCCAAATACCCAGGTACATAGGACTACCCACCATGGGATGCCCCTACCTTGGGCTGTTGATGGGCCTGTATTCCAGTAGCATGGCCCACCTTTAGTATGTGTTATTGTAAGTGCTATAGTTTTTATCCCTGTCCGTTGTCAAATTTGTGATGACAAAATCACTGTTGTGTTATATATAACTTGCTTAAGTGAAGCTCTCTCAAAGATCAACATTCATGAACAAGCTAAGCTCACATCAAGCAAAGCTCACAAGTACAAGGATCAATCTTGAATGAAAGAACTGCTCACAAGACAAGACTCAAGATCTTGAATGAAAGAACTGCTCACAAGACAAGACTCAAGCTGCAAAACTTCAAGAAGAGTTCAAGACAGTTTGTACACTTTCAAGATTGAGCTACATCAAGGTTTGATCTACAATAAGATTACAAGGCTCATACTTCAAGGTCACTTGTTCCTAATGTTTCAATGTCCATACTTCATGATTGAGGTTTGATTGACCATAGGTTGACCTTAGAAGTAGGTCATTTCGGATACATAAACCGAATGTTTATTTTACATGTGATTGGTCTGTTCTTCGACTAGTCCTAGGTCTTCTTCGACTAGTCCTAGACTTGCTTCGACCAGTCTAAGATATTCCTCGACCAGTCGTGAGTTTGTTACAAATTCCGGATAAAATCTGTTAGCCTTCGACTAGTCCAGGAATCTGTTCGACCAGTCGTAGGAACAGTGTCGACTGATCTTCGACCAGTCGTAAAACCTTCGACTCGAAGTCCAGCGATGGTTTACAGGACCTACGACCAGTCGAAGGAAACCTACGACCAGTCGTAGGTGACCTACGACCAGTCGTAGAACGGTCAAAGTATATCCCGCCGGTTTTTTCAAATATCTGTTATGGCTTCGACTAGTCGAAGAGCACTCTAGACCAGTCGAAGACCCGATCTTCTCACTTATAAATAGTGCACGAATCTCAGAAGAAATCATCGAATTAATTATAGTATTCAAGCCAATCTTCGTCGAACTTCTGAGAGATAATTCTGTGCTCCATCTAAGCTAAGTGTGCTTATTTAATATTCTTCTTTCCTTAGCTTTATTTTAATTGATTTTGTTTCTGCTATTCCAATCTGATTTGAAAAGAGGAATTGTTATTCCCTTTCTTTGGAATCAAAATCAATTAAGGCAAGCCCTATTTGGTTTAATTTAAAATCTATTAGAACTAAAACCATTGTAATCGAGTACTGGACATTGAACTTGGACATTCAATCATCTACTTTGATTTGGTTCTACCGGGCTGCTACAACGAAGAAGATATTCAGGTATTTTACATATTGTAAATCCCTTTCTATTTTGGTTTCTTTCAAGATTTGCCAGAAAAATCTTGTTATATTGGTTATCTGAGGAGAGCCAGGAAAACTCAGAAGTGGGGGTCTTTTTAATTGTGTAAGCCCACATACAAAGACACAATTGTAAGGGTTTTGGGTGAACCTGGGAAAACCTATTTTTAGTGAACGCTAATATCCCCTGTGTGAGAATATTAGGACTGGAGTAGCTTTCTGTGTGGCCGTTGTTTAACAGTTAGTGGACACACAGGCGAACCACTATAAACCCTTGTGTTGTGGTTGATTATTTTATACTTCTTATTTTTAATTATTCTTTTATGGGTTGTATGTATGGTGATGAATGTTGTAATCATTTAATTCAAGCTTTGTGAGAATGTTGTAATAGTTTAGAATTTATTTTCAGCTATTCCTTTATCAGCTTGAATTTCAATTTCATTTGAAAGTTGTTCCAGCAAGGTTGCCCTGCCATTTTTATGGTGTATGGCTGTCCCTAGAACAATACATTTTTTATTACAAGTTATTTCAATTCAGTTTATATTTATTCCTCTTCGATTTGAGACTTGATACAAAGATCTTTCTAGAAATAAGGTTGTCCTACCATAAACTCTGTTTTTGGTGTAAGGTTGTCCTTAGAACAACGTTTGTATCAACCTCTCAAGATCTGAATTTTGAGGTCATTTTAATTTACTGCATTGTTATTCACTTTGGCTATCATATTCTTTATTATTCCACTTTTATAAGTTTTTATTTGGCATTGTCCTATTCACCCCCCCTCTAGGACATATATCTTGGCCTTTTCAAGTGGTATCAGAGACTAATAGCTCTTTTTTTTTTCTTGGATTTAATTCCTGAGCTAACGATTTAAACTATTTAAGATGTCAAATTTTGATAGCCTTTCAGTCACTAGGCCTCCACCCTTTGATGGCTCCAATTATGCCTATTGGAAAGCCAGAATGAGGATCTTCCTCAAATCAATGGATGAAAATGTGTGGCAAGCCACAGTGACTGAATGGAATCCTCCTATCATGGAAGTTACTGGGGTTGACGGTTCAAAATCAATGAAAGTCACACCATATTACCAATGGACCACTCTTCAGAAAAGTGAGAGTAGTGCAAATGCTAAAGCACTAAATGTAATTACTTGCGCACTATCACCGGATGAGTTCAAAAGAATCATTTCCTGTGATACTGCAAAGCAAGCTTGGGATATATTAGAAATGACACACGAGGGTACTACAATTGTCAAAAAATCTAAAGTCCAACTCCTCACAACCAGATTTGAAGAAATTCATATGGAGGAAAATGAAATGTTTATGGACTTTTACACTAGATTGAATGACATTGTAAACTCAATGTAGGGTCTTAGCGACAAAATCCCAGAAAGTAAAGTGTGTGCAAAAATATTACGCTCACTTCCTGAACGGTTTAATTCTAAAGTAACTGCGATCCAGGAACTTCGTGATATGGATAATATGAGGGTAGAAGAACTAGTTGGTTCACTACAAACCTATGAGTTAAACTTTAAAGCTCCTAAAGGAAAATCTATCGCACTAAAATCTTCTAAATGTAATTCAGAAGAAAATTCTGATTCAGAAGATGATATGACTCTTTTAGCTAAAAAATTTTACAAGATTTTCAAAAGCAAGAAAAGGGTTGATTTCCACAAATCAAATGACAAAAAGAAGTTTAGACCTAAATCTCGAAAATCTTTGAAAGATAGTCAATGTTACAACTGTCTAGAATATGGGCACTTAGCAAATAGATGTCCTAAAAGGGACAAACCCAAGAAGAAGGGTATGTTGGCTACATGGGATGAATCATCTGATTCTGAAGTTTCTTCAGAATCAGAAGATTCTGAAACTGAGTCGGGCAATGAGGTTAAAGCTCTTATGACTCTAGCCAAATTCACATTTTCAGATAATGACTCTACAAGTGAAGAAAATATGAATAGTGAATGTGAAAATGAAGATGATCTTCAAGACGCTTACAATGCCCTATATAAGGAAAGTTGTAAAATTGCTGTTAAACTTAAAATTCCAAAAGAAAAGTTTTCTAAACTCAAAAATTGTTTTGAATCACTTGTCTTAGAAAAATCACAAATTTCAGATTGTTTTGAAAAAATCAAAATGCGATTTGAAATTCAAAAACTCACTAATTGTTGATTTAAAATCTGAAATTGAGAATCTTAAAACTGAAGTATCTTCTCTTCTGAGTCTAAAGGACACATGGAAATATGCCTAAGGTGATCCAAAGTTAGAGAAACTTTTATCCGGATCTAGAAAATGTGGCGATCGATCCGGGTTGGGCTATGATAAAAATTTACCTCCTAAACAAAAGTATACTCCTCCTATGTTTGTTAATGGAGAGTCCTCAAACTCAAAAGGGAAAAGTACTTATCAAGATTTTTTTAGAAATTCAAAAACTTTTCAAAAACCTAGAAGCAGCCATGTCAACTTTAATCAGAAACGAAATTCTCTAGCTGAAAAGATAGTTGATTTACACAAGGAGCTCTTCAAATCTAACTCTATAGGCCATTCCTACAAATGTACACAAAAGAAGACCAACTATGTTCCTAAACCCAAAACAGTTATCAAATGGGTTCCTAAAGTCACCTGCTTGGTTGCTCACACTGCTTTCAAAGCAACAAGTCATTCAAAGTGGTACCTAGACAGTGGATGCTCCAGACATATGACAGGTGACAAAGCTTTATTCACCGATCTGAAAGATATGACTGATGGCTCAGTCACATTTGGTGATGGTAGCAACTGCAAGATTATAGGCGAAGGTACGGTTCAACTTTTTAATCTTCCTGTGTTTAAAAATGTTTTATACGTTGAAGGCCTAAAGCACAACTTGCTTAGTATATCACAAATATGTGATAATAACCATAATGTTCGGTTTTCTAATCAAAGCTGTGAAATACTAAACAATAAGGGTTCTGTAATATTAACTGGACGTAGAACCTCTGAAAATTGCTATATCATTAGTGAATCCAGCTCATCTAATCAAACATGTTACATGGTCCATACAGACGAGACTGATTTATGGCACAAACGTTTTGGACATGTACATTATCGAAATTTATATCGATTGAGCAAACGAGAACTTGTAAGAGGTTTACCCAAACTTCAGAAATTAGATAAAATATGTGGTGAGTGCCAGATAGGCAAACAAACAAAGAACTCACACAAAAAGGTGAATTCAAATACCACATCTAGACCACTCGAACTTCTCCACATGGATCTGATAGGACCTACCAGAACGGAAAGTCGTGGTGGTAAAAAGTATATCCTGGTAATAGTTGATGACTTTATCAGATATACGTGGGTAGTGTTCTTAAGGGATAAATCTGAAACCCTTGAAGAAGTAAGAAAAGTTCTCAAAAGGATTCAAACTGAAAAATCCTCTCAAATTAGTAAAATTCGTAGTGATCATGGATCTGAATTTGAGAATAGCAATTTTGAAAAGTTCTGTACCGACCAAGGTATATTACATGAATTCTCTGCTCCCAAAACTCCACAACAAAATGGAATTGTTGAAAGAAAGAATAGGGTGCTTCAAGAAATGGCTAATGTCATGTTGAATAGCATGAAGCTCTCTAAAAATCTTTGGGTTGAAGCAGTCAACACAGCTTGCTATATTATTAACCGAGTCTACACTAGAAAAGATAATAATAAAACGGCTTACGAATTGTGGTTCAATAAAAAGCCTACTGTTAAATACTTTCGAGTTTTTGGCAACAAATGCTATATTTTACGTAATCGTGAAAATTTGGGAAAGTTCGATACGAAGAGTGATGAAGGTATTTTTCTAGGATATTCTTTAAACAGTCGAGCTTATAGGGTCCTGAACAAAAGGACTGGTGTGATTCAAGAATCCATTAATGTTGTCATTGATGATCACTTAAACACACCAATTTCTAATTCAGATAATGATGAAGTACTAATCATTGATAAACACAATACTTCATCGAATCAGATTGATTCTGAGTTAAGGACTGTTAAAGATCATCCAACCACTCAAATTCTTGAAAACCCTCTCACCGGTGTTCGCACCCGTAGACAACTTGAAGATATATGTAATTATGTATGTTTTACATCCCAAATTGAACCATCTAATGTAAAAGAAGCTCTTGCTGATGAGAACTGGATTGTTGCGATGCAAGATGAACTCAACCAATTCATAAGAAATGATGTTTGGTATCTCGTACCAAGACCTAAAGATAAACACATCATTGGAACAAAATGGATATTCAAAAATAAGTCTGACGAATGTGGAAATATAATTAGAAAAAAGGCTAGACTAGTGGTACACGGTTATACTCAACTTGAAGGAATTGATTTCGATGAAACCTTTGCACCAGTAGCACGTCTTGAATCTATCTGACTATTTATATCCATTGCATGTTTTAGAAAGATAAAGATCTATCAGATGGATGTGAAAAGTGCTTTTCTAAATGACGATTTACATGAAGAAGTTTATGTTGAACAGCCAATGGGATTTGAAGATTCCAAAAATACTGATCATGTATATCGGCTTAAAAAGGCACTTTATGGTTTAAAACAAGCACCTAGGGCATGGTATGAGAAACTAACAAAATTTCTTTTAAGTCATGATTTTCAAATGGGATCTGTTGATAAAACTCTGTTTGTTAAAAAACATAATGATCATATCTTAATGGTACAGATTTATGTTGATGATATCATTTATGGATCAACTTGTACTGACTTGACTACTGAGTTTGCAGATTTGATGAAATCACAGTTCGAAATGAGCATGGTTGGGGAATTGACTTATTTCCTTGGATTGCAAGTAAAGCAACAATCTGAAGGAATATTCATTTCTCAATCTAAGTATGCTTTGAATCTAATCAAGAGATTTGGATTTGAGAATGGCAAAAATTTTGATACTCCTGTGAGTACTACCCTGAAACTATCAAAGGACTCTAATGATAAAAATGTTGACTCAAAACTTTATCAGAGTATGATTGGTAGTTTGTTATATTTAACTGCTAGTAGACCTGATATTTCTCTAAGTGTTGGTATTAGCGCAAGATATCAATCTGATCCAAAAGAATCTCACTTGATTGCTATCAAGCGAATTATTAGATATGTCGCAAGTACTGTAAATCTTGGTCTCTGGTATCCTCATGAAACCAATGTCTAATTAGCTGGGTACTCGGATGCTGACTGGGTTGGTAATCTAGATGATAGAAAATCAACCAGTGGTGGTTGTTTTTTCATTGAAAATTATCTAGTTTCCTGGTTTAATAAGAAACAAAATTCTATATCACTTTCAATAGCTGAAGCTGAGTATATCGCAGCTGGTAATGCATGTACACAGCTTGTTTGGATGCAACGAATGCTAAGTGATTATGGAATTAAACAGAATTCTATGTTATTACATTGTGATAATTCCAGTGCGATAAATATTTCAAAAAATCCTATTCAGCATTCTCGTACTAAGCATATTGACATTAGATTTCATTATATAAGGGAATTAGTAGAAGAAAAAGTTATATCACTAGAATATATTCCTACTGAAGATCAACGTGCCGATATTTTCACAAAACCTCTTGATAAAAGCAGGTTCAAAAAGATGAAATTTGATCTTTGCATGTGCATTTTAAATTGATAATTTATGCCTTCTTGTATAATATTGTATATATTTGCTAGATTGAATTTCAATTTTTGTTTAAATTGGAAGAAATTTTGATTTTTGGGGTTTGTACGACCAGTCGTGAGTATACACGACCAGTCGTACTACGACCGGTCATAGATACCCACGACCAGTCGTGGAACACGAGTTTTACTTAAATTGGGGATTTTTTCACCTTCTTCCTCATTTCTTCTTTCTTCTCCTTGGAGCCGAACTTCGACTCGTCGAACCCATCCTTCAAATCCTTCAAGGTTAGTGTTTCAAATCCTCTTTTTCTTGCATATTTGTGTCAAGATTGTTTCCTTTTCTCTCTTGAAGCTTTCTATTTTGAAAATCATTGAGATTTGGGATTTAGATTTTGAAAAATCTGTTTTGAGCAAACCCACTTCTCAATCCTTTGTAACTTCCTATTGTCTTGAAATCCTTGTTGCAAATGGCTTTTAGAGGTAGAAAAACTACTTCACGTGGTCCTTCTTCTTCCTCCAGATCGACCGCTATCTCTAAGCGTCATCTTCTTGTTCCTAATGATGATCCATCATATGTTAGGGACATTAAATCTCGTAATGTTATCGTTGAACATCCTGTTGATGTCAATCATATTGCACCTTTTGACATCCTTCCTATACTTGAAGCTGTAGGTTGGGTTAACTTATTGCATTGGGGTGGGCCTGCATACCGGTCCATTGCCCAATCCATGTTTACATGTATTAGTGCATTTTCACAGGATAATTTAACTTTTCAAATTTCTACTAGAGAAGGGCCATTTGACGTTGATCGTCATTTAATTTCAGCCCTTATGGAAATTCCTGTGAATGATGAGGGTATTCCTATTCATAATTTAACTGATAAACCCTCAATGGCTGAAAAATGCATGCTCACTAGAGACTTGTGCAATATGGATGTTCAATGGACTCAAAAAGGGAATGCGCTCCCCGCAAGGTATTTGTTACCCAAATACAGAATTCTCCACAGAATCTTTGTGTCTAATCTGTATCCTCGTTCGGGTAATAAATCTAACTTGACTTCGTTTATGGTTCGTGTTATCCATGCTACCTCAAATGGTACTCAGATTTGTTTGCCATCCTTAATCTGTCATTTCATTATTCAGTTTCGACTCCATCCTGGTCATAGTGACATTCCATTTGCCTATTTTATGACTGTATTGGCTACTCATATGTTAGTCAATATGCCTGTTGATGAAGCACCTATCCATCATCTGATCTTCAACAATACAAATATTAATAAGATGAAGTTGGATCTGCTTCCTGAACAAGGTGGTGGTGGTGGTGGTGGTGGTGGTCATGAAGAAGCTGATGTTGACATTAATAGGGATGACATTTTTAAGGAACTAGATTCTGACTCAACTAATGATCCAGATTTTATACCATCTGATGTTGATGCACGTCTGAGTGCATTAGAGGGTAAAGTTGAGGATATTAATGTTAAGTTGGAAAACATGTCTGTTACTCATGATTTGCAATTCAAATACATGCGCAAATATCTAAGGCGCTTGAACAAAGGCATGCACTAACTTGATCCTTCTATTCCTGCTCCTTCATCAAGTTCTAGTTCTGACTAGTTTTTATAAGACTTTTGGTCTGTAATAACTTTATTACTTAGCACTTGTTTGCTTGAGTTTGAGTTGGATTTTATGCTGGATATTTGTTCTTGATGTAATATTTATGCTGGATATATGTGATACTATCTTGAGTATCTATATGACTCTTTTGCTATACTCTCTTACTTCCTCATGTTTCCTCTCATGACTTCCTTTATTTAGTTCTCCTTTGTCATATTGTGACAAAAAGGGGGAGAATGGTTTGTTCTTTATGTGATTGTGAGAGGAGTAGCATTGGTTACGTTTCTCAGGGGGAGTTAGGGGGAATATATGTTTGATCTTGTTGAATGAAACTGGTTGAATGTTGAATATTGAATATTGATTTGTAGGTATTAACCAGTTGTTTTACTTTTGTTTGGTTATGTGTTTTGTCACTAATTTGACAAAGGGGGAGATTGTAAGTGCTATAGTTTTTATCCCTGTCTGTTGTCAAATTTGTGATGACAAAATCACTGTTATGTTATATATAACTTGCTTAAGTGAAGCTCTCTCAAAGATCAACATTCATGAACAAGCTAAGCTCACATCAAGCAAAGCTCACAAGTACAAGGATCAATCTTGAATGAAAGAACTGCTCACAAGACAAGACTCAAGATCATAAACAAGCAAAGCTCACAAGACAAGACTCAAGCTGCAAGACTTCAAGAAGAGTTCAAGGCAGTTTGTACACTTTCAAGATTGAGCTACATCAAGGTTTGATCTACATCAAGATTACAAGGCTCATACTTCAAGGTCACTTGTTCCTAATGTTTCAATGTCCATACTTCATGATTGAGGTTTGATTGACCATAGGTTGACCTTAGAAGTAGGTCATTTCGGATACATAAACCGAATGTTTATTTTACATGTGATTGGTCTATTCTTCGAGTAGTCCTAGGTCTTCTTCGACTAGTCCTAGACTTGCTTCGACCAGTCTAAGATATTCCTCGACCAGTCGTGAGTTTGTTACAAATTCTGGATAAAATCTGTTAGCCTTCGACTAGTCCGAGAATGCATTCGACCGATCGTAGGAGCAGTGTCGACTGATCTTCGACCAGTCGTAAAACCTTCGACTCGAAGTCCAGCGATGGTTTACAGGACCTATGACCAGTCGAAGGAAACCTACGACCAGTCGTAGGAGACCTACGACCAGTCTTAGAATGGTCAAAGTATATCCTGCCGGTTTTTTCAAATATCTGTTATGGCTTCGACTAGTCGAAGAGCACTCTAGACCAGTCGAAGACCCGATTTTCTCACTTATAAATAGTACACGAATCTCAGAAGAAATCATCGAATTAATTATAGTATTCAAGCCAATCTTCGTCGAACTTCTGAGAGATAATTCTGTGCTCCATCTAAGCTAAGTGTGCTTATTTAATATTCTTCTTTCCTTAGCTTTATTTTAATTGATTTTGTTTCTGCTATTCCAATCTGATTTGAAAAGAGGAATTATTATTCCCTTTCTTTGGAATCAAAATCAATTAAGGCAAGCCCTATTTGGTTTAATTTAAAATCTATTAGAACTAGAACCATTGTAATCGAGTACTGGACATTGAACTTGGACATTCAATCATCTACTTTGATTTGGTTCTACCGGGCTGCTACAACGAAGAAGATATTCAGGTATTTCACATATTGTAAATCCCTTTCTATTTTGGTTTCTTTCAAGATTTGCCAGAAAAATCTTATTATATTGGTTATCTGACGAGAGCCAGGAAAACTCAGAAGTGGGGATTTTTTTAATTGTGTAAGCCCACATACAAAGACACAATTGTAAGGGTTTTGGGTGAACCTGGGAAAACTTATTTTTAGTGAACGCTAATATCCCCTGTGTGAGAATATTAGGAGTGGAGTAGCTTTCTGTGTGGCAGTTGTTTAACAGTTGGTGGACACACAGGCGAACCATTATAAACCCTTGTGTTGTGGTTGATTACTTTATACTTCTTATTTTTAATTATTCTTTTGTGGGTTGTATGTATGGTGGTGAATGTTGTAATCATTTAATTCAAGCTTTGTGAGAATGTTGTAATAGTTTAGAATTTATTTTCAGTTATTCCTTTATCAGCTTGAATTTCAATTTCATTTGAAAGTTGTTCCAGCAAGGTTGCCCTGCCATTTTTATGGTATGGCTGTCCCTAGAACAATACATTTTTTATTATAAGTTATTTCAATTCAGTTTATATTTATTCCTCTTCGATTTGAGACTTGATACAAAGATCTTTCTAGAAATAAGGTTGTCCTACCATAAACTCTGTTTTTGGTGTAAGGTTGTCCTTAGAACAACATTTGTATCAACCTCTCAAGATCTGAATTTTGAGGTCATTTTAATTTACTGCATTGTTATTCACTTTGGCTATCATATTTTTATTATTCCGCTGTTATAAGTTTTTATTTGGCATTGTCCTATTCACCCCCCCTCTAGGACATATAGCTTGGCCTTTTCAGTTATTCATTCCCCTCTCATCTTGTGGGATCAACAGTTATGTGTGTGGGTTATCAGGAAATAAATACTATAAATTAATTTATTTGCTAGACTCCAACAAACCCAGAAAGCGGGTGGGCTAGAAATTCAGCAATGGGCCCAATGTTGCCACCCCATAAATGTCTGTTTTGGGGAGGATTTAATTCAGTTATCTTACAATTTTAATCTTATTTTTGGGCTTAATTAGTGCATGATTAAAGGCCCATTCCAATTGAATTCTTCTCGGGCTAGTCTTCTAGTTAATGGGCCTTATAGCCTTAGTTGTGCTGGAACTTTTGATAGGCCCATTGGGCCCTTGGGTCCTATATTTACCTCACCATGGTGATGAGTCTTATGGGCCAAATACTGAAGTTGTTGGGCCCTTGCTTGCTAACTATAATAAACACATACTAAGGCCGAGATGTGAGGCCTAACTTACTTGTGTTAAATATAAGAAATTTTCATATGTTGGTATAATGGGCTGCCCATTAGGCCCACCATAATGAGTGAACTCATGACCCTTATAGTTGGGCCTTAACCTTACTTAAGGGCCCACTAGGTTGCCTATGTATTAGGGTTAGTATATGGCCCACTAGGCCATGGATTGATTGTGCCTTGGACCTTTCTTTACATACACAGCAGGCTACGTTTTGGGACCCAGTTGAGGTTGGATGTCCTCCTTAGTGACCGTAAGGTATGCCAATAGAGGCCCTTATAGGTGGTTGAAGGCCCACCTTAGGCTTGGCTAGGACCGTTCCTCCTTGAGATTTTGACTCTCTTAGTTTATGGGCCATCCTAAAGTTTTGGGCTCCCACTAGAGGACTTTTCTTCTCCTTAGAACACCTGTCTATGTTCTTAAACCTTAACCCTCCTTAGGATAGAGGAATACATTCTACATGTAGCACACTTACAACGTTGTGACCCATATACATCATCTGTATGAATTGATTACATTGTATGGTGGTCATTGAGGGATGGAGTTTCTCCCCTTGTGCACATTGAGTGGCGAAAACTTGTGCATGATTTGTGTGTGTAACTCATGCATTGGCATCGTATTTCATGATGATACCGTCCTTGTTTCATCAGGGCCTTGCCTCCATGGGGACATTTGTGGATGGCCACATGTGTGGACACCGAAAATATTACTTGAGCATACCGGGAGCATAGGATGCTCATGGGTGAAATTCTCAAAACTTCCATGGTACCAAGGATCTGCTCTAACACCCTGACCGGGTAAAATATGTGAGCGCACGAGTGC
Organism: Magnolia sinica; assembly: GCF_029962835.1. Classification (NCBI taxonomy): domain Eukaryota; kingdom Viridiplantae; phylum Streptophyta; class Magnoliopsida; order Magnoliales; family Magnoliaceae; genus Magnolia; species Magnolia sinica. Next base: position 66,624,962 of record NC_080573.1, on the reverse strand, counting down.
CTTATACCGTTAGGCCGCGACTCCCACTATCGTGAAGTCGGTTGGATAGGGGTGTGTCCTTACCTGCCTGGTGTGAGGAGGCATTGCTAGGCTGAGTATGACCAGCTTGTGAATGGGTCCACTACTGTCAGGCCTTGTTAGTGATTGGCTATCCACAGGTGGGTAGTGATGTCCCTTACGCTCATTTGACTATACGGGGTCTGTAGAGTGGCATGCATTCAATAGGGTAATGGACCCCGGTGATTTCCTTATGATTGGAAATATACTTGACATATGGTTTAGTTATGAGCACTGGCATTACTTGCATTGTATTAGCATTGGTTGTGCAAGCCCCTTCATGTATTGCCTTGGTATGACTCCCAGTACTCATTGCATGGTATTCATGATAAGCCTTAGTAAGGATAGTGATATTCTCATTGAGCATGTTCTTTCCTCGTATCTCCTACTATTCTTCTGTGTATCATTGTCACACACTTTCACCACCCTCTAAGCTTTTATAAGCTTATGCACGATTGATGCGTGCAGGAGACTCTATGCAGGTGTCATAGCAATAGAGCGTGGAGTAGAGTTGAGCAGTGAGGACTCCAGTGTTGGTGATTTCTCTCTCTTTTCTTATTACTTTATGTATGTTCTTTTGAACCTGATGTAAACTTGTAAAAGTTTAAATTCATAGTGGATTTTACGATGTGTGCCTTTATTATTCTCAGATGTACTTGCTATGATCTTGGGTACACTCATATTGGAAAATGATTATGCTATAATGGAAATCATCCTTATAGGATCCCAGGACCGGAACCTGCCTTAGGAGCCGAGAATGGGTTATTACAGAGGCTGTTGCGGCCAGAACTGGCCATCGGGTTCCTTGTGAGTCCGGTTACCGTGTCTGAGGCCTTATAGGAGTTGGTATCAGAGCGTAGCAAGTAATTCTGGAATGAATCAGGATAACATCGCATGTCTGCGAAGAACAAAGGACAAGTAGTGTTTTAAGATTCTTCCCTTTGCTCCGTATTGAGCCATAATTGTCCTGATTCCTTGCATCGTCCTTATTTTGTAGATGATGGCGTGTGGACGTGGCACCCATGGTCGTGGCACCCGTGGTCATGGCGCCTGTGGTCATGGTGCCAGTGGACGAGGCGCCCGAGGTACCCATCATACTTGAGCACATCCTGCTCCCATTGTTGACGATCTGGTTCCAGAGGTCCCGATCCACCCTGTTCCTCCAGTTGCTCCCATTCCCCTACCTATTCCTCCGCCTCAGCCTGATGTTCTGGTTACAAAGGCTCCAGTTGCTCCGGTTCCCCCACCTATTCCCCCTCTTCAGCCAGCTATTTCATTTACTGAGGCTACTGCTCCACCGGCCGCACCCGTGCCTCTGCCCAAGGCAAGTGCTACCCCTGCCTTTCCGACAATACCTATAGGAGTCGAGCATTTCCAACAATTGATGCACCTTGTTGTCACCACTTTGCAGACCCGTCAGCCTGCTACCGCTGATGTTTATAGGCAGTCTGACTTACCGCGTGCTAGTACAATAGCCTAAGAGTTTCGACAGCATGATCCCCCAAGGTTTAGTGGTGACCCTGACCCTTCTGCCGCTGAGGCTTGGCACACTGAGGTTGCGAGGATTTTTTACACTATTCAGTGTCCTGCAGGTCAGAGAGTATCCCTTGCGACATATCTTCTTCCGGGTGAGGCCCGTCACTAGTGGTCATCCGGATTTAGGATGGTCAGGGATCAGTTCATTTGGACATGGGAGGAGTCCGTGACCCATTTCGACTAGAAGTTCTTCCCTGAGCACCTTCAGATCTAACGAGCTATCGAGTTTGGGACCCTGGTGCAGGGTGATATGACTGTATCTCGGTATGGGGACCGTTTCCTGGCCTTGTATAGATTTACTCCTCATCTCACCAGCGATGAGAAGATGAGGGCTCGTCATTTTATAACTGGGTTACGTCCTGCCCTTCGTAGTCGTGTGGTAGGGCATTGTTGGGAGACATTCGACCAGGTCGTTCATCGAGCACTAGTTTATGAGGAGGACTGGGCTATGACCCAAAGGTTGAGAGAGCAAAGTTCCGATGGAGACTGGAAGAGGAGGACACCAACCAGCAGTTCCAGGTAGCTCCGTTAGTAGAGATGGAGGGGCAAATCAGGATTTCGGTAGCCCGCGGTTCAGATAGTAGCTTCTTCATCATCATCAACACTACCAGTTGTTTCATCTTCCAACCCCTTTTCCAGCATTTACTTTAGTTGTGGACATGCCGGGCATCGGAGGCGTGAGTGCCCTCTCCCCATTCAGCAGCAGAGGCCATCGCAGTTGCCCCCTCTTCGTCCTCCTTAGCAGCAACAGAGGGCATAGCTTCCACCCACCGCTCTTAAGGCATCTTCGTAACAGCAAAGGCAGCCAGGCAGACCTCCTCAGCAGAGATAACAGTAGCCGTAGCACCAGCAGAGGGGATATCCGTATGTCTGATCCCTGAGTCCAGGGTGTATAGCAGCCCAGCAGGCACACACTCAGGACCCTCAGTCTTCCGGGTTGCTTCCCTTACTAGCTCAGGGCAACTTTTATTCTGCGCAGCAGGCGCCAAGCTAGGACCCGCAGTTGTTAAGGGTATTCTTCATGTTTCTACCTGTATTGCTCATGTTTTTTTTTATTTTGGTGCATCTCATTCTTTCATGGCCAAGTAGTTTTTCCGATCGACCGGTATTCCATCGGAGTCCATGTCCGAGGCCTTGGCCGTTTCGACTCCCATGGGAAAATCTACAGTATTGACCCATCATTGCCCTTCTTGCACAATGTTAGTGGATGAGATGTTCCTTCCTACCGATCTGTTCGTGATGCCGATGTCAGGTTTTGATGTTATTTTAGGTATGGACTGGCTTACAGAGTATGGTGCCATCTTAGACTGTGCTGCAAGGACAGTTACGTTTCATATTCCAGGCTTGTCAGTATTCTAGTTTGTCGTCGAGCTCAGAGGGGAGCCGTTATCTAGTTTCTTGGCTTCAGTCGTTGAGCATTCTGTGGCAGAGACTATTGAGCAGCTGCCAGTTGTTTGTGAGTACCTGGATGTGTTTCAGGAGATCTCGGGTTTGCCTCCACGTCGGCAAGTGGAGTTCCATATTGATTTGGTGCCTGGTACTGCACCATCTCGAAGGTCCCCTACCAGATGGCACCGTTGGAGTTCAGGGAACTGCAGGAGCAGTTGGATGAGCTCTAGTAGTTAGGTTTCATTCATCCCAGCAGTTCGCCTTGGGGAACCCCTGTATTATTTGTGAAGAAGAAGGATTGTTCGTTGTGACTTTGTGTAGATTATCATGAGCTCAACAGAGTCACCATTAAGAACCGGTACCTGCTTCCCTATTGATGACTTATTCGATCAGTTGTAGGGTGCACAGTATTTTTTCAAGATAGACTTACATTCCAGTTATCATTAGAATTGGGTTCGAGTGGAGGACATTCCAAAGATGGCTTTTCGAACACGCTATGGTCACTTCGAGTTCCTGGTCATGTCGTTTGGATTGACCAACACACCCGCCGTATTCATGCAGCTGATGAATGAGTTTTTTCGGCTGTTCCTCGATCAGTTCATGGTGGTATTCATTGATGATATTCTTGTATATTCGAGGACCCGTGAGGACCATGCTGAGCACCTGCAGATTGTGCTTGAGACCCTCCGTGCCCACTACCTGTATGCAAAGTTGGAGAAGTGCGAGTTTTGACAGGAGGAGATGACGTTCCTTGGTCACGTAGTGACAAGGGAGGGTGTTGCTGTAGACCCCTCAAAGGTTAATGTAGTGCGTTAGTGGGACCAGCCCACGAACGTGTCCGAGATTCGCAGCTTCCTTAGTCTAGCGGGATATTATCGAGGGTTTATTCCGTATTGCAACACTGCTGACCCGGTTGATGCGGAAGGGCGTCGAGTTCATTTGGAGTGACACTTATGAGAAGGCATTTATGAAGTTGAAGGACCACCTCACATCCGCTCCGGTTCTCACTCTCCTTGACAAGAGTGAGGGTTTTGTTGTTTTCACCAATGCCTCTAAAGTCGGCTTGGGTGCTGTACTGATGCAACACAGGAAGCCAATGGCGTATGCCTCGCACCAGCTCAAGGTCCATGAGCTGAACTACCCCACCCATGATTTGGAGCTCACAGCAGTTGTCTTCACACTAAAGGTGTTGAGGCATTATCTATATGGGGTCAAGTTCGAGCTCTTCTCGGATCATAAGAGCATGAAGTATCTATTTTCGCAGTCCGAGTTGAACTTATGTCAGAGGCCATGGATGGAGTTGCTGAAATACTATGATTTTAACCTTCAGTACCACCCATGCAAGGCGAACATGGTGGCGGACGAACTCAGCCGCCAACCATGAGCCCTGGTGGCACAGATGATGATGCGTGAGTGGCAGATGCTCGATGATGTATCAGAGTTTGACTTTAAGTTCGGTCTACAGTCTTCCATTGTTCAGCTTTCGATCTTGTCGATTCAACCCTCTTTGGTGGCAAGGGTGGTCGAGGCTCAGCAGATGGATGAGACACTTCAGGAGTACCGAGTAGAGGCCGCATCCATGGAGCATTCAGACTGGCAGATTGGTTCCAATGGTGGATTACGCTTCAGAGGCCGGTTGTGTGTCCTAGACGTGCCAAAGTTACGTCATGATATGATGACCGATGCGCACTGATCGAGACTTATTATCTACCCAAGCTCCACGAAGATGTATCGTGATATGAGGAGGCAGTACTTCTGATAGGGGATGAAGCGTCGGATTATGAGTTTTGTGGCTGAGTGTGACACATGCCAGCGTCTCAAGGCCGATCATTAAAGACCCCCTAGTCCCTTGCAGCTGTTGAGCGGTCCAGAGTGGAAGTGGGATCACGTATCGATGGACTTCATCGCAGGTTTGTCGAGGACTCAAAGCGGTCACGATACCATATGGGTTATGGTTGACCGTCTGACGAAGTCGGCTCATTTCATTCCAGTGCGTGCTTCCTGGTCGATGGACCGGCTTGCAAAAGGTGTTCATTGAGGAGATTGTGAGACTGCACGGTGTTCCATCTTTGATCGTTTTAGACTAAGACTCCAGATTTACACTCAGTTTTGAAGGAGTTTCCAGTAGGCGCTGGGGGTCACTTTGCGTCTTAGTACCGCTTATCATCCGCGGATAGATGGGCAAACTGAAAGGGTCAACCAGATCCTTGAGGATATGCATAGGGCTTATGTGATTGACTTTGCGGAAAGTTGGGATGAGCATAAGCACCTCGCCGAGTTCATGTATAACAATAGCTATCAGGCGACTATAGGCATGGCTCCTTTTGAGGCACTTTATGGTAGACCGTGCAGATCTCGTAGATGTTGGGCCGAGGTAGGAGAGCGTTTAGGTCCCGAGCTTGTGTGGCAGACATTAGAGGCTATTGATATTATCAGGCAGAGGATGCGCACAGCTCAGAGCCAGCAAAATAGTTTTGATGATCGTCAACGTCGACCCCTCGACTTCGCAATCGGGGACTTGGTGTATCTCAAGGTCTCACCTTTGAAGGGCGTGGTTCGCTTTGGTGTGAAGGGCAAGCTCGCCCCGAGATTCATTAGACCTTTTGAAATTACCTAGTGCGTAGGCATTATAGCCTATAGGCTGGCCTTACCTCCTGAGTTGTCCACGATCCACGACGTGTTCCATGTTTCTATGTTGCAGAGATGTGGGTTGGACACTATTCCTGTGATTGATTGATAGCCACTTGAGGTCCGTGAGGATGCTTCCTATATTGAGCAGCCGATTCGTATTCTTGATCAGAAGGAGCAGGTGCTCAGGGCCAAGGTCATTTCCTTGGTGAAGGTACAATGGGGTCATTATTCAAAGGCTGATGCGTCTTGGGAACGCGAGGCTGAGATTAGAAAACGTTATCCCCATTTATTTGATAATTAATTGATATATGATTGTTTGTATTGCCTTTCTTATATGATGGTGGTGTTTTATCTATTATTTTGTCCTAGATTGGTTAATTTTGAGGATAAAATTTCTTTGTTGATGGAGAAGGTTATGAGACCCGACCCGAGTTCGCATGTGTGCATGTGTGTGTGTGAGTGTGCATTTCATTTATTTTGGTCTCGCGGTCCTACGGGTCAAATTCCAGTGACCGGTGACCTTCAGGTAGTATTTGCGATCATCCTTGAGTCCGGTACAATAGACCCGACCCAGATTGACCCAAATTTAGTGCCATAGCGACCGCATCGTCGCCGCGGTTCCATCAACACATCTCGTGCGTTCATCCGACTTATAGATCAAAAGTTATGAGCATTTCATCATGTGGCCCACTTTTATACAAAAATATGTGGATCACTTCCACGACACAACTTCCCATGCACACGACCCACACACACTACATAATTGCATGGAATTTTCACCACCCATTCTAGAGACCACCCAAACCTAGCCGAAGTATAGCAACTTTGTTATTGTCACCATAGGCCATCATTTGCTTTCTTACAACATAATCATTACTCCGCTACAAATCCTCTATCTCTCTCTTTCTTCTCAGTTTCTCTTCCATTTACAAAATTCCAACAACCTCCTCCTCTTCTTCCCTCCATTTTCTAGCCCATTTCTTCCTTAATCCCCTCGAACAAACCTTTGAAACCCCATCTCCACCATTGATCGATTTTCCTTGGTGTTGGAGGATCTTAGTGTGGAAGTTTGGTGATCATCTTTGAGGTGGGTGACTATTCTTTTGTTGAATTCCTTTTTTTTCTTTAATCTCATTATTTCTTCATGGATGGATCACATGGGACCCACCAATCCAAGGTGGGGATCCCATTTGATCCCATGCATGTGGCCCTTTGGCCCATCCTACATGCATGTCATGATCCGAGATGGGGCCTGTAAGGCCCGTATCCTAATCCGTACTGTTCTGTAGACTTCCGCGATCCTTCCCGTCAAATTCCGGCAACCTTCGACATTTATCTGGTATTTGCGCGCGACTCTGCGTCACATGTCGTCAACCCGAGTCGGCTCGACCCGAGACTTGTACCCCTGCGATCGCGCCGTCGCCGCGGTTCCGATGCCGCGTTTCACACGTCGAGGTGATACCTTGGCCAGGAGATGTGGGCCCGCGTTCAGTTCAAGGAAAACGCCGCGCATTTGCAAACCCAATAGAACATCACATCAAATCCCATCACTCAAGTACACGTCACCTCACATGTCAAAGTACAACCCCATCCCCAAGCAACCCCTAAGTCAAAGTCTCTCTTACACAAAGTACACCCATCATTCACTTCACCCATCACCCCATCACTCACCTATCCATCTCTCTCTTATTCTCTCTCATTCTCCAAGTAACTCCAACGTCTCAACCCCTCCATGAGAGAAAGCTTGGTGTGGCCCACCTCCTAGCTCCCATCTCCACCATCAAAGCCTCATCTCAACCATTGGATCACGTTCTTTGGAGCTATGGAACGCGTTAATGGAAGAAGGACAAAGAGATCTTGAGGTGGGTGTTCTATAGTAGATCTTGACCCTTGATTTTGGGACAAGTGAGACCTATTTCATGCATGTGTTGTGATCTTCTGAGGGACCCAAAGTGGCGGGGTCCCTCCACCATCCGATCTTTCTTTATCTCTCTCTCTCCCTCTCTTTCTCTATTTTTTTTGGCCACCTAGATGGATGTAGCTGTTGGGCCACATGTATGTGGGCCCCACCTTGATGGACGTATGGGATCCACCGTCCAGCAGTGGATCGTCCAGCAGCTGAGGCTGCTGGACTGTGTGAATTGAAAACATAAATATCAGCTTGAACCCAAATGGGTGGGCCCTTGACGTGGCATCACCCTGATGTATGTGATTCACCACACCGTCCATCTGCTGGATGTGTGGGGTCCACTATGAAGTATGTATATCCACCGTCCCTCAGGGACGGTGGGATCCACCGTGACTGATATGTTTTACCCTCACCGTCAGGGTTCTCTGGATGGTGGCATTCCACCGTGATGTATGTATTCCCGCTGCCCACCCTACACGTGTGCTGCATCCATGCAGCGTGGGACCCACCTCTGACATCCAAACCGTCCATCTAGATGGTGAGTTAGTAGGCCACACCTGATGAAAGTGTTTCATCCAACGGTTCGTGTGGGGTTGCCTTGATTGGTGCGTTGCACCTGTACCATCCATTGGCTGGACGAGAGCCTGCAATGATGTATGTATTGTAATTTCACACGTCCAGCAGCTGCACGTGTAGGGCCTACCTTTGATGTATGTATCAGCGCCATCCACCTGTTTTATCCAGGCTGTCCAGTGGGCCTGGACGATGTGAAAACACAAATATCTGCTTGATCAGAAATGTGGGACCCACCTTAATGCATGTATTTTAAAATCCCCACCGTCCAGAGATGTCTGGACGGTGTAGTGGCTCGTGAAGGTGTAATGGAAACCCCACCGTGATGTGTGCCGATGCGCACCGTCCAATTGTAGAGCCTTACACATGATGTAAGTGTTTTATCTATGATGTCTAACAGCGGAGGCCCTACACACGTGGGAACCACGTGATGCATGTGATGAGGCATGTGGACCCCACCTTGACGTTTGTACAATATCCAGGCCGTCCGTCAGTGCTCCTGACGCTGGGCTTATGCAACATTTTATTATATATTTTTTTTAATATAATATTACGGTGGGCCCTAATGTACGTGGGACCCACCTCATATGAAAGCAGATCGGCTGCTGTAACTCACACCAGCTGTATGGCTGATGTTTTGACATCAGCAGGCCCGTGGGACCCACCCACCGTGAGAGATGATTGGCTGGTCTGCCACCATACCAGCACATAGCAGATGTGTTTACGTTAGCTAGTGGCTCAAATCCCCACCGTCCATCTATTTAAATCCAACTGCCCGTCCATTTGCTCTTCATCCAAACCGTCCATCTGATGGACGGTGGGCTGGTACCCGCAGCAAATAGCTGTTGTACTTGCGTCAGCAAATTCTGTGGGTCCCGCTTGGGATAATTGCTTCGTCCTGGTCGTCTATCTGGATGGGACCCACCATGAAACGTGTGATAGATCCACCCATCCATCAGGTGGACCACATTGCAGAAGTCGGTGGGGATTGATCATCCACCATTGAAACTTCGTGGGAGTACCGAAGTTTTGGATCAATGATATTTGTTTGACCATATGGACAGATTGGATGGAAAATAGACGTTATGGTGGGGGCCCACCTTGCCGTATGTATTTTGTATCCCCACTGTCCATATCTGGATGGTGCTGATGAGGCCCCACCTGGATTTTTGTGTCTTATCTATCCCATCCAACGTGGCCCACCTTGATGTATTTATTCTATATCCACTCTGTTCATCTGTCCACATGGGACGTGGGACCCACGTGATGTATGTATCTACACCGTCCAGTCCTTGGACGGTGGGACTTACCTTGATGCACGTGTGGGAAACGGATTGGCTGGAGTACCCTTACACCAGCTACGTACCTGTTATAATGTAGCCTACTTGATGTGTGTAAGGCCCATGTGTAGGCCCCACCTATTGTGGATTTGAGGCCCATAGGCGGGGCCCATTGTGACGTATTCATGGCCTATGGGCAAGGCCCATTGTGATGTATTCGAGGCCCATGGTTGAGGCCCAATGCGAGGTATGTATGGCCGTTGCGTTGTGTGTGGATCCTTTGTATAGGCCACTCCTTGGGAGCAATGTTGGTTGAATGTCCACCTTGATAGGCAATGACGGTTAGATGTCCTCATTGTGACCTTCCCTTAGGCCTTGTTAGGTCATTCTCGTCGATGTCGATTTACCGATTTTGAGTATTGATCGATTTTGATTGTCGTGGCTGATTGACCGATTAGCGATCGAGGCCGGATATCGTGACCGATTTGCCGATTTTGAGTATTGATCAATTTTGATTGTGCCGATTGACCGATTAGCGATCGAGGCCAGTTATTGTGACCGATTTTTCGATTTTGAGTATTGATCGATTTTGATTGTCGTGGCCGATTGACCGATTAGCGATCGAGGCCGGATATCGTGACCGATTTGCCGATTTTGAGTATTGATCAATTTTGATTGTGCCGATTGACCGATTAGCGATCGAGGCCAGTTATTGTGACCGATTTTTCGATTTTGAGTATTGATCGATTTTGATTGTCGTGGCCGATTGACCGATTAGCGATCGAGGCCGGATATCGTGACCGATTTGCCGATTTTGAGTATTGATCGATTTTGATTGTGCCGATTGACCGATTAGCCATCAAGGCCGATTATCGTGACCGATTTGCCGATTCTGAGTATCGATCGATTTTGATTTTCATGGCCGATTGACCGATTAGCGATCGAGGGTGGATATCGTGACCGATTTGCCGATTTTGAGTATTGATCGATTTTGATTGTCGTGGCCGATTAACCGATTAGCGATCAAGGCCGGATATCGTGACTGATTTGCCGATTGACCGGTTAGCGATCGAGGCCGATTATCGTGACCGATTGCCAATTTTCGATTGACGTGACCGATTTATCGATTCCGATTATCGATCGACTCCAACTTGCCGATTTTGATTGTCGAGGCCGATTCCGAGTGTTGATCTCAATTCTTGAGGCTGATTCCGATTGTCGAGGCCCATTATGATGTATTCAAGGCCCATTGTGATATATTTTTGGCCCATATGGTGAGGCCTAACTTGATGTATATTAGGCCCGTGGGAGCGGCCCATTGCGATGTATATTAGACTCATGAGATGCGACCCACTTGATGTATATGTGGCCCATGAGTGAGGCCCATCACAATGTGTATTCAGCTCTTGAGTGAAGCCCATGGTGTTGTATATTTAGCCCTTGTTTGAGGCCATGAGTCCACTATAGGTGAGGCTCTATGTGGGCCACTCCTTGGGGATAATGCTGGTTGAATGCCCACATTGTCGAGGCCGATTGTCGTTGCCGAGTGTCGGTGCCAGTTATTGATACCGATTATGAGTATGTGACAGCATAGCATCACGATACATGCCCATACGCATCATCTGCATGTTTGTTATGAGATGTGGTTGACCATTGCATATGACATTGGGCATGTTGTTATAAGACTCCCTGATAGGCGGGGATTGTCTCACATGAGTACATGGTATGCGCAGGATTGATGCATGACTGGATTATATGACTCATGATCTTGGATCGTGTGTTGTGATTACTGTACGCCCTAGTGACATCAGGGACGTAGTCTCCACAGGTATTTCGTGGATGGCCAGATGGGACACCGGAAATCTGTTCTACATGGGGTGCTATAGATATCCCTGGGTGAAAGTCCCTAAACCCTCTTGGTTCCAGAGGTTGCTCCAACGTCTAGACCGAGTGGATGTATGAGCGCATGAGGGCCGTATACCATTAGGCCGCGTCTCCCACTGTGTCGTGGTCGGTTGGAAGGGGGTGCGGCCTTACCTGCCCGAGAGGAGGGGGCAATGCTAGGCTGAGTCTGACCAGCTCGAGGAATGGGTCCGCTATCGATGAGCCGGGCCCGATATTGGCAGGCGGATAGTGAGGTCTCTTCCACTCACTTTATTGCGCGCGATGGGGCGGCAATCTGGTTTGGAGTGTAATAGACCCCGGTGATGATCCCAGAGAGTAACCGTACTGATATGTGGACTTATTGAGCAGGAATTGCATATTCATTCATTCATTCCTTCACTATCCACTCGGGTTGGTGGTGCGTAACTATTTGTTATGTGTACCTTCGCATGACCAGGATTTCGGTTGGGCGCGACTAACCGAGATTAGGAGTTTACCACGATGAGTCGACTATCCAAATTTAGGTATGGGACTGGTTTGGATAGAAGTCCTTTGTGGTGGACCCGTAGTCTGCGATATTACGTACTATCATCCCGACTTCACACTCCGGCATGGTCATTACATTCGCACCGTATATTACATTGCATCCGCAGTACTTAGCATTTTGGGTTACTATATTTCTGCATTTATATGGCCTAGACGGACTTAACAGGATTTACATCTTGCTTTGTACCCTCGATATCTGATATTTGTCTCTCTTTGACTCCTCATTATATGGCTGATATGAATTGCGTACTCTGATATCTTATGACTCGTGGGCATACCAGTATAATTCTGCTTACTCTGATTTCGTATGATTTATGATCTTGCTAGTGTTTCTGATAATGTATCATTATGGGTTTATCAGTATTTCCGCTTACTCTAATTACTCTGATATTGCTTACTTGACACTTACCTTGTGCACACACTTTCACCACCCTCTAAGCTTTCTATAAGCTTATGCACGATAGATGCGTGCAGGTGTTATTAGGTTGCAGCAACGTTGAGCTTGGAGCGTGCAGTTGTCTTTTGGAGCTTTGATTTCGATTTATGTATTCCTCTTTCAGCATTGTACTCAAATGATTATATTAGTGGATATGTGATGATGATGTTGCCTTGTGAATTGGGTAATCTTGTGGTTATGCTTATTATGAGTTAAATGTAAAAAAAAAATTAAATTTAAAAAAAAAAAATCCTCCTTGTGGGATCCCAAGATCGGAATCTGGCGTATGGACATTAGGAGCCGAGAATGGGGTACTACGGGGGCTGTCAGCAACGGACTCGGCGATCGTGATTCCTGTGAATCCGATTTTCGGGTTTGGGGCGTGACAGGGTCATTCTCCATGGACCCCATCATGATGTATTTAATGACCCACTCCATCTCAAGGTCATCTAGACCTTAAGGATCATGTTGGGATGGCATCCCAACCATCCATAGCAATTATAGATCATGCATGTAATAATTTTATGTTGTATGTACAATCAATGTACTTGTGTGGGTATGATTCACTCTTGGGAGGGCCCATTAGTGGCGGGGCCGTACTCCATGGCCGGATTATATTTCTTCTTCATCTTTTCTTTCCTGTCTTTATGTAACACTCTGAAATTCGAGGGTCGAACCTAACTCAGCTCCCGAGTTTCAAAACATCACTTATGCAACATATTTAATGATGGATGTATGTTGTCTGTAAGAGCACATTAAACATGGAATAGATTAAGCCAAACTGCAAACATAATTCAGGGATAAGTGAAAGACGCAAGCGGAAGACTTAAAGAAACATATGTGTACATGTGTAAGTCCCTAAAATACGTATACATGCCAGGTCATAATACAAGTGTTACTCTCAAACATACAAGAATCAAAATGAAATTATCTATTCCAAAAGAAAACCCAGAATCCTCGCATATCAGGACATGGCTCACAAGAACCCGTCTGAGAACTGCATAAAAGAAAACGCGGCCTCAACATCCTCGAACTCCTGCTCTGCCTCAGGGGTCACGTCAACATCTGCATCTAAGACAGGGTCTGGTTGGTGTTTAAACACCGCCCCAGAACGTGGGAGTGAGTGATCAGCTCAGTGGAACAATAAAGCAAAGGTTAACATGTTATCAATTCAATCAAGCAGTAATGATAAAGCAGAACAATCAAACATGTCCTAATTACTCTTGTTAGTGCAAGGGTGTATGTATAAATGATGCATGCCCTCGCCTTACTCCCTTAGCGTCTTCATCTTACGTTACGCATGACACCTCCCGTAGTGCCAACGACTTCCACGCACATGCAATACAGTGCATGAACATGATTACCAATTTGTTATTAGTCCTTTTCATACGGCAGGATTGGGAAGCTAAGGTACCTTCTTCATATCAATTTTCACATAGTGATCCATTCTAGGGTCGTCAATCCTAGGCCATCTCATACGATCATAAGGTTTTAGGTCACTGCAAAGAGCTCGTCACCAATCAATGCACGCCTATCATACCTTCATTACTACTTTAAGGCTCGTCGCCCTAATGCAGTATCCACGTATGCTCGAGGTCGCCACAAAGGGCTCGTCACCAATCAATGTAGGCCGACAGTCGGCTCACGAGTCTGGTGTGCTCACTGGTCACTACGGGGAGGCTCATCACCCCAGCGTAGGCCGATAGCTCGACCACGGTGTCCTATACCACCATGTCCGGCTCATGAGTCTTAGCGGATCAAGGTACAACGGTTAATGGAATTTCATCGGTAAGTTTGGTACCCTAGATTCAAACAATAGCGTCCATATATGGTGAACATACATTGGACAATTGGGTTACTTGATGAACTCAACTAGCACGAGCGCACGTTGGGTTGAATGACATAGAGTGCGCAAACACTCCGTGTGGCCAAACCACTGCCGACAACTCTCATATGACTCGGGTTCATCAAATCACGTCTTTCGTGGCGAAAGCAACCTCAGCCACGAATTCAAGGCCGATTACCGATTTCCTGGACTACTTCATAGTCCCAAACACATTCCATTATAACAGATATGCATATATAATTTAGAACAGTAATGGAACAACAATTCAAATCACACAATATGTGAGCATTTGAAGAATATCACTTAACATGGATTTCAACATAAGTAGTGCTTGAACTTAAAGAACAAATAATGTAAATTGAATGTAAGAAATCATACACACCAATAGGAGAGTTGAAAATCTCTTCTCAATGCCCGCAAATAGGATAATGTATTACACATTAGCCCATTCAACATATCTACAAACACTTAGACTACATAGTTCAACATACATGATGTATGTTGGAATACATGCATTTGGACAATTCCTTTTACCAAGGAGTTAACACACATACAACTAGCACAAATACACTACAGTTAATCATGGCAAACACATGTTCATATTTTATACGTATACGATACTTCCTACATATACATAAAATACACAAAGATCAATATAACACATACATATCAGGAACTCAAAATAAACATAGCATTTGGCATGTGAAATTGCATCCATAACAATAATAAACCATTATCTGACATTGAAAGCCTTGAAAACCATAACCTATACGAATATAGTCCACACCTTAAACCAGAAAAAGCACACCGAACTGATTCAGACGATATGTCTTCGTCAACGGCGACTAGATAACCTAAGGCTAGAATAGAAATAAGCTACATCAACACATAGACTATTCTAAGCTCTAAACATATTAGGGTTTAGATTAACTTACCCAAGAAGGAACTTAGAATCGCCGGAATAACGATTCAAAAGTGATGGTTTAAGGATGTAGATTAACAGGAAAGAATCTTAAGATGATTCACCAACTTCTCTCTCACTTTCTCTCTCTTTTCCTCTCTCTTTCTTAGCTAGGGTTAGGAAATTCGTATGGAAAAGAGAGTGAGGGTTTTAAGGTCTTTATATAGGCCTAACATTGATGAAAATAGCCCCAGGGCCAAGGTATACTTAGGTTATAACCAAATCAGGCCTCTCTCGATCCATTAGAGCACTTCCGGTGGTCCTTTCTCCATGTGCGGTCGGACTTAAGCTCATTGACCATGGATCTAGGTCAGGCTGAGTTTTCGTACCGATCGGATTTACAGATCAGCCGTGGCGGACCACTCTCAATTCAACGGTTACCGAAACTTGATCTGGTCCACAAGCATTATGACATGCCTGGGCCATCTTCCCTGATTCGAGGGTGAATTTGAGTCAGAATTCAATGGTCAGATTGCTTAAAATCATCGCGCAAGTGAGGCGACTCAGATTTCATAAAATCATATTTAATTTCTCACCTTCTCCCACTCTTTACTCCGGACTCAATCAAATCGACCCAGGACATCGTCTGGACTTGATTTTTGAGGTGATGGTCAAGTCCAATATGGTGACCATAACTGTCTAAGATCATCGCTATTGGACTTTCAACGCGCGGTCCAGGTCCGATCCAAAGCTTCTTAAAATTCTCGAGAGCAACTGGATTTAGCGTTGAATCCCAGATTTCAGAGTAACATAGCGCTAACGATTCTATAGGTTTTCAGTCCTACAGATCAAATTTAAAGTGATTGATGTTAATTTCACAAGCAATCGAGTTTAACACTAATTAATCCACAAATAACTTCTAAGGAAAATAGAGGTAGTACTCGGGTCTTAGCACGAAATTTTTTGGGTCATTACAATCTACCCCCCTTAAAGAAAAATTCCGTCCTTGAAATTCGTACCTTCTCATATTCGTCAAGGATCTGAGGGTAGCTCTTTCTGACCTCAGCTTCAGTCTCCCAAGTAGCCTCTTCTTCACTATGATGCATCCATAGTACTTTCACAAGAGGGATGACCTTGCTACGCAATACCTGCTCCTTCCTGTTTAGGATACGCGTCGGTCGCAGTACATAAGTGGCATCCTCGCTCAACTGTTCCTGCTCCCAACTGATAATATGCAAAGGATCAGGAATGTACTTCTTCAGCATAGAAACATGAAATACGTTATGCATGCCTGCAAGTGGTGTGGGCAAAGCAAGGCGGTATGCTACCACTCCCACTCGATCCAGAATTTGAAATGGACCAATAAATCTCGGCGTGAGCTTTCCTTTCTTATCGAACCATAGAACTCCCTTTATAAGGGAAACCTTAAGAAATACATGGTCTCCAACCTCAAACTCAAGCGGTCGCCACCTCGTATTAGTGTAACTCTTCTGCCTGTACTGGGCTACCAGAAGTCGATGTCGAATAATGTCAACTTTCTCTGAAGTCGCCTGCACCAACTCCGAGCCAATCAAACTACGCTCGCCAACTTCTGCCCAGCAATGTTGTGCTATGCACGGGCGACCATACAATGCCTCGTAGGGAGCCATGCCGATACTCCCCTGGAAGCTATTGTTATACGCAAACTCCGCATAAGGGAGACAATCATCCCAACTGTCCTTGAAATCCAAAACACAAGCTCGCAACATGTCTTCCAGAATCTGATTCACACGTTTCGTCTGCCTGTCTATCTGCGGATGAAACACGGTGCTAAACTTCAATTTCACACCCATCACTTCCTGGATACGAGTCCAGAAGATAGATGTGAAACGCGTGTCTCTATCAGACACGATCTCCAAGGGAACTCCGTGCAGACGTACAATCTCCTTGAGGTACAATCTAGCCAACTCGTCTGCAGAGTTTGTGACTCTGATCGGTAAGAAATGAGCCGACTTCGTCAATCGGTCGACGATCACCCAAATAGAGTTATGTCCCTTCCTCATTCTCGGCAACCCTGAAATAAAATCCATAAAGATGAAGTCCCACTTCCATTCTGCTATGGGCATGGGCTGAAGCAGCCTAGGAGGTCGGCGATGCTCTGCCTTGACCTGCTGGCACATGAGACAACGAGATACAAACTCAGCAATGTGAACCTTCATGTTGTCTCACCAATAAGATCTTCTCATATCTTGATACATCTTCGCGCTACCTGGATGCATCGCAAGCTTAGAAGTATTGGCTGACTCGAGAACCTCCCGTCTTAAGTCAGGAATGTCTGGGACACATAGCGGCCACGAAATCGTAGGCCCCCATCTGAACTAACACTCCACTTGGAGTTTTCATCTGTACCAACCCGCTCTCTCATCTTCGCCAAAAGCTCATCATCTGCCTGAGCTGCAACGATCCTCTCGTCAATGAGGGGTTGTACACGAATGTGTGCGATAACCTCATACGGCTCTTCCACCGTAAATTTCTGCTCAAAGTTTTGCACAAACTCCAACATGTCCCACCCTGCTATCATTAGCAGAGCCGCAAACTCTATAGCCTTCTTGAGACTCAACGCATCTGCCACAAGGTTCGCCTTGCCCGGATGGTAAGAAACATAGAACTTAAAATCTTTCAATGTTTCCATCCATCGGCGTTACCTCATATTCAAGTCACGCTTTGTGAAAATATACTTAAGGCTCTTATGGTCGCAAAAGAGCTCGAACTCCTCTCCGTAGAGGTAATGTCTCCAGAGCTTTAATGGAAAAATGACAGCTGCCAACTCCAGGTCATGTGTAGGGTAATTTTCTTCGTGTTTTCTCAACTGTCTTGAAGCATAAGCAATCACCCTGTCCTTCTGCATAAGGACACAACCCAAACCAATGCGAGAGGTGTCAGTATATATCTTATACTTAACCCCTTGCTCTGGCAATACTAGCATAAGGGCGGACGTCAACTTGTCCTTCAGCTCTTGAAAAGCTATCTCTGCCCTCTCATTCCAAGCAAACTTCAAATCTTTCCGTGTCAACTGAGACAATGGTCTGGCTATCTTCGAGAAGTCTCGTATGAAGCGTCGATAATAGCCTGCTAAACCCAAAAGGCTCCTCACCTCAGTAACTGAACCAGGCTACTTCCAGTCCTGAACTGCAGCTACCTTAGCAAGATCGACAGCTATCCCTTCCTTGGACACCACATGTCCTAGGAACTTGACTTCCTCTTTCCAGAAATTGCATTTCTTGAACTGTGCAAAAAGCTGATTCTTCCTGAGAGTATCCAAGACCGCTCTTAAGTGCTCCTCGTGCTCTTCCCGACTCGCAGAATATATCAAGATGTCATCGATAAAGACTGACGAATCGGAACAAGAATGGCCGAAACACCCTTTTCATCAGATCCATGAACACGGCCGGTGCATTCGTAAGACCGAACGACATCATAAGGAACTCATAATGGCTGAAACTAGTCCTGAAGGCGGTCTTCTGCACGTCCACATTCTTGACGCGCAACTGATGATACCCTAACCGCAGATCAACCTTCGAAAAGTACCGTGCCCCCTTCAACTAATCAAATAGATTATCGATCCTGGGCAAAGGATACTTGTTCTTCACAGTGACCTGATTCAACCTGCAATAATCAATACATAATAGCAAGGAACCATCCTTCTTCTTAACAAACAGGACAAGTGCTCCCCAAGGAGACACAGTAGGCCGAATAAAACCCAAATTCAACAAGCCATCTATCTGCTTCCTCAATTCCTCCATGTCACTCGGAGGCATACGATAGGTAGGCAAAGAAATGGGTGCCGCACCAGGCATGAGATTGATAGTAAAATTAATCTCGTGCTGAGGGGGTAATCCAGGAATCGACTCGAACACATCTTCAAACTCCCGAATTACAGGCGTGCTTTCAAATGCCGGTCTAGCAATACTCTCCAACAGAGAAGTATAATAACCAAGATGAAAAGGGTAACTGACCTGAACTGGGAAAGTAACTGTCTCGCCCTCAGGTCCATGGATTGTCACCGACCTAGCTTCACAATCAATCTCTGCCCGCATCTTCGTGAGCCAATCCATACCCATAATGACATCGTAATGGTAAAGATGTGCGACAAAAAGGTCAACAAGAATCGATCCACTCCCTAGATCAATCAAATAATCCATACTACGCTTGTTCATAGTAGAGGAGATCCCTGTAGCGGTAGTGAGCGTCACTCCCTTCATAGTAACAGTGCCCAAACTCAGGCGCCTAACCACCACATATGATATAAGAGAGGTAGTGGACCCTGTATCCACCAACATAGAAATGGGAATACCTTGGATGTGAGCAGTAACCTTAAAGGATCTCGGCACCAAGTCAGCCACAGGCGCTTCAGTTGAGAGCGTGTGAACTCGAGCCTGTTGCTGGTGATTCGGTGGAGGAACCATGGGCCGTTGAGGTGGCCTAAAGCTAGGTACAGAAGGTCTGAAGGATGGATGAGCTGGCGCTGAACGAAGAGGTAGAGGTGATATAACCCAAGGCATCAGACGGATGATCCTCTGCGGTGGAGTAAATCCACTATCCCGCATATGTGAAAAGCAAGTACGATCTGAATGCCCTATCTTTCCACAGTACGCACAACTAAAATCAGCTCGCACCTGCTAAGCGATCGGCGCTGAACTCCTCGGAGGAGAATCTGCCCGTGGCCTCTTGTCTAGAAATGGTGCACTCCGTAAGTCAGGTCGTGGTCTGGGAACCATAGGTGCTTGCATACGGGACGACCTGTCCCGGTCCTGCTCAGCTCGTAAGGACATGCTCACTGACTCCGCATAGGAAGATATGCTAGCACATCACATCTTCGATCGAATCTCAGGCCTCAACCCCTCAGAAAAATGCCGCATCCGCATCAGCTGATCACCTAGAATCAAAGGAGCATAGCGACCCAGCTCAGTAAACCAGTTCTCATATTCCGTCATCGACATCCCTCCCTGACGGAGGCGAAGGAACTCACTCTCCTTTTCGTGTCGGTACGTAACCGAAAAATACTTCTCGTGGAAGCTTGCCTCAAACGCTTGCCATGACCACTCATAGCCTTCCGCAACAGTGCGAAGAACACTGTCCCACCATAAACTGGCCTCCTTCTCAAACATAAAGGAGGCAAGCTCGACCTGCTCGACCTCAGAACAATGCAGCGGTCTCAGCATCTTAGAAATGCGATCAATCCAGTACTCGGCCTCCTCGGGTCTATGAGAACCTACAAATGTGGGAGGTCGTAAGCGCTGGAATCACTCAAATGTGCCGCTAGCACTAGCGCTTCCAGATGGGTGTATAGGTGAAGCAGGTGGAGTTGCCCCCATCGACTGAGCAAAAATGTCAGCCATGGAAGAAGAAACTGCTGCTGCTGGTGCTGGTGCTGCATCAACAGCATCATCTGCTCAAACAAATCAGAAGGCGGAGCAGACGAAGATGCATACGGCATTGACACAGATGCACGGTTCGGCTCAGGAACTGAAGGTATGACTGGAGGAGCCATAGGTGGAATCATAGGTGTCGGCCCAGCACCAGTATGAGACGGGCCAGACTGTGGATCCGTCTGGCTATCGCTTAGGGGAGAAACCCCGACAAGCGACTCGACCAAAGAGAGACAGGCCGAAGTCTTCAATCCCTTAGGAGGCATACCCTACATTCAACAGAGGATGCACCCTGTGAGATCCAACATTCACATAATCCACCCACACAGCATTTACATCACAACTCAAAGATGACAACATGCATTCCATTTAACAAAATTATCGCAATATAAGAAGTGCAGCATTACATGAATCGCGACAGAGAAAGCATGTGAACTAAAACATCTAAAACTTCAAACAACAAACAACTTCCAACTACTATGCCAACAACGGCTACACACAAAAAGAAACAACAAACAGAGCAAAGGATGACTACAACTGCAATTACTCGTTAGAATTAGGAGATGGAGGCGGGGCACCCTTATCCTGCAAACAACACATGATAAACTTCAGAGTTTGAGTCACCTTCTTAAACTTATGCTTCACCAGGCCTCGAAGATCCATAATATCCTGGCGTAGAACAGCCTGACCCTCCTTAAGCCGAGTAATACGGGCATCCCTGGGAGCCTGATCTGCGCTCTGCTCTGGTGCCACAGGAGGAGAACTCTCACTCGTATCCTGGGCCTCTACCTCTTCCTTGTCCTGCTCTTCTTCTTCTTCAATCTCAGCTCCACCCTCACCATAATTCTCTTCCTCATCGCTCTCTGTCTCTTCCTCACTTTCTGAGGCTTGTTGTCGATGAGGCCTAATGTCCATCTGATTTAGGGTCGTCTCATTAATGTAACGAACAGGTACTGACTTTTCTGCCCCAAGCCTAAAGGCAAACTCATCTGCAAGCTTACAAATGAGTCAGCCAAATGGGAGTGATTCAGTCCTCCTATTCGAACGAGTGATAAGGATAATCTGACGCAAGATGTATGTTGGCATACATAGCTTCTCTACTTGCCCCACCTGATACAGGAAATCAACCATCAGGCGCGTACACTCGCTGCGGTTGCTCCACCTTGGATAAACATTGAATGTACACATGCAGTGAAGCAAGCGGAAGTCATCCGTCATGTTGGTAGCTAGAAGGCTTCTATTAGGCTGCCATTCGACCAGACGACCACACAGGAGCCACGTGCAGAGATCCCTCTCGCACGCACAGCTCAAATTCTTCTCACTAGCATGCACCTCACCAAGCGACACATTCAAGAGTCAGGATATCAAACTTACGTTGACCGTGGCCTCCCGACGGCTTCCACAAGGGATTTGAACTACAGAGGCTCCAGTGATGGATCACGAATGAGGGCATAAAAAGCTCGAACAGTGCTCGCATTGGCACAATATTTACCCTCAAATAAGGGATACCAACCGGCCACTTCCAGGTGCTCCAACAAGAGAAGCCCGCCATATAGCTGCGGATCTACATGAGCCTCAAAAAGGACCCTACGGCCTTCATAGACTCCATGAGATAGCTCCGCCAATAAGGTCCTTCTAATGGGAGCTTGAGGATCAAGGTCCCGCTTGGTCTGACACTTACGGGTGGCGGTCGTGCTCGCGACGACACCTCTCAGCCTCCATGAACGGGTTGGGCGGTTAGGCCCAGCTTCATCCACGGGCGCTCTCTTCTTCCCCATCAAAGTGAGAAAGGTGGAGATGGAAAATATGGCCGTGATAAACTCAAATAGGGCCATGGAAAATGAGAGAAATGGGAGAAACGGGAAGAATGGTGAGGCTTCCACACACTTGAGATCCCAAAGAAGGATTTAAGAGCTTAAATGAGAGGGAAAAGGAGTGAAAAGAGCAATGAAGATGAGATTTTAAGATGGGTTGAATGGGTGTGCACGAAAATGGAAGAAGAAGGAGATTGGGGAGGGATTTTTGTGGAGTTTTGAGAGGGATTTCAAGAAAAGGAAAGCTTGGAGGGTGAGTTTGTGAAGGAAATAGGGTTTAGAAGGGTTTAAAATTGAGCAACCATGGAGGAGTGGGCCACACAAGACCCCACATGCGTCAGCCTGAGCCGGCCCACTCAGCCTGGCCCGCTGGGCGGCGAGGTCATCGCCGGGTCTTTGGACAATTTGGTGATGACTCGCCATTTGGACGAGGTCCTCTTGGCCCCCTAAGTCTAAAATGATGTGGGTCCCCCCTGGGCCCCCCTGGAATTGCCCCAATCGGGCCCTTAGTCCGATTCGATGCATACCGGGCCACTAGGATTAGAATCTGATACCAACACAAGTTTACAGACATTAAGATAAACCATTTAAACTCATCAATGGATGGTTTAAAAGAGATTTTGGGTCACTGTGTGTGATCAGGAGTGCGCACAAACTCGATCTCGATGATCGTTTTCAGTAAACTTTCGCCGATAGAAGCAACAAAAACACATATACAAATTCTACAATAAACTCGCACCCTCTTACACTAAGGTGGCGATAGCGTGCAGTGTGTGACCATAACCCAGGTCCGGTTTAATCCAATTCATGCTCTGATACCAACTTGTAACGCCCTGAAATTCGGGGGTCGAACCTAACTCATCTCTCGAGTTTCAAAACATCACTTATGCAACATATTTAATGATAGATGTATGTTGTCTGCAAGAGCACATAAAACATGGAATAGATTAAGCCAAACTGCAAACATAATTTAGGGATAAGTGAAAGACGCAAGCGGAAGACTTAAAAGAAAATGCGGCCTCATCATCCTCGAACTCCTACTCTACCTCAGGGGTCGCATCAACATCTGCATCTAAGACAGGGTCTGGTTGGTATTTAAACACCACCCCAAAACGTGGGAGTGAGTGATCAACTCAATGGAACAATAAAGCAAAGGTTAACATGTTATCAATTCAATCAAATAGTAATAATAAAGTAGAACAATCAAACATGTCCTAATTACTCTTGTCAGTGCAAGGGTGTATGTATAAATGATGCATGCCCTCACCTTACTCCCTCAGCGTCTTCATCTTACGTTACGCATGACAACCTCTCGCAGTGCCAACGACTTCCACGCACATGCAATGCGGTGCATGAACATGATTACCAAGTTGTTATTAGTCCTTTTCATACAGCAGGATTGGGAAGCTAAGGTACCTTCCTCGTATCAATTTCCACATAGTGATCCATTCTAGGGTCGTCAGTCCTAGGCTATCTCATACGATCATATGGTTTTAGGTCGCTACAAAGGGCTCGTCACCAATCAATGCACGCCTATCATACCTTCGTTACTACTCTAAGGCTCATCGCCCTAATGCAGTATCCAGGTATGCTCGAGGTCACTACAAAGGGCTCATCACCAATCAATGTAGGCCGACAGCACGAATATAGTGTCCCATACCACCATAATCAGCTCACGAGTTTGGTGTGCTTACTGGTCACTACGGGGAGGCTCGTCACCCTAGCGTAGGCCGACAGCTCGACCACGGTGCCCCATACCACCATGTCCAGCTCATGAGTCTTAGCGGATCAAGGTACAACGGTTAACGGAATTTCATCGGTAAGTTTGGTACCCTAAATTCAAACAATAGCGTCCATACATGGTGAACATACATCGGACAATCGGGTTACTTGACGAACTTGACTAGCATGAGCGCACGTTGGGTTGAACAACATAGAGTGCGTAAACACTCCGTGTGGCCAAACCACTTCGACAACTCTAATACGACTCGGGTTCGTCAAATCACGTCCTTCGTGGCGAAAGCAACCTCAGCCATGAATTCAAGGCCGATTACCGATTTCCTGGACTACTTCATAGTCCCAAACACATTCCATTATAACAGATATGCATATACAATTTAGAACAGTAATGGAACAACAATTCAAATCACACAGTATGTGAGCATTTGAAGAATATCACTTAACATGGATTTCAACATAAGTAGTGCTTGAACTTAAAGAACAAAGAATGTAAATTGAATGTAAGAAATCATACACACTAATAGGAGAGTTGAAAATCTCTTCTCAATGCCCGCAAATAGGATAATGTATTACACATTAGCCCATTCAACATTTCTACAAACACTTAGACTACATAATTCAACATACATGACGTATGTTGGAATACACACATTTGGACAATTCCTTTTGCCAAGGAGTTGACACACATACAACTAGCACAAATACACAACAGTTAATCATGGCAAGCACGTGTTCATATTTTATACATATACGATACTTCCTACATATACATAGAATACACAAATCTCAATATAACACATACATATCAGGAACGCAAAATAAACATAGCATTTGGCATGTGAAATTGCATCCATAATAATAATAAACCATTATATGACATTGAAAGCCTTGAAAACCATAACCTATACCAATCAATGTAGAGTATTCTAAGCTCTAAATAGATTAGGGTTTAGATTAACTTACCCAAGAAGGAACTTAGAATTGCCGGAATAACGATTCAAAAGTGATGGTTTAAGGATGTAGAGTAACAGGAAAGAATCTTAAAATGATTCACCAACTTCTCTCTCACTCTCTCTCTTTTCCTCTCTTTCTTAGCTAGGGTTAGAAAATTCGTATGGAAAAGAGAGTGAGGGTTTTAAGGTCTTTATATAGGCCTAACATTGATGAAAATAGCCCCAGGGCCAAGGTATACTTAGGTTATAACCAAATCAGGCCTCTCTTGATCCAACGGAGCAATTCCGGTGGTCGTTTCTCTACGTGCGGTCGGACTTAAGCTCACTGACCATGGATCTAGCTCAGGCTGAGTTTTCGTACCAATCGGATTTACTGATCAGCCATGGTGGACCACTCTCAATTCAATGGTTACCGAAACTCGATCAGGTCCACAAGCATTATGACATGCCTGGGCCATCTTTCCTGATCCGAGGGTGAAATTGGGTCAGAATCCAATGGTCAGATTGCTTAAAATCGTCACGCAAGCGACGCGACTCAGATTTCATTAAATCATATTTAATTTCTCACCGTTCTCACACTCTTTACTCCGGACTCAATCAAATCGACCCAGGACATCATCTGGACTTGATTTTTGAGGTGATGGTCAAGTCCAACATGGTGACCATAACTGTCTAAGATCATAGCTATCAGACTTTCGACGTGCGGTCCAAGTCTAATCCAAAGCTTCAAAAAATTCCCGAGAGCAACTGGATTTAGCGTTGAATCCCAGATTTTAGAGTAACATAGTGCTAACGATTCTACAGGTTTTGAGTCCTGCAGATCAAATTTAAAGTGATTGATGCTAATTTCGCAAGCAATCGAGTTTAACGCTTATTAACCCACAAATAACTTCTAAGGAAAATAGAGGTAGTACTCGGGTCTTAGTAAGAAATTTTTTGGGTCATTACACTTTGTAGTAAATCTGATGTATGTGTGGCCCACTTGATGTGCCATGCAACTAGGCCCAAGTGGTTAGACGTCCAGGCCCACCTTGTCGCCCCATATTGTCGGCATGTTTTGGACAGCCTTTGGCCTTGATTTTATAGATGATCTTAGAAGGGGCTTGGGTCTGAGAGTTTTGTGACCCATCTAGGTGGACCTCACCCTGAGAAAATGGTGCTTTATTTCCCTTTTAATTATCTTTTGGGGTGGTTTGGAGAACAACATGTTGCTGTCCAAATCTGTCTGGACAGATTTGGGCCAACTTGAGGCCAGGATTTGGGGCTTTTAGTGGGAAATTTTATAGCAAGAATTTTTTTTTTTTTGAATATGTATATCCTACCTATAAGCATGTAAAATTCCAGCCGCAATTGACCTCATTTGGGTCCCCAAAAGGGTAGGCCAATATGGGTGTTTTGCTGTAATTCCAGCAAGGTTGCAATTTAGAAATGTAAGATTATAAAATAGTTTCTGATCAGGTGGACCACTTTGGTGGACCTTACCTTGTACTACATATATTTGGGGAGGTTTAAATTCAATTTCCTCAATTTTTTGACATCCAGGGCCCACCCCATTGGGTGTATAAGATGGGATTAACAACTTTTCTTTTAGCAGCAGATTTTTTTAAGGATACCTTGCTGTCCATAAATTGCAGGTGTTAAATAAATTTGTACTATCCCAAAAACTATAAAATTTTTCAATGGAGTGTCTCACCCATGGTAGGACCTACCTACAAAATTTTAGAGCCAATGGACCCCATTTGGGCATCCAAAAGGGTGGGCCAACATACTAGACTGCCAAAAATTTCTGCTGTGCAGTCTAGCAGCATATTCCCATAAAAATAAAATTTTAAAAATGCATTCTAAGAATTTAGGCCATATTTCTGGGTCCCAACTTGTTTTATACTTGATGAGGGACCTTAAATCCAAATTTCAAAAATTTTGGAGGCCCAGAACCCACCCATTGATGACACAAATTTAGCACAGTTATATTCCAGCAATATTCCACCTTGTACAGATTGTATTCTTCAAATTAATTAAAATACTTATAGGTATCCTAAAATCATGAAAA
Source organism: Magnolia sinica (assembly GCF_029962835.1). NCBI lineage: Eukaryota > Viridiplantae > Streptophyta > Magnoliopsida > Magnoliales > Magnoliaceae > Magnolia > Magnolia sinica. The sequence continues at coordinate 66,598,009 of NC_080573.1, read as the reverse complement.
TTTAAAGGAGGTGGTCCACTCATGGTGGGACTCACCTACCAAATTTTATGGCCAATGGACTCTTGTGCACACCGTGGAAAGAGCCAGACTGGCCCACCACGTTGGGACGTCTAGGTCAGTCTGATTATCTGGACAGATTGTTTTGTTTAAATTAATTAAAATAATTAAGAATATCTAAAAATTCTGAAATTTTGTGAGAGTGTGAACCACCCATGGATTTGTCACCTTACAAAATTTTAAGCTTAATAGACATTCGATCTGAACGTGCTACAGCCTGCAAATTTGGGCCAGTTTTGGGCCAAATACCCAGGCCCATAGGACTACCCACCATGGGATGCCCCTACCTTGGGCTATTGATGGGCCGGTATTCCAGCAGCATGGCCCACTTCTAGTGTGTGTTATTCATTTCCCTCTCATATGGTGGGACCCACAGTGATGTCTATGGGTTATCAGAAAATAAATACTATAAATTAATTTATTTGGTGGACTCCAACAAACCCAGAAAGCGGGTGGGATGGAAATTCAGCAATAGGCCCAATGTTGCCGCCCCATAAATGTCTGTTTTGGGGTAGTATGGCCCACTAGATTTGGGGAGGATTTAATTCAGTTATCTTACAATTTTAATTTTATTTTTGGGCTTAATTAGTGTATGATTAAAGGCCCATTCCAATTGGATTCTTCTCGGGCTAGTCTTTTAGTTAATGGACCTTATAGCCTTGGTTAGGCTGGAACTTTTAATAGGCCCGTTGGGCCCTTAGGTCCTATATTTACCTCACCATTGTGATGAGTCTTATTGGCCAAATACTCAAGTAGTTGGGCCCACAACAATGAGTGAACCCATGACCCTTATGCTTGGGCCCTAACCTTGCTTAAGGGCCCACCAGGTTGCCTATGTATTGGGCTTAGTATATGGCCCACTAGGCCATGGATTGATCATGCCTTGGACCTTTCTTTGCATACGTAGCAGGCTACCTTTTAGGACCTAGTTGAGGTAGGATGTCCTCCTTGGTGGCCCTAAGGTAGGCCTATAGAGGCCCTTATTGGTGGTTGAAGGCCCACATTAGGCCTGGCTAGGACTGTTCCTCCTTAAGATTTTAACTCTCTTAGTTTGTGGGTCATCCCAAAGTACTGGGCTCCCACTAGAGGAATTTTCTTCTTCTTAGAAGACCTGTCTAAGTTCCTAAACCTTAACCATCCTTAGGACAGAGGAATACATTCTACAGGTAGCACACTTACATCGTTATGACCCATATGCATCATCTGTATGAATTGATTGCATTGTATGGTGGTCATTGAGGGATGTAGTTTCTCCCCTTATGCATATTGAGTGCCGAAAACTTGTGCATGATCTGTGTATGACTCATGCATTGGCATCGCATTTCATAATGACACCGCCCTTGTTTCATCAGGGCCTTACCTCCACAGGAACATTTGTGGATGGCCGCATGTGTGGACACCAAAAATATTACTTGAGCATACCGGGTGCATAGGATGCCCATGGGTGAAATTTTTAAAACTTTCATGGTACCAAGGATCTGTTCCAACGCCTTGACTGGGTGGAATATATGAGTGCACGAGGGCCTTATACCATTAGGCCGCGACTCCCACTGTCATGTAGTCGGTTGGATAGGGGTGTGGCCTTACCTGCCTAGTGTGAGGAGGCATTGCTAGGCTGAGTCTGACCAACTCGTAAATGGGTCTGCTACCGTCAGGCCTTGCTGGTGATTGGCTGTCCACAGGCGGGTAGTGAGGCCCCTTACTCTCGTTTGACTATGCGGGGTCTGTAGAGTGGCAATCATTCAGTAGTGTAATGGACCCCGGTGATTTCCTTATGATTGGAAATATACTTGACATATGGTTTGGTTATGAGCACTGGCATTACTTGCATCGCATTAGCATTGGTTGTGCAAGCCCCTTCATGCATTGCCTTGGTATGGCTCCCAGTACTCATTGCATGGTATTCATGATAAGCCTTGGTATAGTGATATTCTCATTGAGCATGTTCTTTCATTGTATCTCCTACTATTCTTCTGTGCACCATTATCATACACTTTCACCACCCTCTAAGCTTCTATAAGCTTATATATGATTGATGCGTGCAGGAGACTTTAGGCAGGCGTCATAGCAGCTGAGCGTGGAGTAGAGTTGAGCAGTGAGGACTCCAGTGTTGTTGATTTCTCTCTTTTCTTATTACCTTATGTATGTTCTTTTGAACCTGATGTAAACTTGTAAAAGTTCAAATTCATAGTGGATTTTACGATGGGTGCCTTTGTTATTCTCATATATACTTGCTATGATCTTGGGTATGCTCATATTGGAAAATGATTATGCTATTATGGAAATCCTCCTTATAGGATCCCAGGACCAGAACCTACCTTAGGAGCCGATAATGGGGTACTACGGAGGCTGTTGCGGCCCGAACCGGCCATCGGGTTCCTTGTGAGTCCGGTTACCAAGTCTAGGGCGTGACATGAGTTGGTATTAGAGCATAACAAGTAATTCTGGAATGAATCAGGATAACATCGCATGTCTATGGAGAACATAAGACAAGTAGTGTTCCGAGATTCTTCCCTTCGCTCTGTATTGAGCCTATAATTGTCCAGATTCCTTGCATCGTCATTTTCTTTGTAGACTATGACACGTAGATGAGGTGCCCGTGGTCGTAGCACCCATAGTCATGGTGCTTGTGGTCGTGGTGCCCGTGGACGAGGCGCCCGAGGTACTAAAATGGCCAAGCTATATGTCCTAGAGGGGGGCTGAATAGGAATATGCCAAATTAAAAATAAATACAACGGAATATGAAACAAGGAATAGATAGCACTATACACTAATCACAGTATAGGAATGGAAAGCAACCCAAAATAGAGAAATATAAACGAAAATTGTTCTAAGGACAACCTTACACCAAAAACTAAAGTTTATGGTAGGACAACCTTATTTCTAGAACAAATAGAGAAACTGAAGCTCAACGTAATAATAAAGAGATAGCAAAAATATAATGCTGAAATGTAAATCTAAATTATTACAACATTCCCCACTGTGCATGACATAAAATGATTACCACATTCACATTCACACATACATTCCACAATCTTGAATGATAAAAGATAGGAAATATAAATCACACATCCACAACATAAAGAATTATAGTGGTTCACCTGTGTGTTCACCAACTATTAAACAACAGCCACACAGAATGCTACTCCACTCCTAATATCCTCACACAGGGGATGTTAGCGTTCACTATCAAATAGGTATTCACAGGTTCACCCAAAACCTTAACAATTGTGTCTTTTTCAAATGGCTTACACAATTTAAAAACCCCCACTTCTGAGTTTTCTTGCTCTTCTCAAATAACCAACAACTTTAAGATTTTTTTTGGCTTAACCTCGAATAAAACCAAACAATGTAAATTACACAAATTGTAAAATACCTGATTTTCTCCTTTGTTGTAACAGTCCAGAAGAACCAAGTTGGAGTAGAGATTTGAATGTCAAAGTTCAATGTCCAATACTCACTTTATAATGGTTCTAGGTTTTAATAGATTTTAAATTAAAACAAAAGGGCTAGCTCTAATTGATTTTGATTCCAAAAAAAGGAAAACAACAATTCCTCTTTTCAGATTAGATTGGAATGCAAGAAATAAAATCAATTAACAAAGCTAAAGAAAGAAAATGTTAAATATGCACACTTATCTTAAATGGAGCACCGACTTATCTCTCAGAAGACTGAATTAAATTAACTTGAATTGCCTTTTCTCAATTTAATAATTTTGAGATTCGTGATCTATTTATAGGTGAGCAAATCATGTCTTCGATTGGTCCAAGGACCTCTATGACTGGTCATATAACCAACAGATATTTGAAAAATTCAAGCGCGATAAGATTTGACAGTTTTACGACTAGTCGTAAGTGTTCTACGACTGGTCATGGGTCTCCTACGACTAGTCGAAGCAAGTCGAATTTGAGCATTGTATATTGAGTCGTAGCTCTACGACAGGTCGAAGATGCAGTTAACACTATACCTACAACTGGTCGAATAGTCCCCAGGATTAGTCGAAGCCTAACAGAAAATTTTCTAATTTTTGTAACAAAGTTACGACTGATCCATGAATTTCTTAGACAGGTCGAAGCAGTGCTAGGACTAGTCGAACAAAGTCCAGGACTAGTCTTAGAATAAACCAAACTCACTTATAGAAAACATATGAATTATGTAACCAAAATGACCTACTCTAAAGGTCAACCTAAGGTCAGTCATACCTCAATAGTGAAGTAAGGACATTGAAACTTTAGAGACGAGTGACCTTTGAAAGTAGTGAAGCTTGAAGTCTTGATAGAGCTCAAATTTGAAAGCTTCATGAGATCTTGAGGTAAAACTTGAAAGCATCTTGGGATTCTTGACTTGTGAACAGTGCTTGTTAAACTAAGTTGATCTTGAGTAGAGCATTGTTCTTCACAGGTGCAAGCTTCATAACAGTGTCATTGGCACCACAAATTTGACAACACAAAGGGCTATAAATTATGGCACTTTCAATCTCCCCCTTTGTCAAATTAGTGACAAAACATACTTTCAAGATATGTTACATAACACAAAATATCCGATTAATGAATCATGCACTAGTTATCATCAACCGGCATCTTGCAGACTTGTAAATCAATATTCAGTCCACCTCTGCACACTTCTGCTCACACCTCTGCACATACTCCCCTTGAGTAACATACTTATAAAAAACCATACAATACAATGCTACTACCTCCTCATGACAACATCCATATCGATATACATATCCATATACATATCCATAACATATCCATACTCCCCCTTTTTGTCACAATATGACAAAGGAAGCACAGAACAGATGGCTGAGGAGAAATAATCAATGAGAAATATGAGAGGTAACTACTCAAGATATGAGAACATAGTATAAGCAACACACACAATTCATAGACTGAGCTAAGTTAAAGAGAGTGACAAACTCAAAACAAGTTAGGAGTAATAAAGTTATTATAAACCAGTAAACTTAAAAATATTAATCTGACCCAGATGAAGGAGCAGGAATGGAAGGATCAAGTTGATGCATGCCTTTGTTCAAGCGCCTAAGATATTTGCGCATATATTTAAACTGTAAATCATGGGCAGTAGACATGTTTTTCATCTTAACATTTAGATTCTCAACTTTATCTTCCAATGCACCAGACGTGTTGTAAATGAAGAAGGCTCATAATCTGGATCATTTGTAGAATCGGACTCAGGTTCTTCAAAAATATCATCCATCAGGAGGAAGATCACCAGCTTCTTCCTCATGTACAGCTTCAGCACCACCAACACCATCAACTTGGCCAGGAAGGTAATCCAATTTTATCTTATTGATATTGGAATTGTTAAATATCAGATGATGGATAGGGGCCTCTCCAACCGGCATGTCGACTAACATATGTGTAGCCAACACAGTCATCAAATATCCAAAAGGAATGTCACTATGACCAGGATGGAGACGAAACTGAATGATGAAATGACAAATCAAGGATGGTAAACAAATGTTAACACCTCTAACAACAGAATGAAGAATACGAACCATGAAGGACATCAATTCAATTTGTTACCCGACCGAGGATACAAGTTAGACACAAATATTTTGTGAAGAATTCTGTATTTGGGTAACAAATACCTTGAGGGAAGCGCATTCCCTTTATGTGTCCATTATACATCCAAATTGCATAAGTCATTAGTCAGCATACATTTTTCAGCAACAGAGGGTTTATCATGCAAAGTATGGATAGGAATAGCCTCATCATTCACTGGAATATCCATAAGGGCTGAAATCAAATGTCGATCAACTTCAAATGACCCTTCTCTTGTGGAGATAGAAAAAGTTAAATTTTCCAAGGAGAAAGCACATATGCATGCAAACATGGATTGGGCAATGGACCGGTATGCTGGCCCACCCCAAAGCAATAAGTTATTCCAACCTACAGATTGGAGCATAAGAAAAATATCAAATGGAGCAACATGATTAATATCTACTGGATGTTCAATAATAACATTACGCAATCTTATGTCCTGAACTTAAGATGGATTGTCCTCAGGAGCTCTAAGATGACGCTTAGTGATAGGGGCTGATCTGAAAGAAGAAGACGGACCACGGGACATTGATTTTCTTCCTCTAGAAGCCATATGCAACAATGATTTCAATAATATAAAGAGTTGTAATGGATTGAGAAATGGGTTTTCTCAAATCAGATTTTTCAAAAGAAAATCCCCAAATCTCAACTAACTTCGAAATAGATAACTTCAAGAGAGAAATAGAAGCAATCTAGATACAAATCTACAAGCAAAATGCAAATGGAGCACTAACCTTGAAGATTTTGGAAGATGGGTTCAACTAGTCGTGTGTCGGCTCATTGGAGAGAGAAGTTGAAATGAAGAAGAAGTGATTTCCCCCAAATTTTAAGTGACTCCACGCGATTCAAGACTAGTTGTGGGTATACACGACCGGTCGTAGCGCGACTGGTCGTAGATACTCACGACTGGTCGAGTACAGGCCAAAAAAATCTGATTTTTGCATATTTTTCAAGATTTGAAGAACTAAACTAGCAAATATATACACTATGATACAATTAGGCATAATTAATTATTTTAAAATGCACATGCCGAGATCAAATTTCATTTTATTAAACCAGCTTTTATCGAGCAGTTTAGTGAAAATATCAGCACGTTGATTCTCGGTAGGGATATATTCCAAAGATATAACCTTTTCTTCAACTAGTTCCCGAATATAATGAAATCTAATATCAATATGCTTAGTACGAGAATGCTGAATTGGATTTTTCAAAATATTTATGGCACTGGAATTATCACAATATAATAACATATAATCTTGTTTAATTCCATAATCACTTAGCATACGTTTCATCCAAACAAGCTATGTACATGCATTACCAGCTGCGATATATTCAATTTCAACTGTTGAAAGTGATATAGAACTTTGTTTCTTGCTAAACCAAGAGCTAAATAGTTTTCGAAAACAACCACCACTAGTTGATTTTAGATCATCAAGATTACTAGCCCAGTCAGCATCCGAGTACCCAGCTAATTGAACACTAGTCTTATGTGGATACCAGAGACCGAGATTAACAGTAGTTGCGACATATCATATAATCTGATTGACAGTAGTCAAGTGCGACTCTTTAGGTTCAGACTGATATCTAGCGCAAATACCAACACTTAGAGCGATATCAGGTCTACTAGCAGTTAAATACAATAGACTACCAATCATACTCTGATATAATTTTGGATCCACAGTTTTACCTACAGAATCTTTTGAGAGTTTTAAGGTTGTACTCATAGGAGTATCAAAGTTCTTATCATTCTCAAATCCAAATCTCTTAATCAAGTTCATAGCATATTTAGATTGAGAAATGAACACTCCATTAGGTTTTTGTTTTACTTGCAACTCAAGGAAATATGTCAATTCCCCAACCAAGCTCATTTCAAACTGAAATTTCATCAAATCTACAAACTCAATAGTCATGTCAGTATAGGTAGATCCATAAATGATATCATCAACATAGATTTGTACTAATAAGATGTGATTCTTATGTTTTTTAATAAACAGAGTTTTATCAACACATCCCATTTGAAAATTATGGCTTAATAGAAACTTTGTTAGTTTCTCGTATCATGCCCTAGGAGCTTGTTTTAAACTGTAAAGTGCCTTTTTAAGAAGATACACATGATCCACATTTTTGAGGTTTCAAAACCCATTGGTTGTTCAACATAAACTTCCTCATGCAGATTGCCATTTAAAAATGCACTTTTCACATCCATTTGGTAAATCTTAAACTTTCTAAAACATGCAATGGATATAAAGAGTCTGATTGATTCAAGGCGTGCTACTGGTGCAAAGGTTTCATCATAGTCAATACCTTCAATTTGAGTGTAACCTTGTACCACTAGCCTAGCCTTGTTTCTAATTATATTGCCAAGTTCGTCAGACTTATTTTTAAAAATCCATTTGGTTCCAATGATGTGTTTATCTTTAGGTCTAGGTATGAGATACCAAACATCATTTCTCACAAATTGGTTAAGTTCTTCTTGCATCGCAACAATCCAATTTTCATCAGCAAGAGCTTCTTTTACGTTAGAAGGTTCTATGTGAGATGTAAAACATACATAATTACATATATCCTCAAGTTGTCTACGGGTATGAACACCAGTGAGAGGGTTTCCAAGAATCTGTGTGGTTGGATGATCTTTAACAATCCTTAGTTCAGAATCAGTCTGATTAGATGAAGTATCAGGTTTATCAATTATAAGAACTTCATCATTATCTAAACTTGAGACAGGTGTGCTTAAGTGATCATCAATGACCACATTGATGGACTCTTGTATCACACCGGTCCTTTTGTCCAGAACCTTAAAAGCTCGACTGTTTAAAGAATATCCTAAAAAGATCTCATCATCACTCTTCATATCAAACTTTTCCAAATTTTCACGATCTCGTAAAATATAGCACTTGCTGCCAAAAACTCGAAAGTATTTGACAGTAGGCTTTTTATCGAACCACATTTCGTAAGGCGTTTTATTATTACCTTTACTAGTGTAAACCCGGTTAATAATATAGCGAGCTGTATTGACTGCTTCAGCCCAAAGATTCTTAGAGAGCTTCATACTGTTCAACATGGCATTAGTCATTTCTTGAAGTACTTTATTTTTCCTTTCAACTATTCCATTTTGTTGGGGAGTTTTGGGCGCTGAGAATTCATGTAATATTCCCTAGTCACTATAGAACTTCTCAAAACCACTATTCTCAAATTCAGATCCATGATCACTACGAATCTTACTAACTTGAGAGCATTTTTCAGTTTGAATCCTTTTGAGAACCTTTTTTACTTCTTCAAGGGTTTTTGATTTGTCCCTTAGGAAGACAACCCATGTATATCTGGTAAGGTCCTCTACTATTACTAAGATATATTTTTTGCTACCTCAACTTTTCGTCCTGGTAGGTCCTACTAGGTCCATATGGAGAAGCTCGAGTGGTCTTGATGTCATATTGGAATTCAACTTTTTGTGTGAGTTCCTTATTTATTTGCCAATCTGGCATTCACCACATATTTTATCTAATTTTTGCAGTTTGGGTAAACCTCTTATAAGTTCCCGTTTGCTCAATCTATATAGATTTCGGTAGTGTACATGTCCAAGACGTTTGTACCATAAGTCAGTCTCGTCTGTATGGACCATGTAACATGATTGATTAGATGAGCTAGATTCGCTAACAATGTAGCAGTTTTCAGACATTCTACGTCCAGTTAGTATTACTGAACCCTTGTTGTTTAGAATCTCACAGCTTTGATTAGAAAACTGTACACTATGGTTATTGTCGCGTATTTGAAATATACTAAGCAAGTTATGTTTAAGACCTTCAACATATAAAACATTTCTAAACAAAGGAAGATTATAGAGTTGAACAGTACCTTGGCCCATAATCTTGCAGTTGCTGCCATCACCAAATGTGACCGAACCATCAGTCATGCCTTTGAGATCGGTGAATAAACCTTCATCACCAGTTATATGCCTTGAGCAACCACTGTCTAGGTACCACTTTGAATGGCTTGTTGCCTTGAAAGTGGTGTGAGCAACCAAGCAGGCAACTTTAGGAACCCATTTCAGAATTGTTTTGGGTATAGGAGTATAATTGGTCTTCTTCTGACTGATGTTGTAAGAATGACCTACTGAGTTAGATTTTAAGAGGCCCTTGAGTAAATCTACTATCTTTTCAGCTAGAGGGTTTTGGTTAAAGTTGACATTGTTGCTTTTAGGTTTTTAAAAAGTTTTTGTATTTTTAGAAAAATTTTGATAAGTACTTTTCCCTTTTGAGTTTGAGGACTCTCCTTTCACAAACTTGGGAGGAGTATACTTTTGATTAGGAGGTGTATTCTTATCATAGCCCAATCCGGATCGATCACCACTTTTTCTTAATCCAGATAATAGTTTTTCTAGCTTTGGATCTCCTTGGGCATACCTCCATGTATCCTTTAAACTCAGAAAAGAAGATACTTCATTTTTAAGTATCTCATTTTCAGATTTCAAATTTTCAATCAGCGAGGTTTTGAATTCTAAGTCGCATTTTGATTTTTCAAAACAATCTGAAATTTGGGATTTTTCTAAAATAAGTGATTCAAAACATTCTTTGAGTTTAGAAACTTTTCTTTTTGAAGTTTAAGTTTGACAGCAATTTTACAACTTTCCTTATATAGGGCATTATAAGCATCTTGAAGATCGTCTTCATTTTCATAATCACTATTCAGATTTTCTTCGCTAGTTGAATCATCATGATCTGAAAAATGAATTTGGCTAGAGTCATAAGGGCTTTAACTTCACTGCCCGACTCGGTTTTAGAATCTTCTGATTCAGAAGAAGCTTCAGAATCAGATGATTTATCCCAAGTAGCCAACATTCCCTTTCTTTTTTGTTTTGTACTTTTTAGGACATTTTTTTTGCTAGGTGCCCATACTCTTGACAGTTGTAACATTGACTATCTTTCAAAGACTTCCAACTTTTAGATCTAGGTTTAGATCTTTTCTTATCATTTGATTTTTGAAAATCTACCCTTTTCTTGCTTTTGAAAATCTTGTAAAATTTCTTCTCTAAAAGAGCCATATTGTCTTCAGAATTTTCTATATCCGAGTTTTCTTGAGAAATACCTTTAGAAGATTTGAGAGCAATGGATTTACTTTTAGGAGCTTTAAAGTTTAACTCATAGGTAGTTCTTCTACCCTCATATTATCCGTATCACGAAGTTCCTGGATTGCGGTTACCTTAGAGTTAAACCATTCAGGAAGTGAGCGTAGTATCTTTGCACACACTTTACTTTCTGGGATTTTATCACCAAGACCCTACATTGAGTTTACAATGTCATTTAATCTAGTGTAAAAGTCCATAAACATTTCATTTTCCTCCATATGAATTTCTTCAAATTTGGTTGTGAGGAGTCGGACTTTAGATTTTTTGACAATTGTAGTACTCATGTGTGTCATTTCTAATATATCTCAGGCTTGCTTTGCAGTATCACAGGATATGATTCTTTTGAACTCATCTGGTGATAGTGCGCAAGTGATTGCATTTAGTCCTTTTGCATTGGCACTACTCTCATTTTTCTGAAGGGTGGTCCATGAGAAATATGGTGTTACTCTCATTGATTTTGAACCATCAATACCAGTCACTTCAGTGGTAGGTGGGTTCCATTCAATCACTGTGGCTTGCCACACACTCTCATCCATTGATTTGAGGAAGATCCTCATCCTGGCTTTCCAATAGGCATAATTGGAGCCATTAAAGGGTGGAGGCCTAGTGACTGATAGACTATCAAAATTTGACATCTTATATATAGCTTAGATTGTTAGCTCAGGAATTAAATCCAAATAAAAAGCAATAAAAGCGAGCTATTAGGCTCTGATACCACTTGAAATGGGTAAGCTATATGTCCTAGAGGGGGGGGGGGGTGAATAGGACTATACCAAATTAAAAATAAATACAGCGGAATATGAAACAAGGAATAGATAGCGCTATACACGAATCACAGTATAGGAATGGAAAGCAACCTAAAATAGAGAAATATAAATAAAAATTGATCTAAGGACAACCTTACACTAAAAATTAAAGTTTATGGTAGGACAACCTTATTTCTAAAACAAATAAAGAAACTGAAGCTCAACGTAATAATAAAGACATAGTAAAAATATAATGCTAAAATATAAATCTAAATTATTACAACATTCCCCACTGTGCTTGAAATGAAATGATTACAACATTCACATTCACACATACATTCCACAATCCTGAATGATAAAAGATAGGAAATATAAATCACACATCCACAACACAAAGAATTATAGTGGTTCACCTGTGTGTTCACCAACTGTTAAACAACAGCCACACAGAATGCTACTCCACTCCTAATATCCTCACACAAGGGATATTAGCGTTCACTATCAAATAGGTTTTCACAGGTTCACCCAAAACCTTCATGATTATGTCTTTTTTAAAGGGCTTATACAATTCAAAAACCCTCACTCTTAATTTTTCTGGCTCTCCTCAGATAACCAACAACTTTGAGATTTTTCTGGCTTAACCTCAAATAAAACCAAATAATGTAAATTACACAAATTGTAAAATACCTGATTTTCTCCTTCGTTGCAGTAACCTAGAAGAACCAAGTTGGAGTAGAGATTTGAATGTCAAAGTTCAATGTCCAATACTCACTTTATAATGGTTCTAGGTTCTAATAGATTTTAAATTAAAACAAAAGGGCTAGCTCTAATTGATTTTGATTCCAGAAAAAGGAAAACAACAATTCCTCTTTTCAGATTAAATTGGAATGTAAGAAACAAAATTAATTAACAAAGCTAAAGAAAGAGAATATTAAATATGTACACTTAGCTTAAATGGAGCACTGACTTATCTCTCAGAAGACCGAATTAAATTAACTTGAATTGCCTTTTTTTAATTTAATAATTCTGAGATACGTGCTCAATTTATAGGTGAGTAAATCATGTCTTCGACTGGTCTAAGGACCTCTACGACTGGTCGTAGAACCAACAGATATTTAAAAAATTCGGGCGCGATAAGATTTGGCAGTTTTACGACTGGTCGTAGGTGGTCTACCACTGGTCGAGGGTCTCCTACGACTGGTCATAAGCTCACACTACTAGTCGAAGCAAGTCGAATTTGAATGTTGTATATTGAGTCGTAGCTCTATGACAGGTCGAACAGTCCCCAGGACTAGTCGAAGCCTAATAGAAAATTTTTGATTTTTTTAACAAACTTACGACTGATCCATGAATTTCTTAGAAAGGTCGAAGGAGTGCTAGGACTAGTCGAACAAAGTCCATGACTAGTCTTAGAACAGACCAAACTCACTTATAGAAAACATATGAATTATGTAACCAAAATGACCTACTCTAAAGGTCAACCTAAGGTCAGTCATACCTTAATAGTGAAGTAAGGACGTTGAAACTTTAGAGACGAGTGACCTTTGAAAGTAGTGAAGTTTGAAGTCTTGATGGAGCTCAAATTTCAAATCTCCATGAGATCTTGAGGTAGAACTTGAAAGCATCTTGAGATTCTTGACTTGTGAACAATGCTTGTTAAACTAAGTTGATCTTGAGTAGAGCATTGTTCTTCACAGATGTAAGCTTCATAACAGTGTCTTTGGCACCACAAATTTGACAACACATGGGCTATAAATTATGGCACTTACAAGTACCCATCCTACTCGAGCACATCCTGCTCCTATTGTTGAGGATACGGTTTCAGAGGTCCCGATCCACATTGTTCCTCCAGTTACTTTGGTTCCCCAACCTATTACTCTACCTCAGCCTGTTGTTCAGGTTATAGAGGTTCTAGTTGCTTCGGTTCCCCCACCTATTCCCCCTCCTCAGCCTGTTGTTCCAGTTATTGAGTCTCCTACTCTGCCGACCGCACCCGTGCCTTCGCCCAAGGCGAGTGCCGCCCCTGCCTTTTTGATAGTACATATATGAGCTGAGCATTTCAAGTAGTTGATGCAGCTTGTTGCCACTGCATTATAGACCCGTCAGCCTACTACCGCTGAGGTTGCAGGGCAGTCTGACTTACCGCATGCTAGTGCGATAGCCCGAGAGTTCCGGCAGCAGGATCCCTCGAGGTTTAGTGGTGACCCTGACCCTTCTACCACCAAGGCTTGGCCCACTATTCAGTGTCTTGCGGGTCAGAGAGTATTCCTTGCGACATATCTTCTTCAGGGTGAGGCCTGTCACTGGTGGTCATCTGTATCTAGGATGGTCAGGGCTTAGTTCGTTTGGACATGGGAGGAGTTCGTGACCCATTTTGACCAGAAGTTCTTCCCTGAGCATGTTCAGATCCAGCGGGCTATCGAGTTTGAGACCCTAGTGCAGGGTGATATGATTGTATCTCATTATGAGGCCCATTTCTTGGCCTTGTCTAGATTTTCTTCTCATCTCACCAGCGATGAGAGGATGAGGGCTTGTCGTTTTGTGACTGGGTTGCATCCTGCCCTTCGTAGCCGTGTGGTAGGGCATTATTTGGAGACGTTCGACCAAGTCGTTCATCGAGCACTGGTTTATGAGGAGGACTGGGCTATGACCCAGAGGTTGAGAGAGCAAAGTTTCGGTGGAGACTGGATGAGGAGAGTACCAGCCGACAGTTCTAGGCAGATCCATCAGTAGAGATGGAGGGGTAAATCAGGGTTTCGGTAGCCCACGGTTCAAACACTAGCTTCTTCATCATTAGTAGCACTGCCAGCTGTTTCATCTTTCGGCCCCTTTTCTAGCATTTGCTTCCGCTATGGATAGGTCGGACATCGGAGGCGTGAGTGCCCTTTCCCCATTCAGCAGCAAAGGCCACCGCAGTTGCCCCCTCCTCACCCTTCTATGCAGTAGCAGAGAGCACGACTTCCACTTGCTGCTCCTAAGGCTCCTCCTTAGCAGCAGAGGTAGCCAGGCAAACCTCCTTAGCAAAGACAGCAGCATCAAAGACAGCAACAGCTGTAGCACCAGCAGAGTGGATATCCGTATGTCCGATCCCTGGGTCCAGTGTGTATAGCAGCCCAGCAGGCACAATCTTAGGACCCTCAGTCTTTCAGGTTGATTCCCCTACCAGCTTAGGGCTGCTTTTATTCTTCACAGTAGGTGTCAGGCCAGGACCCGCAATCATCGACCGGTGGAGTTGTTAAGGGTATTTTTCATGTTTCTACCTATATTGCTCATGTTTTATTTGATTCTGGTGCCTCCCATTCTTTTGTGGCTGAGCAGTTTTACCGATCGATCGGTATTCCATCAAGGTTCGTGTCCGAGGCCTTGGCCATTTCGACTCCTATGAGAAAATCTGCGGTATTGACCCATCGTTGCCCTTCTTGCCCGGTGTTAGTGGACGAGATGTTCCTTCCTGTCGATTTGTTCATGATACCGATGTTGAGTTTTGATGTTATTTTGGGTATGGACTGGCTTGCAGAGTATGCTGCCATCTTAGACTATGCTGCGAGGAGAGTTATGTTTCATATTCCAAGCTTGCCAGTATTCTAGTTCGTCTCCGGGCCCAGAGGGGAGCCGTTATCAAGTTTCTTGACTTCAGTCGTTGAGGATTCTGTGGCAGAGAGTATTGAGTAGCTGTCAATTGTTTGTGAGTACCCAAATGTGTTTCAGGAGATCCTGGGTTTACCTCCACATCAGTAATTCATCTTGGGGAGCCCCGGTATTGTTTGTGAAGAAGAAGGATGGTTCGTTGCGACTCTGTGTAGATTATCCTGAGCTCAATAGAGTCACCATCAAGAACTATACCCGCTCCCCCATATGGATGACTTGTTCAATCAGTTATAGGGTGCATAGTATTGTTTCAAGATAGACTTGTGTTCCAGTTACCATCAGATTCGGGTCCGAAAGGAGGACATTTCGTAGACGGCTTTTCAGACACTCTATGGTCACTTCGAGTTCCTGGTCATGTCGTTTGGATTGACCAACGCACCCGCCGTATTCATGCAGCTGATGAACGAGGTTTTTCAGCCGTTCCTCGATCAGTTCGTGGTGGTATTCATTGATGATATTCTTGTATATTCGAGGACCTGTGTGGACCATGTTGAGCACCTGCAGATTGTGCTCGAGACCCTCCATGCCCACCACCTGTACGCGAAGCTGGAGAAGTGCGAGTTTTGGCAGGTGGAGATAAAGTTCCTCAGTCACGTAGTGACGAGGGAGGGTGTCGTTATGGACCCCTCGAAGCTTGATGCAGTGCGTCAATGGGGCCAACCCACGAACGCGTCCAAGATTCGTAGCTTCCTTCGTTTAGCGGGATATTATCGACGGTTTATCGAGAGTTTCTCCCATATTGCAGCACCACTGACTTGGTTGACGCGGAAGGGCGTCGAGTTCGGCTGGAGTGATGCCTATTCTCACTCTCCCTGATGGGAGTGAGGGTTTTGTTATTTTCATCGATGCTTCTAAAGTTGGCTTGGGTGTTGTACTGATGCAGTATAGGAAGCCAATGGCGTATGCCTCGCGCCAGCTCAAGGTCCATGAGTTGAACTACCCCACCCATGATTTGGAGCTCATAGCAGTCATCTTCGCACTGAAGGTGTGGAGGCATTATCTATATGGGGTCAGGTTCGAGCTCTTCTTAGATCATAAGAGCTTGAAGTATCTATTTTAACAGTTCGAGTTGAACTTGTGTCAAAGGCGATGGATGGAGTTGCTGAAAGACTATGATTTTGACCTTCAATACCACCTGGGCAAGGCGAACATGGTGGCGGATGTACTCAGCCACCAGCCACGAGCCCTAGTGGCACAGATGATGGTGCGTGAGTGGCAGATGCTCGAGGATGTATCAGAGTTTAACTTTGAGTTCGGTCTACAGTCTTCCATTGTCCAACTTTTGAACTTGTCGATTCAACCCTCTTTGGTGGCTAGGGTGATCGAGGCTTAGCAGACGAACGAGTCACTTCAGGAGTACCGAGTAGAGGCCGCATCCGTGGAGTAGTCAGACTGACAGATTGGTTCCAATGGTGGATTACGCTTCAGAGGCTGGTTGTGTATCCCGGACGTGCCAGAGTTACGTCGGGATTTGATGACCAAGGTGCACCGATCGAGACTTACTATCCACCCAGGCTCTATAAAGATGTATCGTGATATGAGGAGGCTGTACTTCTGACAGGGGATGAAGCGCCAGATTACAAGTTTTGTGGCCGAGTGTGACACATGCCAACGTGTCAAGGTCGATCATCAAAGACTCCCTGGTCCCTTACAGCCGTTGAGCTTCCAAAGTGGAAGTGGAAGCACGTATGATGGACTTCATCACAGGTTTATCGAGGACTCAGCACGGTCATGAACCATTTGGGTTATCGTTGACCGTCTGGTGAAGTTGGCTCATTTCATTCCAGTGCGTGCTTCCTAGTCGATGGACCGGCTTGCAAAGGTGTTCATTGAGGAGATTGTGAGACTGCACGGCGTTCCAGTTTCAATCGTTTCAGACTAACACTCCAGATTTATGTCTCAGTTTTGGAGTTTTCAGCAGGCGCTGGGGGTCACTTTTCATCTCAGTATCGCTTATCATCCGCAGACGGATGGGCAGATCGAAAGGGTCAAACAGATCCTTGAGGATATACTCAGGGCTTGTGTGATCGACTTTGCGGGTAGTTAGGATGAGCATATACACCTCATCGAGTTCGCGTACAACAATAGCTATCAGACAACGATCGACATGGTTCCTTTTGAGGCACTTTATGTTAGACCATGCAGATCTCCTAGTTGTTGGGCCAAGGTCGAAGAGCGTCGCCTCTTAGGTCCCGAGCTTGTGCAGGAGACATTAGAGGCTATTGATGTTATCAGGCAGAGGATGCGCACAGCTCAGAGCTGGCAAAAGAGTTTTGCTGATCGTTGGCGTCGACCCCTCGAGTTTGCAGTCGGGGACATGGTGTATCTCAAGGTCTCACCTATGAAGGGTGTGATTCACTTTGGTGTGAAGGGCAAGCTCGCCCCGAGATTCATTGGACCTTTAAGATTACTGGGCGCATAGGTGCTGTGGCCTATAGGCTGGCCTTGCCTCATGAGCTGTCCGCGATCCATGACGTGTTCCATGTTTCTATGTTATGGAGATGTGGGTTGGACACTACTCCTGTGATTGATTGATAGCCACTTGAGGTCCGTGAGGATGCTTCCTATATTGAAAAGCCGATTCGTATTCTTAATCGGAAGGAACAAGTCCTCAAGACCAAGGTCATTCCCTTGGTGAAGGTGCAATGGGGTCATCATTCAGAGGTTGAGGCGTCTTGGGAACGCGAGGGCGAGATTAGAGAACGTTATCCCCATTTATTTGATGATTGATTGATATATGATTGTTTGTATTACCTTCCTTATATGATGATTGCTATATGATGGTGGTGTTTTGTCTTTTATTTTATCCTGGATTGGTCAATTTCGAGGACCAAATTTCTTTGTTGGTAGGGAGGGTTGTGAGACCCAACCCGAGTTCACATGTGTGCATGTGTGTATGTGAGTATTCATTTCGTTCATTTTAGTCCCGCGGTCCTACTGGTCAAATTCCCGTGACCCACGACCTTCAGGTAGTATTTACGGTCATCCTTGAGTCTGGTCACGTAGACTGAATCCAGATAAACCCAAATTTAGTGCTATAGCATCAGCATCGTCGCCACGGTTCCATCGACGCATCTTGTGCATTCATCTGACTTATAGATCAAAAGTTATGAGCATTTTATCATGTGGCCCACTTTTATATAAAAATGTGGACCACTTCCATGGCACTTCCCATGCACACCACCCATACACACTGTACAATTGTATGGGATTTTCACCACCCATTCTAGACACCACCCAAACTTAGCCTAAGTATAGCAACTTTGTTATTGTCATCATATGCATCATTTGCTTTCTAACAACCTAATCATTACTCCCCTATAAATCCTCTCTCTCTCTCTCTCTCTCTCTCTCTCTCTCTCTCTCTCTTCTCATTTTCTCGTCCATTTGTAAAATTCCAGCAACCTTCTCCTCTTCTTCCCTCCATTTTTCAGCCCCCTTCTTCCTTAATCCCCCACCATCTAACCTTTGAAACCCCATCTCCACCACTGATCCATTTTCCTTGGTGTTAGAGGATCTTAGTGTGGAAGTTTGGTGATCATCTTTGAGGTGGGTGACTATTCTATTGCTGAATTCCTTTCTTTTCTTTAATCTCATTATTTCTTCATGGATGAATCACATGTGACCCACCAATCCATGGTG
The DNA here is from genome assembly GCF_029962835.1 of Magnolia sinica. Classification (NCBI taxonomy): domain Eukaryota; kingdom Viridiplantae; phylum Streptophyta; class Magnoliopsida; order Magnoliales; family Magnoliaceae; genus Magnolia; species Magnolia sinica. Next base: position 66,579,230 of record NC_080573.1, on the reverse strand, counting down.
GGGATCCCATTTGATCCCATGGATGTGGCCCTTTGGCCCATCCTACATGCATGTCATGATCCATGATGGGGCCATTCTCCATAGACCCCATCATGATGTATTTAATAATTCACTCTATCTTAAGGTCATCTAGATCTTAAGGATCATGTTGGGATGACATCCCAACCATCTATAACAATTATAGATCATGCATGTAGTGATTTTATGTTGCGTGTACAATCAATGTACTTGTATGGGTATGATTCACTCTTGGGAGGGCCCATTAGTGGCGGGGCCCTACCCCATGGCCAGATTGTGTTTCTTTTCCATCTTTTCTTTCTTGTCTTTATAGTAAATCTGATGTATGTGTGGCCCACTTGATGTGCCATGCAACTAGGCACAAGTGGTTAGACGTCCAGCCTCACCTTGTTGCCCCATATTGTTGGCATGTTTTGAACAGCCTTTGGGCTTGATTTTATGGATGATCTTGGAAGAGGCTTGGGTCTGAGAGTTGTATGACCCATCTAGGTAGACCCCACCCTGATGAAATGGTGCTTTATTTTCATTTTAATTATCTTTTGGGGTGGTTTAGAAAGCAACATGTTGCTGTCCAAATCTGTCTTGATAGATTTTGGGCCAACTTGAGGCCAGGATTTGGGGCTTTTGGTGGGAAATTTTATACCAAGTAAAATATGATTTTTGAATATATATATATATATATATATCCTACCTATAAGTATGCCAAATTTCAGCCCCAATTGACCTCATTTGTGTCCCCAAAAGGGTGAGCCAATATGGGTATTTGCTGAAATTTCTGTTGTAATTCTAACAAGGTTGTAATTTGGAAATGTAATATTATAAAATATTTTCTAATCAGGTGAGCCACTTTGGTGGACCTTAACTTATACTACATATATGTGGGGAGGTTTAAATTTAATTTTCCCAATTTTTGGACATTGAGGGCCCACCCCATTTGGTGTACAAGATGGGATCAACAACTTTTCTTTTAGCAGCAGATTTTTTTAGGGATACCTTGTTGTCCATAAATTGCAGGTGTTAAATAAAATATTTTTACTATCCCAAAAATTCTAAAATTTTTCAGGGGAGTGTCCCACCCATGGTAGGACCTACCTACAAAATTTTAGAGCCAATGGACCCCATTTGGGCATCCAAAAGGGTGGGCCAACATACTAGACTGCCAGAAATTTCTATTGTATAGTCCAGAAGCATAGTCCCATAAAAGTAAAATTTTAAAAATACTTTCTAAGAAGGTGGGCCATATTTCTGGATTCCACCTTATTGTAGACTTGATGAGGGACCTTGGGTCCAAATTTTAGAAATTTTGGAGGCCCAGAACCCACCCATTGGATGGCCCAAATTCAGCACAATTATATTCCAGCAATATTCCACCCTGTACAGATTATATTCTTCAAATTAATTAAAATACTTATGGGTATCCTAAAATCATGAAAATTTATAGGGAGATGTTCCACCAATGGACCCCTTTGCACACCATGCCAAGGGCCGGACTGGCCCACCACGTTGGGACGTCCAGGTCAATTCGATTATCTGGACAGACTATTTTATTTAAATTAATTAAAATAATTAAGAATTTAAATAATTAAGAATATCCAAAAATTCTAAAATTTTGTAGGAGTGTGACCCACCCATGGATGTGTCATGTTACAAAATTTCAGGCTTAATGGACGTTAGAGCTAACCGTGGTGCAGCCTGTAAATTTGGGCCAGTTTTGGGTCAAATACGCAGGCCCATAGGACTACCCACCATGGGATGCCCCTACCTTGGGCTTTTGATGGGCCTATATTCAGTAGCATGGCCCACTTCTAGTGTATGTTATTCATTCCCCTCTCATCTGGTGGGACCCACAGTGATGTGTGTGGGTCATCAGAAAATAAATACTATAAATTAATTTATTTGGTGGACTCCAACAAACCCAGAAAGCGGGTGGGCTGGAAATTCAGGAATGGGCTATGTTGTCGCCCCATAAATGTCTGTTTTGGGGCAGTATGACTCACTAGATTTGGAGAGGATTTAATTCAGTTATCTTACAATTTTAATTTTATTTTTGGGCTTAATTAGTGTATGATTAAAGGCCCATTCAAATTGGATTCTTCTCGGGCTAGTCTTCTAGTTAATGGGCCTTATAGCCTTGGTTGGGCTGGAACTTTTGATAGGCCCGTTGGACCCTTGGGTCCTATATTTACCTCGCCATTGTGATGAGTCTTATGGGCCAAATACTAAAGTAGTTGGGCTCTTGCTTACCCACTATAATAAACACATACTTGGGCCGAGATGTGAGGCCCAACTTACTTGTGTTAAATATAAGAATTTTTCATATGTTCGGATAATGGGTTGCCCATTAGGCCCACCACAATGAGTGAACCCATGACCCTTTTAGTTGGGCCCTAACCTTGCTTAAGGGCCCACCAGGTTGCCTATGTATTGGGCTTAGTATATGGCCCACTAGGTCATGGATTGATTGTGCCTTGGACCTTTCTTTGCATATGTAGCAGGCTACCTTTTAGGACCCAGTTGATGTTGGATGTCCTCCTTAGTGGCCCTAAGGTAGGCCCATAGAGGCCCTTATAGGTGGTTGAAGGCCCATCTTGGGCCTGGCTAGGACCGTTCCTCCTTAATATTTTGACTCTCTTAGTTTGTGGGCCATCCTAAAGTACTGGGCTCCCACTAGAGGATTTTTCTTCTCCTTAGAACACCTGTATATGTTCCTAAACTTTAACCCTTAGGACAGATGAATACATTCTATAGGTAGCACACTTACATTATTGTGACCCATATGCATCATCTGTATGAATTGATTGCATTGTATGGTGGTCATTGAGGGATGAAGTTTCTCCCCTTGTGCACATTGAGTGCTAAAAACTTGTACATGATCTATGTGTGTGACTCATGCATTGACATTACATTTCATGATGATACCGCCCCTGTTTCATCAGGGCCTTGCCTCCATAGGGACATTTATGGATGGATGCATGTGTGGACACTGAAAATATTACTTGAGCATACCGGGTGCATAGGATGCCCATAGGTGAAATTCTCAAAACTTTCATGGTACCAAGGATCTGCTCTAACGCCGTGACCGGGTGAAATATATGAGCACACGAGGGCCTTATATCGTTAGGCCGCGACTCCCACTGTCATGTAGTCGGTTGGATAGGGGTGTGGCCTTACCTGCTTAGTGTAAGGAGGCATTGCTAGGCTGAGTCTGACCAGCTAGTAAATGGGTCCGCTACCATCAGGCTTTGTTGGTGATTGGCTATCCATAGGCGGGTAGTGAGATTCCTTATGCTCGTTTGATTGTGCGAGGTCTGTAGATCGGCAGTCATTCAGTAGCATAATGGACCCTAGTGATTTCCTTATGATTGGAAATATACTTGACATATGGTTTGGTTATGAGCACTGGCATTACTTGCATCGTATTAGCACTGACTGTGCAAGCCCCTTCGTGCATTGCCTTGGTATGGCTCCTAGTACTCATTGCATGATATTCATGATAAGCCTTGGTAAGGATAGTAATATTCTCATTGAGCATGTTCTTTCCTCGTATCTCCTACTATTTGGTATGACTCCTAGTACTCATTGCATGATATTCATGATAAGCCTTGGTAAGGATAGTAATATTCTCATTGAGCATGTTCTTTCCTCGTATCTCCTACTATTCTTCTGTGCACCATTGTCACACACTTTCACCACCCTCTAAGCTTCTATAAGCTTATGCACGATTGATGCGTGCAGGAGACTCTAGGCAGGCGTCGTAGTAGTATACCGTGGAGTAGAGTTGAGCAGTGAGGACTCCAGTGTTGTTGATTTCTCTCTCTTTTCTTATTACCTTACGTATGTTCTTTTAAACCTAATGTAAACTTGTAAAAGTTCAAATTCATAGTGAATTTTGTGATGTGTGCCTTTGTTATTCTCAGATGTACTTGCTATGATCTTGGGCATGCTCATATTGAAAAATGATTATGCTATTATGAAAATCCTCCTTGTAAGATTCCAGGATTGGAACCTACCTCAGGAGTCGAGAATGGGGTACTACGGAGGTTGTTGCGGCCAGAACCGGCCATCGGGTTCCTTATGAGTTTGTTTACCGAGTATGGGGCGTGACAAAATGTATTCTCAAATCCCTAAACCCAAACATATACCTAATCGTAATCTCAACTCCTTAACCTAAACCTAAATTTAAAAATCCAAACCAAAACCTGAACCCGATTTCCTAAACCTAAACCTTAACCTATTCTCAATTCCCTAAACCTTAACCTATAACCTAAGGTAAACCTAAACCTACAACCTACACTTATAACCTAAACATAAACCTATAACCTAAACCTGTAACCTTAACCTAAACGTAAAACTTAAACCTAAACGTAAACCTAAAACCTAAATGTATTCTCAAATCCCTAAACCTAAACCTAAACCTAAACCTCTAACCTACAACATTAATATAAACTTATAACCTACAACATTAACCTAAACCTATACTTATAACCTAAACCTATTCTCAAATCCCAAAACCTACAACCTAAATCTAAACCTAAACCTATAACCTAAACCTTAACCTATAACGTATAACCTATAACCTAAACCTTAACCTATAACCTATAATGTATAACCTATAACCTAAATCTATAACCTATAACCTAAACTCAATTCCCTAAACTTTAACCTATAACCTAACCTAAACCTAAACCTATAACCTACACTTATAACCTAAAACTAAACCTACAACCTAAGCCTATAACCTAAACCTATAACCTAAATCCTAAAACCTAAATGTATTCTCAAATCCCTAAACTTAAACCTACACCTAATCCTAATCTCAACTCCCTAACTTAAACCTAAACCTAAACTTGAAAACCCAAACCTAAACCCGATCCCGAACCTGAATTTGAATCCCTAAACCCTTAGCTTAAACCTAAACCTATAACCTAAACTTAATTCACTTAACTTAAACCAACACCTAAACCTAAAAATATAACCCGAACCTGAACCTGAACCCTAATTCCCAAACTTAAACCTAAACCTAAACCTATAACCTAAATCTAAACCTAAACCTATAACCTAAATGTACTCTCAAATCCCTAAACCTAAACCTACATCTAATCCAAATCTCAACTCCATAACCTAAACCTAAACCTAAACTTGAAAACCCAAACCTAAACCCGATCCCGACCCCGTAACCGATTTCCTAAACTTAAACCTTAACCTATTCTCAATTCCCTAAAGCTACAACCAATAACCTATAAGCTAAACCTAAACCTTAACCTAAACCTAAACCTAAACCTAAACCTATAACCTTAACCTAAACCAAAACCTATAACCTAAACCTTAACCTATAACCATTAACCTAAACTTATAACCTTAACCTAAACCTAAAACCTAAACCTATAACCTAAACATATAACCTAAACCTTAACCTAAACCTAAATCTAAAACCTAAATGTATTCTCAAATCCCTAGACCTGAACCTACACCTAACCCTAATCTCAACTCCTTAATCTAAACATAAACTTGAAAACCCAAGCCTAAACCCGAACCCGAACCCGAACCCGATTTCCTAAACCTAAACCTTAGCCTATTCTCAATTCCCTAAACCATAACTTGTAACCTAACCTAAACATAAAACCTAAACCTAAAACCTAAATGTATTCTCAAATCCCTAAACCTAAACCAAAACCTAAACCTAAACCTATAACCTATAACCTAAACCTTGACCTATAACCTATAACATATAACCTAAACCTATAACCGATAACCTAAACTCAATTCCCTAAACCTTAACATATAACCTAACCTAAACCTAAACCTATAACCTACACTTATAACCTAAACCTAAACCTGTAACCTTAACCTAAACGTAAAACCTAAACCTAAACCCAAAACGTAAATGTATTCTCAAATCCCTAAACCTAAACCTCAACCTAAACCTATAACCAAATCCTATAACCTACAACATTAACCTAAACCTATAACCTAAACCAAAACCTATAACCTAAACCTTAACCTATAACCTAAACTTATAACCCTTAACCTGACATTAACCTAAACCTAAAACCTAAACCTAAACCTAAACTTATAACCTAAAACCTAAAACCTAAAACCTAAATGTATTCTCAAATCCCTAAACCTAAACCTACACCTAATCCTAAACTCAACACCTTAACCTAAATGTAAACCTAAACTTGAAAACCCAGACCTAAACCCGATCCCGAACCCGAAACCGATATCCTAAACCTAAACCTTAACCTATTTTCAATTCCCTAAACCTATAACCATAACCTAAACCTAAAACCTAAACCTAAACCTAAAAACTAAATGTATTCTCAAATCCTTAAACCTAAACCTACACCTAATCCTAATCTCAACTCCTTAACCTAAACCTAAACTTGAAAACCCAAACCTAAACCCGATCCTAAACTCAAACCCGATTTCCTAAACATAAACCTTAACTTATTCTCAATTCTCTAAAGCTATAACCTATAACCTATAACCTAAACCTATAACCTAAACCTTAACCTAAACCTAAATCTAAAACCTAAATGTATTCTCAAATCCATAGACCTAAACCTACACCTAACCCTAATCTCAACTCCTTAACCTAAACCCGAACCTGATTTCCTAAAAACCTTAACCTATTCTCATTTCCCTAAACCTTAACCTATAACCTAACCTAAACCTAAATGTATCACCTACACTTATAACCTAAACCTAAACTTATAACTTAAACCTATAACCTTAACCTAAACGTAAAACGTAAACCTAAACCTAAATATATTCTCAAATCCCTAAACCTAAACCTAAACCTAAACCTATAACCTACAACATTAACATAAACTTATAACCTAGACCTATAAACTAAAATATTAACCTAAACATATACTTATAACCTAAACCTATTCTCAAATCCCAAAACCTATAACCTAAAACCTAAATATATTCTCAAATCCCTAAACCCAAACCTATAACCTACAACATTAACATAAACTTATAACCTACAACATTAAACTAAACCTATACTTATAACCTAAACCTATTCTCAAATCCCAAAACCTATAACCTAAATCTAAACCTAAACCTATAACCTAAACCTTAACCTATAACCTATAACCTAAACTCAATTCCCTAAACCTTAACCTATAATTGAACCTAAACCTAAACCTATAACCTACACTTATAACCTAAAGCTAAACCTACAACCTAAACCTATAACCTAAACCTATAACCTAAATCCTAAAACCTAAATGTATTCTCAAATCCCTAAACTTAAACCTACACCTAATCCTAATCTCAACTCCCTAACTTAAACCTAAACCTAAACTTGAAAACCCAAACCTAAACCCGATCCCGAACCCGAATTTGAATCCCTAAACCCTTAGCCTAAACCTAAACCTATAACCTAAACTTAATTCACTTAACTTAAACCAACACTTAAACCTAAAAATATAACCCGAACCTGAACCTGAATCCTAATTTCCAAACTTAAACCTAAACCTAAACCTATAACCTAAATCTAAACCTAAACCTATAACCTAAATGTATTCTCAAATCCCTAAACCTAAACCTACAACTAATCCTAATCTCAACTCCATAACCTAAACCTAAACCTAAACTTGAAAACCCAAACCTAAACTCGATCCTGAACCCGAAACCGATTTCCTAAACCTAAACCTTAACCTATTCTCAATTCCCTAAAGCTACAACCAATAACCTATAAACTAAACCTAAACCTTAACCTAAATCTAAACCTAAACCTAAACCTATAACCTTAACCTAAACCAAAACCTATAACCTAAGCCTTAACCGATAACCATTAACCTAAACTTATAACCTTAACCTAAACCTATAACCTAAACCTTAACCTAAACCTAAATCTAAACCCTAATTGTATTCTCAAATCCCTAGACCTAAACCTACACCTAACCCTAATCTCAACTCCTTAATCTAAACCTAAACTTGAAAACCCAAGCCTAAACCCGAACCCGAACCCGAACCTGATTTCCTAAACCTAAACCTTAACCTATTCTCAATTCCCTAAACCATAACCTATAACCTAACCTAAACATAAAACCTAAACCTAAAACCTAAAGGTATTCTCAAATCCCTAAACCTAAACCTAAACCTAAACCTATAACCTATAACCTAAACCTTGACCTATAACCTATAACATATAACCTAAACCTATAACCTATAACCTAAACTCAATTCCCTAAACCTTAACCTATAACCTAACCTAAACCTAACCCTATAACCTACACTTATAACCTAAACCTTAACCTAAACCTAAACCTGTAACCTTAACCTAAACATAAAACCTAAACCTAAACCCAAAACGTAAATGTATTCTCAAATCCCTAAACCTAAACCTAAACCTAAACCTATAACCAAATCCTATAACCTACAACATTAACCTAAACCTATAACCTAAACCAAAACCTATAACCTAAACCTTAACCAATAACCTAAGCTTATAACCTTTAACCTAACATTAACCTAAACCTAAAACCTAAACCTATACCTAAACTTATAACCTAAAACCTAAAACCCAAATGTATTCTCAAATCCCTAAACCTAAACCTACACCTAATCCTAAACTCAACACCCTAACCTAAATGTAAACCTAAACCTGAAAACCCAGACCTAAACCTGAAATCGATTTCCTAAACCTAAACCTTAACCTATTTTCAATTCCCTAAAGCTATAACCTATAACCTAAACCTAAACCTAACCTAAAGCACATAAACCTATAACCATAACCTAAACCTAAAACCTAAACCTAAACCTAAAAATTAAATGTATTCTCAGATCCTTAAACCTAAACCTACACCTAATCCTAATCTCAACTCCTTAACCTAAACCTAAACTTGAAAACCCAAACCTAAACCCAATCCTGAACTCGAACCCGATTTTCTAAACATGAACCTTAACCTATTCCCAATTCCCTAAAGCTATAACCTATAACCTATAACCTAAACCTATAACCTAAACCTTAACCTAGACCTAATTCTAAAACCTAAATATATTCTCAAATCCATAGACCTAAACCTACACCTAACCCTAATCTCAACTCCTTAACCTAAACCCGAACCTGATTTCCTAAAAACCTTAACCTATTCTCATTTTCCTAAACCTTAACCTATAACCTAACCTAAACCTAAACGTATCACCTACACTTATAACCTAAACCTAAACCTATAAGTTAAACCTGTAACCTTAACCTAAACGTAAAACCTAAACCTAAAACCTAAATGTAATCTCAAATCCCTAAACCTAAACCTAAACCTAAACCTATAACCTACAACATTGACATAAGCTTATAACCTAGACCTATAAACTAAAACATTAACCTAAACCTATACTTATAACCTAAAGCTATTCTCAAATCCCAAAACCTATAACCTAAAACCTAAATGTATTCTCAAATCCCTAAACCTAAACCCAAACCTATAACATACAACATTAACATAAACTTATAACCTAGACCTATAGCCTACAACATTAACCTAAGCCTATACTTATAACTTAAACCTATTATGAAATCCCAGAACATATAACCTAAACCTAAACCTTAACCTTAACCCAAACTTATAACCTGAACCTAAACCTAAACCTTAACCTATAACTTAAACCTTAACCTATAACCTTTAACCTATAACCTAAACCTTTAACCTATAACCTAAACTCAATTCCCAAAACCTTAACCTATAACCTAAACTCAATTCCCTATACCTTAACCTATAACCTAACCTAACCTAAACCTAAACCCAAATCCGATCCCGAACCCGAACCCGATTTCCTAAACCTAAACCTTAACCAATTCTCAATTCCCTAAAGCTATAACCTAAAACCTAAACTTAAACCTATAACCTAAACCTAAAACCCAAACCTAAACCTAAACCTAAAACCTAAATGTATTCTCAAATCCCTATACCTAAACCTACACATAATCCTTATCTCAACTCCTTAACCTAAACCTAAACTTGAAAACCCAAACCTAAACCCGAACCCGATATCCTAAACCTAAACCTATTCTCAGTTCCCTAAACCTGAACCTAAAACCTATAACCTATAACCTAAACTTATAAACTATAACCTAACCTTAACCTAAACCTAAAACCTAAGCCTAAACCTATAACCTAAAACCTAAACCTAAACCTAAAACCTAAATGTATTCTCAAATCCCTAAACCTAAACCTAACTTAAACCAGCAAAACCTATAACCATAACCTAAACCTAAAACGTAAACCCAAACCTAAAACATAAATGTATTCTCAAATCCTTAAACCTGAACCTACACCTAATCCTAATCTCAACTCCTTAACCTAAACTTAAACTTGAAAACCCAAACCTAAACCCGATCCTGAACTCGAACCCGATTTCCTAAACATAAACCTTAACCTATTCTCAATTCCCTAAAGCTATAACCAATAACCTATAACCTAAACCTATAACCGAAACCTTAACCTAAACCTAAATCTAAAACCTAAATGTATTCTCAAATCTATAGACCTAAACCTACACCTAACCCTAATCTTAACTCCTTAACCTAAACCTAAACTTGAAAACCCAAACCTAAACCTGAACTCGATTTCCTAAAAACATTAACCTATTCTCATTTCCCTAAACCTTAACCTATAACCTAACCTAAACCTAAACCTATGACCTACACTTATAACCCAAACCTAACCCTATAACTTAAACCTGTAACCTTAACCTAAACATAAAACCTAAACCTAAAACCTAAATGTATTCTCAAATCCCTAAACCTAAACCTATAACCTACAACATTAACATAAACTTATAACCTAGACATATAACCTACAACATTAACCTAAACCTATTCTCAAATCCCAAAACCTAAAACCTAAAACCTAAATGTATTCTCAAATCCCTAAACCTAAACCTAAACCTAAACCTATAACCTACAACATTAACATAAACTTATAACCTAGACCTATAGCCTACAACATTAACATAAACCTATACTTATAACCTAAACCAATTCTCAAATCCCAGAACCTATAACCTAAATGTAAACTTTAACCTTAACCTAAACCTATAACCTAAACCTAAACCTAAACCTTAACCTATAACCTATAACCTATAACCTAAACCTTTAACCTATAACCCAAACTCAATTCCCTAAACCTTAACTATAACCTAACCTAACCTAAACCCAAACCTAAATCCGATCCTGAACCCGAACCCGATTTCCTAAACCTAAACCTTAACCTATTCTCAATTCCCTAAAGCTATAACCTCTAACCTAAACCAAACCTTTAACCTAAACCTAAAACCTAAATCTAAAAACTAAATGTATTTTCAAATCTCTAAACCTAAACCTACACCTAATCCTAATCTCAACTCCTTAACCTAAACCTAAACTTGAAAACCCAAACCTAAACTCGAACCTGATATCCTAAACCTAAACCTATTCTCAATTCCCTAAACCTTAACCTATAACCTATAACCTAAAACCTAAACTTATAACTTATAACCTAACCTTAACCTAAACCTAAAACCTAAACCTAAACCTATTACTTAAAACCTAAATCTAAACCTAAAACCTAAATGTATTCTGAAATCCCAAAACCTAAACCTACACCTAATCCTAATCTCAACTCCTTAACCTAAATCTAAACCAAAACTTGAAAACCCAAACCTAAACCCGATCCCGAACACGAACTTGATTTCCTAAACCTAAACCTTAACCTATTTTCAATTCGCTAAAGCTATAACCTATAACCTATAACCTAAGCATAAACCTAACCTAAACCTAAAAACTAAACCTAAACCTAAAACCTAAATGTATTGTCAAATCCTTAAACCTAAACCTACACCTAATCCTAATCTTAACTCCTTAACCTAAACCTAAACCCGATCCTGAACTTGAACACAATTTCCTAAACCTAAACCTTAACCTATTCTCAATTCCCTAAAGCTATAACCAATAACCTATAACCTAAACCTAAATCTAAAACCTAAATGTATTCTCAAATCCCTAGACCTAAACCTACACCTATCCCTATTCTCAACTCCTTAACCTAAAACCTAAACTTGAAAACTCAAACCTAAACCCGAACCCGATTTCCTAAAAACCTTAACCTATTCTCAATTCCCTAAACCTTAACCTATAACTTAACCTAAACTTAAACCTATAACCTACACTTATAACCTAAACCTAAACCTATAACCTAAACCTGTAACCTTAACCTAAACGTAAAACCTAAACCTAAAACCTAAATGTATTCTCAAATCCCTAAATCTAAACCTAAACCTAAACCTATAACCTACAACATTAACATAAACTTATAACCTAGACCTATAACCTACAACATTAACATAAACTTATAACCTAGACCTATAACCTACAACATTAACCTAAACCTATACTTATAACCTAAACCTATTCTCAAATCTCAAAACCTATAACCTATAACCTAAACCTAAACCTAAACCTAAACCTTAACCTATAACCTAAACCTTAACCTATAACCTATAACCTATAACCTATAACCTAAACCTTTAACCTATAACCAAAACTCAATTCCCTAAACCTTAACCTATAACCTAACCTAAACCTAAACCTATAACCTACACTTATAACCTAAACCTAAACCTAAACCTGTAACCTTAACCTAAACGTAAAACCTAAACCTAAACCTAACACCTAAATGTATTCTCAAATCCCTAAACCTAAACCTACACCTAAACCTTATCTCAACTCCCTAACCTAAACATAAACCTAAACTTGAAAACCCAAACCTAAACCCGAACCTGAACCTGAACCCGATTTCCTAAATCTAAACCCTAATCTATTCTCAATTCCCTAAAGCTATAACCTATAACCTATAACCTAAACCTAAACCTACACCTTAACCTAAACTTATAACCTTAACCAAAACCAAAACCTATAACCTAAACCTTAACATATAACCTATAACCTATAACCTAACCTTAACCTTAACCTAAACCTTTTAAGCAGGAAAAGAAATTACTCCAGATGTTCTTGCTACTACAGGTAAATGGTGAAGCATATGTTAAACTTCATTCTTTCATAGCACCCACTAAGAAAGTTTGTTCAAGTCAATTACGATAAAGTAGAATGGACTATTGCACATGGTTCTTTATTCATTGATAAGCATAAACCTAGATTGATACCTAACTTTCCTATCTCTACAGAACTGGAGAATTTGGGACCTCCATTATTGGAAGGTTTGGATATATTAATAGTTGTACGTATGTGATTTTTTTTTTCTTATTATTATTTCTACTAAGTTATATGCAATGTTCTTTGTAAGTTTTGTATAAATATTCTAACTTGCTTATGGATTGATTATTTTCCAAAAAAGTAAGCCTTCACCCAAGAAAAGCGATCTTGATCTAGATGGTAAAGAAATTTCTCTCGTTTTAACGATTATAGAAAGACAGTTGTTGAAATTTATGGGTTTTATGGTTTTTTAATTAGCTTGTTGGTGATGATATAGTAACTCAGTACCAATCACCACCATTCCAATGGTTCACATCAAATTCTTCAAAAAAGGCGATCTTTGTGGTTCACTGTTATCCTGTTTGCATATTTTCATTTTGTTAGGAAGGAGTTTTTACATAACCCCAAATGGACTCAACTCTACATTTTTTGGCCTTCTTTTGTTGGCGGGCTTGTATTGGAGTTATCATATACATGCAATTTTGGTGCCATTCTGATATTTGGATGTCTAAATGTTTCTATTTTTACTGTAATCTTAATAGTGGAGATGGATTAGTATGATATCTATATTTTCTGGCCACTACCTTAACTCTCTTATTGTTTGATGCATGATATGCAGCACCCTTTATTCTCCTATAGTTATTGAGTTTATCATAAAGAGCACCTATTTCTAAGGTAATTTTACTTTAAACATTTCTTTGCATGTTCAGGTACCCCTTGGCTCTATCACGTCAATAATTGATGGCTTGAAGAAGCTATACATTGAAAAGTTGAAGCCCCTGGAAGTTACCTATCGATTTAACGATTTTGTTTCTCCTTTATTGGTGAGTAATAGCAAATATGTGGACCTTGAATCAATTTGATCAGTTTATGTTTTAATGTAGTTAAATCATCTTCTTTCCCTAGGAATTGCACTCGAGATTGTGTGGGAGAAGTTACAGATGTTGTTCTTGCTAGATAGTACATGCAAAAGTTTCTGTCAACTATAATCAATTGCTTTTGGGGCTGGTTCCTTTTGCAGACAAGCAGTGATTTGGATACTAGGCCAATGGTTATGCTCATGGGCTAGTACTCCACTAGGAAAACAACATTCATTAAACATTTGCTAAACTGCAGTTATCCAGGTACATTAAACTGTTTACTTCCATTTCGCGATATATGTGCATTTATATGCATGTGCTTACCATTTCCATTATTTTGAACAGGAGCGCACATCGGACCGGAACCTACGACTGACAGATTTGTTGTTATTATGGTATGCATCCAAATCCCAAAGCTAATTATAAAATTTTGAATTGCTCTGGCACCTTTAAAAAAAGGTTTGCTCTCGTGTTAGGCTGATTCGGTGATTCCATTATGGAGGTCAGGCCATTTTCTGGATTTTTGTGGCACTTGTAGATTTCTTTGACAACAAAGAGAATTGTGTTCAAGAATCTAGTGTAGGCTGCACATATATGGGGTCACGATCACTGGCTATACGTTTAGGTTAAGGTTAAGGTTAGGTTATAGGTTTGGATGGATGTAGTTTATGTTTGGATGGATTTGCGTAGTTTGGGTTTAGGTGGATGTGAATGTGAATATGATGAAATATATTATATAATAGGCGTATATCATGATGAAATATATTATAACAGGTGTATATCAAGAATTTTGTGCTGGAATATGGGGAAAAACAAAGAGACTTTTACCTACGAAAATATTCGTAGGTAAACATTTTGTAAATATTTTTAGCTACAAAAATATTCATAGGTAAAAGTTTTGTAAATATTTTTAGCTATGATAATATTCATAGGTATATGTTTTGTAAATATTTTTAGCTACAAAAATATTCATAGGTAAAAGTTTTATAAATATTGTTAGCTACGAAAATATTTGTAGGTAAACGTTTTGTAAATATTTTTAGCTATGAAAAAATTCGTAGGTAAAAGTTTTGTAAATATTTTTAGCTACGAAAATATTCATAGTTTAAAGTTTTGTAATAATTTTTACCTACGGAAAAATTCGAAGGTAAAAGTTTTGTGAATATTTTTAGCTATGAAAATATTTGTAGGTATAAGTTTTGTAAATATTTTTACTTATGAAAATATTCGCAGGTAAAAGTTTTGTAAATATTTTTATCTACGAAAATATTCGTAGGTAAAAGTTTTGTAATAAATTTTACCTACGAAAAAATTCGCAGGTAAAAGTTTTGTAAATATTTTTAGCTACGAAAATATTCGTAGGTATAAGTTTTGTACCTACAAAAATATTCATAGGTAAAAAGTTTTGTCAATATTTTTACCTACGAAAATATTCGTAGTTTAAAGTTTCGTAATAATTTTTACCTACGGAAAAATTCGTAGGTAAAAGTTTTGTGAATATTTTTAGCTATGAAAATATTTGTAGGTATAAGTTTTGTAAATATTTTTACTTATGAAAATATTCGCAGGTAAAAGTTTTGTAAATATTTTTATCTACGAAAATATTCGTAGTTTAAAGTTTTATAATAATTTTTACCTACGAAAAAATTTACAGGTAAAAGTTTTGTAAATATTTTTAGATATGAAAATATTCGTAGGTATAAGTTTTGTACCTACAAAAATATTCATAGGTAAAAAGTTTTGTCAATATTTTTACCTATGAAAAAAGCATTGGTAATAGTTTTTATCGACGAAAAAATTTGTCGGCAAAAGTCTTACCTTTGCCGACGAATTTTTTTTTTCGTTGGTAAAAGTTTTTCTCCTCGGTCCTTTAACGACGAATTTACCGACAAAAATTTTCATCGGAAAAACTTTTTGTCTACAAAAAAAATGCTTTCAGCGACAAAAATTTTCATCGATAAAAGTGGCTTTTCTTGTAGTGAAGATTTATCCAAAATTCGGCTAGCCCAAGGTCAACTTCGGCTGGCCGAACAACACAATTCGGTTAGCCAAATTTGACCTTCGGCTGGCCGAATTCCAAAAGACAATGTTGCTAGAATTTGATTCAAACTTTCTCGGGCTAGCTGAATTTTAAGCTCGGGCTAGCCAAACCAAAACTCAGGCTAGCCGAATTTGTAACAAAAAAATGTTATTGCTTCGGGCTTGAAGTTGGGTTGGCCGAATCAAAAGTTAGGCTAGCCAAATTCTAGGCAAAACAAGTTAAAAAACCCATAGTTAGACATTTTTGAAAGCACCTAGTCCTAAGGTCTTTCTAGGGTTTTATACCACCTGAGATATATCAAATATATGATTCTTCTTTAACTTGACCTTACTCTCAGACTTCATCTTGAATTTGAGCTCAATCTTTTCTTGAACATCAACCGATCTTGAGCTTGATCTTCTCTTGAACATAAACTGATCTTGAGCTTGATCTTCTCTTGAACATAGACTGATCTTGAAGATCTAGTATAAAGTGGTTTTGTCTTCACGAAATTTGACAACTTATGTGTGCTCAACATCTTAGCATTTACAATCTCCCCCTTTGTCAATTTCATGACAAAACACTTAACATTACAAGTATGTAATCACACACATCTTTCGAAGTCTGAAGTCATGTAATCTTCAGCTTACTAACTGATGATGCTCAACTGGCACTCCCCTTGTGAAATAGACATATAACATTCTATACACATAACTTTCATTCATTCATTTCATACATTCCATACACATTCTCCTACATTCTCTCCCCCATACATTAGCATAACATTGGTATCATTTCTCCCCCATATAACATATCTCTCCCCCTTTTTATCGCAAGTTGACAAAGGAATAATAAGATAAATAAAAGGAGCATGTAAAATAGAGAATACTGGTAAGCATATGAAATTTTCAACTATATGAAATCATAAAGGTAAGCATATCAAATATGTTAAGGTTTAAGGGTAAGAAAGTGTAAGTAAAAGTATTAAATGTACTAAGAAAAACACAAAATAAAGTTTAGTACATAACCAGCATAAGTTTGAAAATTAAAGTTAATCTAGCTCAATCTGACTGTAACACCCCAAACTTTTTAATACCCGAGTATTAAAAGTTCATGAGTGTTACTGTAATGTCCCAGAAAAATCCATACAAAGACCTAAGTACCACCTTAGGTAGAACAACGCAAGGACCACATCCTGTCATATAAATTAGACGGGAATTAGTTAAGTACTAAATAATCTAGGGATTAATCTTGGGCCACCATTTTCATATTTTAGAAGGCCTAAAACCATGAGTAACATTGTCTCAATGCCACCTAAAGACCTGGGAGAAATCCCAAGGGCCTGTTGCTCTCGGGAGTACATTGAAATTTAGTAACAGACCAAGACTGCACGTTGAGGGTCCGATGACCGTGAAATTATAGGACGATGTCTTTCCTGCTGGGCTTGACAACCATTGTGGGAATCAAGCCCAGATAGTGTTCAAAAAAGTCCAGCCTGAGCCTTGAGTGAAGTGCATGGGAAACGCGAATATCTTTAAAAAATGAACTGAAACTTAAGTGATTTGGGCCGTCGCTCTCACGCAAAGTTGAAGAATTCAGATGGTTAGTTTGTGACCAAAATTCACCCATGGGGAAAGGAAATTTTCCTGCACATATCCGTATAACTGTGGCCCCGATCGAGCACGTACAACTGTTGATCTTACACAGGCTCTCCACGGTCGATCGACTTATTCGATTGCATCAAAATCATGTCCTAGCAAGGATCCATTGTCAGGGAATGTACCCTTTCACGTAGATGGGTCGTGGGCCTCCCTATGAGCCCCGTTCGTCAGAAATAGCCGCCCACGAGGTATAAACCATGTATAAAGTGGCCCTAGGCCATTTGCATCACAACCGGGCCAATAAATAGCCCTCATTTCACACACTCTCTCTCCCATATACAAATTTTGCAAAACCCTAAGGGAGAGAGAGGAGAAAAGAAGTGAAAAGAGGAAATAGAGAAGGTGGACTTTGGAAGATCGGTCGAGAAACCTTCTTCTACGAATCCACATGCCAAATCACCACCCTGTTACGCCACCAAATCTCGTTCAGCTACGATTTTGGGTAAGAAATACTAACCCCAATATCGTTGTAGAGATCCAAGATAGTTGTTCGTCAAACTAGCTAACCAGTTTCGTCATTTATGTGCCCTGCATTCCGTTTTCAAAAACGTAGAGTTTAGACCGAGTCCGAGTTGAGCATTTTAACGAAGGTGCAGACTATAAATGCTTAGGTTATGGTTTCTCAATGCTTTCATGTTAGCTAATGATTTATGTCTGACTTGATTGCTACCTTATTGTCTTAGATATGTCGATTTCCGTATGATATACACCTATGAACTATGATGAGTAAAAGATGCATCCCATGTGTTTATTGAAATGTTTAAATGAGCATTTAAAAATGATTTGTGCTTGCCATGATTACTGATCTAGGATTTATCATTGTCATATGCATGTTGATCTCTCTATATAAGGAATTGATAAAACATATGTTGTAACTAACTTAGTCTATGTGTTTAATGAATTGTCTGAATGAGAAATTTTTGATGATTTGTATTTACTATGAGTATTAAGATAGGATTATTTATTGCCTTATGCATATGTGAAATTTTCTTTATGTAATCATATTTTCCTCTATGTAATTATTTGATAAAATACAAGCGTTTGGTAACATGATCGATGCGTTTGATGAAATGCCTAAATGAGGAATCCACTTGGATTGTTTGTTAAATGCTGAGATGAATATCACATGTGTTTGTTAGCTGCATATGAGTAGGATTGAGGCTGCAATGTAGCCCAAGTAATCGGTAACAATCCTTGTTCGGGTGGCTAATTAGTCCCGTCACATTGGGTAAACTCAATGAATCCGAGTCACACGACGATTGTCGACAGACACGATGGGTGCTTATGTGCTCCATGTCGATTAAGTCAGCGTGTGCCTGTACCAATCGAGCTTTCCTAACGAACCAATTGACCTATTGTGTGTTTACCATGTATGGACGCAACTGCTTGAATCAAGGTACCCCTCACCAATGTAAAGACCCACGTTAACCATGGTACCACGATCCGCTCAGACTCATGAGCTGGGCATGGTGGTATAGGACACCGTGTCCGAGTTGTCGACCTATGCTGGGGTGATAAGCCTCCTCGTAGTGACCAATAAGCAACTAAGACTCGTGAGCTAGCCATGGTGGTATGAGATACCGTGTTCGTGTTGTCGGCCTACGCTGGGGTGACGAGCCTCCTCGTAGTGACCGCGCGTATAATTTCTTGTAACTTGCCTATCGTATGCGTTTAATTAGGAATGACGACCCTATAACTTGCCTATTGTATGTGTTTAATTAGGAGCGACGAACCAAGATGGATCCTTTGATTCAGGTCAATGATATAAAGGGAGGTACCCTAACTTCCCAAACTTGTTGTATGAATGAGCTTAATTAATTACTTGGCTAACACGACCATGCATCACACTACATTAGTTAGGACGTGCTTAAAAGGTGTTGGAGTTGCACTATTTTGGGGAACCGTTGTCATATTCGAAATAGGTTGTCGGAGCCGCGTGTGAGGGAGCTTTAGTGTGAGGGCATACATCATTACTTGCACCCCATTCCTGCATTATAAAAAAAGTAGTTAAGGAAGTGATTGCTTATGATTGCTTTATCATTACTACTTTAATTGACTTGATAACATGTGTAACTTTCGCCTTATAGAACCACTAAGTTGATCACTCACTCCCACTCTGGGACGGTGTTTTAAAACACCAACTAGACTCTGATTTAGATGCAGGTGCAGATGATGCCTATGCTATGGAGCAGGACTTCCTGGACGACGAAGAGGAATTCTTCTACTTCCAACTCCGGGTGGGTCAATGTAGACCTCGTGATGATGCACAGGGACTACAAGGATATCTGGTCTTAGTTGGACACATCTACATTAAAAAGGCCAAGCTATATGTCCTAGAGGGGGGGTGAATAGGACAATGCCAAATAAAAACTTATAACAGCGGAATAATAAAGAATATGATAGCCAAAGTAAATCACAATGCAGTAAATTAAAATAACCTCAAAATTCAGATCTTGAGAGGTAGATACAAACGTTGTTCTAAGGACAACCTTACACCAAAAACAGAGTTTATGGTAGGACAACCTTATTTCTAGAAAGGTCTTTGTATCAAGTCTCAAATCGAAGAGGAATATAAAAAGAAATATAAACTGAATTGAAATAACTTGTAATTAAAAATGTATTATTCTAGGGACAGCCATACACCATAAAAATGGCAGGGCAACCTTGCTGGAACAACTTTCAAATAAAATTAAAATATCAAGCTAATAAAGGAATAGCAGAAAATAAATTCTAAATTATTACAACATTCCCACAAAGCTTGAATTAAATGATTACAGCATTCACCACCATACATACATCCCACACCAGAATAAAGAATTAGAAGAATAAAATAATCAACCACAACACAAGGGTTTATAGTGGTTCGCCTGTGTGTTCACCAACTGTTAAACAACAGCCACACAAAATGCTACTCCACTCCTAATATCCTCACACAGGGGATATTAGCGTTCACTAAAAATAGGTTTTCCCAGGTTCACCCAAAACCCTTACAATTGTGTCTTTGTCCGTGGGCTTACACAATTAAAAAAACCCCACTTCTGAGTTTTCCTGGCTTTCCTCAGATAACCAATATAACAAGATTTTTCTGGCAAATCTTGAAAGAAACCAAAATAATAGAAAGGAATTTACAATATGTAAAATACCTGAATATCTCCTTCGTTGTAGCAGCCCAGTAGAACGAAATCAAAGTAGATGATTGAATGTCCAAGTTCATTGTCCAGTACTCGATTACAATGGTTCTAATTCTAATAGATTTTAAATTAGACCAGATAGGGCTTGCCTTAATTGATTTTGATTCCAAAGAAAGGGAATAATAATTCCTCTTTATCAAATCAGATTGGAATAACAGAAACAAAATCAATTAAAATAAAGTTAAGGAAGGAAAATATTAAATAAGCACACTTAGCCTAGATGGAGCACAGAATTATCTCTCAGAAGTTCGACGAAGATTGGCTTGAATACTTTAGTTAAATCGATAATTTCTTCTGAGATTCGTGCACTATTTATAGGTGAGAAGATCGTGTCTTTGACTGGTCTAGAGTGCTCTTCGACTAGTCGAAGCAGTAACAGATATTTGAAAGATTAGGCGGGATAAGCTTTGACCATTCTACGACTGGTCGTTGGTCTCCTACGACTGGTCGTAGGTTTCCTTCGACTGGTCGTAGGTCCTGTAAACCTTCACTGGACTTCGAGTCGAAGGTTGTATGACTGGTCGAAGATCAGTCGACACTGTTCCTACGACTGGTCGAACAGATTCCTGGACTAGTCGAAAGCTAACAGATTTTATCCGGAATATGTAACAAACTTACGACTGGTCGAGGAATTTCTTAGACTGGTCGAAGCAAGTCTAGGACTAGTCGAAGAAGACCTAGGACTAGTCGAAGAACAGACCAATCACATGTAAAATAAACATTCGGTTTATGTATCCGAAATGACCTACTTCTAAGGTCAACCTATGGTCAATCAAACCTCAAGCATGAAGTATGGACATTGAAACATTCGGAACTTGAGACCTTGAAGTATAAGTCTTGTAATCTTGATGTAGATCAAACCTTGATGTAGCTCAATCTTGAAAGTGTATTAACTGCTTTGAACTCTTCTTGAAGTCTAGCTTGAGTCTTGTCTTGTGAGCTTTGCTTGTTGTGAGCTTAGCTTGGTCATGGAGTCATGAATGTTGATCCTTGAGAGAGCTTCACTTAAGCAGGTTATATATAACATAACAGTGATTTTGGCACCACAAATTTGACAACAAACAGGGATATAAACTATAGCACTTACAATCTCCCCCTTTGTCAAATTAGTGACAAAACACATAACCAAACAAAAGTAAAACAACTGGTTAATACATGCAAATCAATATTCAACATTTAACATTCAACCAGTTTCATTCAACAAGATCAAACATATACTCCCCCTAACTCCCCCTGAGAAACGTAACCGATGCTACTCCCCTCACAATCACATTAAGAACAAACCATTCTCCCCCTTTTTGTTACAATATGACAAAGGAGAACTAAATAAAGGAAGTCATGAGAGGAAACATGAGGAAGTAAGAGAGTATAGCAAAAGAGTCATATAGATACTCAAGATAGCATCACATATATCCAGCATAAATATTACATCAAGAACAAATATTCGGCATAAAACATAAATAGAATCCAACTCATACCCAAGCAAACAAGTGCTAAGTAATAAAGTTATTACAGACCAAAAAGTCTCATAAAAACTAGTCAGAACTAGAACTTGATGAAGGAGCAGGAATAGAAGGGTCAAGTTGGTGCATGCCTTTGTTCAAGCACCTAAGATATTTGCGCATGTACTTAAATTGCAAATCATGAGCAACAGACATGTTTTCTAACTTAACATTAATATTCTCAACTTTGCCCTCTAATGCACTCAGACGTGCATCAACATCAGATGGTACAAAATCTGGATCATTAGCAGAGTCAGAATCCAGTTCCTCAAAAATATCATCCATATTAATATCATCAACATCGAAGAATGCCCAAAAAATTCATATTTCTTACAAATTATACAAAAATTGGAATACAATATTATACAAGAAGGCATAAATTATCAATTTAAAATGCACATGCTAAGATCAAATTTCATCTTTTTGAACCTGCTTTTATCAAGAGGTTTTGTGAAAATATCAGCACGTTGATCTTCGGTAGGAATATATTCTAGAGATATAACTTTTTCTTCTACTAATTCCCTTATATAATGAAATCTAATGTCAATGTGCTTAGTACGAGAATGCTGAATAGGATTTTTTGAAATATTTATCGCACTGGAATTATCACAGTGTAATAACATAGAATCCTGTTTAATTCCATAATCACTTAGCATTCGTTGCATCCAAACAAGCTGTGTACATGCATTACCGGCTGCGATATACTCAGCTTCAGCTGTTGAAAGTGATATAGAATTTTATTTCTTACTAAACCAGGAAACTAGACAATTTCCAATGTAAAAACAACCACCACTGGTTGATTTTCTATCATCTAGATTACCAGCCCAGTCAGCATCCGAGTACCCAGCTAATTGAACATTGGTTTCATGAGGATACCAGAGACCAAGATTTACAGTACTTGCGATATATCTAATAATTCGCTTGACAGCAATCAAGTGAGATTCTTTTGGATCAGATTGATATCTTGCGCAAATACCAACACTTAGAGAAATATCAGGTCTACTAGCAGTTAAATATAACAAACTACCAATCATACTCCGATAAAGTTTTGAGTCAACATTTTTACCATTAGAGTCTTTTGATAGTTTTAGGGTAGTACTCATAGGAGTATCGAAATTCTTGCCATTCTCAAATCCAAATCTCTTGATTAGATTCAAGGCATACTTAGATTGAGAAATGAATATTCCTTCAGGTTGTTGCTTCACTTGCAATCCAAGGAAATAAGTCAATTCCCCAACCATGCTCATTTCAAACTGTGATTTCATCAAATCTGCAAACTCAGTAGTCAAGTCAGTACAAGTTGATCCATAAATGATATCATCAACATAAATCTGTACCATTAAGATATGATCATTATGTTTTTTTAACAAACAAAGTTTTATCAACAGATCCCATTTGAAAATTATGAGTTAAAAGAAATTTCGTTAGTTTCTCATACCATGCCCTAGGTGCTTGTTTTAATCCATAAAGTGTCTTTTTAAGCCGATATACATGATCAGTATTTTTGGAATATTCAAATCCCATTGGTTGTTCAACATAGACTTCTTCATGTAAATCGCCATTTAGAAAAGCACTTTTCACATCCATCTGATAGATCTTTACCCTTTTAAAACATGAAATGGATATAAATAGTCTGATAGATTCAAGACGTGCTACTGGTGCAAAGGTTTCATCGAAATTAATTCCTTCAATTTGAGTATAACCTTGTACCACTAGTCTAGCCTTGTTTCTAATTATATTTCCACATTCGTCAGACTTATTTTTGAATATCCATTTTGTTCCAATGATGTGTTTATCTTTAGGTCTTGGTACGAGATACCAAACATCATTTCCTATGAAATTGGTTGAGTTCATCTTGCATCGCAACAATCCAGTTTTCATCAGCAAGAGCTTCTTTTACGTTTGATGGTTCAATTTGGGATGTAAAACATACATAATTACATATATCCTCAAGTTGTCTACGGGTGCGAACACCGGTGAGAGGGTTTCTAAGAATTTGTGTGGTTATATGACAGTCCTCAACTCAGAATCAGTTTAATTCGATGAAGTATCAGGTTTATCAATGATTAGTACTTCATCATTATCTGAATTAAAAGTTGGTGTGTTTAAATGATCATCAGTGACAACATTAATGGATTCTTAAATCACACCAATCCTTTTGTTCAGGACCCTATAAGCTCGACGGTTTAAAGAATATCCTAGAAAAATACCTTCATCACTCTTCGTATCGAACTTTCCCAAATTTTCACGATCACGTAAAATATAGCACTTGCTGCCAAAAACTCGAAAGTATTTAACAGTAGGCTTTTTATTGAACCACAATTCGTAAGCCGTTTTATTATTATCTTTTCTAGTGTAGACTCGGTTAATAATATAGCAAGCTGTGTTGACTGCTTCAACCCAAAGATTTTTAGAGAGCTTCATGCTATTCAACATAACATTAGCCATTTCTTAAAGCACCCTATTCTTCCTTTCTACAATTCCATTTTGTTGTGGAGTTTTGGGAGCAGAGAATTCATGTAATGTTCCTTGGTCGGTACAGAACTTCTCAAAATTGCTATTCTCAAATTCAGATCCATGATCACTACGAATTTTACTGATTTGAGAAGATTTTTCAGTTTGAATCCTTTTGAGAACTTTTCTTACTTCTTCAAGGGTTTCAGATTTGTCCCTTAAGAAGACTACCCAAGTGAATCTGGTAAAGTCATCAACCATTACCAAGATATACTTTTTCCCACCACAACTTTCCGTTCTGGTAGGTCCTATCAGATCCATGTAGAGAAGTTCGGGTGGTCTTGATGTGGTAGTTGAATTCACCTTTTTGTGTGAGTTCTTTATTTGTTTGCCTATCTAGCACTCACCACATATTTTATCTAATTTTTGAAGTTTGGGTAAACCTCTTACAAGTTCTCGTTTGCTCAATCGATATAAATTTCGATAATGTACATGTCCAAGACGTTTGTGCCATAAGTCATTCTCGTCTGTATGGACCATGTAACATGTTTGATTAGATGAGCTGGATTCACTAATAATATAGCAATTTTCAGACGTTCTACGTCCAGTTAATATTACAGAACCCTTATTATTTAATATCTCACAGCTTTGATTAGAAAACCGAACATTATGGTTATTATCACATATTTGTGATATACTAAGCAAGTTGTGCTTTAGGCCTTCAACGTATAAAACATTTTTAAACACCGAAAGATTAAAAAGTTGAACCGTACCTTGGCCTATTATCTTGCAGTTGCTACCATCACCAAATGTGACTGAACCATCAGTCATATCTTTTAGATCGGTGAATAAAGCTTTGTCACCTGTCATATGCCTGGAGCATCCACTGTCTAGGTACCACTTTGAATGACTTGTTGCTTTTAAAGCAGTGTGAGCAACCAAGCAGGTAACTTTAGGAACCCATTTCATAACTGTTTTGGGTTTAGGAACATAGTTGGTCTTCTTTTGTGTATATTTGTAGGAATGACCTGTAGAGTTAGATTTTAAGAGCTCCTTGAGTAAATCAACTATCTTTTCAGCTAGTGGATTTCGTTTCTGATTAAAGTTGACATGGCTGCTTCTAGGTTTTTGAAAAGTTTTTGAATTTTTAGAAAAATCTTGATAAGTACTTTTCCCTTTTGAGTTTGAGGACTCTCCTTTAACAAACATAGGAGGAGTATACTTTTGTTTAGGAGGTAAATTTTTATCAAAGCCCAACCCGGATCGATCGTCACATTTTCTTGATCCGGATAAAAGTTTCTCTAACTTTGGATCACCTTGGGCATATTTCCATGTGTCCTTTAAACTCAGAAGAGAAGATACTTCTGTTTTAAGATTCTCAATTTCAGATTTTAAATCAACAATTAGTGAGTTTTTGAATTCCAAATCGCATTTTGATTTTTCAAAACAATCTGAAATTTGTGATTTTTCTAAGACAAGTGTTTCAAAACAATTTTTGAGTTTAGAAAACTTTTCTTTTTGAAGTTTAAGTTTGACAGCAATTTTACAACTTTCCTTATATAGGGCATTGTAAGCATCTTGAAGATCATCTTCATTTTCACATTCACTATTCAGATTTTCTTCACTTGTTGAGTCATTATCTGAAAATGTGAATTTGGCTAGAGTCATAAGAGCTTTAACCTCATTGCCCGACTCAGTTTCAGAATCTTCTAATTCAGAAGAACCTTCAGAATCAGATGATTCATCCCATGTAGCCAACATACCCTTCTTCTTGGGTTTGTCCCTTTTAGGACATCTATTTGCTAAGTGCCCATATTCTAGACAGTTGTAACATTGAGTATCTTTCAAAGATTTTCGAGATTTGGGTCTAAACTTCTTTTTGTCATTTGATTTTTGAAAATCAACCCTTTTCTTACTTTTGAAAATCTTGTAAAATTTTTTAGCTAAAAGAGCCATATCATCTTCTGAATCAGAATTTTCTTCTGAATTACATTTAGAAGATTTTAGTGCGATAGATTTTCCTTTAGGAGCTTTAAAGCTTAACTCGTAGGTTTGTAGTGAACCAATTAGTTCTTCTACCCTCATATTATCCGTATCACGAAGTTCCTGGATCGCGGTTACTTTAGAATTAAACCGTTCAGGAAGTGAGCGTAATATTTTTGCACAGACTTTACTTTCTGGGATTTTATTGCCAAGACCCCACATTGAGTTTACAATGTCATTTAATCTAGTGCAAAAGTCCATAAACATTTCATTTTCCTCCATATGAATTTCTTCAAATCTGGTTGTGAGGAGTTGGACTTTAGATTTTTTGACAATTGTAGTACCCTCGTGTGTCATTTCTAATATATCCCAAGCTTGCTTTGCAGTACAAGAAATGATTCTTTTGAACTCATCCGGTGATAGTGCGCAAGTAATTGCATTTAGTGCTTTAGCATTTGCACTACTCTCACTTTTCTGAAGAGTGGTCCATTGGTAATATGGTGTGACTTTCATTGATTTTGAACCGTTAACCCCAGTAACTTCCATGATAGGAGGATTCCATTCAGTCACTGTGGCTTGCCACACATTTTCATCCATTGATTTGAGGAAGATCCTCATTCTGGCTTTCCAATAGGCATAGTTAGAGCCATCAAAGGGTGGAGGCCTTGTAACTGAAAGGCTATCAAAATTTGACATCTTAAATAGCTTAAATCGTTAGCTCAGGAATTAAATCCAAGAATTAAAAAGGAGCTATTAGGCTCTGATACCACTTGAAAAGGCCAAGCTATATGTCTTAGAGGGGGGGGGGGGGGGGTGAATAGGACAATGCCAAATAAAAACTTATAACAGTGGAATAATAAAGAATATGATAGCCAAAGTAAATCACAATGCAGTAAATTAAAATCACCTCAAAATTCAGATCTTGAGAGGTTGATACAAACGTTGTTCTAAGGACAACCTTACACCAAAAACAGAGTTTGTGGTAGGACAACCTTATTTCTAGAAAGGTCTTTGTATCAAGTCTCAAATCGAAGAGGAATATAAAAAGAAATATAAACTGAATTGAAATAACTTGTAATTAAAAATGTATTGTTCTAGGGACAGCCATACACCATAAAAATGGCAGGGAAACCTTTCTGAAACAACTTTCAAATGAAATTAAAATATCAAGCTGATAAAGGAATAGCAGAAAATAAATTCTAAATTATTACAACATTCCCACAAAGCTTGAATTAAATGATTACAGCATTCACCACCATACATACATCCCACACCAGAATAAAGAATTAGAAGAATAAAACAATCAACCACAACACAAGGGTTTATAGTGGTTCGCCTGTGTGTTCACCAACTGTTAAACAACAGCCACACAAAATGCTACTCCACTCCTAATATCCTCACACAGGGGATATTAGCGTTCACTAAAAATAGGTTTTCCCAGGTTCACCCAAAACCCTTACAATTGTGTCTTTGTCCGTGGGCTTACACAATTAAAAAAACCCCACTTCTGAGTTTTCCTGGCTTTCCTCAGATAACCAATATAACAAGATTTTTCTGGCAAATCTTGAAAGAAACCAAAATAATAGAAAGGAATTTACAATATGTAAAATACCTGAATATCTCCTTCGTTGTAGCAGCCCAGTAGAACGAAATCAAAGTAGATGATTGAATGTCCAAGTTCATTGTCCAGTACTCGATTACAATGGTTCTAATTCTAATAGATTTTAAATTAGACCAGATAGGGCTTGCCTTAATTGATTTTGATTCCAAAGAAAGGGAATAATAATTCCTCTTTATCAAATCAGATTGGAATAACAGAAACAAAATCAATTAAAATAAAGTTAAGGAAGGAAAATATTAAATAAGCACACTTAGCCTAGATGGAGCACAGAATTATCTCTCAGACGTTCGACGAAGATTGGCTTGAATACTTTAGTTAAATCGATAATTTCTTCTGAGATTCGTGCACTATTTATAGGTGAGAAGATCGTGTCTTCGACTGGTCTAGAGTGCTCTTCGACTAGTCGAAGCAGTAACAGATATTTGAAAGATTAGGCAGGATAAGCTTTGACCATTCTACGACTGGTCGTAGGTCTCCTACGACTGGTCGTAGGTTTCCTTCGACTGGTCGTAGGTCTTGTAAACCTTCGCTGGACTTCGAATCAAAGGTTGTACGACGGGTCGAAGATCAGTCGACACTGTTCCTACAACTGGTCGAACAGATTCCTGGACTAGTCGAAGGCTAACAGATTTTATCCGGAATATGTAACAAACTTACGACTGGTAGAGGAATTTCTTAGACTGGTCGAAGCAAGTCTAGGACTAGTCGAAGAAGACCTAGGACTAGTCGAAGAACAGACCAATCACATGTAAAATAAACATTCGGTTTATGTATCCGAAATGACCTACTTCTAAGGTCAACCTATGGTCAATCAAACCTCAAGCATGAAGTATGGACATTGAAACATTCGGAACTTGAGACCTTGAAGTATAAGTCTTATAATCTTGATGTAGATCAAACCTTGATGTAGCTCAATCTTGAAAGTGTATTAACTGCTTTGAACTCTTCTTGAAGTCTAGCTTGAGTCTTGTCTTGTGAGCTTTGCTTGTTGTGAGCTTAGCTTGGTCATGGAGTCATGAATGTTGATCCTTGAGAGAGCTTCACCTAAGTAGGTTATATATAACATAACAGTGATTTTGGCACCACAAATTTGACAACAAACAGGGATATAAACTATAGCACTTACATACATTTCCACATTTTGTTTATTTTGAAATAATACATATATATATATATTGAACCTGGTTACATACTCATACTCTAGAGAAATTTTGTGAAACACCTGTATACTTAAATAGATATGTTTTAGATTTTCGCTTACTTAAGTTAATTATATCTGAAGTATGATGAGTTGTTTAGTATAATCCCATGCATGTTTAATTCATAAATATGGAAGAAATCTAAATATCATCATCCACAATGCATAAGTGATGTTCTGGATCTCGGGAGTAGAGCTTTGCTCGACCCTCAAAATTCACGGCATTACAAGTGGGTATCAGAGCATGATTTGAATTAAACTGGACCTGGGTTATAGGTAACATGACACACTCTGACACACTCTAACTTAGAAAGGGAGTGATGGAATTTAGAGACGATATTTGTATCCCAAATTTTCACCGACAGGCGAGACCAAACACGGTAATTTAGTCCACAACGTATGACTGAGGGACTTAGATCATGAGCAATGACCTAAGTCGCCTCTGGGCCGTTAATCAATGGGTTTGAGTCATCGGTTGACAAATTCTGAACCTGAGTCGAATCCTGGTGGTGCAAATACACGCACATGGGACCACAAAAAATGGACCCGACCCTCTTAAAAACTCAACCTGACAAGTTCAGTGGGGCCCAGGGTGGCCCACAGTGCAAAACCGACCACCAGAGGGGGGGGGGGGGTGGCCACCGGCAGACTGGCCAGCAAGGCGCGGTGGCACTACCCAATCAGCAGTGCACCGTCGGACTGGCCAGCAGGCTATGGCGGCACAGCCAGATCGGTGCCTCATCGCTGATGGGTATAGCGAGGCGCGGCAGCACACCGACGCCAGCCGAGCATGGTGGGTCCCCTCGATGTGTGGGGGCCCCCTTTAAATGTTCCTACCAGCCTCTTTCCCCTCATTTCCACCATTTACAACCACTCAAACCCTTGCAAACCCTCCAAAAGCCCCTCCTCTCTCTAAAATCTCCATTTCTAAGCTCTTAGATTCATGTTCTTCCTTGCATTTTTCATATCTACCCACTCACAACCCCAATCACTATCAATCCTTCAAATCTCTCCCTTATTCTCACTCATTTGAGCACAAAACTCTCCTTTTTATGTCTCATAATCCCCATACCTTCAAATCCACTCCATCCTCAAAGTGTTTCCATTTCCATGGCCCTTTTTGAGCTCGTGGCCGTCATCTTATCTATTTCAATGCTCATTTCCCTTTTGGGAAAGAAACGAGCGGCCTCGGATGAGGCCGGGCTAAGCCGTCCGAGTCGCTCTAAAAAGAAGACAAATGTGAGCACCAAGTGAAGGTCACAGCGGGACCTTGACCCTCAAATCCCGATAGAGAGGTCTCTACCGGTGGGCACCAAACTCGAAAGTTCTATAATTGTATGGTTATTTTTGAAGCTCATGTGGATGAGAAATTATTTGGGATGTATCTAGTGATTGATCACCTCCTGGAGAACGGGTGGGGCCCCATATTTAAAGGAAAAACACATGTTAGTAAGGGCACCATGCAAGCCTTCTATGAACATATAAGGGATCCAACTCTTGAGCCTCTCCAGTTTACCATCCCGTTAGGGAGAACAGAAACCAAGGTCGACGTAGATATCATGGCCGTATCATGGGAGTGGAGTGTGGTGATGTGCATGCCAGTGAGATAAATAGCACTAGTGGACGGGAGAGAGATTACCGCACTCGCTACCTTTTGCGGCTGACTCATTAATTAGAGGTGGGGGAACATCCTCCCAACGACACTCATGACGGATGATTTTTGCTTGCTCCACCATATATGGACGTATAACATGTATCCTAGATGGAGCAACCGCAGAGAGTGCATGAGGTTCATGGTGGACTTCCTGTACTAAGTAGGACAGGGAGAAAAGATGTGCCTGCCCACTCTTGCCTTGACCCAGATAGTTAAGATGACACATGCTACTTGGGGGGGGGGGGGGGGGCCCACGTCCCTCCTATTCGGCCGACTAGTCTGTAAGATTGCCCGCAACTTTGGATTTGGGCTCCACATGGACAATCTCATCCCTGTCCATTTCATCAACGAGACCACCCTCAATAATAAGAAAATGGGTCCCAGACAACGTCAAGCCAGACTTGAATAATTCGGGGTTGAGATAGAGGAAGAGACTGAAGAAGAGGAATAAGAGTGTAACGCCCTGAAATTCGGGGGTCGAGCATAACTCAGCTCCCGAGTTTCAAAACATCACTTATGCAACATATGTGATGATGGATGTATGTTGTCTGTATGAGTACATAAAACATGGAATAGATTAATCCAAACTGCAAACATAATTCAAGGATAAGTGATAGACGCAAGCAGAAGACTTAAAGAAACATAGGTGCATGTGTGCAAGTCCCTGAAATATGTATACATGCCAGGTCATATTACAAGTGTTGCTATAAAAAATTCAAGCATTAAAAGACATTATCTATTCCAAAAGAAACCCAGAACCCCCGCGCATAGGACATGGCTCACAAGAACCCGCCTGAAAACTGCATGAAAGAAAATACAGCCTCATCATCCTCGAACTCCTGCTCTGCCTCAGGGGTCGCATCAATATCTGCATCTAAGATAGAGTCTGGTTGGTGTTTAAACACCATCACAAAACGTGGGAGTGAGTGATCAACTCAGTGGAATAATAAAGTAAAGGTTAACATGTTATAAATTCAATCAAACAATAATGATAAAGTAGAACAATCAAACATGTCCTAATCTCTCTTATTAGTGCAAGGATTATGTAGAATGATGTATGCCCTCGCTTGTACACCCTCAGCGTCTTCATCTTACGTTACGCATGACATCACCTCAAGTGCTCCACCTCTTCCAGGCACATGTAATGTGGTGCATGAACATGATTACCAAGTTGTTATTAGTCCTTTTCATACAGCAAGATTGGGAAGCTAAGGTACCTTCCTCATATCACTATCCAAACAGTGATCCATTCTAGGGTCGTCAGTCCTAGATCATCTCATATGATCATATGGTTTTAGGTCGCTGCAAAGGGCTCGTCACCAATCAATGCATGTCTATCATACCTTCGTTACTACAATAAGGCTCGTCACCTCAATGCGGTATCCAGGTATGCTCGAGGTCACTACAAAAGGCTCGTCACCAATCAATGTAGGGCGATAGCACGAATATAGTGTCCCATACCACCATAATCGACTCACGAGTTTGGTTGCTCACTGGCCACTACGGGGAGGCTCGTCACCCCAGCGTAGGCCGACAGCTCGACCACGGTGTCCCATACCCCATGTTTGGCTCATGAGTCTTAGCGGATCAAGGTACCATGGTTAATAGGATTTCATCGGTAAGTTCAGTACCTAGATTTAAAAAATAGCATCCATACATGGTGAACAAACATCGGACAATCGGGTTACTTAACGAACTCGACTAGCACGAGCGCACGTTGGGTTGAACGACATAGAGTGCGCAAACACTCCGTGTGGCCAAACCATTGCCGACAACTTTAATACGACTCGGGTTCGTCAAATTACGTCCTTTGTGGCAAAAGCAACCTTAGCCACAAACTCGAGGCCAATTACCGATTTCCTGGACTATTCATAGTCCCAAACATATTCCATTATAACAGATATGCACATATAATTTAGAACAGTAATGGAACAATAATTCAAATCATGTAGTATGTGAGCAGTTGCAGAATATCAACTTAACATGGATTTAAACATAAATAATACTTGAAATTAAACAACAAGGAATGTAACTTGCATGTAGGAAATCATACACACCAAGAAGAGAGTTAAGAATCGCTTCTCAACACCCGCAAATAGGATAATATATTACACTTTAGATCATTCAGACATTTCTATAAACACTTAGACTACATAGTACAACATACATGACGTATGTTGAAATACACGCCTTTGGACAATTCCTTTTGCCAAGGAGTTGACACACATACAATTAGCACAAGTACACGACAAATAATCATGGCAAGTACATGTTCATATTTTATACGTATACGGTACTTTCTACATATACATAGAATACACAAATCTCAATACAACACATGCATATCAGGAACGCATAATAAACATAGCATTTGGCATGTGAAATTTCATCCATAACAAGAATAAACCATTAGCTGACATTGAAAGCCTTGAAAACCATAACCTATACGAATATAGTCTGCACCTTAAACCAAAAATAGAGCACTGAACTGATTCAGACGATATGTCTTCGTCAATGACGACTAGATAACCTAAGACTAGAATAGAAATGAGCTGCAACAACACATAAACTATTCTAAGCTCTAAAACGGATTAGGGTTAGATTAACTTACCCAAGAAGGAACTTAGAATCGCCGGAATAACGATTCAAAAGTGATGGTTTAAGGATGTAGAGTAACAGGAAAGAATCTAAGGATGATTCATTAACTTCTCTCTCACTTTCTCTCTCTTTTCCTCTCTTTCTTAGCTAGGGTTAAGAAATTCGTATGGAAAAGAGAGTAAGGGTTTTAAGGTCTATAAATAGGCCTAACATTGATGAAAATAACCTCAGGGCCAAGGTATACTTAGGTTATAACCAAATCAGGCCTCTCTCGATCCAACGGAACACTTCTAGTGGTCCTTTTTCCACGTGCGGTCGGACTTAAGCTCACTGACCATGGATCTAGGTCTGGCTGAGTTTTCATACCGATCGACTTTACAAATCAGTCGTGGCGGACCACACTCAATTCAACGGTCACCGAAACTCGATCAGGTCCACAAGCATAATGACCTGCCTGGGCCACCTTCCCTGATCAGAGGGTGAAATGGGTCAGAATCCAACGGTTAGATTGCTTAAAATCATCACGCAAGCGACACGACTCAGATATCATAAAATCACATTTAATTTCTCACCGTTCTCATACTCTTCACTCCGGACTCAATCAACTCGACCTAGGACATCATCTAGACTTGATTTTTGAGGTGATGGTCAAGTCCAACATGGTGACCATAACTGACTAAGATCATCGCCATCGAACTTTCGACGCGCGGTCCAGGTCCGATCCAAAGCTTCTAAAAATTCCCAAGAGCAACTGGATTTAGCATTGAATCCCAGATTTCAGAGTAACATAGCGCTAACTATTTTACAAGTTTTAAGTCATGCAGATCAAATTTAAAGTGATTGATGCTAATTTCACAAGCAATCGAGTTTAGCGCTAATTACCCCACAATAGCTTCTAAGGAAAATAGAGGTAGTACTCAGGTCTTGGCACAAAATTTTCCAGGTCATTACAATCTACCCCCCTTAAAGAAAAATTTCATCCTCAAAATTTGTACCTTCTCACATTCCTCAAGGATCTGAGGGTAGCTCTTTCTGACCTCAACTTCAGTTTTCCAAGTAGCCTCCTCTTCACTATGATGCGTCCATAGTACTTTCACAAGAGGGATGACTTTACTACGCAACACCTGCTCCTTCCTATCTAGAATATGTGTCGGTCGTAGTACATATGTGGGATCCTCGCTCAACTGCACCTGCTCCTAACTGATACTATGCGAAGGATCAGGAACGTACTTCTTCAACATAGAGATATGAAATATGTTATGCACGCCCGCAAGTGGTGTGGGCAAAGCAAGGCGGTATGCTACCGCTCCCACTCGATCCAGAATTTGAAATGGACTAATAAATCTCGGCGTGAGCTTTCCCTTCTTACCATACCGCAGAACTCCCTTCATAGGGGAAACCTTAAGAAATACATGGTCTCCAACCTCAAACTCAAGCGGTCGCCGCCTCGTATCAGCGTAACTCTTCTACCTGCTCTGGGCTGTTAGAAGTCGACGTCGAATAATGTCAACTTTCTCTGAAGTCACCTGCACCAACTCTGGGCCAATTAAACTACGCTCGCCAACTTCTGCCCAGCAATGCGGTGCTCTACACGGGCGACCATACAATACCTCGTAGGGAGCCATGCCGATACTCGTCTGGAAACTGTTATTATACGCGAACTTTGCATACTGGAGACAATCATTCCAACTGTCCTTGAAATCCAAAACACAAGCTCGCAACATGTCTTTTAGAA
This sequence comes from Magnolia sinica, assembly GCF_029962835.1. Lineage (NCBI taxonomy): Eukaryota > Viridiplantae > Streptophyta > Magnoliopsida > Magnoliales > Magnoliaceae > Magnolia > Magnolia sinica. The sequence continues at coordinate 66,543,531 of NC_080573.1, read as the reverse complement.
TCTGATTCACACGTTCCATCTACCCGTCTGTTTGCGGATGAAACGCGATGATGAACTTCAATTTCACACCCATTGCTTCTTGGATACGAGTCTAGAAGATAGATGTGAAACGCGTATCTCTATCAAACACAATCTCCAAGGGAACTCCATGCAGACGTACAATCTCCCTGATGTACAACCTCGCCAACTCGTCTGCAGAGTTTGTGACTCTGATCGGTAAGAAATGAGCCGACTTCGTCAATCGGTCGACAATCACCCAAATAGAGTCATGTCCCTTCCTCGTTCTCGGCAACCCAGAAATAAAATCCATAGAGATGAAGTCCCACTTCCATTCTGCTATGGGCATGGGCTGAAGCAACCCAGGAGGTCGACAATGCTCTGCCTTGACCTGCTGGCACGTGAGACAACGAGATACATACTCGGCAATGTGAACCTTCATGTTGTCCCACCAATAAGATCTTCTCATATCATGATACATCTTCGTGCTACCTGATGCATCGCAAGCTTAGAACTATGCGTTAACTCGAGAACCTCCCGTCTCAAGTCAGGAATGTCTGGGACACATAACCGGCCATGAAATCGTAGGCCCCCATCTGAACCAACACTCCACTCGGAGTTCTCATCTGTACCAACCCGCTTTCTCATCTTCGCCGAAAGCTCATCATCTGCATGAGCTGCAACGATCTTCTCGTCCATGAGGGGCTGTACACGAATGTATGCGATAACCTCATACGGCTCTTCCACCGTAAGTTTCTACTCAAAGTCTCGCACAAACTCCAACATGTCCCATTCTGCTATCATCAGCGGAGCCGCAAACTCTATAGCCTTCTTGCGATTCAACGTGTCTGCCACAAGGTTTGCCTTGCCCGGATGGTAAGAAACGTCGAACTTAAAATCTTTCAATGTTTCCATCCATCGGCGCTGCCTCATATTCAAGTCACGCTGTGTGAAAATATACTTAAGGCTCTTGTGGTCGCAAAAGAGCTTGAACTCCTCTCCATAGAGGTAATGTCTCCAGAGCTTTAATGCGAAAATGACAGTTGCCAACTCCAGGTCGTGTGTAGGGTAATTCTCTTCGTGTTTCCTCCACTGTCTCGAAGCATAAGCAATCACCCTGTCCTTCTGCATAAGTGAAAAGGCCAAGCTATATGTCCTAGAGGGGGGGTGGGTGAATAGGACAATGTCAAATAAAACTTATAACAGCGGAATTAAAATGAATATGATAGCCAAAATAAATCACAATCCAAGTAAGTAAAATAACCTCAAAATTCAGATCTTGAGAGGTTGATACAAATGTTGTTCTAAGGACAACCTTACACCAAAAACTAGAGTTTATGGTAGGACAACCTTATTTCTAGAAAGATCTTTGTATCAAATCTCAAACCGAAGAGGAATACAGAAATAAATACAAACTGAATTGAAATAAATTGTAATCACAAATGTATTGTTCTAGGGACAGCCATACACTATAAAAATGGCAGGGCAACCTTGCTGGAACAACTTATAAAAGAAATTGAATATCAAGCTGATAAAGGAATAGCAGAAAATAAATTCTAAACTATTACAAAATTCTCACAATGCTTGAATTAAATGATTACAACATTCACCACCATACATACATCCCACAAAAGAATAATTAAAGATCAGAAGCATAAATCATTCAACCACAACACAAGGGATTATAGTGGTTCGCCTGTGTGTTCACCAACTGTTAAAAAACAGCCACACAAAATGCTACTTCACTCCTAATATCCTCACACAGGGGATATTAGCGTTCACTAACAAAATAGGTTTTCCTAGGTTCACCCAAAACCTTTACAATTGTGTCTTTGTATGTGGGCTTACACAATTAAAAAGCCCACTTCTGAGTTTTCCTGGCTCTCCTCAGATAACCAACACAACAAGATTTTTCTGGCAAATCTTGAAAGAAACCAAAACAAAAAGGAATTTACAATTAAATGTAAAATACCTGATTATCTCCTTCGTTGTAGCAGCCCGGTAGAACCAAATCAGAGTAGATGGTTGAATGTCCAAGTTCAATGTCCAGTACTTAATTACAATGGTTGTAATTCTAATAGATTTTAAATTAAACCAAATAGGGCTTGCCTTAATTGATTTTGATTCCAAAGAAAAGGAATAACAATTCCTCTTATCAAATTAGATTGGAATAGCAGAAACAAAATCAATTAAATAAAGCTAAGGAAAGAGAATATTAAATAAGCACACTTAGCTTAGATGGAGCATAGAATTATCTCTTAGAAGTTCGACGAAGATTGGCTTGAATGGATTAATTAATTCGATGATTTATTCTGAGATTCGTGCACTATTTATAGGTGAGCAGATCACGTCTTCGACTGGTCTAGGGAGCTCTTCGACTAGTCGAAGCAATAACAAATATTTGAAAGATCCGGCGGGATAAGCTCTGACCGTTCTACGACTGGTCCAAGGTCTCCTTCGACTGGTCGTAGGTCACTTTCGACTGGTCGTAGGTTTCCTTCGACTGGTCGAAGAACCTATAAAACATCACTGGATTTCGAGTCGAAGATTTTCGACAGGTCGAAGATGCAGTCGACACTGTTCCTTCGACTGGTCGAACAGATTCCTGGACTAGTCGAAGCCTAACAGATTTCATCCGAAATTTGTAGCAAACTCACGACTGATCGAGGAATTTCTTAGACTGGTCGAAGCAACTCTAGGACTAGTCGAAAAAGGCCTAGGACTAGTCGAAGAACAGACCAAACTTATGTAAAATAAACATTCGACTTATGTATCCAAAATGACCTACTTCTAAGGTCATCCTATGGTCAGTCAAACCTCAACTATGAAGTATGGACATTGAAACATTAGGAACAAGTGACCTTGAAGTATGAACCTTGAAGTCTTGATGTAGTTGAAATCTTGATGTAGCTCAATCTTGAAAGTGTCTTGAGTTCTTTACAAACTGCCTTGTACTCTTCTTGAAGTCTTGCAACTTGAGTCTTGTCTTGTGAGCAGTTCTTTCATTCAAGATTGATCCTTGTACTTGTGAGCTTTGCCTGTTGTGAGCTTAGCTTGTTCATGAATGTTGGACCTTGATAGAGCTTCACTTATGCAAGTAATATATAACAGTGATTTTGGCACCACAAGTTTGACAACAGACAGGGATATAAACTATAGCACTTACAATCTCCCCCTTTGTCAAATTAGTGACAAAACACATAACCAAGATAAACATAAAGTAAAACAACTGGTTAAAGAGTTATGAACTAGGTCATATCTTACCTGCAAATCAATATTCAACATTCAACATTCAACATTCAACATTTAACATTCAACATTCAACCAGTTTTATTCAACTGGTTCAAACATACTCTCCCTGAGTAACATAACCAATGCTACTCCTCTCACAATCACATTAAGAACAAACCATTCTCCCCCTTTTTGTCACAATATGACAAAGGAGAACTAAATAAAGGAATAAATGAGAGTAAACATGAGGAGTTAAGAGAGTATAGCAAAATAGTGAAAGAGATACTCAGCATAGCTTCACATAGAATAAATATCCAGCATAAAACATAGATAGAATCCAACTCAAAATCAGTCAACCAAGTTCTAAGTTATAAAGTTATTACAGACCAGAAGTTTCATATAAACTACTCAGAACCAGAACCAGATGATGGAGCAGGAATAGAGGGATCAAGTTGGTGCATGCCTTTGTTCAATCGTCTAAGATATTTGCGCATGTACTTGAATTGTAAATCATGAGCAACAGACATGTTTTCCAACTTTACATTTATATTCTCAACTTTACCCTCTAATGCACTCAGACGTGCATCAACATTAGATGGTTCAAAATCTGGATAATTTGTTGAGTCAGAATCCAGTTCCTCAAAAATGTCATCCATATTAATGTCATCACCAGCTTCTTCAGGATCACCACCACCACCACCTTGTTCAAGAAGTAGATCCAGCTTCATCTTATTGATATTAGTATTGTTGAAGATCAGATGATGGATTGGTGCCTCATCAACCGGCATATCGACTAACATATGTGTAGCTAATATAGTCATTAAATAGGCAAAAAGAATGTCACTATGACCAGGATGGAGTCTAAATTGAAGAATGAAATGACAGATTAAGGATTGTAAACAAATCTGAGTACCATTGGAAATAGCATGGACAACACGAACCATAAATGAAGTCAAGTCAGATTTATTACCCTAACGAGGATACAGATTAGACACAGATTTTGTGGAGAATTCTGTACTTAGGTAACAAATACCTTGCGGGAAGCGCATTCCCTTTTCGAGTCCATTGAACATCCATGTTGCACAAGTCTTTAGTGAGAATGCGTTTTTTAGACATTGAGAGTTTATCAGTTAAGTTATGGATAGGAATACCCTCATCATTCACAGGAATGTCCATAAGGGCTGAAATTAAATGACGATCAACGTCAAAAGGCCCTTCTCTAGTAGATATTTTAAAAGTTAAATTATCCTGTGAGAAAGCACTAATACATGTAAACATGGATTGGGCAATGGACCGGTATGTAGGCCCACCCCAATGTAATAAGTTAACCCAACCTACAGCTTCAAGCATAGGAAGGATGTCAAAAGGTGCAATATGATTAACATCAACAGGATGTTCAACAATAACATTACGTAATCTAATGTCCCTAACATATGATGGATCATCATTGGGAACAAGAAGATGACGCTTAGAGATAGCGGTCGATCTGGAGGAAGAAGAAGGACCACGGGAAGTAGTTTTTCTACCTCTAGAAGCCATTTGCAGCAAGGATTTCAAGGAATAAAGAAATTGCAAAGGATTGAGAAGTGGGTTTACTCAAAACAGATTTTTCAAGATCCAAACCCCAAATCTCAATGAAATTCAAAATAGAAAGCTTAAAGTTTGAAAAGAAAGCAATCTAGACACAAATCTGTAAGAAAAAAGTGATTTGGAACACTAACCTTGAAAAACATGAAAGATGGGTTCGACAAGTCGAAGCACGACTCCTTAGAGAAGAAAACCGAAATGAGGAAGAAAGTAAAAATCTCCAAATTTAAGTGATTCCCAAGTTCTACGACTGGTCGTGGGTATCTACGACCGGTCGTAGGATGACTGGTCGTGTATACTCACGACTGGTCGAAGAATGCCCAAAAATTCATATTTCTTGCAAATTATACAAAAAATGGAATTCAATCTAGCAAATATATACACTATAATACAAGTAGGCATGAATAATTAATTTAAAATGCACATGCCAAGATCAAATTTCATCTTTTTGAACCTGCTTTTATCGAGAGGTTTTGTGAAAATGTCAGCACGTTGATCTTCGGTAGGAATATATTCTAGAGATATAACTTTTTCTTCTACTAATTCCCTTATATAATGAAATCTAATGTCAATGTGCTTAGTACGAGAATGTTGAATAGGATTTTTTGAAATATTTATCGCACTGGAATTATCACAATGTAATAACATAGAATCCTGTTTAATTCCAAAATCACTTAGCATTTGTTGCATCCAAACAAGCTGTGTACATGCATTACCAGCTGCGATATACTCAGCTTCAGCTGTTGAAAGTGATATAGAATTTTGTTTCTTACTAAACCAGGAAACTAGATAATTTCTAATGTAAAAACAACCACCACTTGTTGATTTTCTATCATCTAGATTACCAGCCCAGTCAGCATCCGAGTACCCAGCTAATTGGACACTAGTCTCATGAGGATACCAGAGACCGAGATTTACAGTACTTGCGACATATCTAATAATTCGCTTGACAGCAATCAAGTGAGATTCTTTTGGATCAGATTGATATCTTGCGCAAATACCAACACTTAGAGAAATATCAGGTCTATTAACAGTTAAATATAACAAACTACCAATCATACTCCGATAAAGTTTTGAGTCAACATTTTTACCATTAGAGTCTTTTGAGAGTTTCAGGGTAGTACTCATAGGAGTATCGAAATTCTTGCCATTCTCAAATCCAAATCTCTTGATTAGATTCAAAGCATACTTAGATTGAGAAATGAATATTCCTTCAGGTTGTTACTTTACTTGCAATCCAAGGAAATAAGTCAATTCCCCAACCATGCTCATTTCGAACTGTGATTTCATCAAATCTGTAAACTCAGTAGTCAAGTCAGTACAAGTTGATCCATAAATGATATCATCAACACAAATCTGCACTATTAATATATGATCATTATGTTTTTTAACAAACAGAGTTTTATCAACAGATCCCATTTGAAAATTATGACTTAAAAGAAATTTCGTTAATTTCTCATACCATGCCCTAGGTGCTTGTTTTAATCCATAAAGTGTCTTTTTAAGCCGATATCCATAATCAGTATTTTTGGAATCTTCAAAACCCATTGGCTGTTCAACATAGACTTCTTCATGTAAATTGCCATTTAGAAAAGCACTTTTCACATCCATCTGATAGATCTTTATCTTTCTAAAACATGCAATGGATATAAATAGTCTGATAGATTCAAGATGTGCTACTGATGCAAAAGTTTCATCGAAATCAATCCCTTCAATTTGAGTATAACCTTGTACCACTAGTGTAGCCTTGTTTCTAATTATATTTCCACACTCGTCAGACTTATTTTTGAAAATCCATTTTGTTCCAATGATGTGTTTATATTTAGGTCTTGGTACGAGATACCAAACATCATTTCTTACGAATTGGTTGAGTTCTTCTTGCAACGCAACAATCCAGTTCTCATCAGCAAGAGCTTCTTTTACGTTAGATGGTTCTATTTGGGATGTAAAACATACATAATTACATATATCCTCAAGTTGTCTACGGGTGCGAACACCAGTGAGAGGGTTTCCAAGAATTTGTGTGGTTGGATGATCTTTAACAGTCCTCAACTCAGAATCAGTCTGATTCGATGAAGTATCGGGTTTATCAATGATTAGTACTTCATCATTATCTGAATTAGAAATTAGCGTGTTTAAGTGATCATCAATGACAACATTAATGGATTCTTGAATCACACCAGTCCTTTTGTTCAGAACCCTATAAGCTCGACTGTTTAAGGAATATCCTAGAAAAATACCTTCATCACTCTTCGTATCAAATTTTTCCAAATTTTCACGATCACGTAAAATATAGCACTTGCTGCCAAAAACTTGAAAGTATTTAGCAGTAGGCTTTTTATTTAACCACAATTCGTAAGCCGTTTTATTATTATCTTTGCTAGTGTAGACTCAGTTAATAATATAGCAAGCTGTGTTGACTACTTCAGCCCAAAGATTTTTAGAGAGCTTCATGCTATTCAACATGACATTAGCCATTTCTTGAAGCACCCTATTCTTTCTTTCTACAATTCCATTTTGTTGTGGAGTTTTGGGAGCAGAGAATTCATGTAATATTCCTTGGTCGGTACCGAACTTCTCAAAATTGCTATTCTCAAATTCAGATCCTTGATCACTACGAGTTTTACTGATTTGAGAAGATTTTTCAGTTTGAATCCTTTTGAAAACTTTTCTTACTTCTTCAAGGGTTTCAGATTTATCCCTTAAGAAGACTACCCAAGTGAATCTGGTAAAATCATCAACTATTACCAGGATATACTTTTTCCCGCCACGACTTTCTGTTTTGGTAAGTCCTATCAAATCCATGTGGAGAAGTTCGAGTGGTCTTGATGTGGTATTTGAATTCACCTTTTTGTGTGAGTTCTTTGTTTGTTTGCCTATCTGGCACTCACCACATATTTTATCTAATTTCTAAAGTTTGGGTAAACCTCTTATAAGTTCTCGTTTGCTCAATCTATATAAATTTTGATAATGTACATGTCTAAGACGTTTGTGCCATAAATCAGTCTCGTCTGTATGGACCATGTAACATGTTTGATTAGATGAGCTGGATTCGCTAATAATATAGTAATTTTCAAACGTTCTACGTCCAGTTAATATTACAGAACCCTTATTGTTTAGTATCTCACAGCTTTGATTAGAAAACCGAACATTATGGTTATTATCACATATTTGAGATATACTAAGCAAGTTATGTTTTAAGCCTTCAACATATAAAACATTTTTAAACACAGGAAGATTAAAAAGTTAAACCGTACCTTGGCCTATAATCTTGCAGTTGCTACCATCACCAAATGTGACTGAACTATCAGTCATATCTTTTAGATCTGAGAATAAAGCTTTGTCACCTGTCATATGCCGGACCATCCACTGTCTAGGTACCACTTTGAATGACTTGTTGCTTTGAAAGCAGTGTGAGCAACCAAGCAGGTAACTTTAGGAACCCATTTCATAACTGTTTTGGGTTTAGGAACATAGTTGGTCTTCTTTTGTGTATATTTGTAGGAATGAACTATAGAGTTAGATTTTAAGAACTCCTTGAGTAAATCAACTATCTTTTCAGCTAGTGGATTTCGTTTCTGATTAAAGTTGACATGGCTGTTTCTAGGTTTTTGAAAAGTTTTTGAATTTCTAGAAAAATCTTGATAAGTACTTTTCCCTTTTGAGTTTGAGGACTCTCCTTTAACAAACATAGGAGGAGTATATTTTTGTTTAGGAGGTAGATTTTTATCATAGGCCAACCTGGATAGATCACCACATTTTCTTGATCCGGATAAAAGTTTCTCTAACTTTGGATCACCTTGGGCATATTTCCATGTGTCCTTTAGACTCAGAAGAGAAGATACTTCAGTTTTAAGTTTCTCAATTTCAGATTTTAAATCAATACTTAGGGAGTTTTTGAATTCCAAATCGCATTTTGATTTTTCAAAACAATCTGAAATTTGTGATTTCTCTAAGACAAGTGATTCAAAACATTTTTTGAGTTTAGAAAACTTTTCTTTTTGAAGTTTAAGTTTGACAGCAATTTTACAACTTTCCTTATATAGGGCATTGTAAGCGTCTTGAAGATCATCTTCATTTTCACATTCACTACTCAGATTTTCTTCACTTGTTGAGTCATTATCTGAAAATGTGAATTTGGCTAGAGTCATAAGAGCTTTAACCTCATTGCCCGACTCAGTTTCAGAATCTTCTGATTCAGAAGAACCTTCAGAATCAGATGATTCATCTCATGTAGCTAACATGCCCTTCTTCTTGGGTTTGTCCCTTTTAGGACATCTATTTGCTAAGTGCCCATATTCTTGATAGTTGTAACATTGACTATCTTTCAAAGATTTTCGAGATTTGGGTCTAAACTTCTTTTTATCATTTGATTTTTGAAAATCAACCCTTTTCTTGCTTTTGAAAATCTTGTAAAATTTCTTAGCTAAAAAAGCCATATCATCTTCTGAATCAGAATTTTCTTCTGAATTACATTTAGAAGATTTTAGTGTGATAGATTTACCTTTAGGAGCTTTAAAGTTTAACTCGTAGGTTTGTAGAGAACCAACTAGTTCTTCTACCCTCATATTATCTGTATCACGAAGTTCCTGGATCGCTGTTACTTTAGAATTGAACCGTTCAGGAAGTGAGCGTAATATTTTTGCACACACTTTACTTTCTGGGATTTTATCGCCAAGACCCCACATTGAATTTACAATGTCATTCAATCTAGTGTAAAAGTCCATAAACATTTCATTTTCCTCCATATGAATTTCTTCAAATCTGGTTGTGAGGAGTTGGACTTTAGATTTTTTGACAATTGTAGTACCCTCGTGTGTCATTTCTAATATATCCCAAGCTTGCTTTGCAGTATCACAGGAAATGAGTCTTTTGAACTCATTCGGTGATAATGTGCAAGTAATTGCATTTAGTGCTTTAGCATTTGCATTACTCTCACTTTTCTGAAGAGTGGTCCATTGGTAATATGGTGTGACTTTCATAGATTTTGAACCATCAACCCCAGTAACTTCCATGATAGGAGGATTCCATTCAGTCACTGTGGCTTGGCACACATTTTCATCCATTGATTTGAGGAAGATCCTCATTCTGGCTTTCCAATAGGCATAGTTGGAGCCATCAAAGGGTGGAGGCCTTGTGACTGAAAGGCTATCAAAATTTGACATCGTAAATAGCTTAAAATTAATTCCAAGAATAAAAAAGAGCTATTAGGCTTTGATACCACTTGAAAAGGCCAAGCTATATGTCCTAGAGGGGGTGAATAGGACAATGTCAAATAAAACTTATAACAGCAGAATTAAAATGAATATGATATCCAAAATAAATCACAATCCAAGTAAGTAAAATAACCTTAAAATTCAGATCTTGAGAGGTTGATACAAATGTTGTTCTAAGGACAACCTTATACCAAAAACCAGAGTTTATGGTAGGACAACCTTATTTCTAGAAAGATCTTTGTATCAAATCTCAAACCGAAGAGGAATACGAAAATAAATACAAACTGAATTGAAATAAATTGTAATCACAAATGTATTGTTCTAGGGACAGCCATACACCATAAAAATGGCAGGGCAACCTTGCTGGAACAACTTATAAAAAAAATTAAATATCAAGCTGATAAAGGAATAGCAGAAAATAAATTCTAAACTATTACAAAATTCTCACAATGGTTGAATTAAATGATTACAACATTCACCACCATACATACATCCCACAAAAGAATAATTAAAGATCAGAAGTATAAATCATTCAACCACAACACAAGGGATTATAGTGGTTCACCTGTGTGTTCACCAACTGTTAAACAACAGCCACACAAAATGCTACTCCACTCCTAATATCCTCACACAGGGGATATTAGCATTCACTAACAAAATAGGTTTTCCCAGGTTCACCCAAAACCTTTACAACTGTGTCTTTGTATGTGGGCTTACACAATTAAGAAACCCCACTTCTAAGTTTTCCTGGCTCTCCTCAGATAACCAATACAACAAGATTTTTTTTGGCAAATCTTGAAAGAAACCAAAAAAAAAGGAATTTACAATTAAATGTAAAATACCTGATTATCTCCTTCGTTGTAGTAGCCCGGTAGAACCAAATCAGAGTAGATGATTGAATGTCCAAGTTCAATGTCCAGTACTCAATTACAATGGTTCTAATTCTAATAGATTTTAAATTAAACTAAATAGGGCTTGCCTTAATTGATTTTGATTTCAAAGAAAAGGAATAACAATTCCTCTTATCAAATTAGATTGGAATAGTAGAAACAAAATTAATTAAATAAAGCTAAGGAAAGAGAATATTAAATAAGCATACTTAGCTTAGATGGAGCACAGAATTATCTCTTAGAAGTTCGACGAAGATTGGCTTGAATGGATTAATTAATTCGATGATTTCTTCTGAGATTCGTGCACTATTTATAGGTGAGCAGATCGCGTCTTCGACTAGTCTAGGGAGCTCTTCGACTAGTCGAAGCAATAACAGATATTTGAAAGATCCGGCGGGATAAGCTCTGACCGTTCTACGACTGGTCGAAGGTCTCCTTCGACTGGTCATAGGTCACCTTCGACTGGTCGTAGGTTTCCTTCGATTGGTAAAGAACCTACAAAACATCGCTGGATTTCGAGTTGAAGATTTTCGACAGGTCGAAGATGCAGTCGACACTGTTCCTTCGACTGGTCGAATAGATTCCTGGACTAGTCGAAGCCTAACAGATTTCATCCGAAATTTGTAACAAACTCACGACTGATCGAGGAATTTCTTAGACTGTTTGAAGCAACTCTAGGACTAGTTGAAGAACAGACCAAACTTATGTAAAATAAACATTCGACTTATGTATCTAAAATGACCTACTTCTAAGGTCATCCTATGGTCAGTCAAACCTCAACTATGAAGTATGGACATTGAAACATTAGGAACAAGTGACCTTGAAGTATGAACCTTGAAGTCTTGATGTAGTTGAAATCTTGATGTAGCTCAATCTTGAAAGTGTCTTGCGTTCTTTACAAACTGCCTTGTACTCTTCTTGAAGTCTTGCAACTTGAGTCTTATCTTGTGAGCAGTTCTTGCATTCAAGATTGATCCTTGTACTTGTGAGCTTTGCTTGTTGTGAGCTTAGCTTGTTCATGAATGTTGATCCTTGATAGAGCTTCACTTATGTAAGTAATATATAACAGTGATTTTGACACCACAAATTTGACAACAGATAGGGATATAAACTATAGCACTTACAATAAGGACACAACCCAGACCAATGCGAGAGGCGTCAGTATATATTGTATACTTAACCCCTTGCTCTGGCAATACTAACTTAGGGGCGGACGTCAACTTGTCCTTCAGCTCTTGAAAACCTATCTCCGCCCTCTCATTCCAAGCAAACTTCAAATCTTTACGTGTCAACTAATACAACGGTCTGGCTATCTTCGAGAAGTCTCGTATGAAGCATCGATAATAGCCTGCTAGACCCAGAAAACTCCTCACCTCAGTAACTGAACCAGGCTGCTTGTAGTCCTGAACTGCAGCTACCTTAAAAAGATCGATAGCTATCCCTTCCTTAGACACCACATGTCCTAGGAACTTGACTTCCTCTTTCTAGAAATCGCATTTCTTGAACTGCGCAAAAAGCTGATTCTTCCTAAGAGTATCCAAGACCGCTCTTAAGTGCTCCTCGTGCTCTTCCCGACTCGTAGAATATATCAAGATGTCATCGATAAAGACAATGACGAATCGGAACAAGAATGGCTGAAATACCCTTTTCATCAGATCCATGAACACGGCCAGTGCGTTTGTAAGACCGAACGACATCATAAGGAATTCATAGTGGCCAAAGCTAGTCCTGAAAGCGGTCTTCTGTACGTCCTCATTCTTGACGCGCAACTGGTCATACCCTAACTGCAGATCAACCTTCGAAAAGTACCGTGCCCCCTTTAACTGATCAAATAAATCATCGATCCTAGGCAAAGGGTACTTATTCTTCACAGTTACCAGATTCAACCTGCGATAATCAATACATAATCGCAAGGCACAAACAGGATAGGTGCTCCCTAAGGAGACACACTAGGATGAATAAAGCCCAAATTCAACAGACCATCTATCTGCTTCCTCAATTCCTCCATTTCACTCGGAGGCATACGATAGGTGGGCAAAGAAATGGGTGTCGTACTAGGCTTGAGATCGATAGTAAAATCAATCTCGCGCTGAGGGGGTAATCCAAGAATCGACTCGAACACATCTTCAAACTCCCGAACTACAAGCGTGCTTTCAAACATTGATCCAGCCATACTCTCTAACAGAGAAGTATAATAATTGAGACGAAAAGGGTAACTAACCTGAGCTGGGAAAGTAATTGTCTCGCGCTCAGGTCTATGGATTATCACTGACCTTGCTTCACAATCAATCTCGGCCCGCATCCTCGTGAGCCAATCCATACCCGTAATGGCATCATAATGGAAAAGAGGTGCGACAAAAAGGTTAACAAGAATCGATCCACTCCCTAGATCAATCAAACAATCCAAACAACGCTTGTTCATAGCAGAGGAGATCCCTGTAGCGGTAGTAAGCGTCACTCCGTTCATAGTAGAGGAGATCCCAAACCACACCCACATGTAATCCTTCAACCACTCCATCCACATGTACTTCACCAGTCACTAGCAATCCAACAGGAGGCACTGGTGCAGGTAAACAGCTTCATGGCTTTGCTGTCCGCCACTTCTTGGATGGGAATGTCTTTGTTGGCACTGCTCTGGTGGACATGTATTCGAAATGTGGCGTGATAGATTATGCTGAAAGGGTGTTCAATAGGATACCAGAGAGAAATTCGGTCACTTACACCACCATGATATCGGGTTATGGTCAGCATGGGCTTGCCGAGAGAGCTCTATCATTGTTCTATGCAATGCCAAAGACTGGAATGAAACCTGACACTGTCACCTTCATTGCGGTCTTGTCAGCTTGCAGCTATGCTGGATTGGTTGATGAGGGTCTCAGAATATTTGAGTCTATGGAGAAGGAATATGGGATTCCAGCAACGCCTGAACATTATTGCTGCATTGTGGACATGTTAGGGAGGGCTGGGAGGGTGGCGGACGCCTATGAGTATGTTAGCGAGATGGGTGATGATGGAAATTTGGTGGGAGTCTGGGGGTCATTGCTTGGGGCTTGTAGGATTCATGGAGAGTTTGAATTGGGGAAGTTGGTCGCAGAAAGGCTGATTGAGATGGAGAGTGGAAAGGATGTGGGGGGGTATCACGTTTTGCTGTCAAATATCTATGCTGAAGAAGGAAATTGGGAGAATGTTGACAGGGTGAGGAAAGGGATGAGAGAGAAGGGTTTGTGGAAGGAGGCTGGGCGTAGTTGGATCCAGGTTGGTGGTATTGTGCACTATTTCATGTCTAGGGACCAAATGCACCCACAACGGGATGAGATATACACAATGTTGGAAGAGTTGGTTGTGGAGATGAAGGCAGCCGGTTATGGGCTTAGTGTTTGTTCAAACATGGATGAGGCGTTTGAGAACGAGGAGTGAGCTTTGTTCTGTTTTGGAGGAATTCGATGACATTTAGAACAATGAACGAGGATTTGTTGAGCAATTTGCAGGTGAGTGGATTGCTAGTGACTGGTGAAGTACATGTGGATGGAGTGGTTGAAGGATTACATGTGGGTGTGGTTTGGGATCTCCTCTACTATGAACAATCCAAACAACGCTTGTTCATAGCAGAGGAGATCTAAACAGTGCTCAAATTCAGACACCTAACTGATGCATATGATATAAGAGAGGCAGTGGACCCCGTATCCACCAACATAGAAACGGGAATACCTTCAATGTGAGTTGTAACCTCGAAGGATCTCGGCACTAAGTCAGATACAGGCGCTTCAGCTGAGAGCGCATGAACTCGAGCCTGCTGCTGGCGATTCGGTAGAGGAACCATGGGCCGCTGAGGTGGCTTGAAGCTAGGTACGAAAGGTCTGAAGGATGGATGAGCTAGTGCTGAACGAAGAGGTAGAGGTGATATAACCTGAGGTATCGGACAGCTGATCCTCTGCGGTGGAGTAAATCCACTATCCCGCATACGCAAAAAGCAAGTACTATCCAAATGCCCCATCTTCTCACAATACTAACAGTAAAGATCAGCTCGCACTTGCTGAGCGGGGGGCGCTGAATGCCTCGGAGGAGAATCTGCCTGCGGCCTCTTGCCGAGAAATGGTGCACTTTGAAAGTCAGGTCACGGCCTAGGAACTATAGGTGCTCGCATATGGGATGACCTATCCCCGTCCTGCTCAGCTCGCAGAGACATGCTCACCAACTCCGCATAGGAAGAAATGCTAGTACAACATATCTTCGATCGGATCTCAGGCTTCAATCACTCAGAAAAATGCTGCATCCTTATCGGCTGATTGCTCAGAATCAAAGGAGCATAGCGACCTAGCTCAGTGAACCGGTTCTCATATTCCATCACCGACATCCCTCCCTGGCGGAGGGGAAGGAACTCACTCTCCTTCTTGTGTTAGTACGTAACTGGAAAATACTTCTTGTGGAAGCATGCCTCAAACGCCTGCCACGACCACTCATACCCTTCCTCAATAGTGCGAAGAACACTGTCCCACCATAAACTGGCCTCCTTCTCAAACATGAAGGAGGCAAGCTCAACTTGCTCAACCTCTGTACAGTGCAGCGGTCTCAGCATCTTAGAGATGCGATCAATCCAGTACTTGGCCTCCTCGGGTCTATGAGAACCAGTAAATGTGGGAGGTCGTAAGCGATGGAATTGTTCAAATGTGCCGCTCGCACTAGCGCTCCCAGATGGGTGCATAGGTGAAGTAGGTGGAGTCGCCCCCACCGACTGAGCAAAGATGTCAGCCATGGAAGACAGAAACTACTACTGCTGCTGGTGCTGCTGCTGCTGAATCTGCTGCTGCTGCATCAACAACATCATCTGCTCAAACCTATCAGAAGGCAGAGCAGACGAAGATGCACGGTTTGGCTCAGGAACTGAAGGCGTGACTGGAGAAGCCATAGGTGGAATCACAAGTGTCGGCCCAACACCGGTATGAGACGGGCCCGACTTTAGATCCGTCTGGCTATCGCTCGGGGAGGAACCCCGACAAGCGACTCGATCAAAGAGAGACGGGCCGAAGTCTTCGAACCCTTAGGAGGCATACCCTACATTCAATAGAGGATGTAACCTGCAAGATTCTACGTCCACGTAATCCACCCATACAACAATCACAGAACAACTTCAACAATAAACAACATGCATTCCATTTAACAAAATTGTCACAATACAAGAAGTGCAGCATTACATGAATTGCGACAGAGAAAGCATGTGAACTAAAACATCTAAAATAACAAACAACAAATAACTTCCAACTACTATGCTAACAACGGTAAATACAAAACAAAGCAAAGGACGACTACAACTGCAGCTACTCGTCGAAATCAGGAGATGGAGGCAGGGCACCCTTATCCTGCAAACAACACAGGATAGACTTTAGAGTTTGAGTCACCTTCTTGAACTTATGCTTCACAAGGCCTCGAAGATCCATGATATCCTGGCGTAGAACAGCCTGCCCTTCCTCAAGTCGAGCGATACGGGCGTCCCTGGCAGCCTGATTTGTGCTCTGCTCTAGCGCCACAGGAGGAGAACTCTCACTCGTATCCTGTGCCTTAACCTCTTCCTTGTCCTTCTCTGTTTCTTCTTCAATCTCAACTCCACCTTCGGCATAACTCTCATCCTCATCGCTCTCTGACTCATTCTCACTTTCTAAGGCTTGTCGACGAGGACCAATTTCCATCTGCTTAAGGGTCATCAGATTAATGTGGCGAACAGGTACCGACTTTTCTGCCCAAAGCCTATAGCTAAACTCATGCGCAAGCTTACAGATAAGTCGGCCAAATGGGAGCAATTTGGTCCTCCTAATCGAATGATCGATAAGGATAATCTGGCGCAAGATGTACGTTGGCACACATAGCTTCGCTCCTTGCCCCACCTGATACAGAAAATCTACCATCAGGCACGTACACTCGCTGCGATTGCTCCACCTCAGATATACATTGAACGTACACATGTGGTGAAGCAAGCGGAAGTCGTCCATCATGTTGGTAGCTAGAAGGCTCCTATTAGGCTGTCATTCGACCAGACAACCACACAAGAGCTGTGTTCGATGATCCCTCTCGTGCATACTGCTCAAATTCTTCTCACTGGCATGCACCTCACCAAGTGGCACATTCAGGAGTCGGGATATCAAAGCGACGTTGACCGTGGCCTCCCGACCACTTCCAGAAGGAATTTTAAACTGCAGGGGCTCCAGCGAAGGATCACAATGTTGGCATAAAAAGCTTGAACAGTGCTTGCATTGGCGCGATATTCACCCTCAAACAAGGGACACCAACCAGCCCCTTCCAAGCGCTCCAACAACAGAAACTCGCCAAATAGCCGTGGATCAACATGAGCCTCAAAAAGGACCCTACGGCCTTCATAGACTCCATGAGACAGCTCTGCCAACAAGGTTCTTCTAATGGGAGCTTGAGGATCAAGGTCCCGCTTGGTCTGAAACTTACGGGCGGCGGCACCTCTCGGCCTCCGTGCACAAGTTGGGTAGCTAGGCTCGGCTTCATCCATGGGCGCTCTCTTCTCCCCATCAAAGAAAGAAGGGTGGAGATGGAAAAGATGGCAGTGATAAACTCAAAGAGGGCCATGGGAAATGAGAGAAAATGGAGAAATGGGAAGAATGGTGAAGCTTCCACACACTTGAGATCCCAAAGAAGGATTTGAGAGCTCAAATGAGAAGAAAAGAGAGTAAAATCAGCAATGGGGATGAGGGTTTGAGATGGGTTGGTTGGGTATGCATGAAAATGGAAGAAGAAGGAGTTTGGGGAGAGAGTTTAGTGGAGTTTTGAGAGAAACTTGAAGAAAAGGAGAGCTTGGGAGGGTATTTTGTGAAGGAAGTAGGGTTTAGGAGGGTTTAAAACTGAGCAACCATGGAGGGGTGGGCCACACTAGGTCTCAAAGTCGTCGGCCCGAGCCGGCTCACCCGGCCTGGCCCGCTGGGCGGCGAGGACTCGTCGAACCGGCGAGGTCATCGCCGGTCTCTGGACCATCCGGCTATGGCTCGCTTTTTGGGCAAGGTCCTCCTGGCCCCCTAAGTGGAAAATGATGTGGGTCCCCCCTGGGTCCCCCTGGAAATGCCCCGATCGGCCCCTTTGTCCGATTCGACGCCTATTGGACCATTCAGGTTAAAATCTGATACAGACAGAGGTTTACTGACATTTGAAGGCTTGAGATGGGAAGATAAACCATCTAAACTCATTAATAGATGGTCTAGAAGAGATTTTGGGTCACTGTGTGTGATCAGGAGTGCGCACAGACTCGATCTCGGCAATCATTTTCAGTAAACTTTCGCCGATAGAAGCAACTGGACACATACACAAATTCTATGATAAACTTACACCCAAATAAAATAAGGTAGTGACAGCATGTGGTGTGTGACCATAACCCAGGTCCGGTTTAATCCAATTCATGCTTTGATACCAACTTGTAATGCCCTGAAATTCGGGGATCGAGCATAACTCAGCTCCTGAGTTTCAAAACATCACTTATGCAACATATGTGATGATGAATGTATGTTGTCTGTATGAGTACATAAACCATGGAATAGATTAATCCAAACTGTAAACATAATTTAGGGATAAGTGATAGACGCAAGTGGAAGACTTAAAGAAACATAGGTGCACGTGTGCAAGTCCCTGAAATACGTATACATGCCAGGTCATATTACAAGTGTTGCTATCAAAAATTCAAGATTTAAAAACATTATCTATTCCAAAAGAAACCCAGAACTCCCTCACATCAGGACATGGCTTACAAGAACCCGCCTGAAAATTGCATGAAAGAAAATACAGCCTCATCATCCTCGAACTCCTGCTCTGACTCAGGGGTCGCATCAATATATACATCTAAGACAGAGTCTGGTTGGTGTTTAAACACCGTCCCAAAATGTGGGAGTGAGTGATCAACTCAGTGGAATAATAAAGTAAAGGTTAACATGTTATCAATTCAATTAAGCAGTAATGATAAAGCAGAACAATCAAACATGTCCTAATCTCTCTTGTTAGTGCAAGGATATATGTAGAATGATGTTGCCCTCTCTTGTACACCCTCAACGTCCTCATCTTACATTACGCATGACATCACCTCAAGTGCTCCACCTCTTCTAGGCACATGCAATGCGGTGCATGAACATGATTACCAAGTTGTTATTAGTCCTTTTCATACAGCAGGATTGGGAAGCTAAGGTACCTTCCTCATATCACTATCCAAACAGTGATCCATTCTAGGGTCGTCAGTCCTAGATCATCTCATACGATCATATGGTTTTAGGTCGCTGCAAAGGGCTCGTTACCAATCAATGCACGCCTATCATACCTTCGTTACTACAATAAGGCTCGTCACCTCAATGTGGTATCCAGGTATGCTCCAGGTCACTACAAAGGGCTCGTCACCAATCAATGTAGGCCGACAACACAAATATAGTGTCCCATACCACCATAATCGGCTCACGAGTTTGGTTGCTCACTGGTCACTACGGGGAGGCTTGTCACCCTAGCGTAGGCCGACAGCTCGACCACAGTGTCCCATACCACCATGTCCGGTTCATGAGTCTTAGCGGATCATGGTACCATGGTTAATACAATTTCATTGGTACGTTCGGTACCCTAGATTCAAACAATAGCGTCCATACATGGTGAACATACATCGGACAATTGGGTTACTTGACAAACTCGACTAGCATGAGCGCACGTTGGGTTGAACGACATAGAGTGCGCAAACACTCCGTGTGGCCGAACCACTGCCAACAACTTTAATACGACTCGGGTTCATCAAATTACGTCCTTTGTGGCGAAAGCAACCTCAGCCACGAACTCAAGGCCGATTACTGATTTCCTGGACTATTCATAATCCCAAACATATTCCATTATAACAGATATGCATATACAATTTAAAACAGTAATGGAACAATAATTCAAATCATGTAGTATGTGAGCAATTGCAGAATATCAACTTAACATGGATTTAAACATAAATAATACTTGAAATTAAACAACAAGGAATGTAACTTGCATGTAGGAAATCATACACACCAAGAAGAGAGTTAAGAATCACTTCTCAACACCCGCAATAGGATAATATATTACACTTTAGATCATTCAGACATTTCTATAAACACTTAGACTACATAGTGCAACATACATGACGTATGTTGAAATACACGCCTTTGGACAATTCCTTTTGCTAAGGAGTTGACACACATACAATTAGCACAAGTACACGACAAATAATCATGGCAAGTACATGTTCATATTTTATACGTATGCGGTTCTTTCTACATATACATAGAATACACAAATCTCAATATAACACATGCATATCAGGAACGCATAATAAACATAGCATTTAGCATGTGAAATTTCATCCATAACAAGAATAAACCATTAGTTGGCATTGAAAGCCTTGAAAACCATAACCTATACGAATATAGTCCGCACCTTAAACCAGAAATAGAGCACCGAACAGATTCAGACGATATGTCTTCGTCAACGGTAGATAGATAACCTAAGACAAGAATAAAAATGAGCTACAACAACACATAAACTATTCTAAGCTCTAAAACGGATTAGGGTTAGATTAACTTACCCAAGAAGGAACTTAGAATCGCCGGAATAACGATTCAAAAGTGATGGTTTAAGGATGTAGAGTAACAGGAAAGAATCTAAGGATGATTTACCAACTTCGCTCTCACTTTCTCTCTCTTTTCCTCACTCTTTCTTAGCTAGGGCTAAGAAATTCGTATGGAAAAGAGAGTGAGGGTTTTAAGGTCTATAAATAGGCTTAACATTGATGAAATTAACCCCAGGGCCAAGGTATACTTAGGTTATAACCAAATTAGGCCTCTCTCGATCCAACGGAACACTTCTGGTGGTCCTTTTTTCACGTGCGGTCAGACTTAACTGACCATGGATCTAGGTCAGGCTGAGTTTTCGTACGGATCGGCTTTACAGATCAGCCGTGGCAGACCACACTCAATTCAACGGTCACAGAAACTCGATCAGGTCCACATGCATAATGACCTATCTGGGCCACCTTCCCTGATCAGAGGGTGAAATTGGGTCAGAATCCAATGGCCAGATTGCTTAAAATCGTCGTGCAAGCGACACGACTCAGATTTCATAAAATCACATTTAATTTCTCACCGTTCTCACACTCTTCACTCCGAACTCAATCAAATCGACCCAGGACATCATCTGGACTTGATTTTTGAGGTGATGGTCAAGTCCAACATGGTGACCATAACTGACTAAGATCATCGCCATCGAACTTTCGACGTACAGTACAGGTCCGATCCAAAGCTTCTAAAAATTCCCAAGAGCAACTGGATTTAACGTTGAATCCCAGATTTCAGAGTAACATAGTGCTAACTATTCTACAAGTTTTAAGTCATGCAGATCAAATTTAAAGTGATTGATGCTAATTTCACAAGCAATCGAGTTTAGCGCTAATTACCCCACAAATAGCTTCTAAGGAAAATAGAGGTAGTACTCAGGTCTTGGCACAAAATTTTTCAGGTCATTACAAGGAAGAAGAAGTGGAGGCTCAGGACTCTAACTGGGAGCCTCCCACTGCTCATGAAGACCGTCAGGATCGGGCCACCCTAGACGCTCGCATGGCCAAGATCGTGAAAAACCAAACCTACCTGAAGCAGAAGTTCGAGGAAAACTTGGACTACCTGAAGCAGATGTTTAAGAGAATGTACCGTACCTTGAAAGCCCTCCTGTGCTACATGCAGGATAAGGGAACACCTCCGCCTTTACTAGAATCGGAGGATTAGTAGTATAGTTTATGTTTACTCTTTTTGTAATAGCCTTAGATAGGCTTAGTTTGGATGCTAAGTTGGGAAATGTTGGAGTCTTTTGTTAGTCTGATGTCATGTATTTTTTGTCATAGTACATGTAATCCCATATCATATGTAACGTGACAAATTTTGTTAAATGAAAAGCATGGAGCTTCTTTTGTTTAGAAATGTGTGAAATGTTTGGAAAAAGTTGATGATGTTATCCTAATTTTATAAATGTTGTGCCCTATGTTGTATATAGGGAATGCCTCCTAAAACTACTCGGAACATGGTACGCCTTCCACTTGGCGGGTTGGTTGACGGGGCCTCTCTCTAGAGTGATAGCCAAACGAACCCTAGCTTAGGTCTAAGTAGTGATACGATGCCGGATTCACAACCGGCCATTGGCCCCACAAATGGGCCAACACCGAGTGCACCACCGGTTCTAGGTCAGAACCGCGCATCTTCGTTGATGCCACACATGCCTCAGGCAGCCTATCCCCCTAATAGATTGGAGCAGATGATGCTATTAAGTAACAGCAACAATAAGTCCTAGCAACTATAGCAGGGGCCATTGCACAGAATATGAATGTGGCCCCGCCGATGTAAAACGTATAGGCTACTGGGATAGTGGCTACAAGTGGCCTGTTTGAACGCTTTCAGCACCTCCGACCTCCCACTTTTGCGGGTACTCATAGACGCGAGGAGGCAACGTACTGGTTGGATCGCATATCCAAGATGTTCAAGTCATTACACTGTACTGAAGTGGAACAGGTTGAGCATGTTACGTATATGTTTTAAAAGGAGGTTAGTCTGTGGTGGGATAGCATCTTACAGACCGTTCCCACAGGATTTGTGTGGACGTGGGACAAGTTTGAAATACACTTCCACAGGAAATACTTCCCCCTCACTTACCGTAATGAAAAAGAGGGCGAATTCCTCCACCTCAGGCAGGGGGGAATGATAGTGGCAAAATATGAGAACCATTTCACGGAGCTAGCTAGGTATACTCCATTGATTTTAGCAAATGAGCCGCTGAGAATTCAGCAATTTTCGAAAGGATTGCGGGCTGACATCGCACCAAAATGTGCTGTGTTAGCATTCCCAACTATGCTGAATTGGTGAACATATCCTTGCAAACTGAGCAGGACAGTGAGCGGGTGTCCCAAACACGCCTGCTAATGGGCTCGAGGCCTGGGCCTAAATTACAAAACCAATCGTTCTCAGCAAGAGGCCACGTATGAACTCTAATCCAAGACAAATGGCTCTGCCAGCTCAGCAGAGGCATTCCGATCTTATGTGTACCAATGTTACAAATGGGGCCACACTCACCCTTTCTACTTTACCACGATGAGGGATAACTGCTACACGCCACCTCAGAAGGTCAACCGTCAACCACAACACGGTGTTTCAGCCCCACCTCTACGATCCATGGCACCGGTGCAACCGTACAACCGGCCTCCTATATCCCAAAATAGGCTACCACAATGACCTATGACAACGCCGCCTAACCACCAGTAAAAAGCTCGCGTTCATGCACTCACCGCCGAAGTAGCTGAATCAGCGGTTGTAGTACTGCTAGCCTTTGAAGTCACTGCTCACATCTAAGGTATACCTGTATTCCTATTAGTGGACACCGGGTCCATTGTTTTAATGATAACATGCTCTACAATCAAGTGTTTAGGGTTAGACAATACCCCTATGATCGGGGTGAGAGTCATCGCCGCAATAGGGACCTTCTCTGATGCCATCAAGCTTTGTAAGAGTTGCCCGATAGACTTAGGGAGTAGAGTGGTGTGCATTGACCTGATTGTAACTAAGATATATCATTATGACATCATCCTCGGCATGGATTGGCTCACCGAAATGAAGGCAGAAATCGATTGTGAAACTAGATTAGTGACAACCCATGGGCCCGAGGGCATGACCTTCATCTTCCCAGTTCAGGTCAGTTGTCCCTACCACATTCACTATTATGCTTTCCTATTAGAAAATTGTGATGGCCCGTCACTTAGGGACATGCCAGTAGTTCAAGATTTCACGGACATGTTCAGAACAATCCCTGGACTACCTCCTCAGTGCGAGATAGACTTTACCATCGACCTTGTGCCAGGTGTGACCCCTATCTCCTTACCGACATATCGCATGCCTCCGTGTGAAATGGAGGAATTGAGCAAGCAGATTGATGATTTGTTGGACTCGGGTTTCATACAGCCGAGTGTATCTCCTTAAGGAGCACCTATGTTATTTGCGTAAAAGAAGGATGGGTCGTTGCGGTTGTGTATAGATTATCATAGGCTAAATCACGTCACGGTAAAGAACAAGTATCCTCTACCCCGGATAGATGACCTGCTCGACCAATTGAAGGGTGCTCAATATTTTTTTAAGGTAGACTTACAGTCTGGGTATCATCAGTTGTGTGTTAGGAATGAAAACATGTAGAAAACAACTTTCATGACCAGCTTCAGGCACTACGAATTCCTCGTGATGTCGTTTGGACTTGCGAATGTACCGGCCATGTTCATGGATCTCATGAACTAGCTGTTTTGGCCGTATCTTTATCGATTCGTCATCATATTCATAGATGACATTTTGATATACTTAAAGAGTCGGAAAGATCATGAGGAACACCTGCGAGCAGTCCTTGATATTCTTAGGCAGAATCAGTTATTTGCGAAGTACCGAAAATGCAACTTCTGGAAGGAAGAAGTCAAGTTCCTATGATAGGTAATTTCCAAAGTAGGAATCGCCATGGACCTAGCCAAGGTGACCACAGCACAGGACTAGGAGCATCCAGGTTCAGTCACAGAAGTGAAGAGTTTCCTCAGACTTGATGGCTATTATCGTCGATTAGTTAAAGATTTCTCCAAGATAGCCAGGCCATTATCTCAACTTACTCAGAAAGATCTTGAATTTTCTTAGAACGAGAAAGCAGAGGCCGCCTTTCAAGAATTAAAGGACAAGCTGACATCTGCACCCATATTAGTGCTATCAGAGCAAGGGGTTAGATATACTATTTACACCGACGCCTCTCACGTCGGTTTGGGGTGTGTACTTATGCAGAAGGATAGGGCGCCTATGCCTCTCAACAGTTGAGGAAACATGAAGAAAATTACCCCACTCATGATTTAGAGTTGGTAGCATTCATTTTCGTATTAAAGCTTTGGAGACATTACCTCTACGGAGAGATGTTCGAGCTCTTTTGCGACCACAAGAGCCTCAAGTACATTTTTACATAGAGGGACCTAAATATGAGGCAACGACGTTGGATGAAGACTTTAAAAGACTTCAAGTTTGAGCCAACCTTATGGCTAATGCATTGAGCCGTAAGAAAACTGTAGAATTTTCAGCCCCGTTAATGGTAAGAGAGTGAAATATGGTGGAGTTCATGCGAGATTTCGATTAGAGGCTGACAGTGGAGGAGCCATTCGAGAGCATCGCACACTTCCACATACAAGCACTTATTGACGACCGGATCATTGTTGCTTAGAAAGATGATGAGCTACTATCAAAGATGAGAAAGCGTGCAAGCGACAGTGAAGAATCAAAATGAAGGATTGACTTAGATGGAGGTTTGCGTATCGTGGCCGCCTATGTATCCCAATCCTTCATGACTTGAGGAGAGAAGTTCTAGAGACTGCACAGAGTTCAAAGTTGGCGATGCATTCGGGTAGTACAAAGATGTATCGAGACATGAAGCGTTCATACTGGTGGGACAACATGAAGGCCTAAATAGCAGACTTTGTCTCCTGATACCTCATGTACCAGCAAGTCATGGCCGAGCATCGCCGACCCCTTGGTTTACTTCAACTTATGCCTATAGCCGAGTGGAAGTGGGATTTCATATCTATGGATTTTATTTCTGAGTTACTAAAGACAAGAAAGGGGCATGACTCCATTTCTAAGTTGACAAAATCGGCCCATTTCCTCCCGATTCGAGTTTCTAATTCAATAGATGACCTGACCAAGCTGTACATTAAGGAGATAGTACGACTGCATGGAGTTCCTCTAAGGATTGTGTCGGACTAAGACACACAGTTCATGTCTATTTTCTGGACTTGAATCTAAGTAGCGATGGGGGTGAACCTGAAGTTTAGTACCGCGTTCCACCCACAGACCAATGGGCAGATGGAATAGGTAAATCAGATACTCGAGGACATGTTATGACCGTCGTACTTGATTTCAAGGATAGCTGGGATGACTTTCTCCCTTATGCTGAATTTGCCTATAACAACAGTTTTCAAGCAAGTATTGGCATGACTCCTTATGAAGCCTTGTATGGACGCCCATGTCAGGCTCCGCATTATTGGGCGGAAGTTGGCGAGAAGAGCTTGGTTGGCCCAAATCTGGTTCAGGCGACCTCAGAAAAGATCGATATTAGCAGGCGTCAACTCCTTACGGCTCAGAGTAGGAAAAAGAGCTACCCAGATACGAGACGCAGGCAGTTGGAATTTGAAGTTGGGGACCATGTATTCTTTAAAGTTTTCCTAATGAAGGGAGTACTTCATTTTGGCAGGATAGGGAAACTCACGCCAAGGTTCATTGGGCCGAGTGGGTGTGGTGTCATACCGTCTCGCCTTGCCCACACCCCTTGCAGGCGTACACAACATGTTTCATGTATCGATGCTGAAAAAGTATGTTCCCGACCCTACTCATATCATTAGGTGGGAGCAAGTACAGCTAAGGGAAGATGCTACTTATGAATTATAGCCAACACATGTTCTAGATAGGAAAGAGCAAGTATTGCGCAACAAGGTTATCCCACTCGTGAAAGTGTTATGGACGCACAACACCGAGGAGGAGGCTACTTGGAAAACGGAAGATGAATTCTGTAAGAACTACCCATAAATCCTCGAGGAGTTTAAAAAGGTACTAATTTCGGGGATGAAACTTTTCTTTAAGGGGGTAGATTGTAATTTCTCAAAAAAATCATGCAAAGACCCGAGTACCACCTCAAGCAGAACAACCCAAGGACCGCATCCTGTCAAATAAATTAGACGAGAATTATTTAAGTACTAATAATCTAGGGATTAAGCTTGGGCCACCATTTTCATATTTGAGAAGGCCTAAAACCATGAGTACCATTGACTCAATGCCACCTAAAGACCTAGGAGAAATTCCAAGGGCCTGTCACTCTTGAGAATACATTGAAACTCGATAACGGACCTCGACCGCATGTCGAGGGTCTGATGATCTTGAAATTATAAGACGATATCTGTTCTGCTGGGCTTGACAACCACCGCGGGAATCAAGCCCAGATAGTGTCCAGAAATGTCCAACTTGAGCCATGAGTGAAGTACATGGGAAACGCGGATATCTTTAGAAAATTAACTAAAACTTAAGTGATTTGGGTCATTCGCTCTCACGCAAAGTTGAAGAATTCAGACCATTAGTTTGTGACCAAAATTAACCCATGAGGAAGGAAATTTTCCTTCACATATTCGCATAACTGTGGCCTCAATTGAGTACATATGACCGTTGATTTGACACAGGCTCTCCATGGTCGATCAGCTAATCTGATCACACCAAAATCATGTCCTAGCATGGATCCATTGTCAGGGAATATACCCTATGCCGTAGATGGGTCGTGGGCCTCCTTATAAGCCCCGTTCGTCAGAAACAGCCACCCACGGGGTATAAACCATGTATAAAGTCGCCCTGGGGCCATTTGCATCACAATTAGGTCTATAAATAGCCCTCATTTCACTCTCTCTCTCATATACGAATTTTACAAAACCCTAAGGGAGAGAGACGAGAAAAGAAGTGAAAAGAGGAAAGAGAGAAGGTGGACTTTAGTAGATCGGTGTAAAAACCTTCTTTCACGAATCCACACGCCAAATCTCATTTGGCTACAATTTTAGGTAAGAAATACTAACCTTAATATCGTTGTAGAGATCCAAGATAGTTGTTCTTCAAGCTAGCTAACAAGTTTCATCAGTTAGGTGCCCAGCGTTCCATTTTCAGAAATGTAGAGTTTGGTCCGAGCCTGAGTCGAGCATTTTAACAAAAGGTGCGAACTATAAATGCTTAGGTTAACGGTTTATCAATGCGTTCATGTCAGCTAATGATTTATGTCTAACTTGATTGCTATCGTATTGTCTTAGATATGTCGATTTCTGTATGATATACACCTATGAACTGTGTAACGTCTTGGAAAAATCCATACAAAGACCCGAGTACCACCTTAGGCAGAAATCGCTAAGGATCAAATTATGAAGAAATTAGACAAAAATTAATTAAGCACTAAACTAAATTAATTAGTAGATTAGCATGAACCACTTTCTATATGAACTGCAAGACTCAAAACTAGTAGAATCGCTAACTCTATATTACCTAAAAACCTAGGAGAAATCTCAAAGCCCAGTTGCTCTCGGGAGCACATTGAAACTCCGTATCAGACCTGGACCATGTGTTGAAAGTTCGATTACCGTGAAACTATACAATTATGACCGCCTTATTGGGCTTGACAATCATCTCGAAAATCAAGTCCCAATAGTATCTAGAAATGCACAACTTGAACCCGGAGCGAAGTGTGTCAGAAGCACGAATGTCTTTAGAAAATATGATCAAACTTAAGTAAATTGGGTCATTTACTTGCAAGCTAAATTTAAGGTTTTAGACCATCAGATTCTGACCCAACTACACCCTTAGATCAGGGAAATTTTCCTACACATGTCAGTGTACTTGTGGCCCTGATCGAGTGGCGATGATCGTTAAACTAAAACTAGTCCTCCGCGGTCGATCCACTAATCCGATCAGACCAAAACTTTAAAATGGCATGGATCCATTACTAGAGAACTTTCTCTGGATCGTATGAAGAAAATGGGACTCTAAATGAGCTCTGTTGGCCCGAAACAGACAACTTTTGTTTATAACCCAAGTATACCATGGCCTTGGGGCCATTGACATTGGTTCTAGGCCTATATAAGGGCCTTAACCCACCCCTCTCTCATTCCATACGAATTTCCTAAACCCTAGGATATAGAAGAGAGAAAAGAGAAAGAAAAAGTGAGGAGAAGAGAGAGAGAGTGAGAGATAGTTGCTGGGATTCGTTCCCGCCGCTCCTCATATCGAATCCTCTCCCTCGTATCGCTATACCGGCGATTTCGACTCCGTTCATGGGTAAGAAATCCTAACTTTATTTTGTGTTAGGTATCCAACTAGAGTAAATGGTGAAATAGCCAACCTATTTCATGCTATAGGTTGCCATTGTGTCGCAGACAAAGACGTAGTGTTCAAACTAAGTACGATATAAGTTTACCGATGAAAGGTGCGAACTATAAACATTTAGGTTATGGTTTTTAAGGCTTTCAATGTCAGTTAATGATTTATGAATGACTTGATTACTATCACATGTACTTAGATACGATGATTGTCGTATATTACACATATATATGAACTATGTTGAACAAAATGCATTCCATGTGTTTGATGAAATGTTTGAATGAATATGGAATTATGATTTGTGCTTGTCATGATTATTGATTGAGAATATATGATTTTTGTACATGTGACAACTCCTTTGTGAAAGGATTTGTCCTAATACATGTTATAACCAAGTTATATCATGTATGTCGAATGTGCAGCTTAAGTGTTTGATAAAATGTCTGAATGAATAATTGTTTGATAAAATACATTTATTAAAGGTGTTGAGATAATATTCTTAACCACCTTAACTATATGCATTGATGTCTCTATGTAACCTCAATCCAACTACGTGATTTAGGTACGAAATGCATATGTACGATAATATGTTTATTTTGTATTTTTTTTAAATGCTTAAGTGATTACAATGCTTGAATTGTTTGCTCTATGCTGTTATGACTACCATATGTGAATGCTATTATCTTGGAGTGTGATTGGGACTACGACATAGTCTAGGCATTCAGTAATAGATTTCGTTAGAGTGGCCGGATTTGTTCCGCCACCAAGGACATGTTCAATGAATCCGAGTTGTATGGTGATTATCAATAGTGGTTAGGCCACAAGGAGTGCATATGCACTCTATGTCGATGAACTTAGCGTGCGCTCATACCAATCAGACTTGCAAGTAACCCGATTTGCCTAATGTGTGCTTACCATGTATGGACACTACTTCCTGAATCTAAGGTACCACTTACCAGTGTAAAGCCCGTTTAACCTTGGTACCACGATCCGCTAAGACTCATGAGCTGGGCATGGTGGTGTATGAGACACCGTGGTTGAGCTGTTGGCCAACGGTGGAGTGACGAGCCTCCTCGTAGTGACTAGTGAGCAACCTAAACTCATAAGCCAAATATGGTGGTGTATAGGACACTGTATTCGAGCTGTCAGCCTAAGCTAAGGTGATGAGCCTTCCCTTAGTGACCTTGAGTATAAAATAGGCCCACGATCAGGTGATGAGCCTCTCATAGTGACCTCAAGTGTAAATTAAGCCTACGTCGAGGTGACGAGCCTACCTAGCGACTTACAATGTAAACTCGTGAACTTGCCTATCGAATGTGATTAACTAGGATTGGCAACCCTAGATCGATCATTGTTTGGGTCAATGATATAAAGGGAGATGCCTTAGCTTCCCAAACCTGTTGTATGAATAGGTCTAATTAAGAACTTGGCTAATCACACACATGCACCGCATTGCATGTGCCTTTGGCGTTGGAGTTGAGCACAACGGGAGTGTTGCATGCACGACCGTGAGATGACGTCGCAGAGGGAGTGTAGGCGAGGCATACATCATTATCGCATCCCATCCTTACATTAACGAGAGTACTTATGAATGCTTGTTGTATTGCTTTATCATTACTGCTTGACAGAATTGATAACACGTTAACCTTTGCCTTATAGGTCCACTGAGTTGATCACTCACTCCCACTCTGGGACGGTGTTTTAAAACATCAACCAGACTCTGTTGTAGTTTTAGATGATGACGAGGCTTACGAGATGGAGCCTACCTTCTATGAGGACGAGGAGTTCTCCTATCTGTAACTCTCTGGCAGGTCTATATAGATTTGGAGTTACGTCACCGGGGCTACAAGGATATGGATTAGATCAAATTACACTTTATCATTTTATAAATTTTAGAATTATACATCTGATTATTTAACCTGGTGACATTCATACTCTAGGGACTACAATCACTTATATGCTCTATATATTTATCACAGTCTTCCGCTTGCATAATTTAACTATCTCTGGAGTATGATATGCTGATTTGGTATAATCCCACTCATGTTTAATGCACTGATATGGACAACATTTAATCATCATTATCTATGTTGCATAAGTGATGCGTTGGAACTCGGGAGTTGAGCTTCTGCTCGATCCCTGATTTTCAGGGCATTACAAGTTGGTATCAGAGAATGATTTGGATTAAACTGGACTTGGATTATGATCACACGATGCACACTAATGTACTTTGACTTAGGAGGGAGCATTAAAACGTAGAAATAGTCATAGTATTCCCAGTTTCACCGACAAGTGAAACAGACCGTTGAAATCGGACCCGTAGGCATTTGTGATCATGCGAGATGGCCCTAATCCTTTTTCAGACTGTCAATCAATGGATTTAGACCATAATTTGACATATTCCACACTCAAATAACCCAAAGAGTGTGAATATATGCGAGATGGAACCAGAAACCACACCAAACAGACTTAGGGGCCCAAACGGCCCAAATTGGGAGGGACCAAAGTGGTCCCTGCACACATACAGCACTCCGGCGAGGGGGGGCGGATAGCATCACCCCCTGGGCAAGCCATCACCCACAAGTCCAGTGGACGGTGATGGCATCACCCCAACCTCGAGCCCTCGTGGTCCACGGACATCGAGCCGACTGGGCCGCAGTGAGCCGGTCGGGCCAACCTTTGTGCACACCTGTGGGGCCCACAGAATCATGTGGGTACCCCCTATTTGTCCCCATTTGCTTCATTTCCTTCATTTTCACCCCCAAGCTTTCCAAACTTCCAAAACTTTCATTTTGCTCTCTCAAATCCTCCCTCCATTCTCATATTATCTTCTTCTTCTTCACTACATACCCATTCTCCATCATATCCCTTAAACCCATCTCCTATCTCCTTCATTTCCTTTCATTTGAGCACACAAACCCTACTTTGTGTCTCAAAAACCTCAGGGTCCAACAACCTATCCTATTTCCCCATCTTGTTTCACTCTCATAGCTCTTTTTAAGCTCGTGGCGGCTATATTCTCTCTCTCCACACTCCTTTCCCTCATGGGAAAGAAGAGGGCTTTCACGGATGAATCCGGGCCTGGTCGCCCTACCCGTTCAAGAAGGCAGAAGGTTGCCAAAGCAAGTTTAAACGTCGATCGGGAGATAAGGATGAAGCGAGATCTCGATCCCCAGCTTTCTCTCAAAAGAGCTCTATTGGCAGATATGGCACATGGAAGATTTCAAGGCCGTATGGATCTCTTTGAAGCACACGTGGATGAGAAACTGTTTGGGCTTTATCCGACGATGAATCTCCTGATGGACACCAGATGGGGTCCCATATTTGAGGGCAAGTCTCATGCGAATGAGGGCACTATCCGAGCCTTCTACGTCCATATATGACCTGCTATTGGAGCCTTTACAGTTCTCTATCCCCATGGGAAGGCGAGAAGCCATTATCAATGTGGACTTGATGGCCCGGATCATGAGGATGCCGCGTGGAGAAGTTCATGCTAGCGAGAAGAGTCTCAGGAGCATGCGTGAAAGAGATCGACATACGCAATTCCTTTGTGGACGACTGGTCCACTGGAATCAAGGCAACTGCCTCTCAGCAACCAAGATGACTCACAACTTCCACCTACTCCACCACATCTTCATGCATAATGTGTATCCTAGGTGGAGCAATCACAACGAATGCACGCGTCTAATGGTAGACTTCTTATACCGAGCTGGGCAAGGAGACAAGCTATGTCTGCCTACTTATGTCCTATTATAGATAGTTTAGACTGCACGCTCTCCCAGGACAGATATTTCACTCCATTTTGGCTGACTTATATGCAAGCCTGCTCATGAATTCAGCTACAAACTTGGCTCAGAAAGGCTTATGCCGATCCATTTCATCAACGACACTACTCTCAACAACATGAATATTGGGCCATGACAACATCAAGCCTAACTCAATGAGAGTGAGGATGAGACGGGAAGTGAAGAGGAAGAGAGTGATGAAGAAGGAGGAGTTGATATAGAGGAAGAAAGTGAGGAAGGGGAAGAGCAGGAAGAGGAAGAAGAGGAGGCCCAAGACACTGATGAGGGCTCTCCTCCTGCTACACATGAGCGCGACAGTGATCAGACTACTTTAGAAGTCTGCTTGGCTCAAATCGAGGAGGGTCAGGTCGCCCTGCAATAGCAGGTCAGTGAGACTCGAGCCAAGCTTGAGGAGAATAGGGCCTTCATGAAACAAAAATTCAAGAAGGTGTCTCGCACCTTGAAGGCTATCATGTGCTATATGCAGGACAAGGGTGCCCCTCCTCCATCACCAGATTCGGACGACTAGTCATATGTGTAGTTGTCTTTTAGTTCACTTTGTTGCTTGCTTTCTTGTTTCTATGTCGTAGACTTGATAGGCTGAGTAGTATGGTAGAGTTGTTGGTGTGTTTGGGTGTTGGAGCTTTGTTTAAATTAGCTCACATGTATCTTCTATCATGACTCATATAAAACTATATCTCATGTATTGTGACAATTTTGGTTAAATGAAATGCATGTAAGTCCTTTTGTTATGAAATGTGTACGATGCTTGAGAAATTTATCGTTGTTATGTTAAATCTTACACGTGTTGCACCTATGTTGTATATAGGGAATGCCACCTAAGGCCACACGGAGTATGGCACGTCTTACACTTGGCGACTCAATTGATGGGGCACCTCCCCTAAGTGATAGCCATACAGACCCCAGTTTGGGCGCGGATTGCGAGACTATGCTGGAGTCTCATCCGGCCACTGACCCCACAAATGGGCTGACTCCTTTTACACCATCGGTTCCTGAGTAAAAATGTCTGTCTACTTTGACACCTCACATGCCTCAGGTGGCTTCTCTTCCTGATAGGCTGGAGTAGATGATGCTCCTTATGCAGTAGTAGCAGCATACATGGACCACCATCACAGGGGCCCTTACCCAGAACATGAGCGCGGTTCCACCTGCACCAACTGTGCACTCTGCTGGAAACGTGGGTGCTAGTGGCTTATTTGAACGATTTCAGCACTTTCGACTTCCTACATTTACGGGTACTCATAGACCCGAGGAGGCCGAGTATTGGCTTGACCGCATCTTTGAGATGATGAAGCTGCTGCACTGCACTGAGGTAGAGCAGGTCGAGTTGGTCACCTACATGTTCGAGAAGGAGGCCAGTCTCTGGTGGAACAACATCCTTAGGACCATTGCTCCTGGTTACGTGTGGACGTGGGAGGCTTTTGAGATGCACTTCCATGGGAAGTATTTCCCTCTCACCTACCGTAACAAGGAGGGAGAGTTTCTTCGCCTCCGGCAAGGAGGAATGATAGTAGCAGAGTACGAGAATAGGTTTACGGAGCTGGCCAGATATGTTCCTTTAATCCTAACAAACGAGCCGATGAAGATGTGGTAATTTTCTAAGGGTTTGCGGCCTGAGATCCACTCGAAGATGTGTTGCGCTAGCATTAATAATTATGCTGAGCTAGTGAGCATGTCCCTGTGAGTTGAGTAGGACGGGGACAGATTATCCCGTACGCATGTGCCCATGGTTCATAGGCCTCGACTAGACTTATCGAGCCGACCGTTCCTCGGTAAGAGGCAGCGAGCAAATTCTCCTCCTCGGCTTACGGCTCCACCGACACAGTCAAGGCGACCTGATATATGGTGCACCTACTGCAAGAGGTCGGGTCATGCTGACACCTAATATTTCACCAGGATGAGGGACAACAGCTTTATGCCTCCTGAGAAGATCAACTGGCAGATGCCACTAGTTATCTCAGCATCACTTCTACGTTATGTACTACCTACACAGCCTTCTTACAGGCCACCTGCACCTTGATCTAGGTTGCCTCAATGACCCATGGTACCACAGTCGAACCGTTCTCAACAGGCTCGTGTGCACTCACTTGCAGCTGAGGCATCCGAGAAAGTAGTTACAACACTGATGGCTTTCGAAGTCATAACACAAATTCAAGGTATATCAGTCTTCTTATTGGTGGACACTCAGTCCATTATCTTTATAATATCATGCGCAACAATCAAGCGACTAGGGTTGGAAACTAGTCCCATGGTTGGGTTGAGACTCCTTACCACCGCGAGGACCTTCTCAGATACTACCAAGATGTGTAAGGGTTGTTCGATAGACTTAGGGAGAAGAATAGTACTTGTCGACCTGATTATTACCCTGCTATGTCATTATGATGTGATCCTCGATATTGATTGGCTCACCGAGATGAGGGCAAAGATTGATTGTGATGCTATAGTGGTGATAGCCCATGGACCTGAGGGCACGACCTTTACATTCCCAGTGCAGGTCAGTTGGTACTATCTCATTATTTGTTATGCTACCCTACTCGAGAATGCTGATGGTCCAACACTTAGGAATATGCCAGTAGTTGGGGATTTTACAGACGTGTTCAGGAAGATACCTAAATTACCTCCTCAGCACAAGATCGATTTTACCATTGACCTTGTGCCTGGTGCGACTCCCATTTTATTACTGACTTATCGCATGCCTCCATGTGAAATGGAGGAGTTGAGGAGACAGATCGATGACCTGTTGGATGTAAGTTTCATATGACCAAGTATATCCCCGTGGGGAGCACCTGTCTTGTTTGTGAAGAAGAAGGATGGATCACTGCGATTGTGTATTGATTATTACAGGTCGAACCAAGTGATGGTGAAGAACAAGTATCCTTTGCCTAGGATAGATGATCTGTTCAATCAGTTGAAAGGGACACAGTATTTTTCAAAGATTGACTTACAGCCGGGTATCACCAGTTACGCGTCAAGGATGAGGACGTGCAAAAGACAGCGTTTAGAACTAGTTTTTGGGCACTTCGAGTTCCTTATGATGTCGTTTAGACTCACAAACACACCGGTAGTATTCATGGACCTAATGAACCGGGTGTTTTAGCCGTATCTGTACTGATTTATCATCGTATTTATAGATGACATCCTAATATACTCCAAGAGTCGGGAAGATCATGAGGAACACCGGTGAGCAGTCTTTGATACTCTCAGGAAGAACCAATTGTTCACTCAGTATAAGAAGTGTGACTTCTAGAAAGAAGAAGTGAAGTTCCTGGGACATGTGGTGTCCAAGGAAGGAATTGTTGTGGACCTTGCTAAGGTGACCGTAGTTCAGGACTAGGAACAGCCCGGTTCGGTTACAAAAGTGAGGAGTTTTCTTGGCCTGGCAGGCTACTACCGTCAATTCATTAGAGACTTTTTCAAGATAATGAGATCATTATCACAGCTAACTCGGAAGGATCTTAAGTTTTCCTAGAATGAGAGGGCAGAAGCAGCTTTTCAGGAACTGAAGGACAAGTTGACGTCTGCCCCTGTGCTAGTATTGTCAGAGCAAGGGGCCAAGTATACAATATACACAGATGCGTCTCGTGTTAGTTTGGGTTATGTCCTTATGCAGAAGGACAGGGTGATCACCTATGCATCGCGACAGTTGAGGAAACACGAGGAAAACTACCCTACGCATGACCTGGAGTTAGCAGTGATCATCTTTGCATTAAAGCTCTAGAGACATTACCTCTACGGAGAGGAGTTCGAGCTCTTTTGCGACCACAAGAGCCTCAGATACATATTCACACAGAGAGACTTGAATATGAGGCAGCAGCGATAGATGGAAACTTTGAAAGACTTCAAGTTAGAGGTCTCCTACCATCCTGGCAAGGCCAACCTTGTGGCAGACGCATTGAGCCATGAGAAGACTATAGCATTTGTGGCTCCGTTGATAACAGAGGAGTGGAATATAATAGAATTTGTGCGAGACTTCAAGTAAAAGCTTACAGTAGAGGAGCCATTCGAGAGCATCGCACACATTTGAGTATAGCCACTCATCGATGGCCGAATCATAGTGGCCTAGTGGGAAGATGAATGGTTGGTGAAGATGAGGAAACGAGCTAATGGCGATAAAGACTCAGAATGGAGAGTTGGTTCGGATGGTGGTTTACGTTATCGTGGCCGCTTATGCATCCCAAGTCTTCATGACTTGAGAAAGGAGGTTCTTGAAGCTGCTCGCAATTCGAGGATGGTGATGCATCCTGGTAGTATGAAGACGTATCGAGATATGAAGCGCTCATACTGGTGGGACAACATGAAGGCCCACATAGCAGACTATGTATCCCATTATCTCATGTGCCAGCTGGTCAAGGCTGAACATTGACGACCTCCTGGACTACTTCATCCCATGCCCATAATTGAATGGAAATGGGATTTCATCTCTATGGATTTCATTTCAGGGTTACCAAAGATGAGGAAGAGGCATGACTCCATTTGGGTGATCATGGACCGATTGACAAAATTAGTTCATTTCCTCCCTATTAGAGTCTCAAACTCAGCAGACGATTTGGCCAGGTTGTACACAAGGAGATGATACGTCAGCTTGGAGTTCCTATGGAGATTGGGTCGCACCAAGACACGCGATTCACATCTATCTTTTGGACTCGTATCTAGGAAGCAATGGGTGTGAAACTAAAGTTCAGTACCGCGTTCCACCCACAGACTGACAGGCAGATGAAACAGGTAAATCAGGTGTTAGAAGATATGTTGTGAGCTTGTGTGTTTGATTTCAAAACAGTTGGGATGATTGTCTTCCTTATGCTGAGTTCACCTATAACAGGTAAGTATTGGCATGGCCCCCTACGAAGCACTGTATGGGTGTTCATGTAAAGCACCACATTACTGGACAAATGTTAGTGAGAAGAGTTTGATTGGCCCAGAGTTAGTGCAGGTGACCTCAGGGAAGATTGACATTATCAGGCATCGACTTCTTGCAGCACAGAGTAAACAAAAGAGCTATGCCATACGAGGCAGCGACCACCGGAGTTTGAGGTTGGGGACCATGTGTTTCTTAAGGTTTCACCCATGAAGGGAGTCCTTCGATTTGGTAAGAAGGGGAAACTCACGCCGCGATTCATTGGCCCATTCCAGATTTTAGACCGAGTGGGTGTGGTAGCGTACCGCCTTGCTTTGCCCACACCACTCGCCTGCGTCACAATGTATTTCTTGTATCGATGCTAAAGAAATATGTTCCTGATCCTTCCCACATTATCAAATGGGAGTAGGTATACTTGAGTGAAGATGCCACTTACATACTATGGCCGACGTGTATCCTAGACAGGAAGGAACAAGTGCTGCACAGTAAAGTTATTCCACTTGTGAAGGTACTGTGGACACATCACACTGAGGAAGAGGCTACTTGGAAAACAGAAGCCAAGGTTCGAAAGAACTACCCTCAGATTCTCGAGTAGTATGAAAAAGTACTAATTTCGAGGATGAAATTTTTCTTTAAGGGGGATAGATTGTAATGTCTAGAAAAAATCCGTATAAAAACCCGAATACCACCTCAGGTAGAAACCACTAAGGATCAAATTATGAAGAAATTAAAAGAAAATTAATTAAGTACTAAACTAAATTAATTAGTAGATTAGCTTAAACCACTTTCTATACGAACTGCAAGACCCAAAACCAGTAGAATTGCTAACTCTAGCTTACCAAAAAACCTAGGAGAAATCTCAAAACCCAGTTGCTCTCAGGAACACACTGAAACTCCGTATCGGACCTGGACTGCGCATCAAAAGTCTGATTACTGTGAAACTATACGATTATGACCGCCTTACTGGGCTTGACAACCATCTCAGAAATCAAGTCCCAATAGTATCCAGAAACGCACAACTTGAGCCCAGATGGAAGTGTGTGAGAAGCGCGAATGTCTTTAGAAAATAGACTTAAGCTTAAGTGAATTGGGCTGTTTGCTTGTAGGTCAAATTTAAGGTTTCAGACCATCAGATTCTGACTCAACTACACCCTTGGATCAAGGAAATTTTCCTACACATGTTAGTGTACTTGTGGCCCTGATCGAGTGGCATGACCGTTAAACTAAAATCGGTCCTCCACGGTTGAAACACTAATCCGATCAAATCAAAACTTTAACCTGGCATAGATTCATTGCTAGAGAACTTTCTTTGGAGCGTATGCAGAAAATGGGCCTCTACATAAGCTCTGTTGTCCCGAAACAGACAACTTTTCATTATAACCTAAGTATATCATAGCCCTGTGGGCCATTAACATCAGTTTTGGGCCTTAACCCACCCCTCTCTCATTCCTAAACCCTAGGAGAGAGAAGATAGAAAAGAGAAGGAAAGAGTGAGGAGAAGAGAGAGAGAGCGAGAGATAGTTGCTAGGATTCGTTCCCACCGCTCCTCGTATTGAATCGTCTCCCCCGTGTCTCTATACCAGTGATTTTGACTCTGTTCTTGAGTAAGAAATCCTAACCTTAATCTGTCTTAGGTATCCAAATAGAGTAAATGGTGAAATAGCTAACCTATTTTATGCTATAGGTTGTTGTTGTATCCTAGACAAAGACGTAGTGTTCAAACTGAGTACGATATGAGTTTACCAATGAAAGGTGTGGAGTATAAACGTTTAGGTTATGATTTTCAAGGCTTTCAATGTCAGTTAATTATTTATGACTGACTTGATTACTATCACATGTACTTAGATACGATGATTGTTGTATATTACACATATATATGAACTATGTTGAATAAAATGCATTCCATGTGTTTGATGAAAAGTTTGAACGAATATGGAATTATGATTTGTGCTTTCCATGATTATTAATTGAGAATACATGATTGTTGTACGTGTGACAACTCCTTTGTGAAAGGATTTGTCCGAATACATGTTATAACCAAGTTATATCATGTATGTCGAAGGTGTAGCTTAAGTGTTTGATAAAATGTCTGAATGAGTAATTATTTGATAAAATGCAATTATTAAAGATATTGAGATAATATTCTCAACTACCTTAATTATATGCATTGATGTCTCTATGTAACCTCAATCTAACTACGTGATTTAAGTACGAAATGCATATGTGCGATAATATGTTTATTCTGTATTTTTTTTGAAATGCTTAAGTAATTGTAATGCTTGAATTGTTTGCTCTATACTGTTATGAATACCATATGTAAATGCTATTATCTTGGAGTGTAATTGGGACTATGACATAGTCTAGGCATTCGTTAATAGATTTCATTAGAGTGGCCGAATTGGTTCCGCCACCAAGGACACGTTCGATGAATCCAAGTCGTATGGTAATTATCGATAGTAGTTAGGCCACAAAGAGTGCATATGCACTCCATGTCGATTAACTTAGTGTGCGCTCGTACCAATCGGACTTGTCAAGTAACTTGATTAGCCTAATGTGTGTTTACCATGTATGGACACTACTGCCTGAATCTAAGGTACCACTTACCTGTGCAAAGCCGTTTAACATTGGTACCATGATCCACTAAGACTCATGAGCTAGGCATGGTGGTGTATGGGACACCATGGTCGAGCTGTCGGCCTACGCTGGGGTGATGACCCTCCCCGTAGTGACTAGTGAACAACCCAGACTCATGAGACGAATATGGTGGTGTATGGGACACTGTATTCCAGCTATCGGCCTACGCTAAGGTGACGAGCCTTCTCGTAGTGACCTTGAGTATAAAATAGGCCCACGATCAGGTGACGAGCCCCTCATAGTGAACTCGAGTATGAATTAAGCTTACGCCGAGGTGACGAGCCTCCCGTAGCGACCTATAGTGTAAACTCATGAACTTGCCTATCGTATGTGATTTACTAGATTGACGACTTTAGATGGATCAATGCTTAGGTTAATGATATAAAGGGAGGTACCTTAGCTTCCCAAACATGCTATATGAATAGGTCTAATTAAAAACTTGGATAATCACGCACATGCACCACATTGCCTATGCCTTTGGCGTTGGAGTTGAGCACAACGGGAGTGTTGCATGCATGACCATGAGATTATGTCACAGAGGGAGTGTAGGCAAGAGCATACATCATTATCGCAATCCATCCTTGCATTAACAAGAGTACTTAGGAATGCTTGTTGTATTGGTTTATCATTACTGCTTGACTGAATTGATAACATGTTAACCTTTGCCTTATAGGTCCACTGAGTTAATCACTCACTCCCACTCTAGGACGGTGTTTTAAAACACTAACCACACTCTGTTATAGTTTCAGATAAAGGCGAGGCTTACGAGACGGAGCCTGCCTTATATGACGATGAGGAGGAGTTCTATTATCTGCAACTCTCTGACGGGTCTATATAGATCTGGAGTTGCATCACCGGGGCTACAGGGATATGGATTAAATGACATTACACTTTATCATTTTAAAAATTTTAGAATTATACATGTAATTATTTAGCTTGGTGACATTCATACTCTGGGGACTACAATAACTTATATGCTCTATATATTTATCACAGCCTTCCGCTTGTGTAATTTGATTGTCTCTGGAGTATGATACGCTGATTTGGTACAATCCCACTCATATTTAATGCACTAATACATATAACATTTAATCATCATTATCTATGTTGCATAAGTGATGCGTTGGAACTCGAGAGTTGAGCTTCTGCTCGACCCCCGATTTTCAGGGCATTACAAAATGTGATGAGTAAAAGATGCATCCTATGTGTTTGTTGAAATGTTTGAATGAGCATTTGAATATGATTTGTGCTTTCCATGATTACTGATCTAGGATTCATCATTGTCATATGCATGTTGATCTCTCTGTATAAGGAATTGATAAAACATATATTGTAACTAACCTAGTCTGTTTGTTTAATGAATTGTCTGAATGAGAAATTGTTGATGATTTGTATTTACTTTGAGTATTAAGATAGGATTCTTTATTGCCTTATGCATATGTATAATTTCCTTTATGTAATCATATTTTCCTCTATGTAATTAATTGATAAAATGTAAGCGTTTGGTAACATGATCGATATGTTTAATGAAATGCCCAAATGAGGAATCCACTTGAATTATTTGTTAAATGCTGAGATGAATATCTCATGTGTTTATTAGCTGCATATAAGTAGGATTGAGGCTACAACATAGCCCAGGCAACTAGTAATGGTCCCTGTTCAGGTGGCCAAATTAGTCTTGCCACATTGGGTAAACTCGATGAATTCGGGTCACACAACGATTGTCGACAGTGGTTAGGCCACGAAGGTGCTTATGTGCTCCATGTCGATTAAGTCAGCGTGTGCCCATACCAATCGAGCTTGCCTAACAAACCGATTAACTTATTGTGTGTTTACCATGTATAGACACGACTGCTTGAATCTAAGGCACCCCTCACTAATGTAAAGACCCACGTTAACCATGGTACCGTGGTCCACTGAGACTTATGAGCTGGGCATGGTAGTATGGGACACCATGTCCTAGTTGTCGGCCTACACTGGGGGGACGAGCCTCCCTGTAGTGATCAAGGAGCAACTAAGACTCATGAGTCGGACATGGTGATATGGAACACTGTGTTCGTGCTGTCGGCCTATGCTAGGGTGACAAGCCTCCCCGTAGTGACCATGAGTATAATTTCTTGTAACTTACCTATCGTATGTGTTTAATTAGGAGTGACGACCCTACAACTTGCCTATCGTCTGTGTTTCACTAGGAGTGACAAACCTAGATGGATCCTTTGATTCGGGTCAATGATATAAAGGGAGGTACTCTAGCTTCCTAAACTTGCTGTATGAATGAGCTTAATTAATTACTTGGCTAACACGACCATGCATCACACTGCATTAGTTAGGATGTGCTTAAAAGGCGTTGGAGTTGCACCATTTTGAGGAACCGTTGTCATATGCAACATAGGTTTTCACAGCTGCATGTGAGGGAGCTTTGGTGTGAGGGCATACATCATTACTTGCACCTCATTCCCGCATTAAAAAAAGAGTAGTTATAAAGTGATTGCTTATGATTGCTCTATCATTATTGCTTTGATTGACTTGATAACATGTGTAACTTTTGCCTTATAGAACCACTGAGTTGATCACTCACTCCCACTTAGGGACGGTGTTTTAAAACACCAACCAGACTCTGATTTAGATGTAGGTGCAGATGACATCTATGCTATGGGGTAAGACTTCTTGGAGGAGGAGGAGGAATTCTCCTACTTCCAACTCTCGGGCGGGTTGATATAGACCTCATGCCGATGCACAAGGACCACTGGGATATCTTGGCTTAGTTGAACACATATACATTTTCACTTTTTGGTTATTTTAAAACAATACATGCACATATTAAACCCGATTACATACTCATACTCTGGAGGAATTTTGTGAAGCACCTGTATACTTAAATAGATATGTTTTAGACTTCCACTTGCTTTACTTAATTATATCCGGAGTATGATGAGTTGTTTGGTATAATCCCATGCATGCTTAAGTCATAAATATGAAAAAAATCTGAATATCATCATCCATAATGCATAAGTGATATTCTGGATCTCAGGAGTAGAGCTTTGCTCGACCCTCGAAATTCAGGGCGTTACAGTTACTATGAAATTTAACCTAATGCATACATGTGTAAGGTACCAATCTAGCTAACCTAACCTCACATTTATTCCCAAATGCGAATATGACTGTTGGGAATAGTCTTCATTCATAGATAATGCCATCTGACCGTTTATTTTAATATAAGATCATCATACACCCACTAATGTACATGACTAGATTACTAACCATCAAGCTTTCCTAATTAGAACATGTCATCTAACCATCCATCATGTGGTTTGATATATGTATTGTGAGGTCTTTATCCTAGATCGTACCATTCCGTAGGCTTCTATGGTCCTCCCAGTTGAATTTTGACAACACGTGATGCGTAGATAGCATTTGCACGCATTCTTGAGTCGTACCCTGTCAATCTGAGTCAGCTCAACCCGAGACTTGTACCCTTGCAACCGTGCCATCGTCGCGGTTTCGACTCCATGTCTCGTATGCCAATGCGATACCTAAGCTAGGAGATGTGCCCCCACACTCAGTTCAAGAAAAATGCCGTGCATTTGCAAACCCAAGAGAACATGTCCCATCAATCACGTAAATCATGTCAAGTACATATCCCATCCCCAAGTACAAGCAACCCCTAAAGTCAACTCTCTCTCTCTCTCTCCACACATCCCTTTTCAAAGTACAGTCATCACTTACCCATCACTCCATCCATCACCCATCCCTTACATCATCTCTCTCTCTCTCAAACCAGTCTCCCAAGCAAGAGAGCAACCGTCCATGGCTTTCCAAGTAGAGGAAGAAGTTAGGTGTGGCCCACCTTCCTACCACCCAATCCCACCCTCCAAAGATCATCACAACCATTGAAACTCATCCCTTGGAGCTCTAGAATGCATCGGTGGAAAGAGGAGTCCAGTATCTAAAGGTGGGTGATCCACCGTTGATTTTCATTTTAGGGCCCACTTATAATAGGACCCATTTTGATGTATGTGTTGAAATCAAGAGGGGCCCATAGTGGTGGGGTCCCTCTATCTCGTCTCTCTCTCTCTCTCTCTCTCTCTCTCTCTCTCTCTCTCTCCCGAATGGACCCCAATTTGAAGTATGTATCATATCCATGCCATCCATGCAATGGGCCCACCTTGTTGGACTGTCCAGCGGATAGGATTGTTGCCCATCCATCTAGACAGACTTGAATGAAGAAAAACACAAATGTCAGCTTGATCTATAATAGGTGGGCCACACCACGTGGACCCACCTTAATGTTGATGTCATCCACACTGTCCAAATCCCTGGACGATGGGCCCCTTTCTAACGTGTGTTTTAAATCACATCGTCCAGCGTCCAGGGTCTAGACACTGGACCCCTTTTAAAAAAATAATAATAAAATAAATAAATAAGTATATATATTATATACGTATATGTGGTGGGCCCCATGTGGAACCCAAC
Source organism: Magnolia sinica (assembly GCF_029962835.1). Lineage (NCBI taxonomy): Eukaryota > Viridiplantae > Streptophyta > Magnoliopsida > Magnoliales > Magnoliaceae > Magnolia > Magnolia sinica. The sequence goes on along the minus strand of NC_080573.1, from coordinate 66,498,900 downwards.
TGATGTAATAATCAGATTATCTTGTGTACCTCAGCAGCTACAAAGCTGCTGTAAGTGACGTCACCAAGATCTGTGGGTCCCATCTACCATCTACACCGTCCATTTACATGGGCGTTAGCTAGTGGGGCTAGCCGTGATGCATGTGCACCATCTGCACCATTTGTGCAGTGGACCACACCATGATATATGTGTTTTATCTCCACCGTCCAGATTGTTAGACGGTGGGACTACACCATAATGTAAGTGTTTTATCTGTGACGTCCATCCGTACAGGACCCATATGATGCATGTGTTTATCTATACCATCCATCCACCCCAGCAACAGCATGGCTACTGTCATGACGTCACTAAGCTCTGAGGGTCCCACCATTGTATGTATTTCATCCCACCATCCATCTGGACAATGGGAACCTCCCTGATATAAGTGTTATATACCAACCGTCCATCTGCTTCTGGACGGTGGGGCCATCAACCCTCTTAGTTGTTGTACACGTCAGTAAGCTTTGTGGGTCTAATATATGTATGTGTTACATCCAAACCATCCACCTATTTGGACAACAACAAGGTCTGATCAGGTGGGACCTACCTTGATTATATGTATTCTATAGCCACGCCGTCCAGTCCACTGGACGTGCGGCCCATCATGTTGTATGTGTTTTAGTCACGCCGTCCAGTCCACTAGACGTGTGGCCCATCTTGATGTATGTGTTTTAACCATGCCGTCGAGTCCGCTATACGTGCGGCCCACCATGATATATATATATATATATATATATTATCCTTACCATCCATCAGTTTTTAGGTCCAGGTGATGCTGCCCATATATGAGGCCTAATGTGATGTATTTGAGGCCCAGTTCTGAGAGGCCCATTGGTGCGGCCCGTTGATGCGGCCCACTTGATGTATATGAGGCCCATTGGTGCGGCCCATATGATGTGGCCCACTTGATGTGTAAGGCCTAGGTGGTGCGGCCCATTGTGATATGTATTAGGCCCATGAGATAGAGCCCATTGTGATGTGTAAGGCCCATGTGATATAGCCCATTGTGATGTTTTTTTAACACATTTAGTGAGGCCCATTATTATGTGCATTAGGCCCATGGGTTGTGGCCCATGTGATGTATTTGAGGTCCATATGTAGTGCCCACCTGTTGTGTATTTGTGGCCCATTTGGCGAGGCCCATTGTTGTGTATTTATGGCCCATACGGCAAGGCCTGATGTGATGTATTTGAGGCCTATATGTAGTACCCACCTGTTGTGTATTTGAAGCCCATGTGATGAGGCCCATGGGTTGTGGCCTATCGTGATGTATTGAGGCCCATGGGTTATGGCTCATTATGACGCATTCGAGGCCCAGGTGGTGTGGCCCATTGTGATGTATTCAAGGCCCACGGGGCGTGGCCCATTGTGATATATTTTCGGCCCATATGATGAGGCCCGACTTGATGTATATTAGGCCTGTGTGAGCGGCCCATTACGATGTATATTAGACCCGTGAGATGCAACCCACTTGATGTATATGTGGCCCATGTGATGCGGCTCATTGTGATGTGTATTTAGCCCATGTGATGAGGCCCGTCATGATGTATATGTAGCCCTTACATGAGGCCCAAGTGATGTATATTAAGCCTTTATGTGAGGCCATGGGCCCACTCTATGTTAGGCTCTATGTGGGCCACTCCTTGGGAGCAATGTTGGTTAAATGTCCACATTGTGACCTTCCCTTAGGCCCTTTATTAGGCTGATTATCGATACTGATTATGAGTACGTGATAGTATAACATAATGACACATGCCCATAAGCATCATCTGCATGCTTGATATGAGATGTGGTTGACCATTGCATATGTCATAGGGCAGGTTGCTTGTGGGACTCCCTGATAGGTGGAGTCATCCCACATGAGCGCACGGTATGCGCAGGATTAATGTATGACTGGATTGTATGACTCATGTATCTTGCATTGTGTGTTGTGATTACTGTATATCCTAGCGACATCAGGGCCATAGCCTTCATAGGCATATTGTGGATGGCCAGATGGGACACTGAAAATGTTTGGTTCTAGCATACGGGTGCCATAGGTGACACTGGATAGAAATCTATAAACCTCCGTGGCCAGGAGACTCCTCAGCGTCTAGACCGAGCGGATATATATGAGTGCATGAGGGCCATATACCAGTAGGTCGTGTCTCCCACTATGTCATGGTATGTTGGAGGGGGTGTGACCTTACCCGCCTAAGTGAGGGGGCAATATCTAGTTTAAGGAATGAGTCCACTATCTGAAAAGGCTGAGCTAAAAGTCATAAAGGGAGGGGGGTGAATAAGACTATGCCAAATTAAAATTAAAATGTGGAATAACGAAGGAACTAGAACAAGATAGCACTTAACAATCTCAAATAGGAGAAATAAATAGCAACCACAAATGCACAAGTATTGAGAGGTTGATACAAATGTTGTTCTAAGGACAACCATACACCAAAAACCAATGGCTTATGGTAGGACAACCTGATTTCTAGAACGGTCTGTATATCAAAATCCCAAACCGATACAGAGGAAAAATAATAATAAAACAGAAATAAATTTCTACTGCTATTACAACATTCACCACATGTGCAGAAAGAAAATTACAATCATTCACCACAAATGCACAAAAATAAACATTCACCACAACTCCAGTAATTATAGTGGTTCGCTTGTGTGTACACCAACTGTTAAAAAATAGCCACACAGCTACTCCACTCCTAATATCCTCACCCACGGGATATTGGCTTTCACTATGAAATAGGTTTTCCAAGGTTCACCCAAAACCTTCACAATTGTATTTTCAACGGGCTACCACAATTAAAAACCCCACTCACTGAGATTTTATGGCTATCTCAGTCAAAACCAAAATGAAAGATTTTCTAGCAATCTTACAAACTAAATATAGAAAATTGAAATGTACTTATTGAAGATTCATCTTCTGATGAAGCCAGGTAGAACCAATTCGATGTAAATGTTCAATGTCCAATCTCACATATGAAAGGGTTCTTAGGTCTAAATGATTTTTAGATTAAAACAACCTAGGCTAGCTTAATTTAATTTTGATCTCACAAAGGGTAAAATCAATATTCCCTTTTTAAAAGAAATAAAATTGAATAGAGACCTCAAAATCAAATGAGAAAAGCTATAAAAAGAATCTTAAATACTAACTGAATAGCTTCTGGAATATTGGGACAAGTTTCTTAGAGTTATGACTTGAATAGCTTTTGACAATGAATTGACTAACTCTAAAATTTGTCCTCAATTTATAGGCAAAAGTATAGTTCACTCGACTGGCCTAGTGGTCAGCTCGACTGGTCGAAGGACCAACAACTTTTCAAAATTTCTGGGGTGATAAGATAAGATCACCACTTGACTGGTCGAGTGAGACCCAGAAATGTTGCTGGATTTTAAGTCGAGCCTGGTCAACTGGTTGAGTAGTCTCCAGGACTAGTCGAGGGTCCAACAAAAAAAAATCTAAAAATTCACAACAAACCTTGGACTGGTCGAGGGAATTCTTAAATTGGTCGAGCTAGTGTCTGGACTAGTCAAACCATGACTAGGACTGGTCGAAAAATGACCAATAAAATTATCAAATGACTTATGATACTGTATGACATATCATAAGGTCAGTCTAAGGTCAAACAAATGTTACTTATGAGATTGATTCATCACATATCATTCTCTTGAAGTAGTTGCAGCCTGAAGACTTGATCTAGTACTTGAACTTCTTGTTCTTAGACCTCTTGATCTTGTACTTGAACTTCTTATTCTTAAAAGTGAACTTCTTGATGTTGTACTTGTACTTCTTGATCTTGTTCTTACATGACTTGATCTTGTACTTGAATGTCTTGATCTTGTACTTGAATGTAGACAAGATTGGCAAGGATGACATGAAGTTGACCCTACAATAACCACTAAACAAGATACAGATTCCAAGAAGTTTTGGCATAACAAAATTTGACAAGCCTAGGAGCTAGATAGGATAGCATTTACACTATCGACAAGTCGGGCCTAATATTGGCAAGCAGATAGTTAGGTCTCTTCCACTTACCCAGTTGTGCACTCGGATAGGGGCGACAAGCTGGTGTAAAGTATAATAGACCGCGGTAATAATCCTAGAGATGTACAGTACTGATATGTGGACTTATTGAGCAGGAGTTGCATGCACAACATTATACTCATTTATTCATTCATTCACTATCCACTCAGGCTGGTGGTGCGCAACTAATTTTTATATGTACCTTCGCAATGGCCAGGATTTCAGTTGGGGTGCGCAACTAACCTAAGATTAAGAGTCTACCACATTGAGTCTGACTATCCAAATTTAGATATGGGACTAGTTTAAATAGTAGTTCCTTGTGATGGACCCCATAGCCTGAGATACTACGTACTATCATCCCGACTTCACACTCAGCTTGGTCATTTCATTCGCACTGCATATTGCATTACATCCATGACATATGGTATTTTGGGTTGGTATGCTACGTTTCTACCTTTATATGGCCTAAATGAGGTTGATGACATTCATGACTCTTCAGGATTTGTATATTGTATTGCATTCTCAATATATGATATTGGCTTATTATGTTTTTGCATCACATAGCCTGGATAAGGCTAATGATATTCATGGACTTGTCAGTACTTTTGCTTACTCTGATATCTGTGTGTTTGGCACTTACCTTGTGCACACACTTTCACCACCCTCTAAGCTTTCTAAAAGCTTATGCATGATAGATGTGTGCAAGTGGTGTTATGTCGCAGCAGTGTTGAGCTTGGAGCGTGCAGCGAATTTCTGGAGCATATGATTTTTAATATATGTATATTTCCCTTTCAGCACTGTACACAACAACGTTGAGTTTGGGGCGTGACATGTACATTCCCTTGATTAATTTAGTGAATAATTCTTTATTCATAATGATTTGGATATACGTTCTTTTGTAAGAATTGCTTAGAAATGTGCCTATAACCATCTAGCAGCATTATGTTTTCCAAAACTCTTACCTTATCAATAATTACGAAAATGCCATTAACCTCAACCCTTGAATTCCAAAACATATAGTTCCCATGATCTGTTTCATGTAAAATTTAATTTTGTGCCTATTTATCATAAATTAACCATACGCGCTAAATTTTCAGCTCTTAGATCAATGTAAAAGTGGCTCAATTGACAAATCAACTCGTAACCGTTGATTTTGGTGTCCACGAGTGAAGAAACCTCGTGGGTAGTAGTAATAGGATATTTTTCTTCATATGAACAATTTGGATTAGCCATCATATGAGCTAAGTATGAAATATGAAGACCCCACCTTAGTAGGCTTTTACTTAGCCTCTAAGTTATCCTTTTAGGCCTCACCAACTCTTTATAAACCCAGATCTTCAGATCTAACCACTTTCTATCATCCATCATAACAAAAAGTTAGACCACACCTTGGCCTCTCATGATTATGATATCATACAAAATTTAGACCCCAATTTATGATCCTACGTCATTGAACGCTGAAGTTAGCTCCTTCTACTTGGCGCAAAACGTGATATTTTAGATTTAGGCTTTTCCCACCATCCATCAAATGCCAAATTATGTTCAACCATTTACCAATCTTGACTACACATTTCCTCCAAAATTGGGCTTCGATCATTGAACGTGGACCATAAAGTAAGACCAAGTTCGTTTTGGCACCCGCTAGGAGAACTTCCAAGATAAGTTTATCTAACGCTCGTAATTGCTTCACATTTGGGCTCATGGGCCAGTACAACTTATCTAGAATGATGAGCGGAGTGGATTCTCATAAAAACCTCACAGTAGACCCCACTTGGCCCTAGCAATCGGTCACATTCCATCATGCCCTTGCGAACAACATGTGAAACCAAAACGGAAACTCCTGCATTCGGTTTGCATTCAAGACGGAAACTAACTCCATTTATTTCTCCCAAAGTAGCACGACCCAAGGAGGGTCACTCCCATCAGGTCATAGTCATTCATAGGCCATTCAAGATTAAGAACAACCAGCAGTAAATCTGATGTGCAATTTCTTAACCCTGGGTCTGACTCGAATGAAAAGTTGGAAGATGAGTTAGAAAACTCATCCAGGCCATTCAACATAAAGGTCCAAAGCGTGGGAGGGTTTTTAAATCCAAATGGGAGTGAAAATTGGATAGACATGCACAGAACAAGATGGTTTTCTCAGCAGCTTTCTGCAACATGTGACTTTTGCACGGGAAAGCTCATACATGAACCCACCAACTAAGGGGATCTCATGCTTGGATTCGGGGGTCCAACAAGCATGGTATCATCCATCTATAGCACCCATTGAAACCAGAATGAAGGAAACTAGCATGGTATCAAATCTGCCATTAGAGAGCTCACTATCTTCTCAAATTCAATGAAAAACATAGATTCGAGTTACAACATGATCTGGAGATTCGGGACAACCAACAGATGGACCTCACAGAAGGTAACAAGCCCATGAAACTTTCATCATTGATTATCGGGAGAGAATACCCAAAATCCAACTCAAGTTGGGCATCACGTGCAACCTAATCCTTTAAGGTAGCAATTGTATTCTTTGAATCAAGTAAGGTAGCATCTTGATATTTACAAGTGGATCCTTGCACTCTAGTTCCCACCTTTAGATTCATAAGTTTTAATTAACATTATTCACCATTACTCTCAATTATTCAGATTTTAATATAGATCTTTTTCAAGTTATGGTTCTAGTTATATTTAGAATGCGTACAAGTTTAGTCCCTATGGATTTGACCTCGGTCTTACTGAGTTATTACTACATCGTGACGTTACACTTGGGGTTGAGAACAAATTTTTAGTGCCGTTGCTGGGGACTACAACTACTTTTTTTTTCTAAAAGAATTAATTGGTATTAGAATTAGGTTAAGATTATGGTTAACTTTTTTTTTTTAGGTTATGATTTTTTCTAAAATTGTTTTTAGAAACTAACATTGTTTTCTATTTTGTAGGATGTTAACATAGCAACTTGAATCTAGTAACCTCTTTCCAATTCTATCTTTCTTTTTTAGATTTCTTATTTTCTTTAGTTTTCTTTCTTCTAGGTTTTAGTTGTTTGGTGCTTGAGGTCTGTGTATGTTTCATGCCCAAGTAGGTTCATGAAAACACTCAACGTCTCTTAAGCGGAGGATTAGTCGAAGGCTTGCCTATCCATCAAAAGATTAGACACCACTTGAGATCCTCTCAGTTAATTAAAGTAATGGTTGCAAATCAACCTCAACTACCAGTTGAGGAAGTTCAAGATGAAAACGAGGTGCATAATGTACCCCCACCTCGTACTTTATGAGATTATTTACAACTGGCGGGGGTGAGTACACCTTCCTACATGATATTTCCATTGAATGCAGGAACTGTGGATATTAAACTAGGGGTAATTCAACTCCTCCCTAAGTTTTATAGACTATAATCTGAAAGTCCATACTTGCATATAAAAGAGTTCGATGAAATCATATCTACATTACACTTCCCAAACGTGTCCGAGGATAGAATTACACTGAAATTATTTCCTTTCTCTTTGAAAGAAAAGGCTAAGTCATGGTTGCATTCCTTAAGACCAAGGTCCATTGGCACATGGGCTGAGATGACAAGGGAGTTCCTTAAAAAGTTTTTCCCCTATCATAAAACAAATACCTTAAGGAAAGCAATCATGAATTTTGCGCAAAAAGAGGATGAGACCTTCTTCCAATGTTAAGAACGATTTAAGGATCTCATAAATTCATGTCCACAATATGGCTACGAAACATGGCATATAACAAGATTTTTCGATCAAGGATTGACCTCACCCATGCACCAATTTGTGGAGATGATGTGTAATGGGAATTCATGAATAAGGAAGCCGATGATGCATGAGATTATTTTGATAAACTTGCTAAAAATGCACAATCATAGGATACCTCTTCAAGAATTACCACTTCTAAGCCTTCTCAATCAAATGAAAGGGGATGAATTTATGTTCTAAAAGAGGAAGATGATATAAATGCAAGAGTTTCCAAACTCACAAGAAAAGCCGAGGCCATGGAACTTAAGAAGGTAGAACCCGAAAAGACTGCAAAGTTGTTGGTGGTATTTGTGCTTGTAACATACATACAATTGAGAATTGCCCAACAACTCCTGCTTTTCAAGAGATATTGAATGAGCAATCAAATGACATAAACAACTACCAAAACCCTTTCAGTGGACCCACCTCAAATACATATAACTCAAGCTAGAGGAACCATACAAACTTCAACTGGAGGAAGGGACAATGGCTACTCTTCAAGGGATCCTTAACCAATTTCTGAATTAAAGAGAACCTCAAGAGGATCCAGTCTTAAAACATATACAAAACCAAGATTTTTTTAATCAGGGTATGTTGCAGGCCTTTCAAGACCTTACGAAGGCCATACAAGGGCTAGAAACAAAAAAAAAATCGATTGGGGAGAAAGGGATTCTTCCAGCTTAGCCTCTCTCCAACCTAAAACAATAATATGAAATCAGTGACCCAAGCTCTTCAAAACAGATAGATCAGGATAAGTCTATCATCGCTATTTGGAGTGGGAATACAAATAATAAATCTATTCTGATGAGGTTTGAAAAGACTAATGACCCGAAAATAAATGAGAATGATAGACCTAGCAATGCTCTACATGGGTTAAAACTGAAACCTCAGAGTAAGCCAATTATGCCATTCCCTCAACGGTTGATTGCACCAAAACCTCTATCTAACTCTCAGGATATTCTAGAGGTACTTAAGTAAGTGAAGGTCAACATCCCTCTACTGGATGTTGTTAAACAAATCCCATCATATGTCAAATTTTTGAAAGATTTATGTACGACCAAAATATGAAAAAACATACAAAAGAAAATCTTTTTGACAGAAAAAGTGAGTGTCATCCTCAAGGAAGATGTGCCACAAAAATACAAAGATCCCGGTAACCCAACCATCACTTGTGCAATTGGGAACCACCGAATTGAGCATGCACTTCTTGACTTAGGGGTGAGCGTAAATCTGATCCCTTACTCGGTTTACGAACAATTAGGTTTAGGTGAATTAAAACCCACCCGGACCACATTACAACTTGTCGATCGCTCAGTTCGTGTACCAAGAGTGATGATTGAGGATGTGTTGTCCAAGTTTTTTAAATTTTACTATCTAGTAGATTTTATTGTCCTGGATACTCAACCCATCATAGATGTGAGCACTCAAATACCCATCATTCTTGGTCGCCCATTCTTTGCTACATCAAATGTTATCATTAATTATAGAAATGGAATTATGAATTTATCTTTTAGACATATGACATTAGAGCTCAACATCTTTTTCAACATGAACAAACAACCAGAGGATGATGATGATACCCACGACATTAACATGATCGATTCTTTCATGAAAGATAGAACACTTTTAACTCTATAATCTGACACTCTAGAGACATCCTTGGCCCACTCCCTTGATTTAGATGATGACATGATTAGGGAGATGGATGGCTTACTTGATGCTACGTCGGTACTTGAAGTTAATCGGTGGAGGCCACAATTTGAGAAATTACCCTAAACTGATGTAGTGTCTCTACTGTCTAGCATCAAAGAACCGAAGCTTGACTTAAAATATTTGCCCACTAATCTTAAATATGTCTACTTAGGTCAAGATGAGACATACTCGGTGGTGGTTTCTTCCCACCTAGAGAAAGAACAAGAGAGTATGCTTATTTCTACTCTTATTGAGCATAAAGGAGCCATTTGATGGTCAATTGCAGACCTCAAAGGAATTGATCCTTTAATTTGTACTCACCGCATTCATCTTGAGGATAATGTAAAAATCTCCCGACAACCACAACGTCGACTCAATCCAAATACGAAAGAAGTGGTTAAAGTTGATGTACTTAAGTTGTTAGATGTGGGTATAATATACCCTATTTCCGACAGTCAATGCGTGAGTCTAACTCTGGTGGTTCCTAAGAAGTCTGGAATCGCCATCATAGCCAATGCCAACAATGAACTCATACCAACTAGAGTTACTACTGGTTGGAGAATTGCATTGACTACAGAAAATTGAATACCATCACAAGGAAGGACCACTTTCCTTTGCCCTTTATTGATCAAATTTTAAAAAGGCTTGCTGGTCACTCTTACTATTACTTCCTTGATGGCTATTTAGGTTACAACCAGATTGAGATAGCCCTTAAAGATCAAGAAAAAATAACATTCACATGTCCATTTGACACCTTTGTTTACCAAAGGATGCCATTCAGACTGTGTAATGCCCCCACCACTTTTCAGCAATGCATGTTGAGTATTTTTTTGACATGGTGGGGTAATATTTAGAGGTCTTCATGGATAACTTCTCTGTCTTTGGTCCATCCTTCAGTGAGTGTTTGAAAAATGTTAAATGTGTGCTAAAGCGATGCAAGGAAAAGAATTTAGTTCTAAATTAGGAGAAATTTCATTTCATGGTTCCCAAGGAAATTGTGCTTGGACACATAATTTTGTCCAAGAAAATTGAGGTAGACAAGGTAAAAATTAATCTTATCTCTAACCTACCTCCACCCAAGAGCGTATGTGACATGCGATCCTTCCTAGGACACACCGGATTATATATCAATTCCTGAAGGACTTTAGTCATCTCTCTCATCCTTTATGTAATCTATTTCAAAAGGATGACCATACAAGTGGACTGAATAATGCCATGAAGCTTTCACTAAGATCAAGGGCATATTGACTACCGCTCCTATCATGCAGCCACACGACTAGAGCATACCTTTTGAGATTATGTGCGATATGTCTGACTATGCTATTGGGGTAGTGTTAGGCCAAAGAAAAGAGAAGAAGCCTTGTGTGAATCACTATGCGAGTAGACTCTAAATTCTGCCCAAGTGAACTATTCTACTATGGAGAAGGAACTCTTAGCTGTAGTGTTTGCTTTGGACAAATTTAGGTCCTACTTAATCGGATCCAAGATTATCATTTACACTAATCATGTGGTGCTGAAGTACTTTCTCTCTAAGAATGATGTTAAGCCCCATTTGATAAGATGGATACTTCAACTCCAAGAGTTCGACATAAAAATACGAGACAAAAAGGGAGTAGAGAACGTAGTGGCTGACTATCTCTCTAAGCTTGATCTACCTGATTCTCTTGAATCGACACAGACAAACGACATGTTCCCTGACGAACAATTATTTAAACTCTCCCAATTACCTTGGTTTACTGACATTGTGAATTATCTTACCATAGGTTTCACGCCAACATATTGGACTGCACAAGATAAAAAGAAATTCTTTGCTGAGATACGTAAGTTCTTCTGAGATGATCCTTATCTGTTTAAATATTGCACAGACCAAATTCTAAGGAGATGTGTCCCAGAAAATGAACACCAGAGTGTCATCTTCTTTTATCATTCTCAGGCATGTGGTGGTCACTTTTTTTTTGCTAAAAGTGTAACTTTTACTAGCCCACAATGTTTAAAGATACTCATGAGTTTTGCAAAGGTTGTGAGTGTTGTCAAAAATTGGGAGGGTTGTCCCATTAAAATATAATGCCTCTAAACCCAATTCTTATCATTGAAACATTTGATTACTAGGGCATCGATTTCATGGGACCATTCCCCCAATCCTTTGAGAATATTTACATTTTGTTAGTAGTAGACTATGTCACTAAGTGGGTTGAAGTGATCCCGTTCTAGAATAATGGTCATAAAATAGTCATTCAATTCTTAAAAGAAAATATCATTTTTTTTGTTTGGAACGCCTCAGGCTATCATTAGTGATGGAGGTTCACACTTTTATAATAAGCCATTTAAGAACTTAATGAAGAAATATGGCATCTCTTATAAAGTGAGCACTACATACCACCCGCGGACAAGCGGGCAAGCCAAGATTTTCAACAGGAAAATTAAACAAATTATGAAAAAAATGGTTAACCCTGACCGTAAGGAATAGTCGATTCGCTTAACTGATGCCTTATGGGCTTACCGTACAACTTTTTAGACCCCCATTGGAATGTCTCCCTTTAGACTCATATATGGGAAAGCTTGCCACCTACCTGTGGAGGTAGAGCATAGAGCCTACTGGGCTATCAAAAATCTAAACTTTAATTTGGACAACACTTGCTCACTATGCAAACTTCAATTGAATGAACTTGAAGAAATCTGAAACGATGCTTATGAGAACTTAAGAATTTATAAGGACAAGATGAAGGTATTCCATAATAGGAACATCCTTCGGAAATCATTCATAACCGATCAAAAAGTCCTTCTATACAATTCTCGGTTACATCTTTTTCTAGGTAAACTTTGATATCATTGGACCTGTCCCTTCATTGTTACTAATGTCTATCCTCATGGGGCTGTCGAGATAAAGAATTCGATGAATGACAATGATGTCAAAGTAAATGGACATCGTCTTAAGCCATTTGTTGAGAAGTTTAATTCAGAGGACATGTTCATGCTTCTGACTAATCTAGTGTACTAGGATTGACCTCTTAGTTTGATGGAGGTGTAGTTAAGTTTATTGCTTTCATAAGATTGATTAGGATAGTTTGATTTGAGTTTGTTTAGTTTTCGTGCTAACCTATTTACATGTTAAGAACTTTGAAAAAGCTTCAATTCTCCTTCTTCAGGTATTATCTTCCCATCACTTACTATTTCTTTTCATTGTCTCATGTGCATTGCTTGCTCATATCTTTTACATTGAGGACAATTCATGTTTTAGGTTGTGCGGTGTGGATTAGGTAAACTAATCAGTGTTTTCTTAGTTTTGAGCAAAAATTGTGAAAATTTTTAATTTTTCAAGTTAAAAACATATTTAGGAAATGATAATTTGTGGAATTAAGAATGCTTTGAGTATGATGATAAGATGAGATTGAACTTTTAATTGTTGGAGTTTGATAAACCAAGTAGACTTTCATCTAAATTCTTGCATTTAATTGATTAAGGGGAAGTTTGAATATCATGTTAATCCAAGTCACAAGCCACATTTAAATTGCTTTTTATGAATTATACTAGAATTTCTCATTGTTAGTATGTGTATCATTAATAGAAATCGAGAATTAAGTCTGGAGAATTTTATCCACCTTAAAAAGATGAAAAAAACCAGTTAAAAAATAGAGAGATCGACAAAAAGGTCATGTATGATGAAAAGACTGGAAATGAATGAAAAGTTTAAAAAGAATGATTAAATAAAAGGGACCGTCGATATAAGATCAAAAACTAAAAAAAGAAGGGAAATGTGATAAGTTTAGAATTGGTACTTGATTATTCAATAAAACTTAAGGTGATGAGCATGGCTAACATTATGAAATAGTAGTATGTTATGGAAAGTAAATAGAATTCACTAAGCACATTGGAAAATTTTGATATATGAACTTATGCTCTTAAATGAATGTTAAAGAAACTTTTTGATTGATTGGTCGTGTGATTTAGCTTTAGGTTTTCAAAATTGCACCCTCACTTCTTTAGATTGTACCCATTCATACTTAATTACACAAAAGATTATTTTCTGAAAGTGATTTGAACATTGAAGATTGAATATCACTTCACGCATGTTTTGCTCAAGACTAGCAAAATGCTGGTTGGGGGGTGTGTTGAGTGTGAAATATTGCATATTCTCCCTATTTATGCCATGGTTTTATTAACATGACAATGCTTAATCGATTTAATTATGCATGTTTTCTTGTGCGGGGTGATTTTGAGAGCTTAAGGTGAAATTGATGTCAAAAAGAAGATTTATGCTCAAAAGATTATTAAATGAAGATCTGGAGATTTGAAAATCATTAATGAAGAATTCACATGCTAAAGATCTAAGAAAACCAAGTGAGGAATGAATGGAATCAAAGATTAAAGTTAAGAAAATGAATCCTGAAATTGTCCTGAAAACAAACATATTCCTGAAATTGTCCTGAAAAAGCATATTCTTAAACTTTGAGTATATTTTGGAAAATTACGCAGAGTGCTTAAATTTGAGGTGATTTAAACTCCAAGCATATTTTGGGAAATTGCACAGACTGCGTATATATGAGGTGGTTTCTAGATTTTTCCAACTTGGTGTGAAAGTTCTAGTTCCTCAATTATAAATAGGACTCCTTAGGATGCTCCAAAGCATCTTTTAGGGTTTGGAAAGGTCTTAAGGAGCATACACGAGGGTGGAGCAGCTACTAAAGAGTCTTTCTTCTTCCCTAGTTTATTTTTCATACTTTGTTTAAGAGATTTGGTTTCAATCATGCCTATGTTTGGCTAAACCTCTTATTTAGGGCTAAGAGGTGAAGTTTTTAGCGTGTTCAGATGTTTATTTTTCTTTGATTTTTGTTCTTATTGAACTTCATTGATTTCTAGTTTGATATTAAGGGAATATTTTTTATTTTCTATGATTTATTATGACTCAAATTATAATAGATGTTGTGATAGCTTTGGATATCTTCTTTTCTTGTTTTTGAGATAGTGAGATTAGTAAATCCTGTTGTTCACCATCGTCTCCTAGGCATGGTAGGGTGATGGAATCTCTTCCAATCATCACAATTCTCCTCCATTGAAAATTAGGTCAATAAAAACTTCAGATTTGATTTAGATTACTTTATATTCCAATTGGATAGGATGGGACTCTGTAAGTGCTATTATGTTTAAAGCACATTTTATACCTAGTTTATCAAATTTCATCTTGTCAAAACACCTTAGAAAGGTGAACTTCAAGTCAAGCTCATGATCAAGTTCAAGTTCAAGCTAAAGCTCAAGTTCAAGTTTAATATTAATTTCAAGCTCAAGTTCAAAATTAAGTTCAAAACCAAGCTTAAGTTGAAGACTAAGCTAGATCTACTAATAGGTTCTAGTAGAAGATCAAGCTCCTTTAAAAACTTCAAGTTTCTAATCGTATGAAGTTCAGTCCAAATAGGTATTTCAAACCCTAGAAAGACCTTAGGTTTAGGGGATTTTAAAACATATTTAAATTGGGTTTTGTTACTTACAATTGATTGAGTTTATAATTGATTGAGTTTCGACAAGTCTAATTTTTGGCTCAACCAGTCTAAGAATTTCTCGACTAGTCCAAGCAACAGCCGAAGTATAATAGAATTTCTGTTAAATCTTCGACAAGTTCAGTGGTCTCTTCAACTAGTCGAAGGTTCTGTGACTCAAACTCCAACAACTAAAATCAGTTCGAATTCATCTTTCTCAACCAGTCGAAGATCTGTTAGATCTTATTTCGGTCGAAATTGAAAATTCGTTGGAACTGAATCCGATGCTTAGGCCAGTCGAAAACCGCCTTAGACTAGTTGAAGCAACAAACTTTCTGCCTATAAATAGAGTTTCTTTCTCAATACGAATATACAATTCGAGCCTATTAAAGCCCTTCTTCAAGAGAGAGAGAGAGAGGTCTCATTTATTGTATGCTATAAAGCGGTATTTATAATCATTTTTTACAGCTTTTTCATTAATTCCTTCATCTCAAAACTCTGCCATTCTAATTCTAAAAAGATTGTTTACTCTTATTGAGATTTAAGGGAATTAATGCAAGTAGCATTTTCTTCAAACTTAATTAAAATCAAATAGAACCTTGGACCTTTTCTATTGGACTGAACATTGAACATTCATCATTCAAGAAAAGCATTCTTCTGCAACAGCTTCTTCTACAGTGAATATAAGTATTTTTATTTTTTATTTTTTACTTTGTATTTAGTTTTTCTGAGATAACATGAAAATATCAGAGTTGGTTTTTTTGAGATAAGCTAAAAAATCTCAGTGAGGGGTTTCTTTGTTTGTGATAGCCCGTTAAAATCATAACTATATTAGGTTTTAAGGTGACCCTCTGAAAAACTTATTCATAGTGAAAGCTGAGATTACGTGCTTAGTAATCTTGGGAGTGGAGTAGGTGTGGTTGTTTGAGAACAGTTGTTGACACACCAAACTACTATAATTGTTGGTGTTGTGGTAAATGTTTTATTATTTTTGTGGTGAATGGTTGTAATTTCTTTTATGCAAAAGTGGTGAATGTTTATAATAGATATTTTTATTTACTCTTGCTCAATTTAAGATTTTGATTCTTATCATATTCGTGAAATAAGGTTGTCCTGCCTAACTTGTTTGGGTGAAGGTTGTCCTATGAATCAGCAATGTTTCAATATTAGTACGATTGAGATTTCTGATTTATTTATTTCTTCAACAATTTATTTGATTATTTGGCATAGTCCTATTCATCCCCTGTCATGCCCCAAACTCGGAAAACGGGCTCACAAAATTTCCGATCATCGAATCCGGCACCGATAGCCTCCGTAGTGCCCCATTCTCTGATCCCAGCACTCACATACCTCATTTCGATCTTGGGATCCTACAAGGAAGATTTTCAGTATGAATTTTTTATTTTTTATTATAATGGAGCATAACCACAAGCATAACCAAATCACAAAATGACATCACTACATATCCACTATATCAAAAACTTTAAGTATAACGTGGAAAGGGAAATACAGTGTGATCAAACACTCCTAAATGATCTAATGTGCGCTCCTACCTCAACGCTTCTGCGATCCAATGCCACCTGCACACAACGGTCGTGCATAAGCTTTCAAAAGCTTAGAGGGTGGTGTAAGTGTGTGTACAAGGCAAGCGCCAAGTGTACAATATCAGAGTAATGCGGAAATATGCGGTAAGTCCATGAATGCTATCAGCTGTACTAAAGCTATATGATGCAAGGCATGAATGCTATCGGCCATACCAAGGCCATGCGATGCGAGGCTTTTGTAGCCAAATGTCATATGCGAGATGCAAAGCAAGCATGCCAGTCCTCATCAAGTACACATATCAGTACAGTTCCTCTCTGGATATCATTGGGGTCTAATACACTTCACATTGACTACCTCCTCCCTAGCTACACAGCCAAGCAAGTGGAAGAGACCACACTATCCACCTGACCAGTAGTCTGCCAATACCTACCCGGCTTGTCGATAGCAGACTCATTTACGAGCTGATCAAACTCAGCCTAGCTTATAGCCCCCTCACTCGAGCGGATAAGGCCACACCCCCTTCCAACTGACCATGACATAGTGGGAGACACGACCTACTGGTATTAAGCACTCGGGCGCTCGTGTATCTACTTAGTCTAGACATTGGAGCATCTCTTGGTACCAAAAAGGTTTTGAGATTTTGACCAAGGACATTCTAAGTGCCCACAATGCTAGAACCAATATTTCTAGTATCCGGTACGACCATCCACGATGTGCCTGTGGAGGTCACAACCCGGATGTCGCTAGGGCGTGCAGTGACCAAGTCAGGCATATGCGAGATGCATGAGTCACACCGTACAATCATGCAGTAATCTCGCACGTACCACACGATCATGTGGGGCACTCCGTCTCATAAGGAGTCCCGTAAATGTCTCAGTCCAACGGCTTATGCTATAGTCCAACATTCCTCATATCAAGCATACATATGATGCATATGGGCATGAATCATGGAATTATACTAAGCATGTTATAAAGTGATGAATTATCAACAAGTATGGGCTTATCAATGGGCCCTAAGGAGAGTTACAATGAGGACATTTAACCAACATTATACTTACAATGTGGATGTCAAACCATCATTGCTCCCAAGGCATAGCCCGCCATAAAGGTCAACACATAAACCACGGTGAAATTACATTCAATGGGCCTTATGTACATCCCATTGGGCCTTGACCCACGGGCCTCCAATACATCGAACGGGCCTCATAGCTTGGGCCTCATATATATCAAGGTGTAATGCCCTGAAATTCGGGGGTCGAGCATAACTCAGCTCTTGAGTTCCAAAACATCACTTATGCAACATATTTAATGATGGATGTATGTTGTCTGTATTAGTGCATAAAACATGGAATAGATTAAGCCAAATAGCAAATATAATTTAGGGATAAGTGAAGAAAGCAAGCGGAAGACTTATAGAAATATATGTATACATGTGCAAATCCCTAAAGTACATATACATACCAAGTCGTAATGTAAGTGTTGCTATCAAAATTACAAGTATTAGATTACATCATTTAATTTTCCAAAAGAAATCCCAGCATCCTGCGCATTAGAACGAGGCTCACTAGAACCCGTCTAAAAACTGCATAAAAGAGAAAGCAGCCTCATCATCATCCATCTCCCACTCTGCCTCAGAGGTCGCCTCAACATCTGCAACATCAGCAGCTAAGACAGAGTCTGGTGGGTGTTTAACACCGCCCCAGAACGTGGGAGTGAGTGATCAACTCAGTGGAATAATAAAGCACAGGTTAACATGTTATCAGTTCAATCAAGCAGTAATGATAAAATAGAACAATTAAACATGTCCTAAGTACTCTTGTTAATGCAAGGATGTATGCAGAATGATGCGTGCCCTCACGCGTACACCCTCAGCGTCTTCATCTTACATTACGCTTGACATCACCTCAAAGTGCGCCACGTCTACAAAGCACATGCAAATGCGGTGTATGAACATGATTACTAAGTTGTTATTAGTCCTTTTCATACAGCAGGATTGGGAAGATAAGATACCTTCCTCATATCACCATCCAAACAGTGATCCATTCTAGGGTCGTCAGTCCTAGACATCTCATACGATCATATGGTTTGAGGTCATTGCAAAGGGCTCGTCACCAATCAATGCACGCCTATCATACCTTCGTTACTACACTAAGGCTCGTCACCTCAATGCGGTATCCAGGTATGCTCGAGGTCACTACAAAGGGCTCGTCACCAATCAATGTAGGCCGACAGCGCGAATATAGTGTCTCATATCACCATAATCGGCTCACGAGTTTGGTTGCTCACTGGTCACTATGGGGAGGCTCGTCACCCCAGCGTAGGCCGACAGCACGACCACGGTGTCCCATACCACCATATCCGGTTCATGAGTCTTAGCGGATCAGGGTACCATGGTTAATAGAATTTCATTGGTAAGTTTGGTACCCTAGATTCAAGCAGTAGCGTCCATACATGGTGAACATACATCGGACAATAGGGTTACTTGATGAACTTGACTAGCACGAGCGCGCGTTAGGTTGAACGACATAGAGTGCGCAAACACTCCGTGTGGCCAAACCACTGCCGACAACTCTAATACGACTCAGGTTCGTCTAATACGTCCTACATGGCGAAAGCAACCTCAGCCACGAACTTAAGGCCGATTACCGATTTCCTGGACTAATGCATAGTCCCAAACACATTACACTACAACAGATATTCGTATTGAATGTAGAACAGTAAAGCAACAACAACTCAAATCATGTGGTACACAAGCATTTGAAGAATATCAACTTAACATGAATGTAAGCATAAGTAATACTTGAATTTAAACAACAAGGAATGTAACTTACATGAAGGAAATCATACACACTAGTGAGAGAGTTGAGAATCGCTTCTCAACGGCCATACTAGGTTGACATATCACACTTTAGCTCATTCAGACATTTCTACAAACACTTGGAATACATAATACAACATACATGACGTATGTTAAAATACATACATTTGGACAATTCCTTTTACCAAGGAGTTGTCATACATACATCTAGCATACATACATGACAAATAATTATGGCAAACACAGGTTCATATTTTATACGCATACGGTACTTTATACATACACATAGAATACACAAATCTCAATATAACACATGCATATCAGGAGCGCAGCATAAACATAACATTTAGCATGTGAAATCTCATCCATAGCAGGAATAAACCATTCACTGGCATTGAAAGCCTTGAAAACCATAACCTATACACTTAAAGTCCGCACCTTAAGCCGGAAAAGAACACCGAACTGATTTCAGACGATATGTCTTCATCAATAGCGACAAGATAACCTAAGACAAGAATAGAAATGAGATACAACAACACCAAGACTATTCTAAGCTGTAACACAGATTAGGGTTAGGTTAACTTACCTAAAGATGAACTCAGAATCGCCGGAATAACGATTCAAAGTGAAGGTTTAAGGATGAAGAAGAACAGGAAAGAATCTAAGATGATTCAACAACTTCTCTCTCACTCTCTCTCTTTTCCTTTCTCTTTCTTAGGTAGGGTTAGGAAATTCGTATGGAAAGGAGAGCTAGCGTTTTAAGGTCTATAAATAGGCCTAATATTGATGAAAATAACCCCAGGGCCAAGGTATACTTAGGGTATAACCAAAATCAGCCTCTCACGATCCAACAAAGCACTTCCGGGGGGCCTATTACCACGAAAGGTCAGACTTAAGCTCACTGACCATGGATCTAGGTCAAGCTAAGTTTTCGTACCGACCAGATCTTCAGATCAGCCGTGGCGAACCACACTCAATTCAACGGTCACTGAATCTCGATCAGGTCCACAAGCACAAGGACATGCCTGGGCCACCTTCCCTAATCAGAGGGTGAAATTGGGTCAGAATCCAATGGTCAGATTGCTTAAAATCATCGCGCAAGCGACACGACTCAGATTTCATAAAATCTTATTAAATTTCCAACCATTCTCACACCTTTCACTTCGGACTCAATCAAATCGACCCAGAACATCATCTGGACTTGATTTTTGAGGTGATGGTCAAGTCCAATATGGTGAACGCAACAGCCTAAGATCATCGCTATCGGACTTTCGACGCGCGGTCCAGGTCCGATCCAGAACTTCCAAAAATTCCCAAGAACAACTGGATTTAGCGATGGATCCCAGATTTCAGAGTAACATAGCGCTAACTAATTTACAGGTTTTAAGTCATGCAGATCCAATTTAAAGTGATTGATACAGATTTCACAAGTAATCGAGTTAAGCACTAATTACCCCAAAAAGCTACTAAGGAAAGATTAGCACAAAATTTTCAGGGTCATTACACAAGGCGGGCCTCAACAATGGGCTACAAATACATCAAGATGGGCCTAATCACATGGGCCTCATATATATACCAAGGTGGACCTCAATGAATGGCCATAAATAAATCAAAATGTATATATAATATATACAAATGAATCATATCAAAAGATCAACTGGACCGCACCACAAATAATAGTGGCAAGAATGATTTCCACCATTAAATTCTCAAGGCCCACCATAACATTTATTTTCTATCCAATCCAACCATAAGGTCACACAGACCTGGATTAAGATGAAACATATTTCCTAATGATCCAAAACTTATATGAAACAAAAGGTTTTAATGGCAGACACTCACTCCCCACTACTTTTTGCTATGTGGTCCACTTGTTCTTAGATCTGTCTAATTTTTAGTCTTAAGCCTGTAAGGTAAGCTGACAAACGGTTGGACAGTTTGGATGTAACACATGCATCATGGTGGGTCCCACCGGCCAGGTGTGGATGGTGTGGATAAAACACATAAATCATGGTAGGTTCCACCATCCACTGATGTGGACGGTGTGAATAAAACACATACATCATTGTAGGTTCCACGTGGGGCCCACTATAATGTCTATCTAACATCCAATTTGTTGATAAGGGTACGCATACATGGATGAAAGGAAAAACAAATTTCATATGATCCAAGACTTCTGTGGTACCCAAAAAGGGCTTCAATGGCTGACATTCAATCACAGTTGTTTCCTATGATGTGGGCTACCTGAGCTACCACGTGCGGCTGGACTGTTGGGGTGCCCCACAGCAAAAAGGGGGCCCATCACTGCACGGTGTTGATGTTCACATACATCACAGTGGTGCCCATGGCTGGGACCCTGGGTCCCTGCCAGCGCAGGACGCCCAGCGCGTCCTTAGGTTGGTCAGCAGCAGCAGGCGCTGCTACTGCTTCTTTCATTATATATATATATTTTTTTGAAAAACTATTTTCCTGTGGTTTTTCACAGGTGGGGCCCGTATTAGGGGAATCCGACCCAGCTGTTGGATTCCATGACTCAAGACCGCCCAAATGAGCCCAATATGCAGCATGTTTTGGCGAGTAAAGACATCAAGGTGAGTTTTAATGGTAAAAACTACTATTTTATATGTTATGGCCCACTAGAACCTCGGATTGACTCCATTTTTCGGCTCAACACCTAAAATGAGCTAGGGAGAGGGAGGGACGGCTTGGATAAAAAAAATACATCAAGGTGGGGCTTGTATGAACAGCCCACCCAAAACCCCTTTTTTTTGTCTACTACTGCAGTTAGTACATCCACTTTCAGCTCACACTTCACTTGTGTGGCAACGTCCAGCGTCCCTGGACACTGGACGATTAGGTCACACATATATTTAAGGTGGGCTCCACCCATAGACATGCTATCAGGGTGGGCCACCAAATGGTTGGATGGTGCTCATAAGACACACATCAAGGTGGGGTCCATCCGAGTAGGCCACACGACCACATCATACACAAAAAAATAAATGAAAAAGGGAGGGAGAGAGAGAAAATGGACATGTGTGATGGAGGGCTCCGCCACTATAAGCCCTCCCTTGCATTCAATCATACATCAAGTGGGTCGCAATACATGTGGGCCCTACCAAATTAAAGATCAACAATAAAGATTCCTTCTCCACCAAAATGGAAGGTCTAGATGACCCTATTTATGCGTGGAAAATAAGCATCATGATGGGGTCCATGGAGAATGGCCCCATCATGGAATGATCATGGGAATCAAGATGGACCATCGGCCACATCTAGGGTCCCAAGTGAGATCGATACCATCAATCGGTAGGCCTCACTTGGCCCATCATCAAAACATGAAAATCTAGCCTATAAAGCACCCATCGCTCAATCTTCTTGGTCCGTTGGAAAGCCGATCTCCTTGTGTCTCACTTTGATGGTAGAAGATGAGAAATGAATGGCTAGGATGAAGGTTTTTGGGATGGGAAGGTGGGCCACCAAAATCACTTTTCTCTCTTGGAATGCATGGACGTGCACTTCTCTTGCTAGCTTGGAATTTGTGTTGAGAAATGAGGGAGAGAGAGAGGGTTGTAAGGGAGGTGATGGGTGATGGAGTGATGGATGTGAGGTGATGTGGTACTTGACATGTATGGGTGTGTAAGAGAGAGGGTGAGAGAGAGTTAACTTGGTGGTTGTTTAACTTAGGGAGAAAGAAAGTATGGGTGTGTACTTTGATTGATTGATTGATGAGACATGTTGTAGAGATTCTCTTGGGATTGCAAACGCGTGGTGTTTTTCCTCAAACTAAACGCAGGCCCACATCTCTCGGCCAAGGTATCGGATCGGTGCGCGAGTTGTGGCATTGGAAGCGCGGTGATGGTGCGGTTGCAATGGTACAAGTCTTGGATTAAGCTGACTCAAATCTATAGGATACAACTTAGGGTCATGCGCGAACATTGATTATAGGTCGCGGATTGCCGGACTTCGACGGGAAGGATTGCGGGAGTTGACGGAACAGTACAGACTAGCCCCCTAGGACTTCTTAAGCTTACCTTTTCAACTGGTAATAGAGCTAAGTTGCTCTTTTTTTGGATTAATTTCCTTAAGTTAAAGGTCTAGAGTTTTAATTATGTCAAATTTTAATAGTTTATCTATTATAAGGCCACAACCTTTTGATGGCTCTAACTATTCATACTGGAAGGCTAGAATGAGGATTTTTCTAAAATCTATAAATGAAAGTGTGTGTCAAGCCATTGTGATTAAATGGAAACCACCCATGACTGAAGTATTAGGCAATGACGTAACTAAATCTATGAGAGAAACTGCATTTTATTTATTGACTGCCGCTCAGAAAAGTGAAAGTAGTGCTAATATTAAAGCCTTAAATGCCATAACTTATGCTCTATCGCGTATGAATTTAAAAGAATTATTTCATGTGATACAGTTAAGCAAGCATGGGATATCCTTGAAATGACACATGAAGGAACTTCTATAGTCAAGAAATTAAAAGTTCAAATCCTCACTACCAGATTTGAGGAAATCTGTATGGAAGAAATTGAAACTTTCATGGACTTCTATATGAAACTAAATGACAAAGTAAATTTCATGTGAGGTCTAGGAGATAGAATCCTAGAAAGCAAGGTTTGTGCAAAAATACTACGATCTCTTCCTGAGAGATTCAATTCTAAAGTTACTGCCATTCAGGAATTAAGAGATACTGATCTTATGAACGTTGAGGAGCTGGTTGGCTCTTTACAAACATATGAGTTGAATTTTAAAGTTTATAAATCTAAGTTTATTGCTCTTAAATCTTCGAAATCTATTTCATAAGAAACTAGATCTAATTCTAATTTTGAAGAAAAAGAAGTTATGACAATGTTGGCTAAAAAGTTTTATAGAATTTTAAAAAACAAGAATAGATCAGATTTTTAAAAATCAACTGATAAAAGAAAAGGAAAAATCTATTTCTTAGAAATCTAAAACTAATGACAGTTAATGTTTTAACTGTCATGAATATGGGCATTTGGCTGATAAATGTCCTAAAAAGGATAGGTCAAAAAGAAAGGGCATGATTGCTACTTCGGATGAATCATCTGACTCTGAAAGCACTTCTGAGTCTGATGAATTAGAACAAGAGAATGCAAATACAAATGATGTGAAAGCCCCTATGACCATAGCTAGAGTCACTTCCTCAGATAGCTATTATATATCTGATTATGAAAATCTCACGAGTGACCGTGAAAATGAAAATGAAGACGACCTTCAAGATGCCTATAATGCCCTATATAGAGAAAGTTGTAAAATAATTGTCAAACTGAATATTCAAAAAGAGAAATATGTAAATTAAAAGAAGAACTTGAAAATATAGTTTTAGAAAAATATCATTTTTCAGATTGTTTAAAAAAAATAGATTTAAGTTTTAAATCTTCTGAATTGCAAAATCTCAAAACCGAAAATAAAAAACTAAAACTTGAAATTTCTTCCCTTTTGAGTTTAAAGGACACTTGGAAATATACCCATGGTGACCAAAAGCTTGAAAAATTGTTAACCTCGTCTAGAAAATGTGGTGACAAATCAGGTCTAGGTTATATTAAAGGTAACTCTTCAAAATCAAAGGATTCTATTCCTATTTTTATAAGAGGAGAATCTTCTAACTCTAAAGGTAAGACTTTAAGAGATTTTAATCATAATGATTTTAAATTGTCACGCCCCAAACTCAGAAAATAGGCTTATAGAATTCCCGATCGCCGAATCTAGTGCCAACAGCCTCCGTATTATCCCATTCTTAGCTTCCAACACCCATACACCAGGTTTCCGATCCTGGGATCCTACAAGGAGGATTTTTAGTGTAATTTTTTTTGTAAATAAAGAAACATAACCACAAGTATACCCAAATCACAAAGGCAACATCATCATCACATATCCACTAATATAAAAAACTTGAATACAATACATGAAGGGAAAATACAAGATAAATACCAAAAGCTCCAGAAGCTCTGCCGTACGCTTCTGCCTCAGCTCGACTGCGTCCTTTCATCACCTGCACGCATCTATCATACATAAGCTTATAGAAATCTTAGAGGGTAGTGTACTTATGTGTGCAAGATAAATGCCAAGCACACAAATATCAGCGTATGCATAATACTGACAAGGCTATAAATCATTCAATATTAGAGTATGCAATGTAGATCATAGTGAGCCAAATAGCAGATACCGAGAATGCAATACAATATGCAATTCTCAAGAGCCACGAAATACCATCAGCCTCATCTAGGCTATATAAATGCAATATGCAGATCCTAGTAAGTCCATAATACCATCAACCTTATTCATGTTATACAAAACAGAAGCATAGTAAACCAAATGCTATGTGTTGAGGATGCAATGTAATATGTAATGTGATTGAAATGACCAAGGTGGAGTGTGAAGTCAGGATAATAATACGTAGTATCACAAGGTATGGGGTCCATCACAAGGGACTTCTATCCAAACCAGTCCCATACCTAAATTTGGATAGTTAGACTTAATGTGGTAAACTCCTGATCTCAGGTTGGTCGTGCACCTTAACCAAAATCCTGGCCATTGCGAAGGTACACATAATAAATTAGTTGCACACCACCAGCCCAAGTGGATAGTGAATAAATGAATGAATGAGGAAATATTGATTATGCAACTCGTGCTCAATAAGTCCACATATCAGTACCGTACATCTCTGTTATCATCACCGGGGCCTAGTACACTCTACGCTAGCTTGTCGCCCGTCAAGTGTACAATCGGGTAAGTGGAAGATACCTCACTACCTGCCTACCAATATCGGTCCGGCCCGTTGATAGCGGGTAAATTTATGACCTGGTCAGACTCAGCCTAACATTGCCTACTCTCTCAGGTGGGTAAGGTCACACCCCTCCCAACCGACCACGACACAATGGGAGATGTGACCTACTGGTATACAACCATCATGCGCTTATATATATCCACTCGGTCTCGACGTTAGGGAGACCCTTGGCCTCGAGGGTTTAGGAATTTTCACCCATGGTCATCTATCGCGCCCGTATGCTAGAACCAAATATTTTCAGTGTCCCATCTAACCATCCACGACATGCATGTGAAGGCCATGGCCATGATGTTGTTAGGGCATACGGTGGTCATATCACAAAATGTGAGATGTATGAGTCATACCATCCAGTCATGCATCAAACCTACATGTACCACTCGCTCATGTGGGGTGACTCTACCTCTCATGGAGTCCTATAAACGACAAACCCAGTGGCACATGCTATGCTCAATCACTTCTCATAATAAGCATGTGGATGATGTATATAGGCATGTATTATGAAGTATACCAAGCATGATTATAATCACATACATTTAGTGGGCCAGTACAAGATGACCCATGACCTGTATAGGTGAATGGGTGGTGTGTAATAATCACCAACACATGGTGGGCCTCACACATACAATGGGCCTCACACATATAATGGTCCTTCACACATATGATGGGCCTCTTACAACATAATTGGGTCTCATACAATCATAATGAGCCTTTTACAATCACAATGAGCCTCATACAATCACAACGGGCCTCATACAATCACAATGGATCTCATACAATCACAATGGGCCTCATACAATCACAACGGGCCTCACATGGTAACAATGGGCCTCTTACAATTATAATAGGCCTCATACGATCACAACGGACCTCATACAATCACAATGAGCCTCATATAATCACAATGGGCCTCATACAATCACAAGGGGCCTCACATGGTCATAATGGGCCTCTTATAATCACAATAGGCCTCATATGATCACAACGTGCCTTGTACCATCACAATGGATCTTATACAATCATATGAATCTCATACAATCACAATGGGCCTCATATAATCACAATGGGCCTCACATGGTCACAACGGGCCTCTAATAATCACAATGAGCCTCATACGATCACAACGGGCCTCATACCATCACAATGGATCTCATACAATCATAATGAGTCTCATACAATCACAATGGGCCTCTTTTAATCACAATGGGCCTCATACAATCACAACGTGCCTCACATGGATACAATGGGCCTCTTACAATCACAATGGGCCTCATACGATAACAATTAACCTTACGATGACCTTATCCAATCATGATGTTATACTAAGACATACTCAGTGCATATACTAAAATAGTCATAATCAATAATCAGCCTACATATGGTGCGGTCCATAGAAGGTCAGCAGATCTAATCCATATCATAAAGATCAGTCCTCAACTGTGGATATATCAAACTTGACATTGCAGATCCTACCATCTACGGTAATGATATACTCTCCTCATATCAAGGTTGGGCCTAGGTAGCCTACCTATATTCTTAAGGATCTGGAACAGACTTCCTTCTCCATCCTATCATATAGCCTGCTAAATTCCCTTTAGGGTGGGGGGGGGGCATAAATAAGTCCTAAATGGACTCCAAGATTAAAATAATCTTGCTGGTAATTAATGGGGGCCCAACATTTTGGGTTAGCCCGATATGAATAGATGGATCATGCAAATATCAATGGGGCCCAATGATTTAGGTTAACCCACTTAGAGAATGATGAGAATTGGCCTAACAAGGGCCTAAGGGAAGGTCATAATGTGGACATTTATCCATCATTGCCCATCAATGTGAATATTTAACCAACATTGCTCTCAAGGAGTGGCCCACATAGAGTCAAACATATAGTGGGCTCATGGCCTCACACAAGGGCCTCATATACAACATAATGGGCCTCACATACATCAAGTGGGTTGCATCACATTGGGCGCAACAATGGGCCTTATATACATCAAGTGGGCACATCACATGGGCTGCAACAATGGGCCTCATATACATCAAGTGGGCTATATCGCAGGGGCTGCAACAATGGGCCTCTATACATCAAGTGGGCTGCAATAATGGGCCTCATATACATCAAGTGGGACCCATCGCCCGAGTTGGAGTATCTACTTCAGTCATCTATTTTTAGAGATCATTTTAGAGCATTACCCAAAAAATGAATCATATTGAAAGATCATCTGGACCATACCACAAATAATAGTGGAGATAATGATTTTCACTATTTTAAAATAAATATATCGTATTGATCCAGAACTTCTGTGACCCCAAATGGGTTTCAATGGTAGACGTTCAATCCTCCATTGATTTTTATAGTGTGGTCCACTTGATAGATAGATCTGTCTCATTTATCATCTCAAGCCTTAAGATGAGCTCGCAAAGTGGATGGACGGTTTGGATGTAACACACATCATGTGGGTCCCACTGTCCACATGTGGACAGTGCTAGACACCACGCGTCAAGTGTGTCCCACTGTCCCACGTGTGGACGGTGTTGCTGTACAATACATTCATCAAGGTGGGTCTCACACGTGTGGCCCATCACGTGCCATCTAGGCAGGCCCCACTGCTGATGGCCAACACGGATAAATCACATACATCAGGCGATCTGGCCCTATAGCCTGGATAGTTAGGTATAACACATACCTCACATAGGACCCATGGTCCGAACGGTTTGGATGACCCACGTGCATGTGATGGGGTCCAGCCTATGTGGAAGGCATAGATAAGACACGTAGATCATGTGGATTGGTGTGGATTAAAATACATACATCACATTGGCTCCACCGTCCATGGCTGGTCAGTGGGGATATAATACATAAATCATGTGGGGTCCAGGTGGTGGCCAAGTCTAGGCTAGACAGCGTGGATAAGATACATACAATAGTGGGGTCCACATCAGTGTGGCCCACCAGTTTAAATCAAACTGCTATTTGTGTTTTCCTTCATCAGTGCCTGCTGCTGGACAACAATAGGTCCAACTATTAACGGCCCATCTGGCCCATGGTTGGATGGCCAGATGATGGACGGTGTGCATACAGGGTACATACTTCAAGATGGGACCCTACAATGGGCCCCACAGTGTTAGGTGTTGGAGGACACACTGGACAGTGCGCTCCTCATAAGGCTGAATCTCCTAGGTTTGGATGATCCATTGCCCATGTTTAAAGGAAAAAATTAGTGGGCCACCTGGATAACAGCAGGATACACAGCACATACATCTTGGTAGGGTCCACATGGGTGGGCCACACAGCCCTAGACCAAGCTGATCTTTGTGTTTCTCCCTTCATTTGGGCCTGTGTGGCCGACCGGCCATGCAGCCCCAAATGGTTAGCAATATGGTCCCATTTATGGACAGTGGGGTTGTCCCACTGGATGGACAGCATGGATAAACTTCATACAATTAAGGTAGGCCACAAGATAGGAAAGAGAGAGATAGAGAGAGAAGGACCCACTTTAGATCATGGACTTCTTCCACCAGTGTGTTCTAAAGCTCCAAGGGGACAAGATTTAATAGTTGGGATTGATTTTAGAGGGTTGGATTTGGGGGTGGAGAGCTTGCAAAGGGCTAAAAATTTGGGTGCATGCTTAGACATCCATCGCTAGCAATGGAGGGAAAATGAAGAGAAAGAGGGAGGAATGGGTGTTATAAGGGAAGTGACATAAGTGGTATGGGCTTGGTTGACTTTGGGAATGGGAGAGGTATGGGTTACCATCCATTGTTGCTAAGAGAGAGATGGGTTGTACTTGATTGATTGATGTGATGTTTGGTAGAGATTCTCTTAGGTTTTGCAATGCGGGGCATTTTTTCTTAAAATAAACACGGGCCTGCAACTCCTGTCTTGGGTATCACATTAGTGCGCATGACGCAGCGTTGGAACTGCGGCGACAACGTGGTCGCTAGAGTACAAGTTTCGAGTGAAGTCAACTCAGATCTATGGGATGCGACTTAGGGTCACGCGCAAATGCCAACTACAGGTCGCAGGCTACCGAAAAACGATGAGGAGGATCGCGAAAGTCTAAGGAATTGTATGGTCTAGGATACAAGCCTTACATAAAAACTCAAAACCCTTTCAAGTTCCTTAATATAATAAAACTATCAGCTATAAAAATCAAAAGAATAATAGAACTCACTTAGCTAAAAAAATAGTGGACCTACTTAGAAAGCTTTTGAAATTCAACTTAAATATTTGTGGAGTTCATAGAAAAACGAGATATCCTAACTCTCAAATGCAGCGAAACTCAAAAGTCACTCTTAAACCTAGAACCGTTGTGAAATGAGCTCCAAAGGTTAAGTGTCTTGTAGTCCACACAGCTTTCAAAGCCATTAGCCATTCAAAATGGTACCTGGATAGTTGATGCTCAAGACATATGACAGGTGACAAGGCGATATTAATGAATATCAAAGAAGTTAATGGCGGGTCAATTACTTTCAGTGATGGAAGCAATTACAAAGTAACAGGCCAAGGTACTGTACAACTTCTTAACCTTCCTCCCTTTGAAAATGTGCCGTATGTTGAAGGTTTAAAACACCTCTTAAGCATATCTCAAATTTTTGATAACAAACGCAGTGTGAAATTTTCTGATCATGGTTGTGAGATAATAAATGAGAAGGATAATGTAATATTAAATGGTCGTAGGACCTCTAAAAATTATTTTATTATCGATAATCGATAACTCTTGCTCATCTAACCATTCATGTTACATGGTCCAAACAGACAAGACTGAACTTTGGCATAAATGTCTTAGACATGTTAACTATAGAGATCTATATAAGTTAAGCAAAATAGATCACTTACGTGTCTTACCCAAACTAAAAAAGATAGAAAAAGTATGTGGCGCATGTTAATTTAATAAACAAATCAGGAGTAGTCACAAGAAAGTAAACTCCTTAGCCACAGCCAAACCGTAAGAACTACTCCACATGGATCTTGTAGGACCAACTAGAACTGAGAGTAGAGGTGGAAAGAAGTATTTTCTAGTCATTGTTGATGATTACACCAGATATACTTGGGTTTTTTAAGAGAAAAATCAGATACTCTTGATGAAGTCAGAAGAATTTTAAAATGTACTCATACTGAAAAAGAGATATCTGTGATTAAAATTAGAAGTGATAATGGCATATAATTCGAAAATAGCAATTTTGAGAAGTATTGTGATGATCATGGTATATCACATGAGTTCTCTGCTCTTAAAACACCTCAAAAAAATGAAATTGTTGGAAGAAAAAATAGAGTTCTAAAGGAAATGGCTAGTGTAATGTTAAACAGTATGAAACTACAAAAAAATTTATGAGCTGAAGCTGTTAATACTGCATGTTATATTATAAATCGAGTTTATATTAAAAAATTAAAAAATAAAATAGCTTATGAACTATGGTTTAATAAAAAGCTCACTGTTAAATATTTTAGGACTTTTAGATGTAAATGCTTCATTTTAAGAGACCGATAATTTTTGAAAAAAATTCAAAGTCAAGAGTGATAAGGAAATTTTTCTAGGCTATGCTCTAAATAACTGTGCTTACCAAGTTCTTAATAAAAGAACTGGTGTAACACCTCGAAAATTGGGGGAATGTTGTCCACATTAGTGCATTAAATATGAGTGAGATTACACTAAATCAGCATTTCATACTCCAAAGTCAATGTAATTAGGTAAGCGAAAGATTGAATTTTATATATAAGTATAGGTACGTATTTAATAACCTCCAAAGTATGATCATGTAATTAGGCTGAATATATACATAGGTTGTTTCAAAATATACAAAATGCCACCATGTAAATGTTCAACTAATCCAGTGTCCATATAACCCCCATGATCGTAGCTCTATGTCTACCCAGACCCGCCTGAGAGCTGAACGTAGGAGAACTCCTCCTCGTCGAAGAAGTCCCGCTCTGTCACGAAAGCCTCGGCATATCCTGCATCTAAATCAAAGTCTGGTTGGTGTTTTAAAACACCATCCCAGAGTGGGAGTGAGTGATTAACTCAGTATTACTATAAGGCAACGGTTAACATATTATCAATTCAGTCAAGCAGTAATGATAAAGCAATACAACAATCATATCCTAAGTACTCTTGTTAATGTAGGAATGATATGCGTAATGATGCATACCCTTGCCTACACTCCCTCAGCGACTTCATCTCATGGTCACGCATGGCAAACTCCTTAAACGTACGCTTCCTCGCCAAAGCACATGCAATGTAATGCATGATCATGTTAGCCAGGTAATTTATTAGACTTATTCATACAGTAGATTTGGAAAGCTAAAGTACCTCCCTTTATATCACTCACCCAAACAATGATCCATTTAGGGTTGTCAATCCTAGTTAAACACATATGATAGGCAAGTTGTAGGGCATCACCCCCGATGAAAGTAGTGGATAGGCAAGTTCACGAGTTTACACTCAAGGTCAATACAGAGAAGCTCCTCACCTCAGCGTAGGCCTAAATTTAGACTCGAGGTCACTACGGGAGGCTTGTCACCTGAACGTAGGCCGATAGCTCGAATATGGTGTCCCAAACACCACCATATTCGGCTCACGAGTTTGGGTTGCTCACTGGTCACTACGGGGAGGCTCATCACCTTAGCGTAGGCCGACAGCTCGACCACGAAGTCCTATACAACACCATGTCTAGCTCGTGAGTCTTAACAGATCTCAGTACCATGATTAAACAGGCCTCACAATGGTAAGTGGTACCTTAGATTCAAGCAGTAGCGTCCATATATAGTAAACACATATTAGGTGAATTAGGTTATTTAACAAGTGCGATTGGTACAAGCGCACGTTGAATTGATCGACATGAAGTGCATAAGCACTCCGCGTGTCCTAACCACTATCGACAATCAGCGTAGAACTCGGATTCATAGAACGAATCTAATGTGGCGAACTAGTTCAGCCACTTAATTAGGAGCCATTACCAATTGCTTGGACTAAATGGTAGTCCCAAACATACTCATATGCAATAAGGAATCATATATGTTACTCATAACAACATTTAACAAATAATGTAAACATAAATCTCATTTGAGAATTTTATCAAACACATTAGACAAATTACATCATACAATGGAAACTACCAACATGGATATGGTAGTTAAGAATTTTCATCTCAACACCCTTGTTAAAAGTAATTTAACAAACAAATACTCATCCAGACATTTTATCAAACACTTAGACTACATAATACTATATACACAAATTAAATTAGTTATAGCGTATATTATGACAAATCCTTTCACAAAGGAGTTATTATACACACAACACACATGTATTCTAGATTAGTAGTCATGGGAAACAAAAATCATAATTTCACTCTCATTCAAACATTTCAACAAACACGTGGAATGCATTTTATATTCACATAATTCACACACATGTATAATTCACTGAATACATCGCAACTAAGATCATATGGTAGCAATCAAGTCAGACATAAACCATTACTGACATTAAAAGCCTTGAAAACCATAATCTAAATGTTTATAGTCCACACCTTCTGTCGGTATGCCCGTTACGAACTCGATTCATACACTACGTCCCCGTTTACAGCACAACGACTACCTAAATCATGAGATAGGTTAGGTATTTCATCGTTTCCTCTATTTAAATCTCTAAAACAAAATTAGGGTTAGGATTTCTTACCTAAATCGTATTTGGAATCAAGGGTGTAGTGAAATGGGAGAGGTGATTCGGCTTGTGGTGCAGTGGGAGTGAATCTCAGGGACAATCCACGGATCTCTCTCTCTTCTCCTCACTCTTTTCTTCTCTTTTCTCTCTTCTCTCTGCTAGGGTTAGAAAATTCATATGGAATGAGAGAGGGGTGGTTTAAGATCCTTATGTAGGCCCAGAACTAATGTCAATGGCCCCAGGGCCATGATATACTTAGGTTATAGACAAAGGACATCTGTTTCAGCCAAACGGGACTCATCTAGAGGTCCATTTCTCACCTAAGTTAGGGAGTAAATTTCCTAACCATGGATATAAGCCAGGTTAAGGTTTCGGTCTGATCAGATTTGTAGATCGACTGTGGAGGACCTGTTTTAGTTCAACGGTCATCGTCACTCGATCAGAGCCACAAGCATACTGACATGTGTAGGGAAATTTTTTTGATCCATGGGTATAGTTTGGTTAGAATCTGATGGTCTGAAACCTTCAATTTCTCCTGCAAATGAATGGTCCAATTTACTTAAGTTTGAGTTCCATTTCTAAAGATATTCACGTTTCTCACACACTTTGCCCAGGGCTCAAGTTGTGCATTTCTGGATACTATTTGGGTTCGATTCCTGCAATGCTTGTCAAGCCCAATAAGGCATTCATAACCTTATAGTTTCATGGTAATCGGACTTTCAACGCACAGTCCAAGTCCAATACGGAGTTTCAATGTGCTCCCAAGAGCAACTGGGTTTTGAGATTGCTCCTAGATCTTTAGGTAATGTTGAGTTAGAGATTCTAATGGTTTTGGGTCTTACAGTTCGTATAGATAGTGGTTCAAGCTAATTCATGGATAATTTAGCTTAGTATTTAACTAATTTTCGTCTAATTTCTAAAGGATTCGATCACTAAGGATTTCTGCCTAAAGTGATACTCAGATCTTTATATGGATTTTTCCGAGACATTACAACTGGGGTGAGTCAGGAATTCATAAATGCTATAATTGATGATCAACAAATCATACTCACTCTAAGTCAAGATAATGATGAAGTCAGTTTA
The DNA here is from genome assembly GCF_029962835.1 of Magnolia sinica. Lineage (NCBI taxonomy): Eukaryota > Viridiplantae > Streptophyta > Magnoliopsida > Magnoliales > Magnoliaceae > Magnolia > Magnolia sinica. The sequence continues at coordinate 66,464,011 of NC_080573.1, read as the reverse complement.
ATTAATATACTTGACTCTTCATCAAAATCAGTTGATACTAAAATAAGATCGGTCAAAGACCATCCAACTAATCAAATACTTGGTAACCCTAGTACTGGTGTACAGATAAGAAGATAGTTAGAAAATATTTGTACTTGTGTTTGTTTCACTTCCCAAATTGAACTGGCCAATATAAATGAAGCACTTACCAATGAAAGTTGGATAATGGCCATGCATGAAGAACTAAATCAATTCGTTAGAAATGATGTGTGGTACTTGGTTCCTAGACCTTCTGATAAATATATAATTGGAACCAAATGGATTTTTAAGAATAAAACTGATAAATTAGGTAATATTATCATAAATAAGGCTCGACTGGTTGTATAAGGGTACACACAAATAGAAGGTATTGATTACAATGAAACCTTTGCACTAGTTGCACACCTTGAATCCATAAGACTATTCATTTCAATTGCATGTTATAAGAAATTCAAAATATATATGGATGTCAAAAGTGCATTTTTAAACAGTGACTTACATAAGAAAGTTTATGTTAAACAACCTAAGGGTTTTGAGGACCCAAAATCTCCAAATCATATATACCGTCTTAAAAAGGCACTTTATGGGTTGAAACAAGCTCCCACGGCATGGTACGAAAATTTGACTAATTTTTTACTTACTCATAACTTCATTACGGGTAGCGTTGATAAAAATTTATTCTTCAAGAAATATAATGGTCATATTCTAATAGTTTAGATTTATGTTGACGATATAATTTATGGATCTACAAACACTAACTTATCCGTTGAGTTTGCAGATCTGATGAAATCCAAGTTTGAAATGAGCATGGTTGGTGAACCAAACTACTTTCTTGGATTATAAGTTAAGAAACACGAAGATGGTATATTTTTATCACAAACCAAATACACCATGAACCTTGTAAAAAGATTTGGGTTTGAGAATGGAAAGAAGATACTCCAATGAGTACAACTCTTAAACTCTTAAAAGATAAATCGGGTAGAATATAAACTCCCGTTTATATAGAAGCATGATTAATAGTCTCTTATACTTAACTGCTAGTAGACCTGATATTGCTTTAGTGTTGAAATATGTGTAAGATATGAATCTAATCCTAAAGAATCGCATCTAATTGTTTTTAAACGGATAATCAGATATATCACAAGTTCTGCTAATTTAGGACTTTGGTATCTACATGATACATCCATACAAATTGCCAGATATACTAATGCAGACTGGGATGAAAATATTGACGATAGAAAATCTACCAGTGGTGGATGTTTTTATGTGGGGAATTGTTTAGTTTTATGGTTCAGTAAGAAACAAAAATTTGTATCATTCTCAATTTCTGAAACTGAATTTATTGCAGCTGGTATGCCTACACTCAACTCATTTAGATGAAAAGAATGTTAGCTGATTATGATATTGTGTAAGATACAATGACATTATATTGTGATAATTCAAGCACAATAAATATTACAAAAAACCCAATCCAACATTCTCGTACAAAACATATCAATATTCGATACCATTATATTCGAGAACTAGTTGAAGATAAGAGTGTTGTGCTAGAATATATTCAAACGGAGAAGCAGCTTGCAGATATATCGACCAAACCACTTGACATGAATAGATTTTCAAATTTAAAGCATGATATTGGTTGGTGTGTTATTAATTAATTATTTATGCATTTTTTTCTATTTAATTAAATGCGTAAAATAATAATAAAATGATTATAAAATTAAAATTAAAAATTATATAAAAATTCATTTTTTTTGGGTTGTTCGACGGGTCGAGAATGTGCTCAACCAGTCGAGCCCTCAATAAGTTGAGCACTCTGCTCGACCGGTCGAGGACCATGCAGATTCACCCCTAAAAGTGAAAAATCACATTTTTCATCTCATTTTCACCTTCTTCTTGAGTAACCGGAAGCCCTCTCAACGAACCCAACTTCAAATGTTCCTTGTAAGTGGTCATTTTTCAATTTTTTTATATATTTGAGTTCTTCCTTGCTAGTTAATCTATCATATGGGGTTTATTGTTGTTTTCAAACCTTTTTTGGTGTGAGATTTGTGAAAAATCTGATCTATCCACAATCACATTATTCTCTTTAGTTATTTCTTGAGCAATCATTAAATGGAGAATCGTATGAAGAGAACGACATTACGTAAAGTTCATGGTGCATGTCATCTAAGCTGACTCCATCTAATGTGAAAAACCTAAGGGGCCTTAAAGAAGATTCGGAGCATTCTAGGGATTTCTGCTCAAGGGACATAATTATTGAGTGTAGTGTAATCTAGCTCACATTGCTCGATCCGAACTTGTCCCTATTCTTACAAATATCGGATGGGAAGTCATATTTGGTTGGGGGCGGAACGACTTACCTTTCCATAGTGCAGGCAATGTACGCATCGATTTGTGATGGGTCTCTCGAAAACCTTACTTTTACAATTAAATTTATCGAAAACACATTCACAGTCAATCGCTATCTTATCTCAGCGCTAACTGAAATTGTCGTTGCAGATGATGAAATTCCATTTGGAAACTTAACTGATAAAATAACTCATACTGAATAGCTAGATATTACGCATAAACTATGTAGGTTTAATGTGGAATGGCATTCCGGTAATGTGCTTCATTTCAATCAGATGCTCCCTAGATATCGAGTCTTACATCGCATCTTTACATCAAATGTCTATCTTAGGTTTGGGAATAAGTCAGAAATTACTCCCTCCATGATCTGTGTCCTCCATTTGGTTGTGTCTGGTGTACAAGTTTGTCTTCCTTCTCTTATTTGCTATCTCATTATCTAGTTTTGTCTTCATCCTAGTCATGGTTCTATTTCATTTGCATATCTCATGACGTGTATTGCATTACACTGTAATGCCAAATTCCAACGTCTGAGGCACTGGAATTTTTTTTTACCTTTTAACAATACCAATGTAAATAAGATGAACCTGGAATATCTTCCTAGTCAACGTGACAATGAAGAAGAGGAAGAAGAACCTGCACCACCATAAGACACGTCTATGGACGATATCTTTGCTAAACTCTACGAGTTATATGATCTAGCTGATCCAGATTTTCAGCCTTTGCAGGTTGATGATCGACTCAAATCACTATAAGAGAAGGTCACGGCATTACAGGTTTCTCAAGATAACCTGGCGCAAACTCAGACATCATCTATGAAGTACATTAAAAAGTACTTCCACTATATTACAAGAAGTTTGCATCAGATGGATCCCTTCATGCCCGCTCCTTCTTCCTTTGGATCTGACTGAGTTCTTTTCATTTCACTTTTGTTTCTATGGGGCTATATAACTATAATTTTACTTGGTTTTCTTAATAACTCTTTTTAACTCTGCTTGGATAAATCTTCCCTTAACTTAACAATCTAATATGCTGCTTCTTATGGTTTTTTACATATTTATGTGATTATTCATATGCTTTTACTTGATAGTTACCATCCCTTTTCCCTTGTCATTTTGTGACAAAAAGGGGGAGAGAGTAGAAATATGGTATGAATATATGATGTAATGTATGTGAATGATCGTGAAGCATGTATGTGAATGGTTAAAATGTAGAATTGAAACAAATGGCATTAATGGCATGAATGATTGGAATATGTTGTATATATACTATGATGCATGTGAATTGACAATAGGTATGCTTAGAATGGTTGTATGAACAGGGAGAGTACAACTTGAGGGGGAGTACAAATTTTTGCAATCTTCAACTACCTCATAAGTGCAAGAATACAGGGCTACATTTAAATTCTTATAATATTAAGTGTTTTGTCACGAAATTAACAAAGGAGGAGATTGTAGGTGCTATTATGTTTAAAGCACATTTTACACCTGGTTTGTCAAATTTCGTCTTGTTAAAACAACTTAGAAAAGTGAACTTCAAGTCAAGCTCATGATCAAATTCAAGTTCAAGCTAAAGCACAAGTTCAAGCTCAAGTTCAAGCTCAAGTTCAAAATCAAGTTCAAACTCAAGCTTAAGTTGAAGATCAAGCTAAATCTAATAAAAGGTTCTATTAGAAGATTAAGCTCCTTTGAAAAACTTTAAGTTTTTAATCGTATGAATTCAGTCCAAACAGGTATTTTAAACCCTAGAAAGACCTTAGGTTTAGGGGCTTTCAAAACATATTTAAATTGGGTTTTAATCACGCCCTAAAATCGAAAATCAGGCTACAGAATTCCTGATCGTCCTCATCCAGTGCCCATAGCCTCCGTAGTACCCCATTCTCGCCTCCCAGCGCCCATACGTCAAGTTCTGATCATGGGATCCTACAAGGAGGATTTTTAGTGTGAATTTTTTTTATAAAGGAGCATAACTGTAAGTGTACCCAAATCACAAAGGCAACATCATCACCACATATCCATTAATAAAAACGTTAGATTACAGTGCTAAAAGGGAAATACATATATGAAATAAAACCCCAAGGCTCTAGCATGTGCACCTGCCCTAATGCTGCTACAACCTAACGTTACCTAGACGCAAAGATCATGCATAAGCTTACTAAGAAGCTCAAAGAGTGGTGTGTGTGTGCGTGCAATACATGTGTTAAGCATACAATATTACTATAAGAAGAAATATTGACAAATCTATAAATTATACAATATCAGAGTAAACGGAAATATTTACAAGTCCATAATTACCATCGACCTTATCTAAAGAATGCAATGCAAAACGGGCATGTAATGCGTAGTCATAGTAAGCCAAATGTCATATGCTAAGGATGCATTACAATATGCAATTCTTGACGAGTCCACGAATACCATCAGCCTTATTTAAGCCGTTTGGTGCAGAAACATAGTAAACTAAATGCCATATGTTGTTGATGCAATGTAATATAAGGTGCAAAAGAGATAACCCAGCTGGAGTGTGAAGTTGGGATGGTAGTACGTGGTATCGCAAGCTGTGGGGTCCATCACTAGGAACTTCTATCCAAACTAGTCCCATACCTAAATTTGGATAGCTAGCTCAAGGTGGTAAACTCATAATCTTAGTTTGGTTGCATACCCAACCGAAATCATGGCCACTGCGAGGGTACACATAATGATCTAGTTGCGCACCATCAGCCCGAATGGATAGTGAATGAATGAATGAATGAATGAATGAGTAAAATGCTGAGTATGCAACTCTTACTCAATAAGTCCCCATATAACCACCACAACGCTTTTGATGTGGGACAAGGTTCCACCTCACTGTATGCACAGTAGCCTACCAACCACTGGTCGCTCACCTAAGCGCTTAGGCCCTGCCCGCATTAGCGTCCGCTCACATGTGCCCGCCCACGTGTGCAATAGTGACGGGGTGTCACAATATCAGTATTGTACATCTATGAGATATCACCGGGGTCTAATACACTCCACACTAGATTGCCGCCCCATCACGCACAACCAGGTGAGTGGAAGAGACCTCACTATCTACCTGGCCATTAGTTTCCCAATATTTACCCAGCTCGTTCTAACGCCCTGAAATTCGGGGGTCGAGCATAACTCAGCTCCCGAGTTCCAAAACATCACTTATGCAACATATTTAATGAAGGATGTATGTTGACTGTATTAGTGCATAAAACATGGAATATATTAAGCCAAAACATAGATATGATTCAGGGATAAGTGAATAAAGCAAGCAGAAGACTTATAGAAAAATATGTATACAAGTGTAAATCCCTGAAGTACATATACAAGCTAGGTCATATGAAAGTGTTATTTAACAAAATTATAAGTATCAAGTTACATCATTTAAATTCCCAAAAATAATTCCAGAGATCCCGCGCATCAGACCAAGGCTCGCTAGAACCGTCTGAAAACTGCATATAAGAGAACGCAGCCTCATCATCATCCAGCTCCCGCTCTGCCTTAGAAGTCGCATCCACATCTGCAACATCAGAGCCTAAGACAGAGTCTGGTGGGTGTTTAACACCGCCCCAGAAACGTGGGAGTGAGTGATCAACTCAGTGGAACAATTAGGCACTGGTTAACATGTTATCAGTTCAATCAAACAGTAATGATAAAGCAGAACAATTAAATAAATCCTAAGTACTCTTGTTAATGCAAGGATGTATGCAATATAATGCGTGCCCTCACGCGTACACCCTCAGCGTCTTCATCTTACGTTACGCATGACACCACCTCAAAGTGCGCCACATCTACAAAGCACATGCAAATGCGGTGCATGGATATGATTACCAAGTTGTTATTAGTCCATTTCACACAGCCGGATTGGGAAGCTAAGATACCTTCCTCATGTCACCATCCAAACAGTGATCCATTCTAGGGTCGTCAATCCTAGTCATCTCATACGATCATATGTTTGAGGTCATAGCAAAGGGCTCGTCACCAATCAATGCACGCCTTTCATGCCTTTACTACCACAATTCGGCTCATCACCTCCTTGCGGTATCCAGGTATGCTCGAGGTCACTACAAAGGGCTCGTCACCAATCAATGTAGGCCAACAGCACGAATATAGTGTCCCATACCACCATAATCGGCTCACGAGTTGAGTTGCTCACTGGTCACTATGGGGAGGCTAGTCACCCCAGCGTAGGTCGACAGCTCGACCACGGTGTCCCATACCACCATGTCCGGCTCATGAGTCTTAGCGGATTGAGTACCATAGTTAATAGGATTTCACTGGTAAGTTCGGTACCCTAGATTCAAGCAGTAGCGTCCATACGTGGTGAACATACATCGAACAATCGGGTTACTTGACGAACTCGACTAGCACAAGCCACATTGAATTGAGCGACATTGAGTGCACAAACACTCCGCGTGGCCAAACCACTGCCGACAACTCTAATACGGCTCGGGTTCGTCTAATACGTCCTACGTGGCGAAAGCAACCTCAACCACGAATATAGAGTCAATTACCGATTTCCTGGACTAATGCATAGTCTCACACACCTTACACTACAACAAATATTAATATGGAATGTAAAACAGTAATGGAACAACAACTTAAATCATGGTACATAAGCACTTGAGGAATATCAACTTAACATAAATGTAAGCACAAGTAGTGCTTGAATTTAAATAACATGGAATGTAACTTGCATAAAGGAAATCATGCACATCAATAGGAGTGTTGAGAATCACTTCTCAACGCCCGCAATTAGTGTAATAAATTACACTTTAGATCATTCATGCATTTCTACAAACACTTAGCATACATGGAACAACATACATGACGTATGTTGAAATACATGCACTTTGACAATTCTTTTTACCAAGGAGTTGTCATACATGCATCTAGCATACATACATGACAAATAATCATGGCAAACATAAGTGCGTATTTTATACGTATACGGTACTTTATAAATACACATAAAATACACAAATCTCAATATAACGCATGCATATCAGGAAAGCAACGTAAACACAACATTTGGCATGCGAAATCTCATCCATAACAAGAATAAATCATTCACTGGGATTGAAAGCCTTGAAAACCATGACCTATACACTTAAAGTCCGCACCTTAAGCCAGAAAAGAAACACCGAACTAATTTAGACGAGTTGTCTTCATCAAATGCGATAGGATACCCTAAAACAAGGATAGAAATGAGATACAACAACACTAAGACTAATCTAAGCTCTAACACAAGTTAGGGTTAGATTAACTTACCCCAAAATGAACTCAGAATCGTCAGAAGAACGATTCAAAGTGAAGGTTCAAAGATGAAGAAGAACAAGGAAGAATCCAAGATGATTCACCAACTTATCTCTCTCACTTTCTCTCTCTTTTCCACTCTCTTTCCAAGCTAGGGTTAGAGAAAATTCGTATGGAAAAGAAAGCTAGGTTTAAGGACTATAAATAGGCCTCAGAATGATGGAAATAACCCTAGGGACAAGGTATACTTAGGTTATAACCAAAGCATGCCTTTCTCGATCCAACGAAGCACTTCTGGTGGGCCTATAACCACAAAAGGTCGGACTTAAGCTCCTTGACCATAGATCTAGGTCAAGCTGAGTTTTCATACCGACCGGCTCTTCAGATCAGCCGTGGCGGACCACACTCAATTCAACGGTCACGGAATCTCGATCAGGTCCATAAGCACAAGGATATGCCTGGGCCAACTATCCTGATCAGAGGGTGAAATTGGGTCAGAATCCAACGGTCAGATAGCTTAAAATCGTCGCGCAAGCGACACGACTCAGATTCCATAAAAACTTATTAAATTCCAACCATTCTCACACTCTTCACTCCGAACTCAATCAAATCGACCCAGAACATCAAATGGACTTGATTTTCGAGGTGATGGTCAAGCCCAACTCGGTGACCGCAACGGCCTAAGATCATCGCCATTGGACTTTTGACGCGCGGTCCAGGTCCGATCCAGATCTTCCAAAAATTCCCCAGAACAACTGTATTTAGCGATGGATCTCAGGTTTCAGAGTAACGTGGCGCTAACTAATCTACAGGTTTAGAGCCAAGCAGATACAATTTAAAGTGATTGATGCGAATTTCACAAGCAATCGAGTATAGTGCTAATTACCCCAAAAACAACTACTTAAGGAAAGATTAGCACAAAAAAATTCCAAAGTCGTTACAATCTACCTCCCTTAAAGAAAATTTTGTCCTTGAAATTCATACCTTCATATAAGCCTCAAGGATCAGAGGGTAGGTCTTCCTGACCTCAGCTTCAGATTCCCAAGTAGCCTCTTCCACACCATGATGCGTCCATAGCACCTTCACAAGAGGGATAACCTTGCTACGCAATACCTGCTCCTTCCTGTCGAGAATACGCGTCGGTCGCAGTACATAAGTAGCATCCTCACTCAACTGCACTTGCTCCCAGCTGATAATATGCGAAGGATCAGGAACGTACTTCTTCAGCATAGAAACATGAAATACGTTATGCACGCCCGCAAGAGGTGTGGGCAAAGCAAGGCGGTATGCTACCGCTCCCACTCGATCCAGAACTTGAAATGGACCAATAAATCTCGGCGTCAGCTTCCCCTTCTTACCGAACCGCAGAACTCCCTTCATAGGAGAGACCTTCAGAAACACATGGTCTCCCACCTCAAACTCAAGCGGTCGATGCCTCGTATCAGCATAACTCTTCTGCCTACTTTGCGCTGTCAAAAGTCGACGTCGAATGATGTCAACCTTCTCTGAAGTCACCTGCACCAACTCCGGGCCAAGCAAACTACGCTCACCAATTTCTGCCCAACAATGTGGTGCTCTGCACGGGCGACCATACAACGCCTCATAGGGAGCCATACCGATACTCGCCTGGAAACTATTATTATACGCGAACTCTGCATACTGAAGACAATCATCCCAACTGTCTTTGAAATCCAAAACACAAGCTCGCAACATATCCTCCAGGACTTGATTCACGCGCTCCGTCTGCCCATCTGTTTGCGGATGAAACGCGATGATGAACTTCAGTTTCACACCCATTGCTTCCTGGATACGAGTCCAGAAGATAGATGTAAAACGCGTGTCTCTATCAGACACAATCTCCAGGGGAACTCCATGCAGATGCACTATTTCCTTGTATACAACCTAGGCAACTCGTCTGCAGAGTAAGTGACTCTAATCGGTAAGAAATGCGCCGACTTCGTTAATCGATCGACGATCACCCAAATAGAGTCAAATCCCTTCCTCGTCCTCGGCAACCCAGAAATAAAATTCATAGAGATGAAATCCCACTTCCATTCAGCTATGGGCATGGGCTGCAATAACCCAGGAGGTCGGCGATGCTCTGCCTTGACCTGCTGGCACGATAGACAACGAGAAACAAATTCAGCAATCTGGACCTTCATATTGTCCCACCAATAAGACCTCTTCATATCCTGATACATCTTCGTGCTACCTGGATGCATCACAAGTTTAGAACTATGGGCTAACTCGAGAACCTCACGTCTCAAGTTAGGGATGTCAGGAACACATAACTGGCCACGAAAACGTAGGCCCCTATCAGAACTAACACTCCAGTCGGAGTTCTCATCTGTATCAACCCACTGCCTCATCTTCACCAAAAGCTCATCATCTACCTGAGCTGCAACGATCCTCTCGTCGATAAGGGGCTGTACATGAATGTGTGCGATAACCTCATACGGCTCAACCACCGTAAGCTTCTGCTCAAAATCGTGCACGAACTCTAACATATCCCACTCTGCTATCATCAGCGGAGCCGCAAACTCAATAGCCTTCTTGCGACTCAACGCATCTGCCACAAGGTTCGCCTTACCCGGATGGTAAGAAACATTGAACTTAAAGTCCTTCAATGTTTCCATCCATCTGCGCTGCCTCATATTCAAATCACGCTGCGTGAAAATATACTTAAGGCTCTTGTGGTCGCAAAAGAGCTCGAACTCCTCACCATAGAGGTAATGTCTCTAAAGCTTTAATGCGAAGATGACAGCTGCTAATTCCAGGTCATGCGTAGGGTAATTCTCTTCGTGTTTCCTCAACTGACGCGAAGCATAAGCAATCACCCTGTCCTTCTATATAAGGACACAACCCAGGCCAACACGAGAGGCGTCAGTATATATAATATACTTAACCCCTTGCTCTGGCAATACTAGCACAGGGGCGGATGTTAACTTGTCCTTCAGCTCCTGAAAAGCTAACTCCGCCTGCCCATTCCAAGCAAACTTCAAATCTTTCCGTGTCAGCTGCGACAACGGTCTGGCAATCTTCGAGAAGTCCTAAATAAAGCATCGATAATAGCCTACAAGACCCAGAAAACTCCTTACCTCAGTAACTGAACCAGGCTGCTTCCAGTCCTTCACTCTAGCTACCTTGGCAAGGTCGACGGCTATTCCTTCCTTGGACACCACATGTCCCAGGAACTTGACTTCCTCTTTCCAGAAATCACACTTCTTGAATTGTGCAAAAAGCTGATGCTCCCTAAGAGTATCCAAAACCGCTCTTAAGTGCTCCTCATTCTCTACCCGGCTCGCCGAATAAACCAAGATGTCATCGATAAAGACAATGATGAATCGAAACAGGAATGGCCGAAACACCTTGTTCATCAGATCCATGAACACGGCCGGTGCGTTCGTCAGACCGAACGACATCACAAGGAACTCATAATGACCGAAGTTGGTCCTAAAAGCGGTCTTCTACACGTCCCCATCCTTGACGCGCAACTGATGATACCCTGACTGCAGATCAACCTTCAAAAAGTACCGTGCCCCCTTCAACTGATCAAACAAATCATCAATCCTGGGCAAAGGGTACTTATTCTTCATAGTTACCAAGTTCAACCTGCGATAATCAATACACAATCGCAAGGAACCATCCTTCTTCTTCACAAACAAAATAAGTGCTCCCCAAGGAGACACACTGGACCGAATAAAACCCAATTCTAGTAAACCATCTATCTGCTTCCTCAACTCCTCCATTTCACTCAGAGGCATACGATAGGTGGGTAAAGAAATGGGCGCCGCACCAGGTATAAAATCGATAGCAAAATCAATCTCACGCTGAGGAGGTAATTCAGGAATCGACTCAAACACATCTTCAAACTCCTGAACTACCGGCATACTAACCAACGCCGATTCGGCCGAACTCTCCAACAGAGAAGAATAAAAATCAATACGAAGAGGGTAACTGACCTGAACTGGGAAAGTAACAATCTCGCCCTCAGGTCCATGGATCGTCACTAATCTAGCTTCACAATCAATCTCAACTCGCATCCTCGTGAGCCAATCCATACCCATAATAACATCATAGTGATAAAGTCGTGCAACTAGCAAATTAACACGGATCGATCCACTTCCTAGAACGACCAAATAATCCATACAACGCTTGCCCAAAGCAGAGGAAATCCCTGTAGCAGTAGTAAGTGTCACTCCTTGCATAGGAATAGATCTCAAACCCAAACACCTAACTACCGCATAAGATATAAGAGAAGTAGTGGACCCTGTATCCACTAACACAGAAATGAGAATACCTTCAATATGCGCTGTCACCTCAAAGGACCTCGGCACCAAGTCAGACATAGGCGCTTCAGCTGAAAACGCATAAACTCGAGCCTGCTGCTGACGATTCGGCGGAGGAACCATGGGCCGCTGAGGTGGCCTGAAACCAGGAACTGCAGGTCTGAAGGATGGATGAGTTGGCGCTGATCGAAGAGGAGGAGGAGAAATAACCTGAGGCATCGGATGGCTAACCCTCTGCGGTGGAGTAAAACCACCGGCTCGCATACGGGAGAAGCAAAAACGGTCCAAGTGCCCCACCTTCCCACAATAGGAACATCGAAGATCAGCTCTCATCTGCTGAGCGGGCGGCGCTGAATGCCTAGGAGAAGAATCTACTCTCGGCCTCTTACCGAGGAAAGTGCACCCTGAAAATCCGGTCGCGGCCTAAGAACCATCGGTGCTCACATGTGGGACGCTCTATCCCCGTCCTGCTCTGCTTGCAAGGACATGCTCACCAGCTCCGCATAAGAAGAAATGCTAGCACAGCAAATCTTCGATCGGATCTCAGGTTTCAGTCCCTCAGAGAAACGCCGCATCCTCATCGGCTGATCACCCAGGATCAAAGGAACATACCGACCCAACTCAGTAAACCGGTTCTCATACTCCGTCACTGACAACCATCCCTAGCGAAGGCGAAGGAACTCACTCTCCTTCTCATGTCGGTACATAACCGGAAAATACTTCTCGTGGAAGCGCGCCTCAAACGCCTGCCACGACCACTCAAAGCCTTCCTCGACAGTGCGAAGCACACTGTCCCACCACAGACTGGCCTCCTTCTCAAACATGAAGGTGGCAAGCTCAACCTGCTCGACCTCAGAGCAGTGCAGCGGTCTCAGCATCTTAGAGATGCGGTCTATCCAATACTCAGCCTCCTCGGGTCTATGAGAACCCGTAAAAGTAGGAGGTCGCAAGCGCTGGAATCGCTCGAAAGTGATGCTAGCACTGGCGCTCCCAGATAGAGGCATAGGTGAAACAGGTGGAGTCACCCCCACAGACTGAGCAAAGATGCCAGCCATGGAAGAGAGGAACTCCTACTGCTGCTGAATCTGCTGCTGCTGCATCAACAGCATCATCTGCTCAAACCTATCAACAGGCGAAGCAGACGAAGGTGCACGGCTCGGCTCAGGAACCGAGGGTGTGACTGGAGGAGCCATAGGTGTCGACCCAACATCGGCTCGAGATGGACCCGCCTGCGGATCTGACTAGCTATCGCTCAAGGGAGGAACCCCAGCAAGCGACTCAATCAAAGAGAGACGGGCCGAGGTCTTCGAACCCTTAGGAGGCATCCCTACATTCAATAGAGGATGCAACCTGTCAGATTCTAAGTCACATAATCCATCCACACAACAACACAGCACAACTCCAAAGGCAAACAACATGCATTCCATTAATTAAAATCGTCGAAATACAAGTAGTGTAGCAATACATGAATCACGACTAGGAAAGCATGAAAACAACAACATCTAACACTTCAAACAACCACAGCAACTACAACAACCACAAACAACAACACTACAACACTCCAACTATAAGCCAACAATGGCTACACACAGAAAGAAAACACCAAACAAAGCAAAGACGGCCACGACGACAGCTACTCGTTGGAATCAGGAGATGGAGGCGGAGCACCCTTATCCTGCAAGCAACACAGGATAGACTTCAGAGTGCGAGTCACCTTCTTAAACTTATGTTTAACAAGGGCTCGAAGATCAACCATATCCTGGCGTAAAACAACCTGCCCTTCTTCAAGCCATGTAAGACGGGCCTCTCTGGCAGTCTGCTCTGCGCCCTGCTCTGGCACTACAGGAGGAGAGCTATCACTCGAATCCTGTGCCTCAATCTCTTCCTCGTCTTGCTCTGTTTCTTCCTCAGACTCCGCACCACCTTCAGCATAACTCTCTTCATCACCGCTCTCAGACTCAGCCTCACCCTCTGAGGCAAGTCGACCAGAACCAACCTCCATCAGCTTAAGAGTCCTCAGATTGATATGACAAACAGGAACCAGCTTCTCAGCTCCAAGCCTATAGCTAAACTCATGTGCAATCTTGCAAATGAGGCGGCCAAAGGGAAGCGACTCGGTCCTTCTACTCGAACGAGCGATGAGAATAATCTGGCGCAGGACATACGTTGGCACACACAACTTCGCTTCCTGCCCCACCTGATAAAGGAAATCCACCATCAAGCACATACACTCACTGCGATTGCTCCACCTTGGATATACATTAAACGTAAATATATGGTGAAGCAAACGGAAGTCGTCCATCATGAAGGAAGCCAGAAGACTCCTATTCGGCTGCCATTCAACCAGACGACCACATAAGGATCGGGTACGACGATCCCTCTCGCGCACACTGTCCACATTCTTCTCGCTGGCATGCACTTCACCAAGTGGCACTCACAGGAGGCAGGATATCAAAGCAACATCGACGATACCCACACGACCGCTACCACAAGGAATCTTGAACTGCAGAGGCTCCAGCGAAGGCTCCAGAATGTTGGCATAAAAGGCCCGAACAGTGCTAGCATTCGAGCGATACTCGCCTTCCAACAAGGGACCCCAACCAGCCCCTTCTAGGCGCTCCAACAAGAAAAACTCACCAAAGAGCCGCGGATCAACATGAGCCTCAAAAAGGACTTTACGGCCTTCATAGACTCCATGCGATAACTCAGCCAACAAAGTCCTACTAATGGGAGCTCGAGGATCAAGGTCCCGCTTCGTCTGGAATTCACGCGTGGCGGACGTGCTCGCGGTGGCACCTCTCGGCCTCCGTGCACGGGTTGGGCGGCTCGGCCCGACTTCATCCACGGACGCTCTCTTCTTCCCCATCAAGGAAAGAAGGGAAGAAATGGAAAAGATGGCAGTCACAATCTCAAAGAGGGCCATGAGAAATGAGAGAAAGAGAGAAATAGGAAGATGGTGAAGCTTCCACACAACTATTAGCTAAAAAGGGGATGCAAGAGCTCAAATGAGAAGGAAAGAAAAAGAAATCAGCGATGGGAGGGGGATTTGGAGATGGGGTGATGGGTTTGCATGAAAAAGGGAAGAAGAAGATGATTTGGGAGGGATTTGAGAGGATTTGGAGAGGGTTTTTCAAGAAAGGGAGAGCTTGGAGAGGGATATGTGAAGGAAATAGGTAAAAAGAAAAAGGTTATAAGGGAAAACCGTGGAGAGATGGGCCACATTAGCCCTAGGAGTGATCGGCCCGTGTCGGCCCGGCCCGCCTGGCCCACTGATCGGCGATCCCTCGCCAAACCGGCGATGGCATCGCCGGTCTCTGGACATCCCGGCGATGCCTCGCCCTTTTGGCGAGGCCCTCCTGGTCCCCTATGCTTAGAAAAGTGTGGGTCGCCCCTGGGCCCCACTGGAAATGCCCCGATCGGCCCCTTACCTAGTTTGACGCCTATCGGGTCATTCTGGTAGAAATCTGATTAAAATAAAGATTTCTTGAAGGTATAAGGGTGAAAAAAGGGAAGATAGACCATCTAAAATCCTTAATAGAGGGTCTAGGAAAGGTTTTGGGTCGCTGTGTGTGATCAGGTGAGAGTACAGACTTGATCTCGGCGAAGGTTTTCAGGAAACTTTCACCGATAGGAACTACGGAGTACAAACACCAAATTGATGATAGACCCGCACCTAAATACACTAAAGTGGCGACAACGTGTGGTGTGTGACCATAACCCAGGTCCGGTTTAATCCAGATCATGCTCTGATACCAACTTGTAACGCCCTGAAATTCGGGGGTCGAGCATAACTCAGCTCCCGAGTTCCAAAACATCACTTATTCAACATATTTAATGAAGGATATATGTTGACTGTATTAGTGCATAAAACATGGAATAGATTAAGCCAAAACACAGATATGATTCAAGGATAAGTGAATAAAGCAAGCGAAAGACTTATAGAAAAATATGTGTACAAGTGTAAATCCCTGAAGTATATATACAAGCCAGGTCGTATGAAAGTGTTATTTAACAAAATTATAAGTATCAAGTTACATCATTTAAATTCCTAAAAATAATCCCAGAGAACCCGCGCATCAGACCAAGGCTCGCTAGAACACGTCTGAAAGCTGCATATAAGAGAACGCGGCCTCATCATCATCCAGCTCCCGCTCTGCCTCAGAAGTCGCATCCACATCTGCAAATCAGAGCCTAAGACAGAGTCTGGTGGGTGTTTAACACCGCCCTAGAAACGTGGGAGTGAGTGATCAACTCAGTGGAACAATAAGGCACTGGTTAACATGTTATCAGTTCAATCAAACAGTAATGATAAAGCAGAACAATTAAATAAATCCTAAGTACTCTTGTTAATGCAAGGATGTATGCAATATGATGCATGCCCTCACGTGTACACCCTCAGCGTCTTCATCTTACGTTACGCATGACATCACCTCAAAGTGCGCCACATCTACAAAGCACATGCAAATGCGGTGCATGGATATGATTACCAAGTTGTTATTAGTCCATTTCACACAGCCGGATTGGGAAGCTAAGATACCTTCCTCATGTCACCATCCAAACAGTGATCCATCTAGGATCGTCAATCCTAGTCATCTCATACGATCATATGTTTGAGGTCGTAGCAAAGGGCTCATCACCAATCAATGCACGCCTTTCATGCCTTTACTACCACAATTCGGCTCATCACCTCCTTGCGGTATCCGGGTATGCTCGAGGTCACTACAAAGGGCTCGTCACCAATCAATGTAGGCCGACAGCACGAATATAGTGTCCCATACCACCATAATCGACTCACGAGTTGAGTTACTCACTGGTCACTACGGGGAGGCTCGTCACCCCAGCGTAGGTCGACAGCTCGACCACGGTGTCCCATACCACCATGTCCGGCTCATGAGTCTTAGCGGATTGAGTACCATAGTTAATAGGATTTCATTAGTAAGTTTGGTACCCTAGATTCAAGCAGTAGCGTCCATACATGGTGAACATACATCGAATAATCGGGTTACTTGACGAACTCGACTAGCACGAGCGCACGTTGAATTGAGCGACATAGAGTGCGCAAACACTCCGCATGGCCAAACCACTGCCGACAACTCTAATACGGCTCGGGTTCGTCTAATACGTCCTATGTGGCGAAAGCAACCTCAACCATGAATATAGAGTCGATTACCGATTTCCTGGACTAATGCATAGTCTCACACACCTTACACTACAACAGATATTAATATGGAATGTAAAACAGTAATGTAACAACAACTTAAATCATGGTACATAAGCACTTGAGGAATATCAACTTAACATAAATGTAAGCACAAGTAGTGCTTGAATTTAAATAACATAGAATGTAACTTGCATAAAGGAAATCATGCACATCAATAGGAGTGTTGAGAATTACTTCTCAACGCCCGCAATTAGTGTAATAAATTACACTTTAGATCATTCATGCATTTCTACAAACACTTAGCATACATGGAACAACATACATGACGTATGTTGAAATACATGCACTTTGACAATTCTTTTTACCAAGGAGTTGTCATACATGCATCTAGCATACATACATGACATATAATCATGGCAAACATAAGTGCGTATTTTATATGTATATGGTACTTTATAAATACACATAAAATACACAAATCTCAATATAACGCATGCATATCAGGAAAGCAACGTAAACACAACATTTGGCATGCGAAATCTCATCCATAACAAGAATAAATCATTCACTGGGATTGAAAGCCTTGAAAACCATAACCTATACACTTAAAGTCCGCACCTTAAGCCAGAAAAGAAACACCGAACTGATTTAGACGAGTTGTCTTCATCAACGGCGATAGGATACCCTAAAACAAGGATAGAAATGAGATACAACAACACTAAGACTAATCTAAGCTCTAACATAGGTTAGGGTTAGATTAACTTACCCCAAAATGAACTCAGAATCGTCAGAAGAACGATTCAAAGTGAAGGTTCAAAGATGAAGAAGAACAAGGAAGAATCCAAGATGATTCACCAACTTATCTCTCTCACTTTCTCTCTCTTTTCCACTCTCTTTCCAAGCTAGGGTTAGAGAAAATTCGTATGGAAAAGAAAGCTAGGTTTAGGGACTATAAATAGGCCTCAGAATGATGGAAATAACCCTAGGGACAAGGTATACTTAGGTTATAACCAAAGCATGCCTTTCTCGATCCAATGAAGCACTTCTGGTGGGCCTATAACCATGAAAGGTCGAACTTAAGCTCCTTGACCATGGATCTAGGTCAAGCTGAGTTTTCATACCGACCGACTCTTCAGATCAGCCGTGGCGGACCACACTCAATTCCATGTTTCATAGGTAATGGTGCACAAATCGATGTAAATAATTTACAATGTGTGTTACATTACTTCTAGGATTGGATGTCGCTAATAGTCACTCCATGAACAAATCATGTCACGTAATTCATCCACTCATGTGTTATGTTCGTCTTGGGATAAGAGCATAAATTCATGTTAAACGTGGGACACACCAACGAATCTCTATAGAATGGGATGTGGGGTGAGTCAGATAACTCTAAACTAACATTGTGTGATCGCTAAGTGTGATGGACCACATATATTTCGCTTGGCATGCATCTTATGTAGGTTGCTTGCGCATATTGATACCTCTTGTAGTTGTGGCGTATGGGACATATTAGAACCTTTACATTGCTTTCATAAATCTCTTGAATCATTGTTAATCTTAAAGGATAACCATCACTATGAGTAGGGTGTTGACCCTCTCCAACCGTATAGATGATGCATGTGACGTACAAGTTGAGGACCCAGAAGATACGCTCTCGACAGAAGACTTTACTGAATAAGATAGGGATATAGTTTTTGATTTATTTCTTTTTACTTCCGCTATGCAACTCAGTTATTGTAATAAGCTCCCATTAAGAGAGCATTTAACAATTAATTATTTACGGAATAATACATGCAGTTAATTTTATCCTTGTGAATGATTACCACTACGAATGTAAGTGGATGCGATCTAGATGAGAGGGAACTCAAGGTAGAACCCTGAGACATCCAATTTCTTATATTAGTAACACCTAATTTCCTTGAGCGAGAATATGAACTATGGTCATGAAAATTCGGGATGTCACACTGACCCAGAGGAAGGAGTAGCCATCGAGGGATCATTTTAGCTCAGACTCCAAGTGATGCGATGGAAATACTTCTTAATTGTTGACTTTTGGGTTTGGGCCAATGAAGCCTGCGATACATGCAAGGGCTCCACTTTCTCTTCCAGTGTTGTAAGTCTCTCATCAAACTTAGAGGGATGGTAGTCGAAATCAGCTAGATCATCTGAATCTTCCAACTCATTAAAAATATCTTCCATGGCTGTGTCTTCAGCTGGTTGTGATTCCTCTTCTTCTTCATTTTGTCCAGGATGAGATTTGAGGTTCATCATATTTAGATTGAAGTTGTTAAATAGGAGTTCAGATTCTGGTGCCTCATATGTTGGAATTTGAACATTGCAGTGAAATGCAAGGCAAGTCATGAGATGAGCAAAAGGAATCGAACCGTGCTTGGGATGCAAGCGAAACTGAATAATGATGTAGAAAAATTAAGGACAGTAGATAGACACACATACTAGATACAACAGAGTGAAATACTCTAAGCATGAGGGGAGTAAGATCAATCTTATTCCCGACTTGAGGATAAATGTTAGACGTGAAAATCTGATGTAATAGCGGTATTTTGGGAGCATTTAGTTAGTGACAATGGCATTACCTGATCACCATTTAGCATTAAAGCGACATAATTCATGGGTGATGGCTTGTTTTTCAGAGTTCGATATCTTCCTTGACAATTTGGCAATTGGTATTCTGTCTTCTGCAACAACTATGTCCATCAATGTTGAAATAACATGTGGCATTATTGTAAATGTCTCTTCAACAAATTTAATTGAGAACGTTAAATTCTCAAGCGAAACATCACAAATGGACGCATACATGCCTTGCACAATGAAGCAGTAAGCCATTCCACCCCAACTCAAGATCCGTTCCCATCCAATATCTGAGAGAATAGGAACAAGACCAAACCTAGCAACGTGGTTTAAGTTGACGGATTTTTCAATGATTATGTCTCTTTTTTGAAAATTTTGAACATAATCTAGATCATCCTCCGGTGGGTTGATCTAGAAGATGAACCGACACGATTCCTACAAGCCGTTTTCTTAGTTCTATATTTCATATTAGTTTGCATAAGAATAATATCAAAGAAAATGAGTAGATCAGATTTAGATCAAAACCCATAACAAAAAGGGTTTCAAATGATGAAAAAGCTACTCAAATATGATTTTCTAGTAAGAGACTACTAAATATTAGAAGGAATTTGAATATAAATCACTTACTAGAAAGTTTGGAAGATGGGTTAGTCGAATGGGGCACCAGCTAGCCAAGGAAGAAGATATGGAATGAAAGGAATTTGAGAACTTTCTCCTTTTTAAGTCAAATCCACGTGATCTTCGGCTAGCCAGAGAAGATACTCGATTGGCCAAAGAGTTCGGTTAACTCGAGCCCATGCTTGGCTGGTTGAAAAACTCCAAAAAATATGATTGGTTTTTTTTATATTAAATTTTTATTATCATTTCATGCATTTCATTATTAAAAATAAACATAGACATAAATGCCTAAAAAGAAATAAAATAATTATTTAAAGATACATAATCCAATATCATGCTTCAAATTTAAAATTTTAACTTTGTCAAGCGGCTTAATCAGTATATCTGCAAACTGCTTCTCAGTTTGAATGTATTCTAGTATGATAGACTTGTCTTTAACTAATTCTTGAATATAATAGTATCATCTGTTGATATGTTTCGTATGAGAATGTTGAATTGGATTTTTAGAGATATTTATTGCATTAGAATTATCGCAATATAATGTCATTGTACCTTGCGTAATTTCATAGTCAGGTAGCATTCTTTTCATCCATATTAGCTAAGTGCAAGCATTTCCTAGTGCAATATATCTACCTTTAGCTGTAGAGAGAGATACAAAATTTTGTTTCTTACTAAGCCAAGATGCTAAGTAGTTTCCAACGTACAAACATCTACCATTAGTAGATTTTTTATCATCAACATTTCCTACCCAGTCTGCATCTGTATGTCTAGAAATTTGTATAAATGTATCATATGGATATCATAGACCAAGTTCGCAGAACTTGAGACATATCTGATTATCCGTTTAACAACAATTAAGTGTGATTCTTTAAGATCAGATTGGTATCTGGCACATATTCTAACACTAGATGCAATATCCGATCTACTAGTTATTAAGTAAAGAAGACTACCAATCATACTTTGGTATAGATGAGAGTTTACACTTTTACCTGATTCATCTTTTGAGAGTTTAAGAGTTTCCTCAATGGAGTATCGAAATTTTTACCATTCTCAAAAACAAGCCTTTTTACAAGGTTCAATGCATATTTAGTCTATAAGATGAACATTCTATCTTCAAGTTGTTTAACTTGTAATCCAAGGAAATAGTTTAGTTTGCAGACCATACTTATTTCAAATTTGGATTTCATCTGATCTGCAAACTCAATAGATGAGTTAGCGCACGTAGATCTATAAATAATATCGTCAACATAGATTTAAATTATCAGGATATGATCATTATATTTCTTGATGAATAGGGTTTTATCAACACTAACCATAACAAAATTATGACTAAGTAAGAATTTAGTCAATTTTTCATACCATGCTCTAAGAGCTTGTTTCAAACCACAAAGAGCCTTTTTAAGACAGTAAACATGATTTGCAAGTTTGGGATCTTCAAAATTCTTTGGTTGTTCAACATATACTTCCTTATTCAAATCACCATTTAAAAACACACTTTTTACATCCATTTGATAAATTTTGAATTTTTTATGGTATACAATGGAAATAAATAATCTTATTGATTCAAGGTGCGCAATTGGTGCAAAGGTTTCACTATAATCAATACTTTTATTTAAGTATAACCTTGTAAGACCAGTTACACCTTATTTCTAATAATGTTTTCCATTTCATCAGTTTTATTCTTAAAAATCCACTTGGTTCGAATCACATGTTTATTAGTAGGTCTGGAAACCAAATATCATACATCATTTTTATGAATTGATTTAATTCTTCTTACATGACATTAATCCAACTTTCATCAACGAGTGCTTTGTTTACATTACCTGGTTCAATTTGGGAGGTAAAGCAAACATGATTACATATATTTTCTAGTTGTCTTCTTGTCTGAACGCCAGTGTGAGGGTTACCAAGTATTTGATTAGTTGAATGGTCTTTGACTAACCTTAATTGTCTTATTTAGATGAAGAATCAGCTATATTAATCAAATTAACATTATCATCATTATCTTGATTAGGACTGGGTGTGATCTGTTAATCATCTATCACAACATTTATAGATTCTTTTATTACACCAGTTCTTTTGTTAAGAACACGGTATGCCCTACTATTTAGAACATAACCTAGAAATATCCCCTCATCGCTCTTGGCTTCAAAATTTTTCAAATTTTCTCGGTCACATGATATAAAACATTTTCTTCCAAAAGTTTAAAAATATTTAACTGTGGGCTTTTTAATAAACTATAATTCATAAATTGTTTTGTTTTTAGCTTTTCTAATATAAACACGATTTATTATATAACAAGTAGTACTAACAACTTTATCTCATAAAGTTTTTGGTAGGTTCATACTATTTAGCATTACACTAGTCATCTCTTGAAGAATTCTATTTTTTCTTTCAACAATTCTATTTTGTTGAGGTGTCTTTGGAGCAGAGAATTCATGCAATATATACTGATCATTGCAATCCTTCTCAAAATTGATATTTTTGAATTTTGTACACGATCACTTCTAATTTTGACCACAGATAACTCTTTTTCAGTCTAAATACGTTTCAAAAAATTTCTGACTTCATCAACAGTATCTGATTTTTCTCTTAGAAAGGCTACCCAAGTATATCTAGTGTAGTCATCAAATACAACCAGAAAATATTTCTTTCTACCTCTAATTGGTCTGACTAAATCCATATGGAGAAGTTCAAGAGGTCTCGCTGTGGCTAAGGAGTTCACTTTCTTGTGACTACTCCTAATTTGCTTTCTTATTTGACATGCGCCATAAACTTGTTTAATCTTTTTCAATTTGGGTAGGCCACGTAAGTAATCTCTTTTACTCAATATATATAGATCTCTATAGTTTACATGTCTAAGACGTTTATCCCATAGTTCTGTCTCGTCTGTTTGGACCATGTAACATGAATGGTTTGTTGAGCAGGAGTTATCAATTACATAGCAATATTCAGACATTCTGCAACCATTTAATATTACACTTCCTTTCTCATTTATAATCTCACATCTGTGATATGAAAATTTTACACTATACTTATTGTCACAGATCTGAGATATGCTCAGAAGATTATGTTTTAATCCATCAACATATAGAACATTTTTGAAGAGAGGTAAGTTAGGAAGTTGTACATTACCTTGGCCAACTATCTTGTAGTTCCTTCCATCTCTGAATGTAACTGAGCCACCATTTACTTCATTAATGTTTGAGAATATAGCCTTATCACCTGTCATGTGTCTCAAACATCCACTATCCAAGTACCATCTTGAATGGCTTATAGCTTTGAAAGCTATGTGGGTAATAAGACACTTAACCTTTGGAACCCATTTCATTACAGTTTTAGGTTTAGGAGGATCTCTTATTTTTTACTGTGTTTGGTGGTTAGGATTCTCCTTTTTCTATATACTCCAGTCTTATCCGAGTTGGATTTCAATAGCACTTTAAGCTAGTCCACAATTTATTCAGCTAAAGAAGATTTATTATTCCTTTGATGTTATAGCTGATTACATTATTATTTATTTTAGAGACTTGGAAAGATTTTGAATTTTTGAAGTCATTCCTGTCAAAATTTGAATAACTTAGAATCTTAGTTGTAGAGGTCGAGGATTCTCCTTTTACAAAGGTAGGAGCAGAATTCTTAGGTTTCAAAGAGTTATTTTTAGTATAACCCAGAACAGACTTATCACCACACTGCCTCGATGAGGTTAACAATTTTTCAAGTTTTTTGGTCACCAAGGGCATATTTCCAAGTGTCGTTTGAACTCTGAAGGGATGAGACTTTAAGTTTTAGTTTCTCATATTCTGTTTTAAGTTTTTATAATTTAGAAGACTTAAAACTTAAATCTAATTTTTTTTTTTCAAAACAATCAGAAAAATGAGATTTTTCTATAATAACTTTTTCAAGTTCTAATTTTAGTTTAAGATAATTTTCTTTTTGAATTTTCAATTTGATAGCAATTTTACAACTCTCTCTGTATAAGGCATTCATTTTCAAGGTCACTTCTTAGAGTTTCAAAATTAGACATATCACAGCTATCTGAATAAGTGACTCTGGCTATTGTCATAAAGGCTTTCAAATCATTTGCATTTTCTTGGTCTGATTCCTTAGATTCAGAATTAGTTTCAGACTCTAATGATTCATCTCAAGTAGCTATCATGCCTTTTCTTTTAGATTTATCATTTTTAGGACATTTAGAAGTCAAATGCCCATATTCATAATAGTTAAAACATTGACTATCTTTTGTTTTAGTTTTCTAAAAATTTAATTTTCCTTTTCTTTTATCAGATGGTTTTTGAAAATCAATTTGTTTCTATTTTTGAAAATTCTATAAAATTTCTTTGCTAACATTGCCATATCATCTTTGTTATCCTCAAAATCAGAATTAACATTAGTTTCTTTTAAATTAGATTTACAAGATTTAAGAACAATGGACTTGACTTTAGGAGCTTTGAAATTTAGCTCATAAGTTTGAAGAGAACCAATGAACTCCTCAACTTTCATAACATCTGTATCCCCATGTATAGCAGTAACCTTTGAATTAAACCTATCACGTAGTGATCGCAGTATTTTTGCACAAACCTTGCTTTCAGGAATTCTATCTCCAAGACCTCACATGGAATTTACTATGTCATTTAGTTTCACATAGAAGTCCATAAAAGAATCATCTTCTTCCATATGAATCTCCTTAAATTTGGTTGTGAAGATTTGAATTTTAGATTATTATTTTTTTACTATAGTAGTTCCTTCATGTGTCATTTCGAGAATATGTCATACTTGTTTAGTTGTATCATAAGAAATAATTCTTTTGAATTCATCGGATGATAGAGCACAAGTTATAACATTTAAGGCTTTTACATTTACATGACTTTCACTTTTCTGAACCCTAGTCCAAAATGCAAATGCAGTTTCTTTCATTGATATGATTCCATCATCGGCTATTACTTTCATCATATGAAGGATCCATTTAGATACAATGGCTTGCCACAGACTTTCATCTAAGGATTTGACGAAAACCCTTATCCTGGCTTTCCAGTATGATTAATTAGAGCTATCAAAGGGATGTAGCCTGGTAATGGATATGCTTTAAAAATTTGACATATTAAAACTCTGGATCTGACTCAAGGAGGTAAATATAAAAAATAAAAAAAGCAATCCGCTCTGATACCACTTGAAACAGAGAGCTTAAGATGTTCGAGAGGGGGGGAGGGGGTGAATAGGACAATGACAAATAATCGAAATAAGTGTTGAATATGTAAATAAAACAAAGATCTCAATTGCTTGAGTATTGAAACCTTAATTCTAAATAATTCGTAGGACAACCTTCAACTAAAGTTTTAGGCAAGACAACCTTATTTTAAGAATTTTTTAAAATCAAAACCTCAAACTTGTAAAAGTAAATTAAAGTATTACAACATTCACCCCTCAACTGAAATTAAATACATTCAATCCATCATAAATAAAATAAAAGGCATTCACCACATGGCACAAAGAGTTATAGTGGTTCGATGCTTTGAAAACAATCACACCTACTCCACTCTCAAAATTACTTCCCTCATAATTCTGGCTTTCACTATGAAAAAGGTTTTCTCATGGTCACCTTAAACCTGATACAATTCCTTGTGATTTTCACTGTCTAACATAATAAAAACCCAAACTGAGATTTTAACAGGCTATCTCAGACAAAACCTTAAACTAAAATTTTAACAAGCTATCTCAGACAAAACCTTAACTGAGATTTTAATAGGCTATCTCAGAAAAACTAAAAAGAGTCTAGAAGGTATACTTATCTTCATTGTAGAAGATCTAGTAGAAGCGTGTAGTAGAAGAACCTCTTTCTTGTATGTAGATTGTTCCTTGTTTAGTTAGATAGAAAGGGTTTTGGGTTCTATTCATTTTAATTAAGTTAAACCCTAAGGTTATTTAAATCAATTTTCTTAGATCTCAAAAGAAGATTATAGTTTACTCTCTTAGATTAAACTTTAAAGTTCTAAGTTAAAAGGGAATTGAAAAAGCTATTTAAATTAAATTATAAATACCATCCAATAGCTTGCTAATAACTTAAGCTTCTCTCTCTCTCTCTCTCTCTCTCTCTCTCTCTCTCTCTCTTGCAGAAGAATTTTGATAATTAACTTGTATAATTCGTAATGAGAGAAGAACTCAATTTAAAGGCAAATAAGTTAGAACTTCGGCTAGCCCAAGTTAGGCTTCAACTAGCCTAAGTTCAGCGGATTCGGTTCAATGGATTTTGAACTACATGAGATAAGATTTATCCAAAATTTGGCTCGCTCGAGGTCAACTTCGGCTGGCGGAACAACACAATGTGGCTAGCCGAATATGATCTTCGGCTGGCCGAATTCTCCCGAATTCCAAAAGACAATGTTGCTGAAATTTAACCCGAACTTTCTCAGGCTAGCTGAATTTCAAGCTCGAGCTAGCCGAACCAAAACTCGAGCTAGCCAAATTTGTAATAAAAAATTGTTATTACTTCGGGCTTGAAGTTGGGATCGTCGAATTTCAGGCAAAACAAGTGAAAAAACTCATAATTCGATAATTTTGAAAGCATCTAGTCTTAGGGTCTTTCTAGGGTTTTATATCACCTAAGATATATCAAATATCTGATTATTCTTTGACTTGAACTTGGTCTTGAACTTCATCTTGAATTTGAGCTTGATCTTTTCTTGAACATTAGCTGATCTTGAGCTTAATCTTCTCTTGAACATAAATTGATCTTGAGCTTGATCTTCTCTTAAACATAAATTGATCTTGAGCTTGATCTTCTCTTGATCATATACCGTTCTTAAAGATCTACTATAAAGTGGTTTTGTCTTTACGAAATTGGACAACTTATATGTATTCAATATCTTAGCACTTACACATTAGGAGATTAGGAAGTGTCAGGACTATCCAGGCTTTGCTCTTGGTTCCCGACTTTCTTCTCTACACCAGGTCAGTATTATTAGGACTTAGATTCCTCACTCTTTTTTATTTTTGCTTGACTGTTCTTTGTTTTTTGATTTGACGTGTCTTTTCTATAGTTCTTCCCAAGTAACCTAGCGTGTTGGGCCCGGAAGCACTCACTTAAATAGCTGGAGTGAGGTCGATGGAGGCTGACCAAAGATCTTAGAGGGAGCTTCTCCTGCCCGAGCTCCTACTTAAATCAAGTCTTGATTCCACCTTGACAGGTATAGTTTTTTCCTATTTTGAGAATTAGCATATTTTGCAAATTCCTTTTCAATTGTGTGGATATGCCGAAGGCGAGGCCGTCGAAACACAAGGCCGCACTCTCTCTTGCTGAGCTAGTGTAAAAGAAGAAGAAGTCAGCCTCTAAGAGTAAGGGGAAGGTCGGGCCCCCACCCTTTGTGACTCAGAGGGTGGTGGAAGAAGTGCCGAGCTTAGCTCCTAGCCCCGCTATTCCCGAGCTAGAGGAGACCACCGAGTCAGCTCCTCTTGTTGAGGTTCAGGCTGCTGGGTGAACGGTCGCGAAGACAACTAAACTATCGAGGCCTTAGGTAGGGGGTTCATCTAGCGGCCGCGGTGGGGAGGATCAAAGGCCTTCTAGGTTAGTCTAGCAGGCATTGGAGAGCCTCTTTCCCTGGGCAGATTGGCATATTTCTGATGCCAACTTTGCTAACACGATGGACGCCCCAGCGGAAGGGATTCTGCTCTAACTTTTGATGCTCTTTCTCAGGGTGAGTGCCCTCTTACTTGAGTAGGTTCTATTTTTTTGAGTTTGATATAAGTTTCACTGTCTCCTTTCTTTTTTCAGTACACCCACATCTTGCTTAATGTGCATCACGATGTGTCGCATCTCCAAGAGGAGGTAAGAGTGGCGGAGCTGACGCTGCTACAAAAGGGTGTCGACACCGAACTGTCCACCACTGAAGCTAGGCGACCCTGCGAGGAGGTCGAACAACTTTAGGCTACTTTGAAAGCCTAGGCAGAGAGTCGATGACCAAGCTGGAGGTGTCAAAGAAGTTTCTTGCCAAAGCCTTGGAGAGAGGGGCCCAGTGGAAGGTGGGACTAGTCATGTTAAGGCGTACCTTCACCGGTAAGGTCAAGGAGGCCGAGGCAGTGGCCGTAGAGGGGTTCAAGTTCTCTTAGGAGTACATGGAGGATCGGGTCCTCTTGTATGGGGCAGGGTATGAGAAGTGTCTCCAGGATATAAAGAGGGAGCATCCTGAGCTCGACCTCTCGGCTTATGAGGATGCCGACTCAAATCCCAAGGTGCCTCCAGAAAAATCGCCTTAAGATTAGCCTCCTACGGCCTAGTGGCCTTTTCTTCTCTTTTTATCTTTTTCCTGGATGTAATGTGCTCCTTGAAGCTTTATCAATATAAAGACAAATTTTTTCCATCCTGTTTCCTTGTGCGATTTTCCTAAGTAGGTCGATTTAACCTTTTCAGGTCATGATGCCCAATTAGTTTTGCATTGGTCTGATATAAGAATTGCATAACTTAAGTAGTGTCGACATTATAGGGTCCGACCTCTTCTTAAAGGGTCAGCCCATTAATTATGGTTGTTCTTCCCATTTATCGTGGGAAGCCCTTAATAGACTTTTAGTAAATGGTCCGTTCGTAGATATTAGAGTAGAAAGTAAAAATTGCCCCGATTTGGTGATTTTATTTATATCAAAGTAGGAAGAAAACTTTCCATTTTGGAATAAACATAGTAGATTTCGTGCTCAGGCCAGGTCGGCCCCTATGCGTAGTAGATTTTGAGCTGCTTGGCATTCCATGGGTGCGGTAGGAGCTGACCTTGCAAGTCCTCAAGTCGATATGATGTCGGTCGACTGACACTAATCGCCATGTAGGGTCCTTCCCAATTCGGTCCTAAAGTTCCCGAGCCAAGTTCCTTGGTGTTCTGGAAGATTCTCTAGGGGACTAGGTCCCTAGCTCAGAACCTTCTTGTTTTATCTAACACCCTGTATCTTTGATACTCGGGTGTTACCCTTGATGAACCCAGTTATAAGGATTAAAGACGATTAAACTTAAAACGTAGATTGGAGCTCCCGTTCGACGATAAAAGCCGGTCACCATGATCCAAATGAGCCAAGTCGAACACAACACCAACCCGGAAGGTAAAACTCAAAAAATCCTTAGATTAAAGCAAAGTTATGGATAAAATTTCTAAGACACAATGACACCATACACCTTGACACGATAAAATGGCCAACTAGGCACTCGGAACCCCTCAAATATCTATTCCACCATTGAGGCAAAACCTCGTGCCCATCTGACCACTGGAATGCGTCGTATGGGCAAAGTAAGGCCCCGAATGTAATAATACGGCCCACTTGGGCCTCGGCTCCACCTCAAACCTGGCTAGGACCTTTAAGACTGGACCCCAAGACAATTGATCGGAGCAGATCAAACACCGGAGCCGTGATGTGCCCTAAAGCTAGGTGCACGTACACCCCAAGCTCTAATGCACGATGTGCATTGGACAACTCCCTGTGGTCAAACAGCGATTGACTGAACCCAAAACACCAAATCCTTCAATATCATTCCCGCCAACCCCTATTCAAAAATGTTGGAATTTGAACCTCTAAGTGGCCCACCCTAGCCGCTTTCCGGACAATCAAAACCATCCATTTCACTCACATGGGTCTACTAATCAAAACCGCTTAAGGGTTTTGACCCGCTCATAAGAACAAGTGAGATGAGGATGGACCGTCCATTCCCTCATCATGAGGCTAGGCAAAAACATCTAAGGCTTCTCCTTTTTAGGTTTGGGAAGGCGGCGACGCAACCACTGTCTCCCGAGGCCGCATTAACACCTACCGTCAGCCTCCTCTCTCTCTGCCTATATAAGGTGAGGCCAGCTCTTACGGACTCCACACATAAGAGAGAGAAATTTGAGAGAGGAATAAAATAGAGGGCATTCTTGGTGAGCTTGGAGCACACTACCCCAACTCAGTCCGTGAAAACTAGACCGAGTCGAGTTAGTGTGGAGCCATAGAAGCACCGCTTGAGTGACAAAGAGAAAGAAAAGAGACAAAATAGAGAAGAAGGAGGAGGAGCAGTGGGTGCGTTTGAGTCAGCCCAAGTTCGGACCCAACTGAGGAAGGTAGAGCCCTTCCCTCCATTTTTGTTAAGAAGAAAACTCTAGAAAACCTACACTAAGCTCCGTTACACCTCACATTGGCTGAGAAACACCTGCAGCAGGGATTGTGTATATGGCCAAGGACAAGCTCTTTTTTGAAGATAAGTACAGCCTGCGTTCAGGTGTTATTTTAAGGACGAGCATGGCCTAAGTTTCAGGCCCTGCTTGAGGCCAAATAATGTAATGCAAATAACCACAGCTAAGGGCTGGAACCCCGCCCAGAACTAGTCCACAAACAGCCTTTCTTGAGCGGCAATGAGTGGACTGATAGCAGTCTAGAAATCCGAGTGGAAACACCTCGTTTTGGGCCATTTTCTTGGCTGAAAGAAATGGCAGCCAACGTGCCTTGTTGAACATTGAGATAGGTTGAAAACGGCTTGGTTGGATACTGTGCTTGAGCCATGATCGGAGCCAGAAACGGCCTCTGAAAATGGTCTGCGACGGTGGCTGTTTCCACATTGTCAGGGAGTAGGGCGCTGAGCACATTGTAATGAAGGAGGATTGCTGATGGGCTTCACCAAAATGCAGATGGGCCTTGCACAATGCAAGTGGGCCTTGCACAAATGTAGGTGGGCCTCACCTAAAAACAGATGGCTGACCCTAAGTTTTGGGCCCTACACGAGTGCAGGTGGGCCTCACTCTACATTGTCAATGGGCCACGTGTGTGGACCCCACCTTGATGATGTGAAACATCCAGGCCGTCCATCAGAGGACGTCAGGCCTGGACGTTTTTGTAAACAAATATATATATATATACACATATATATATATGTGCATGTACATATGGCACGTACATGTGAGTTTTTTAATAATATTATATTATATGGATACACCTCTGATGTATGAATAACATGGTGTACGCGGACTGCATCCAGGGCGTCAATCCATTCAAACAGCCCTGGACCACCATTAATCCCTGACCGTCCATCATGGACTCCAGTGCTGGGCCTCAACATGTAAGTATACTTATATCAGAAGATGTACACTTGGTGAGCCCTAAGTAGGACCCACGCTGATATCATGCTCAGATATATATCAGATGCATGTGATATATATACTATGTAAATATCAAATGCATGATGCAATATTTTAATATATCTTAGATGCATGAGACGTTAATATATTTATATATATTAGATACGTGTTGTGGGCCCCATGTGGGACCCACGTTGATATAATATTTATATATATTTGGTATATGGGGTAGCCCCATGTGGGACCCACCTGATACTTATGTTGAATCCAGACCGTCCGAAGTCAAACGTAGCCCACCTTAATACATTTATTTTATCCATTCCATCTGCCTGATTTGCCATAGGATGGGACCCCACCATAGTACATGTACCATACATCCACTCCTCGAAAGACCATGGATCTCTAGCCGACCATCAATGGACAGCCCCAGATCGTCCACTTGTGGACGCCCAACTCTGGACATGATCACTCAGATCCATAACTCAACTGACAGACAGGATGGAGATACCACATTTCAGCATTAGAGGTCTTGGTATCAATCCTTAGCAAGGTGACCAACATGAAATGTGTAGCATCAGTGCCATCTGAACCGTTCGATGAGCCCCCACGTTGGTCGTGGATGGCCAAAATACCTAAACATCCTCCATAACCTCTGTGGGCCACACATATGGACTCCACCCTGATATCCATCTGTGCAGTAGATCCCACTGCATGATGTGTTGCATATCCGCACCATCCACAGGACCTCATTGTGATTTATCTATTAATCCAAGTCGTGGAAATTCCTGACAAATGTAAACTGTAATTCTTAGGAGGTTCCCTGAGTGACCCCGGGCCACCAGAAGACTCGAACCGAGTTCATGAACACTACCATATAGGTGATGACTTTCGCCTTGAGCTTTACATTTCAAAATTAGCTAAACCTAGTTTATACTAGATCACCATTATTATGATACTTGCTTTCACTAAATAGGCTCACATGCTAGTTAATCCTTGACCACTATTGACATGACTTGGTAATATAATCCTTATTAGTTATTAACTCATGATGCTTCCTTACATGCCTTATTTGAAGTCATATATTGTCACATGATAACATGATTTGTCTCTGCACATAACCTTTTGATGCTACACATGGAGGATTCCATCATCGTATGCAAGTCACACTTGGGATGTAATTAGACAAAATGTGTGGGAAATAGGGACCTTGAACTGGTGTCATTTTGATCAAGGTATCCTATTAAAACATCCCAAGGTGGAGGACCCCATAAGCCAGGGATGGTGGTAATAGGATACTATGCCCAAGTTATCGGCCTACGTTATGTGACAAGCCCCCCCGTAGTGACCATTGAGTTACTTAATTTGGCTGATTGTAACTAGATTAATAACGGTTGGCTAATCATGCATTCATAACATATTGGTGATAATGGATGGCTAGTCTGGATGCTATAGCACATGCCCTAGGGTCGTTGGGGTATCGTTTTGCTAGATCCCAGATCATCGACTATCGACCCCTGTTCGACTGGATGATCATTCCTAGGTCGATGATTGCATGGGTGATGAGCCCAAGTCCAGCTGGATGTGCATCCCCAGGCCGATGTGCATTCATGCATCCATGCATCTAATAAGATTACATATTGCCTGTTTTGGATTACTGCTTGGTTTCCTTTTAACTATGTTTGCTAATCTTGAGGGGAATTCACACTGAGCTGCCCACTCATCCATCAACTATCCAACTGTATAGAACATGTAGGGACGGATGTAGAGGGCGTCGATGTTAGCCTTGATGATGCCACCATGGAGCAAAAGGAGGAGTATTATGAGGACAAGCTACGTTAGGAAGCAGCGACGTATTTTAGAGTTAATCAGTAGTTTGATACTTTAATTTTAGTGGTTTGGTATTTTAGAATCTTATGGGAATTTTGTAACAAAGACCCCCAGCTGGGCGGGTTAAATATTTGGGTTCACATGATTATATATGTTTCTTCTAGCTATTGCACTCTGAGTTTACATTCCGCTGGTTCTTTGATTTATAAACTCCCGAATTTCTGAAAATGTGTCTCGTACTCGGGTTCTAGAAATCGGGGTGTTATAAGTTGGTATTAGAGTGGAGTCTGAGATAGCCTGGCTGTGGGCTCTAAGTATACAAAACCCTTAGTTAAATAACCTAGGACAAACATAGAGATTTCCCTTGAAAAGTAGCTAGGGTGAACAAATATAGAAAATAAAACACATAGGACCCCTTGAGAAACATCAAGACAGTCGTGTGAACTTAAAAATAGAAATCTTAGCCTCCCCTCAGAAAATTCAACCAGGGTCATCCCTTAGTCAAGAAATGAGATAATTGACCTCGACACTACTTCGCGGAAGATTAAGGACATTCCCCAAAAAACTGAACCATGAATTTTGACTTCTCAGGGAATCATGCCGTTTGTGCTACGATCACACCGAACTGATACGGTCGATATCCACCCTATCCCCTCAATTGAGCGCCAAAGAGACCGTAGCCCGGAGTACACTCTAGGTCTTCCACCGAGCATCACAAATACAGAAGAAGCATCGGAAACGATGGGGGATTCTCCTTCCCCATAGGCCTTCACCATCGGACTGCCATCACAACACTTCGCACAGGGGACACCAACCGTTGAGGCATCCGCAAGAGATCAGACTGGGGCTACAGCCTTTGCAGCCGTTGAGCAAATGGTTGCGGCTATGCAGCAACAACAAGACGTATTCATTCGCCAACAATGGGATATGCATAATCTCATGATGGAATCCTTGGGAAACAGAGATCGCGGGGAGGCATCCTGAGAAAGATATAGTCGAGGCACGGACATTTTTGAAAGGTTCCTAAAGCTTCGACCGCCAACGTTTAAAGGAGCTTCGGATCCAGTACAAGCGGAACAATGGCTAGCAAGGATTTCTAAGATTATGCGGCCCCTGCAGTGCACCGATTCACAGATGGTAAATTTGGCCACGTACTTGTTAGAGGGTGAGGCGGAGAACTGGTGGCAGGGCCTACAATGAAGCATCCCGACCACATATACATGGACATGGGCTAGGTTTAAGATAAATTTCCTCGAAAAATACTTCCCCCGGTCATGTAGGAATGAGAAGATAGCTCGGTTTTTGAAACTGGAGCAGGGCAATCTGACCGTCGCCCAGTATGAGGCCTGGTTCGATGAACTTTCTCGATATGTGCTGAAAGCCCTGGAAAATGCTGAGTACAAATTACAAAAATTCAAGGAGGGGCTCAGGCAGGGAATCCAGTCACGACTGTGTGCTTGGGACTTTGAAGATTTCGCCGAGCTAGTGAATAAGGCCATGCACATCAAAAAGGATTTTGAGCCTGCCATGAGGACCTGCCCCTCGTCTAGGGAAGTCCTAGTCAGGCCTAGACAAGCGCCTCCTGCCCCATCTGTAGCGGAGAGGAGGACCAGGGTCATGCCTGCAGGTGCACCACCGTGCCTCCCGTAAAAGGCTACGAGTACTGCCACAAGCCCGGGCACTTTGCACGGAATTATTTTAAAAAGATGAGAGACGAAGGCATCACTCTACTAGCAGGTCACCCCTAGTCAGGACCAGTAGCTACCAGGGTAGCACCAAGGCCGCAGATGCAGAGATCGGGACCTCCAGTCCACCAGAGGGCCCCCGCTCGCATCTTCATTATAGCTGCTGCAGACACTGAGGAAGACCTCCATCAGACCATTCATGGTACCGCTCACATCCACGGTACCCCTGTCTTTCTCTTATTTGATTCCGGTGTAACCTTATCTTTTATGGACTCTACTATTGCAAAAAGACTAGGGCTGAACATAACTCGCATACATGCTCCCTTAGTCGTAGCATCCCCCATGGGTAAATTCATCGAAACAAACAAGATATGTAATAATTGTCCCCTAACTCTCGCACACCATGAAGTGGCTATGGATTTAATCCTCATGCCTATGAAATAATTCGACATCATCCTCGGGATGGATTGGCTTTCTCAAGTCCGGGCAGTGATGGACTGCCGCAACAGAACGATCACCATAACCGTCCCTAGGCAGGCCTCCTTCACCGTAAAAGGGAAAAGTAAGAACGGTACACTAGAAAGGTTACAAGCCCTGGAAGAATCAGAATCAGTAGAGTCCGCGGTGAGCGGAATCCTAATAGTGCAGAAATTCCTTGAGGTATTTCAAGAGATACCAGGACTACCCCCAAGGTGAGTAGTAGATTTTTACATCAACCTCAAACCAGGAACTGCCCCCATATCATTACCCCCGTTTTGAATGGCCCCTTGTGAATTGGAAGAGCTTAAGAAGCAGATAGAAGAGTTGCTGACCCAAGGTTTTATTCGCCCCAGCATCTCTCCTTGGAGAGCACCAGTCCTCTTCGTGAAAAAGAAGGATGGATCGATGCGCCTCTTCACAGATTACTAGCGGTTGAATGAAGTGACGATAAAGAAAAATACTCTCTCCCACATATCGACGACCTGTTCGATCAGCTCAAGGGCACCCGATATTTCTCGAAGATTGATTTGCGATCAGGATATCACCAGTTAAGAATCAAGGATGAGGATAGCCCTAAAACCGCATTCAGGACTCGTTATGGGCACTACGAGTTTATAGTAATGTCCTTTAAACTTACAAATGCTCCGGCGGTATACATGGACCTCATGAACCGAGTCTTCATGCCATACCTAGACCGGTTTGTGATCATGTTCATCGACGACATCTTGGTTTACTCTAAAATCTAGGAGGAACACGAGCAACACTTGCGCACCGTCCTGAATACGCTGAAGGAAAATTAGCTGTATGCTAAGCTATCAAAATGCGAGTTTTGGAAAAGGGAAGTGAAATTCCTAGGGCACGTAGTGAAGGAAGAAGGCATCGCAGTCGATCCCACTAAAGTCGAAGCAGTATCCAAATGGGACCAGCCCACCACAATGACCGAAGTTCAAAGCTTTTTGGGCATGACAGGGTATTATAGGCATTTTATCAAGGAATTCTCCTAAATCGCGCGACCACTCACTTAACTAACAAAGAAGAACGCCCGATTCACATGGGACGAGAACATGGAGGTAGCCTTCTAGGAGCTGAAAATGAGGCTGATATCTACACCAATACTCAAGAAGGAGAAAAGTTTATGGTGTATAGTGATGCCTAGAAGATGGGCCTTGGCTGTGTTCTGATGTAGAATGACAAAGTGATCACTTATGCTTCCCGTCAACTGAAGAAGCACGAAGAAAACTACTTGACTCATGACCTGGAGTTGGCAGCAGTGGTCTTTGTCATAAAAATATGGAGGCACTACCTATACGGTGAGGATTTTCAGCTATTCTGTGATCAGAAGAGCCTGAGATACATATTTACATAGAAAGATTTGAATATGCGTCAGCGTCGGTGGATGGAGGCACTTAAGGAGTTCCATTTTGATATCTCGTACCACCCTGGTAAAGCAAACTCCGTAGCTGATGCGCTGAGTTGGAAGAAGAAGCATGAGCTGGTGGCCACTCTGATGATCAAGGAGTGGGAGATGATGGAGTTCGTGCAGGACTTCGACATCCAGCTTACCCTCAATGAACCCGATGCGTATGTAGCCCTGTTAACTGCAGAGCCGACCCTGGTCTGACATGTGATCTTCGCTCAGGACCAAGATGTGTGGCTTGTCAAGATGAAAGAAAGATGCAAGAGCGAGGAGATACCAAGCTGGAGGGTTGGTAACGATGGCGACCTTCGGTATCAAGGGCGGATATGCGTACCCAATGATGCAGAATTAAGAAAAGATGTAATGAAAGAAGCACACCACTCCAGAATGGCCATATATCCGGGGAGTACGAAGATGTACAACAACATAAAGAGGCAATACTGGTGGAGTAATATGAAAAGAGACATAACCAGTTTCGTGGCGTGGTGCATGGTATGCCAGAATATAAAGGCCGAACACCGCAAGCCTATAGACCTTCTTCAGCCCCTACCAGTAGTAGAGTGGAAGTGGGACTGCATCTCTATGGACTTCATTGTTGGGCTTCCAAAGACTCAGAGAAAACATGACTCAATCTGGGTCATTGTGGATAGGCTGAAAAAGTGTGCTCGATTCCTGCCTATTCGGACGACAGATTCAACTGACAATCTGACAAGACTCTATGTCCGTGAAGTCGTCCGGTCATATGGAGTTCCTCGGGAGATCATATCAGATCGTGACTACCGCTTTACATCCACCTTTTAGAGAAGGTTGCAGAGGAACTCGGCACGGAACTCAAGTTCAACACGACATTTCACCCCCAAATAGATGGACAAACAGAGAGAGTAAATCAGGTCTTGGAGGACATGTTGAGAGCTTGTGCCCTCGACTTTAAGGGAAACTGGGACGACCACTTGGCCCTCGCTAAGTTTGCTTATAATAACAGTTTCTAGTCTATCATAGGCATGACACCATACGAAGCTCTACATGGTCGCCCCTGCCGAGCCCCACAATGTTGGGTTGAAGTAGGAGAGCAAAGTTTGTTAGGACCTGAGCTCGTCTAAGCTACTTCCCAAGTAATCGATGTCATTTGAAAGCGTTTGCGTACCGCTCAGAGTAGATAGAAAAGTTATGCGGACAATTGACGACACGATCTGGAGTTTGCAATTGGCGATCACGTATTTTTAAAGGTCTCTCCTATGAAGGGTCTGATGAGGTTCGAACAAAAAGGGAAGCTTGCACCTCGTTTCATCGGACCTTTCGAGATCTTGGATCGAGTGGAAGCCGTGGCATATCGCCTTGCGCTACCAACCACACTGACTGAGATCCACAACGTCTTCCACATGTCTATGTTAAAGAAGTACACACCAGACGAGTCACACATTGTTAACTGGGAGCAAATTGAACTTGCCGATGATACTTCTTATACTGAGGAACCCATCCACATCCTTAACCATAAAGAGCAGGTCCTACAGACAAAGACGATACCATTAGTCAAGGTTCTCTGGTCACACCATAGAGAAGAAGAGGCGACGTGGGAGCAAGAAGCTGAAGTTAGGGAAAAGTATCCCCACCTATTCAGTGACACACTACAGGTAATTTCGAGGACGAATTTTTTTTAGGGGGGGTGGACTGTAACACCGTGTATCTTTAATACTCGGGTGTTACCCCTGATGAACCCGGTTATAGGGATTAAAGACGATTAAACTTAAAACGTAGGTTGGAGCTCCCGTTCGGCGAGAAAAGCCAGCCACCATGATCCAAATGAGCCAAGTCGAACACAACACCAACCCGGAAGGTACAACTCAGAAAATCCTTTAATTAAAGCAAAGTTATGGATAAAATTTCAAAGACACAAGACACCATACACCTTGACATGATAAAATGGCCAACTAGGCACTTAGAACCCCTCAAATATCTATTACACCATTGAGGCAAAACCTTGTGCCCATCTGACCACTAGAACCCGTCGTATGGGTAAAAGTAAGGCCCAGAATGTAATAATATGGCCCACCTGGGCCTCGGCTCTGCCTCAAACCTGGCTAGGACCTTTAAGACTGGACACCAAGACAATTAATCAGAGCATATCAGACACCGGAGCTGTGATGTGCCCCAAAGCCAGGTGCCTGTACACCCCAAGCTCTAATGCACGATGTGTATTGGACAACTCCCTGTGGTCAAACAGCAGTTGACCGAACCCAAAACACCAAATCCCTCAATATCATTCCTGCCAACTCCTGTTTAAAAATGTTAGACTTTGAGCCTCTAAGTGGCCCACCCTAGCCTCTTTCTAGACAATCCAAACCATCCATTTTCACTCACATGGGTCCCCTAATCAAAACCGTATAAGGGTTTTAACCCGCTCATAAGAACAAGTGAGATGAGGATGGACCATCCATTCCCTCATCATGAGGCTAGGCAGAAACGTCTGAGGTTTCTCCTTTTTAGGTTAGGGAGGGCAGCGATGCAGCCGCTGTCTCCCGAGGCCGCATTAACACCTACCATCAACCTCCTCTCTCTCTGCCTATATAAGGTGAGGCCAGCTCTCACGGACTCCACACATAAGAGAGAGAAGCCTGAGAGAGGAAGAAAACAGAGGGCGTTCTTGGTGAGCTTGAAGCACACTGCCCCAACTCAATCCGTGAAAACTGGACCGAGCTGAGTCAATGTGGGGCCATAGCAGCACCGCTTGAGTGACAGAGAGAAAGAAAAGAGAGAAAAGAGAGAAGGAGGAGGAGCAGTGGGTGTGTTCGAGTCAGCCCAAGTTCGGACCCAACTTAGGAAGGTAGAGCCCTTCCCTCCATTTTTGTTGAGAAGAAAACTCTAGAAAACCTACACTAAGCACCATTACACCTCACATTGGCTAAGAAACACTCGCAGCAGGGATTGTGTATATGGCCAAGGACAGGCTCTGTTTTGAAGATAAGTACAACCTGTGTTCAAGTGCTATTTTAAGGACGAGCGTGGCCTAAGTTTCAGGGCCTACTTAAAGCCAAATAACATCATGCAAATAACCACGGCTAGGGGCCAGAACCCCGCCCAGAACCATCCCACAAACAGCCTTGCTTGAGTGGCAACATGCGGACTAATAGTAGTCTAGAAATTCGAGTGGAAATACCTCGTTTCTGGCCATCTTCTTGGCTAAAAGAAATGGCAGCCAACGTGCCTTGTTGAACATTAAGATAGGTTGAAAATGGCCTGGTTGGATACTGTGCTTGAGCCAAGATCGGGACCGAAAATGGCCTCTGAAAATGGTCTGCAACGGTGGTTGTTTCCACGTTGCCAGGGAGTAGGGCGCTGAGCACGTTGCAATGAAGGAGGATTACTGATGGGCTTCACCAAACTGCAGATGGGCCTCGCACAAATGTAGGTGGGCCTCACCCAAAAATAGATGGCTGACCCTAAGTTTTGGGCCCTACACGAGTGCAGGTGGACCTCACTACACATGGTCAGTGGGCCACGTGTGTGGACCCCACCTTGATGACGTGAAACATCCAGGCCGTCCATCAGAGGACGTCAGGCCTAGAGGTTTTTGTAAGCAAATATATATATATATATATATATATATATATATATATATGCATGTACATATAACACGTACATGTGAGTTTTTAAATAATATTATATTATATGGATGCACCCTGATAACCTCTATGGGCCACACATATGGACTCCACCCTGATATTCGAGGTTCA
Source organism: Magnolia sinica (assembly GCF_029962835.1). NCBI lineage: Eukaryota > Viridiplantae > Streptophyta > Magnoliopsida > Magnoliales > Magnoliaceae > Magnolia > Magnolia sinica. The sequence goes on along the minus strand of NC_080573.1, from coordinate 66,423,511 downwards.
TCCAAACTATCCATCTGTGTAGTAGATCCCACCGCATGATGTGTTGTATATCCGCACCATCCATAGGATCTCATTGTGATTTATCTATTAATCAAGCCGTGGAAATACCTGACAAACGTAAATTGTAATTCTTAAGAGGTTCCCTGAGTGACCCCGGGCCGCCAGAAGACTCGAACCGAGTTCATGAACACTACCATACAGGTGATGACTTTCGTCTTGAGCTTTCCATTTCAAAATTAGCTAAACCTAGTTTATACTAGATCACCATTATTATGATACTTGCTTTCACTAAATAGGCTCACATGCTAGTTAATCCTTGACCACTATTCACATGACTTGGTAATATAATCCTTATTAGTTATTAACCCATGATGCTTCCTTACATGGCTTATTTGAAGTCATATATTGTCACATGATAACATGATTTGTCTCTGCACATAACCTTTTGATGCTACACATGGAGGATTCCATCATCATATGCAAGTCACACTTGGGATGTAATTACACAAAATGTGTGGGAAATAGGGACCTTGAACTGGTGTCATTTTGATCAAGGTATCCTATTAAAACATCCCAAGGTGGAGGATCTCATGAGCCGGGGATGGTAGTAATGTGACATTATGCTCGAGCTGTCGACCTACGCAGGGTGACAAGCCCCCCCGTAGTGACCATTAAGTTACTTAATTTAGCTTATTGTAACTGGATTAATAACAGCTGGCTAATCATGCATTCATATCATATTGGCGACAACGGATGGCTATTCTGGATGCTATAGCATGTGCCCTAGGATTGTTGGGGTATTGTTTCGCTAGCTCCCAGACCATCGACTATCGACCCCTGTTCGACTGGTGATCATTTCCAGGTCAATGATTGCATGGGTGATGAGCCCAAGTCTGGCTAGATGTGCATCCCCAGGTCGATGTGCATTCATGCATCCATGCATCTAATAAGACTGCATATTGCCTGTTTTGGATTACTACTTGGTTTCCTTTGAACTATGTTCGCTAAGGCGGCGATGTGTAATCTTAAGGAGAATTCACACTGAGCTGGCCACTCATCCATCAACTATCCAACCGTACAGAACATGCAGGGACATATGTAGAGGGCGTCGATGTCGGCCTTGATGATACCACCATGAAGCAAAAGGAGGAGTATTATGAGGACGAGCCGCATCAGGAAGTAGCAGCATATTTTAGAGTTAATCAGTAGTTCGATGCTTTAATTTCAATGGTTTGGTATTTTGGAAACTTATGGGAATTTTGTAACTAAGACCCCCAGCTGGGCGGGTCAAATATTTAGGTTCACATGATTATATATGTTTCTTCTTACTATCACACTTTAAGTTTACATTTCGCTGGTTCTCTGATTTATAAACTCTCAGATTTTTGAAAACAATCTTGTACTCGGGTTCTAAAAATTGGGGCGTTACATTTTAACCCTAGAATTGAAGAAACGGGCAACCTACTGTTGTCGAATTATTACTTTGACCTGCACTTGCTCCCTTCTTTCATCGATGAGGTCGAGATCCAGTGACATTGGTTCAGTGTTCTACTTTCGTCATAAGACTGGGTTCGAGTTGTCGAGAGTCCGATCTCAACTGGGATAACAACTTTTATGCCAAAAGCCAAGAAAAAAGGGGTTTCCCCTGTGGCTGTCTGGGCAGTAGTTCGGTTTGTCCAGAGGACATGAGGAAGCTCTTCGGTCCACGACTCTTTGATTTTTTCAAGCTTTGTCCAGAGATAATGTTTGATGATCTTGTTGACTGCCTCAATCTGTCCATTGGCCTGCGGGTGTTGAGGTGAGAAGTAGACGTTTTGGATTCCGAGGTTCTTACACATGGTTCGGATTTATTTATTATCGAATGTCTAAAATGACCGTAGAGGGCATCCCGTACCTATATATGATGTTCTGTCCAACGAAGTTCGTGATCTTCTACTCGGTGATCTTGACTAGGGACTCGGCCTTGGCCCATTTAGTAAAATAGTCAACCGCAACAATTGTGAAATTAGTCTGCCCTTTGCTGGTTGGTAGGGGGCTGATGATGTCGATCCCCTATTGGGTGAATGGGCATGGTCCACTCATATGAGTCAGTTGCATGGGGGCCTACCGAGGTATTGCTACAAACCGTTGACATTTGTCACATTTTCGAACATGCTGTCGAGCATCCACTTGAATGGTCGGCTAAAAGTATCCCTATCAGATGACCTTGTGGGTGAGGGCTCAACCACCGGAGTGATTTCCACAAATGCCTTCATGGATCTCTTTTATAACGTACTCAGCTTCCTTAGGTTGGAGGCACTTGAGATAGGAGAGAAAGAATCCCTTTTTGTACAAGATATCCCCGACCATGGTGTAACGAGTGGCTCTAGTTCGAAGCCTGCATGTCTCTTGTCGATCCTCGGGTAACTTTCCCTCCTTGAGGTAATCAGTTATTGGATCCATCCAGGTCGATTTTGAGTTTATTAGGAGGACCGTAACTAAGATGGTCTCGTTGACACTTGGTTCAGTAAAGAACTTGATCGAGATAGATCTTAGAATATCATCCACATCTCTAGTGGCCAATTTTTCCAACATGTCTACTTTAAAGTTTTTCGATCTAGAGATTAGTGTGAAGCTGCACTTCAGGAACTTGTTGATCAGCTCTCTGGCTTTTTGCAGGTAGGCCTTCATTCGTTCCTTTTTGGCCTGGTTCTCATTTTCTATTTCGTTGACGATGAGCTGTGAGTTGCTGTGAACTTTCACATGTAGAGGTCCCATAACAGCTGCTAACCTGAGCCTGGATAATAGCGCTTCATACTCTGCTACATTGTTTGATGCCTGAAATCCAAATCTCAAGGCATATTGTACACATGTTTGATATGGGGCTTCTAGGACTATACCGACCCCACAGCCTTTAGAATTGTATGGGCCATTGACGTAAAGCGTCCACGCCGATTGGTATGGGTCAACTAATTGATGATCAGTCTGGGTGGGCCTCATGTCGGGACTAGACTCGAGCTCAGCATGACCTAGCTCGAGAGGAATCAGCTCGGGTGAAACCATCTCGGATGGAGCCAACTCAGAATAACACAGATCGGAAGGAGCCAGCTCGCAATGAAATCAACCACCTCTTGTCCTTTGATTGTCATTTGGGGTTGATATTTAATGTCGAACTTGCTAAGCTCGATTGCCCACTTTATTAGTCTCCCTGACACCTTAGGCTTCTATAGCACTTGGCGGAGAGGTTGATTGGTTGGAACAATGATGGTATGGGCTTGGAAGTAAGACTGTAAGTGCCGAGATGAAATGACATGAGCCAACTCTAGCTTTTCTATGTCCGGGTACCTGGTCTCGGCAGAGACTAGGGCCTTGCTGACATAGTACACTGGGAGTTGTTTCCCTTCATATTCCCTGATTAGAGCCGAGTTGATTGCCGCTGCCAAAACTGTCAAGTATAACAGTAATGGTTCTCCTTGTTCTGGTTTCGAGAGCAATGGTGGTGACCCCAGGTATTTCTTGAGTTGCTAAAAGGCAAGCTCGCACTCCTTTGTCCATTATGTCTTCTGCTTCCCTATCAATTACTTGAAGAAGGGGAGACATTTGTGTGTAGCTTGAGATACGAAATGGTTTAGTGCGGCTACTCTTCTTGTGTGGCATTGGACTTTTTTTGTCGTCCTAGGCGAGCTAATGTTGAACAGGGCTTAGATTTTATCGGGGTTCGCTTCGATTCCCTTTTGGCTGACCAAGAATCTGAGGAACTTACTAGAGTTGATGCTGAAGGCGTGCTTACTCGGATTTAATTTCATTTGGTATTCCCAAAGGATTAGGAACATCTCTTCAAGGTTAGATACATGTTCTGTAGCTTTAATGTTATTGACGAGCATGTTGTCAACGTAAACTTTCATTAAGCATCCGATCTGGCGGGTGAACATTTTTTTGACGAGCCTTTGGTACGTGTCTCAGGTGTTCTTCAATTCTAAAGACATTACCTTGTAGCAGTAAAGCCCTTTTGTTGGTAACAAAGGTCGTCTTCTGCTTATCGTATGGGTGCATTACAATTTGGTTATAACTTGAATAGGCATCCATGAAGCTCGACAGTTGTATTATCAATGAGCTGGTTGATCCTGGGTAAAGGAAAGCTATCTTTAGGGCAGGCTTTGTTCAGGTCGGTGTAATCAACACAGACCCGCCATTTCCCATTGGACTTTTTAACCAAAACTATGTTGGCTATCCAGTCTGTATAGTAAATCAATTCAATGAAGTCGGCCATGAGAAGTTTCTCGACTTCTTCCCTGATTATGGCATACCGTTCAGGTTCGAACGCTCTTCGGTTCTGTCAAATTGGTCGATGGTCGAGGTCAACATTTAACCTTTGGACCATGACCTTTGGGTTGATGTCGGGCGTATCCTAGTGGGACCATGCAAAAAAAGTCGATGTATCGGCTGAGGAGGTCCATGATTTCATCTCGTAATGGCGGTGTTAGAGAAGACCCGATCTGCACTATTCGGGTTGGATCTGGGTCATTGAGTGGGAGGTATACAAGGTCATCCATAGGACATCCTCTCTCGGTTGAGTCTTCTCGGGGATTAAGGGAGGTGATCATCATCGTTTGCTACTGGGTTCGTAATGATATATAGTAGCATTGCCGAGCTGTCTGTTGGTCTCCCCTTAACCAGTCCAGCACAGTGCTCGGTGGGGAACTTCATCGTAAGGCAGTACATCAACACAACAACCCACAGAGCGTTGAGCGAAGGTCGCCCAAGAATGGCATTGTAGACAGACGAGCAGTCTACCACTAGAAAATCGATCATGGTCGTTATCTGGTTCTGCCCGTCCCCAGCTATGACTGGGAGCGAGATCAATCCTTCCGGTGTGGCCTTGTATCCTGCGAACCCGAGCAGAAGAGTTTTAAAAGCCCAGAGTCGAGGTCGTCCTACTCCCATCTTGTCAAACGCTTCAATGAAGAAGATATCAGTTGAGCTCCTGGTATCCACCAAAAGTTGAAACACTTTTTGATTAGGTATAGTCATAGTGACTACAAGCGCATCATCGTGGGGAAGATAGACTCCTCGGGTGTCCTCTTCATTGAAGGTTAGATCGCAAGATGTTACATTATGCTCTTTCGGGGGTTTGTTGGTGACGAGGACTTAATGCTCGGAGCTGGAGTGGCTAATATTTCTGGCGTGGGCTATTTGAGCTCGGTTCGAGTCACCTCCTCCAACTGTCCCACCGAAGATGGTGCTGATTTCTCCAGTTGGTTCGTTGTTGATGTCTTGCTCGCTCTTCGAATAAGCTCGTTCTTCTCTCATGTTGACATATTCTCGGAGGTGTCCCTTGCGGATGAGTTCTTCAATTTCTTCCTTAAGGTCGAAATAGTCGCTAGTTGTATGGTCGTGTCTTGATGGAAATGACAGTATTTCCATTTGTCTCACCCGTCACCGTCGGATTTCATCTTACTCGACCACTTGAGGATCCGTTTATCCCAGACCTCCATGAGGACTTGCTCAGGTGTCCCGTTGAGAGGAGTGTACGAGCTGAATATACTGTCGGGCCTCTGGTTGGGGCGCTGATTCCTTTGCGGCACCTCTTCTTTTCTCTTCTTGCTTTCGTTGGTCGAATTGAGTTCTTCTTTGAGCCGTTTTTCCTTGGCCAACTCCCTTTGTTCCGATTGGCCCTCCAGATGGCAGCTACTTCCTTGACAGGAGTACTCTTCGGCTTCATGAGGAGGCCGGTACATTTTCCCGTAACTAGTATATACACGTACATCGAGTAAGGTTCAGAACTTGGCGACGTTAATCCACCAACGAGACCACTGGTGTGTGGCACGCCATGCTTCCGGGTCTGTCCGGGGTCAAAGTCAAGTCGCCGATTCTCCCTCCCACGTGATCCTTGCCCCTCAGCCCACGAGAGGCGTCCAACCGGTTAATCACCGGCTACCCTTTCTCTCGATCTCGAGAGAGAGAGAGACGTGTGTATTTTGCATCGACCTGTTACTCAGTGGAACATGTGGGAAAGATCTGTGCTTAAAGCACACTTGCTAGAGATCTGCGCCACTCATCAAGCCTAAAACCTATAAAATAATGTGATGAGGCCCATCTGAGTTTTGGAATGGAATAACTTTTTGGTTTCTGATCAATCAGGTCGGATGCATCTTGTGAATGGATTGGATGGTACATAAAAACCATGGTGATCCCCATTCAAAATTTACAAGATTTCAATGGTGGACAACTACATCCCAACTGTTTTCTGTGGTTTGATCCACCTGTGTCTTGGATCCAGCTGTTATTTTATTTTATTTTTTCGTTCAATGTAGGCAAAAACTGAATGGGCTGCCGCAAAACGCGTTGTAGCATAGCATTAAGCTCGAGTAACAACAGTAGCAGACGATCCGGCTCATACCTACAACCGGATGCCACGGTCACCCCTACCGACCTCACGCTTATAAGAGGAACGCAGGGCACTCCGTGTAAGCAGAGCTTGAAACGAGAGAGAGAGAGATGGTAGTAAAGGTGTATGGCCCGGCTTATGCTTCGGCGACGAGGAGAGTGTTTGCAGCTCTGATTGAGAAAGGGATTGAATTCGAGATCGTCCCCGTTGATTTGCTCAAAGGAGAACACAAAAACCCAGATTTCCTCAAATTACAAGTACTTCATATTTATTTACTTTTCTTTTTCTTTTCTTTTTCTCTGTGAATTGGTGTGTGTTTGAAGGAAGCGGATTGCCTGCGACCCCGATCGCATTAAGCTACAGTGGTTGGATGCTACATGGGCCCACTGTCATGTGTGTGAGAAATCAACCCCATCCATCTAGTAGGGATTGAAGGCGTGCCGTGGAGATTGGGCCACAGAAATTTTGGATTATGCTAATATTTTTATTTTTTAAGATCGGGGCAGGCAATCCGCTTCAGCGTATGAATTACCCTGAGCGTTATTAAACAAGTCACACTGTAAAATAGGTTATCTTACAAAGCATCATTAATTATCTGCAGCCGTTCGGTGTGGTTCCCGTTATACAAGACGGAGATTTTACTCTCTACGGTAAGAACAATTGCATTAACCAATTACATTTCCTCTACTTCAAATAATTCCCCTTTTCAATTCTAAACTATTTCTTAGCATATTTTTTAGGATAAGGTTGACCGGACACATGCCAAGTTTCACTTTCCTGCATATCAAGGTTATTTCGTCTGGTGGGGCCACAATAATTTCTCTGCCCCAAATATCAATCTAGTGAACCCATTAAGGGTGGGGCATTAGCCACTAGATATGGGGGAGTATCGGCCATCTGTTCTCCATTTCGTCCCAATCAGATGGTTTAGGATTTCTCGATCGTTGTAATCTTATTGATGTGCTCCATTCCGAACGTGTCCTACAAATTTAGATGGTTCAAATATTATATTTGTCCTTAAAAAAATAGATGGTTCAAATTTTTAAGTACCTATGGGTTTCGGACTGTCTTTCAAACCTTTCCTTCATAGTTAGCAATATGCATGGTGAAGATCCAACTTGAATTCCTATAGTATTATTGCTCTTTCAAATGCAATGTTGTATGCTACGATTGGGATTTTCCTCCTTTAAATTTAAGAAAGATTCCCAACTAAATTTAATATTTCTGTACAACGTTGTATCTATGATCATTTTTCAATAGCTAATTTCCACTGATCTTCATGAACCTTCTAAATCAATCTCTGGTCTACAGAATCACGGGCAATCATCCGCTACTATGCAGAGAAATATGCAGCGCAGGGGACTGATCTACTAGGGAAGACTGTAGAGGAAAGGGCTGTTGTAGAACAATGGTTGGAAGTAGAAGGGCAGAACTACTACCCACCCATTTACACTCTAGTACTACAGATCTTATATTTCCCCAAGATGGGTATTCCTATAGATGAGAAGGTCATTCAAGAGAATGAGGAGAAGCTAGGAAAGGTGTTGGATATCTACGAGGAGAGGCTGTCAAAGAGAAACTACTTGGCTGGAGATTTCTATAGCCTTGCTGATCTGACCCACCTTCCTTTTACACACTATCTTGTGAATGATATTGGAAAGGATTATATGATACGCGACAGGAAACATGTGAATGCATGGTGGGAAGATATCTCCAACCGGTCAGCATGGAAGAAGGTCCTGCAACTGTAGGGATTTGTTATCTTTTCCTGCCCTCATGGGTATAGAGGACTGTTGCTTTTTCTTTATTTCGTCTCTCGTTTCATGTCCTGTAGTCTTTGAGGATGATTTTAGGGGTTGTTTCAGATTGCCGTGAAATCTTCTTATAATGATTTTGAAGAATGATGAGTAACTAATGGGCATCATTGTATTATCTAATGAGGAATTAGCATTGTGCAATTGAATTCAAAGGGTGACTTTGTGATGCAAGGATGGATGTGTTGAGGTCGAGCACCATCTTCCTCAGGGGGGGTAACTACTACAAATCCATGGAGCTTCAACTCCTCACATAGATACCTTGAATCCACAAGGAAAATAGGAAAATAAAAATAATTTCCTAAAAATTCAAAAATAAATTCATTGATCATGAAAAACGAGTTTACAACCTCTTAAATAGTGATATGAACCCTTGTGAGAAGTTTCATAATCAAACTACAACTAAAAATCCCTAAAATCATGACTTACTATAAATAATAAACTCACTATTTATAGAAGGTCATGATTTCTACTAGACTTCATGGTTTTCGGCCAAAAATAGTAAGTGTCCTATTTGGCTTAATCATGTTATTCTCCTAATTTTTTTAAAGTACTTTTCATGTTGGACACAAATCCTAAAACTCAATGGATCAAAAGTTATGATCTAACTAAAACTTACTATAAATAGTAAAAACAAAATTAAAAAGGATTTTCGACCATCGATCTGATGGAATCTCGCAAATTCGGCGTGGGTAACCCGACGTAGCAGGGTTGGTTGGCTAAAGTAGCTTCTCCTACCCCAAAATTATATATCGTATGTCGAATAACTCATTTGGTTTGCGAGATATGAACGTTTTAAGTTTCTTACGGTCTGACTCACTTTCCGCCTCCGATTGGGCCTTTTTTGGTCCATCCTGGCAATGAAGTTGTTCGTGACCCGCTCTATATCATTTTGGATTCATTGTCACAATGAATTGCCATTACTATTCTTGAATGTGTGATGCAGGGATGTTTGTGATGAGGTCGAGGACCATATTCCTCAAGGATCACTACTCGGAATCCACGGAGTTTCTTTGGACTCCTCACAGAGATTCCTCGAATCCACGAGGGAAGAAAATAGGAAATAGTTTATAATAATTTTGAAAATATATTGATTGATAATAAAAACGAGTTTATAATCCTTTAAATAGTGATATCAATCTTAGGAAGAAGTTTCAGAATCAAACTGCAACTCAAATTCTCTAAAAGTGTCACTTACTATAAATAGCAAACTTACTATTTATAAATGGTCATGATTTTTACTAGACTTCACGGTTTTTGACCACATGTAGTAAGTGTCCAATTTGGCCTAACCACATTATTACCCTAATTTTTCTAAGCCCTTTTCATGTTGGGCACGAGTCCTAAAACTGAAGGGATTAAAACTTATGATCGAACTAAAACTTACTATAAATAGTAAAAAAGAAATAAAATGGATTTTCGACCATCGATCCAATAGAATCTTGCAAATTCGGCGTGGGCAACCTGATGTAGCAAGGTTGGTTGGCTAAAGTAGCTTTTCCTACCCCAAATCATATATAGTACGTTGAATAACTCATTCTGGTTTGCGATAAGAAATCTGAGTCGTGTCGCTTGCGCGACGATTTTAAGCAATCTGACCGTTGGATTCTGATCCAATTTCACCCTTGGATCAGGGAAGGTGGCCCAGGCATGTCCTTGTGCTTGTGGGCCTGATCGAGATTCGGTGACTGTTGAATTGAGTGGGTCCGCCACGGCTGATCTGAAGATCTGGTCGGTACGAAAACTCAGCTTGACCTAGATCCATGGTCGGTGAGCTTAAGTCCGACCTTTTGTGGTAATTGGCCCACCGAAAGTGCTTCGTTGGATCGAGAGAGGCTGGTTTTGGTTATACCGTAAGTATACCTTCGCCCTGGGGTTATTTTCATCAATGTTAGGCCCATTTATAGTCCTTAAACCCTAGCTCTCTTTTCCATACGAATTTCCTAACCCTACCTAAGAAAGAGAAAGGAAAAGAGAGAGAAAGTGAGAGAGAAGTTGGTGAATCATCTTAGATTCTTTCCTGTTCTTCTTCATCCTTAAATCTTCGCCTTTGAATCGTTATTTCGGCGATTTTGAGTTCATCTTTGGGTAAGTTAAGCTAACCCTAATCTGTGTTAAAGCTTAGAATAGTCTTAGAGTTGTTGTATCTCATTTCTATTCTTGCTTTAGGTTATTCTGTCGCCGTTGACGAAGACATATCGTCTGAAATCAGTTCGGTGTTCTTTTCTGGCTTAAGGTGCGGACTTTAATCGTATAGGTTATGGTTTTCAAGGCTTTCAATGCCAGTGAATGGTTTATTCTTGTTATGAATGAGATTTCACATGCCAAATGTTATGTTTATGTTGCGTTCCTGATATGCATGTGTTATATTGAGATTTGTGTATTCTATGTGTATGTATAAAGTGCTGTATGCGTATAAATTATGAACATGTGATTGCCATGATTATTTGTCGTGTACTTATGCTAATGGTATGTGCGGCAACTCCTTGGCAAAAGGAATTGTCCAAAGGTGTGTATTTCAACATACGTCATGTATGTTGTATTATGTATTCTAAGTGTTTGTAGAAATGTCTGAATGATTTAAAGTGTGATATATCAACCTAGTATGGGTGTTGAGAAGCGATTCTCAACTCTCCCACTAGTGTGTATGATTTCCTTCTTGCAAGTTACATTCCTTGTTATTTAATTTCAAGTATTACTTATGTGAAATTCCATGTTAAGTTGATATTCTTTAAATGCTCATGTACCATATGATTTGAGTTGTTGTTCCATTACTATTCTAAATTGTTGATATCAATATTTGTTATCGTGGAATGTGTTTGGGACTATGAATAGTCCAGGAAATCGGTAATCGGCCTTAAGATCGTGGCTGAGGTTGCTTTCACCACGTAGGACGCATTTGACGAACCTGAGTCGTATTAGAGTTGTCGGCAGTGGTTTGGCCACGCGGAGTGTTTGTGCACTCTATATCGTTCAACCCAACGTGCACTCGTGCTAGTCGAGTTCGTCAAGTAACCCGATTGTCCGACGTATGTTCACCATGTATGGACGCTACTGTTTGAATCTAGGGTACCCAACTTACCAATGAAATCCTATTAACCATGGTACCTTGATCCGCTAAGACTCATGAGCTGGACATGGTGGTATGGGATACCGTGGTCGAGCTGTCGGCCTACGCTGGGGTGACGAGCCTCCCCGTAGCCAGTGAGCAACTAAACTCGTGAGCCAATTATGGTGGTATGGGACACTATATTCGCGCTGTCGGCCTACATTGATTGGTGATAAGCCCTTTGTAGTGACCTCGAGCATACCCGGATACCGCATCGAGGTGACGAGCCTTAGTGTAGTAACGAAGGTATGATAGGCGTGCATTGATTGGTGACGAACCCTTTGCAATGACCTCAAACCATATGATCGTATGAGATTGCCTAGGACTGATGACCCTAGAATGGATCACTGTTTGGATGGTGATATGAGGAAGGTATCTTAGCTTCCCAATCCTGCTGTATGAAAAGGACTAATAACAACTTGGTAATTATATTGATGCACCACATTTGCATAGTGCTTTGTAGACGTGGCGCACTTTAAGGTGGTGTCATGCGTAATGTAAGATGAAGACGCTGAGGGTGTACGCGTGAGGGTACGCATCATTCTGCATGCATCCTTGCATTAACAAGAGTACTTAGGACATATTTAACTGTTCTACTTTATTATTACCGCTTGATTGAACTGATAACATGTTAACCTTTACTTTATTGTTCCATTGAGTTGATCACTCACTCCCACATTCTAGGGCGGTGTTAAACACCCACCAGACTCTGTCTTAGCTGCTGATGTTGTAGATGTTGACGCGACTTCTGAGGTAGAGTGGGAGATTGATGATGATGGGGCTGCTTTCTCTTTTATGCAGTTTTCAGACGGGTTCTAGTGAGCCTCATTCTGATGCGCAGGATGCTGGGATTTCTTTTTTGAATTAAATGATGCAATTTGATACTTTTAATTTTGATAGCAACACTTACATTACGACCTGGTATGTTTATGTACTTCAGGGATTTGCACTTGAACACATATATTTCTATAAGTCTTCCGCTTGCTTTCTTCACTTATCCCTGAATTATATTTGTGCTTTGGCTTAATCTATTCCATGTTTTATGCACTAATACAGACAACATACATCCATCATTAAATTTGTTGCATAAGTGATGTTTTGGAACACGAGAGCTGAGTTATGCTCGACCCCCGAATTTCAAGGCATTACAAGTTGGTATCAGAGCATGATCTGGATTAAACCGGACCTGAGTTATGGTCACACACCGTACGCTGTCGCCACTTTAGTGTATTTGGGTGCGAGTCTATTGTAGATTGTGTGTTTATGTTCCGTAGCTTCTATCGGTGAAAGTTTACTGAAAACGTGCGCCGAGATCGAGTCTTTGCTCTCTCTTGATCACACATCGACCCGAAACCTTTCCTAGACCATCTGTTAATGAGTCTAGATGGTTTATCATCCTATTTCAACCCTTAAATCTTTAAGAAATCTCTGTTTGTATCAGATTTCTGCCCGAATGGCCCGATAGGCGCCGAATCATGCAAGGGGCCGATCGGGGCATTTCCAGTGGGGCCCAGGGGGGACCCACATCATTTTGAGCATGGGGGACCAGGAGGACCTCGCCCAAATGGCGAGGCATTGCCGGATGGTCCAGAGACCGGCGATGCGATCGCCGGCTCGACGAGGCCTCGCCGATCAGCGGGACAGGCCGGGCGGGTCGGCATGGGCCGACATTTGTATGGCCTAGTGTGGCCCACCCCTCCATAGTTTGCTGTTTTAAATTCCTTCTAAACCCTACTTCCTTCATAACTCTCCCTCTCAAGCTCTCCTTTTCTTGAAATCCTTCTCCAAACTCTTCCAAATCCCTTCTAAATCTTCTTCTTCTTCCATTTTCATGCAAACCCTACCCACCCATCTCAAAACCTCACCTCCCTTTGTTGTTTACCTCTCCTTTTCTTCTCATTTGAGCTCTCACATCCTCTTTTGGGATCTCAAGAGTGTGGAAGTTTCCCATTCTTCCTATTTCTCTCTTTCTCTCATTTCTTATGACCCTCTTTGAGTTTATCACGGCCATCTTTTCCGTTTCTACCCTTCTTTCTTTGATGGGGAAGAAGAGAGCGCCTGTGGATGAAGCCGGGCCTAGCCGTCCAACCCGTGCACGGAGGCCGAGAGGTGCTGCCGCGAGCATGTCCGCCACTCGTGAATTTCAGACCAAGCGGGACCTCGATCCTCGAGCTCCCATTGGTAGAACCCTGTTGGCAGAGCTATCGCATGGAGTCTATGAAGGCCGTAGAGTCCTTTTTGAGGCTCATGTTGATCCGTGGCTGTATGACGAGTTCCTGTTGTTGGAGTGCCTGGAAGGGGCTAGTTGGTGTCCCTTGTTTGAGGGCGAGTATCGCGCGAATGCAAGTACTGTTCAAGCTTTTTATGCCAATATTTGTGATCCTTCGCTGGAGCCTCTGTAGTTCAAGATCCCTTGTGGTAGTGGTCGGGAAGCTATAGTCAACGTCGCTTTGATATCCCGACTCCTGAATGTGCCACTTGGTGAGGTGCATGCCAGTGAGAAGAATTTGAACAGTATGCGCGAGAGGGATCGTCGCACCTGATCCTTGTGAGGTTGTCTGGTCGAATGGCAGCCTAATAGGAGTCTTCTGGCTACCAACATGATGGACGATTTTCGTTTGCTTCACCACATGTGTACGTTCAATATATACCCAAGGTGGAGCAACCGCAGCAAGTGTATGCGCCTGATGGTAGATTTTCTGTATCAGGTGGGGCAAGAAGCGAAGTACATCTTGTGTCAGATTATTCTCATCGCTCGTTCGACTAGGCGGACCGAATCACTTCCTTTTGGCCGCCTCATTTGTAAGCTTGCTCATGAGTTTGGCTATAGGCTTGGAGCAGAAGCCGGTTCCTGTTCGTCATATTAGCCTGACAACCTTTAGGTAGATGGAGATTGGTTATGGTCGACAAGCCTCAGAGAGTGAGGATGAGTCAGAGAGCGATAATGAAGAGAGTTATGCTGAAGGTGGTGCAGAGATCGATGAAGAAACAGAGCAGGACAAGGAAGAGGTAGAGGCACAGGATACGAGTGAGAGCTCTCCTCCTGTGGTACCAGAGCAAAGCGTAGATCAGACTGCCAGAGATGCCCGTATTGCTCGGCTTGAAGAAGGGCAGGTTGTTCTACGCCAAGATATTATGGATCTTTGAGGCCTTGTGAAGCATAAGTTTAAGAAGGTGACTCGAACTCTAAAGTCTATCCTGTGTTGTTTGCAGGATAAAGGTGCCCTGCCTCCATCTCCTGATTCCAACGAGTAGCTGTCGTTGTAGCCGTCCTTTGCTTTGTTTGTTGTTTCTTTCTGTGTGTAGCCGTTGTTGGCGTTGTAGTTGGAGTTGTTTGTTATTGTTTGAAGTGTTAGAGGTTGTAGTTCACATGCTTTCCTAGTCGTGATTCATGTAATGCTGCACTACTTGTATTGTGACAATTTTGTTTAATGAAATGCATGTTGTTTATCTTTGGAGTTATGCTGTGAATGCTGTGTGGATGGATTATGTGGACGTAGAATTTGATAGGTTGCATCCTCTGTTGAATGTAGGGATGCCTCCTAAGGGTTCGAAGACTTCGGCCCGTCTCTCCTTGGTTGAGTCGCTTGCTGGGGTTCCTCCCTTGAGCGATAGCCAGATGGATCCACAGGCGGGCCTGTCTCATGCCGGTGTTAGGCCGACACCTATGGCTCCTCCAGTTATGCCCTCGATTCCTGAGCCGAGCCGTGCACCTTCGTCTGCTCCGCCTACTGATAGGTTTGAGCAGATGATGTTGTTGATGCAGCAGCAGCAGATTCAGCAGCAGCAGCAGCAGCAGCAGGAGTTCCTCTCTTCCATGGCTGGCATCTTTGCTCAGTCAGTGGGGGCGACTCCACCTACTTCACCTATGCCTCCATCTGGGAGCGCTAGTGCGAGCGGCACTTTTGAGTGATTCCAGCACTTACAACCTCCTACATTTACAGGTTCTCATAGACCCAAGGAGGCCGAGTATTGGATCGATAGCATCTCTAAGATGCTGAGACTACTGCATTGTTCAGAGGTTGAGCAGGTTGAGGTTGCCTCCTTCATGTTTGAGAAGGAGGCCAGTCTGTGGTGGGGCAGTGTTCTTCGCACTGTTGAGGAAGGTTTTATGTGGTCGTGGCAGGCGTTTGAGGCACGCTTCCACGAGAAGTATTTTCCGGTTACATACCAACATGAGAAGGAAAGTAAGTTCCTTCGCCTCCGCCAGGGAGGGTTATCGGTGACGGAGTATGAGAACCGGTTCACTGAGCTGGGTCGGTATGTGCCTTTGATTCTGGGCGATCAGCTGATAAGGATGCGGCGTTTCTCTGAGGGATTGAGACCTGAGATCCGATCGAAGATTTACTATGCTAGCATTTCTTCTTATGCGGAGTTGGTGAGCATGTCCTTGAGAGCAGAGCAGGACGGGGATAGGTCGTCCCGCATGCGAGCACTAATGGTTCCTAGGCCGCGACCGAATTTTCAGGGTGCCCCTTTTCTCGGCAAGAGGCCGCGAGCAGATTCTCCTTTTAGGCGTTCAGCGCCGCCCGCTCAGCAGATGAGAGCTGATCTTCGTTGTTGGTATTGTGGGAAGACAGGGCATTTGGACCTTTTTTTGCTTCGCGTACGCGGGCCAGTGGTTTTACTCCACCGCAGAGGATTAGCCGTCCGATGCCTCAGGTTATTTCTCCTCCACCTCTTCGTTCAGCGCTAGCTCATCCATCCTTCAGACCTACAATTCCTAGCTTCAGGCCACCTCAGCGGCCCATGGTTCCTCCGCCGAATCGTCAGCAGCAGGCTCGAGTTCATGCGCTCTTAGCTGAAGTGCCTATGTCTGACTTGGTGCCGAGGTCCTTCGAGGTGACAACGCACATTGAAGGTATTCCCGTTTCTATGTTGGTGGATATAGGGTTCACTACTTCTCTTATATCTTATGCGGCAGTTAGGCGTTTGGGTTTGAGAACTGTTCCTATGCAAGGAGTGATACTTACTACCGCTATGGGGATTTCCTCTGCTATGAGCAAGCGTTGTATGGATTGTTTGGTCGATCTAGGAAGTGGATTGATCCGTGTTGATTTCTTTGTCGCACCTCTTTATCATTATGATGTTATTATGGGTATGGATTGGTTCACGAGGATGCGAGCTGAGATTGATTGTGAAGCAAGGTCGGTGACCATCCATGGACCTGAGGGCGAGATAGTTAATTTCCCAGTTCAGGTCAGTTACCCTTTTCGTATTGATTATTATACTTCTCTGTTGGAAAGTATGGCTGAATCGGCATTAGTTAGCACGCCAGTAGTTCGGGAGTTTGAAGATGTGTTTGAGTCGATTCTTGGATTACCTCCTCAGCGTGAGATTAATTTTACTATCGACCTCATGCCTGGTGCGGCGCCCATTTCATTACCCAACTATTATATGCCTCCGAGTGAAATGGAGGAGTTGAGGAAGCAGATAGATGGTTTGCTGAATTTGGGTTTTATTCGACCTAGTGTGTCTCCTTGGGGAGCACCTGTTTTGTTTGTGAAGAAGAAGGATGGTTCCTTACGATTGTGTATTGATTATCGCAGGTTGAATTTGGTAACTGTGAAGAATAAGTACCCTTTGCCCAGGATTGATGATCTGTTTGATGAATTGAAGGGGGCACAGTACTTTTCGAAGGTTGATCTGCAGTTAGGGTATCATCAGTTGCGCGTCAAGGATGGGGACGTGCAGAAGACCGCTTTCAGGACTAGCTTCTGTCACTATGAGTTCCTTGTGATGTCGTTCGATCTTACGAAGGCACCAGCCGTGTTCATGGATTTGATGAACAGGGTGTTTCGGCCATTCCTGTTCCGATTTGTCATTGTCTTTATCGATGACATCTTGATTTATTCTACGAGCCGGGAAGAACACGAGGAGCACTTAAGAGCGGTTTTGGATACTCTCAGGAAGAATTAGCTCTTTGCGCAATTCAAGAAGTGTGATTTCTGAAAAGAGGAAGTCAAGTTCCTGGGACATGTGGTGTCTAAGGAAGGGATAGCTGTCGATCTTGCCAAGGTGGCTGCAGTGCAGGACTGGAAGCAGCCTGGTTCAGTTACTGAGGTAAGGAGTTTTCTGGGTCTTGCAAGCTATTATCAACACTTCATTCAAGACTTCTCGAAGATTGCCAGACCGTTGTCGCAGTTGACACAGAAGGATTTGAAGTTTGGTTGGAATGAGAAGGCAGAGTTAGCTTTTCAGGAGCTGAAGGACAAGTTGACGTCCGCCCCTATACTAGTATTGCCAGAGCAAGGGGTTAAGTATATTATATATACCGACGCCTCTCACATTGGTCTGGGTTGTGTCCTTATGCAGAAGGACAGGGTGATTGCTTATGCTTCGCGTCAGTTGAGGAAACACGAAGAGAATTACCCTTCGCATGACCTGGAGTTAGCAGCTGTCATTTTCGCATTAAATCTCTAGAGACATTACCTCTATGGAGAGGAGTTCGAGCTCTTTTGCGACCACAAGAGCCTTAAGTATATTTTCACGTAGCGTGACTTGAATATGAGGCAGCGCCGATGGATAGAAACATTGAAGGACTTTAAGTTCGATGTTTCTTACCATCCGGGCAAGGCGAACCTTGTGGCAGATGCGTTGAGTCGCAAGAAGGCTATTGAATTTGCGGCTCCGCTGATGATAGCAGACTGGGATATGTTGGAGTTCGTGCGAGATTTTGAGCAGAAGCTTAAGGTGGTTGAGCCATATGAGGTTATCGCACACATTCCTGTACAGCCCCTTATCGACGAGAAAATCGTTGCAGCTCAGGTAGATGATGAGCTTTTGGTGAAGATGAGGAAGCAGGTTAGTACAGATGAGAACTCCGACTGGAGTGTTACTTCTGATGGGGGCCTACGATTTCGTGGCCGGTTATGTGTTCCTGACATCCTTGACTTAAGACGGGAGGTTCTCGAGTTAACCTATAGTTCTAAGCTTGCGATGTATCCAGGTAGCACGAAGATGTATCAGGATATGAGGAGATCATATTGGTGGGACAATATGAAGGTCCAGATTACTGAGTTTGTTTCTCGTTGTCTCACGTGCCAGCAGGTCAAGGCAGAGCATCGCCGACCTCCTGGGTTGCTGCAGCCCATGCCCATAGCATAATGGAAATGGGACTTCATCTCCATGGATTTTATTTCTGGGTTGCCGAGAACAAGGAAGGGATATGACTCTATTTGGGTGATCGTCGACCAATTGACGAAGTCGGCGCATTTCTTACCGATCAGAGTCACAAACTCTGCAGACGAGTTGGCTAGGCTGTATATCAAGGAGATAGTACGTCTGCATGGAGTTTCCCTGGAGATTGTGTCTGATAGAGACACGCATTTCACATCTATCTTCTGGACTCATATTCAGGAAGCGATGGGTGTGAAACTGAAGTTCAGCACCGCTTTTCATCCGCAAACAGATGGGCAGACGGAGCGCGTGAATCAGGTCCTGGAAGACATGTTGCGAGCTTGTGTTTTGGATTTTAAGGACAGTTGGGATGATTGTCTTCAGTATGCAGAGTTCGCGTATAATAACAGTTTCCAGGCGAGTATTGGCATGGCTCCATATGAGGCGTTGTATGATCGCCCGTGCAGAGCACCGCATTGTTAGGCAGAAGTTGGAGAGCGTAGTTTGCTTGGCCCGGAATTGGTGCAGGTGACTTCAGAGAAAGTTGACATCATTCGACGTCGACTCTTGACAGCCCAGAGTAGGCAGAAGAGTTATGCTGATACGAGGCGTCGACCGCTTGAGTTTGAGGTTGGAGACCATATATTTCTGAAGGTCTCTCCTATGGAGGGAATTCTACGGTTCGGTAAGAAGGGGAAGCTGACGCCGAGATTTATTGGTCCATTTCAAGTTCTGGATCGAGTGGGAGCGGTAGCATACCGCCTTGCTTTTCCCACACCTCTGCGGGCGTGCATAACATATTTCATGTTTCTATGCTGAAGAAGTACGTTCCTGATCCTTCGTATATTATCAATTGGGAGCAGGGGCAGTTGAGTGAGGATGCCACTTATGTACTGCGACCGACCCGTATTCTCGACAGGAAGGAGTAGGTATTGCGTAGCAAGGTTATCTCTCTTGTGAAGGTGCTATGGACGCATCATAGTGTGGAAGAGGCTACTTGGGCATTTGAAGCTGAGGTCAGGAAGACCTACCCTCAGATCCTTGAGGAATATGAGAAGGTATGAATTTCGATGATGAAATTTTCTTTAAGGGGGATAGATTGTAATGACCCTGAAAATTTTGTGCTAATCTTTCCTTAGTAGCTTTTGGGGTAATTTGCGCTATACTCGATTGCTTGTGAAATTTGTATCAATCACTTTAAATTATATCTGCATGACTCAAACATGTAGAATGGTTAGCGCTATGTTACTCTGAAATCTGGGATCCATCGCTAAATCCAGTTGTTCTCGGGAATTTTTGGAAGTTCTGGATAGGACTTGGACCGCGCGTCGAAAGTCCGTTGGCGATGATCTTAGGCTGTTGCGGTCACCATGTTGGACTTGACCATCACCTCAAAAATCAAGTCCATGTGATGTTCTGGGTCGATTTGATGGAGTTCGGAGTGAAGAGTGTGAGAACAGTTGGAAATTAATTAAGATTTTATGAAATCTGAGTCGTGTCGCTTGCGCGACGATTTTAAGCAATCTGACCGTTGGATTCTGACCCAATTTCACCCTCGGATCAGGGAAGGTGGCCCAGGCATGTCCTTGTGCTTGTGGGCCTGATCGAGATTCGGTGACTGTTGAATTGAGTGTGCTCTGCCACGGCTGATCTGAAGATCCGGTCGGTGAGCTTAAGTCCGACCTTTTGTGGTAATTGGCCCACCGGAAGTGCTTCGTTGGATCGAGAGAGGCTGGTTTTGGTTATACCCTAAGTATACCTTGGCCCTAGGGTTATTTTCATCAATGTTAGGCCTATTTATAGTCCTTAAACCCTAGCTCTCTTTTCCATACGAATTTCCTAACCCTACCTAAGAAAGAGAAAGGAAAAGAGAGAGAAAGTGAGAGAGAAGTTGGTGAATCATCTTAGATTCTTTCCTGTTCTTCTTCATCCTTAAATCTTCGCCTTTGAATCGTTATTCCGGCGATTCTGAGTTCATCTTTAGCTAAGTTAAGCTAACCCTAATTTGTGTTAGAGCTTAGAATAGTCTTGGTGTTGTTGTATCTCATTTCTATTCTTGCTTTAGGTTATTCTGTCGCCATTGACGAAGACATATCGTCTGAAATCAGTTCGGTGTTCTTTTCTGGCTTAAGGTGCGGACTTTAATCGTATAGGTTATGGTTTTCAAGGCTTTCAATGCCAGTGAATGGTTTATTCTTGTTATGGATGAGATTTCACATGCCAAATGTTATGTTTATGTTGCGTTCCTGATATGCATGTGTTATATTAAGATTTGTGTATTCTATGTGTATGTATAAAGTACCGTATGCGTATAAATTATGAACATGTGATTGCCATGATTATTTATCGTGTACTTATGCTAATGGTATGTGCGGCAACTCCTTGGCAAAAGGAATTGTCCAAAGGTGTGTATTTCAACATACGTCATGTATGTTGTATTATGTATTCTAAGTGTTTGTAGAAATGTCTGAATAATCTAAAGTGTGATATATCAACCTAGTATGGGCATTGAGAAGCAATTCTCAACTCTCCCACTAGTGTGTATGATTTCCATCTTGCAAGTTACATTCCTTGTTGTTTAATTTCAAGTATTACTTATGTGAAATTCCATGTTAAGTTGATATTTTTTAAATGCTCATGTACCATATGATTTGAGTTGTTGTTCCATTACTATTCTAAATTGTTGATATCAATATCTGTTATCGTGGAATGTGTTTGGGACTATGAATAGTCCAGGAAATCGGTAATCAGCCTTAAGATCGTGGCCGAGGTTGCTTTCGCCACGTAGGACGTATTAGACGAACCTGAGTCGTATTAGAGTTGTCGGCAGTGGTTTGGTCACGCGGAGTGTTTGCGCACTCTGTGTCGTTCAACCCAACGTGCGCTCGTGCTAGTCGAGTTCGTCAAGTAACCCAATTGTCCGATGTATGTTCACTATGTAAGGACGCTACTGTTTGAATCTAGGGTACCCAACTTACCAATGAAATCATATTAACCATGGTACCTTGATCCGCTAAGACTCATGAGCCGGACATGGTGGTATGGGACACCGTGGTCGAGCTGTCGGCCTACGCTGGGGTGACGAGCCTCCCCGTAGTGACCAGTGAGCAACTAAACTCGTGAGCCGATTATGGTGGTATGGGACACTATATTCGCGCTGTCGGCCTACATTGATTGGTGACGAGCCCTTTGTAGTGACCTCGAGCATACCCGGATACCGCATCGAGGTGACGAGCCTTAGTGTAGTAACGAAGGTATGATAGGCGTGCATTGATTCGTGACGAGCCCTTTGTAGTGACCTCAAACCATATGATCGTATGAGATTGCCTAGGACTGACGATCCTAGAATGGATCACTGTTTGGATGGTGATATGAGGAAGGTATCTTAGCTTCCCAATCCTGCTGTATGAAAAGGACTAATAACAACTTGGTAATCATATTCATGCCCGCAGTTGCTTGTGCTTTGTAGACATGGCGCACTTTGAGGTGGTGTCATGCGTAACGTAAGATGAAGACACTAAGGGTGTACGCGTGAGGGCACGCATCATTCTGCATGCATCCTTGCATTAACAAGAGTACTTAGGACATGTTTAATTGTTCTGCTTTATCATTACTGCTTGATTGAACTGATAACATGTTAACCTTTGCTTTATTGTTCCACTGAGTTGATCACTCACTCCCACGTTCTGGGGCGGTGTTAAACACCCACCAGACTCTGTCTTAGCTGCTGATGTTGCAGATGTTGACGCGACTTCTGAGGCAGAGCGGGAGATTGATGATGATGAGGCTGCTTTCTCTTTTATGCAGTTTTCAGACGGGTTCTAGTGAGCCTCGTTCTGATGCGTGGGATGCTGGGATTTCTTTTGGGAATTAAATGATGTAATTTGATACTTGTAATTTTGATAACAACACTTACATTACGACCTGGTATGTTTATGTACTTCAGGGATTTGCACTTGTACACATATATTTCTATAAGTCTTCCGCTTGCTTTCTTCACTTATCCCTGAATTATATCTGTGCTTTGGCTTAATCTATTCCATGTTTTATGCACTAATACAGACAACATACATCCATCATTAAATTTGTTAAATAAGTGATGTTTTGGAACTCGAAAGCTGAGTTATGCTCGACCCCCGAATTTCAGGGCGTTACACTACTGAGTGTGAAATATTGCATATTTCTCCATATTTATACATTTGTTTTATAAACATGATGGTGCTTAACCGATTTAATTATGCATGGTTTCATGTGCAAGGTGATTTCGAGAGCTTAAAGTGAAATTGATGTCAAACGGAAGATTTATGCTCAAAAGATTAGTAAATGAAGATTTGGAGATTTGGAAGTCATTAATGAAGAATTCACATGCCAAAGATCAAAGAAAACTATGTGAGGAATGAAGAGAATCAAAGATTTAAAGTGAAGAAAAGGAATTCTGAAATTGTCCTAAAAAGAAACATATTCCTGAAATTGTCCTGAAAAGCATATTCTGAAACTTCGATTATATTTTGGAAAACTGTAACGTCTCGGAAAAATCCATACAAAGACCCGAGTACCACCTCAGGCAGACATCACTAAGGATCAAAATATGTAGAAATTAGATAAAAATTAATTAAGTAGTAAATTGAATTAATTAGTAGATTTGCTTGAACCGCTTTTTATACGAACCGCAAGATCAAAAACTAGTAGAATCGCTAACTCTACACTACTTAAAAACGTAGGATCAATCTCAAAACCCAATTGCTCTTAGAAATATCTTGAAACTTCGTATCAGGCCTGGACCGTGCGTTAAAAGTCCGATTAACACGAAATTATATAGTTATGACTGCCTTACTGGGCTTGATGACCATATCGGGAATCAAGTCCAAATAGTATCCAGAAACGCACAACTTGAACTCGGAGTGAAGTGTGTAAGAAACGTGAATATCTTCAAAGAATGAACTTAAACTTAAATAATTTGGGCCGTTCGCTTGCAGGCCAAATTTAATGTTTCAGACCGTCAGATTTAAACTCAATTACACCCTTGGATCAGGAAAATTTCCCTACGCATGTCAGTGCACTTGTGGCCCTAATCGAGTGACGATGACCGTTGAACTGAAACTGGTCCTCCGTGGTCGATCTACAAATCCGATCGGACCGAAATCTTAACCTGGCATAGAACCATTGCCAGGGAACTTTCTTCAAATTGTATGTGAGAAATGGACCTCCAGATGAGCTCCGTTAGCCTGAAACAGACGACTTTTGGCTATAACCTAAGTATGCCATGGCCCTGGGGCATTCGACATCAGTTCTGGGCCTATATAAGGGCCTTAACCCACCTCTCTCTCATTCCATACGAATTCCCTAAACCCTAAGAGAGAGAAGAGAGAAGAGAAGGAAAGAGTGAGGAGAAGTGAGAGACAGTTGTGGTTTGTTGCTGGGATCATTCCCGCCACTCCACGTGCTGAATCCCCTCTTCCGTGTCGTTATACTGGCGATCTTGACTCCATCGTTGGGTAAGAAATCCTAACCCTAATCTATTTTAGGGATTCAAATAGAGGAATCGGTGAAGTAGCTAACCTATCTCATGATTTAGGTAACCTTTGTGCCGTAAACAAAGGCATAGTGTACGAACTGAGTTCGTAATCGGCGTACCGACAAAAGGTACGGATTATAAATGTTTAATTTATGGTTTTCAAGGCTTTTAATGTTAGTTAATGATTTATGACTGACTTGAATGCTGTCACATGTATTTAGATGCGATGTTTCCCATATATTACACATATATATGAACTATGTTGAATATAGTGCATTCCATGTGTTTGTTGAAATGTTTGAATGAATATGGAATTATTATTTGTTCTTGTCATGATTATTGATTGAGGATAAATGATTGTTGTATGTGCAATAGCTACTTTGTGAAAGGGTTTGCTATAATATATGCTATAACTAACTTATTACATGTATGTTGATATGTGTAGTCTAAGTGTTTGATAAAATGTCTGAATAAGTAAATGCTTGTTGAAACATAGTTAATGAGGGTGTTGAGATAGGATTCTCAAATAACTTATCTATAGTTATAGTTTCCTTCATATAACCTATCTTGCTACTACGTGCTTTATAGACGAAATGCCTATGTACGACAACATGTGCACTATGTGTCTGTTAAAATTCCCAAATGGGATTTATATATGAATAGGTTGTCACATGTTGTATTGACTATTACGTATGAATGCCTATTGCATTTGAATATGATTGGGACTAATACATAGCCCATGCAATCTGTAATGGTTAACGATCCGTGGCCGAACTAGTTTCACTACAATGGATACGTTTGATGAATCCGAGTCGTATGGTGATTATCGACAGTAGTTAGGCCACAAGGAGTGCGTATGCGCTCCATATCGACTAATTTAACGTGCGCTCGTACCAGTCAAGCTGTCAAGTAACTCGATTGGCCTAATGTATGTTCACCATGTATGGACGCTATTGTTTGAATCTATGGTACCGCTTACCATTGAAAAGCCCATTTAACCTTAGTACCACGATCCGTTAAGACTCATGAGCTGGGTATGGTGGTATGGGACACCGTAGTTGAGCTATCGGCCTACGCTGGGGTGACGAGCCTTCCCATAGTGTCCAGTGAGCAACCCAAACTCGTAAGCCGAATATGCTGGTATGAGACACTGTATTCGAGTTGTCGGCTTACGTTAAGATGACTAGCCTTTCCCATAGTGATCACGAATATAAACTAGGCCTATGCTGATGTGACAGGCCTCCCATAGTGATCTGAACTTGCCTGTCCACTGTTTTTAAATCAGGGGTGAAGTTGCCCTATAACTTACCTATCGTATGTGATTAACTAGGATTGACGACCCTATATGGATCATTGTTTGGGTAAATGAAATAAAGGGAGGTACCTTAGCTTCACAAACCTGCTATATGAATAAACTTAAATATGTATTGGCTAACACGATTATGCACCGCATTGAATGTGGTTTGGCAAAGAGTGCACGTGTCCGGAGTGGTGCATGCCGCAATCGTGAGATGATGTTGCCAAGGGAGTGCAGGCGAGGGCATGCATCATTACAGCATATCATTCCTGCATTAATAAGAGTACTTAGGATATGAGTGTTTTACTGTTTTATCATTACTGCTTGATTGAATTAATAACATGTTAACATTTGCCTTATAGTACCACTTAGTTGATCACTCACTCCCACTCTGGGACGGTGTTTTAAAACACCAACCAGACTCTGTTGTAGCTTCAAGTGATAGTGATGCTTATGAGGTGGAGCCTGACTTTTATGATGACGAGGGGGAGTGAATATACACGACGGGATTACAGGGCTACTATCTAGTTGAACATTACATTGTATCATTTTGTGAATTTTTGGAACTATACATGTAATTATTTAACCTGGTGACATGTTCATACTCTGGGGACTTACAACTATTTATATGCTTTATATATCTATCACAGTCTTCCTCTTGCATAATCTAATTGTCTCTGGAGTATGATATGCTGATTTAGTGTAATCTCATTCATGTTTAATGTACTAATACGAACAACATTTAATCATCATTATCTATGTTGCATAAGTAATGCATTGGAACTCGGGAGCTGAGCTTCTGCTCGACCCCTAATTTTTAGAGCGTTGTAAGTTGGTATCAAAGCATGATTTGGATTAAACTTATCCTGGGTTATGGACACATGACGTACACTGACGTACTTTGACTTAGGAGGGGGCGATGAAACATAGAAACAGTTGTAGGATTCCAAGTTTCGCCAACGGGTGAAACTGACCATTGAAATCGAACCCATAGGCATCTGTGATCATGCGAGATGATCCCAATTCTTTTCTAGACCATCCATCAATGGGTTTAGGCGATGAATCGGTGTAGTCCACACTCAATAACCTAAAAAGCATGAATATACGCGAGATGGAGCCCGAAACCGCATCAAACGAACTCGGGGGCCTAAACCACATAAAACAAGGGGACCCCAAGTGGGCCACGCACATTTACAGCACCCTGGGGGGGTGGGTAGCTCTAGCGAACCGCGATGGCATCGGGCCTAGGACGAGGCCTCCCAGTCCACGGACAGCAGGCCGGTCAGGCTGCTATGGGTCAACCATTGTACACGCATGTGGTGCTAATGAAATCGTGTAGGGGCCCCCTATACCTCCCCATTTGCTTCATTTCTTTCCTTTCCACCCCTCCAAGCTTTCTAAATCCCCTAAAATCCCATTTTTCTCTCTCAAACCTCCCCTTCATTCTCATATCATCTTCTTCTTCATCACTACATACACACCTCCCACCATTCCTTTCAAACTCATCCCTTATCTCCTTTATTTTCCTCCTATTTGGACACACAAACGCTCCTTGGTGTTTCAAAAATCTCAAGGTCCAACAACCCATCCTAACCCTCTATTTTGTTTCACTCTCATGGCTCTTTTTGAATTAGTGGTGGCCATATTTTCATTTTCCACACTTCTTTCTCTCAAGGGCAAGAAGAGGGCTTCCACGGATGAAGTTGGACCTAGCTGCCCTACCCATTCAAGGAGGTAGAAAGGCGCTGAGGCTGGCACAAGTGTTGATTGGGAGCTAAGGACGAAGCAGGATCTCGATCCCCAGATTCTTCTTGAAAGAGTTCTACTAGCGGATATGGCACATGGAAGGTTTCAAGGCTGTAAGGTTCTCTTTGAAGCACATGTAGACGAGAAACTATTTGGGCTTTATCCGACGATGGATCTCTTGTTGGACGCCAGTTGGGGTCCCATATTTGAGGGCAAGTCTCGTGTGAATGAGAGCACTGTCCAAGCCTTCTATGCCCATATACGAGAGCTATTGCCGGAGCCTCTACAGTTCTCTATCCCCGTGGGAAGGTGGGAAGCCATTATCATTGTGGACTTAATAGCCTAAATTATGGGGATGCCACGTGGAGAGGTACATGCTAGCGAGAGAAATCTCAGGAGCGTGCATGAAAGAGATCGCCGCACGTGATTTCTTTATGGCTGACTGATCCTCTGGAATCGAGACAATTGCCTCCTGGCGTCCGAGATGACTCCTGACTTCCGCCTGCTCCACCACATCTTCACATACAATGTGTATCCCAAGTGGAGCAATCGCAGCGAATGCACACGTTTGATGGTAGACTTCCTATACCGAGTTGGGCAAGGAGACAAGTTAAGCCTGCCTACGTTTGTGCTACTACAGATAGTTCAGATTGCACTCTCCTAGGATAGACATTTCACTCCCATTCGACCGACTTATATGCAAGCTTACTCGTGAATTCGGCTACGGACTTGGCTCAGAAAAGCTTGCACCGATCCATTTCATCAACGACACTACTCTCAACAACATGGGTATTGGGCCACAACAACGTCAAGCCCGACTCGATGAGAGTGAGGATGAGACGGGAAGTGAAGAGGAAGAGAGTGATGAAGAAGAAAATGAAGATGAAATAGAGGAAGGAAGTAAGGAAGAGGAAGAGCAGGAGGAGGAAGAAGAGGAGGCCTAAGACTCTGGTGGGGGCTCTCCCCCTGCTACTCATGGGCCCCATCGTGATCGGGCCGCTTTAAAAGCCCGCTTGGCTCAGATTGAGGAGGTCAGGTCGCACTACGACAGGAGGTCAGAGAGACCTGGGCCGAACTTGAAGAGAATAGGACCTTCATAAAATAGAAATTTAAGAAGGTGTCTCGCACCTTGAAGGCTCTCCTATGCTGCATGTAGGACAAGGGTGCTCCTTCACCATCACCAGATTCTGATGACTAGTCCTATGTTATAGTCATCCTCAAGTTTTCTTTACTTTCCTGTTTCCTATGTTATAGCCTTGCTAGGCTTAGTAGTAGGGTAGATTTGATGGTGCGTTTGATGTTTAAAGCTTTGATTAGATTGGCTCACATGCATCCTCTGTCATGATTCATGTAAAACTATATCTCACGTATTGTGACAAATTTTGTTAAATGAAATGCATACAGCTCCTTTTGCCATGAAATGTGTAGAATGCTTGAGAAATTGAGTGTTTTTATGTAAAAATCTCACATGTGCTGTACCCTATGTTGTGTATAGGGAATGCCTCCGAAAGTCACTTGGAGTACAACATGTCTTGCACTTGGTAAATTGTTTGACGGGGCACCTCCCCTAAGCGATAGCCACATAAACCCTAGTTTGGGCCCTGATAGTGACACTATGCCCAATCTTCAGCCGGCCACTGGCCCCATAAAGGGCCCAACACCTACTGCACCACCGGTTCCAGAGCAGAACCGTACATCTTTGTCGACGCCCCACATGCATCAAGCTCCTCCTCCTGATAGGTTGGAGCAGATGATGCTCCTTATGCAGCAGTAGTTGCAGATTTGGACCACCATCGCTGAGGCCCTTGCCTAGAACATGAATATGGTTCTGCCTACACCACCTGTACACCCTGCTGGAAACATGGGTGAAAGCGGCTTGTTCGTTCGATTCCAGTGCTTTCGACCTCCCACTTTTGCAGATACTCACAGACTCAAGGAGGCTAAATATTGGCTTGACTGCAACTCTAAGATGCTAAAGTCGCTGCACTACATTGAGACAGATCAGGTTAAATTAGTCACATATATGTTTGAGAAGGAGGCCAGTCTGTGGTGGGATAGCTTCCTGCAGACGTTCCCTTAGGATATGTATGGACGTGGGATGTTTTTAAAACCCACTTTCATGAAAAGTACTTCCCCCTCACCTACCATAACGAGAAGGAGAGTGACTTCCTTTGCCTCCGTCAGGGAGGAATAAGTGTGGCCGAATATGAGAATAGATTCATGGAACTAGCTAGATATACTCCCTTGATATTGGTAGATGAGTCGATGCGATTTGCGACCCGAGATACTTACCAAGGTGTGTTGTGTTAGCATTCCCAACTATGCTGAGCTAGTGAACATGTCTCTATGAGCTAAGCAAGATGGAGACAGACTATCCCGTTCACACGTACTCATGGGTCCGAGGCCTTGACTAGATTTTCCTAGCTGATCGTTCCTCAGTAAGAGGCCACGTGCAGATTCGCCTCCTAGACTTACGACTCCACTGACTCAGTTGAGGCGAGCAGACTTGTGGTGCACTTACTATAAGAGGTCGGGCCACAACGACACCTACTGCTTCACCAGGATGAGGAACAACAGCTTTGCTCCTCCGTAAAAGATCAACCGTCAGTTACCTCAGGCTATCTTAGCCCCACCTCTACGATCAGAACCACCTGCACCTCGACTTAAGCAGCCTCAACGGCCTATGGCACCACAGATGAATTGTTCTCAACAGGTGCGAGTACATGCTCTTGTAGCTAAAGCATCTAATTCCGCAGCTACAGTACCTTTAGCCTTCGAGGTCACTGCCCACGTCCAAGGTACACCCATATTTCTGTTAGTGGACACTAGATCCACTATTTCGATGATATCATGTTATACGGTCAAGCACTTAGGGCTGAATACGACCCCTATGGTTGGGGTGAGAGTTATCGCAGCAGTAGGAACTTTTATAGATGCCACTAAGTTGTGTGAGGGATGCTTGATAAATTGAGGGAGCAGAACGATATGCATTGACCTGATTGTCACCATGATATACCATTACGATGTCATCCTCGGCATGGATTGGCTTACTGAAATGAGGGTCGAGATTGACTGCGAGACTCAACTGGTGACGGCACATGGACCTAAAAACACGACTTTCACATTCCCCGTTCAGGTCAGTTGCCCCTTATGGGTTCTTTGTTATTCTGCCCTATTGAAAGATTGTAATGGTCCGACGCTTGGAAACATGCCTGTGATCCAAGACTTCTAGGATGTGTTTAGAACGATACCGGGATTACCTCCCCGGCGCGAGATCGACTTTACTATCGACCTTGTGCCTAGTGCGACACCCATTTCCTTGCCCACGTATTGCATGCCTCCATGTGAAATGGAGGAATTGAGGAGACAGATTGATGACCTGTTGAATTCAGGTTTCATACAGCCTAGTGTATCTCCTTGGGGAGCACCCGTGCTGTTTGTGAAGAAGAAAGATGGATCGCTGCGATTGTGTATTGATTATCGCAGATTGAACCAAGTGGCGGTGAAGACCAAGTATCCTTTGCGCAGGATAGATGACATGTTCGATCAGTTAAAAGGGGCATAGTATTTTTCAAAGATAGACTTATAGTCAGGGTATCATCAGTTGCGCATCAGGGTTGAAGACGTGTAAAAGCCAACATTTAGAACCAGGTTTAGGCACTACGAGTTCCTTGTGATGTCATTTGGACTCACAAATGCACCCGCCGTGTTCATAGACCTGAAGAATCGAGTGTTTCGGCCGTACTTGTACCGATTTGTCATCGTATTTATAAATGACATAATGATATACTCTAAGAGTCGGAAAGATCACGAGGAGCACCTGCGAGCAATCTTTAATACGCTTAGGAAGAACCAGTTGTTTGCTCAGTACAAGAAGTGTGACTACTGGAAAGAAGAGGTCAAGTTCCTGGGACATGTGGTGTCCAAGGAAAGAATAGCTATGGACCTTGCTAAGGTGGCCATAGTTTAGGACTGTGAGCAGCCCAGTTCGATTACTGAAGTGAGAAGCTTCCTTAGCCTAGTAGGTTACTATCGTCGATTCATTAAGGACTTTTCTAGGATAGCTAGACCGTTGTCTCAGCTCACTAGAAAGGATCTTAAATTTACCTGGAATGAGAAGGCAAAAGTAGCCTTTCAGGAATTGAAGGACAAGTTGATGTTCGCACCCATGCTTGTATTGTCAGAGCAGGGGGTTAAATACACGATATACACCGACGCCTCTCGGGTTGGGTTGGGTTGTGTTTTGATGCAAAAGGACAGAGTGATTGCCTATGCATCGCGATAGTTGAGGAAACATGAGGAGAACTACCCTACGCACGACTTGGAGTCGGCAGCCATCATCTCTGCATTAAAGCTCTAGAGACGTTACCTCTATGGAGAGGAGTTTGAGCTCTTTTACGGCCACAAGAGCCTCAGATATATATTCACACATAGAGACTTGAATATGAGGCACCGACGGTGGATGGAAACCTTGAAGGACTTCAAGTTTGAGGTTTCCTACCATCCCGGAAAGGCCAACCTTGTGGCAGACGCTTTAAGCTGTAAGAAGATTATAGTATTTGCAACTCTGCTGATGATCGATGAATGGAACATGGTAGAGTTTGTATGAGACTTTGAGTAGAAACTTATGGTAGAGGAACTGTTTGAGGGCGTCGCACATATTCGTGTGCAGCCACTTATCGATGACCGAATCATAGTGGCTCAGGGGGAAGATGAATGGTTAGTAGAGTTGAGGAAGCGAGCTAGTGACGATGCATACTCTGAATGGAGAGTTGGTACAGATGGGGGTTTATGTTATCGTGGCCGCCTATGCATCCTAAATCTTCATGACTTGAGAAGGGAAGTTCTCGAATCTGCTCACAATTTGAAGATGGTGATGCATCCTGGTAGTAAAAAGATATATCGAGATATGAAGCGCTCGTACTGGTGGGACAACATGAAGGCCCACATAGCAGACTATGTATCCCATTGCCTCATGTGCAAGCAGGTTAAGGCTGAACATCGCCGACCTCCTAGTTTACTTCAGCCTATACCCATAGCTGAATAGAAATGGGATTTCATCTCTATGGATTTCATCTCAGGGTTACCGAAGACGAGGAAGGGACATGACTCCATTTGGGTGATTGTGGACTGATTGATGAAATCAACTCATTTCCTCCCGATTAGAGTCTCTAACTCAGCAGACGATTTGGCCAGGCTGTACATCAAGGAGATAGTACGTTTGCATGGGGTGCCGATGGAGATCGTGTCTGACCGAGACACGCGATTCACATCTATCTTCTAGACTCATATACAGGAAGCAATGGATGTGAAACTAAAGTTCAGTACTGCATTCCACCCGTAGACGGAACGAGTGAATCAGGTATTAGAAGATATGTTGCGAGCTTATGTGCTTGATTTTAAGGACAGTTGAGATAACTATCTTCCTTATGCTAAATTCGCTTGTAACAACAACTTTCAGGCGAGTATTGGCATGACCCTCTACGAAGCACTGTATGAGTGTCCATGTAAAGCACCACATTGCTGGGCAGAGGTTGGCGAGAAGAGTTTGATTGGCCCAGAGTTAATATAGGCGACATTAGAGAAGATCGACATTATCAGGTGTCGACTTCTGGCAGCACAAAGCAGACAGAAGAGTTACGACGATATGAGGCGGCGACCACTAGAGTTTGAGGTCGGAGGCCATGTATTCCTAAAGGTTTCCCCAATGAAGGGACTCCTCCAGTTTGGAAAAAAAGGAAAACTCACGCCAAGATTTATTAGCCCATTTTAGATACTAGACCGAGTGGGTGTGCTAGCGTACCACCTTGCTTTGCCCAC
Source organism: Magnolia sinica (assembly GCF_029962835.1). Taxonomy (NCBI): domain Eukaryota; kingdom Viridiplantae; phylum Streptophyta; class Magnoliopsida; order Magnoliales; family Magnoliaceae; genus Magnolia; species Magnolia sinica. The sequence continues at coordinate 66,390,724 of NC_080573.1, read as the reverse complement.
ACCACTCGCAGGCGTCCACACATATCGATGCTGAAGAAATACGTTCCTGACCCTTCCCACATTATTAAATGGGAGAAGGTAAGTTGAGTGAGTCCTAGACAGGAAGGAACAGGTGTTGCACAGTAAAGTGATTCCACTTGTGAAGGTATTGTGCACACACCACACTAAGGAAGAGGTTACTTGGGAAACAGAAGCCAAGGTCCACAAGAACTACCCTCAGATTCTCAAGGAGTACGAAAAGGTACTAATTTCAAGGATGAAATTTTTCTTTAAAGGGGGTAGATTGTAATGTCTTAAAAAAATCCATACAAAGACCCAAGTACCACCTCAGGCAGAAATCGTTAAGGATCAAAATATGTAGAAATTAGACGAAAATTAATTAAGTACTAAACTGAATTAATTAGTATATTAGCTTGAACTGCTTTTTATATGAATTGCAAGACCTAAAACTAGTAGAATTGCTAACTCTACATTATCTAAAAACTTAGGATCAATCTCAAAACCCATTTGCTTTCGGAAACATCTTGAAACTTCGTATCAGACCTGGACCGTGCGTTGAAAGTCCGATTAACATGAAACTAAATATTTATGACCGCCTTACTGGGCTTGACAAACATCTCAGGAATCAAGTCCAAATAGTATCTATAAACGCACAACTTGAACCCGGAGTGAAGTGTGTGAGAAACGCAAATATCTTTAGAGAATAAACTCAAACTTAAGTCATTTGGGCCGTTCGCTTGCAGGCCAAATTTAAGGTTTCAGACCATCAGATTTTGACCCAACTACACCCTTGGATCAGGAAAATTTCCCTACACATGTCAGTGCACTTGTGGCCCTGATCGAGTGACGATGGCCGTTGAACGGAAACAGGTCCTCCACGGTCGATCTACAAATCCGATCGGACTGAAATCTTAACCTGGCATAGATCCATTACCAAGGAACTTTCTTCAGACCGTATGTGAACAATGGACCTCTAGATGAGCTCCATTAGCCTAAAACAGATGACTTTTGGCTATAACTTACGTATACCATGGCCCTAGGGCCATTGACATCAGTTCTGGGCCTATATAAGGGCCTTAACCCACCCCTCTCTCATTCCATACGAATTCCCTAAACCATAGAAGAGAGAAGAGAGAAAAGAGAAGGAAAGAGTGAGGAGAAGTGAGAGAGAGTTGTGGTTTATTGCTGGGATTCATTCCCGCCACTCCACATGCTAAATCCCCTCTTCCGTGTCATTATACCTGTGATTTTGACTCCATCTATGGGTAAGAAATCCTAATCCTAATATGTTTTAGGGATTCAAATAGAGGAATCAGTGAAATAACTAACCTATCTCATGATTTAGGTAGTCGTTGTACCGTAAACAAAGATGCAGTGTACGAATCGAGTTCATAATCGGCGTACCGACGAAAGGTGCGGACTATAAACGTTTAAGTTATGGTATTCAAGGCTTTCAATGTCAATTAATGATTTATGACTGACTTGAATGCTGTCACATGTATTTAGATGCGATGTTTCCTATATATTACACATATATATGAACTATGTTGAATATAATGCATTTCATGTGTTTGTTGAAATGTTTGAATGAATATAGAATTCTGATTTGTGCTTGCCACGATTATTAATTGAGGATACATGATTGTTGTATGTGCAACAACTCTTTTGTAAAAGGGTTTGCTATAATGTATGCTATAAGTAACTTATTACATGTATGTTGATATGTGTAGTCTAAGTGTTTGATAAAATGTCTGAATGAGTAAATTCTTGTTGAAACATAATTAATGAGTGTGTTGAGATAGGATTCTCAATTAGCTTATCTATAGTTACAGTTTCCTTCATGTAACCTATCTTGCCACTACGAGCTTTATGGATGAAATGCTTATGTACGACAATATATGCACTATGTGTTTGTTAAAATGCTCAAATGGGATTTATATCTGAATTGGTTGTCACATGCTATATTGACTATCACATATGAATGCCTATTGTGTTTGAATATGATGGGGACTAATACGTAGCACAGGCAATCGGTAATAGTTAACAATCCTTGGCCGAACTAGTTTCGCTACAATGGATACGTTTGATGAATCCGAGTCGTACAGTGATTATCGACAGTGGTTAGGCCACAAGGAGTGCGTATGCGCTCCATGTCGACTAATTTAACGTGCGCTCGTACCAGTCGAGCTTGTCAAGTAACGAGCCTTTCCTGTAGTGACCTCAAGTATAAACTAGGCTTATGTCGTGGTGATGAGCCTCCCGTAGTGACCTGAACTTCCCTATCCACTGTTTTTAAATCAGGGGTGACGTTGCCCTATAACTTGCCTATCGTATGTGATTAACTAGGATTGACAACCTTATATAGATCATTGTTTGGGTAAATGATATAAAGGGAGGTACCTTAGCTTTCCAAACCTGTTGTATAAATAAACTCAACTAAGTATTGGCTAACACGATCATGCACCGCATTGCATGTGCTTTGGCGAGGAAGTGCACCTGTCCGGAGTGGTGCATGCCGCGATCGTGAAATGATGTCACTGAGGGAGTACAGGCGAGAGCATGCATCATTACAGCATATCATTCCTGCATTAATAAGAGTACTTAGGATATGAGTGTTGTATTGTGTTATCATTACTGCTTGATTGAATTGATAGCATGTTAACCTTTGCCTTATAGTACTATTGAGTTGATAACTCACTCCCACTCTGGGACGATGTTTTAAAACACCAACCAGACTCTGTTGTAGCTTCAGGTGATGTCGATACTTATGAGGCGGAGCCTGACTTTTATGATGACAATGAGTTCTCTTACATGTAACTCTCTGGCGGGTCTATGTAGACCTGAAGTTACGCTGACGGGATTACAGGGATACAAACTAGTTGAACATTACATTGTATCATTTTGTGTATTTTTGAAACTATACATGTAATTATTTAACCTGGTGACATGTTCATACTTTGGGGACTTACAACTATTTATATGCTTTATATATTTATCACAGTCTTCCGCTTACATAATCTAATTATCTCTAGAGTATGATATGCTGATTTAGTGTAATCCCATTCATGTTTAATGCACTACTACGGACAATATTTAATCATCATTATCTATGTTGCATAAGTGATGCATTGGAACTCGGGAGCTGAGCTTCTGCTCGACCCCTGATTTTCAGGGCGTTACAAAAACTGCGCAAAGTGCTAAATTTGAGGCAGTTTAAACTCCGAGTCTGTTTTGGAAAACTATGCAGAGTGCGTAAATTTAAGGCGGTTTCTAGAATTTTCCAACTCGGTGCGAAAGTTGGAGTTCCACGGCTATAAATAGGACTCCCTAGGATGCTCCAAAGCATCTTCTAGGGTTTGGAAATGTCTTAAGGATCATAGTACAAGGGTGTAGCAGCCACCAAAGATTTTTTCTTATTTCCTAGTTTATTTTTCATGCTTTGTTTAAGATATTTGGTTTCAATCATGTCTATAGTTTTTTTTTTCTTTTGGGTTAGCTTATTATTACACACCCATGTTAGTACACACACTCCATGTTAGCCACCCCCGCTAGGGATTGATACCAAGACCTCAAGTGTTGAAACGAGGTATCTACACTCAATCATGTCTATGGTTGGCTAAACCTCTTACCTAGGGTTAAGAAGTGAAGCTTGTAGCGTGTTGGGATGTTTATTTTGCTTTGATTCTTGTTATTATTGAACTTTATCAATTTCTAGCTTGATAATAAAGGAATATTTTAAGTTTTATATGATTTATTGTGACTTAAATTATAATAGATGTTGTGATAGCTTTGGATATCTTCTTTTTCGTGTTTTGAGATTGTGAGATTGGTAAATCCCATTATTCACCATCATCTCCTGGGCATGATAGGGTGATGGAATCCCTTCCAATCTTCACAATTCTCCACTATTGAGAATTAGGTCAATGAAAAGTTAAGATTTGATTTAAATTATTTTATCTTCCAATTGGATAGGTTAGGACTTCAATTCCAATTGTGTTTATTAAATCAATCAAGGTAGCATCTTAATAGCTACAAGTGGATCCTTGGCACCCTAGTTCCCACCTTTAATCGATAGTTTAAACATTATTCACAATTACTCTCTTTTATTCTGGAATTCAGATTTAGATCTTCTTTTAGTTCTAGTTCTAGTTCTTTTCAGAATACGTACAAGTTTAGTCCTCACGAGTTATTACTATATCGCGACCCTACACTTGGGGTTGTGAACAAGTTTTTAGCACCGTTGCCGGGGACTATGACTATGCTTTTCTGGAATTAATTGGTATTAAAATTAGGTTAAGATTAAGATTTAATTTTCTGCTATGTTTTTAAGTCATGATTTTTTCTGAAATTATTTTTAGAAACTAACATTGTTTTATGTTTTGTAGGATTCCTAACATAGCAACCCTTATTCGGTAATTTTGTTCCAACCCTCTCTCTCTCTCTCTTAAAGTTTTTCTAGTTTTCTTTTTACGTTTAATTGTTTAGTTACTTGAGGGTTATGTGTGTTTCATGCCCAAGTGGGTTCGTGAGAACACTCAAAGTCTCTTGAGTGAAGGAGGATTAGTCGAAGGGTTGCCTATCCATCAAAGGATTAGACACCACTTGAGATCTTCTTAGTTAATTAAAGTGATAGCTGCAAATCAACCTCAACCTCAACCTCAACCATCAGTTGAGGAAGTTCAAGATGAAAATGAGGTACATAATGCACCCCCAACTCGTATTGTACGCGATTATTTACAATCAGCAGGGGTGAGTACACCTTTCTGCATGGTCTTTCCACTTAATGCAGGAAACGTGGATATCAATCCTGGAGTGATACAACTCCTTCCTAAGTTTCATGAGCTAGATCTACATTTGCACATTAAGGAGTTTGATGAGATAGTCACTACATTACACTTTCCAAACATTTTTGAGGACACAATGTGACTTAAATTGTTTATTTTTTCATTGAAAGAAAAAGCTAAGATGTGGATGCACTCCTTAAAGCCAAGATCCATCGGCACATGGGCCGAGATGACCCAGGAATTTCTCAAAAAAAATTCCTATTTCATAAAACTAACACTTTAAGGAAGGCAATCATGAACTTTGCCTAAAAAGAGGAAGACACATTCTTCTAATGTTGGGAAAGGTTCAAAGATCTTACGAATTCCTGTCTACATCATGACTGCGAAGTATGGCGAACAATAAATTTTTTCTATAATGGATTAACTTCACAAATGCGTCAGTTTGTAGAGATGATGTGTAATGGTGAATTCATGAACAAAGAGGCCGATGATGCGTGGGATTACCTTGATCAATTGGAAGAAAACACACAATTATGGGACACCTCTCCAAGACTCACCACTTCTAAGCCTACTCAATCAAATGAAATGGGAGGGATTTATGTTCTAAAAGAGGAAGATGATATGAGTGCATGAGCGGCCAATCTCAAAAGAAAAGATGAGGCCATAAAACTTAAGAAGGCAAAACCTATCAAATCTGATAAAGTTGTGGAAGCTGTTTGTGGTATTTGTGCTTGTAACAACTGATAATTGCCCAACAATTCTTAATTTTTAAGAGATATTGAATGACCAATCAAATGCTGTGAACAACTACTGAAGACCTTTCAGAGGACCCACCTCAAATACATATAATTATAGCTGGAAAAACCATCCAAATTTCAGTTGGAGGAATGGATAAACGACTAACCCAAAAGAAGCCCTTAAATTTTAAATCAGAAGAGGCCTTAAGAGGATACGGTTCAAAAATTCATGCAAAACCAAGAGTTATTCAACCAGAATATGGTATAAGCATTCCAAGATATCAAAACAATAATGGGAATGTTTGCATCATCCATTTAAAGGATTGAGTCACACTTAGCGAGTGGGGAGAAAGGGATGCTTTTAGCCCAATCTCTTCCCAATCCAAAGCCACAATGTGAAATTAGTGACTTAAGCTCTTCAAATCAAATGGAGCAAGCCAACTCTATCACCACTCTTAGAAGTGAAAAGACAACTAACAAATATATTCTGGTAAGGGTTGAAAAGCCTAAGGACCCCAAAGAAGATAAGATGATAGACCTAGCATTACTCCACATGGGTTAGAACCAGAACCTCAAAGTAAGCCGATTGCGCTATTCCCTCAACGGTTGATTGCACCAAAGCCTCTATATAATTTTCAGGATATTCTAGAGGTGCTTAACAAGTGAAGGTCAACATCCCTCTACTGGATGCCGGTAAACAAATCCCTTCATATGTTAAATTTCGGAAAGATCTATGCATTAACAAAGATGGCAAAACATACAAAAGAAAATCTCTTTGATAGAAAAGTGAGTGCAATCCTCAAGCAAGATGTGCCACAAAACTACAAAGATCCCAGTAGCCCGACCATCACTTGTGTAATTGGGAACTATTGGATTGAGCATGCACTTTTTGACTTGGGGGTGATTGTGAACTTGATCCCTTAGTCGGTTTATGAACAATTAGGTCTAGGTGAATTAAAACCCACCCGGACCACATTATAACTTGATGATTGCTCAGTTTGTGTACCGAGAGGGATGATTGAGGATGTGTTGGTCCACGTTGATAAAATCTACTATCCAGTAGATTTTATTATCCTGAATCCTCAACCCATCATAGATGTGAGCACTCAAATTTTTGTCATTTTTGGTCGCTCATTCCTTGCTACATCAAATGCAATCATTAATTGTAAGAATTAAATTATGAATTTATCTTTCAAAAATATGACTTGGAGCTCGATATCTTTTCCAACATGAGTAAACAGTCAGAGGATGTTGATGATATCCACGACATTAACTTAATAGATTCTTTCGTGGAAGATAGAGCAATCCTGACTCTATATTCTGACACTCTAGAGACGTGCTTGGCCCAGTCCCCTGATTTGGATGATGACATGATTAAAGAGATGGATGTCATACTTGATGTTACGCTGGTACTTGAAGTTAACTGGTGGTGGTCACAATTTGAAGAATTACCCCAAACTAATGCAGTGCCTCTACCGTTTAACCTCAAAGCGCCGAAGGTTGACCTAAAACTTTTGCCCTTTGATCTTAAATATGTTTATTTAGGTAAAAATGGGACATACCCAGTGGTGATTTCGTCCCACCTTGAGCAAGAACAGGAGAGTATGCTTATCTCTACTCTCATTGTGTATAAAAGGAGCCCTTGGATGGTCGATTACAAGCCTCAAGGGAATTGACCCTTTGAGTTGTATTCACCGCAATTATCTTGGGGATAATGCGAAAACCTCCCAACAACCACAATGTCGATTAAATCTAAATATGAAAGAAGTAATTAAGGCCGATGTACTTAAGTTGTTGGATGTGGGTATTATATACCTCATATCCGATAGCCAATGGGTGAGTCCAACTCAGGTGGTTCCTAAGAAGTTCGAAATCACCATCGTAGCCAATGCCAATAATGAACTCATGCTAAGTAGAGTTACTACTATTTAGAGAATGTGTTTGACTAAAGAAAATTGAATATCGTCACAAGAAAGGACCGCTTTCCTTTGCCCTTCATTGATCAAATCTTGAAAAGGCTATCTGGTCACTCTCACTATTGCTTCCCTGATGGATATTCGGGCTATAATCAGATAGAGATAGCCCTTGAAGATCAAGAAAAGACCACTTTCACATGTCCCTTTGGCACCTTTGCTTACCAAAGGATGCCATTCGGACGGTGTAATGCCCCTGCCACTTTTCAGTAATGCATATTGAATATATTTTCTGACATCGTAGGGCAATATTTAGAGGTCTTCATGGATGAGTTCTCTGTCTTTGGTCCATCCTTCAGCGAATGTTTAGAAAATCTGAAAAATGTGCTGAAGCGATTTGAGGAAAAGAATTTAGTACTAAATTGGGAAAAGTATCATTTCATGGTTCGTAAGGGAATTATTCTTGGACATATCATCTCGTTCAAGGGAATTAAGGTAGATAAGGCTAAAATTGATCTTATATCTAACCTACCTCCACCCAAGATCATACGAGACGTACGATCCTTCTTAGGACACGCTAGATTTTACAGACAATTTATAAAGGAATTTAGTCACCTCTCTCGTCCTTTATGCAATCTACTTTAAAAGGATGTACCATACGAGTGGACTGAGCAATGTTAGGAAGCTTTCACTAAGCTCAAGGGCATGTTGACTACCGCACCTATCATGCAGCCACCCTGTAAGACCCGTATCCTAACTGTACTGTTCCGTAAGCCTCCGCGGTTCTCCCAGTCGAATTCTGGTGACCCGCGATCTATTACCGGCATTTGCGCGTGATCATAAGTCGTGTCCCGTATATCAGAGTCGGATTGACTCGAAACTTATACCCTTGCGACTGTGCCATCGCTGCAGTTCCGACGCCGCATATTACTCGCCAAGGTGATACCTGGTCTAGGAGATGTGGGCCCGCATTCAGTTCGAGGAAAATGCTGCGCGTTGCAATACCGAGAGAATCTCTATAATATGTCAAATCAATCAAGTACATGTCACATTACCCAAAAAGCAACCCAAAGTCAACTCTCCCTCTCTCCACCCATCCCTTTTCAAGTACATCCATCACTCACCCATCACTCACCCATCCCTCTCTCTCTTACAACCTCTCTCTCTTTCATCTCTCTCTCATTTTTCTCCCAAGCACCATGAGAGCACCTAATGTCCATGACTTCCATGGTGATGCTTATGTGGCCCACCTTCTTACCTCCCATCCTCACCCTCTAAAGATAATCTTGATTCTTGAATCGCATCCCTTGGAGCTCGGGGAAACCAAAGAGGCTAGAAGATTTGCAACGATGGGTGTTTTTCTTTGTTTTGTTGTGTGGATTTAATCGTTTGAGGGCCCACATGTGGTGGGACCCATCTCGATGTATGCCTTGTATCAAAGAGGGGCCCATGGTGGCGGGGTCCCTCCCATCTCTACCATCCGTTTTCCTCTCTCTCTCTCTCTCTCTTCCACTTTGTTTGGTGATGATGTTGATGAGGTGTGTGTGGCCCACCATGTTGAGTTTGACCCACACCATCCGATTGTGGGACCCACCATTACTGCCCGTCCATTTGGACAGGCCTAGATGAGGGAAAATACAAATATCAAGTTGATCCAAAGCTTTGGTGGGCCACCACGTGGACCCACCTTGATGTATATGTGAGAGCCACTGTCCAATGGACAGACCCACCGTGATGTAGGTCCCATCCACACCGTCCAATTTCTCTGGATGGAGCTGGACATGTGTGTAGGTGCCACCCTACCCCACCTTGATGTATTTATTTTATATCCACTCTATTCAGCCGTGGCCCCACTTACCGCTGTGCGATCTAACTGTCCATCAGCAGACGATAGTTCTGTGGTCCCACCATGAAGTATGTTTTATATCCAACTGTTCATCACTTGCTGGACGAGGGTTGGACACTGGTGGGCCACCCATGGGGCCCTACACCGTGATGCATATATTAAGGCTGCACAGCAACCGTGGGACCCACACGCACATGGAAACCATGCGGTGCATGTGGTTTATCAACGCAGTCCATCCATTTTTACCTACGCCATTCACCTGGTTGGACGGTGGGCCACAGCATATTGTATGTGTGAATGCACGCCGTCTGTACATCGGATGGGGCCCACTTGATGGACGCTAGAGACGCCCCCTATTTATTTATATATATTAGGTATTTGATGGACCACGTGTATGGACCCCACCACGGTGGTATGTTATATCTACACCGTCCATTCATTAAATGGGATGGGCAGGAACTTTAAGTAGCCACCTTGATGTGGGCCACGTGTGTGGGACCCACCGTAATATATGTAAATCCACATCATCCAGCGTCCAAGGTCTGGACGCTGGCTTGATATATATTTTTTTAATATATATATATATATAAGATATGATATTATATATATTATATTATATTATATTATATGTATAATATATATATTATATATATCTAGTGGGCCCCACGTGGGACCCACCTCCTGTGTATATGTTTTATACCTACGACCATTCATATGCTCCATCCAACCGTCCATTGGGACGTTCTGCTGGATGGGGCTCCCTTTGATGTATGTGCTGTTTATGCACACCGTCCATTTGGATAGTGCTGCATGGGACCACCATGATGTATTCGTTTCATCCACGTCGACCAGACAGCGTTGGATGGTGCTGAACAATGTTTGGCTGGTGCTGTGGCCACGCCGTGATGTATTTGTCTCATCCACACCATCCAGATAGTACTGGACGGTGCTGGACGATGTTGGACGGTGCTTAACAATGTTTGGAATGGCGCCAATTTACATGGATAATGCTTGGACGGTAATGATTTACTTGGACTATGTTTGGATACTGCGGATCATCATACGTGGGCCATGTGTACAGTGATACATATGCTGCACCTGCAACTATTGAAATGATTTTAAATGTAATCCAAGCTCCCATCTGTGAGGCCCACCATGATGTATTTTTTTTTGGCCTAATGTGCTGTATATCAGGCCCAAGTGATGGGGGCCCATTGTTATGTATTAGGCCCATTTGTGCGGCCCATTGATGCGGCCCACTTGGCGTATAAGAGGCCCATATGCTGAGGCTCGACTTGATGTACACGAAGGCCATTATGATGTGTATTAGGCCCTTATCGTGCGGCCCATTGTGACATGTATTAGGCCCATGACGCATGGCCCATTTGGTGTATTTGAGACCCAGATACGTGGCCCATTTGATGCATATGAGACCTATGTGTAGGGCCCACCTATTGTGTATTCGAGGCCCATGGGTTGTGGCCCATTGTGATGTATTTGAGGCCCATGGGCGAGGCCCGATGTGATGTATGTGTGGCCATTACGTTGCGTATAAATCTCTTATGTTGGCCACCCCTTGGGAGCAATGTTGGTTAGATGTCCACATTGATGGGCAATGATGGTTCGATGTCCTCATTGTGACCTTCCCTAAAGCCTTGTTAAGCCCATTTTTACCGATTCCGATTGTCGTGACCGATTTGCCGACCATGATTATCGATCGATCCGATTCTCGTGACCGATTTGCCGATTCTGACTATCTTTGATCCAATTGTCTGACCGATTTGCTAACTCTGATTATTGATCAATCCGATTCTCGTGACTGATTTGTCGATTCTGACTATCGATCGATCCGATTGTCGTGACCGATTTGCTGACTCTGATTATCGATCGATCCGATTCTCGTGACCGATTTGCCGACTCTGATTATCGATCGATTCGATTCTCGTGACCGATTTGCCGATTCTAACTATCGATCTATCCGATTGTTGTGACCGATTTGCCGAATCTGATTATTGATCGATTCGATTCTCGTGACCGATTTGCCGACTCTGATTATCGATCGATCCAATTCTTGTGACCAATTTGCCGATTCTGATTATTGATCAATTTGATTCTCGTGACCGATTTGCCGACTCTGATTATCGATCAATTCGATTCTCGTGACCAATTTGCCGACTCTGATTATCGATCGATCCAATTCTTGTGACCGATTTGCCGATTCTGACTATCGATCGATCCAATTGTTGTGACTGATTTTCCGACTCTGATTATCGATCAATCCGATTATCGTGACCGATTTGCCGACTCTGATTATCGATCGATCTGATTCTCATGACCGATTTGCCGATTCTGACTATCGATCGATCCAATTGTCGTGACCGATTTGCCGACTCTGATTATTGATCGATCTGATTGACGTGACCGATTTACCGATTCTAATTATTGATCGATCTGATTGACGTGACCGATTTGTCGACTTTGATTATCGATCGATCAAATTCTCGTGACCGATTTGCCGACTCTGATTATCGATTGATCTGACTCTCGTGACTGATTTGTCGATTCTGATTATCGATCGATTCGATTATCGTGACCGATTTGCCGATTCTGATTATTGATCGACCCCGATTGTCGTGGCCGATTGCCGATTCCGATTGTCGTGACTGATTTACTGATTCTGATCATCGATCGATCCCGATTGTCGATTCTGATTGAGGTGACCGATTTGTTGACTCTGATTATTGATCGATTTGATTCTCGTGACTGATTTGCCGATTCTGATTATCGATCAATTCCGATTGTTATGGCCGATTGTCGATTTCGATCATCGAGGCCGATTATTGATCAATTCCGATTGTTATGGCCGATTATCGAGGTCAATCATCGAGGCTGATTCCGATCGCTGATTCTTACTATTGAGGCCCATTCTAATGAGCATTCTGCCTCGGCTTGATGCATTTGAGGCCTATGTAATGCATGTGAGGCCTACGTGGTGAGGCCCATTGTGATGCATTTGAGGGCTAGGCGGTGGAGCCCATTGTGATGTATGTTAAGCCCATGTGAAAGGCCCATTATGATGTGTATTAAGCTCTTGAGTGAGGCTTATGATGTTGTATATTTGGCCCTTTTGTGAGGCTATGAGTCCACTATACGTTAGACTCTATGTGAGCCATTCCTTGGGGGTAATGTTGGTTAAATGTCCACATTGTCGAGGTCGATTGTCGATGTTGATATTGATACCGATTATGAGTATGTGACCGCATAGCATCATGACACATGCCCATACGCATCATCTGCATTTTTGTTATGAGATGTGATTGACCATTGCGTATGTCATTGGGCAGGTTGTTATGAGACTCCCTGATAGGCAGAAATTGTCTCACCTGAGCACGCGGTATGCGCAGGATTGATGCATGATTGGACTATGTGACTCATGCATCTTGCATTTATGTGACATGACCACCGTACGTCCTAGCGACATCAGAGCTATAGGCTCCACATGTATCTCGTGGATGGCCAGATGGGACACCGAAAATCTGCTCTATATGGGGTGCTATAGATATTCCTGGGTAAAAGTCCCTAAACCCTCTAGGTTCCAGAGGTTGCACCAACATCTAGACCGAGTGGATGCATGAGAGCATGAAGGTCGTATACCGTATAACGCCCTGAAATTCGGGGGTCGAGCATAACTCAGCTCCCGAGTTCCAAAACATCACTTATGCAACATATTTAATGATGAATGTATGTTGACTGTATTAGTGCATAAAACATGGAATAGATTAAGCCAAAACACAGATATGATTCAGGGACAAGTGAATAAAGCAAGCGGAAGACTTATAGTAAAATGTGTACAAGTGTAAATCCCTGAATTACATATACAACCAGATCGTGTAAAAGTGTTATTTAACAAAATTATAAGTATCAAATTACATCATTTCAGTTCCCAAAAATAATCCCAGAGATCCCGCGTAACAGACCGAGGCTCGCTAGAACCCGTCTGAAAACTGCATATAGGAGAAGGCAGCCTCGTCGTCATCCAGCTCCCGCTCTGCCTCAGACGTCGCATCCACATCTGCAACATCAGGGCCTAAGACAGTGCGGTGGGTGTGTAACACCGCCCCAGAAACGTGGGAGTGAGTGATCAACTCAGTGGAACAATAAGGCACTGGTTAACATGTTATCAGTTCAATCAAACAGTAATGATAAAGCAGGACAATTAAATAAATCCTAAGTACTCTTGTTAATGCAAAGATGAATGCAATATGATGCGTGCCCTCACGCGTACACCCTCAGCGTCTTCATCTTACGTTACGCATGACATCGCCTCAAAGTGCGCCACATCTACAAAGCACATGCAAATGCGGTGCATGGATATGATTACCAAGTTGTTATTAGTCCAATTCATACAGCAGGATTGGGAAGCTAAGATACCTTCCTCATGTCACCATCCAAACAGTGATCCATTCTAGGGTCGTCAATCCTAGATATCTCATACGATCATATAGTTGAGGTCGTAGCAAAGGGCTCGTCACCAATCAATGCACGCCTTTCATCCCTTTACTACCACAGATCGGCTCGTCACCTCCTTGCGGTATCCAGGTATGCTCGAGGTCACTACAAAGGGCTCGTCACCAATCAATGTAGGCCGACAGCACGAATATAGTGTCCCATACCACCATAATTGGCTCACGAGTTTAGTTGCTCACTGGTCACTACGGGGAGGCTCGTCACCCCAGCGTAGGCCGACAGCTCGGCCACGGTGTCCCATACCACCATGTCCGGCTCATGAGTCTTAGCGGATCAGGTACCATGGTTATTAGGATTTCACTGGTAAGTTCGGTACTCTAGATTCAAGCAGTAGCGTCCATACATGGTTAACATACATCGGACAATCGGGTTACTTGACGAACTCGACTAGCACGAGCGCACATTGAATTGAACAACATAGAGTGCGCAAACACTCCGCGTGGCCAAACCACTGCCGACAACTCTAATACGGCTCGGGTTCGTCTAATACGTCCTACGTGGCGAAAGTAATCTCAACCACGTATATAGGGTCAATTACCGATTTCCTGGACTAAGGCATAGTCCCAAACACTTTACACTACTACAGATATTCATATGGAACGTAAGACAGTAATGGAACAACAACTCAAATCATGGTACACCAGCCCTTGAAGAATATCAACTTAACATAAATGTAAGCATAGGAGATACTTGAATTTAAATAACTTGGAATGTAACTGCATAAAGGAAAACATGCGCATCAATAGGAGTGTTGAGAATCACTTCTCAACGCCACAATAAGTGTAAGAAGTTACACTTAGATCATTCTTGCATTTCTACAAACACTTAGCATACATATATGACGTATGTTGAAATACATGCATTTAGACAATTCCTTTTATCAAGGAGTTGTCATACATGCATCTAGCATACATACATGACAATTAATCATGGCAAACACAAGTGCGTATTTTATACGTATACGGTACTTTATAAATACACATAGAATACACAAATCTCAATATAGCACATGCATATCAGGAAAGCAATGTAAACACACAACATTTGACATGTGAAATGTCATCCATAACAAGAATAAATCACTAACTGGCGTTGAAAGCCTTGAAAACCATAACCTATACACTTAAAGTCCGCACCTTAAGCGAAGAAAGAACCGCCAGCTGATTTAGACGAGTTGTCTTCGTCAACGGCGCTACAATACCCTAAAATAAGGATAGAAATGAGATACAACAACACCAAGTCTAGTCTAAGCTCTAACACAGGTTAGGGTTAGGTTAACTTACCCCAAAGGAACTCAGAATCGTCAGAAGAACGATTCAAAGTGAAGGTTCGAAGATGAAGAAGAACAAGGAAGAAACCAAGACGATTCACCAACTTATCTCTCTCACTTTCTCTCTCCTTTCCACTCTCTTTCCAAGCTAGGGTTAGAGAAAATTCGTATGGAAATGAGAGCTAGGGTTTAAGGACTATATATAGGCCTTAAAATGATGGAAATAACCCCGGGATCAAGGTATACTTAGGTTATAACCAAAGTAAGCCTTTCTCGATCCAACGAAGCACTTCTGGTGGGCCTATAACCACGAAAGGTCGGACTTAAGCTCATTGACCATGGATCTAGGTCAAGCTGAGTTTTCATACTGACCGGCTCTTCAGATCAGCCGTGGCGGACCACACTCAATTCAACGGTCACGGAATCTCGATCAGGTCCACAAGCATTAGGATATGCTTGGGCCAACTATCCTGATCAGAGGGTGAAATTGGGTCAGAATCCAACGGTCAGAATGCTTAAAATCGTTGCGTAAGCGACACGACTCAGATTTCATAAAAAGCTTATTAAGTTCCAACCGTTCTCACACTCTTCACTCCGAGCTTAAGCAAATCGACCCAGAACATCAGATCGACTTAATTTTCGAGGTGAAGATCAAGCCCAACTCGGTGACCGCAACAACCTAAGATCATCGCCATCGGACTTTCGACGCGCGGTCCAGGTCCGATCCAGATCTTCCAAAAATTCCTCAGAACAACTGGATTTAGCGATGGATCCCAGATTTCAGAGTAACGTAGCGCTCACTAATCTACACGATTAGAGCCATGCAGATACAATTTAAAGTGATTGATGCGAATTTCACAAGCAATCAAGTAAAGCGCTAATTACCCCAAAACAACTACTTAAGGAAAGATTAGCACAGATAAATCCAAGGTCGTTTGGAAGGGGGTATGGCCTTAACTGCCCGAGAGGAGGGGGCAATGCTAGGCTGAGTCTGACTAGCTCAAGGAATGGGTCCACTATGGGCCTAATATTGGCGGATGGATAGTGAAGTCTCTTCCACTCGCCTTGTTGCGCGCGATGGGGTGACAATCTGGTTTAGAGTGTAATAACCCCGACGATTTCTCAAAGAGGAACCGTACTGATATTGGACTTATTGAGTAGCAGTTGCATACTCATACATTCATTTCATTCACTATCCACTCAGGCTGGTGGTGCGTAACTAATTGTTGTGTACCTTCGCGTGGCCAGGATTTCGGTTGGGCGCGCGACTAACCTGATATCAGGAGTCTACCACATTGGGTCTGACTATCTAAATTTAGGTATGGGACCGGTTTGGATAGAAGCCCTTTGTGATAGACCCCGTAGCTTGCGATACTACGTACTACCATCCCAACTTCATAGTTTAGCTTAGTCATTTTATTCGCATCGTATATTGCATTGCATTCTCAACACATAGTATTTATCTTACTGCCTCCGCATTGCATAGCTAACCTACATTCCTTTGTCAATATATGATATTTGTAAGCCCCGTATCCTAGACCATACCATTCTATAGGCTTCCGCGGTCTTCCCGGTCGAATTTCGGCAACCTTCGACCCTTAATCGGTATTTGCGTGTGACCTGGATTCTCATGCCGTCAACCCGAGTCAACTCAACCCAGGGCTTGTACCTTAGCGACAGCGTCATCGCCGCGGTTCCGATGCCGCGACTCGCACGCTGATGCGATGCTCTGGTCGGGAGTTGTGGGCCAGCGTTCGGTGTGAGGAAACGCCGCGCGTGTGAATTCTGAGAGAATCTCTACAAGGTGTCACATCAATCAATCAATCCCATCAATCCCATCATGTCAAGTACACATCACCTTTCACCCTTTCCCAAGCAAGCCCCAAAAGTCAAAAAGTTTCTTACAACCCATAACTCCTCTTACACCTTTTGCCAAAAAAGTCAAAAAGCCTCTTACACACCCATCCCTCTCTCTCCCATCCATCACTCCATCACCCATCACTCCCTCTCTCTCTCTCCCTTACAAGTCTCTCTCTCATTTTTAACTTTTCCAAGCCACAAAAATGCCATACGTATGAGCCTCTCCCATTCCTCCCAAGCTACATGTGTGGCCCACCTTTCCATCCCTAGATCTCTCATCTCAACCATCCATTTCTCATCTACCTCCATCAAAAGGAAGCACAAGGAGCTGAGGGAGCCAAGGGAGCAAGAAGATCAAGTGGTGGGTGTCTTGATAGGGTAGTTTTTGATGTTTTTAAGATGGGCCAAGTGAGCCAACCGATCAATGGTTTGGATCTCACTTTGGACCCTAAGATGTGGCCAATGGCCCACTTGGATCATCATGATCATTCCATGATGGGGCCATTCTCCATGGATCCCATCATGATGTTTATTTTCTTACATGTTTAGGGTCATCTAGACCATTTATTTTAGTGGAGAAGGGATCTCCACCGTTGGATTTCGATTTCATGGACCCACATGTAATGGGACCCACTTGATGTATGATTTAGTGCAAGGGAGGGCCCATAGTGCCGGGGTCCCTCCATCACGCGGTCTCACTCTCTATCTCTCTCTCTTTTATTTTATTTTATTTTTGTGGTGATAATGAGGTTGTGTGGCCCACTTGAATGGACCCCACCATGAAGTTAGTATGTTATCCAAACCATTTACAAGTGGGGCCCACTTTGCGTGTATTGTACCCATACCATCCATCAGTGGTGGCCCTCATGAGTACGCCCACCTTGCTCGGCCAGAGAGTCCAGCGTCCAGGGACGCTGGACGTTTGCTGAAAACACATGCAAGCTTGGTTACAAGCTAATGGAGGAGGCCCACTCATGTAGGCCCCACCTTGATGCATGTCTTCAATCCACACCATCCATTCCTTTCCCAAGCCCCTTTTAGGTGTTGAGCCGAAAGATGGGATCAATCAGACCTTCGTGCGGGCCATACCATACCAAATGGTGGTTTTCACCATTGAAACCTCCCCTGATTTCCTATACTCCAAAATATATTTGATATTGGACTTGTTCTGCTCGTGTTGAGCCATGGAAGACCATTGGACGGTTTAGATTATCAAAATGTGGACCCCACCTGCCAAAACCATGAAAAAACAGAAATAAAAAAATAAAAAATAAAATCCATCAGCAGCAGCTGCTGCTGCTGTGTTAGACGCAGCAGGCAGCGCCTGCGCACACCGTCCGAGCGGACGGGCGTACGTACAGCCACCACGGCTGTAGCCGTGGGCCCCACCTTGATGTTTATATGTCATCTAACCCGTTCATAGGGTGGGCCACCCCCTGACGTGGGCCCAACCCAAAAATCAGCCTGATCCAAGACTCAGGCGGCCCACACCATAGGAATCAGTGGGATTGAACCTCTATCTTTGAAACCCTTTTTGGGCCCATAGAAGTTTTGGATCAGGGTGAAAATTGTTTTCACCCTTCATCTAGGCGCATGTGGCCTTATCAATGGGTTGGATGGCATAGAAACATTGCGGTGGGCCCCACATGGAGCCCACAGTGATGTAAATGTTTTATTTTCCACCGTCCGCCTGGACGGTGGAACCCACTGTGATGCTTGTGTTATTCCCCACCGTCCAGGGACGGTGGGCGTGTGGCGTACGTGCGTGTATGGATGTGCACGTGTGTATATATATTTATATATTTTACTGGTATGGAAGGCCCACCTCAGTTACTTATGGCCCATGATTGAGGCCCACTTTGATATATATGAAAGGCCCACCTCAGTTACTTATGGCCCATGATTGAGGCCCACTTTGATATATATGAAAGGCCCACCTCAGTTACTTATGGCCCATGATTGAGGCCCACTTTGATATATATGAAAGGCCCACCTTAGTTACTTATGGCCCATGATTGAGGCCCACTTTGATATATATGAAAGGCCCACCTCAGTTACTTATGGCCCATGATTGAGGCCCACTTTGATATATATGAAAGGCCCATCTCAGTTACTTATGGCCCATGATTGAGGCCCACTTTGATATATATGAAAGGCCCACCTCAGTTACTTATGGCCAATGATTGAGGCCCACTTTGATATATATGAAAGGCCCACCTCAGTTACTTGTGGCCCATGATTGAGGCCCGCTTTGATATGCATGTAAGGCCCATGGGTCGAGGCCCATTGATGTATTAGGGGCCCATGGGTTATGGCCCATTAAAAAAAAATGTTTTGGGGCCTATGGGTTAAGGCCCTTTTGATGTACATTTGGGGTCCCATTGGGGTGGCCCATTTGATACTCATAAGGCCCATAAGATCAGGCCCATTTGATGCACTCTAAGGCCACAGGTTATAGCCCATTGCAATGTACATAAGGCCCATTGGTGCGGCCCATTGATGTGGCCCACTTAATGAATATAAGGCCCATGTGATTTGGCCCATTTGATGTATTTAAGGCCCAATGGGATGTACCTAAGGTCCATTGCAATGTGTGATCCCAACATGATTTATGTAATGATGTTTACGACAGGCAGTACCTTGGGAGCTATGGCGGTTTGACGTCCCCATTGCAAGTATAGTGTTGGTTAAATGTCCGCATTATGACTTTCCCTTGGGCCCATACGTGTAATGTGTAGGCCGTCTAGGCCCATCTTCATTATGAATATCATCTATCCCATATAACATGTTTAATTCCATGATTCATGATCATATGCATCATACGTATGCTTGATATGAGAAATGACTGATCATAGCATATGCCTTCGGGCAGATGGTTTAGGGGCTCCCGTACAGTGGGTGTTGCCCTACATGAGCGCACGATATGCGCAGGATTGCTGCATGACTGGATAGTGTGATTCATGCATTCGCATTGTGTGATATGGTTACTGTACGCCCTAGCGACATCAGGGCCGTAGCCTCCACAGACGTATCGTGGTTGGCAAGATTGGATACCGGAAATACTGTTCTACATGGGGTGCGATAGATATCCTTGGGTGAAAGTCCCTAAACCCTTATGGTACCAGGAGGTTGCTCTAACGTCTAGACCAAATGGATGCATGAGCGCTGAGTGCCGATTACTAGACGGTTGCGCTTTCCACTGTGTCGTGGTCGGTTGGAAGGGGGTGCGGCCTTACCCGCCCAAAAGTAGGGGGCAATGCTAGGCTGAGTCTGACCAGCTCGAGGAATGGCCGTTATTGACAAGCTGAGCCCGATATTGGCAGGCAGATAGTGAGGTCTTTTCCACTCACCTTATTGCGCCCGATGGGGCGGCAATCTTGCTGGGAGTGTACTAGACCCCGGTGATATTCCAGATTTTGAGTTGTATTGATATGTGGACTTAGATGAGGATTTGTATGCTTGAGTTGCATTTCGCATTGCATGGCCTTGGTATGGCCGACATCATTCTTGCACCGCATGGCCTTAGTATGGCTAATGGTATTCTTGGCGTTCATCAGCATGTTCTGCATTACTCTGATACTGCATAATTGCATTACCACCTAGAGCATACACTTTCACCACCCTCTAAGCTTTCTATAAGCTTATGCACGACCGTTGCGTGCAGGTGACGTTGGATCGCAGCAGCGCTGAGGCTTGGACGCGTGGCAGATCTTTTTGGAGCTTTTGGTCTATCATCATTGTATTTCCCTTATGCTCATTGTACTTGTAAAGTTTTTTATTATAGTGGAAATGTGATGGAATTTTTGGTTGTTGTTTGTGGGTTATGCCTTTGGTTATGCTTATTACAAATCAAAATGATGTTGAAAATCCTCCTTGTAGCATCCCAAGATCGGAACCTGGCGAATGGGCGCTGGGAGCCGAGAATGGGGTTCTACGGAGGCTGTCGGCGCCGGATTCGGCGATCGGGAATTTTGTGAGCCCGGTTTTCGAGTTTGGGGCGTGACAATATTGGTTTATTATATTTTTGCATCACATAACCTGGATAAGGCTGATGGTATTGATGGGCCTATTAGCATGTCTTCGCATTACTCTGATATTGTATGATTTATGAACTTACTAGTATTTCTGATATTGTATGATTTATGAGCTTGTTAGTATTTCAGCTTACTCTGATTACTCTGATATTGCTTACTGGGCACTTACCTTGTGCACACACTTTCACCACCCACTAAGCTTTCTATAGGCTTATGCACGATAGATGCGTGTAGGTGGCGTTAGGTTACAGCAGCGTTGAGCTTGGAGCGTGCAGTGGACTTCTGGAGCTTTGATTTTTGACATATGTATTTTCCTTTCAGCATTGTATTCAAATATTTATATTAGTGGATATGTGATGATGATGTTGTCCTTGTAATTTGGGTATACTTGTGGTTATGCTCCTTATGAGACATGCACGTTGGAAAATCCTCCTTATAGGATCCCAGGATCAGAATTCAGTGCATGCGCGCTAGGAGCTGAGAACGGGGTATTATGGAGGCTGTCGGCACCAAATTCGACGATCAGGAATTTTGTGAACCCGGTTTCTGAGTTTGGGGCGTGACACACCCGATTTAAGCATTCCTTTTGTGATTATGTGTGATGCATTTAACTATGCTATTGGGCCGGTGTTTGGCCAGAGAAATGAAAAGAAGCCCTATGTTATTCACTATGCAAGTAAAACTCTAAATTCTGTCCAAGTGAACTACTCTAATATGGAGAAGGAACTCTTAGCCGTAGTGTTCACTTTGGACAAATTTAGGTCTTACTTGATCGGATCTAAGATCATCATCTACACTGATCATGCGGCGTTGAAGTACCTTCTCTCTATGAATGATGCTAAGCCCTGCTTGATAAGATGAATCCTCCTACTCTATGAATTTGATTTAAAAATACGAGATAAAAAGGGAATAGAGAATGTAGTGACTGACCATCTTTCGAGACATGATCTACCCGATCCCCTTGAAATGCCACCTATAAATGGTATGTTCCCTGATGAACAATTATTTAAACTCTCCCAATTACCTTGGTTTGTTGACTTGCTAATTTTCTTTCCACAGGTTTCATGCCAACTTATTGGAATGCGCAAGATAAGAAAAAAATTCTTCGCTGACGTTCGTAAGTTTTTCTGGGATGACCCGTATTTATTCAAATATTTCCTAGACCAAATTCTAAGGAGATGTGTGTCAGACAATGAACACCAAAGTGTCATCTCCTTCTGACATTTGCAGGCTTGTGGTGGTCACTTTTCTACTAAAAAGACCACGACCAAAATTCTGCAGTGTGGCTTTTACTAGCCCACTATGTTTAAGGACACTCATGAGTTTTGCAAAACTTGTGAGAATTGTCTGAAATTGGGTGCATTGTCTTGTCAAAAGATGATGCCTCTAAACCTCATTCTTATATTTAACATTTGATTATTGGGGCATTGATTTCATGGGGCTATTCCCCCAATCCTTTGGGAATTTGTATATTTTGCTATCAGTAGACTATGTCACTAAGTGGGTCGAAGAGATCCCATGTTGGAACAATAACCATCGTACGGTCATTTGATTTTTAAAAGAAAATATCATTTCTCATTTCAGAATGCCTCTGACCATCATTAGTGATGGAGGTTTACACTTCTGTAATAGGCCATTTGAAAACTTACTGAAGAAATATAGCATCTCTCATAAGTTGAGCACTCCATACCACTCGCAGACAAGTGAGCAAGCTGAGATTTTCAACAGGGAAATTAAACACATTCTGGAGAAAATGGTTTACCTTGACCATAAGGATTGGTCAATCCGTTTGACCGATGTTTTATGGGCATACTGTATAACTTTTAAGACCCTCATTGGAATGTCTCCCTTTAGACTTGTCTATGGGAAAACTTGCCACTTGCCTGTAGAGTTGGAACATAGAGCCTACTAGGCTATAAAAAATCTGAACTACAATTTGGACAACACTAGTTCACTGCACAAACTACAATTGAATGAACTTGAGAAAATCCAGAACGATGCATACGAGAACTCGAGAATTTACAAGGACAAGATAAAGGTGTTCCACAATAGGAACATCCTTAGGAAATTATTCATAACCGGTCAAAAAGTCATTCTATACAATTCTCGGTTACACTTTTTTCTAGGTAAACTCCGATCTCGATGGACCGACCCTTTCACTGTTACTAATGTCTATCCACATGGGGCCATTGAGATAAAAGAGTCCAACGAATGGCCTTGTTTTAAAAGTGAGCAGACATCGTTTAAAGCCATTTGTTGAGAAATTTAACTCAGAGGACATGTCCATGCCTCTGACTCATCATGTGTACTAGGATTGATGTCCTAGTCTGATGGAGGTGTAGTTAGCATTTATTACTTTCGTAGGATTTAGGATTATGATAGTTTTCTTTCAGTTTGTTTGAGTTTGTGTTAACCCATCTTCACATTGAGAACCTTGGAAATGCTTCAATGCCTTTTCTTTAGGTACTACCTTTCCAACACTTCTCATTTCTTTTTGTTTTCTTATATGCATTGCATACTTATATATTTTTTTACATCAAGAACAATGTAGATTTTAGGCTGGGGTGTGGATTAGGTAAACTAATCAGCGTTTTCTTAGTTCTGAGCATTTTTTTTTTGAAAATTTCAATGTTTCAAGTTGAAATCTGTTTAGAAAAGAATAAATTATGTATGTAAAGAATGTTTTGAGTATAATGATAAGATTGAGATTGAATTTTGAATTGTTAGAGTTTGATCAACTAAGTAGTATATCACCTACAGTTCTTGCACTCAATTGATTGAGAGGAAGTTTGAATATCATGTTAATCTAAGTCACAAGACACGTTCAAGTTACTTTCTGTGAATTATGCTAGAATTTCTAATGTTAGTATGTGAAGCATTAATAGATGATTGTGAATTAAGTCCGGAGAATTTTATCCACCTTAAAAGATGAAAAGAACCAGTTAAAAAATTAGTGAGATCGATAAAAAGGTCATATATGATGAAAAGACTATAAAAGATTGAAAAAGAATGGAAAGTCTGAAAAGAATGAATAAATAAAAAGAGACTGTTGATATAAAATTAAAAACTGGAAAAAGAAGGAAAATGAGATAAGTTCGGAATCAGTACTTGATTATTCAAGTGATCGTGAGGTGATGATCATGGCTAATATTGTGTAATGATACTATATTTTTGTGAAAAGTAAGATGGAATTCACTAAGCACGTTAAAAAAAACTTGATATATGAACTTATGCTCTGATTTAATCGATAAAGAACCTATTTGATGGATTGCTTATATGATTTGGCTCTAGGTTTTCAAAATCCCACTTTCTCATCTTAATTCTACAAATTTATACTTGATTGCACAAGGGATTGATTTCTAAAAAAAAGTTTGAACATTAAAAATTGAGAATTACTTCACGTATGTTTTGCTCGAGACTAGCAAAATGTTGGTTGGGGGGTGTGTTGAGTATGAAATATTGCATATTTCTTCCTATTTATACCTTGGTTTTGTAAACATGATGGTCCTTAATTGAATTAATTATGCACGTTTTCATGTGCAAGGTGATTTCAAGAGCTTAAGGTGAAATTGATGCCAAATTAAGATTTATACTCAAAAGATTATTAAATAAAGATTTGGAGAATTGGAAGTCATTAATGAAGAATTCACATGCCAAAGATTTAAGAAAACCAATGAATGAAGAGAATCAAAGATTTGAAGTGGAATCCTGAAATTGTCCTGAAAACAAACATATTCCTGAAATTGTCCTAAAAGCATATTTTGAAACTCTGATTATATTTTGGAAAACTGCATAGAGTGCTAAATTTGAGGCGGTTTAAACCCCGAGTCAATTTTGCAAAACCACACAAAGTGTGTAAATTTGAGGCAGTTTCTTGATTTTTCCAACTCGGTGCAAAAGTTGGAGTTTCACAGCCATAAATAGGACTCTGTACAATGCTTTAAAGTATCTTCTAGGGTTTGAAAATGTCTCAAGGAGCATAGCACAAGGGTGAAGTAGCTGTTAAAAACTTTTTCTTCTTCCCAAATTTATTTTTCATGTTTTGTTTAAGAGATTTGGTTTCAAACCTGTCTACGGTTGACTAAATCTCTTAACTAGGGCTAAGAGGTGAAGCTTGTAACATGTTGGGATGTTTATTTTGCTTGGATTCTTGTTCTTATTGAACTTCATTGATTTCTAATTTGATATTAAAGAAATATTTTCAGTTTTCTATGATTTATTGTGATTCAAATTACAATAGATGTTGTGATAGCTTTAGATATCTTCTTTTCCTGTTTTGAGATAGTGAGATTGGTAAATCCCATTGTTCACCATCGTATCCTGGGCATGATAGGGTGATGAAATCCCTTTCAATCTTCACAATTCTCCTCCATTGAGAATTAGGTTAATGAAAAGTTCAGATTTGATTTAAATTGCTTTATCTTCCAATTGGATAGGATAAGACTCCAATTTCAATTGTATTTATTGAATCAAGCAAGGTAGCATCTTAATAGCCACAAGTGGATATTTGGCACCCTAGTTCCCACCTTTAATTAATAGTTTAAACATTATTCACAATTACTCTCTTTTATTCTAGAATTCAGATTTAGTTCTTCTTTTAGTTTTAGTTTTAGTTTTTTTTCAAAATACGTACAAGTTTAGTCCCTGTGGATTCGACCTCGTTCTCACGAGTTATTACTATATCGTGACCCTAGACTTGGGGTTGTGAACACTCACCCACCCTAATGGTATTGATGTTACTCGGCCTCAGTAGTGTGGTACCTATGTACTCACCCACTTGGCCCAACGATACCAATATTACCTGACCTCGATAGTGGAGTACCTTTGTACTCACCCATTCAGCTCACCGGTACTGAAACTACCCGACCTCAGCAGTAAGGTACCTCTATACACACCATATAACCCATCAGTACTGATTTTAGCTAATCTTTATAGTGAGGTACATCTATACCCACCCACCTAGCCCAACGATACTACCGCTATCTGACTTCATCAGTTAGGTATAACATACTCACCCACTAGACCTGCCTGTCTTGTGACTACCCAACTTAGTCAATGGGGTATCTCTCTACTAACCTACGTAACTTATTGGTGAAGGTCCAAAGTGCAGAGGTAAAATAACCATGACCTATCACAAGGTCTAAAAGTTCAACTCAATGAGTCCACTTTCAACAATAATCATAATGTACATGTATGAATAATCATGATATAATCCTCAAAAAACATTCAATGTATGGCAAGCCTACGCATAATGCTAAAATCAACATTTATTAAAATCAATATATAACATATTCGGAGTCCATAATAAGAGTCCACTCACAATTAATAATGTTATGATTTAGAGGTCTATGAATATTTGTATCTGTACACTTAAATACTCCTCAAGAAGTCATTATATTATACTAAACCACTTTAATGCAAGGGTCTATTTGTGTATTGTAAGGATTTCACTAGTGTAATTGAACGAGGCTACTTGTACACCATATGGTGCACATCTCATAAGTCAAATGAGCGAGATTAGTATACTCAAATCTTGGGAGAAGGGTATTTGGCTAGGGTTTCACATACTCATAAGGCTCTCTCTCTTACTCACCTATTTGCAAAGAAACCCTCCTTTCGTTTAAGTAAAGGGTTTTGCAAAGGTAAAAAAATGGGCAGAAATCTATTAGCTTTAATGGCATCGAGAAAACTAACTTTTATCTCGAATGGTTGTTGGAAGGATTAACCTCTCTACTCGATGTCCTCGAGTGGTCTTCAAGGCCATTGGGGTGTCCCTTCGATGCCATCGAGAAAATCAAGGATTTTCCTTTTAAGTTGTTGGAAATTTTTAGAGTGTCTACTCGATGTCATCGATTAGCCTTCGATGCCATCGAGGATGCCCTTTGATGCCATCAAAGGTTCCTCGATGCCATCGAGAAATTTTAGAATTTAAACTTGTCCTTACTGGACATTTTTTTAGGCATTCACTCGATGCCATCGAGTGGTCTTCGTTGCCATCGAATTGGCCCTTTGATGCCATTGAAGGTACCTCGATGCAATAAAAAAATTTAGAAATATTACTTTAGCTTACCGGACAATTTTCTCTTTCTTCTTAATGCTATCGACTTGTCTTCGATGCCATTGAAGACCCCTCAATGGGATCGAAAATGGTCTATTTTTCTGAAGTTCTTTTTAAATAGTTTTCTTCCCATGACCACTTACTAGCTCATATTGGGTTGGTTTTTCCTATAGGGTTTAGGCTAGATGGAAGGTCAAGTTTGAGAATTTGGAAATAGGTTTAGAAGAGGTTATGTCGTTTCATACTTTCTTTGAATTTCCACTACTTAGATGTCTATAATCTTCGACTCTTCATTCTTTAGTCTCCTATGGGGCTCCTTGAACTTGATGACTCACAACTCACGCTAATTAGCAAAATAGGGTACACTTACAATCTCCCCCATTTATCAATTATGTGACAAAACCTATTAAAACTTATACAACTTAACACTATTGAAACTTTACCCGACCTTTCATAAGATTTACAGATTTAGCATGACCCAAGGCATTTACAACATGTACTTCTTTGTATGCACTCTTCATTGCTCCCCCTAAATCTCTGCACCAAAAGTGTTATAAAAAAGATACAACACAACACATTGGTGGAAGTATTTTTTTCCCCCTTTTTGTTAGTGATTGGTAAATGATTTCAAACATAAACATGGATTTATCAGTTTAAGCTTGAAATTATGTTTAAATTATAAAGCATAAAAAAGGACAGAGACAATGGACAATTAAATATTCAAGGATAGCAACCATGAAGGTGATGTATATTATCATAATAAAATAAACATCCACACAATAAGATCCAAAATGTACATGTAATATAAAACTATTTGTTCATCTACGGTTAATAAAAAAAGTAATCACATTACTGAGATGGTTAGACATCAAAAGACTTGATAGAACATGACTCTCCCTAACTAGTCGGCCCTGGTCCTCGTTTAGAGATATTGTTGTGCCGGCTCGTCAGGAAAGCTAGTATCTCTTGTGTAGTCTGCTATGAGGTATGTACCATATGCCCCAACCTATTAAGGAGCTCACCCTGCCTCGCCTGCTCTGCGCATATCTCTGTTTATGCTGACACTAGCTAGTTTAGGAGATCCTGTTATTTGATGAAGCATCTGGATGTGCCTGCATCAGGAGTGGCCTCTGGAGAGGGCTCTTGAGTCTGGGTGGCATCGACACTTGTCTACCCATGATTTGCTGCTACAAGTATGTCCATGTTAGCATTACGATTTTTTGCCACTGGGGTAGGAAGATGCATCTTCTTTATATTGTCATTCGTGATCTTTGTGGCCAGAATTGGTACATTTGCAGTTGGCGAGAATCCGCACTCTCAATCTAGAAGGCAAATCAGATGTCCAAATGGGAGATAGGTGGGTCAACTCCATCTAATGGTATGGGTAATCTGATGCAAAATGATAGTAGTGAGACACAGACAAACACCCTTCCCCACATTGTAAATTATATATACCATAAATGGGGTAGGGTCCACTCTATTTGTTCCTCTCAGATATACATTTTTTTTAGAATATGGAGTGAAGGATTCAAAATTGACTGGACATGGTTGATGACCCAAGGGCATTACCTTGGATCTGTGACTCATCCCTCTCATTACATAAAAACTTGGTCATCATGACTCGCACCTATGGAGAGGCGAGGTCATACTCGGGTTGTGACTCTGTAGATAGAGTAACACCAATCAAGGTAGCAATACACGCCGGGGTGATCTTGACTAGGCGATCACTAACCTCTACGTCGAAAGATGGGGGTTGCAGAGTGGAGTTTTTATATTTGGACAAAAAAACCTATAAACTTGTTTCTTTTGAGTCATTCCGTGAAATTTTACAACATTTTTCTGTCTTATGGATCATAGGATGTTGTCTATGCCATAGGCTTGGACACATACGACAGTAACACTTCTATCATATATAATTTTTTGGCCTTTATATTTGGCCAATGGAGTGTTTATCAGTAATGTCTTCGACACCAAGGACTCCTCTTCATGTTCGGAGTGGCTTTATGGGGGTTGAGGAGACGAGGATCAGTGAGTTGCATGATTCGCCCTCTATTATGCCAATTTCTTGATCCGAGTAGGCCAAGAAGATTTGGCAACTACTGGTGCATTCCCTTTGTTTTCCTTGGGCGTATTATCAATTTTTTATCTTAAAAGGGCAACTAAGGTATCGTACAAATTCTTAATCAAGAAACCGTAGAACTATCAAAGAATGCGAATGTGGTAAATGTGATGTTGGGATTCTAGGTTTTCTAGTTTGGAAGGAGGAATATTGATGATTCACACTAAGATTTGATGTAAATGATAGAACAATGTGATGGATCAAGAAAATCTAGGAAGACATGTCTTCATCAATCAATAAAAGCTAGGAAGACATGACTATAAGACAGCTAAGGACCGTCTTTTATTCCCGACGGTTGACAACCATCTTTTCTTCATAGTTACCGATGGATTCTTGACCGTCTTAGATGATTAATGGATGTTTAACATGTATAAGACAATTTTGCTTTGTATTAAAGATGATTAAGAGCCATTTGAAATTTTCGAGACGATTCATAGCCGTCTTTAAACAAGGAAATTTGTAGACGGTCCACAACCATCTCAAAATTCGTCATTTTTTCCCTTTTTCATGTAGTGAAAAGGGAGATGGGAAACCCACCAACCAATGTGAGATGAACTCCGAGTGCGGGAGTTAGAGAGAAAGATTTGATGCAAAGGGAGCTTTGATTTTGATACTAAAAAGAAATAATCCTTCCTTCAACAGCTGATGTGGAGATTCGAAACAAGATAACCTAAAATGGAGATTTGAAGTTGAACTGCCGCGCATGATTTATAATGTTATCTTGACACTTCGATGTCATCAAAGCTTCCATTGAACGACATAATTGAAAAAATTGTTTCCAGCTCTAAATGTGACATATTTTCATTGTGAGGTGTAAGTAAAGTTTGGAGAGAATGATTCACAAATAGACACTCAAGCAAACAAAACAAATAAAATAAAATAAAATAAAATAAACAACAAAATGAGGCTATAAATCCTTAGATTTGCCAATAAGTCATAGAAAGCCGATAATTACCTATGAAACATATACCCCATTGGACTTTTTGATATCTCCAATTCAATTTGTGTCCAGGGGTACAGTTAATATATAAGCTAATTGCCTTTTAATAGGCACATAGATGATATGCTCCTCAACACGCCTTTGAATGAAATGGAGCCGGATATCTATGTACTTCGTCCTAGAATGTTGAACCAGATTTTTGGATATATTGATGGCACTAGTATTAACACAAACTAGTGTCATTGTTGTTTGTTTAATTCCATAATCCGTCAGCATTTGTTTCATCCATAGAAGTTGGGCACAAGAACTACCTGTTGCAATGTATTAAGTTTCATCAGTTGTAACGACCTTGGAATTTTTTGTGCTAATCTTTCCTTAAGTAGTTGTTTTGGGGTAATTAGCACTTTACTCGATTGCTTGTGAAATCTGCATCAATCACTTTAAATTGTATCTGCATGTCTCTAAACTTATAGATTAGTTAGCGCTACGTTACTCTGAAATCTAGGATCCATCGCTAAATCTAGTTGTTCTGGGGAATTTTTGGAAGATCTGGATCGGACCTAGACTGCGCGTCGAAAGTTCGATAGCGATGATCTTAGGCTGTTGCGGTCACTGAGTTGGGCTTGACCATCACCTCGAAAATCAAGTCCATGTGATGTTCTGGGTCGATTTGCTTGTGCTCGGAGTGAAGAGTGTGAGAACGGTTGGATATTTAATATGTTTTTATGATATCTGAGTCGTGTCGCTTGCGCGACGATTTTAAGCTATCTGACCGTTGGATTCTGACCCAATTTCACCCTCTAATCAGGATAGTTGGCCCAGGCATATCCTAGTGCTTGTGGACCTGATCGAGTTTCCGTGACCGTTGAATTGAGTGTGGTCCGCCACGGCTGATCTGAAGAGCCGGTCGGTATGAAAACTCAGCTTGACCTAGATCCATGGTAAAGGAGCTTAAGTCCGACATTTCGTGGTTATAGGCCCACCAGAAGTGCTTCGTTGGATCGAGAAATGCATGCTTTGGTTATAACCTAAGTATACCTTAACCCTGGGGTTATTTTCGTCAAGAATAGGCCTATTTATAGTCCTTAAACCCTAGCTCTCTTTTCCATACGATTTTCTCTAACCCTAGCTTGGAAAGAGAGTGGAAAAGAGAGAGGAAGTGAGAGAGATAAGTTGGTGAATCATCTTGGTTTCTTCCTTATTCTTCTTCATCTTTGAACCTTCACTTTGAATCGTTCTTCTGACGGTTCTGAGTTCTTTTGGGGTAAGTTAACCTAACCCTAACCTGTGTTAGAGCTTAGATTAGTTTTGGTGTTGTTGTATCTCATTTTTATCCATGTTTTAGGGTATTCTAGCGCCGTTGACGAAGACAACTCGTCTAAATCAGTTCGGTGGTTCTTTCTTTGCTTAAGGTGCGGACTTTAAGTGTATAGGTTATGGTTTTCAAGGCTTTCAATCCCAGTTAGTGATTTATTCTTGTTATGGATGAGATTTCACATGCCAAATGTTGTGTTTACGTTGCTTTCCTGATATGCATGTTGAAAAGGCCAAGCTATATGTCCTAGAGGGGGGATGAATAGGACAATGCCAAATAAAAACTTATAACAGTGGAATAATAAAGAATATGATAGCCAAAGTAAATCACAATGCAGTAAATTAAAATAACCTCAAAATTCAGATCTTGAGAGGTTGATACAAACGTTGTTCTAAGGACAACCTTACACCAAAAATAGAGTTTATGGTAGGACAACCTTATTTCTAGAAAGGTCTTTGTATCAAGTCTCAAATCAAAGAGGAATATAAAAAGAAATACAAACTGAATTGAAATAACTTGTAATTAAAAATGTATTGTTCTAGGGACAACCATACACCATAAAAATGGCAGGGCAACCTTGCTGGAACAACTTTCAAATGAAATTAAAATATCAAGCTGCTAAAGGAATAGCAGAAAATAAATTCTAAATTATTACAACATTCCCACAAAGCTTGAATTAAATGATTACAGCATTCACCACCATACATACATCCCACACCAGAATAAAGAATTAGAAGAATAAAAAAAAATCAACCACAACACAAGGGTTTATAGTGGTTCGCTTGTGTGTTCACCAACTGTTAAACAACAGCCACACAAAATACTACTCCACTCCTAATATCCTCACACAGGGGATATTAGCGTTCACTAAAAATATGTTTTCCCAGGTTCACCCAAAACCCTTACAATTGTGTCTTTGTCCGTGGGCTTACACAATTAAAAAACTCCACTTCTGAGTTTTCCTGGCTTTCCTCAGATAACCAATATAACAAGATTTTTCTGGCAAATCTTGAAAGAAACCAAAATAATAGAAAGGAATTTACAATATGTAAGATACCTGAATATCTCCTTTGTTGTAGCAGCCCGGTAGAACTAAATCAAAGTAGATGATTGAATGTCCAAGTTCAATGTCCAGTACTTGATTACAATGGTTCTAATTCTAATAGATTTTAAATTAAACCAAATAGGGCTTGCCTTAATTGATTTTGATTCCAAAGAAAGGGAATAATAATTCCTCTTTATCAAATCAGATTGGAATAGCAGAAACAAAATCAATTAAAATAAAGCTAAGGAAGGAAAATATTAAATAAGCACACTTAGCTTAGATGGAGCACAGAATTATCTCTCAGAAGTTCGACGAGGATTGGCTTGGATACTTTAATTAATTCGATGATTTCTTCTGAGATTCGTGCACTATTTATAGGTGAGAAGATCGGGTCTTCGACTGGTCTAGAGTGCTCTTCGACTAGTCGAAGCCATAATAGATATTTGAAAAAACCGGCAGGATATACTTTGACCGTTCTACGATTGGTCGTAGGTCTCCTACGACTGGTCGTAGGTTTCCTTCGACTGGTCGTAGGTCCTGTAAATCTTTGCTGGACTTCGAGTCGAAGATTTTACGACTGGTCGAAGATCAGTCGACACTGTTCCTACGACTGGTCGAACAGATTCCTGGACTAGTCGAAGGCTAATAGATTTTATCCGGAATTTGTAACAAACTCACGACTGGTCGAGGAATATCTTAGACTGGTCGAAGCAAGTCTAGGACTAGTCGAAGAAGGCCTAGGACTAGTCGAAGAACTGACCAATCACATGTAAAATAAACATTCGGTTTATGTATCCGAAATGACTTACTTCTAAGGTCAACCTATGGTCAATCAAACCTCAAGCATGAAGTATGGACATTGAAACATTCGGAACTTGAGACCTTGAAGTATAAGTCTTGTAATCTTGATGTAGATCAAACCTTGATGTAGCTCAATCTTGAAAGTGTATTAACTGCTTTGAACTCTTCTTGAAGTCTTGCAGCTTGAGTCTTGTCTTGTGAGCTTTGTTTGTTGTGAGCTTAGCTTGGTCATAGAGTCATGAATGTTGATCCTTGAGAGAACTTCACTTAAGCAGGTTATATATAACATAACAGTGATTTTGGCACCACAAATTTGACAACAAAAAGGGATATAAACTATAACACTTACAATCTCCCCCTTTGTCAAATTAGTGACAAAACACATAACCAAACAAAAGTAAAACAACTGGTTAATACATGCAAATCAATATTCAACATTTAACATTCAACTAGTTTCAACATTCAACCAGCTTCATTCATCAAGATCAAACATATACTCCCCCTAACTCCCCCTGAGAAACATAACCAATGCTACTCCTCTCACAATCACATAAAGAACAAACCATTCTCCCCCTTTTTGTCACAATATGACAAAGGAGAACTAAATAAAGGAAGTCATGAGAGGAAACATGAGGAAGTAAGAGAGTAAGAGGAACTCAAGATAGCATCACATATATCCAGCATTACATCAAGAACAAATATTCATCATAAAACATAAATAGAATCCAACTCATACCCAAGCAAACAAGTGCTAAGTAATAAAGTTATTACAGACCAAAAGTCTCATAAAAACTAGTCAGAACTAGAACTTGATGAAGGAGCAGGAATAGAAGGGTCAAGTTGGTGCATGCCTTTGTTCAAGCGCCTAAGATATTTGCGCATGTACTTGAATTGCAAATCATGAGCAACAGACATGTTTTCCAACTTAACATTAATATTCTCAACTTTACCCTCTAATGCACTCAGACGTGCATCAACATCAGATGGTACAAAATCTGGATCATTAGAAGAGTCAGAATCCAGTTCCTCAAAAATGTCATCCATATTAATATCAACACCAGCTTCTTCAGGACCACCACCACCACCACCTTGTTCAGGAAGCAGATCCAACTTCATCTTATTAATATTTGTATTGTTGAAGATCAGATGATGGATAGGTGCCTCATCAACAGGCATATCGACTAATATATGAGTAGCCAATACAGTCATAAAATATGCAAAAGGAATGTCACTATGACCAGGATGGAGT
This sequence comes from Magnolia sinica, assembly GCF_029962835.1. Lineage (NCBI taxonomy): Eukaryota > Viridiplantae > Streptophyta > Magnoliopsida > Magnoliales > Magnoliaceae > Magnolia > Magnolia sinica. Next base: position 66,356,226 of record NC_080573.1, on the reverse strand, counting down.
CGAAACTGAATAATGAAATGACAGATTAAGGAAGGCAAACAAATCTGAGTACCGTTTGAGATAGCATGGATAGCACGAACCATAAATGAAGTCAAGTCAGATTTATTACCCAAACGAGGATACAGATTAGACACAAAGATTCTGTGGAGAATTCTGTATTTGGGTAACAAATACCTTGCGGGGAGCGCATTCCCTTTTTGAGTCCATTGAACATCCATGTTGCATAAGTCTCTAGTTAGCATGCATTTTTCAGCCATTGAGGGTTTATCAGTTAAATTATGGATAGGAATACCCTCATCATTCACAGGAATTTCCATAAGGGCTGAAATTAAATGACGATCAACGTCAAAAGGCCCTTCTCTAGTAGAAATTTGAAAAGTTAAATTATCCTGTGAAAATGCACTAATACATGTAAACATGGATTGGGTAATGGACCGGTATGCAGGCCCACCCCAATGCAATAAGTTAACCCAACCTACAGCTTCAAGCATAGGAAGGATGTCAAAAGGTGCAATATGATTAACATCTACAGGATGTTCAACGATAACATTACGAGATCTAATGTCCCTGACATATGATGGATCATCATCAGGAACAAGAAGATGACGTTTAGAGATAGCGGTCGATCTGGAGGAAGAAGATGGACCACGTGAAGTAGTTTTTCTACCTCTAGAAGCCATTTGCAACAAGGATTTCAAGAAAATAGGAAGTTGCAAAGGATTAAGAAGTGGGTTTTCTCAAAACAGATTTTTCAAAATCCAAACCCCAAATCTCAATGAATTTCAAAATAGAAAGCTTCAAGAGAGAAAAGAAAGCAATCTAGACACTAATATGCAAGAAAAACGGGATTTGAAACACTAACCTTGAAGGACTTGAAGGATGGGTTCGACGAGTCGAAGTTCGACTCCAAGGAGAAGAAAGAAGAAATGAGGAAGAAAGTGAAAAATCCCCAATTTGAAGTGAAACCCGTGTTCCACGACTGGTCGTGGGTATCTACGACCGGTCGTAGTACGACTGGTCGTGTATACTCACGACTGGTCGTACAAACCCCAAAAATCAAAATTTCTTGCAATTTAAACAAAAATTGAAATTCAATCTAGCAAATATATACAATATTATACAAGAATGCATAAATTATCAATTTAAAATGCACATGCCAAGATCAAATTTCATCTTTTTGAACCTGCTTTTATCAAGAGGTTTTGTGAAAATATCAGCAGGTTGATCTTCAGTAGGAATATATTCTAGAGATATAACTTTTTCTTCTACTAATTCCCTTATATAATGAAATCTAATGTCAATGTGCTTAGTACGAGAATGCTGAATAGGATTTTTGAAATATTTATCACACTGGAATTATCACAATGTAATAACATAGAATCCTGTTTAATTCCATAATCACTTACCATTCGTTGCATCCAAACAAGCTGTGTACATGCATTACCGGCTGCGATATACTCAGCTTCAGCTGTTGAAAGTGATATAGAATTTTATTTCTTACTAAACCAAGAAACTAGACAATTTCCAATTTAAAAACAACCACCACTGGTTGATTTTCTATCATCTAGATTACCAGCCCAGTCAGCATCCGAGTACCCAGCTAATTGAACATTGGTTTCATGAGGATACCAGAGACCAAGATTTACAGTACTTGCGATATATCTAATAATTCGCTTGACAGCAATCAAGTGAGATTCTTTTGGATCAGATTGATATCTTGCGCAAATACCAACACTTAGAGAAATATCAGGTCTACTAGCAGTTAAATATAACAAACTACCAATCATACTCCGATAAAGTTTTGAGTCAACATTTTTACCATTAGCGTCTTTTGATAGTTTCAGGGTAGTACTCATAGGAGTATCGAAATTCTTGCCATTCTCAAATCCAAATCTCTTGATTAGATTCAAGGCATACTTAGATTGAGAAATGAATATTCCTTCAGGTTGTTGCTTTACTTGCAATCCAAGGAAATAAGTCAATTCCCCAACCATGCTCATTTCAAACTGTGATTTCATCAAATCTGCAAACTCAGTAGTCAAGTCAGTACAAGTTGATCCATAAATGATATCATCAACATAAATTTGTACCATTAAGATATGATCATTATGTTTTTTAACAAGCAGAGTTTTATCAACAGAACCCATTTGAAAATTATGAGTTAAAAGAAATTTCGTTAGTTTCTCATACCATGCCCTAGGTGCTTGTTTTAATCCATAAAGTGCCTTTTTAAGCCGATATACATGATCAGTATTTTTGAAATCATCAAATCCCGTTGGTTGTTCAACATAGACTTCTTCATGTAAATCGCCATTTAGAAAAGCACTTTTCACATCCATCTGATAGATCTTTATCTTTTTAAAACATGCAATGGATATAAATAGTCTAATAGATTCAAGACGCGCTACTGGTGCAAAGGTTTCATCGAAATCAATTCCTTTAATTTGAGTATAACCTTGTACCACTAGTCTAGCCTTGTTTCTAATTATATTTCCACATTCATCAGACTTATTTTTGAATATCCATTTTGTTCCAATGATGTGTTTATCTTTAGGTCTTGGTACGAGATACCAAACATCATTTCTTATGAATTGGTTGAGTTCATCTTGCATCGCAACAATCCAGTTTTCATCAGCAAGAGCTTCTTTTACGTTTGATGGTTCAATTTGGGATGTAAAACATACATAATTACATATATCCTTAAGTTGTCTACGGGTGTGAACACCGGTGAGAGGGTTTCCAAGAATTTGTGTGGTTGGATGATCTTTAACAGTCCTCAACTCAGAATCAGTTTGATTCGATGAAGTATCAGGTTTATCAATGATTAGTACTTCATCATTATCTGAATTAGAAGTTGGTGTGTTTAAATGATCATCAATGACAACATTAATGGATTCTTGAATCACACCAGTCCTTTTGTTCAGGACCCTATAAGCTCAACTGTTTAAAGAATATCCTAGAAAAATACCTTCATCACTCTTCGTATCGAACTTTTCCAAATTTTCATGATCACGTAAAATATAGCACTTGCTGCCAAAAACTCGAAAGTATTTAACAGTATGCTTTTTATTGAACCACAATTCGTAAGCCGTTTTATTATTATCTTTTCTAGTGTAAACTCGGTTAATAATATAGCAAGCTGTGTTGACTGCTTCAGCCCAAAGATTTTTAGAGAGCTTCATGCTATTCAACATAACATTAGCCATTTCTTGAGGCACCCTATTCTTCCTTTCTACAATTCCATTTTGTTGTGGAGTTTTGGGAGCAGAGAATTCATGTAATATTCCTTAGTCGGTACAGAACTTCTCAAAATTGCTATTCTCAAATTCAGATCCATGATCACTACGAATTTTACTGATTTGAGAAGATTTTTCAGTTTGAATCCTTTTGAGAACTTTTCTTACTTCTTCAAGGGTTTCAGATTTGTCCCTTAAGAAGACTACCCAAGTGAATCTGGTAAAGTCATCAACTATTACCAAGATATACTTTTTCCCACCACGACTTTCCGTTCTGGTAGGTCCTATCAGATCCATGTGGAGAAGTTCGAGTGGTCTTGATGTGGTATTTGAATTCACCTTTTTGTGTGAGTTCTTTATTTGTTTGCCTATCTGGCACTCACCACATATTTTATCTAATTTTTGAAGTTTGGGTAAACCTCTTACAAGTTCTCGTTTGCTCAATCAATATAAATTTCGATAATGTACATGTCTAAGACGTTTGTGCCATAAGTCAGTCTCGTCTGTATGGACCATGTAACATGTTTGATTAGATGAGCTGGATTCACTAATAATATAGCAATTTTCAGACGTTCTACGTCCAGTTAATATTACAGAACCCTTATTATTTAATATCTCACAGCTTTGATTAGAAAACCAAACATTATGGTTATTATCACATATTTGTGATATACTAAGCAAGTTGTGCTTTAGGCCTTCAACGTATAAAACATTTTTAAACACCAGAAGATTAAAAAGTTGAACCGTACCTTGGCCTATTATCTTGCAGTTGCTACCATCACCAAATGTGACTGAACCATCAGTCATATCTTTCAGATCGGTGAATAAAGCTTTGTCACCTGTCATATGCCTGGAGCATCCACTGTCTAGGTACCACTTTGAATGACTTGTTGCTTTGAAAGCAGTGTGAGTAACCAAGCAGGTAACTTTAGGAACCCATTTCATAACTGTTTTGGGTTTAGGAACATAGTTGGTCTTCTTTTGTGTATATTTGTAGGAATGACCTGTAGAGTTAGATTTTAAGAGCTCCTTGAGTAAATCAACTATCTTTTCAGCTAGTGGATTTCGTTTCTGATTAAAGTTGACATGGCTACTTCTAGGTTTTTGAAAAGTTTTTGAATTTCTAGAAAAATCTTGATAAGTACTTTTCCCTTTTGAGTTTGAGGACTCTCCTTTAACAAACATAGGAGGAGTATACTTTTGTTTAGGAGGTAGATTTTTATCATAGCCCAACCCAGATTGATCGCCACATTTTCTTGATCCGGATAAAAGTTTCTTTAACTTTGGATCACCTTGGGCATATTTCCATGTGTCCTTTAAACTCAGAAGAGAAGATACTTTAGTTTTAAGATTCTCAATTTCAGATTTTAAATCAACAATTAGTGAGTTTTTGAATTCCAAATCGCATTTTGATTTTTCAAAACAATCTGAAATTTGTGATTTTTCTAAGACAAGTGTTTCAAAACAATTTTTGAGTTTAGAAAACTTTTCTTTTTGAAGTTTAAGTTTGACAGCAATTTTACAACTTTCCTTATATAGGGCATTATAAGCATCTTGAAGATCATCTTCATTTTCACATTCACTATTCAGATTTTCTTCACTTGTTGAGTCATTATCTGAAAATGTGAATTTGGCTAGAGTCATAAGAGCTTTAACCTCATTGCCCGACTCAGTTTCAGAATCTTCTGATTCAGAAGAACCTTCAGAATCAGATGATTCATCCCATGTAGCCAACATACCCTTCTTCTTAGGTTTGTCCCTTTTAGGACATCTATTTGCTAAGTGCCCATATTCTAGACAGTTGTAACATTGACTATCTTTCAAAGATTTTTGAGATTTGGGTCTAAACTTTTTTTTGTCATTTGATTTTTGAAAATCAACCCTTTTCTTGCTTTTGAAAATCTTGTAAAATTTTTTAGCTAAAAGAGCCATATCATCTTCTGAATCAGAATTTTCTTCTGAATTACATTTAGAAGATTTTAGTGCGATAGATTTTCCTTTAGGAGCTTTAAAGTTTAACTCGTAGGTTTGTAGTGAACCAACTAGTTCTTCTACCCTCATATTATCCATATCACAAAGTTCCTAGATCGCTGTTACTTTAGAATTGAACCGTTCAGGAAGTGAGCGTAATATTTTTGCACACACTTTACTTTCTGGGATTTTGTCGCCAAGACCCCACATTGAGTTTACAATGTCATTCAATCTAGTGTAAAAGTCCATAAACATTTCATTTTCCTCCATATGAATTTCTTCAAATCTGGTTGTGAGGAGTTGGACTTTAGACTTTTTGACAATTGTAGTACCCTCGTGTGTCATTTCTAATATATCCCAAGCTTGCTTTGCAGTATCACAGGAAATGATTCTTTTGAACTCATCCAGTGATAGTGCGCAAGTAATTGCATTTAGTGCTTTAGCATTTGCACTACTCTCACTTTTCTGAAGTGTGGTCCATTGGTAATATGGTGTGACTTTCATTGATTTTGAACTGTCAACCCCAGTAACTTCCATGATAGGAGGATTCCATTCAGTCACTGTGGCTTGCAACACATTTTCATCCATTGATTTGAGGAAGATCCTCATTCTGGCTTTCCAATAGGCATAGTTGGAGCCATCAAAGGGTGGAGGCCTTGTGACTGAAAGGCTATCAAAATTTAACATCTTAAATAACTTAAATCGTTAGCTCAGGAATTAAATCCAAGAATTAAAAAGGAGTTATTAGGCTTTGATACCACTTGAAAAGGCCAAGCTATATGTCCTAGAGGGGGGGTGAATAGGACAATGCCAAATAAAAACTTATAACAGCGGAATAATAAAGAATATGATAGCCAAAGTAAATCACAATGCAGTAAATTAAAATAACCTCAAAATTCAGATCTTGAGAGGTTGATACAAACGTTGTTCTAAGGACAACCTTACACCAAAAACAGAGTTTATGGTAGGACAACCTTATTTCTAGAAAGGTCTTTGTATCAAGTCTCAAATCGAAGAGGAATATAAAAAGAAATACAAACTGAATTGAAATAACTTGTAATTAAAAATGTATTGTTCTAGGGACAGCCATACACCATAAAAATGGCAGGGCAACCTTGTTGGAACAACTTTCAAATGAAATTAAAATATCAAGCTGATAAAGGAATAACAGAAAATAAATTCTAAATTATTACAACATTCCCACAAAGCTTGAATAAAATGATTATAGCATTCAGCACCATACATACATCCCACACCAGAATAAAGAATTAGAAGAATAAAACAATCAACCACAACACAAGGGTTTATAGTGGTTCGCCTGTGTGTTCACCAACTGTTAAACAACAGCCACACAAAATGCTACTCCACTCTTAATATCCTCACATAGGGGATATTAGCGTTCACTAAAAATAGGTTTTCCCAGGTTCACCCAAAACCCTTACAATTGTGTTGTTGTCCGTAGGCTTACACAATTAAAAAACCCCACTTCTGAGTTTTCCTGGCTTTCCTCAGATAACCAATATAACAAGATTTTTCTGGCAAATCTTGAAAGAAACCAAAATAATAGAAAGGAATTTACAATATGTAAGATACCTGAATATCTCCTTCGTTGTAGCAGCCCGGTAGAACCAAATCAAAGTAGATGATTGAATGTCCAAGTTCAATGTCCAGTACTCGATTACAATGGTTCTAATTCTAATAGATTTTAAATTAAACCAAATAGGGCTTGCCTTAATTGATTTTGATTCCAAAGAAAGAGAATAATAATTCCTCTTTATCAAATCAGATTGGAATAGCAGAAACAAAATCAATTAAAATAAAGCTAAGGAAGGAAAATATTAAATAAGCACACTAGCTTAGTTGGAGCACAGAATTATCTCTCAGAAGTTCGACGAGGATTGGCTTGGATACTTTAATTAATTCGATGATTTCTTCTGAGATTCGTGCACTATTTATAGGTGAGAAGATCGGGTCTTCGACTGGTCTAGAGTGCTCTTCGACTAGTCGAAGCCATAACAGATATTTGAAAAAACCAGCAGGATATACTTTGACCATTCTACGACTGGTCGTAGGTCTCCTACGACTGGTCGTAGGTTTCCTTCGACTGGTCGTAGGTCCTGCAAATCTTTGTTGGACTTCGAGTTGAAGATTTTACGACTGGTCGAAGATCAGTCGACACTGTTCCTACGACTGGTCGAACAGATTCCTGGACTAGTTGAAGGCTAACAGATTTTATCCGGAATGTGTAACAAACTCACGACTGGTCGAGGAATATCTTAGACTGGTCGAAGCAAGTTTAGGACTAGTCGAAGATGGCCTAGGACTAGTCGAAGAACAGACCAATCACATGTAAAATAAACATTCGGTTTATGTATGCGAAATGACCTACTTTTAAGGTCAACCTATGGTCAATCAAACCTCATGCATGAAGTATGGACATTGAAACATTCGGAACTTGAGACCTTGAAGTATAAGTCTTGTAATCTTGATGTAGATCAAACCATGATGTAGCTCAATCTTGAAAGTGTATTAACTGCTTTGAACTCTTCTTGAAGTCTTGCAGCTTGAGTCTTGTCTTGTGAGCTTTGCTTGTTGTGAGCTTAGCTTGGTCATGGAGTCATGAATGTTGATCCTTGAGAGAACTTCACTTAAGCAGGTTATATATAACATAACACTGATTTTGGCACCACAAATTTGACAACAAACAGGGATATAAACTATAGCACTTACACATGTGCTATATTGAGATTTGTGTATTCTATGTGTATTTATAAAGTACCGTATACGTATAAAATACGCACTTGTGTTTGCCATGATTATTTGTCATGTATGTATGCTAGATGCATGTATGACGACTCCTTGGTAAAAGGAATTGTCTAAGTGCATGTATTTCAACATACGTCATGTACGTTGTTCCATGTATGCTAAGTGTTTGTAGAAATGCATGAATGATCTAAGTGTAACTTATTACACTTATCATGGGCGTTGAGAAATGATTCTCAATACTCCTATTGATGCGCATGATTTCCTTTATGCAGTTACATTCCAAGTTATTTAAATTCAAGCATTACCTATGCTTACAATTATGTTAAGTTGATATTCTTCAGATGCGTATGTACCATGATTGGAGTTGTTGTTCCATTATTGTTTTACATTCCATATAAATATCTGTATTAGTGTAAGATGTTTGGGATTATGCTTTAGTCCAGGAAATCGGTAATTGACCCTATGTCGTGGTTGAGATTGCTTTCGCCACGTAGGACGTATTAGATGAACCCGAGCCGTATTAGAGTTGGCGGCAGTGGTTTGGCCACGTGGAGTGTTTGCGCACTCTATGTCGTTCAATTCAACATGCGCTCGTGCTAGTCGAGTTCGTCAAGTAACCCGATTGTCCGATGTATGTTCACCATGTATTGGACGCTACTGCTTGAATCTAGGGTACCGAACTTACTAGTGAAATCCTAATTAACTATGGTACTTGATCCGCTAAGACTCATGAGCCGGACATGGTGGTATGGGACACCGTGGTCGAGCTGTCGGCCTACGCTGGGGTGACGAGCCTCCCCGTAGTGACCAGTGAGCAACTAAACTCGTGAGCCGATTATGGTGGTATGGGATACTATATTCGTGCTGTCGGCCTACATTGATTGGTGACGAGCCCTTTGTAGTGACCTCGAGCATACCTGGATACCGCAAGGAGGTGGCGAGCCGAACTGTGGTAGTAAAGGCATGAAAGGCGTGCATTGATTGGTGACGAGCCCTTTGCTACAACCTCAAATATATGATCGTATAAGATTTCTAGGATTGACGACCCTAGTATGGATCACAGTTTGGATGGTGACATGAGGAAGGTATCTTAGCTTCCCAATCCGGCTGTGTGAAATGGACTAATAACAACTTGGTAATCATATCCATGCACCGCATTTGCATGTGCTTTGTAGATATGGCGCACTTTGAGGCGATGTCATACGTAACGTAAGATGAAGACGCTGAGGGTGTACGCGTGAGGGCACGCATCATATTGCATACATCCTTGCATTAAACAAGAGTACTTAGGATTTATTTAATTGTTCTGCTTTATCATTACTGTTTGATTGAACTGATAACATGTTAACCAGTGCCTTATTGTTCCACTGAGTTGATCACTCACTCCCACGTTTCTGGGGCGGTGTTAAACACCCACCAGACTCTGTCTTAGGCCCTGATGTTGCAGATGTGGATGCGACGTCTGAGGCAGAGCGGGAGTTGGATGATGACGAGGCTGCCTTCTCCTATATGCAGTTTTCAAACGGGTTCTACCGAGCCTCAGTCTGATGTGCGGGATTTATGGGATTATTTTTGGGAACTCAAATGATGTAATTCGATACTTATAATTTTGATAAATAACACTTTCATACGATCTGGCTTGTATATGTAATTCAGGGGTTCACACTTGTACACGTATTTTTTTATAAGTCTTTCGCTTGCTTTATTCACTTATCCCTGAATCATATCTGTGTTTTGGCTTAATCTATTCCATGTTTTATGCACTAATACAGTCAACATACATCCATCATTAAATATGTTGCATAAGTGATGTTTTGGAACTCGGGAGCTGAGTTATGCTCGACCCCCGAATTTTAGGGCGTTACAAGTTGGTATCAGAGCATGATCTGGATTAAACCAGACCTGGGTTATGGCCACACACCACACGTTGTCGTCACTTTAGTTTATTTGGGTGCGGGTCTATTATCGCTTTTGTGTTTGTGCTCCGTAGCTTCTATCGGCGAAAGTTTCCTGAAAACCTTCGCCGAGATCGAGTCTGTACTCCTACCTGATCACACAAAACGACCCGAAACCTTTCCTATACCCTCTATTAATGAGTTTAGACGGTCTATCCTCCCTTTTTCACCTTTAAACCTTCCAGAGATCGTTATTTGAATCAGATTTCTGCCAGAATGACCCGATAGGCGTCAATCTATGCAAGGGGCCAATCAGGGCATTTTCTGCGGGGCCCAGGGGGGAACCACATCATTCAGACCTTGGGGGACCAGGAGGGCCTCGCCAAAACGGTGAGGCATTGCCGGACTGTCCAGAGATCGGCGATGCCATCGCCAATTTGGCGAGGGATCGCCGGTCAGCGGGCTTAGCGGGCCGGGCCGCGGCGGGCCGATCGTTCCTAGGCCTAATGTGGCCCACCTCTCCATGGTTTTACCTTTTTATCTCTTTCTTTTACCTACTTTCTTCACAAAACCCACTCCCAAGCTCTCCTTTTCTTCAAAAACCTCTCCAAATCCTCTCAAATCTCTTCCAAATCTTCATCTTCCTCCATTTTTCGTGCAAACCCATCACCCCATCTTCAAATCTTCCTTCCCATTGCTGATTTCTCCTTTCTTCTTTCTTATTTGAGCCCTTCCTTTCCCTATTTGGCTAACAGTTGTGTGGAAGCTTCACCATCTTCCTATTTCTCTCTTTCTCTCATTTCTCATGGCCCTCTTTGAGATTGTGACGGCCATCTTTTCCATTTCTTTCCTTCTTTCCTTGATGGGGAAGAAGAGAGCACCCGTGGATGAAGCTGGGTCGAGCCGCCCAACCCGTGCACGGAGGCCGAGAGGTGCCGCCGCTAGCACGTCCGCCACGCGCGAGTTCCAGACGAAGCGAGACCTTGATCCTCGAGCTCCCGTTAGTAGGACCTTGTTGGCAGAGTTGTCGCATGGAGTCTATGAAGATCGTAGAGTCCTTTTTGAGGCTCATGTTGACCCGCGGCTCTTTGGTGAGTTTTTGTTGTTGGAGCACCTAGAAGGGGCTGGTTGGGGTCCCTTGTTCGAAGGCGAGTATCGCGCGAATGCTAGCACTGTTCGGGCCTTTTATGCCAACATTCTGGAGCCTTCGCTGGAGCCTTTACAGTTCAAGATTCCTTGTGGTAGTGGTCGTGTGGGTATTATCAATGTTGCTTTGATATCCCGCCTCCTGAGAGTGCCACTTGGTGAAGTGCATGCTAGCGAGAAGAATGTGGACAGTGTGCGCGAGAGGGATTGTCGCACCCGATCCTTGTGTGGTCGTCTGGTTGAATGGCAGCCGAATAGGAGTCTTCTGGCTTCTTTCATGACGGACGACTTCCGTTTGCTTCACCACATCTTTACCTTCAATGTATATCCAAGGTGGAGCAACCGCAGCGAGTGTACACGCTTGATGGTGGATTTTCTATATCAGGTGGGGCAGGAAGTGAAGTTGTGTGTGCCGACGTACGTCCTGCGCCAGATTATTCTCATCGCTCGTTCGAGTAGAAGGACCGAGTCGCTTCCCTTTAGCCCCTCATTTACAGGATTGCACATGAGTTTGGCTATAGGCTTGGAGCTGAGAAGCCGGTTCCTGTTTGTTATATCAATTTGAGGACTCTTAAGCTGATGGAGGTTGGTTCTGGTCGGCTTTTCTCGAAGGGTGAGGCTGAGTCTGAGAGCGGTGATGATGAGAGTTTTGCTAAAGTTGGTGCGGAGTCTGAGGAAGGAACAGAGCAAGACGAGGAAGAGATTGAGGTATAGGATTCGAGTGATAGCTCTCCTCCTGTGGTGCCAAAGCAGGGCGCAGAGCAGACTACCAGAGATGCCCGTCTTACACGGCTTGAAGAAGGGCAAGCTGCTTTACGCCAGGAGATGGTTGATCTTCGAGGCTTTGTTAAGCATAAGCTTAGGAAGATGTCTTGGACTTTGAAGTCTATCTTGTGTTGCTTGCAGGATAAGGGTGCTCCGCCTCCATCTCCTGATTCTGATGAGTAGCATCGTCGTGGCCATCTTTGTTTTGTTGTGTTTTTCTTTCTGTGTGTAGCCGTTGTTGGCTTGTAGTTGGAGTGTTGTAGTGTTGTAGTTGTGGTAGTTGTTAGTGGTTGTTGTAGTTCTGTGCTTGTTGAAGTGTTAGATGTTGTTGTTTCCATGCTTCCCTAGTCGCGATTCATGTATTGCTGCACTACTTGTATTGCGACGATTTTGATTAATGGAATGCATGTCGTTTGTCTTTGGAGTTGTGATGTGCTATGTTGTTGTGTGGATGGATTATGTGACTTAGAATCTGACGGGTTGCATCCTCTGATTGAATGTAGGGATGCCTCCTAAGGGTTCGAAGACTTCGGCCCGTCTCTCTCTGATTGAGTCGCTTGCTGGGGTTCCTCCCTTAAGCGATAGCCAGTCGGATCCGCAGGCGGGTCCATCTCGTACCGGTGTTGGGTCGACACCGATGGCTCCTCCAGTCACACCCTCGGTTCCTGAGCCGAGCCGTACACCTTCATCTACTCCGCCTGTTGATAGGTTTGAGCAGATGATGTTGTTGATGCAGCAACAGCAGCAGCAGCAGATTCAGCAGCAAGAGTTCCTCTCTTCCATGGCTGGCATCTTTGCTCAGTTTGTGGGGGTGACTCCACCTGTTTCACCTATGCCTCCATCTGTGAGTGCCAGTGTCAGTGCCAGTGCCAGCGGCACATTCGAGCGATTCCAACGCTTGCGACCTCCTACTTTTGCAAGTTCTCATAGACCCGAGGAGGCCGAGTATTGGATAGACCGCATCTCTAAGATGCTGAGACCGTTGCACTGCTCTGAGGTCGAGCAGGTTGAGCTTGCCACCTTCATGTTTGAGAAGGAGGCCAGTTTGTGGTGGGACAGTGTTCTTCGCACTGTCGAGGAGGACTTTGTTTGGTCGTGGCAGGCGTTTGAGGCGCGCTTCCACGAGAAGTATTTTTCGGTGACGTACCGATATGAGAAGGAGAGTGAGTTCCTTCGCCTCCGCTAGGGAGGGTTGTCGGTGACAGAGTATGAGAACCGGTTTACTGAGTTGGGGCGGTATGTTCCTTTGATCCTGGGTGATCAGCCGATGAGGATGCGACATTTCTCTAAGGGACTAAGACCTGAGATCCGATCGAAGATTTGCTGTGCTAGCATTTCTTCTTATGAGGAGCTGGTGAGCATGTCCTTGCGAGCAGAGCAGGACGGAGATAGAGCGTCCCACATGCGAGCACCGATGGTTCCTAGGCCGCGACCGGATTTCCAGGGTGCACCTTTCCTTGGCAAGAGGCCGCGAGTTGATTCTCCTCCGAGGCGTTCAGCGCCGCCCGCTCAGCAGATGAGAGCTGATCTTAGATGTTCTTATTGTGGGAAGGTGGGGCACTTGGACCATTTCTGCTTCTCCCGTATGCGAGCAGGTGGTTTTACTCCACCGCAGAGGATTAGCCGTCCGATGCCTCAGGTTATTTCTCCTCCTCCTCTTCGATCAGCTCCAACTCATCCATCCTTTAGACGTACAGTTCCTGGTTTCAGGCCACCTCAGCGGCCCATGGTTCCTCCGCCGAATCGTCAGCAGCAGGCTCGTGTTCATGCGCTTTCAGCTGAAGCGCCTATGTCTGACTTGGTGCCGAGGTCCTTTGAGGTGACATCGCATATTGAAGGTATTCCCGTTTCTGTGCTAGTGGATACAGGGTCCACTACTTCTCTTATTTCTTATGCGGCAGTTAGGCGTTTGGGTTTGAGATCTGTTCCTATGCAAAGAGTGACGCTTACTACCGCTACGGGGATGTCCTCTGCTTTGGGCAAGCGTTGTATGAATTATTTGGTCGATCTGGGAAGTGGATCGATCCGTGTTGATTTGTTAGTCGCACCGCTTTATCACTACGATGTTATTATGGGTATGGATTGGCTCACGAGGATGCGAGCTGAAATTGATTGTGAAGCTAGATCAGTGACGATCCATGGACCTGAGGGCGAGATTGTTACTTTCCCAGTTCAGGTCAGTTACCCTCTTCGTATTGATTTTTATTCTTCTCTGTTGGAGAGTTCGGCCGAATCGGCGTTGGTTAGTACGCCGGTAGTTCAGGAGTTTGAAGATGTGTTTGAGTCGATTCCTGGATTACCTTCTCAGCGTGAGATTGATTTTGCTATCGATCTTATGCCTGGTGCGGCGCCCATTTCTTTACCCACCTATCGTATGTCTCCGAGTGAAATGGAGGAGTTGAGGAAGCAGATAGATAGTTTGCTGGAATTGGGTTTTATTCGGCCCAGTGTGTCTCCTTGGGGAGCACCTGTTTTGTTTGTGAAGAAGGAGGATGGTTCCTTGCGATTGTGTATTGATTATCGCAGGTTGAATCTGGTAATTGTGAAGAATAAGTACCCTTTGCCCAGGATTGATGATCTGTTTGATCAGTTGAAGGGGTACGATACTTCTCGAAGGTTGATCTGCAGTCAGGGTATCATCAGTTGCGCGTCAAGGATGGGGACGTGCAGAAGACCGCTTTTAGGGCCAACTTCGGTCATTATGAGTTCCTTGTGATGTCGTTCGGTCTGACGAACGCACCAGCCATGTTCATGGATCTGATGAACAGGGTGTTTCGGCCATTCCTGTTTCGATTCGTCATTGTCTTTATTGATGACATTTTGATTTATTCGGCGAGCCGGGCAGAGCACGCGGTTTTGGATACTCTTAGGGAGCATCAGCTTTTCGCACAGTTCAAGAAGTGTGATTTCTGGAAAGAGGAAGTTAAGTTCCTGGGACATGTGGTGTCCAAGGAAGGAATAGTCGTCGACCTTGCCAAGGTAGCCACAGTGCAGGACTGGAAGCAGCCTGGTTCAGTTACTGAGGTGAGGAGTTTTCTGGGTCTTGCAGGTTTTTATCGACGCTTTATTCAGGACTTCTCGACGATTGCCAGACCATTGTCGCAGCTGACACGAAAAGATTTGAAGTTTGCTTGGAGTGAGCAGCGGAGTTAGCTTTTCAGGAGCTGAAGGACAAGTTGACATCCGCCCCTGTGCTAGTATTGCCAGAGCAAGGGGTTAAGTATATTATATATACTGACGCCTCTCGTGTTGGTCTGGGTTGTGTCCTTATGCAGAAGGACAGGGTGATTGCTTATGCTTCGCGTCAGTTGAGGAAACACGAAGAGAATTACCCTACGCACGACCTGGAATTGGCAGCTTTCATCTTCGCATTAAAGCTTTGGAGACATTACCTCTATGGTGAGGAGTTCGAGCTCTTTTGCGACCACAGGAGCCTTAAGTATATCTTCACACAGCGTGATTTGAATATGAGGCAGCGTAGATGGATGGAAACATTGAAGGACTTCAAGTTCGATGTTTCTTACCATCCTGGTAAGGCGAACCTTGTGGCAGATGCGTTAAGTCGCAAGAAGGCTATTGAGTTTGCGGCTCCGCTGATGATAGCAGAGTGGGATATGTTGGAGTTCGTGTGTGATTTTGAGCAGAAGCTTATGGTGGTTGAGCCGTATGAGGTTATCACACACATTCGTGTACAGCCCGTTATCGACGAGAGGATCGTTGCAGCTCAGGCAGATGATGAGCTTTTGGTGAAGATGAGGCAGCGGGTTGGTACAGATGAGAACTCTGACGGGAGTATTAGTTCTGATGGGGGCCTACGTTTTCGTGGCCAGTTATGTGTTCCTGACATCCCTGACTTGAGACGTGAGGTTCTCGAGTTAGCCCATAGTTCTAAGCTTGCGATGCATCCAGGTAGCACGAAGATGTATCAGGATATGAAGAGGTCTTATTGGTGGGACAATATGAAGGTCCAGATTGCTGAATTTGTTTCTCGTTGTCTCACGTGCCAGCAGGTCAAGGCAGAGCATCGCTGACCTCCTGGGTTGTTGCAGCCCATGCCCATAGCTGAATGGAAGTGGGATTTCATCTCTATGGATTTTATTTCTGGGTTACCGAGGACAAGAAAGGGATTTGACTCTATTTGGGTGATCGTCGATCAATTAACGAAGTCGGCGCATTTCTTACCGATCAGAGTCACTTACTCTGCAGACGAGTTGGCTAGGT
The DNA here is from genome assembly GCF_029962835.1 of Magnolia sinica. Classification (NCBI taxonomy): domain Eukaryota; kingdom Viridiplantae; phylum Streptophyta; class Magnoliopsida; order Magnoliales; family Magnoliaceae; genus Magnolia; species Magnolia sinica. Next base: position 66,340,226 of record NC_080573.1, on the reverse strand, counting down.
TGTATATCAAGGAGATAGTGCGTTTGCATGGAGTTCCCCTGGAGATTGTGTCTGATAAAGACACGCGTTTTATATCTATCTTCTGGACTCGTATCCAGGAAGCAATGGGTGTTAAACTGAAGTTCAGCACCGCGTTTCATTCGCAAACAGATGGGCAGACGGAGCGCGTGAATCAGGTCCTGGAAGATATGTTGTGAGCTTGTGTTTTGGATTTCAAAGACAGTTGGGATGATTGTCTTCAGTATGCAGAGTTTGCCTATAATAATAGTTTCCAGGCGAGTATCGGTATGGCTCCCTATGAGGCGTTGTATGGTCGCCCGTGCAGAGCACCACATTGTTGGGCAGAAATTGGTGAGCGTAGTTTGCTTGGCCCAGAGTTGGTGCAGGTGACTTCAGAGAAGGTTGACATCATTCGACGTCGACTTTTGACAGCGCAGAGTAGGCAGAAGAGTTATGCTGATACGAGGCGTCGACCGCTTGAGTTTGTAGTGGGAGACCATGTTTTTCTGAAGGTCTCTCCTATGAAGGGAGTTTTGCGGTTCGGTAAGAAGGGGAAGCTGACGCCGAGATTTATTGGTCCATTTCAAGTTCTGGATCGAGTGGGAGTGGTAGCATACTGCCTTGCTTTGCCCACACCTCTTACAGGCGTGCATAACGTATTTCATGTTTCTATACTGAGAAGTACGTTCCTGATCCTTCGCATATTATCAGTTGGGAGCAAGTGCAGTTGAGTGAGGATGCCACTTATGTACTGCGACCGACGCGTATTCTAGATAGGAAGGAGAAGGTATTGCGTAGCAAGGTTATCCCTCTTGTGAAGGTGCTATGGATGCATCATGGTGTGGAAGAGGCTACTTGGGAATCTGAAGCTGAGGTCAGGAAGACCTACCCTTTGATCCTTGAGGCTTATATGAAGGTATGAATTTCGAGGACGAAATTTTCTTTAAGGGGGGTAGATTGTAACGACCTTGGAATTTTCTGTGCTAATCTTTTCTTAAGTAGTTGTTTTGGGGTAATTAGCGCTTTACTCGATTGCTTGTGAAATCCGCATTAATCACTTTAAATTGTATCTGCATGGCTCTAAACTTGTAGATTAGTTAGCGCTACGTTACTCTGAAATCTGGGATCCATCGCTAAATCCAGTTGTTTTGGGAAATTTTTGGAAGATCTGGATCGGACCAGGACCACACGTCGAAAGTCCGATAGCGATGATCTTAGGCTGTTGCGGTCACTGAGTTGGGCTTGACCATCACCTCGAAAATCAAGTCCATGTGATGTTCTGGGTCGATTTGCTTGTGCTCGGAGTGAAGAGTGTGAGAACGGTTGGATATTTAATATGTTTTTATGATATCTGAGTCGTGTCGCTTGCGTGACGATTTTAAGCTATCTGACCGTTGGATTCTGACCCAATTTCACCCTCTGATCAGGATAGTTGGCCCAGGCATATCCTAGTGCTTGTGGACCTGATCGAGTTTCCGTGACCGTTGAATTGAGTGTGGTCCGCCACGGCTGATCTGAAGAGCCGGTCGGTATGAAAACTCAGCTTGACCTAGATCCATGGTCAAGGAGCTTAAGTCCGACCTTTTGTGGTTATAGGCCCACTAGAAGTGCTTCGTTGGATCGAGAAAGGCATGCTTTGGTTATAACCTAAGTATACCTTGACCCTGGGGTTATTTTCGTCAAGAATAGGCCTATTTATAGTCCTTAAACCCTAGCTCTCTTTTCCATACGATTTTCTCTAACCCTAGCTTCGAAAGAGAGTGGAAAAGAGAGGAAGTGAGAGAAATAAGTTGGTGAATCATCTTGGTTTCTTCCTTATTCTTCTTCATCTTTGACCCTTCACTTTGAATCGTTCTTCTGACTGTTCTGAGTTCTTTTGGGGTAAGTTAACCTAACCCTAACCTGTGTTAGAGCTTAGATTAGTTTTGGTATTGTTGTATCTCATTTCTATCCTTGTTTTAGGGTATTCTAGCGCCGTTGACGAAGACAACTCGTTTAAATCAGTTCGGTGGTTCTTTCTTTGCTTAAGGTGCGGACTTTAAGTGTATAGGTTATGATTTTCAAGGCTTTCAATCCCAGTTAGTGATTTATTCTTGTTATGGATAAGATTTCACATGCCAAATGTTGTGTTTACGTTGCTTTCCTGATATGCATGTGCTATATTGAGATTTGTGTATTCTATGTGTGTTTATAAAGTACCGTATACGTATAAAATACGCACTTGTGTTTGCCATGATTATTTGTCATGTATGTATGCTAGATGCATGTATGACGACTCCTTGGTAAAAGGAATTGTCTAAATGCATGTATTTCAACATACGTCATGTACGTTGTTCCATGTATGCTAAGTGTTTGTAGAAATGCATGAATGATCTAAGTGTAACTTATTACACTTATCGTGGGCGTTGAGAAATGATTCTCAATACTCCTATTGATGCGCATGATTTCCTTTATGCAGTTACATTCCAAGTTATTTAAATTCAAGCATTACCTATGCTTACCATTATGTTAAGTTGATATTCTTCAGATGCGTATGTACCATGATTGGAGTTGTTGTTCCATTATTGTTTTACATTCCATATGAATATCTGTATTAGTGTAAGATGTTTGGGACTATGCTTTAGTCCAGGAAATCGGTAATTGACCATATGTCGTGGTTGAGATTGCTTTCGCCACGTAGGACGTATTAGACGAACCCGAGCCGTATTAGAGTTGGCGGCATTGGTTTAGCCACGCGGAGTGTTTGCGTACTCTATGTCGTTCAATTCAACGTGCGCTCGTGCTAGTCGAGTTCGTCAAGTAACCCGATTGTCCAATGTATGTTCACCATGTATTGGAGCTACTGCTTGAATCTAGGGTACCGAACTTACTAGTGAAATCCTAATTAACTATGGTACTTGATCCGCTAAGACTCATGAGCCAGACATGGTGGTATGGGACACCGTGGTCTAGCTGTCAGCTTACGCTGGGGTGACGAGCCTCCCCGTAGTGACTAGTGAGCAACTAAACTCGTGAGCCGATTATGGTGGTATGGGACACTATATTCGTACTGTTGGCCTACATTAATTGGTGACGAGCCCTCTGTAGTGACCTCGAGCATACCTGGATACCGCAAGGAGGTGACGAGCCGAACTGTGGTAGTAAAGGCATGAAAGGCATGCATTGATTGGTGACGAGCCCTTTGCTACGACCTCAAATATATGATCGTATGAGATTTCTAGGATTGACGACCCTAGTATGGATCACGGTTTGGATGGTGACATGAGGAAGGTATCTTAGCTTCCCAATCCGGCTGTGTGAAATGGACTAATAACAACTTGGTAATCATATCCATGCACCGCATTTGCATGTGCTTTGTAGATGTGGCACACTTTGAGGCGATGTCATGCGTAACGTAAGATAAAGATGCTGAGGGTGTACGCGTGAGGGCACGCATCATATTGCATACATCCTTGCATTAAACAAGAGTACTTAGGATTTATTTAATTGTTCTGCTCTATCATTACTGTTTGATTGAACTGATAACATGTTAACCAGTGCCTTATTATTCCACTGAGTTGATCACTCACTCCCACATTTATGGGGCGGTGTTAAACACCCACCAGACTCTGTCTTAGGCCCTGATGTTGCAGATGTAGATGCGACGTCTGAGGTAGAGCGGGAGCTGGATGATGACGAGGCTGCCTTCTCCTTATGCAGTTTTCAGACGAGTTCTAGCGAGCCTCGGTCTGGTGTGCGGGATTTATGGGATTATTTTTGGGAACTTAAATGATGTAATTCGATACGTATAATTTTGATAAATTACACTTTCATACGATCTGGCTTGTATATGTAATTCAGGGGTTCACACTTATACACGTATTTTTCTATAAGTCTTCCGCTTGCTTTATTCACTTATCCCTGAATCATATCTGTGTTTTGGCTTAATCTATTCCATGTTTCATGCACTAATACAGTCAACATACATCCATCATTAAATATGTTGCATAAGTGATGTTTTGGAACTCGGGAGCTGAGTTATGCTCGACCCCCAAATTTCAGGGCGTTACATCAGTGGATAAGAAGATGGAATTCTGCTTTTTACGATGCCATGATACAAAGCAGTTTTCAATGTAAAAAACACTTGTCGCTAGTCAATTTTCTATCATCCATGTTTTAACAAGAAAAAAGTATTGTGGATTGGAATATCCATATTCAATAATAACAAAAGGAAAATGAAAGAACAAACATCATCATTCATTTTATTAATTTTGAATTCATGTTATATCCCTTGTGTTTTCCTTGATTTCATAACAAAATACATTAATCAATATAATAAAGGAAAAGAAAGTAGTTCAATGGTGATTTCGGCAGCATTTCGGCTTGCGAAACGTTTATCGCAATGACATAAGAGTTCTGCGGGTTCGAAAACCCCTCGTTCTACACTTAAGGCTTGGAATATAACTGTAAAAGACTAACTCGCAAAATTTTTTGGATCTCATGAAAGAATATCATCACGGTATTCGAAATCGGCATGCAAACATTTCTATTGCATGACCGCGCAACAGGTCTCCACCCTACCTCTTGCATCTTTCTTCTTCTTCGCCTCTCTCATATTGCGCTGTGGGATACCTGAAGAAGCTCTCAAACGATCTCTAGAATTTCTCTGACCTCTCTGGAACTCCTCACTTGTGAATGCCTCAAATGAGAGGGGGAGGAGGGTGTATTTATAGGTTTCTATGTGTGAACCACCAAAATCGCACAACAAGCAGAGTTGCATGGGCGTGCAATCATCCTTCTGTCGCACGGTTACACAATAGATATCTTGTAATTCCCGGGTGTCATATAGTCTGCAACACACTGCTTGCCTAGGCTGGGCAACCCCTCCAAATCAATACTATAGGTGGCTCTATGGGTCATTTGCATGGCCGCGCAACTCATCCCTATTGCGTAGTCACACAATAGGATCCTCTATTCATTTTTTCTTACGTTTTGTTCTCCAACAGATGCCCCCTTGATACTTCTTTAATTTGTACATGAAATTAGTTGGAGGATCAATCTCTTTAGTTATGTGCAAAAAGTCCTCTTCTAATCCATTGCGTGACTGCACAATCGGGTCCTGCGCAACAGATACTAAGTTCACTGCCCTATATAAGTTAGACTCCCCTGTTTCATTTGGCAACTCATTCGAAATCTCTTCATCATCTGGAACTGGATGAGCTGGTAGAGAGTCTGCGACTGTCAGCCCTTTCACTGCTTTTGACAGTTCCTAGGCGATTGAGAATTCAGAGAGGAGTAACATCAACTTGGCTAGTCTTCCGAACAGCATGAGCCTTATCATTAGATGTTTTATCAGATTTGCTTATGTGATTAGTGTTATATCGTGAGAGAGATAGTAATGCCACAACTTTTGTACCACGAAAACAAGAGCCAATCATATTTTTTCGATGAGCTTGTAATTGCATTCCACCCCTACTAAAGTCCTGTGTAAATAATAGAGGGCACTTTCTTTTCCCCATTCATTACATTGGGCCAATAGAGCTCCTAAGGAGTTTTCGCATGCATCAATATTTCAAATCAAGGGTCTACCTTTCACGGGTGTTGTCAGCACTGGGGGCTGCTTCAAGAAATCTATGATGGAATTAAATTTTGACATGCTTGGTCCCATACGAATTCTACTCCCTTCTTCATGAGGTGAGTGATGGCTGGCATCTCCCTGTTAGGTTCGAGATAAAGCACTAAATGTAAGACAATTTTTTCTTGCAAACTTTTCAATTCTCTTAACATTTTCGGTGGTGGCATTTCTTGAATAGCCCTAATCTTTCTCGGATTAACTTCATTTCCTCAATGTATGATAATAAACCCAAGAAACTTTCCTAAGGATAGACCGAATGCGCATTTCATTGGGTTCATCTTTAATTATATCTTTATGAGTCGACAAAGACTGATGATAAATGTTCATGGTGCTCCTCGTGATCGCAAGACTAAATCACCAAATCATCTATGTAGCATTTGTTCATACCCATTCCGGCCGAGCCCTGTTTCAACCAATGAGGGTCATTTACGTGTGAGCTATATGGATATGCATGGGGTAGTTAGAGGATTTCCTACAGATATGTATGGTTATGTCTTGGAAAGTGGAGCCACGATGTATCAAGAACGGTCGACCATTACTAAAGTGGTCGAGAGGACAAGCGATCGAGATTAAATGATTAAACAACAGATGCTAAGAAATCGAGTTCACACGGTCAATTGATAGGTGGCTAAAGGAGAAACGAAAGAAGAAAAGAATGTGGGAAGCATCTAAAAGCCAAGTAATGGTGAACGATTACCATAATCATTGGAACGTGGGAAGAATCCAGAATGGATGAATTAGAGCTATAAATATAAGATGATTGTAGCAAAATAATTAGTCTCATACCAAACCAATCAAACCAAATCAACTTTTCAATTATCTTTCAATGACAAGTCTCTTTACATTCCATACTGTAATCCTTTACTTTCCATGTGAAATATTTCTTAGCGTAATCTTTACATTTCAGCTTGTTGTTTTGCATTTTGTAGTGTAATCAGTAGCATTAATCAAGTAGTTGGTGACTTTTATCGGTAATCTTGGGTTGTCATGCTCCAAATTCAGAACCTGGGCACTACTACTTTCCAAGTCCCAAACTCAGGTCGGAGCAACTTCCTCACTACTTACCAGACTTGGCGAATGGTTAGCAAACTTCCCGACACCAAACCCAGCACATGGTGGAGATTTTTTATTTATTTTTTTGATTGACTAATTTGATTAGGTGGTTACACATGTTTTTTACATGGTATCAATACATCGAAGAGACGAACCTGTTAGACATATCACACATAATATGTTGCACCATCTCAATAGTAATGAAGGAAACAATAGTAAACTCCAACAACCTGAAAAAGTGTAAGTCATCTGTATGAGCAAACCACATTTCGTGAGTTTACTGCGTGCCGGGAGTAAAACCTATCTTATCAGGGCGTTGTCATTACGCTAAAACAGTGAAAAAAGGACAGCTAAAAACCGTCTCAAATCGCAATAAAGGACGGTTTTGAACTGTCGCATAGGCTATCCTATTTTGTTGCATCGTATTACTTAAGGGACGGTCATAAATCGTCATTAAAGATGGACATTAAAAGGATGGTTGTAGATCGTCTATAAAGAATGATTGTCATGGACCGTCATTAAAGATGGACATTAAAACGACGGTTATGGACCGTCTGTAAAGAAGGATGGTCATGGACCATCATTAAATATGGACAATAAAAGGACTGTTATGAGTCGTCTCTGATGTTAGACGGTTACAAACTTCGTCTTTAAAAAAGGACAGTTATGGAACATCAATAAAGAAGGACGGTCATGGACCGTCATTAAAGTTAGACATTAAAAGGACGGTTATGGACAGTCTTAAATTTCAATATTTTAGAAAAATATAGAGGGCATAAAGCCATCAAAAAATTTCTTGTATTAAAATAATAATAATAATAATAATAATAATAATAATAATCAACAGCATTTTTTTTTGTGTTTCTTTCATTTAATAAAAAAAATATTCAACCAACAAAACATTATAATTGAAAATTAGGAAAAATTGCAAAAACTTTGTAAAACCAATTCAAGTTAATAGAAACAAAAACAAAAATGAAAGCTTTGTAAAAAGGGGCATGTGCTAAAGGGATACATCCTTGATTCCCACGCATGAGAGTCCAACGATGATGAGAACAAGAATCATAGCACAAGGGCCCATAAATATGGTAATGCTATCCTGCAAAGAAATAGGATAGCATTAGAAGTAAATGCACTTGATCAGATTGCACATAAAGTTCCAATTAGAGTTAAAGGTTTGCACTGCCATTCTAACATCTCGGAAAAATTCGTATAAGGCCCCAGTAACACCTCAGGCAGAAATCTCTAAGGACTGTATTCTGAAGAAATTAGACAAAAATTTACTTAAGTAATAAACTAAATAATCAATGGATTTGGCTTGAACCACTATCTATACAAATGGCAAGACCCGAAACCATCAAAATCACTAACTCAACACTAGTTAAAAACCTAGGAGGAATCCTAAAAGCCAGTTGTTCTCGGGAGCACATTGAAACTCCGTATCGGACCTAGACCGCATGTCGAAAGTTTGATAACCATGAATGTAACGACCTTGGAATTTTTTGTGCTAATCTTTCCTTAAGTAGTTGTTTTGGGGTAATTAGCGCTTTACTCGATTGCTTGTGGAATCCGCATCAATCACTTTAAATTGTATCCGCATGGCTCTAATCGTGTAGATTAGTGAGCACTACGTTACTCTGAAATCTGGGATCCATCGCTAAATCCAGTTGTTTTGGGAAATTTTTGGAAGATCTGGATCGGACCTAGACCACGCGTCGAAAGTCCGATGGCGATGATCTTAGGCTGTTGCGGTCACCGAGTTGGGCTTGACTATCACCTCGAAAATCAAGTCCATGTGATGTTCTGGGTCTATTTGCTTAAGCTCGGAGTGAAGAGTGTGAGAACGGTTGGAATTTATTAAGCTTTTAATGAAATCTGAGTCATGTCGCTTGCGCGACGATTTTAAGCTATCTGACCGTTGGATTCTGACCCAATTTCACCCTATGATCAGGATAGTTGGCCCAGGCATATCCTAGTGCTTGTGGACCTGATCGAGATTCCGTGACCGTTGAATTGAGTGTGGTCCGCCACGGCTGATCTGAAGAGCCGGTCGGTATGAAAACTCAGCTTGACCTAGATCCATGGCCAAGGAGCTTAAGTCCTACCTTTCGTGGTTATAGGCCCACCAGAAGTGCTTCGTTGGATCGAGCAAGGCTTACTTTGGTTATAACCTAAGCATACCTTGTCCCTAGGGTTATTTTCATCAAGAATAGGCCTATTTATAATCCTTAAACCCTAGCCCTCTTTTCCATACGATTTTCTCTAACCCTAGCTTGGAAAGAGAGTGGAAAAGAGAGAGAAGTGAGAAAGATTAGTTGGTGAATCATCTTGGATTCTTCCTTGTTCTTCTTCATCTTTGAACCTTCACTTTGAATCGTTCTTCCGACGATTCTGAGTTCTTTTGGGGTAAGTTAACCTAACCCTAACCTGTGTTAGAGCTTAGATTAGACTTGGTGTTGTTGTATCTCATTTCTATCCTTATTTTAGGGTATTCTAGCGCCGTTGATGAAGACAACTCGTCTAAATCAGTTCGGTGGTTCTTTCTTTGCTTAAGGTGCGGACTTTAAGTGTAAAGGTTATGGTTTTCAAGGCTTTCAATCCCAGTTAGTGATTTATTCTTGTTATGGATGAGATTTCACATGTCAAATGTTATGTTTACATTGCTTTCCTGATATGCATGTGCTATATTGAGATTTGTGTATTCTATGTGTATTTATAAAGTACCGTATACGTATAAAATACGCACTTGTGTTTGCCATGATTATTTGTCATGTATGTATGCTAGATGCATGTATGACGACTCCTTGGTAAAAGGAATTGTCTAAGTGCATGTATTCCAACATACGCCATGTATGTTGTTCCATGTATGCTAAGTGTTGGTAGAAATGCATGAATGATCTAAGTGTAACTGATTACACTAATTATGGGCGTTGAGAAGTGATTCTCAATACTCCTATGGATGCGCATGATTTCCTTTATGCAGTTACATTCCATGTTATTTAAATTTAAGCATCTCCTATCCTTACATTTATGTTAAGTTGATATTCTTCAGATGTGTATGTACCATGATTTGAGTTGTTGTTCCATTACTGTTTTACATTCCATATGAGTATCTGTAGTAGTGTAAGGTGTTTGTGACTATGCATTAGTCCAGGAAATTGATAATTGACCCTATGTTTGTGATTGAGATTGCTTTCGCCACGTAGGACGTATTAGACGAACCCGAGCCGTATTAGAGTTGCCGGCAGTGGTTTGGCCACGCGGAGTGTTTGCGCACTCTATGTCGTTCAATTCAACGTGCGCTCGTGCTAGTCGAGTTCGTCAAGTAACCCGATTGTCCGATGTGTGTTTACCATGTATGGACGCTATTGCTTGAATGTAGGGTACCGAACTTACCAGTGAAATCCTATTAACTGTGGTACTTGATCCGCCAAGACTCATGAGCCGGACATGGTGGTATGGGACACTGTGGTCGAGCTGTCGGCCTACGCTGGGGTGACGAGCGTCCCCGTAGTGACCAATGAGCAACTAAACTCGTGAGCCGATTATGGTGGTATGGGACACTATATTCGTGCTATCGGCCTACATTGATTGGTGATGAGCCCTTTGTAGTGACCTCGAGCATACCTGGATACTGCAATGAGGTGACGAGCCGAACTGTGGTAGGAAGGGCATGAAAGGCTTGCATTGATTGGTGACGAGCCCTTTGCTACGACCTCAAATATATGATCGTATGAGATGTCTAGGATTGACGACCCTAGTATGGATGACTGTTTGGATGCTGATATGAGGAAGGTATCTTAGCTTCCCAATCCTGTAGTGTGAAATGGACTAATAACAACTTGGTAATCATATCCATGCACCGCATTTGCATGTGCTTTGTAGATGTGGCGCACTTTGAGGCGATGTCATGCATAACGTAAGATGAAGATGCTGAGGGTGTACGCGTGAGGGCACGCATCATATTGCATTCATCCTTGCATTAACAAGAGTGCTTAGGATTTATTTAATTGTTCTGCTTTATCATTACTGTTTGATTGAACTGATAACATGTTAACCAGTGCCTTCTTGTTCCACCGAGTTGATCACTCACTCCCACGTTTCTGGGGCGGTGTTACACACCCACCAGACTCTGTCTTAGGCTCTGATGTTGCAGATGTGGATGTGATGTCTGAGGCAGAGCGGGAGCTGGATGACGACGAGGCTGCCTTCTCCTATATGCAGTTTTCAGACGGGTTCTAGCGAGCCTCGGTCTGTTACGCGGGATCTCTAGGATTATATTTTTGGAACTGAAATGATGTAATTTATACTCGAATTTTGTTACATAACACTTTCGTACGATCTGGCTTGTATATGTAGTTCAGGGATTTACACTTGTACACATATTTTCCTGTAAGTCTTCCGCTTGCTTTATTCACTTATCCCTGAATCATATTTGTGTTTTGGCTTAATCTATTCCATGTTTTATGCACTAATACAGTCAACATACATTCATCATTAAATATGTTGCATAAGTGATGTTTTGGAACTCGGGAGCTGAGTTATGCTCGACCCTCGAATTCCAGGGCGTTACAAGTTGGTATCAGAGCATGATCTGGATTAAACCGGACCTGAGTTATGGTCACAAACCGCACGTTGTCGTCACTTTAGTATATTTAGGTGCAGGTCTATCATCGCTTTGTGTTTGTGCTCCGTAGTTTCTATCAGCGAAAGTTCCTTGAAAACCTTCGCCGAGATCGAGTCTGTATTCTTACCTGATCACACACAGCGACCCGAAACCTTTCCTAGACCCTCTATTAAGGAGTGTAGACGGTCTATCCTCCCTTTTTCATCTTTAAACCTTTCAGAAATTGTTATTTGGATCAGATTTCTGTCAAAATGACCCGATAAGCTTCAAACTACGCAAGGGGCCAATCGGGGCATGTTCTGTGGGACCCAGGGGGAACCACATCATTCAGAACAAGGGGGACCAGGAGGGACTCGCCAAATCGGCGAGGCATCGCCGGACTGTCCAGAGACCGGCGATGTCATCGCCAGTTCGGCGAGGCATCGCCGGTCAGCGGGCCAGGCGGGCCGGGCCGACGCGGGCCGATCGTCCATAGGCTTTGTGTGGCCTACCCCTCCACGGTTTTTCCTTTATATCTTTTTCTTTAACCTATTTCCTTCACAAAACCCACTCCCAAGCTTTCCTTTTCTTCAAAAACCTCTTCAAACCCTCTCAAATCTCTCTCAAATCTTCATCTTCCTCCATTTTTCGTGCAAACCCATCACCCCATTTTCAAATCTTCCTTCCCATTGCTGATTTCTCCTTCTTTCCTTCTCATTTGAGCCCTTGCTTTCCCTATTTGGCTAATAGTTGTGTGGAAGCTTCACCATCTTCCTATTTCTCTCTTTCTCTCGTTTCTCATGGCCCTCTTTGAGATTGTGACGGCCATCTTTTCCATTTCTTCCCTTCTTTCCTTGATGGGGAAGAAGAGAACGCCCGTGGATGAAGCCGGGCAGAGCCGCCCAACCCGTGCACGGAGGCTGAGAGGTACCGCCGCTAGCACGTCCGCCACCCACGAGTTCCAGACGAAGCGAGATCTTGATCCTCGAGCTCCCGTCAGTAGGACTCTGTTGGCGGAATTGTCGCATGGAGTTTATGAAGGGCGTAGAGTCCTTTTTGAGGCTCATGTTGATCTGCGGCTCTTTGGTGAGTTCTTCTTGTTAGAGTGCCTAGAAGGGGCTAGTTGGGGTCCCTTGTTCGAAGGCGAGTATCGCGCAAATGCTAGCACTGTTCGGGCCTTTTATGCCAACATTCTGGAGCCTTCGCTGGAGCTTCTGCAGCTTAAGATTCCTTGTGGTAGCGGTCAAGTTGGTATTGTCAATGTTGCTTTGATATCCCGACTCATGAGAGTGCCACTTGGTGAAGTGCATGCTAGCGAGAAGAATGTGGACAGTGTGCGCGAGAGGGATCGTCGCACCCGATCCTTGTGTGGTCGTCTGGTTGAATGGCAGCCGAATAGGAGTCTCCTGGCTTCCTTCATGACGGACGACTTCCGTTTGCTTCACCACATCTTTGCGTTCAATGTATATCCAAGGTGAAGCAACCGCAGCGAGTGTATGCGCCTGATGGTGGATTTTCTATATCAGGTGGGGCAGGAAGCGAAGTTGTGTGTGCCGACGTACGTCCTACGCCAGATTATTCTCATCACTCGTTCGAGTAGAAGGACCGAGTCTCTTCCCTTTGGCCGCCTCATTTGTAAGATCGCACATGAGTTTGGCTATAGGCTTGGAGCTGAGAAGCCGGTCCCTGTTCGTTATATCAATTTGAGGACTCTTAAGCTGATGGAGGTTGGTTCTGGTCGGCTTGCCTCAGAGGGTGAGGCTGAGTCTGAGAGCAGTGATGATGAGAGTTATGCTGAAGGTGGTGCAGAGTCTGAGGAAGAAGCAGAGCAAGACGAGGAAGAGATTGAGGCACAGGATTCGAGTGATAGCTCTCCTCCTGTGGTGCCAGAGCAGGGTGCAGAGCAGATTGCCAGAGAGGCCCGTCTTACACGGCTTGAAGAAGGGCAAGCTGCTTTACGCCAGGAGATGGTTGATCTTCGAGGCTTTGTTAAGCATAAGTTTAAGAAGATGTCTCGGACTCTAAAGTCTATCCTGTGTTGCTTGCAGGATAAGGGTGCTCCGCCTCCATCTCCTGATTCCGACGAGTAGCATCATCATGGCCGTCTTTGCTTTGTTTGTGTTTTCTTTCTGTGTGTAGCCGTTGTTGGCTTGTAGTTGGAGTGTTGTAGTGTTGTAGTTGTGGTAGTTGTTTGTGGTTGTTGTAGTTGCTGTGGTTGTTGAAGTGTTAGATGTTGTTGTTTTCATGCTTTCCTAGTCGTGATTCATGTATTGCTGCACTACTTGTATTGCGACGATTTTGATTAATGGAATGCATGTTGTTTGTCTTTAGAGTTGTGTTGTGCTGTGCTGTGTTGTTGTGTGGATGGATTATGTGACTTAGAATCTGACAGGTTGCATCCTCTGATTTAATGTAGGGATGCCTCCTAAGGGTTCGAAGACTTCGGCCCGTCTCTCTCTGATTGAGTCGCTTGCTGGGGTTCCTCCCTTGAGCGATAGCCAGTCGGATCCGCAGGCGGGTCCATCTTGTGCCGGTGTTGGGTCGACACCTATGGCTCCTACTCCACCTGTTGATAGGTTTGAGCAGATGATGATGTTGATGCAGCAGCAGCAGATTCAGCAGCAGCAGCACCAGCAGCGGTAGCAGCAGCAGCAGCAGGAGTTCCTCTCTTCCATGGCTAGCATCTTTGCTCAGTCTGTGGGGGCGACTCCACCTGTTTCACCTATGCCTCCATCTGGGAGTGCCAGTGTCAGTGCTAGTACCAGTGGCACATTCAAGCGATTCCAGCGCTTGCGACCTCCTACTTTTGCGGGTTCTCATAGACCCGAGGAGGCCGAGTATTGGATTGACCGCATCTCTAAGATGCTGAGGCCGTTGCACTACTCTAAGGTCGAGCAGGTTGAGCTTGCCACCTTCATGTTTGAGAAGGAGGCCAGTTTGTGGTGGGATAGTGTGCTTCGCACTATCGAGGAGGACTTTGTTTGGTCGTGGCAGGCGTTTGAGGCGCGCTTCCAGGAGAAGTGTTTTCTGGTGACGTACCCACATGAGAAGGAGAGTGAGTTCCTTTGCCTCCGCCAGGGAGGGTTGTCGGTTACGGAGTATGAGAACCGGTTTACTGAGTTGGGCCGGTATGTTCCTTTGATCCTGGGTGATCAGCCGATGAGGATGCGGCGTTTCTCTGAGGGACTGAGACCTGAGATCCGATCGAAGATTTGCTGTGCTAGCATTTCTTCGTATGCGGAGCTAGTGAGCATGTCCTTGCGAGCAGAGCAGGATGGAGATAGAGCGTCTCGCATGCGAGCACCGATGGTTCCTAGGCCGCGACCGGACTTTCAGGGTGCACCTTTCCTTGGCAAGAGGCCGCGAGTTGATTCTCCTCCGAGGCATTCAGCGCCGCCAGCTCAGCAGATGAGAGCTGATCTTAGATGTTCTTATTGTGGGAAGGTGGGGCACTTGGACTGTTTCTGCTTTTCCCGTATGCGAGCGGGTGGTTTTATTCCACCGCAGAGAGTTAGCCGTCCGATGCCTCAGGTTATTTCTCCTCCTCCTCTTCGATCAGCGCCAGCTCATCCATCCTTCAGACCTACAGTTCCTGGTTTCAGGCCACCTCAGCGGCCCATGGTTCCTCCGCCGAATCGTCAGCAGCAGGCTCGTGTTCATGCGCTTTCAGCTGAAGCGCCTATGTCTGACTTGGTGCCGAGGTCCTTTGAGGTGACAGCGCATATTGAAGGTATTCCCGTTTCTGTGCTAGTGGATATAGGGTCCACTACTTCTCTTATTTCTTATGCGGCAGTTAGGCGTTTGGGTTTGAGATCTGTTCCTATGCAAGGAGTGATGCTTACTACCGCTATGGGGATGTCCTCTACTTTGGGCAAGCGTTGTATGGATAGTTTGGTCGATCTGGGAAGTGGATCGATCTGTGTTGATTTGTTAGTCGCACCGCTTTATCAC
Source organism: Magnolia sinica (assembly GCF_029962835.1). Lineage (NCBI taxonomy): Eukaryota > Viridiplantae > Streptophyta > Magnoliopsida > Magnoliales > Magnoliaceae > Magnolia > Magnolia sinica. The sequence goes on along the minus strand of NC_080573.1, from coordinate 66,325,002 downwards.
TACGATGTTATTATGGGTATGGATTGGCTCACGAGGATGCGAGCTGAGATTGATTGTGAAGCGAGATCAGTGACGATCCATGGACCTGAGAGCGAGATTGTTACTTTCCCAGTTCAGGTCAGTTACCCTCTTCGTATTGATTTGTATTCTTCTCTGTTGGAGAGTTCGACCGAATCGGCGTTGGTTAGTACGCCGATAGTTCAGGAGTTTGAAAATGTGTTTGAGTCAATTCCTGGATTACGTCCTCAGCGTGAGATTGATTTTGCTATCGATCTTATGCCTGGTGCGGCGCCCATTTCTTTACCCACCTATCGTATGCCTCCGAGTGAAATGGAGGAGTTGAGGAAGCAGATAGATGGTTTGCTGGAATTGGGTTTTATTAGGCCTAGTGTGTCTCCTTGGGGAGCACCTGTTTTGTTTGTGAAGAAGAATGATGGTTCTTTGCGATTGTGCATTGATTATCGCAGGTTGAATTTGGTAACTGTGAAGAATAAGTACCCTTTGCCCAGGATTGATGATCTGTTTGATCAGTTGAAGGGGGCACGGTACTTTTCGAAGGTTGATCTGCAGTCAGGGTATCATCAGTTGCGCGTCAAGGATGGGGACGTGCAGAAGACCGCTTTTAGGACCAGCTTCGGTCATTATGAGTTTCTTGTGATGTCGTTCGGTCTGACGAACGCATCGGCCGTGTTCATGGATCTGATGAACAAGGTGTTTCGGCCATTCCTGTTTCGATTCGTCATTTTCTTTATTGATGACATTTTAATTTATTCGGCGAGCCGGGCAGAGCACGAGGAGTACTTAAGAGCGGTTTTGGATACTCTTAGGGAGCATCAGCTTTTCGCACAGTTCAAAAAGTGTGATTTCTGGAGAGAGGAAGTCAAGTTCCTGGGACATGTGCTGTCCAAGGAAGGAATAGCCGTCGACCTTGCCAAGGTAGCTGCAGTGTAGGACTGGAAGCAGCCTGGTTCAGTTACTGAGGTGAGGAGTTTTCTAGGTCTTGCAGGCTATTATCAACGCTTTATTCAGGACTTCTCGAAGATTGCCAGACCATTGTCGCAGCTAACACGGAAGGATTTGAAGTTTGCTTGGAGTGAGCAGGCAGAGTTAGCTTTTCAGGAGCTGAAGGACAAGTTGACGTCCGCCCCTGTGCTAGTATTGCCAGAGCAAGGGGTTAAGTATATTATATATACTTATGCCTCTCACGTTGGTCTGGGTTGTGTCCTTATGCAGAAGGACAGGGTGATTGCTTATGCTTCGCGTCAGTTGAGGAAACACGAAGAGAATTACCCTACGCACGACCTGGAATTAGCAGCTGTCATATTCACATTAAAGCTTTGGAGACATTACCTCTATGGTGAGGAGTTCGAGCTCTTTTGTGACCACAAGAGCCTTAAGTACATTTTCACGCAGCGTGATTTAAATATGAGGCAGCGCAGGTGGATGGAAACATTGAAGGACTTCAAGTTTGATGTTTCTTACCATCCTGGCAAGGCGAACCTTGTGGCAGATGCGTTGAGTCGCAAGAAGGCTATTGAGTTTGCGGCTCCGCTGATGATAGCAGAGTGGGATATGTTGGAGTTCGTGCGCGATTTTGAGCAGAAGCTTACGGTGGTTGAGCCGTATGAGGTTATCGCACACATTCGTGTACAGCCCGTTATCGACGAGAGGATCATTGTAGCTTAGGCAGATGATGAGCTTTTGATGAAGATGAGGCAGCGGGTTGGTACAGATGAGAACTCTGACTGGAGTGTTAGTTCTAATGGGGGCCTATGTTTTCATGGCCGGTTATGTGTTCGTGACATCCCTGACTTGAGACGTGAGGTTCTCGAGTTAGCCCATAGTTCTAAGCTTGCGATGCATCCAGGTAGCACGAAGATGTATCAGGATATGAAGAGGTCTTATTGGTGGGACAATATGAAGGTCCAGATTGCTGAATTTGTTTCTCGTTGTCTCACGTGCCAGCAGGTCAAGGTAGAGCATCGCCGACCTCCTGGGTTGTTGCAGCCCATGCCCATAGCTGAATGGAAGTGGGATTTCATCTCTATGGATTTTATTTCTGGGTTGCCGAGGACGAGAAAGGGATTTGACTCTATTTGGGTGATCGTCGATCGATTAACGAAGTCGGCGCATTTCTTACCGATCAGAGTCACTTACTCTGCAGACAAGTTGGCTAGGTTGTATATCAAGGAGATAGTGCGTCTACATGCAGTTCCCCTGGAGATTGTGTCTGATAGAGACACGCGTTTTACATCTATCTTCTGAACTCGTATCCAGTAAGCAATGGGTGTGAAACTGAAGTTCAGCACCGCGTTTCATCTGCAAACAGATGGGCAGACGGAACGCGTGAATCAAGTCCTGGAAGATATGTTGTGAGCTTGTGTTTTGGATTTCAAAGACAGTTGGGATGATTGTCTTCAGTATGCAGAGTTCGCGTATAATAATAGTTTCCAGGTGAGTATCGGTATGGCTCCCTATGAGGCGTTGTATGGTCGCCCATGCAGAGCACCACATTGTTGGGCAGAAATTGGTGAGCGTAGTTTGCTTGGCCCAGAGTTGGTGCAGGTGACTTCAGAGAAGGTTGACATCATTCGACGTTGACTTTTGACAGCGCAGAGTAGGCAGAAGAGTTATGCTGATACGAGGCGTCGACCGCTTGAGTTTGTAGTGGGAGACCATGTTTTTCTGAAGGTCTCTCCTATGAAGGGAGTTCTGCGGTTCGGTAAGAAGGGGAAGCTGACGCCAAGATTTATTAGTCCATTTCAAGTTCTGGATCGAGTGGGAGCGGTAGCATACCGCCTTGCTTTGCCCACACCTCTTGCGGGCTTGCATAACGTATTTCATGTTTCTATGCTGAAGAAGTACGTTCCTGATCCTTCGCATATTATCAGTTGGGAGCAAGTGCAGTTGAGTGAGGATGCCACTTATGTACTGCGACCGACGCGTATTCTTGACAGGAAGGAGCAGGTATTGCGTAGCAAGGTTATCCCTCTTGTGAAGGTGTTATGGACGCATCATGGTGTGGAAGAGGCTACTTGGGAATCTGAAGCTGAGGTCAGAAAGACCTACCCTCTGATCCTCGAGGATTATATGAAGGTATGAATTTCGAGAACGAAATTTTCTTTAAGGGGGGTAGATTGTAACGACCTTGGAATTTTCTATGCTAATCTTTCCTTAAGTAGTTGTTTTGGGGTAATTAGCGCTTTACTTAATTGCTTATGGAATCCGCATCAATCACTTTAAATTGTATCTGCATGGCTCTAATCGTGTAGATTAGTGAGCGCTACGTTACTCTGAAATCTAGGATCCATCGCTAAATCCAGTTGTTCTGGGAAATTTTTGGAAGATCTGGATCGGACCTGGATCGCGCGTCGAAAGTCCGATGGCGATGATCTTAGGCTGTTGCGGTCACCGAGTTGGGCTTGACTATCACCTCAAAAATCAAGTCCATGTGATGTTCTGAGTCGATTTGCTTGAGCTCAGAGTGAAGAGTGTGAGAACGGTTGGAATTTATTAAGCTTTTAATGAAATCTAAGTCGTGTCGCTTGCGCGACGATTTTAAGCTATCTGACCGTTGGATTCTGACCCAATTTCACCCTCTGATCAGGATAGTTGGCCCAGGCATATCCTAGTGCTTGTGGACCTGATCGAGATTCCGTGACCGTTGAATTGAGTGTGGTCCGCCACGGCTGATCTGAAGAGCCAGTCGATATGAAAACTCAGCTTGACCTATATCCATGGCCAAGGAGCTTAAATCCGACCTTTCGTGGTTATAGGCCCACCAGAAGTGCTTCGTTGGATCGAGCAAGGCTTACTTTGGTTATAACCTAAGCATACCTTGTCCCTAGGGTTATTTTCATCAAGAATAGGCCTATTTATAGTCCTTAAACCCTAGCCCTCTTTTCCATACGATTTTCTCTAACCCTAGCTTGGAAAGAGAGTGGAAAAGAGAGAGAAGTGAGAGAGATTAGTTGGTGAATCATCTTGGATTCTTCCTTGTTCTTCTTCATCTTTGAACCTTCACTTTGAATCGTTCTTCCGATGATTCTGAGTTCTTTTGGGGTAAGTTAACCTAACCCTAACCTGTGTTAGAGCTTAGATTAGACTTGGTGTTGTTGTATCTCATTTCTATCCTTATTTTAGGGTATTCTAGCGCCGTTGACGAAGACAACTCGTCTAAATCAGTTCGGTGGTTCTTTCTTTGCTTAAGGTGCGGACTTTAAGTGTAAAGGTTATGGTTTTCAAGGTTTTCAATCCCAGTTAGTGATTTATTCTTGTTATGGATGAGATTTCACATGTCAAATGTTATGTTTACATTGCTTTCCTGATATGCATGTGCTATATTGAGATTTGTGTATTCTATGTGTATTTATAAAGTACCGTATACGTATAAAATACGCACTTGTGTTTGCCATGATTATTTGTCATGTATGTATGCTAGATGCATGTATGACGACTCCTTGGTAAAAGGAATTGTCTAAGTGCATGTATTCCAACATACGCCATGTATGTTGTTCCATGTATGCTAAGTGTTGGTAGAAATGCATGAATGATCTAAGTGTAACTGATTACACTAATTGTGGGCGTTGAGAAGTGATTCTCAATACTCCTATGGATGCGCATGATTCCCTTTATGCAGTTACATTCCATGTTATTTAAATTCAAGCATCTCCTATGCTTACATTTATGTTAAGTTGATATTCTTCAGATGTGTATGTACCATGATTTGAGTTGTTGTTCCGTTACTGTTTTACATTCCATATGAGTATCTGTAGTAGTGTAAGGTGTTTGGGACTATGCATTAGTCCAGGAAATCGGTAATTGACCCTATGTTCGTGATTGAGATTGCTTTCGCCACGTAGGACGTATTAGACGAACCCGAGTCGTATTAGAGTTGGCGGCAGTGGTTTGGCCACGCGGAGTGTTTGCGCACTCTATGTCGTTCAATTCAATGTGCGCTCATGCTAGTCGAGTTCGTCAAGTAACCCGATTGTCCGATGTGTGTTTACCATGTATGGACGCTATTGCTTGAATCTAGGGTACCGAACTTACTAGTGAAATCCTATTAACTGTGGTACTTGATCCGCCAAGACTCATGAGCCGGACATGGTGGTATGGGACACCGTGGTCGAGCTGTCGGCTTACGCTGGGGTGACGAGCCTCCCCGTAGTGACCAGTGAGCAACTAAACTCGTGAGCCGATTATGGTGGTATAGGACACTATATTCGTGCTGTCGGCCTACATTGATTGGTGACGAGCCCTTTGTAGTGACCTCGAGCATACCTGGATACCGCAATGAGGTGACGAGCCGAACTGTGGTAGGAAGGGCATGAAAGGCGTGCATTGATTGGTGACGAGCCCTTTGCTACGACCTCAAATATATGATCGTATGAGATGTCTAGGATTGACGACCCTAGTATGGATCACTGTTTGGATGGTGATATGAGGAAGGTATCTTAGCTTCCCAATCCTTCTGTGTGAAATGGACTAATAACAACTTGGTAATCATATCCATGCACGCATTTGCATGTGCTTTGTAGATGTGGCGCACTTTGAGGCGATGTCATGCGTAACGTAAGATGAAGACGCTGAGGGTGTACGCGTGAGGGCACGCATCATATTACATTCATCCTTGCATTAACAAGAGTACTTAGGATTTATTTAATTGTTCTGCTTTATCATTACTGTTTGATTGAACTGATAACATGTTAACCAGTGCCTTCTTGTTCCACTGAGTTGATCACTCACTCCCACGTTTCTGGGGCGGTGTTACACACCCACCAGACTCTGTCTTAGGCTCTGATGTTGCAGATGTGGATGCGACGTCTGAGGCAGAGTGGGAGCTGGATGACGACGAGGCTGCCTTCTCTTATATGCAGTTTTCAGACGGGTTCTAGCGAGCCTCGGTCTGTTGCGCGGGATCTCTGGGATTATATTTTTGGAACTGAAATGATGTAATTTATACTCGAATTTTGTTACATAACACTTTCCTACGATCTGGCTTGTATATGTAGTTCAGGGATTTACATTTGTACACATATTTTCCTATAAGTCTTCCGCTTGCTTTATTCTCTTATCCCTGAATCATATTTGTGTTTTGGCTTAATCTATTCCATGTTTTATGCACTAATACAGTCAACATACATTCATCATTAAATATGTTGCATAAGTGATGTTTTGGAACTCGGGAGCTGAGTTATGCTCGACCCCCGAATTCCAGGGCGTTACAATGAAACTATAGGGTTATGACTGTCTTATTGGGCTTGACAACCATCGCGGGAATCGAGCCCAGATGGTATCCTGAAGCACACAACTTGAGCCCTGAGCAAAGTATGTGAGAAACGCGAATACCTGTAGAAAATACATTAAAACTTAAGTGAATTGGGCGATTGACTTGCTGGAAAAATTGAAGATTTCAGACCGTCAGTTTCTAACTGAACTGCACCCATGGATCAGGAAAATTTTCCTACATATATCTGTATACTTGTGGCCCTGATTGAGCGACGACAACTGTTGATCTAACACTGGTCCTCCTCGGTCGATCCGTTAATCCGATCGTACCAAAATCATAACCTGGCTTAGATCCATGGTCAAGGAACTTGCTCCATGCCATAAGTGAGTAATGGACCTCCATATGAGCCCTGTCTGCCCGAAACAGGCACCCTTTGGCTATAACTTAAGTATACCAAGGCCCTGGGGCCATTTACACCAGTTCTGGGCCTATATAAAGCCTTAAACCACCCCATACCTACCCCATACGAATTTTCTCTAACCCTAGGAGAGAGAAGAGAGAAAGGAAGAGAAAAAGTAGGGTGTGACGGGAAATCCTTGGGGTTTGTTGCAGTGATTCTTTCCTGCTACTCCAATTGCTGAATCGCCTTTACATCTAGCTAACCGATCCATTCCAACTATGATTTGGGTAAGAAATCCTAACCCTAATCTTGATTTAGAAAGCTATATTGAGTAATCAATAAGCTAGCTAACCCATTTCCTTATTTAGGTACCCGTCGTTCCATTTTCGAGATGGTAGAATTCGAACCGAGTTCGAAACGAGTATTCCAACAAAAGGTGCAGACAATAAACATTTAGGTTATGGTTTTCAAGGCTTTCAATGTCAGCAATGATTTATGTCTAACTTGATTGCTGCCATATGATATTAGTTACGACGTATTCGATAAATTATATATATGTGTGAGCTATGTTGAAAATAAGATGCATTCCATGTGTTTGTTGAAATGTTTGAATGAATATGAAATTATGATTTTTCTTGCCATGCTTTCTAATCTAAGATCCATGTTATTATATGCTTTATAACCAATGTTGTGTAATGAATTGTTATAGTTCATGTCGTAACTAATCTAGTCTATCTATTTAGTAATGTGTAGTCTAAGTGTTTGATAAAATGTCTAAATGAGAAATGGTTGATGATTTGTATTTAATAAGAGTATTAAGATAGGATTCTCAATTACCTTATCTATATGTATAGCTTCCTTCATCGAATTATAATTTTGATTATGAAATTTATGGATGAAATGCAAATATTTGGTAACATGTTTAATGTGTTGGCAAAATGCTCAAATGAGTGTTGTATTTAGTTTGTTCGTTAAATGCTCATATGATTATCACATATATCTGCCTATTGCACTTGAGTAAGGTTAGGGCCATAACCTGGCCCAGGCAATTAGTAACAATTCTCGTTTGAGTGACGGAATTAGTCTCACCACATTTGATATGTTCGGTGAATCTGGGTTGTACGATAATTGTCGATAGTGGTTAGGCCACATGGAGTGCTTATACGCTCCATGTCGATTAATTCAGCATGCACTCGTACCAATCAATCTAACAAAACCGACTGGCCTTTTGTGTGTTTACCATGTATAGACATTCCTGCTTGAATCTAAGGTACCACTTACCAATGTAAAGACCTATTTCATCCATGGTACCTCGATCCACTAAGTCTCATGAGCCGGGCATGGTGGTATGGGACACCGTGGTTAAGCTGTCGGCCTACGCTAGGGTGACGAGTCTCCCCATAGTGATAAGTGAGTAACCTAAACTCGTGAGCCAAATATGGTGGTATGAGACACTATATTTGAGTTGTCGGCCTACGCTAAGGTGACAACCCTCCCCGTAGTGACCTCGAGTATAAAATTTTAATTTTCTTATCCACTGCTTTTCATTAGGAGTAATGCCCAACAACTTGCCTATCGTATATGGTTAACTAGGATTGACGACCCTAGATGGATCTTCGTTTGGGTTAATGATATAAAGGGAGGTACCTTAGCTTTCTGAATCTGTTGTATGAATGAGCCCAATTAAGTACTTAGCTAACACGACCATGCACTGCATTGCATGTACTTTGGTAAGAAAGTACACGTTTAGGGAGTTTTTCATGTGCGAATGGTTGACGGAGTTGCTTGTGAGGCAACTTCATGTGAGGGCATGCATCATTTCAACATACCATCTCCGCATTAATAAGATTACTTAGGATATGATTGTTGTACTGCTTTATCATTACTCCTTGACTAAATTGATAACATGTTAACCTTTGCCTTATAGTACCAACGAGTTGATCACTCACTCCTGAAAGTGCCCTGGTTTGTCAATTAGTGTGAGTGTTGAGTTGGATAGACTATAGAGCCTCATAGGAAGATCAATTCAAGCGTTTGCCTCAATCGGGATGTGTGCAAGCTCGCCTCAGGTAAATATAAGCCTCACATCCCATTTCCCAAGACACCAGGTATATAAAACCCTTAAAACAAATTAGAACATTATAGGGTTTATAAGTGAGAAAACTTTTTCAAAAATCAGAAAATCTTCAAGTTTTCTTGCTCTGTCGATTGTATCGATACACGTCTCGATATGCTGGACCTATGTTGTCAATGTCCTCGATGAACGAATTAATTCTATCAGAATGAGGATAAAATTGTCTAGCAACTACATACTTATCTGGACAGAATTATCGATGTATCGATATACATATCGATATCATCGATATTTGAATCTCGAGCCCATCGAAGGTGGCTTGATAATATCGACAGGAAGATATCCGACGCCCCTATTTTTACTTAAGAAAATCATATGTGCATCGATATATTGAAGTCGTTCTCGATACCATTGAAGTTTAAATCTTGATGATATCGGAAGACTCTTGATGTTATCGGTCATGAGCGCCTAAGTTCTTCAGCAATTATTTTAGGATTGTTTATCTACGATCGAGGGGCACTCGATAGAATCGATATTCAAATATCGACGATATCATTATGGTTTTGATGGCATCGAATATGGATAAAAATTGTCCATCAAGCTTAAACGAAAATCCTTTGGATTTATCGATGCCTCGACACTCTATCGATATCATCGACATTCAAATTTCGATGATCTCGAAGGTCCCTCAATCATTCTTGTAAACCTAAAATATTTCATAGCAAGTCTCTCTCATTTTCATGTGCCGATGAATCGATCCTAGTATCGATAATATCAGACTTCGAAATTCAATGATATCAAAGGTATGACATTTGAGTTTGGTTCATCGAGCAGCCAGTCGATATTATTGAGAGTATACGCTCGATGACATCGACCCTGCTCGATGATATTGAACTCTATCATAAATGTGACCGTTTTATATCCGTTAGAACCTTTTGCCTATATAAAGAGAGCTTGTTTATTATTGCTGGTAGAGAAAGAAGAGAGTGCTTTTGAGTGTTTTACCTTAGATCATATACCCAAAGCCCTTTCTCTCAAGGGAGTTCATCCCCTAATCCATCCTCATCATTAATATTCAATAGAGTGGATTGGGGAATGAGCTTTTGCATTCAAGAATCCTCCAGCTATTACCTTAATGGCAAATCATTAAGCTAGGATGCCTTGAATGCATAAGTGATTGGAATCGCTTTATCTTCCTAATAGGAAAACATTTAGAAAGTAGGATTCCATCATAACCTTGACCCATTCTGTCACCATATATTGGTACATCATTTGAGTTGTGGATCAAGGGAGCAGAAGACTCTTCATCAACAAGGAGGAGATCTTCGTCAACGTGCTGAATGAAACTCATCCACTTATAAGTAACTAGAGTCCAGAGGACCCTTTGATCATTCCTCTGTAGGATTGGGTCTAAGGTGTTTCTCACCCTTGTAAGCCCTCGAAGGAGGCCTATGGCGGGAGTGTATGTGGTGGGTGTATTGTATGGACCCTTGCTCTGTGAAGAGCATAAACATCTAGTTAGAGGTGAACCGTGTGAAACCTCTGATTAAAGGTGAACCAATCAAAATCTTGGGTTTGAGGTGAATCGTGTGAAACCTCAGGTTTAAGGTGAACCATGTAAAACCTTGGGTTTGAGGTGAACTGTGTAAAACCTTGGGTTTGAGGTGAACCATGTAAAACCTCCGTTGGGGTCTTATGAAAGATCCTTGGCCAGTGTGCCTAAAAGTGGGTACAATGTGTAGACCCTTACTCATGAGAACATAAATAGTCAGCCTCAGTGTAGGTTATAAAGGTTGAAGGTTAACCTGATTTAAAACCTTAGGTTTGAGGTGAACCGCTGTGAAACCTCCTTAGTGAAATCCGGTAAGTGGAGTAGATAAGTAGTCGAACCATTATAAAAATAATTGTGTTTGAGATTGATATTATTCTGTTTATGTGATTTACTTTAATATTTTCATATCTAAATATCTGTGATCACACCTCACACACTTACACGGTCATATCCATCATAAATTAGTTTGCATATTGTTCATTTCTTAAATAGTTTGTGATTGGATCCTCTACCGGGCTTGGAAGCCAGTAGAGTTACTTTTGAGTAATCCTGATAAGTATCGTCTATTAGGATTAGTGTAATAGAATTTTTAATAAATCATAAAAACTTTTAAAAAGTCTTATTCACCCCCCTCTAGGACATATTGACATATTCCTACTTAAACTAAAGTGGTCCTCACCGCTATTTCAACTCTCACTCTGGGATGGTGTTTTAAAACACCAACCAGACTCTGGTTTAGATGCAGGTGATGCTGGAGTCTATGCTGTTGATCTGGACTTCATAGATGAGGAGAAGGAATTCTCCTATGTTTAACTATCAGGAGGGTCTATGTAAACCTTGTGCTAATTCGACGGGATTATAGGAATATATGAATTAGTCGAACACTTTACATTTTAGCATTTTGTATATTGTGAAACAACCTTGGTATATATTAAACCCTATTACATCATCATACTCTGGAGGTTGTATAACATTTACTGTTCTAAGATACCTATATTCCAGTCTTCCGCTGCTTAATTTAGTTACATTTGGAGTATAATATGTTGTTTTAGTATAATCCCAATCTTGTTTAAGACATTAATATGGATAACATTTAAACATCATTATCCATGTTGCATAAGTGATGCGTTAGATCTCGAGAGTTGAGCTTTGCTTGGCCCTCGAAATCTGAGGCATTACAAGTTGGTATCAAAGCATGATTTGGATTAAACTGGACCTGGGTTATAGGCAACATAACACACTTTGATGCATTTTGACTTAGGAAGGGGTTGATGAAATGTAGAAATGATCATAGGATCCCAAATTTTTACCAACGGGCGAGATTGATTGTTGTAGTGTAGCCCTATGCATCCGAGATCATGTGAAATGATCTCGACCCTTTTTTGACCATCAATCGATGGGTTTGAACAATAATTCAGTGAATCTCACACTTGAAATAATCCAAAAAATATGAATATGCACTTGTTGGATTGAGAAAAGACATCACACGGGCGTGAGGGGCCCGAATCACAAAATACTGTGGGACTGAGGGGGTCCCCCACACCTGTACAACACCCCAGGAGTGGGTGGCCAACGCCACAAGGCGGAGCCACTGCTGGCCAGTCCAGGGAGGCACGGTGGCACTACCCGAGCAGCGGCGCACCGCCCAGCCCTCCAGCGGACCGCAGTGGCACCACGCTGCCGGTGGCACACCACCCACCGCATGACTGTGTGGGGTCCTCTCACGTGTGGGGACCTCTATTTCACTCCCCTAGCCCCATTTCACCCCCCATTTCATGCTATTCAACCCTCCAAAACCCCATTTCTCTCTTAAAACCTCTTTCTCTCTCAAATACACTCTCCTATACACTCAATCTTCCATCTTCTTCCACATCTTGCATTCATCTACCACCATTACCCAAAACTTACTCCTTATAACTCTCCATATCCATTATTTACCCTCATTTGAGCACAAAAACTCATCTTTGTGTCTCATAATTCCTAAACTCTCCCACCCACTTCAATCTCCAAGCTTTTCATCTCCATGGCTCTCTTTGAGCTTGTCACTACCATCTTTTCCATCTCAACGCTTCTTTCCCTTATGGGAAAGAGAAGAGAGGCCCCGGATGAGGCTGGGCCAGGCCGTCCAAGCCGCTCGAGGAAGAAGATGGGCGCTGAGGCTAACACAAGTGCCGAGCGAGAGCGAAGAACGAAACAGGATCTCGATCCCCAAATCCCACTAGAATGATCTCTACCGGTAGGCACCGGACTTGGTAAGTTTCATAACCGTAAGGTTGTATTTGAAGCACACATCGATGAGAAATTATTTAGACTATATCCAGTGATTGACCTCTTGTTGGAGACTGGGTGGGGTCCCATATTCGAAGGCAAGGCTCATGCAAGTGAAGGCACTGTCCGAGCTTTCTATGTCCATATACGGAACCCACTGCTTGAGCCTCTTCAGTTTACTATTCCTTTGAGGAGGCAGGAAGCCATAGTTGATGTGGACGTTAAGCTCGAATTATGGGAATTGAACATGGTGTGGTACATGCTAGTGCATCTTATCTTACTAGTCAATGAGAGAAAGATCATCACACACATTTTCTTTATGGCCAACTGGCTCCTTGGAGGCAAGACAATAGCCTCGCATCGACTAAGATGATGGCAGATTTTCACGTACTCCACCACATATGCACATACAATGTGTATCCTAGGTGGAGCAACCGTAAAGAATGCACTCATCAGATGGTAGACTTCCTGTATAGAGCTGGACAGGGAGACAAGCTGTGTCTGCCTACTATCGCCCTAACATAGATAATCAGGACCGCACGCTCTACTCGGGGTGACGCCTCACTCCCATTCGGCCGACTTATCTGCAAGATTGCTCATAATTTCGGCTTCAGACTTAATATGGATGATCTTTCGCCGATCCACTTCATTAATGATACTACACTCAACAACATGGGAATTGGCCCTAGGCAACATTAAGCCTGACTCGATGAGTATGGGGATGAGATAGAAGAGGAAGAAAGTAGTGAAGATGAAGAAGGAAATGAAATAGAAGAAGGAAATGAGAAAGAAAGAAGTGAGGATGAAGGTAGTGACGATGAAGAGGGAAGTGAGGAGGAAGAGCAGGAAGAAGAAGGGGAGACCCAAGATTCAGATGGGGGACCTCCTCCTGCTACACATAAAGATCGCCATGATCAAGTTACCTTAAAAGCCCACATAGCCAAGATTGAAGAAAACCAGGCCACCCTGAGATAAAGGTCAAGGAGAACCAGGCTTATCTGAAATAGAAACTCAAGAGAATGTCATGCACCTTGAAGACCCTCCTGTGTTGTATGCAGGATAAGGATGTGCCTCCACCTTCACTAGAGTCAGCGGACTAGTCCTGTGTTGCAGTGGTCTTTTGGTTTTCTTTGTTTCTTATTTTTCTATGAAATAACCCTTATCGGCTTAGTTAGATGTTAGAATAGTTGGTGTTAAAACTTATACTAGATTAGCTCACATGCATCTTCTGTCATGATTTCTGTAATGCTATGTCATATGTATCATGACAATTTTGGCTAAATAAAATGCATGAAGCTTCTTTTAATTTGGAATGTGTAGAATGTTTGGAAAAGTGAGTAATATTATTATATATCTTACACATGTTGTACCCTATGTTGTATATAGGGAATGCCTCCTAAAAACACTTAGACCATAGCACGTCTCACACTTGGCGGATCGACTGATGGGGCACCTCCCCCAAGCAATAGCCATACGGACCCCAGTTTGGGCCTGGATAGTGACACAATGTCGGATTCATAACTAGCCACTGGTCCCACCAATGGGCCAACACCTTGTGCACCACCGGTTCAGGAACAGAACCATGCGTCTACATCGACACCACACATGCCTTAGGCAGCTCCTCCCCCTGATAAGTTGGAGAAGATGATGCTCCTAATGCAACAACAGTAGTATGTTTGGGCCACTATTGCGGGGGTCATTGCTTAAAACATGAACGTGGTCCCGCCTATGCCACCTGTGCAGCCTGCTGGAGCCATGACCACTAGTGGCTTGTTTGAACGCTTTCAGCGTTTTCGCCCTCCTACTTTTACTGGTACTCACCGACCCAAGGAGGCAGAGTATTGGTTAGATCGTATATCTAAGATGCTGAAGTCGTTGCACTGTAATAAGGCAGAGTAAGTGGAGTTAGTTACTTATATGTTTGAGAAGGAAGCCAGTCTTTGGTGGGACAGCATCCTCTGAACCGTTTCCTCAGGATACGTGTGGACGTGAGACGCATTCGAAACTCATTTCCATCGAAAGTACTTTCCCCTCACTTACCGTAATGAAAAGGATGGTGAATTTCTTCACCTCCAACAAGGGAGGATGACAGTGGCTGAATACAAGAACCGCTTTACAAAGCTGGCCAGATATGTTCCACTAATCCAAGCAGATGAGCCGATGAGAATGCGACGATTTTCTGAGGGTCTGCGGCCCGATATCTGCACTAAGATGTGTTGCGTTAGCATTCCTAATTATGTTGAGCTAGTGAACATGTCCCTGCGAGCTGAGCAGGATGGAGACAGATTGTCCCAGACACGTATGCCCATGGGCCCAAGGCCTCGACCTGAATTGCCAAACCGACCATTCCTCTGCAAGAGGCCACGTGCAGATTCGCCTCACAGGCTTATGGCTTCACCGGCCCAGTAGAGGCGATTAAACCTTTGGTGCACCTACTGTAAGAAGATGGGTCATAACGAGCCCTTTTGCTATACTAAGATGATAGACAACAGCTTTATGCCACCTAAGAAGATCAACCGCCAGTTGCCACATGTCATTTCAGCTCCACCTCTACAATCTGGGCCACCAGTATAGCCGTACAACCGACCTCCCGTATCCCCAAATAGACCACCTCAACGACCTATGGAAGCGCAACCAAATCATTCTCAACAATTACGTGTACATGCACTTGCAGCTGAAGCATCTGAACAAGCAACTGCGGTGCCTTTAGCCTTTGAAGTCACTGTCCACATTCAAGGTACACCTATATTTTTATTAGTGGACACCAGGTCCACTATTTCAATGATATCATACTCTACAGTCAAGCATTTGGGGTTGAATACTACCCCTATGGTTGGAGTGAGGGTTATCGCAGCAGTAGGAACTTTTATTGACGCCACTAATTTATGTAAGAATTGCTTAATAGACTTAGGAAGCAGGGTGGTGTGCATTGACTAGATTGTTACCACGATATACCATTACGACGTCATCCTCGGCATGAATTGACTCACTAAAATGTAGGCAGAGATCAATTCTAAAACCATATTAGTGACAGCTCATGGGCCTGAGGGCACAACCTTCACTTCCCCAGTTCAGGTCAGTTGCCCTTTCCGCGTCCATTGTTACACTTCCTTACTAAAAAATGTTAGGCATCTGACACTTGTGAACATGTCAGCAGTCCAAGACTTCACGGACGTGTTCAGAAAAATCCATGGACTACCTCCTCAGCATGAGATCGATTTTACCATCAACCTAGTGCCGGGTGCGACACCTATCTCTTTACCAACGTACCGCATGCCTCCATGTGAAATGGAGGAGTTGAGGACACAGATTGATGATCTGTTGAATTTAGGTTTCATACGACCAAGCGTATCTCCTTAGGGAGCACCTGTGTTGTTTGTTAAGAAGAAGGATGGATCGCTGCGATTGTGTATTGATTATCACAAATTGAGCCACAACACTGTCAAGAACAAGTATCCTCTGCCCAAGATAGATGACCTGTTTAACCAGTTGAAGGGGGAACAATATTTCTCCAAAATTAACCTATAGTCCAGGTATCATCAGTTGCACATCATAAATGAAGATGTGTAGAAAACAACATTCAGAACCAGTTTTGGGCACTACGAGTTCCTCGTGATGCTGTTCGGACTTACAAATGTGCCGGCCGTATTCATGGACCTCATGAACCGGGTGTTTCAGCCATATTTGTACCGATTTGTCATCATGTTTTTAAATGACATCTTGATATACTCCACAAGTCGAAAGGATCATGAAGAACACCTACAAGCTGTCTTCGATACTCTTAGGAAGAATCAATTGTTTGCACAATACTGGAATGCGACTTCTGGAAAGAAGAAGTCAAGTTTTTGGGGACACGTGGTTTCAAAGGAAGGAATAGCCATGGACCTTGTCAACGTGGCCACAGTTCAAGACTGGGAGCAGCCCGGTTCGGTTACAGAAGTGAGGAGTTTCCTTGGACTAGCTGGCTACTATTGTCGATTCATTAAAGATTTTACCAGGATAGCCAGGCTGTTGTCTCAACTCACTCGGAATGATCTTAAGTTTGCTTTGAATGAAAAAGAAGAAGCAGCCTTTCAGGAATTAAAGGACAAGTTAACGTCTGCACCCGTGCTAGTATTGCTAAAGCAAGGGGTCAGATATACTATATACACTAACACATCTCGTGTTGGTTTGGGTTGCGTTCTTATGCATCGCAACAGTTGAGGAAACATGAAGAAAATTACCCAACGCATGACTTGAAATTGGTGGCAGTCATCTTCGCATTAAAGCTCTGGAGACATTACCTCTACGGAGAGGAGTTCGATCTCTTTTGTGACCACAAGAGCCTCAAATACATTTTTAGCAGAGAGACCTGAGCATGAGGTAACGATGATGGATGGAGACCTTGAAAGACTTCAAGTTTGAGGTCTCCTACCATCCTGACATGGCTAACCTTGTGGCCGATGCATTGAGCCACAAGAAAACTAAAGAATTTGCAGCCCCACTGATGATAGAAGAGTGGAATATGGTGGAGTTTGTGCTAGATTTCGAACAAAAGCTGATAGTAGAGGAGCCTTTTGAGAGCGTCGCACATATCCACGTATAGCCACTTATTGATGATCGAATCATTGTGGCTTAGAAAGAAGATGAACTGTTGGTAAAAATGAGAGAGCGAGCAAGTGACAGTGAAGAATTCGAATGGAGAGTTGGCTCAGACGGAGGTTTATGATATCTTGGCCACCTGTGCGTCCTGAATCTCCATGACTTGAGAAGGGAAGTCCTAGAAGCCGCTCACAATTTAAAGATGGCGATGCATCCTGGCAGTACGAAGATGTATCGAGACATGAAGTGTTCGTATTGGTGGGACAGCATGAAGGCCCACATAGCAGATTATGTATCCCGTTGTCTCACATGCCAGTAGGTCAAGGCCGAACATCGCCGACCTCCTGGATTACTTCAGCTCATGCTCATAGCTGAATGGAAGTGGGATTTTATATCTATAGATTTCATTTTCGGGTTACCGAAGACGAGAAAGGGGCATGACTTCATTTGGGTGATTGTGGACCGACTGACGAAATCAGCCCATTTCCTCCCGATCAAAATTTCTAACTCCACAGACGATTTAGCCAAGCTGTACATTAAGGAGATTGTTCAGCTGCATGGAGTGCCTATGGAGATTGTGTAAGATTGGGACACTTGATTCACGTCCACATTCTGGACTCGAATCCAAGAAGCAATGAGAGTATAACTGAAGTTCAGTACCACGTTCCACCCACAGACTAATGGGCAGACGGAACGGGTAAATTAGATATTAGAAGATATGTTGCGAGCATGGGTGCTTGATTTCAAGGAGAGTTGGGATGACTGCCTTCCTTATGCTGAGTTCGCTTATAACAATAGCTTCTAAGCGAGCATTGGCATGGCTCCCTATGAAACATTGTATGGGCGCCCATTTCGAACTCCACATTATTGGGTAGAAGTTGACGAGAAGAGTTTGGTTGGCCCAGATTTAGTATAGGCGACCTCAGAGAAGATCGACATCATTATGTGTTGACTCCTTGCAGCCCAGAGTAGATAGAAGAGTTGTGCCGATACCAGATGGTGACAGATGGAATTCAAAGTTGGGGACCATGTATTCCTTAAGGTTTCCCTAATGAAGGGAGTCCATCGATTTTGCAAGAAGGGGAAACTCATGCCATGATTTATTGGTCCGTTCCAGATTCTAGATCGAGTGCGTACGGTAGCATACCGCCTTGCTTTGCCCACACAACTCGCAGGCGTGCACATTGTGTTTCATGTATCGGTGTTGGAGAAATATGTTCTTGACCCTACTCATATTATCAAATGGGAGGTGCTGCAGCTAAGTGAAGGTGCTACCTATGTACTGCGACCAACACGTCTTCTCGATAGGAAGGAACAAGTGTTACGCAACAAGGTTATCCTGCTTGTGAAGGTACTGTGGATGCACCACACTAAGGAAGAGGCTACTTGGGAAATGGAAGCCGAAGTCCGTAATAACTACCCTCAGATCCTCGAGTAGTACGAAAAGGTACTAATTTCGAAGATGAAATTTTTCTTTAAGGGGGTAGATTGTAACGTCTTGAAAAAATCTGTATAAGGCCCGAGTACCACCTCAGGTAGAAATCCCTAAGGACCGTATTCTGTAGAAATTAGATGAAAATTTACTTAAGTACTAAACTAAATAGTCAATGGATTTGGCTCGAACAATTATCTATACAAATGGCAAGACCCAAAACCGTTAAAATCACTAACTCAACACTACTTAAAACTTAGGAGGAATCCCAAAAGCCGGTTGCTCTCGAGAGCACATTGAAATTCCATATCGGACCTAGACCGCATGTCAAAAGTTTGATAACCGTGAAACTATAGGGTTATGACCGTCTTATTGGGCTTGACAAACATCGCGGGAATCGAGTCTAGATAGTATCCTGAAGCATACAACTTGAGCCTTGAGCAAAGTGTGTGAGAAACACGAATACCTTTAGAAAATACATTAAAACTTTAGTGAATTGGGCCATTGGCTTGTAGGCAAAATTGAAGATTTCAGATTGTCAGTTTTTGACCGAACTGCACCCATGGATTAGGAAAATTTTCCTACACATATCTCTATACTTGTGGCCCTGATCGATCGATGACGACCGTTGATCTGACACTGGTCCTGCTCGGTCGATCCGCTAATCCGATCATACCGAAATCATAACCAGGCTTAGATCCATGGTCAAAGAATTTGCTCCATGCCATAGGCGAGTAATGGACCTTTAGATGAGCCCCGTCTGCCTGAAATAGACACCCTTTGGCTATAACCTAACTATACCATGGCCCTGGGGCCATTTACACCAGTTCTAAGCCTATATAAAGCCCTTAAACCACCCCATACCTACCCCATACGAATTTTCTCTAACCCTAGGAGAGAGAAGAGAGAAAGGAAGAGAAAGAGTAGGGAGTGAGGGGAAATCCTTAGGGTTTGTTGCAGTGATTCTTTCCTGCTACTCCACGCACTAAATCGCCTTTACATCTAGCTAACCGATTCATTCCAAGTACAATTTGGGTAAGAAATCCTAACCCTAGTCTTGATTTACAAAGCCTGATTGAGTAATCGACGAGCTAGCTAACCTATTTCGTGATTTAGGTACCCGTCATTCCGTTTTCGGGAACATAGAATTCGAACCGAGTTCGAAACGAGCATTCTGACGAAAGGTGTGGGCTATAAATGTTTAGGTTATGGTTTTCATGGCTTTCAATGTCAGTAATGATTTATGTCTAACTTGATTGCTACCATATGATGTTAGTTACGATGTATTCAATAAATTATATATGTGTGTGAGCTATGTTGAAAATAAGATGCATTCCATGTATATGTTGAAATGTTTAAATGAATATGAAATTGTGATTTCTATTTGCCATGCTTTCTAATCTAAGATCCATTTTGTTATATGCTATATAACCGATGTTGTGTAATGAATTGCTATATTTCGTGTCGTAACTAATCTAGTTTATGTATTTAGTAATGTGTAGTATAAGTGTTTGATAAAATGTTTGAATGAGAAATGGTTGATAATTTGTATTTACTAAGAGTATTGAGATAGGATTCTCAATTACCTTATCTATATGTATAGCTTCCTTCATGTAATTATAATTTTGATTACGAAATTTATGGATGAAATGCAAATATTTGGTAACATGTTCAATGTGTTGACAAAATGCTTAAATGAGTATTGTATTTAGATTGTTTGTTAAATGCTTATGTGATTATCACATGTGTCTGCCTATTGCACTTAAGTAAGATTGGGGCCAGAACCTGGCCCAGCGAATCGGTAATAATTCCCATTTGAGTGGTAGAACTAGTCTCGCCACATTTGATACATTCGGTGAATCTGGGTTGTACGACGATTGTCAACAGTAGTTAGGCCACGTGGAGTGCTTATGCACTATAGGTCAACTAATTTAGTGTGTGCTCATACCAATCGAACTTATTTAACAAAAATGACTGGCCTTTTATGTGTTTACCATGTATGGACATCCCTGCTTGAATCTAAGGTACCACTTACCAATGTAAAGATCCGTTTTAACCATGGTACCTCGATCCGCTAAGACTCATGAGCCGGACACGATGGTATGAGACACTGTGGTCGAGCTGTCAGCCTATGCTGGGGTGACAAGCCTCCCCGTAGTGACCAGTGAGAAACCTAAACTCGTGAGCTGAATACAATGGTATGGGACACTATATTCGACCTGTCGGCCTATGCTGAGGTAACGGGCCTCCCCGTAGTGACCTTGAGTATAAATTCTTGAATTTGCCTATCCACTGCTTTTCATTAGGAGTGATGCCCTACAACTTGCCTATCGTATGTAGTTAACTAGGATTGATGACCCTAGATGGATCTTCATTTGGGTTAATGATATAAAGGAAGGTACCTTAGCTTCCTGAATCTACTGTATGAATGAGCCTAATTAAGTACTTAGCTAACACGACCATGCACCGCCTTGCATGTGTTTTAGCGAGGAAGTGCACGTTTAGGGAGTTTGTCATGCGCGAATGGTTAGCAGAGTCGTTTGCAAGGGAGCTTCATGCGAGGGCATGCATCATTACAACATACCATCCCTACATTAACAAGAGTACTTAGGATATGATTGTTGTACTGCTTTATCATTACTGCTTGACTGAATTGATAATATGTTAACATTTGCCTTATAGTACCACCGAGTTGATCACTCACTCCGACTTTGGGATGGTGTTTTAAAACACCAACCAGACTTTAGTTTAGATGTAGGTGATGCCAAAGTCTATGCTGCTAATATAGACTTCATAGATGAGGAGGAGGAATTCTCCTATTGTAAGACCCGTATCCTAGCCTGTACCTATCCGTAGGCTTCCGCGGTCCTCCCGGTTGAATTTCGATGACCCGTAATATTTTATCGCCAGTTGCGCGTGATCCTTAGCCAAGTCCTGCACATCTGAGTCGACTCAACCTAAGACTTATACCAGTGCGACCATGCCGTCGCCGCGGTTCCGATGCCTCATCTCCCGCACCGAGGTGATACCCAGGCTAGGAGATGTGGGAACGCGTTCAGTTTGGAAAAACACCGCGCGTTTTTAATCCCAAGAGAATCTCTACAACATGTCCTATCAATCAATCACTCAATCAATCACCTCATGTCAAGTACAAGAGCAACCCATGCTTTCTTTCTCCTCAAGTTAAGCAATCTACCCCAAAAGTCAACAAGTCACTCACCTCATCCATCACTCACCTCACATCCATCACCCATCACACTCTCTCCTTACAACCCTCTCTCTCTCTCTCATTTCTCCAACACACTTTCCAAGCAACAAAGAAGAGAGTGGAAGTCCAAGCCATCCCAAGTGAGAAAAGTGAGTTGTGTGGCCCACTTCCCATCCAAAAATCCTTCATCCTAGCCATTCACTTCTCATCACCCTCCATCAAAGTGAAGCACAAGGAGATCAGTGTTCCATCAGACTAAGAAGATCGAATGGTGGGCATATTTTATTATTTGATTTGTGTGATCTTGATATTTGAGAGCCCACATATGGTGGGACCCATCTTGATGTATGCCTTGTATCAAAGAGGGACCCATAGCGGCGGGGTCCCTCCCATCTCTACCGTTCTCTCCTCTCTCTCTCTCTCTCCTTCCTTTATTTTGTGGCCCACTTAATGAGTGTATGTGATGTCCAAACCGTCCATCAAATGGACCCCATGGCCGTCCAAGCCATGTGGGCCCTACCCTCTAGATGATGGGAAAACATAAATATCATATTGATACAAATCAAGTGGGCCACGTCCACATGGGACTCACCAGCCATGGTCCCCACACATGGGACCCACCTTGATAAATATGTACACGTCCAGCGTCCCTAGACGCTGGACGTTATGAAGAGTGAACAGACAGTGAGGTGTACTCACTGCCAAAAAGGTAGTTTGATTTTAAACTTTTTGGGTGGGCCACTCATACAGGCCCCACCATAATGTATGAACCCTATCCACGCCATCCATTTCATTTCTCAGCTCATTTTAGGCGTTGAGCCAAAAAATGGAGTCAATCAGATTATCTGGCGGGCCATAGCCTAGAAAACAGTGGTCCTTACCGTTAAAATTCACATTTATGTTTCGTCATACCAAAACATACTGGATATTGGGCTCATTTACTGTTTTGAGCCGCAGAATCCAATGGGTGGAGTGGATCCATCTGATGCGGGCCCTACGACGGAAAAATTGCAAGAAAACTTATTTTCAGGCAGCAGGCACTGCCGCTAACGCCAGAGGATGCACAGTAGCGTCCTGTTGCTGTGTACTGGAGAGGTAGGGGTCCCAGCCATGGGCCCCACCGTGATGTGCATTGAACATCAACCCCGTGCATTTGATGGGCCCTTTAGGGCAGTGGGCTCCTCCCAAAAATTAGCCACATACGAAGCTCAGGTGGCACACGTCATAGGGAATGGTAGGACTGAATGGCTCCCATTGAAACCCTTTTTGCAGCCACAGAGGTTTTGGAACATTATGAAATTTACTTTTTTTCTCTTCAATCCGGGTCTGTGTGACCCTACCAACCGATTAGATGGCAGATAAACGTTATGGTGGGTCCCACATGGGACCCACTGATGTATGTAATATATTCCACACCGTCTAGGGACGGTGGGCCATACCACTGATGTATGTGTTTTATTCCACCATCCACACCATTGGACAGTGGGACCCAACCCACGTATGATGTATGTATACCCACACCGTCAGTCCATTTGGTGGGACCCACCAATGATATATGTGTTCTATCCACACCGTCTACATCACTGGATGGTGGGACCCACCATGATGCATGTGTTGCATCAAAGCTGTCCAACCATTTGGCAAGCTTGTCTTGCATGCTTGAGACTAAAAATGAGATAGATCTATGGTTCAAGTGGACCCCACCATTGAAAAAAATGGGGATAGTGACATTCACCATTCAAAAACTTCTTAAGGGCCATGCTAGTTCCGATCAAGCTGATGTTTTTGCTTTCACTTCATCTATTTCCTTATTAACTTATGAATAGGTTGGATACTAGAAAAATACATAACGGTGGGCCGTAAAGGATTTTAATGGTGGAAATCATTGTCACCACTATTATTTGGAGTGCAGTCTAGTCTGATATGATTCATTTATAAATATAATATATATACATCTTGATTTATTTATGGCCATCCAATGAGGCCAACCTTGGTATATATATATATAAGGCCCATGTGATTAGGCCCATCTTGATGTGTGTGAGGCCCTTTGTTGAGGCCCACCTTAATGTATATGAGGCCCATGTTATGAGGCTCATTGTGATGTATGCAGGGCCCATGGGTTATGGCCCATTGCAATGTATGTAAGGCCCAATTGGTGCGGCCTATTTGATATATATATATATATATATATGTGAGGCCCATTGTTTAGGCCCACCTTGATGTATATGAGGCCCATGTGATACGGCCTATCTTGATATATATGAGGCCCATGGGCCGAGGCCCAATGAGATGTATACAAAGTCCATTACAATGTGTGATTTCACGTGATGAATATAATGATGTGTATGACGAGTTATGCCTTGGGAGCAATGATGGTTTGACGTCCACATTGTAAGAATAATGTTGGTTAAATGTCCGCATTATGACTCTCCCTAAGGCCCATTAATAGGCCCATAATTGTTGTGTGTAGGCCGTCTAGGCCCATCTTCATTATGAGAGTAGTTCATCACCTTATAACATGCTTAGTGTAACTCCATGATTCATGCCCATACGCATCATATGTATGCTTGATATGAGTAACTGATCATAGCATATACCATTGAGCAGATTATTTATGGGGCTCACTGATAGGAGTTACCCATATGAGCACATAGTACGCGCAGGATTGCTGCATGACTGAATAGTGTGACTCATGCATCTCGCATATGTGTGACTTGATCATTGTATGCCCTAACGACATCAGGGTCGTGGCCTCCACAAGCCCCACGTCGATGGTTAGCTGGGACACCGAAAATACTTGGTTCTAACACTGTGGGCACTTAGGATGTCCTTGAGTGAAAGTCCCAGAATCCTCCGAGGCCAGGAGACGCCCCAACGTCTAAACGGAGTGGAACATGAGCGCCTGAGTGCCGAATACTTGTAGGTCGGGTCTCCCACTTTGTCGTGGTCGGTTGGGAGGGGGTGTGGCCTTATCCGCCAGAGTGAGGGGGCTGTAAGCTAGGCTGAGTATGACCAGCTCGTAAATGGGTCTGCTATCGACAAGTCGGATAGGTATTAGTAGACTGCTGGTTAGGCGGGTGTGAGGTCTCTTCCACTTGCTGGGCTGTGCGGCTAGGGAGGTGGCAGTCAGTGTGGAGTGTAATAGACCCCGGTGATTTCCCAGAGTGGAACCGTACTGATATGCGGACTTGATATGAGGACTGACATGATATTATGACACCCCGTCACTATTGCACATGTGGGTGGGCGCACGTGGGTGGACGCTAATGTGGGCAGGTGTGATGTGAGCAGGGTTGAGGTCTGGGCGAGCTACCACACATGGTGAGCTACTAATGGTTGGCAAGCTACTGTGCTAGTAGGCTCCTGAGTAGGAGTTGCATACTCATTCATTCATCCATTCACTATCCACTCGGGTTGGTGGTGCGTAACTATTTGTTACGTGTACCTTCACAATGGCCAGGATTTTAGTTAGGGCGCGTGACTAACCTGGGATCAGGAGTTTACCACAATATGTTTGACACTCCAAATTTAGGTGTAGGACTGGTTTGGATAGAATTCCCTTATGATGGACCCCATAGCCTGCGATACTTTGTACTATCATCCTGACTTCACTCCATCTTCGTCATTTCATTCTCATCGCATATTGCATTTCATCCATGGCATACGACATTTTGAATTGCTAAGTTTTTGCACTTATATGGCTTAGACAGACTTGGCAGGATCTGCATATTACATTGCAACCGCAGTATGTGATATTTGGCTCATTATGATTTGCATTGCCGACTTTGATTTTATGTCATGGACTTACCAGTATATTTCCGTTTACTTTGATATCATATGATTTATGATCTTACCTGTATTTTCGATATTATATGAATATGACATTGTATTGGATACTTGGCTCGTGCATCATACACACTTACACCACCCTCTAAGCTTTTTATAAGCTTATGCATGATAGATGCATGCAGGTGGTATTAGGTTGCAGCAACGTTGAGATGGGAGCATGCAACTGTCTTGTGGAGCTTTGATTTTGACATATGTATTTTCCTTTCAGCATTGTATTCAAATGTTTATATTAGTAGATATTTGATGATGGTGTTGCCTTTATGATTTGGGTATACTTGTGGTTATGCTTCTTATAAGACAAATGTACGTTGGAAAATCCTCCTTGTAGGATTCTAGGATCGGAACCTAGCGTATGGACGCTAGGAGCCAAGAATGGGGTAATACAGAGCCTGTCGGCACTAGATTCGGCAAACTGAAATTTTGTGAGACCGATTTTCAGGTTTGGGGCGTGACAAAAGTTGGTATTAGAGCATAACTTGGGAATACCTGAGGATAACATCACATATCTGCTGATAGCTACCATTCACTATGTGATTGTTGAGAACTTAGAATGGTTAGATCCCCGAGTTCGAATAACTTAGAGATTTTCTGATATAGCTCCCTTCCGTTGAGATGGTGAGGCTGCATAATATTCCAGTTTTGATCATTTTTGATCCAGGATCTGAGTTTCAGTGGGATCATCATAGTGCTGATGAGGCATCTTGAGAGAAAGAGGCTGAAATTTATGGGCGTTGGCCCATCTTTTAGGTGTTTGATTATAATGGTAAGTTATGTTCTGATTATATCTATAGCGATAGGATATCCCTCCCTTGATGAGCTCTGTATTGGTTGTGTTGTGCTTTAAATTTCAAGGACGAAATTTTTATTAGGAGGGGAGAGCTGTAAGACCTGTATCCTAGCCCGTACCGTTCTGTAGGCTTTCGCGATCCTCCCGGATGAATTTCGATGACCCGCGATCTTTTATCAGCAGTTACGCGCGATCTTTAGCCAAGTCCTTCATATCTGAGTCGACTTGACCCAAGACTTATACCAGTGTGACCGTGCCGTCGTCGTTATTCCGATGCCGCATCTCACTCGTCTAGGTGATACCCAGGCTAGGAGATGTGGGCCCGCATTCAGTTCGGGAAAACACCACGCGTTTGTAATCCCAAGAGAATCTCTACAACATGTCCCATCAATCAATCACTCAATCAATCACCTCATGTCAAGTACAAGAGCAACCCATGCTTTCTTTCTCCACAAGTCAAGCAAACTACCCCAAAAGTCAACAAGTCTCTTACCTCACCCATCACTCACCTCACATCCATTACCCATCACTCTCTCTCCTTACAACCCCCCCTCTCTCTCTCATTTCTCCAACACACTTTCCAAGCAATAAAGAAGAGAGTGGACGTCCTAGCCATCCCAAGTGAGAAAAGTGAGTTGTGTGGCTCACTTCCCATCCAAAAATCCTTCATCCTAGCCATTCACTTCTCATCACCCTCCATTAAAGTGAAGCACTAGGAGATCGGCGTTCCATCGGACCAAGAAGATCGAACGGTGGGTGTATTTTATTATTTGATTTGTGTGATCTTGATATTTGAAGGCCCACATATGGTGGGACCCATCGTGATGTATGCCTTGTATCACAGAGGCACCCATGGTGGCGGGGTCCCTCCCATCTCCACCGTTCTCTCCTTCTCTCTCTCTCTCCTTCCTTTATTTTGTGGCCCACTTAATGAGTGTATGTGATGTCCAAACCGTCCATCAAATGGACCCCATGGCCATCCAAGCCATGTGGGCCATACCCTCTGGATGATGGGAAAACATAAATATCATATTGATACAAATCAAGTGGGCCATGTCCATATGGGACCCACCAGCCATGGTCCCCACACGTGGGACCCACCTTGATAAATATGTACATGTCCAGCATCCCTAGATGCTGGATGTTGTGATGAGTGAACAGACAATGAGGTGTGCTCACTACTAAAAAGGTAGTTTGATTTTAAACTTTTTGGGTGGGGCACTCATACAGGCCCCACCTTAATGTATGAACCCTATCCACGCCATCCATTTCATTCCTCAGCTCATTTTAGGTGTTGAGCCGAAAAATGGAACCAATCCGATTATCTGGCGGACCATAGCATAGAAAAATGTGGTCCTTACCATTAAAATTCACATTTATGTTTCGACACGCCAAAACATACAGGATATTGGGCTCATTTAGACTGTCTTGAGCCGTAAAATCCAATGGGTGGAGTGGATCCATCTGATGCGGGCCCTACGACGGACAAACCGCAAGAAAACTTGTTTTTTTAATATATATATATATATATATATATATATATATATATATATATATATATATATATATATATATATATATATATATATATATATATATAACGCAGGTAGCAGGCACTGCCGCTGACTCCATAGGACGCGCAGCAGCATCCTGCTGCTACTTACTGGAGAGGTAGGGGTCTCAGCCGTGGGCCTCACCGTGATGTGCGTTGAACATCAACCCCGTGCATTTGATGGGCTCTTTAGGGCAGTGAGCCCCTCCTAAAAATCAGCCATATACGAAGCTCAGGTGGCCCACGTCACAGGAAATGGTAGGATTGAATGGCTGCCATTGAAACCCTTTTTGTAGTCCCCTAAGTTTTGAAACTTTATGAAATTTATTTTTTTCTCTTCAATCCGGGTCTATGTGACCCTACCAACCAATTGGATGGCAGATAAACGTTATGGTGGGTCCCATGTGGGACCCACTGATGTCGATAATATATTCCCCACCGTCCAGGGACGGTGGGCCGTACCACTAATGTATGTGTTTTATTCCACCATCCACACCACTAGACGGTGGGACCTAACCCACCTATGATGTATGTATAGCCACACCAGCAGCCCATTTGGTGGGACCCACCAACGATATATGTGTTCTATCCACACCGTCCACATCACTGGATGGTGGGACCCACCATGATGCATGTGTTGCATCCAAGCTGTCTAACCATTTGGCAAGCTTGTCGTATAGGCTTGAGACTAAAAATGAGATAGATCTATGGTTCAAGTGGACCCCACCATTGAAAAAAATGCGGATAGTGACATTCACCATTCAAAAACTTCTTAAGGGCCATGGTAGTTCCGATCAAGCTGATGTTTTTGCTTTCACTTCATCTATCTCCATATTAACTTATGAATACGTTGGATCCCCAAAAAATACATAACGGTGGGCCCTATAGGATTTTAATGGTGGAAATCATTGTCACCACTATTATTTGGAGTGCGTTCCAGTCCGATATGATTCATTTATAAATATAATATATATACATCTTGATTTATTTATGGCCATCCATAGAGGCCCACCTTGGTATATATATATATAAGGCCCATGTGATTGGGCCCACCTTGATGTGTATGAGGCCCACCTTAATGTATATGAGGCCCATGTTATGAGGCTCATTGTGATGTATGCAGGGTCCATGGGTTATGGCCCATTGCAATGTATGTAAAGCCCAATTGGTGCAACCTATTCTATATATATATATAAGGCCCATTTTTTAGGCCCACCTGGATATATATGAGGCCCATGTGATACGGCCCATCTTGATATATATGAGGCCCATGGGCCGAGGCCCAATGGGATGTATACAAAGTCCATTACAATGTGTGATTCCACGTGATGAATATAATGATGTGTATGATGAGTTATGCCTTAGGAGTAATGATGGTTTGATGTCTACATTGTAAGAATAATGTTGGTTAAATGTCTGCATTATGACTCTCCCTAAGGCCCATTGATAGGCCCATACTTGTTGTGTGTAGGCCGTCTAGGCCCATCTTCATTGTGAGAGTAGTTCATCACCTTATAACATGCTTAGTGTAACTCCATGATTCATGCCCATATGCATCATATGTATGCTTGATATGAGGAGTGACTGATCATAGCATATGCCATTGAGCAGATTATTTATGGGACTCGCTGATAGGAGTTACCCATATGAGCGCATAGTACGCGCAGGATTGCTGCATGACTGGATAGTGTGACTCATGCATCTCGCATATGTGTGACTTGATCATTGTATGCCCTAGCGACATCAGGGCTGTGGGGTCCACAAGCCCCACGTCGATGGTTAGCTGGGACACCGAAAATACTTGGTTCTAACACTGTGGGCACTTAGGATGTCCTTGGGTGAAAGTCCCAGAATCCTCCGAGGTCAGGAGACGCCCAATGTGTACACCGAGTGGAACATGAGCACCCAAGTGCCAAATACCTGTCGGTCGCGTCTCGCACTGTGTCATGGTCGGTTGGGAGGGGGTGTGGCCTTATCTGCCCGAGTGAGTGGGCTATAAGCTAGGCTGAGCATGACTAGCTCGTAAATGGGTCCACTATCGATGAGCCGTGTAGGTATTGGTAGGTTGCTGGCTAGGCGGATAGTGAGGTCTCTTCCACTCACTTGGCTGTGCGACTAAGGAGGTGGCAATTAGTGTAGAGTGTAATAGACCTTAGGGATTTCCCAGAGAGGAACCGTACTGATATGTGGACTTAATATGAGGACTGATATGATATTATGACACCCCGTCATTGTTACACATGTGGGTGGGCGCACGTGGGCGGACGCTGATGTGGGCAGGTGTGATGTGGGTGGGGCTGAGGCCTGTGCGAACTACCATACTAGGTGAGCTACCAGTGGTTGGGAAGCTACTGTGGTAGTAGGCTATTGAGCAGGAGTTGAATACTCATTCATTCATTCATTCACTATCCACTTGGGCTGGTGGTGCGCAACTATTTGTTACGTCTACTTTCGCAATGGCCCGGAGTTCGGTTGGGGCGCGTGACTAACCTGAGATAAGGAGTTTACCACATTGTGTTTGACTATGTAAATTTAGGTATGGGACTGGTTTGGATAGAATTCCCTTGTGATGGACCCTATAGCTTGCGATACTTTGTACTATCATCCCAACTTCACTCTAGCTTGGTCATTTCATTCGCATTGCATATTGCATTTCATCCACGACATATGGCATTTTGGATTGCTACGTTACGTTTCTGCACTTATATGGCTTAGACGGACTTGGCAAGATCTGCATATTTCATTGCATCCACAGTTTATGATATTTGGCTCATTATGATTTGCATTCGTACTTCGATATTATATGATGAACTTACTAGTATATTTCCTCTTACTTTGATATCGTATGATTTATGATCTAGCCTGTATTTTCGATATTGTATGATTATGGCATTGTATTGGTTAGTTGGCACGTGCATCGTACACACTTACACCACCTTCTAAGCTTTTTATAAGCTTATGCAGGATTTATGCGTGCAGGTGGCGTTAGGTTGCAGCAACGTTGAGATGGGAGCATGCAGCTATCTTTTGGAGCTTTGATTTTGACATGTGTTTCCCTTTCAGCATTGTATTCAAATATTTATATTAGTGGATATGTGATGATGGTGTTGCCTTTATGATTTGGGTATACATGTGGTTATGCTTCTTATGAGACAAATGTACGTTGGAAAATCCTCCTTGTAGGATCCCAGGATCGGAACCTAGCGTATGGATGCTGGGAGTCGAAATGGGGTAGTACGGAGGCTGTCTGTACCAGATTCGGCAATCAAGAATTTTATGAGCCTAATTTCCGGGTTTAGGGCGTGACACCTATGTTCAATTATCAGGCGGGTCTATGTAGACCTCATGCTGATTCGACAGGATTCCAGGGATATATGAATTAGTCGAACACTTTACATTTTGGCATTTTATATATTGTGAAACAACCTTGGTATATATTAAACCCTATTACATCATCATACTCTGGGGGTTGTATAACATTTACCGTTCTGAGATACCTATATTTCAGTCTTCCACTACTTAATTTAATTACATATGGAGTATGATATGCTGTTATAGTATAATCCCACTCATGTTTAATACGTTAATATGGACAACATTTAAACATCATTATCCATGTTACATAAGTGATGTGTTGGATCTCAGGAGTTGACCTTTGCTCGACCCTCGAAATCCGGGGCGTTACAGCCATGCATGGATGATAAGGAAGCTTAAAAGAACTCAAAAACTAATCAATGAATTAAAAGAGATTTAAAAAAAAAATAGAAACAACAATATTCATTTAATGAGATGGCTTTCATGGTCTACAAACTTCTAGTATAATAACATTATAAAATCCAGTAGCATAAAAAAAAAAGGCCATTAAATTTATCGGTTCCATAGTTTACGTGAAGCATTTATAAATTTATGGAAATTTATTTTCATGATATTGACAAACTATATTTACTAGTAAGTGTTTAGCCAAATCAACTTTTAGCCAAAGTCAACTCGATAACAGCTTCCTTAATCCATTATAGACATCTAAATCACCAGCCACAATATCTGTCTTATTCCTAACCTCATGTATCAAGAACAACACACAACGCATTTGGTACAAGCAAGGTTCTCCAACAAAGCTAGCTTCTTAACAACCTTCCAGAAAATTATCTCATATTTATAATGTTGCATTTAGTGTAAGAATAAAATTCATATACAAGCTTCTTAACTTGGTGCAAGTCAACTCACCTTTGTTTAATGCCAATAAAGATGCATTTAACAAGGCCAAATATGCATGTTCAGATTTTCACCACAGATAGGATCGAATCAAATATTTCCCCACTAGAAACCTAAAAATCAAAAACTTTTGTCATGGTTATAGAGATTTATCATCGTCATCTAAGCCTTGCTCAATTTTATTTATAAATTTTGTAAGTCTACTTATAATTATCATTGGCTCTTAAACTATTTATTATGAAAATCTTAAATATCACCTGATAATGCTCCTTTTATAAAGCTTGATTGGAACAAATAATTTGGTGAAGATCAGTGTCCATGAGCTCATAAACAGTGTGCACATCATTAAATATTTCCCTATAAGATAAATGAATGAATATAATTAAACAATGCTAACTATCATAATGTAGAAAGGCTTGAAGGGTGATCCTCACCTTCCAAGAGTCGGTTCATCTCCCAGTGATGCTAGAGTTGGTTGTATACACTTTAAGATCAAGGGTCTTGTTGTAAAACTCGGCTCGACTTGACCTGAAAGGGGTTTTTATTTTAGCCCAGAAGCCAAGTTACTATTTATTATCTGCATCCGTGGTATTAATGCCATGCACCCAAAGACAAGAAAATTTTGCAGCTCTTGCGTTTGAGGCAGATATTTAATGGGGTGTTTCTAAAGGTCAATAAGGCAACAATGGTTTTTTTCCAACATTAAATGATTCCACAAACCATGTCCATGAATCAGAGATCTGGATTGTCTAATCAACCAGATTTTGAGTACACCCCAAATCAATAGCATTTCCCACTAGTTGCACAGTTTGGATTTGCTATTCATGCCACATGTACAGTAAGGAGCCTCACTTATCTGCTATCAACAACACAGTTGATCACGCTTTATCAAAAACCTCAAAATACACAATTAGTTCATGAATCAAACCAAAAATGATTACATAACTATGAAATTCATGAAACTCAATTCTTCATTTTGATCACTGAATTCTTGACACAATATTGATTTTTTTCCAACATAATCTAAATCCAGAATTCACAAAGCGGAATCCAGAATTCACAAAACACAGACCAATTCTTCTTTTTGAATAAAAATTAGCGTTAGCATTCAAAAGACAAAGGTGAAGTTCACTGAACTCAATTCTTGTTCTTTATCCATACATTATTCACAACCACTGACCACTCCAAACTTGGTATTTCAGAATAAGGGTTTTGATGGAGCAGAGTCAACTGACTTATAGCTAAGAATCAGATGAAGCTCCCCCACCACAAACATGGCCTCTACCTCAAATCTCAACCGTACAAAAAGTGGGACACATGATAGACAGATTATCACCCATTATCTACACTTAAACCATGTTTCTAACTTGTCAATGGTGGACACTTAAGCATTACAAACGCATAAAAAATAGTTAACGGACACAATTCAATTTTGTGGCGTTGACCATGATTTATGTATCTTATCCACTCCGTTCATCTATTTACCATAAATTTCAACCTTTGAGCCCAAAAACGAATCATATATAAAGTTCTAATGGGCCACACCACAGAAACAGTGTGAATTGAATGTCTACCATTGAAAAATTCTTAAGGCCACAAAAGTTTTGGATCAAGCTTATATCCGTGTTTTCCCTTCATCCATGTCTTCGTGATATCATGAACAGGTTGGATGATAAATAAAAATCACTGTAGGGCCTACCAAGGTTTCAATGGTGGAAATCATTACTCCTACTGTTTCTTGTAATATGATCCACTTGATCTTTGGATATGCTTAAATTTTAAGCTGAACGCCTTATATTAGCTGTAAATACTAATGGACGGCATGGATAGACCACATAAATTCAAGGTGGGCCCAACTAAGTTTATTCTGTATGATAAAACTATACTGAGTAACTCAGTACGCAATCTGATTTCTTGAGGATAGAGGAGAGGCAGATGCTTCTATGTTCCCTCCATGCACAGAAGCTAGAGAGAGAAGCTAAGGGCGTTTGTTTTGGTGTTTGAAGGAGGGAAGCGGCCCCACATCTTAGAGGAAATGACACATCAACTCAGTATGCCTTAGCGTACTGAGTTACTCAGTACACAATCCGATTCTTATAATTTGGGGTTTTCTGTTTTAAAAGGAAGGCCTTGGCGCTTCCATGGAGGGACTATGTCATGAAAATAACCAGAATTGGACAACCTAATTGACAAATGGACGGTTGAAATAGAATACATTAAGGGTCCTCACTCTAATATGTAGGGAGTTTAACAAAACCTCACATAGGATCAATCCCTGGCTATGTGGGAAATTGTACTATAAGGTCGAGCTATGTGGGCCCCGCTATGAATATACAAGGACCTTATCCATCATGTAGACCATCCATCAGTGGATCCCTTTACATCATCATGATCATGTTTAAAGGATAAAATTAAATTTCAAAAGAGGTAAGGAAAAGGCACTCGCCTAGAGATGGTTTGGTTGAGTTGGATCTACCTCTTGATGGCTTGGATCTTGTGGTGAAGGGTCCACCTATCTCTCTCTCTCTCAAACTTGTTTTGATCAGATTTAGAGAGGGAAAAAGGAAATTGATCTCTCTCTCACACGCAAAATGGTTTTAGCCAGAGCTGGAGAGGGAAAAAGGAAATTGAGAGGGAATGTGCATGAGTTTTCATATTTTAGCGGCAGAAAACTTTGGCACCCATGCTAGTCTTGAGCTAGAACTTGCATGAGTTTTGAGTGGCCACTGTGATGTATGGGTCATATCTACACCATCAATCCATTTTTTTATATCATTTTAGGGCATTAGCTTAAAAATGATGCAGATCCAAGGCTTAAGTCAACTACACAATCTAGATTAAGGTTCAAGTGGACTACACAATTGGAACTAAATTCTTACCGTTGAAAACTTCTCGGGGCCCATAGAAGCTTTGGATGGAGCTGATATTTGCATTTTATCTTCTTACTGATCTATGTAACTTTATGAATATGTTGGATAAAAAATAATCATGATGGTGGGCCCTATAAAAGTTTCGACAGTGAGAATCGTTATCACCGTTGTTCCTATGGTGTGGTCCACTCGAGCCTTGGATCTACCTAATTTTTGGTCTTATACCCTAAAATTATACGAAAAAATAGATGGACGGTTTGGATAAGACCCATATATAATGGTGTTAACTCAAACATATAGTGTCATTACTAACTAGATATGGCAAGGTAGGATGCAATCTGCGTCCTTTCGAATTCCACCGCCTACAAAGGGAGCGATTTAGCTGGAAGAAGATTTCCCATGAAAGCCTTTCGCACGAATGCATGTAGTTTCTGTGCTGGAAACCTAGGTGGGGCCCATCGCTTCTTTCCATTTTGTGAGATAATTTTGAGACTTTCTACTAAAAATAAAAAGGATCCAAGACTCAAGTGGGCCACACTAAAGGAAAAGGTAGGTAGGGAAATTCCTACCATTAAAACCTCCTTGGGGTTTTACATGCAACCGCACCTTTTATAACATCATTCCTGCTGAGATGAACTAAAAACACAAACATTATCTTGATTCAAAACTTATCTGGCGCCACGAATATTTAAACTGTGGACATTCAGTCCTCACGTTTTAGTCACACTTGAGTACTGGATCTAGCTCATTTTTTGCCCAATGTCTTGACATGATCTCAAAAAATGGATGGATGAGGTGTATTTCTCACAAACATCATGGTGGACCCCACATAGGTTCTAGCTCAGGATCTTCATGCGGAAGGTTATGGCAGGAAATCTGGGAAATAGATCGACTGTGGAAGACGATCGCGTAATTGTGTAGTAACTCAATACACGCGTACTGAGTAAACTCTGTGGGGTCCACATGATTTATATATTTTATCCACTCGTTTCTTCCATTTTACCATATAACTTTAAGGCCTGAGCCCAAAAATAAAGCATATCTTAAGGCCAAATGAACCACACCATAGAAAATAGTGTGAATTAAAAATCTTCAATTGAAAAACTCTTGAGGGCCGCAGAAGTTTTGGATCAATATTATATTTGTGTTTTCCCTTTCATCCATGTTTTTTTAATCTTATGAACAGGTTGGATGATAAATAAACATCAATGTGGGGGCAGCAAGGTTTTAACGGTGGAAATCATTATTCCCACCATTTCATGTGGTGTGGTCTACTTCAGCTTTGGGCATGGTTCAATTTTGGTCTTAACCCCTTCAATGAGCTGGGAAAATCGATGGACAACATGGATAAAATACATATATCATGTTGGGGTCCACATAGCACCGACCACTAGCCACCGTAACTAGCCAAACCGCATCCGGATTAGGTGGTGTACCACACTAGGAAATGAAAAGAAATTGGATTACGTACTGAGTTACTCAACATGCTCTTATCATGCTGAGTAAACTCAATTGGGTCCACTGTGAATGTATGTGGTTTATCCACGCTGTCCATCCATTTTTTCATCTCATTTAAGGGGTTGACCCCAAAATTGAAGCATATACAAAGCTCACATGGATCATACCAGAGGAAAAAAGTGGAAATAATGACTTCCATCGTTGAAACCTTTCTAGGCCCCACAGTGATGTTTATTTATCATCCAACCTGTTCATAAGATCATACAGACATGGATGAAGGGAAAACACAAATATAAGCTTGATCTAAAACTTCTATGGCCCCCAAGAATTTTGCAACGGTAGAATTTCAATTCACATTGTTTCCTATAGTGTGGTCCACTTTATCTCTGGATATGCTTAATCTTTAGGTTCGAGCCATAAAATTATCTGATAAAATGGATGGACAGAGTGGATTAAATACATAAACCACGGTGAACTCCACAAAAGTTTACTCAGTACGTTAAGCATACTGAGTTACCTGTGTGCAATCCGCATCCCAGGGAAACAAATTGGCTACTCCCCTACCACCAGTCATGTGGGCCCCACTATGAAGTATATCTTTTATCCATGTTGTTCATCCATTTTTATAGATCATTTTAGGGATTGATACCGAAAATGAGATGGATATAAATCTTAGGTGGAACACACAATAGGAAAACAATAGTGATTGGATATCCATCATTAAAATCCTCCCAAGGCCCACTATCTAATTATTTGACATCCAATCAGTAGATTAGTTCATACAAACCTAGATGAAGGGAAAAACCTAAGATCAACTTGATCCAAAACTAAGACCTTGCCACTGACACTGTCAGTGCACAATCCGCATTCACCTTGTGTGAGGGAACCCGATTAGACGGCTAAGGACGGTCTATAATGCAGACGGTCTCTGACAGTCTCACATTACCATAATAAGACGTCTTTTATTCCTGACGATCAGTAGCTATCTTTTATCTGTTGTTACCGACAGCTTCTGACAGTCTTAAATGATTTGTGGACATTCACCATAAGACCATTAATGACCATCTCTAATTACCATCATAAGACTGCTAATGACCGTCTCTCATGCAAACGATCTTTGACTGTCTTAGATAACAACTATAAGACAGTTAAGGACCATCTCTAATGCAGACTGTCTTTCACCGTCTTAGATCACCGCTATAAGATAGCTAATAACCGTCTCAAATGTAGACGGTCATTGACTATCTCAGAAAACTGCATATAAGACAGCTAAGCACTATCTTTAATTCTATATGGTCGATAGCCGTCTTTTCTCCGAATTTACCGATGGATTTTGTCCATCTTAAATAATTTGTGGACATTCAACATTTATAAGATGATTTTGCTTCATATTAAAGACAGTTAAGAGCCACCTCAAATTTTAGAGACAGTTAAGAGCCGTCTTTAAACCAAAGGATTTTGTAGACAGTCCACAATTGTCTCAAAATTCGTCTTATTGTTCCTTTTTTCACGTAGTGTAAAGACATCTAAAACAACCATAGGCATGTTATCAACTGATCATGATATCATAAGTGAGTAGGTTATCAATCAAGCATGTCATATAATTACACAGGTTATCATGAACATGACATCAATGTTAGGCATGCCACTCAACGAGTGACCATGAATCATGAGAATAGCCAATCATCATGTACCTATTTGAGTGGTTACTTATGTGATTCGGCTTTAGGTTTTCAAAATCTCACCTTCTTGTCTTGATTCTACCCATCATATTAGATTGCACAAAAGATTATTTTCTGAAAAAGGTTTTTGAACTTTGACGATGGGAAATTATTTCACACATGTTTTGCTCGGGACTAGTAAAAGTTGGGGAGTGTGTTGAGTGTCAAATATTGCATATTTTTCCCATTTATATCTTGGTTTTACAAACATGATAAGGTTTAATGGTATATTCTATACATGTTTGTGTTGCAAGGTGAGTTTAAGAGCTTAGATTGAAAAGAATGCTAAAAGCATGGATTTAAGGGTCAAGAATTGCCAAGGCAAAGAATGTATCTTTGGAGAACAAGATTGAAGATTTCAAGACCCCAAGATCCAAGGAAACAAGGTGGAGAAGGAAGGAAATTCGTAGTTAAAAGTGTAAAAATTAACAACATTGGAACTGACCTTTTCATCGACCACCATTCGAGGACATCGAAGGTAGAGTTTGATGACATCAAACATAGCTCGATGACACCAAATTTTTACATGAAAATCAAGTTTGTTGTTAGACATATTGGATGCAATTCTTGATGAATCAAAGTCATGTTCAATAACTCGAAGAGTTGCTCGATGACATCTAAGTTTGTTCAATGCCATTGAATTTATTAAAGAATCTTGAAGAAACTCGTTGGACTATTTTGGACACTTTCTCAATTATTCGATGATATTGAAGGAAGTTCGATGACATCCAAGAAAGGTTCAACGACACAAGAATTGTAACGACCTTGGAAATTTTGTGCTAATCTTTCCTTAGTAGTTGTTTTGGGGTATTTAGCGCTATACTCGATTGCTTGTGAAATCTGCATCAATCACTTTAAATTTGATCTGCATGACTCAAAACTTGTAAATTAGTCAGCGCTACGTTACTCTGAAATCTAGGATCCATCGCTAAATCTAGTTGTTCTGGGGAATTTTTGGAAGATTTAGATCGGACCTGGACTGCGCGTCGAAAGTCCGATAGCGATGATCTTAGGCTGTTGCGGTCACTAGGTTGGGCTTGACCATCACCTCAAAAATCAAGTCCATGTGATGTTCTGGGCCGATTTGTTTGTGTTCAGAGTGAAGAGTGTGAGAACGGTTGGAAATTTAATAAGTCTTTATGAAATCTGAGTCGTGTCGCTTGCGCGACGATTTTAAGCTATCTGACCGTCGGATTCTGACCCAATTTCACCCTCTGATCAGGGAAGGTGGCCCAGGTATATCCTTGTGCTTGTGGACTTGATCGAGATTCCGTGACCGTTGAATTAAGTGTGGTCTGCCACGGCTGATCTGAAGAGCCGGTCGGTACGAAAACTCAGCCTGACCTAGATCCATGGTCAGTGAGCTTAAGTCTGACCTTTCGTGATTATAGGCCCACCGAAAGTGCTTCGTTGGATCATAAGAGGCAGTTTTGGTTATACCCTAAGTATACCTTAGCCCTGGGGTTATTTTCATCAATATGAGGCTATTTATAGTCCTTAAACCCTAGCCCTCTTTTCCATACGAATTTTCTCTAACCCTAGCTTGGAAAGAGAGTGGAAAAGAGAGAAAGTGAGAGATAAGTTGGTGAATCATCGTGGATTCTTTCCTATTCTTCTACATCTTTGAACCTTCACTTTGAATCGTTATTCTGACGGTTTTGAGTTTATCTTGGGGTAAGTTAACCTAACCCTAATCTGTGTTAGAGCTTAGAATAGTCTT
The DNA here is from genome assembly GCF_029962835.1 of Magnolia sinica. Taxonomy (NCBI): domain Eukaryota; kingdom Viridiplantae; phylum Streptophyta; class Magnoliopsida; order Magnoliales; family Magnoliaceae; genus Magnolia; species Magnolia sinica. Next base: position 66,285,083 of record NC_080573.1, on the reverse strand, counting down.
GGTGTTGTTGTATCTCATTTTTGTTCTTGCCTTAGGTTATTCTGTCGCCGTTGACGAAGACAACTCATCTGAAATCAGTTCGGTGTTCTTTCCTTGCTTAAGGTGCAGACTTTAAGTGTATAGGTTATGGTTTTCAAGGCTTTCAATGCCAATTAGTGATTTATTCTTGTTATGGATGAGATTTCACATGCCAAATGTTGTGTTTTCTTTGCATTCCTGATATGCATGTGGTATATTAAGATTTGTGTATTCTATGTGTATGTATAAAGTACCATATACGTATAAAATATGCACTTGTGTTTGCCATGATTATTTGTCGTGTGTGTATGCTAGATGTATGTATGACAACTCCTTGGTAAAAGGAATTGTCCAAATGCATGTATTTCAACATACGTCATGTATGTTGTATTATGTATGCTAAGTGTTTGTAGAAATGTCTGAATGATCTAAAGTGTAACTTATTACACTAATTGCGGGCGTTGAGAAGTGATTCTCAACACTCCTATTGATGTGCATGATTTCCTTTATGCAAGTTACATTCCTTGTCGTTTAATTTCAAGCATTGCATATGCTTACATTTATGTTAAGTTGATATTCTTCAAGTGCTTATGTATCATGATTTGAGTTGTTGTTCCTTTACTGTTCTTCATTCAATATGAATATCTGTTGTAGTGTAATGTGTTTGGGACTATGCATTAGTCCAGGAAATCGGTAATCTGCCTTAAGATCGTGGCTGAGGTTGCTTTCGCCACGTTAGACGTATTAGGCGAACCCGACTCGTATTAAAGTTATCGGTAGTGGTTTGGCCACGCGGAGTGTTTGCGTACTATGTCGCTCAACTCAACGTGCGCTCGTGCTAGTCGAGTTCGTCAAGTAACCCGATTATCTGATGTATGTTCACCATGTATGGACGTACTGCTTGAATCTAGGGTACCGAACTTACCAATGAAATCCTATTAACCATGGTACCTTGATCCGCTAAGACTCATGAGCTGGACATGGTGGTATGGGACACCGTGGTCGAGCTGTCGGCCTACGCTGGGGTGACGAGCCTCCCCGTAGTGACAGTGAGCAACTAAACTCGTGAGCCGATTATGGTGGTATGGGACACTATATTCGTGCTGTCGGCCTACATTGATTGGTGACGAGCCCTTTGTAGTGACCTCGAGCATACCTGGATACCGCATTGAGGTGACAAGCCTTAGTGTAGTAATGACGGTGTGATAGGCGTGCATTGATTGGTGACGAGCCCTTTGCTACGACCTGAAACCATATGATCGTATGAGACGTCTAGGATTGACGACCCTAGAATGGATCACCGTTTGGATGGTGATATGAGGAAGGTATCTTAGCTTCCCAATCCTGCTGTATGAAATGGACTAATAACAACTTGGTAATCATATCCATGCACCGCATTTGCATGTGCTTTGTAGATGTGGCGTACTTTGAGGTGGTGTCATGCGTAACATAAGATGAAGACGCTGAGGGTGTACGCATGAGGGCACGCATCATTTTGCATACATCCTTGCATTAATAAGAGTACTTAGGATTTATTTAATTGTTCTGCCTTATCATTACTGTTTGATTGAACTGATAACATATTAACCAGTGCCTTATTGTTCTACTGAGTTGATCACTCACTCCCATGTTTCTGGGGCGGTGTTAAACACCCACCAGACTCTGTCTTAGGTTCTGATGTTGCATATGTTGATGCGACTACTGAGGCAGAGCGGGAGATGGATGATGATGAGGCTGCTTTCTCTTATTTGCAGTTTTCAGACGGGTTCTAGTGAGCCTTGGTCTGATGTGCGGGATGCTGGGATTTTTTTTTAGAATTTAAATGATGTAACTTAATACTTGTAATTTTGATAAGTAACACTTTCATACGACCGGGTTGGTATATGTATCTCAGGGATTTACACTTGTACACATATATTTCTATGAGTCTTCCGCTTGCTTTCTTCACTTATCCCTGAATTATATCTGTGTTTTGGCTTAATCTATTCCATGTTTTATGCACTAATACAATCAACATACATCCATCATTAAATATGTTGCATAAGTGATGTTTTGGAACTCGGGAGCTGAGTTATGCTCGACCCCCGAATTTCTGAGCGTTACAAGTTGGTATCAGAGCATGATCTGGATTAAACCGGACCTGGGTTATGGTCACACACCGCACGTTGTCGCCACTTTAGTGTATTTGGGTGCAGGTCTATCGTAAATTTTGTGTTTGTGCTCCGTAGCTTCTATCGGTGAAAGTTTCCTGAAAACCTTCGCCGAGATCGAGTCTGTGCTCTCTCCTAATCACACACAGCGACCCGAAACCTTTCCTAGACCATCTAATTATGAGTTTAGATGGTTTATGATCTTGTTTTAACCCTTAAACCTTCAAAAAATCTTTATTTTAATCAGATTTCTGCCAGAATGGCCCGATAGGCGTCAAATCATGCAAGGGGCCGATCGGGGCATTTCCTGTGGGCCCCAGGGGAGAACCACACATTTCTGACTAAGGGGGACCAGGAGGACCTTGCCAAAACGGTTTGGCGAGGGCTCGCCGATCAGCGGGCCGGGCCGGCGCGGGCCGATGGTTTCTAGGCCTAGTGTGGCTCGCCCCTCCATGATTTTCTATTTGTAACCCTTCCTTTAACCTACTTCCTTCACAAACATCCCTCCCAAGCTCTCCCTTTCTTGAAAACCCTCTCCAATCTTCTCCAAATCTCTCCCAAATTTTCTTCTTCTTCCATTTTTCGTGCAAACCCATCACCCTATTTCAAAATCCTCACTCCCATTACTGATTTCCCTTTCTTTCCTTCTCATTTGAGCTCTTACACCCCCTTTTTGGCTCTTAAGTGTGTGGAAGCTTCACCATCTTCGTATTTCTCTCTTTCTCTCATTTCTCATGGCCCTTTTTGAGATTGTGACGGCCATCTTTTCCATTTTTTCCCTTCTTTCTTTGATGGGGAAGAAGAGAGCGCCCGTGGATGAAGCCGGGCCTAGCCACCCAACCAGTGCACGGAGGCCGAGAGGTGCCACCGCGAGCACGTCCGCCACTCGTGAATTCCAGACAAAGCGGGACCTCGATCCTCGAGCTCCCGTTAGTAGGACTTTATTAGCGGAGTTGTCGCATGGAGCCTATGAAGGCCGTAGAGTCCTTTTTGAGGCTCATGTTAATCCGCGGCCATTTGGTGAATTTATGTTGTTGGAGCGCCTAGAAGGGGCTGGTTGGGGTCCCTTGTTCGAAGGTGAGTATCGCGCGAATGCTAGCACTGTTCAAGCCTTTTATGTAAATATTCTTGATCCTTCGCTGGAGCCTCTGCAGTTCAAGATCCCTTGTGGTAGCGGTCGAGTGGGTATTGCCAATGTTGCTTTGATATCCCGACTCCTGAATGTGCCACTTGGTGAAGTGCACACTAGCGAGAAGAATGTGAACAGTGTGCGCGAGAGGGATCGTTGCACCCGATCCTTGTGTGGTCGTCTAGTCGAATGGCAGCCGAATAGGAGTCTTTTGGCTACCTACATGACGAACGACTTCCGTTTGCTTTGCCACATATTTATGTTCAATGTATACCTAAGGTGGAGCAATCGCAGCAAGTGCACGCGCCTGATGGTGGATTTTCTGTATCAGGTGGGGCAGGAAGCGAAGTTGTGTGTGCCGACGTACATCCTGCATCAGATTATTCTCATCGCTCGTTCGAGTAGGAGGACCGAGTCGCTTCCATTTGGCCACCTCATTTGCAAGCTTGCACATGAGTTTGGCTATAGGCTTAGAGCTGAGAAGTCGGTTCCTATTCGTCATATTGATCTGAGGACTCTTAAGCAGATGGAGATCGGTTCTAGTCGGCATGCCTCAGTGAGTGAGGCTGAGTCTGAGAGCGGTGATGAAGAGAGTTATGCTGAAGGTGGTGCAGAGATTGAGGAAGAAGCAGAGCAGGACGAGGAAGAGGATGAGGCACTCTCCTCCTATGGCGCCTGAGCAGAGCGCAGAGCAGACTGCCAGAGATGCCCGTCTTACACGGCTTGAAGAAGGGCAGGCTATTTTACGCCAGGATATTGTTGATCTTCAAGGCCTTGTTAAACATAAGTTTAAGAAGGTGACTCGAACTCTGAAGTCTATCCTGTGTTGCTTGCAGGATAAGGGTGCTCTGCCTCCATCTCCTGATTTCGACGAGTAGCAGTCGTCGTGGCCGTCCTTTGCTCTATTTATTGTTTTCTTTCTGTGTGTAGCCATTTTTGGCTTGTAGTTGGAATTGTTGTAGTTGTTTGTGGTTGTTTGTAGTTGCTGTGGTTGTTTGAAGTGTTAGATGTTGTTGTTTACATGCTTTCCTAGTCGTGATTCATGTATTGCTGCACTACTTGTATTGCGAAGATTTTGATTAATGGAATGCATGTTGTTTGTCTTTGGAGTTGTGCTGTGTTGCTGTGTGGATGGATTATATGACGTAGAATCTGACAGGTTGCATCCTCTGTTGAATGTAGGGATGCCTCCTAAGGGTTCGAAGTCTTCGGCCCATCTCTCTTTGATTGAGTCGCTTGCTGGGGTTCCTCCCTTGAACGATAGCCAGTCAGATTCGCAGGCGGGTCCGTCTTGTGCCAGTGTTGGGTCGACACCTATGGCTCCTCCAGTCACGCTCTCGGTTCCTGAGCCGATCCGTGCACCTTCGTCTGCTTCGCCGTTTGATAGGTTTGAGCAGATGATGCTGTTGATGCAACAGCAGTAGATTCAGCAGTAGTAGCACCACCAGCAGGAGTTCCTCTCTTCCATGGCTGGGATCTTTGCTCAGTCAGTGGGGGCGACTCCACCTGCTTCACCTATGCCTCCATCTGGGAGCGCTAGTGCCAGCGGCACTTTCGAGTGATTCCAGCGCTTGCGACCTCCTACTTTTGCGGGTTCTCATAGACCCGAGGAGGCCGAGTATTGGATTGACCGCATCTCTAAGATGCTGAGACCACTGCACTGCTCTAAGGTTGAGCAGGTTGAGCTTACCTCCTTCATGTTTGAGAAGGAGGCCAGTCTGTGGTGGGACAGTGTTCTTCGCACTGTCGAGGAGGATTTTGTGTGGTCGTGGCAAGCGTTTGAGGTGTGCTTCCATGAGAAGTATTTCCCGGTTACGTACCGACATGAGAAGGAGAGTGAGTTCCTTCGCCTCTGCCAGGGAGGGTTGTCGGTGACGGAATATGAGAATCGGTTTAATGAGTTGGGGCGGTATGTTCCTTTGATCCTGGGTGATTAGCCGATGAGAATGCGGCATTTCTTTGAGGGATTGAGACCTGAGATCCGATCGAAGATTTGCGGTGCTAGCATTTCTTCTTATGCGGAGTTGGTGAGCATGTCCTTGCGAGCAAAGCAGGACGGGGATAGGTCGTCCCGCATGCGAGCACTGATGGTTCCTAGGCCGCGACTAGACTTTCAGGGTGCACCTTTCCTCGGCAAGAGGTTGGGAGCAGATTCTCCTCCGAGGCGTTCAGCGCCGCTCGCTCAGCAGATGAGAGCTGATCTTCGATGTTCATATTGTGGGAAGATGGGGCACTTGGATCGTTTTTGCTTCTCCAGTATGCGAGCCAGTGGTTTTACTCCACCGTAGAGGATTAGCCGTCCGATGCCTCAGGTTATTTCTCCTCCACCTCTTCGATCAGCGCCAGCTCATCCATCCTTCAGACCTGCAGTTCCTAGCTTCAGGCCACCTCAACGGCCCATGGTTCCTCCGCCGAATCCTCAGCAGCAGGCTCGAGTTCATGCGCTTTCAGCTGAAGCGCCTATGTCTAACTTAGTACCGAGGTCCTTCGAGGTGACAGCGCACATTGAAGGTATTCCCGTTTCTATGTTAGTGGATACAGGGTCCACTACTTCTCTTATATCTTATGTGGCAGTTAAGCGTTTGGGTTTGAGATCTGTTCCTATGCAAGGAGTGACGCTTACTACCGCTACGGGGATTTTCTCTGCTTTGGGCAAGCGTTGTTTGGATTGTTCGGTCGATCTTGGAAGTGGATCGATCCGTGTTGATTTCTTAGTCGCACCGCTTTATCACTATGATGTTATTATGGGTATGGATTGGCTCACGAGGATGCGAGCTGAGATTGATTGTGAAGCTAGATCAGTGACGATCCATGGACCTGAGGGCGAGACTGTTACTTTCCCAGTTCAGGTCAGTTACCCTCTTCATATTGATTATTATTCTTCTCTGTTGGAGAGTATGGCTGAATCGGCGTTAGTTAGTACGCCGGTAGTTCGGGAATTTGAAGATGTGTTTGAGTCAATTCCTGGATTACCTCTTCAGCGTGAGATTGATTTTACTATCGATCTTATGCCTGGTGCGGCTCCCATTTCTTTACCCACCTATCATATGCCTCTGAGTGAAATGGAGGAGTTGAGGAAGCAGATAAATGGTTTGCTTGATTTGGGTTTTATTCGGCCTAGTGTGTCTCCTTGGGGAGCACCTGTTTTGTTTGTGAAGAAGAAGGATGGTTCCTTGCGATTGTGTATTGATTATCGCAGGCTGAATTTAGTAACTGTGAAGAATAAGTACCATTTGCCCAGGATTGATGATCTGTTTGATCAGTTGAAGGGGGCACGGTACTTTTCGAAGGTTGATCTGCAGTCAGGGTATCATCAGTTGCGCGTCAAGGATGGAGACGTGCAGAAGACCACTTTCAGGACCAGCTTCAGTCATTATGAGTTCCTTGTGATGTCGTTTGGTCTTACGAACGCACCGGCCGTGTTCATGGATCTGATGAACAGGGTGTTTCGACCATTCTTGTTCCGATTCGTCATTGTTTTTATCGATGACATCTTGATATATTCGGCGAGCCGGGCAGAACACGAGGAGCACTTAAGAGCGGTTTTGGATACTCTTAGGAAGAATCAGCTTTTCGCGCAGTTCAAGAAGTGTGATTTCTGGAAGGAGGAAGTCAAGTTCCTGGGACATGTAGTGTCCAAGGAAGGAATAGCCGTCGATCTTGCCAAGGTAGCTGCAGTGCAGGACTAGAAGCAGCCTGGTTCAATTATTGAGGTAAGGAGTTTTCTTGGTCTTGCAGGCTATTATCAACACTTTATTCAGGACTTCTCGAAGATTGCCAGACCGTCGTCGCAGCTGACACGGAAGGATTTTAAGTTTGCTTGGAATGAGCAGGAGGAGTTAGCTTTGCAGGAGGTGAAGGACAAGTTGACGTCCGCCCCTGTGCTAGTATTGCCAGAGCAAGGGGTTAAGTATATTATTTATACTGTCGCCTCTCGCATTGGCCTGGGTTGTGTCCTTATGCAGAAGGACAGGGTGATTGCTTATGCTTCGCATCAGTTGAGGAAACACGAAGAGAATTACCCTACACACGACCTGGAATTAGCAGCTGTCATATTCGCATTAAAGCTTTGGAGACATTACCTCTATGGTGAGGAGTTCGAGCTCTTTTGCGACCATAAGAGCCTTAAGTATATTTTCACGCAGTGTGATTTGAATATGAGGCAGCGCCGATGGATGGAAACATTGAAGGACTTTAAGTTCGATGTTTCTTACCATCCGGGCAAGGCGAACCTTGTGGCAGATGCGTTGAGTTGTAAGAAGGCTATTGAGTTTGCAGCTCCGCTGATGATAGCAGAGTGGGATATGTTGGAGTTCGTGCGCGATTTTGAGCAGAAGCTTACGGTGGTTGAGCCATATGAGGTTATCGCACACATTCGTGTACAACCCCTTATCGACGAGAGGATCGTTGCAGCTCAGGCAGATGATGAGCTTTTGCTGAAGATGAGGCAGCGGGTTGGTACAGATGAGAACTCCGACTGAAGTATTAGTTCTGATGGGGGCCTATGATTTCGTGGCCGGTTATGTGTTCCTGACATCCCTGACTTGAGACGGGAGGTTCTCGAGTTAGCCCATAGTTCTAAACTTGCGATGCATCCAGGTAGCACGAAGATGTATCAGGATATGAAGAGGTCTTATTGGTGGGACAATATGAAGGTCCAGATTGCTGAATTTTTTTCTGGTTGTCTCACATGCCAGCAGGTCAAGGTAGAGCATCGCCGACCTCCTGGATTATTGCAGCCCATGCCCATAGCTGAATGGAAGTGGGATTTCATCTCTATGGATTTTATTTCTGGGTTGCCGAGGACGAAGAAGGGGTATGACTCTATTTGGATGATCGTCGATCGATTAACGAAGTCGGCGCATTTCTTACCGATCAGAGTCACTTACTCTACAGACGAGTTGGCTAGGTTGTATATCAAGGAGATAGTACGTCTGCATGGAGTTCCCCTGGAGATTGTGTCTGATAGAGACACACGTTTTACATCTATCTTCTAGACTCGTATCCAGGAAGCGATGGATGTGAAACTGAAGTTCAGCACTGCGTTTCATCCGCAAACAGATGGGTAGACGGAGCGCGTGAATCAGGTCCTGGAAGATATGTTGCGAGCTTGTGTTTTGGATTGCAAGGACAGTTGGGATGATTGTCTTCAGTATGCAGAGTTTGCGTATAATAATAGTTTCCAGGCGAGTATCGGCATAGCTCCCTATGAGGCGTTGTATGGTCGCCCGTGTAGAGCACCACATTGCTGGGCAGAAATTGGTGAGCGTAGTTTGCTTGGCCCAGAGTTGGTGCAGGTGACTTCAGAAAAGGTTGACATCATTCGACGTCAACTTCTGACAGCGCAGAGCAAGCAGAAGAGTTATGCTGATACGAGGCGTCGACTGCTTGAGTTTGAAGTTAGAGACCATGTTTTTCTCAAGGTCTCTCCTATGAAGGGAGTTCTGCGGTTCGGTAAGAAGGGGAAGCTGACGCCGAGATTTATTGGTCCATTTCAAGTTCTGGATCGAGTGGGAGTGGTAGCATACCGCCTTGCTTTGCCCACACCTCTTGCGGGCGTGCATAACGTATTTCATGTTTTTATGCTAAAGAAGTACGTTCCTGATCCTTCGCATATTATCAGTTGGGAGCAAGTGCAGTTGAGTGAGGATGCCACTTATGTATTGCGACCGACGCGTATTCTCGACAGGAAGGAGCAGGTATTGCGTAGCAAGGTTATCCCTCTTGTGAAGGTGTTATGGATGCATCATGGTGTGGAAGAGGCTACTTGGGAATCTGAAGCTGAGGTCAGGAAGACCTACCCTCTGATCCTTGAGGAATTTATGAAGGTTTGAATTTCGAGGACGAAATTTTCTTTAAGGGGGGTAGATTGTAACGACCTTAGAAATTTTGTGCTAATCTTTCCTTAGTAGTTGTTTTGGGGTATTTAGCGCTATACTCGATTGCTTATGAAATCTGCATCAATCACTTTAAATTCGATCTGCATGACTCAAAACTTATAGATTAGTTAGCGCTACGTTACTCTGAAATCTGAGATCCATCACTAAATCCAGTTGTTCTGGGGAATTTTTGGAAGATTTGGATCAGACCTGGACTGCGCGTCGAAAGTCCGACAGTGATGATCTTAGGCTGCTGCGGTCACTAGGTTGGGCTTGACCATCACCTCGAAAATCAAGTCCATGTGATGTTCTGGGTCGATTTGTTTGTGTTCGGAGTGAAGAGTGTGAGAACGGTTGGAAATTTAATAAGTCTTTATGAAATCTGAGTCGTGTCGCTTGCACGATGATTTTAAGCTATCTAACCGTCGGATTCTGACCCAATTTCACCCTCTGATCAGGGAAGGTGGCCCAGGCATATCCTTATGCTTGTGGACCTGATCGAGATTCCGTGACCGTTGAATTGAGTGTGGTCCGCCATGGCTGATCTGAAGAGCTGGTCGGTACGAAAACTCAGCTTGACCTAGATCCATGGTCAGTGAGCTTAAGTCTGACCTTTCGTGGTTATAGGCCCACCAGAAGTGCTTCGTTGGATCGTAAGAGGCAGGTTTTGGTTATACCCAAAGTATACCTTAGCCCTGGGGTTATTTTCATCAATATGAGGCCTATTTATAGTCCTTAAACCCTAGCCCTCTTTTCTCTAACCCTAGCTTGGAAAGAGAGTGGAAAAGAGAGAGAAAGTGAGAGATAAGTTGGTGAATCATCTTGGATTCTTTCCTATTCTTCTACATCTTTGAACCTTCACTTTGAATCATTATTCTGACGGTTCTGAGTTCATCTTAGGGTAAGTTAACCTAACCCTAATCTGTGTTAGAGCTTAGAATAGTCTTGGTATTATTGTATCTCATTTCTATTCTTGCCTTAGGTTATTCTGTCGCCGTTGACGAAGACAACTCATCTGAAATCAGTTCGGTGTTCTTTCCTTGCTTAAGGTGCGGACTTTAAGTGTATAGGTTATGGTTTTCAAGGCTTTCAATGCCAGTTAGTGATTTATTCTTGTTATGGATGAGATTTCACATGCCAAATGTTGTGTTTTCTTTGCATTCCTGATATGCATGTGGTATATTAAGATTTGTGTATTCTATGTGTATGTATAAAGTACCATATACGTATAAAATATGCACTTGTGTTTGCCATGATTATTTGTCATGTGTGTATGCTAGATGTATGTATGACAACTCCTCGGTAAAAGGAATTGTCCAAATGCATGTATTTCAACATACGTCATGTATGTTGTATTATGTATGCTAAGTGTTTGTAGAAATGTCTGAATGATCTAAAGTGTAACTTATTACACTAATTGCAGGCGTTGAGAAGTGATTCTCAACACTCCTATTGATGTGCATGATTTCCTTTATGCAAGTTACATTCCTTGTCGTTTAATTTCAAGCATTGCATATGCTTACATTTATGTTAAGTTGATATTCTTCAAGTGCTTATGTATCATGATTTGAGTTGTTGTTCCTTTACTGTTCTTCATTCAATATGAATATCTGTTATAGTGTAATGTGTTTGGGACTATGCATTAGTCCAGGAAATCGGTAATCTGCCTTAAGATCGTGGCTGAGGTTGCTTTCACCACGTTAGACGTATTAGGCGAACCCGACTCGTATTAAAGTTGTCGGCAGTGGTTTGGCCATGCGGAGTGTTTGCGCACTATGTCGCTCAACTCAACGTGCGCTCGTGCTAGTCGAGTTCGTCAAGTAACCCGATTATCTGATGTATGTTCACCATGTATGGACGCTACTGCTTGAATCTAGGGTACCGAACTTACCAGTGAAATCCTATTAACCATGGTACCTTGATCCGCTAAGACTCATGAGCCGGACATGGTGGTATGGGACACCGTGGTCGAGCTGTCGGCCTACGCTGGGGTGACGAGCCTCCCCGTAGTGACCAGTGAGCAACTAAACTCGTGAGCCAATTATGGTGGTATGGGACACTATATTCGTGCTGTCGGCCTACATTGATTGGTGACAAGCCCTTTGTAGTGACCTTGATCATGCCTGGATACCGCATTGAGGTGACGAGCCTTAGTGTAGTAATGACGGTGTGATAGGCGTGCATTGATTGGTGACGAACCCTTTGCTACGACCTGAAACCATATGATCGTATGAGACGTCTAGGATTGACGACCCTAGAATGGATCACTGTTTGGATGGTGATATGAGGAAGGTATCTTAGCTTCCCAATCCTGCTGTATGAAATGGACTAATAACAACTTGGTAATCATATTCATGCACCGCATTTGCATGTGCTTTGTAGATGTGGCGCACTTTGAGGTGGTGTTATGCATAACGTAAGATGAAGACGCTGAGGGTGTACGCGTGAGGGCACGCATCATTTTGCATACATCCTTGCATTAATAAGAGTACTTAGGATTTATTTAATTGTTCTGCCTTATCATTACTGTTCGATTGAACTGATAACATATTAACCAGTGCCTTATTGTTCCACTGAGTTGATCACTCACTCCCACATTTCTGGGGTGGTGTTAAACACCCACCAGACTCTGTCTTAGGTTCTGATGTTGCAGATGTTGATGCGACTTCTCAGGTAGAGCGGGAGATGGATGATGATGAGGCTGCTTTCTCTTATTTGCAGTTTTCAGACGGGTTCTAGCGAGCCTTGGTCTGATGCGCCGGATGCTAGGATTATTTTTGGGAATTTAAATGATGTAACTTAATACTTGTAATTTTAATAAGTAACACTTTCATACGACCTGGTTGGTATATGTATCTCAAGGATTTGTACTTATACACATATATTTCTATGAGTCTTCCGCTTGCTTTCTTCACTTATCCCTGAATTATATCTGTGTTTTGGCTTAATCTATTCCATGTTTTATGCACTAATACAGTCAACATACATCCATCATTAAATATGTTGCATAAGTGATGTTTTGGAACTCGAGAGCTGAGTTATGCTCGACCCTCGAATTTCAGGGCGTTATAAGAACTTACGCAGTACGAAAGTTGAAAAGGTGCGACTTCCGGATTCAAATCCCTTTGATGGCATCGAAGGTATTACGCAAGCTACGCAGACTACATAAATTGAGGCAGTTTTGCGATCTAGTGTAAGTGCTATAGTTAATAGCCCCTTTTTTGTTGTCAAATTTGTGGTGCCAAAGACACTGTTATGAAGCCTGCATATGTGAAGAACAAAGCTCTACTCAAGATCAGCTTTGATTGACAAGCACTGTTCACAAGTCAAGATCTCAAGAAGCTTTCAAGTTTGAACTGCATCAAGACTTCAAGCTTCACTACTTTCAAAGGTCTCTTGTCTCTTATTTTCAATGTCCTTACTTCATTATTGAGGTATGAATGACCTTAGGTTGACCTTTAGAGTAGGCCATTCTAGATACATAATTCATATGTTTTATATAAGTGAGTTTAGGTTATTCTAAGCCCAGTCATGGACCTTGTTCGAATAGTCCTAGCACTGCTTCAACCTGTCTAAGAATTTCCTAGATCAGTCGTAAGTTTGTTGTAAAATTCAAAAATTTTCTGTTAGGCTTCGACTAGTCTTAGGGTCTGTTCGACTAGTCGTATGAACAGTGTCGACTGTTGCTTCGACCAGTCATAGACCTACGACTCAATGTACAATATTAAAATTCGGCTATCTTCGACTAGTCGTAAGCAACCTACGACCAGTCGAAGGAGACTTACGACCAGTCGTAGACTACCTACGACCAGTCGTGAAACCGTCAGATCTTATCGTGCCTGAATTTTTAAATATCTGTTGGTTCTACGACCAGTTGTAAAGTTCTTTAGACCATTTGAAGACGTGATTTGCTCACCTATAAATAGAGCACGAATCTTAGAATTAAACAAGAAAATTTAAGCTACTTTAATTTAGCCTTATGAGAGATAAGTCTGTGCTCCATTTTAAGCTAAGTGTGCATATTTAATATTCTCTTTCTTTAGCTTTTCTTATTTGATTTTGTTCCTATATTCCAATCTTATTTGAAAAGAGGAATTGTTGTATTCCATCTTCTTGGAATCAAAATCAAATAGTGCTACGCCCCATTTGGTTTAATTTAAAATTTATTAGAACCTAGAACCATTATAAAGTGAGTATTGGACATTGATCTTTGACATTCAAATCTCTACTCCGACTTAGCTCTTCTGGGCTGCTACAACGAAGGAGAAATTCAGATATCTTACATTTATGTAATTTACTTTCATTTGGTTCTCTTTTGGGATTTGCCAGAAAAATCTCATTGTATCGGTTATCTGAGGAGAGCCAGGAAAACTCAGAAGAGGGGTTTTTTAAATTGTGTAAGCCCATAGAGAAAGACACAATTGTGAAGGTTTTCGGTGAACCTGGAAAACCTATCTTTGATAGTGAATGCTGATATCCCTTATGTGAGGATATTAGGAGTAGTGTAGTGCTATGTGGCTATTTATTAACAGTTGGTGTTCACACAGGCGAACCACTATAATCCCTTGTGTTTTGTGGTTGTGTGATTTATATTTCATATCTTTAATTATTCATTTGTAGGATGTATATGTGGATGTGAATGTTGTAATCTTTTTATTTCAAGCTCAGTGGGGAATGTTGTAATAGTTTAGATTTATATTTCTGTAATTTATTCCTTGCTATGTCTTTATCAGTTTGAGCTTCAGTTTCTCTATTTGTTCTAGTAAGGTTGCCCTGCCATTTTTATGGTGCATGGTTGTCCTTAGAACAATCAATATTTTGAGATTGCATTCCGCATTTGTGTATTGATTTATTTATTTGGCTATCTCTCTTTCTTTATTTCCACTATTTTTATTTTAAATTTGGCATAGCACTAAATGTAATCACTTGCGCACTATCACTGAATGAATTCAAAAGAATCATTGAAAAGGCCTAGCTTTATTCCTAGAGGGGGGTTAATAGGACAATGCCAAATAAAACTTATAATAGTGGAATTAAAAAGAATATGATAGCCAAAATAAATCACAATGCAAGAAAGTAAAATAACCTCAAAATTCAGATCTTGAGAGGTTGATATAAATGTTGTCACGCCCCAAACTCGGAAACCGGGCTCACAAAATTCCCGATCGCCGAATCCGGCGCTGACAGCCTCCGTAGAACCCCATTCTCGACTCCCAGCACCCATTCGCCAGGTTCCGATCCTGGGATGCTACAAGGAGGATTTTGTACATCAGTTTGATTCGTAATAAGCATAACCAAAGGCATAACCCACAAACAACAACCAAAAACTCCATCACATTTCCACTATAATCAAAAACTTTACAAGTACAATAAGCATAAGGGAAATACAATGATGATAGACATAAAAAAGAGCTCCAAAAGGTCAGATGCGCGTCCAAGCCTCAGCGCTGCTGCGATCCAACGTCACCTGCACGCAACGGTCGTGCATAAGCTTATAGAAAGCTTAGAGGGTGGTGAAAGTGTATGCTCAAGGTGATAATGTAGTTATGCAGTATCAGAGTAATGCGGAACATGCTGATGAATGCTAAGAATCCCATTAGCCGTACCAAGGCCATGCGGTGCAAAGAATGATGTCGGCCATACCAAGGCCATGCAATGCGAAATGCAAGTCAAGCATACAAATCCTCATCTAAGTCAACATGTCAATACGGCTCAAATCTGGAATATCACCGGGGTCTAGTACACTCCAAGCTAGGTTGCCGCCCCATCGCGCGCAATAAGGTGAGTGGAAAAGACCTCACTATCCGCCTACCAATATCGGGCTCGGCTCGTCAATAGCGGACCCATTCCTCGAGCTGGTCAGACTTAGCCTAGCATTGCCCCCTACTCTTGTGCGGGTAAGGCCGCACCCCCTTCCAACCGACCACGACACAGTGGAAAGCGCAACCGTCTAGTAATCGGCACCCAGCGCTCATGCATCCACTCGGTCTAGACGTTGGAGCAACCTCCTGGTACCATAAGGGTTTAGGGACTTTCACCCAGGGATATCTATCGCACCCCATGTAGAACAATATTTCCTGTATCCAATCATGCCAACCACGATATGTTTGTGGAGGCTACGGCCCTGATGTCGCTAGGGCGTACAGTAACCATATCACACAATGCGAATGCATGAATCACACTAACCAGTCATACAACAATCCTGCGCGTATCATGCGCTCATGTAGGGCAACACCCCCTGTACGGGAGTCCCTAAACAATCTGCCCAAAGACATATGCTATGATCAGTCATTTCTCATATCAAGCATACATATGATGCATATGATCATGAATCATGGAATTAAACATGCTATATAGGATGGGTGACGTGCATAACGAAGGTGGGCCTAGACGGCCTACACATAACACGCACGAGCCTAACAATGGGCCCTAGGGAAAGTCATAATGCGGACATTTAACCACACTATACTTGCAATGTGGACGTCAAACCACCATTGCTCCCAAGGCATAGCCCTGACGTAAACATCATTACATAAATCATGTTGGGGTCGTACATTGCAATGGACCTTAGGCACGTCCCATTGGGCCTTAAATACGTCAAATGGGCAATATCATATGGGCCTTGTATTCATCAAGTGGGCCACATCATTGGGCCGCGCCAATGGGCCTTATGTGCATTGCAATGGACTATAAAATGTGGGCTTTAGAACGTATCAAATGGGCCTAATCTTATGGGCCTTCCATGTGTCAAATGGGCCTCGACAGTTGGGTCCCATATATGCATCAAATGGGCCTACTCACATGGGCCTTATATATATCAAATGGGCCTCGCCAGTTGGGCCCCATACGTGCATCAAATGGGCCTCAACCCATTAGCCACATTACATCTTAATGGGCCTCGACCCATGGGCCCCTAATACATTAAATGGGCCTCGACCCATGGGCTCTATATATACATCAAAGTGGGCCTCAACCATGGGCCACAAGTACTGAGGTGGGCCTCCCACCATCAATAAATTATATATAATATAATATATATATATATATATATACATATATATATTTATATATGTAACATATAATATTATATATAATATAATATTATATATATACATATAACATAGAATATTATATATAATATAATATTATATATAAATATATATACACACACCAGCACACACACGCACCCACACCTACACCCACCCACACACGCACGCACACTCACCACAGTGGGCTCCACCGTCCAGGCGGACGGTGGAGATAAAACACTTACATCACTGTGGGCTTCATGTGTGGCCCACCATATTGTTTCTATGCCATCCAACCCGCTGATAAGGTCCCATGGGCCTAGATGAAGGGTGAAAACAAATTTCACCCTGATCCAAAACTTCTGTGGACCCCAAAAAGATTTCAAAGGTAGAGGTCTAATCCCACTGTTTCTTACGGTGTGGGCCACCTGAGTCTTGCATCTGGCTTATTTTTGGGGTGGGCCCACTTCAGGGGGTGGCCCACCCTATGAACGGTTTAGATGGTGTACAAACATTAAGGTGGGGCCCACAGCCACGGCCGTGGGTGGCTGGTGGTACGTCCGTCCGCCTGGACGCTGGCATGCGCAGGCAGCGCTGCTGCGTCTGACACAGCAGCAGCAACTGCTGCAGTTTAACATATTTTTTTTTTGATTTTTGAGTTATTTCATGGTTTTCGTAGGTGGGGTCCATATCCAGATAATCCGCCCCGTCCAATGGCCCTCCATGGCCCCCGACAAACAAAACAAGCCCAATATTGGGCCTGTTTCGGTGGATAAAAACAATATGGGACATTTCAATGGTAAACTCACTGTTTGCCATGTTATGGCCCGCCTGAAAATCTGATCGGTCCCATCTTTGGGCTCAACGTCTAAAAATGGCTTGAGACAGGAATGGATTGAGTGGATTTAATACATACATCAAGGTGGGTCCCATTACATGTGGGGTCCATGGAATTGAAATCCAACGGTGGAAATCCTTTCTCCACTAAAATGGATGGTCTAGATGACCCTAAGCATACAAAGAAATAAACATCATGATGGGGTCCATGGAGAATGGCCCCATCATGGAATGATCATGATGATCCAAATGGGCCATCGGCCACATCTTAGGGTCTAAAGTGAGATCCAACCATTGATCGGTTGGTCTCACTTGGCCCATCTTAAGAATGTGAAAATCTACCCTATCAAGGCACCCACCACTTGATCTTCTTGCTCCCTTGGCTTCCTTAGCTCCTTGTGCTTCTCTTTGATGGAGGAAGATGGGAAATGGATGGTTGAGATGAGAGATGAAGGGGTGGGAAAGGGGGCCTCACAAATGCCATTTTCTCACCATGGGGGACTCATACGTATGGGACTTGCTATGGGAGAGTTTGAAATGAGAGAGAGACTTGTAAGGGAGAGAGAGAGAGAGAGAGAGAGAGAGAGAAGAGAGAGAGAGATGGGTGATGGAGTGATGGGGGATGGTTTGGGTTGAAAAAAATTGTAAAAGGGGTATGGTTGATGTTGAAAATGGGAAAAAGAGGAGTGGTGAGGTGGAAAGAGGGTAGACTTTTGAAAAAGGTGGAAATGGGTTGTTGTACTTAAGGTATGGGATGCTTTAATGGTTGATTGATGGGACTAATTGTAAAGATTCCATCGAAATCCGCAACGCGCGGTGTTTCTTCGGAATAAACGCTGATCGGCATCTTCTTGCCTGGGTATCGGTTCGGTGCGCAAGTCACGGCGTTGGAACCGCGGCGACGACGCGGTCGCTATGATATAACTTTCGGACCAAGCCGACGTCGGTGCGGGGGACCTGGCTTAGGATCGTGCGCAAACACCGAATACGGTGCGAAGGTTGCCGGAATTTGACTTGAAGGACCACGGAAGCTAACGGAACAGTATGGATTAGGACACGGGTCTTACAAATGTTGTTCTAAGGACAACCTTACACCAAAAACCAGAGTTTATGGTAGGACAACCTTATTTCTAGAAAGATCTTTGTATCAAATCTCAAACCGAAGAGGAATACAGAAATAAATACAAACTGAATTGAAATAAATTGTAATCACAAATGTATTGTTCTAGGGACAGCCATATACCATAAAAATGGCAGGGCAGCCTTGCTGGAACAACTTTTAAAGGAAATTGAATATCAAGCTGATAAAGGAATAACAGAAAATAAATTCTAAACTATTACAAAATTCTCACAATGCTTGAATTAAATGATTACAACATTCACCACCATACATACATCCCACAAAAGAATAATTAAAGATCAGAAGAATAAATCATTCAACCACAACACAAGGGATTATAGTGGTTCGCCTGTGTGTTCACCAACTGTTAAACAACAGCCACACAGAATGCTACTCCACTCCTAATATCCTCACACAGGGGATATTAGCGTTCACTAACAAAATAGGTTTTCCCAAGTTTACCCAAAACCTTTACAATTGTGTCTTTGTCTGTGGGCATAAACAAATAAAAAACCCCACTTCTGAGTTTTCCTGGCTCTCCTCAGATAACCAATACAACAAGATTTTTCTGGCAAATCTTGAAAGAAATCAAAACAGAAAGGAATTTACAATTAAATGTAAAATACCTAATTATCTCCTTCGTTGTAGCAGCCCGGTAGAACCAAATCAGAGTAGATGATTGAATGTCCAAGTTCAATGTCCAGTACTCAATTACAATGGTTCTAATTCTAATAGATTTTAAATTAAACCAAATAGGGCTTGCCTTAATTGATTTTGATTCTAAAGAAAGGGAATAACAATTCCTCTTATCAAATTAGATTGGAATAGCAGAAACAAAATCAATTAAATAAAGCTAAGGAAAGAGAATATTAAATAAGCACACTTAGCTTAGATGGAGCACAGAATTATCTCTCAGAAGTTCGACGAAGATTGGCTTGAATGGATTAATTAATTCGATGATTTCTTCTGAGATTCGTGCACTATTTATAGGTGAGCAGATCGCGTCTTCGACTGGTCTAGGGAGCTCTTCGACTAGTCGAAGTAATAACAGATATTTAAAAGATCCGGCGGGATAAGTTTTGACCGTTCTACGACTGGTCGAAGGTCTCCTTCGACTAATTGTAGGTCACCTTCGACTGGTCGAAGAACCTGAAAAACATCGCTGGATTTTGAGTCGAAGATTTTCGACTGGTCGAAGATGCAGTAGACACTGTTCCTTCGACTGGTCGAACAGATTCCTGGACTAGTCGAAGCCTAACAGATTTTATCCGAAATCTGTAACAAACTCACGACTGATTGAGGAATTTCTTAGACTGGTCGAAGCAATTCTAGGACTAGTCGAAGAAGGCCTAGGACTAGTCGAAGAACAGACCAAACTCATGTAAAATAAACATTCGATTTATGTATCCAAAATGACCTACTTCTAAGGTCAGTCAAACCTCAACCATGAAGTAAGGACATTGAAACATTAGGAACTAGTGACCTTGAAGTATGAGCCTTGAAGTCTTGATGTAGTTGAAATCTTGATGTAGCTCAATCTTGAAAGTGTCTTGAGTTCTTTACAAACTGCCTTATACTTTTCTTGAAGTCTTGCAGCTTGAGTCTTGTCTTGTGAGCAGTTCTTGCATTCAAGATTGATCCTTGTACTTGTGAGCTTTGCTTGTTGTGAGCTTTAGCTTATTTATGAATGTTGATCCTTGAGAGAGCTTCACTTATGCAAGTTATATATAACAGTGATTTTGGCACCACAAATTTGACAACAGACAGGGATATAAACTATAACACTTACAATCTCCCCCTTTGTCAAATTAGTGACAAAACACATAACCAAGATAAACATAAAGTAAAACAACTGGTTAAAGAGTTATGAACCAGGTTGGCTTACCTGCAAATCAATATTCAATATTCAACATTCAACATTCAACCAGTTTCATTCAACAAGTTCAAACATACTCCCTCTGAGTAACATAACCAATGCTACTCCTCTCACAATCACATCGTTAAGAACAAACCATTCTCCCCCTTTTTGTCATAATATGACAAAGGAAACAACAATAAAGGAGAACTAAATAAAGGGATATATGAGAGTAAACATGAGGAGTTATGAGAGTATAGTAAAACAGAGATAGAGATACTCAGCATAGCTTCACATAGAATAAATATCCAGCAAAAACATAGATAGTATCCAACTCAAAATCAGTCAACCAAGTGCTAAGTTATAAAGTTATTACAGACCAAAAGTCTCATATAAACTAGTCAGAACTAGAACCAGATGACGGAGCAGGAATAGAGGGATCAAGTTGGTGCATGCCTTTGTTCAATCGCCTAAGATATTTGCGCATGTACTTGAATTGTAAATCATGAGCAACAGACATATTTTCCAACTTTACATTTATATTCTCAACTTTATCCTCTAATGCACTAAGACGTGCATCAACATCAGATGGTTCCAAATCTGGATCATTTGTTGAGTTAGAATCCAGTTCCTCAAAAATGTCATCCATATTAATGTCATCACCAGCTTCTTCATGACCACCACCACCACCACTACCTTGTTCAGGAAGAAGATCTAGCTTCATCTTATTAATATTAGTATTGTTGAAGATCAGATGATGGATTGGTGCCTCATCAACCGGCATATCGACTAACATATGTGTAGCCAATACAATCATTAAATAGGCAAAAGGAATGTCACTATGACCAGGATGGAGTCTAAACTGAAGAATGAAATGACAGATTAAGGATGGTAAACAAATCTTAGTACCATTGGAAATAGCATGGATAACACGAACCATAAATGAAGTCAAGTCAGATTTATTACCCGAACGAGGATACAGATTAGACACAAAGATTTTGTGGAGAATTCTGTACTTGGGTAACAAATACCTTGCGGGAAGCACATTCCCTTTTTGTGTCCATTGAACATCCATGTTGCACAAGTCTCTAGTGAGCATGCGTTTTTCAGCCATTGAGGGTTTATCAGTTAAGTTATGGATAGGAATACCCTCATCATTCACAGGAATGTCCATAAGGGCTGAAATTAAATGACGATCAATGTCAAAAGGCCCTTCTCTAGTAGATATTTTAAAAGTTAAATTATCCTGTGAAAAAGCACTAATACATGTAAACATGGATTGGGCAATGGACCGGTATGCAGGCCCACCCCAATGTAATAAGTTAACCCAACTTACAGCTTCAAGCATAGGAAGGATGTCAAAAGGTGCAATATGGTTAACATCAACAGGATTTTCAACAATAACATTTCGTAATCTAATGTCCCTAACATGTGATGGATCATCATTAGGAACAAGAAGATGACGCTTAGAGATAATGGTCGATCTGGAGGAAGAAGAAGGACCACGGGAAGTAGTTTTTCTACCTCTAGAAGCCATTTGCAACAAGGATATCAAGGGATTAAGAAGTTGCAAAGGATTGAGAAGTGGGTTTACTTAAAACAGATTTTTTAAAATCCAAACCCCAAATCTCAATGAAATCCAAAATAGAAAGCTTAAATCTTGAAAAGAAAACAATCTAGACACAAATCTGCAAGAAAAAAGTGATTTGGAACACTAACCTTGAAGAACATGAAAGATGGATTCGACAAGTCGAAGCACGGCTCCTCAGAGAAGAAAAATGAAATGAGGAAGAAAGCAAAAATCTCCAAATTTAAGTGATTCCCGAGTTCTACGACTGGTCGTGGATATCTACGACCGGTTGTCGGACGACTGGTCGAGTATACTCACGACAGGTCGAAGAATGAACAAAAATTCATATTTCTTGCAAATTATACAAAAATTGGAATTCAATCTAGCAAATATATACACTATAATACAAGTAGGCATAAATAATCATTTTAAAATGCACATGCCAAGATCAAATTTCATCTTTTTGAACCTTCTTTTATCGAGAGGTTTTGTGAAAATGTTAACTCGTTGATCTTCAGTAGGAATATATTCTAGAGATATAACTTTTCTTCTACTAATTCCCTTATATAATGAAATCTAATGTCAATGTGCTTAGTACGAGAATGCTGAATAGAATTTTTTGAAATATTTATCGCACTGGAATTATCACAATGTAATAACATAGAATCCTATTTAATTCCATAATCACTTAGCATTCGTTGCATCCAAACAAGCTGTGTACATGCATTACTGAGCTTCAGCTGTTGAAAGTGATATAGAATTTTGTTTCTTACTAAACCAAGAAACTAGACAATTTCCAATGTAAAAACAACCACCACTGGTTGATTTTCTATTATCTAGATTACCAGCCCAGTCAGCATCCGAGTACCCAGCTAATTGGACACTGGTCTCATGAGGATAACAGAGACTGAGATTTACAGTACTTGCGACATATCTAATAATTCGCTTGACAGCAATCAAGTGAGATTCTTTTGGATCAAATTGATATCTTGCGCAAATACCAACACTTAGAGAAATATCAGGTCTCCTAGCAGTTAAATATAACAAACTACCAATCATACTTTGATAAAGTTTTGAGTCAACATTTTTACCATTAGAGTCTTTTATGAGTTTCAGGGTAGTACTCATAGGAGTATCGAAATTCTTGTCATTCTCAAATCCAAATTTCTTGATTAGATTCAAAGCATACTTAGATTGAGAAATGAATATTCCTTCAGGTTGTTGCTTTACTTGCAATCCAAGGAAATAAGTCAATTCCCCAACCATGCTCATTTCGAACTGTGATTTCATCAAATCTGCAAACTCAGTAGTCAAGTCAGTACAAGTTGATCCATAAATGATATCATCAACATAAATCTGCACCATTAAGATATGATCATTATGTTTTTTAACAAACAGAGTTTTATCAACAGATCCCATTTGAAAATTATGACTTAAAAGAAATTTTGTTAGTTTCTCATACCATGCCCTAGGTGCTTGTTTTAATCCATAAAGTGCCTTTTTAAGGCGATATACATAATCAGTATTTTTGGAATCTTCAAAACCTATTGGCTGTTCAACATAGACTTCTTCATGTAAATCGCCATTTAGAAAAGCACTTTTCACATCCATCTGATAGATCTTTATCTTTCTAAAACATGCAATGGATATAAATAGTCTGATAGATTCAAGACGTGCTACTGGTGCAAAAGTTTCATCGAAATCAAACCCTTCAATTTGAGTATAACCTTGTACCACTAGTTTAGCCTTGTTTCTAATTATATTTCCACACTCGTCAGACTTATTTTTGAAAATCCATTTTGTTCCAATGATGTGTTTATCTTTAGGTCTTGGTACGAGATACCAAACATCATTTCTTACAAATTGGTTGAGTTGTTCTTGCATCACAACAATCCAGTTCTCATCAGTAAGAGCTTCTTTTATGTTAGATGGTTCTATTTGGGATGTAAAACATACATAATTACATATATCCTCAAGTGTCTATGGGTGCGAACACCGGTGAGAGGATTTCCAAGAATTTGTGTGGTTGGATGATCTTTAACAGTCCTCAACTCAGAATCAGTCTGATTCGATGAAGCATCGGGTTTATCAATGATTAGTACTTCATCATTATCTGAATTAGAAATTGGCGTGTTTAAGTGATCATCAATGACAACATTAATGGATTCTTGAATCACACCAGTCCTTTTGTTCAGAACCCTATAAGCTCGACTGTTTAAGGAATATCCTAGAAAAATACCTTCATCACTCTTCATATCGAATTTTCCCAAATTTTCAAGATCACGTAAAATATAGCACTTGCTGCCAAAAACTCGAAAGTATTTAACAGTAGGCTTTTTATTGAATCACAATTCGTAAGCCATTTTATTATTATCTTTGCTAGTGTAGACTCAGTTAATAATATAGCAAGCTGTGTTGACTGCTTCAGCCCAAAGATTTTTAGAGAGCTTCATGCTATTCAACTTGACATTAGCCATTTCTTGAAGCACCCTATTCTTTCTTTCTACAATTCCATTTTGTTGTGGAGTTTTGGGAGCAGAGAATTCATGTAATATTCCTTGGTCGGTACAGAACTTCTCAAAATTTCTATTCTCAAATTCAGATCCATGATCACTACGAATTTTACTGATTTGAGAAGATTTTTCAGTTTAAAACCTTTTGAAAACTTTTCTTACTTCTTCAAGGGTTTCAGATTTATCCCTTAAGAAGACTACCCAAGTGAATCTGGTAAAGTCATCAACTATTGCCAGGATATACTTTTTCCCACCACGACTTTCTGTTCTGGTAGGTCCTATCAGATCCATGTGGAGAAGTTCGAGTGGTCTTGATGTGGTATTTGAATTCATCTTTTTGTGTGAGTTCTTTGTTTGTTTGCCTATCTAGCACTCACCACATATTTTATCTAATTTTTGCAGTTTGGGTAAACCTCTTATAAGTTCTCGTTTACTCAGTCTATATAAATTTTGATAATGTACATGTCCAAGACGTTTGTGCCATAAATCAATCTCGTCTGTATGGACCATGTAGCATGTTTGATTAGATATGCTGGATTCGCTAATAATATAGCAATTTTCAGATGTTCTACGTCCAGTTAATATTACAGAACCCTTATTGTTTAGTATCTCACAGCTTTGATTAGAAAAACGAACACTATGGTTATTATCACATATTTGAGATATACTAAGCAAGTTATGTTTTAAGCTTTCAACATATAAAACATTTTTAAACACAGGAAGATTAAAAAGTTGAACCGTACCTTGGCCTATAATCTTGCAGTTGCTGCCATCACCAAATATGACTGAACCATCAGTCATATCTTTCAGATCCGTGAATAAAGCTTTGTCACCTGTCATATACCTGGAGCATCCACTGTCTATGTACCACTTTGAATGACTTGTTGCTTTGAAAGCAGTGTGAGCAACCAAGCAGGTAACTTTAGGAACCCATTTCATAACTGTTTTGGGTTTAGGAACATAGTTGGTCTTCTTTTGTGTATAGTTGTAGGAATGACCTATAGAGTTAGATTTTAAGAGCTCCTTGAGTAAATCAACTATCTTTTCAGCTAGTGAATTTCGTTCCTGATTAAAGTTGACATGGTTGCTTCTAGGTTTTTGAAAAGTTTTTGAATTTTTAGAAAAATCTTGATAAGTACTTTTCCCTTTTGAGTTTGAGGACTCTCCTTTAACAGACATAGGAGGAGTATACTTTTGTTTAGGAGGTAGATTTTTATCATAGCCCAACCCGGATCGATCGTCACATTTTCTTGATCCAGATAACAGTTTTTCTAACTTTGGATCACCTTGGGCATATTTCCATGTGTCCTTTAGACTCAGAAGAGAAGATACTTCAGTTTTAAGTTTCTCAATTTCAGATTTTAAATCAATAATTAGGGAGTTTTTGAATTCCAAATCGCATTTTGATTTTTCAAAACAATCTGAAATTTGTGATTTTTCTAAGACAAGTGATTCAAAACATTTTTGAGTTTAGAAAACTTTTCTTTTTGAAGTTTAAGTTTGACAGCAATTTTACAACTTTCCTTATATAGGGCATTGTAAGCGTCTTGAAGATCATCTTCATTTTCACATTCACTAAGATTTTCTTCACTTGTTGAGTCATTATCTGAAAATGTGAATTTGGCTAGAGTCATAAGAGCTTTAACCTCATTGCCCGACTCAGTTTCAGAATCTTCTGATTCAGAAGAACCTTTAGAATCAGATGATTCATCCCATGTAGCCAACATACCCTTCTTCTTGGGTTTGTCCCTTTTAGGACATCTATTTGCTAAGTGCCCATATTCTTGACAGTTGTAACATTGACTATCTTTCAAAGATTTTTGAGATTTGGGTCTAAACTTCTTTTTATAATTTGATTTTTGAAAATCAATCCTTTTCTTACTTTTGAAAATCTTGTAAAATTTCTTAGCTAAAAGAGCCATATCATCTTCCGAATCAGAATTTTCTTCTGAATTACATTTAGAAGATTTTAATGCGATCGATTTACTTTTAGGAGCTTTAAAGTTTAACTTGTAGGTTTGTAGAGAACCAACTAGTTCTTCTACCCTCATATTATCTGTATCACGAAGTTCCTGGATCGCGGTTACTTTAGAATTGAACCGTTCAGGAAGTGAGTGTAATATTTTTGCACATACTTTACTTTCTAAGATTTTATCGCCAAGACCCCACATTGAGTTTATAATGTCATTCAATCTAGTGTAAAAGTCCATAAACATTTCATTTTCCTCCATATGAATTTCTTCAAATCTGGTTGTGAGGAGTTGGACTTTAGATTTTTTGACAATTGTAGTACCCTCGTGTGTCATTTCTAATATATCCCAAGCTTGCTTTGCAGTATCATAGGAAATGATTCTTTTGAACTCATCCGGTGATAGTGCACAAGTAATTGCATTTAGTGCTTTAGCATTTGCACTACTCTCACTTTTCTGAAGAGTGGTCCATTGGTAATATGGTGTGACTTTCATAGATTTTGAACCATCAACCCAGTAACTTCCATGATAGGAGGTTTCCATTCAGTTGTTGTGGCTTGCCACACACTCTCATCCATTGATTTGAGGAAGATCCTCATTCTGGCTTTCCAATAGGCATAGTTGGAGCCATCAAAGGGTGGAGGCCTAGTGACTGAAAGGCTATCAAAATTTGACATCTTAAATAGCTTAAATCGTTAGCTCAGGAATTAAATCCAAAATAAAAAAGAGCTATTAGGCTCTGATACCACTTGAAAAGGCCTAGCTATATGTCCTAGAGGGGGGGTGAATAGGACAATGCCAAATAAAACTTATAACAGCGGAATTAAAAAGAATATGATAGCCAAAATAAATCACAATGCAAGAAAGTAAAATAACCTCAAAATCTAGATCTTGAGAGGTTGATACAAATGTTGTTCTAAGGACAACCTTACACCAAAAACCAGAGTTTATGGTAGGACAACCTTATTTCTAGAAAGATCTTTGTATCAAATCTCAAACCGAAGAGGAATACAGAAATAAATACAAACTGAATTGAAATAAATTGTAATCACAAATGTATTGTTCTAGGGACAGCCATGCACCATAAAAATGGCAGGGCAACCTTGCTGGAACAACTTTTAAAGGAAATTGAATAACAAGCTGATAAAGGAATAGCAGAAAATAAATTCTAAACTATTACAAAATTCTCACAATGCTTGAATTAAATGATTACAACAATCACCACCATACATACATCCCACAAAAGAATAATTAAAGATCAGAAGAATAAATCATTCAACCACAACACAAGGGACTATAGTGGTTCGCCTGTGTGTTCACCAACTGTTAAACAACAATCACACAGAATGCTACTCCACTCCTAATATTCTCACACAGGGGATATTAGCGTTCACTAACAAAATAGGTTTTCCCAGGTTTACCCAAAACCTTTACAATTGTGTCTTTGTCTGTGGGCTTACACAATTAAAAAATCCCACTTCTGAGTTTTCCTGGCTCGCCTCAGATAACCAATACAACAAGATTTTTCTGGCAAATCTTGAAAGAAACCAAAACAGAAAGGAATTTACAATTAAATGTAAAATACCTAATTATCTCCTTCGTTGTAACAGCCGGTATAACCAAATCAGAGTAGATGATTGAATGTCCAAGTTCAATGTCCAGTACTCAATTACAATGGTTCTAATTCTAATAGATTTTAAATTAAACCAAATAGGGCTTGCCTTAATTGATTTTGATTCCAAAGAAAGGGAATAACAATTCCTCTTATCAAATTAGATTGGAATAGCATAAACAAAATCAATTAAATAAAGCTAAGGAAAGAGAATATTAAATAAGCACACTTAGCTTAGATGGAGCACAGAATTATCTCTCAGAAGTTCGACGAAGATTGGCTTGAATGGATTAATTAATTTGATGATTTCTTCTGAGATTCGTGCACTATTTATAGGTGAGCAGATCGCGTCTTCGACTGGTCTAAGGAGCTCTTCGACTAGTCGAAGTAATAACAGATATTTAAAAGATCCGGCGGGATAAGTTTTAACCGTTCTACGACTGGTCGAAGGTTTCCTTCGACTGGTCGTCGGTCACCTTCGACTGGTCAAAGATCTCCTTCGACTGGTCAAAGAACCTGAAAAACATCGCTGGATTTTGAGTTGAAGATTTTTGACTGGTCGAAGATGCAGTTGACACTGTTCCTTCGACTGGTCGAACAGATTCCTGGACTAGTCGAAGCCTAACAGATTTTATCCGAAATCTGTAACAAACTCACGACTGATCGAGGAATTTCTTAGACTAGTCGAAGCAACTCTAGGACTAGTCGAAGAAGGCCTAGGACTAGTTGAAGGACAGACCAAACTCATGCAAAATAAATATTCGATTTATGTATCCAAAATGACCTACTTCTAAGGTTAGTTAAACCTCAACCATGAAGTAAGGACATTGAAACATTAGGAACTAGTGACCTTGAAGTATGAGCCTTGAAGTCTTGATGTAGTTGAAATCTTGATGTAGCTCAATCTTGAAAGTGTCTTGAGTTCTTTACAAACTGCCTTGTACTCTTCTTGAAGTCTTGCAGCTTGAGTCTTGTCTTGTAAGCAGTTCTTGCATTCAAGATTGATCCTTGTACTTGTGAGCTTTGCTTGTTGTGAGCTTTAGCTTGTTTATGAATGTTAATCCTTAAGAGAGCTTCACTTATGCAAGTTATATATAACAGTGATTTTGGCACCACAAATTTGACAACAGACAGGGATATAAACTATAGCACTTACAATCATATCATGTGATACTACAAAGCAAGCCTGGGGTATATTAGAAATGACACAAAAGGGTACTACAATTGTCAAAAAATCTAAAGTCCAACTCCTCACAACCAAATTTGAAGAAATTCATATGGAGGAAAATGAAATGTTTATGGACTTTTATACTATATTAAATGACATTATAAACTCAATGTGGGGT
This sequence comes from Magnolia sinica, assembly GCF_029962835.1. NCBI lineage: Eukaryota > Viridiplantae > Streptophyta > Magnoliopsida > Magnoliales > Magnoliaceae > Magnolia > Magnolia sinica. The sequence goes on along the minus strand of NC_080573.1, from coordinate 66,256,056 downwards.
CTTGGCGATAAAATCCCAGAAAGTAAAGTGTGTGCAAAGATACTGCGCTCACTTCCTAAACGGTTCAACTCTAAGATAACTGCGATCCAAGAACTTCGTGATACGGATAATATGAGGGTAGAAGAACTAGTTGGTTCTTTACAAACCTATGAGTTAAATTTTAAAGCTCCTAAAAGTAAATCTATCACTCTTAAATCTTCTAACTTTGATTCTGAAGATGATATGGCTCTTTTGGCGAGAAAGTTTTACAAGATTTTCAAGAGTAAAAAGAGGGTTGATTTTCAAAAATCAAATGATAAGAAAAGATCAAAACCTAAATCTAAAACTTGGAAGTCTTTGAAAGATAGTCAATGTTATAACTACCAAGAATATGGGCATTTAGCAAACAAATGTCCTAAAAAGGACAAACCCAAAAAGAAGGGTATGTTAGCTACTTGGGATGAATCGTCTGATTCTAAAGCTTCTTTTGAATCAGAAGATTCTAAAACCGAGTCGGGCCATGAAGTTAAAGCCCTTATGACTCTTGCCAAATTCACTTTTTCAGATTATGATGATTCAACTAGCGAAGAAAATTTGAATAGTGATTATGAAAATGAAGTTGATCTTCAAGACGCTTACAATGCCTTATACAAGGAAAGTTGTAAAATTGCTGTCAAACTTAAACTTTAAAAAGAAAAGTTTTTAAACTCAAAGAATGTTTTGAATCTCTTATTTTAGAAAAATCCCAAATTTCATATTGTTATGAAAAATCAAAATGCGATTTAGAATTCAAAACCTCCCTGATTGAAAATCTGAAATCTGAAAATGAGAAACTTAAAAATGAGGTACCTTCTTTTTTGAGTTTAAAGGATACATGGAGGTATGTCAACGGAGATCCAAAGTTAGAAAAACTTTTATCCAGATCTAGAAAATGTGGCAACAAATCTGGGTTGGGCTATGATAAACATGTTCCTCCTAAACAAAAGTATACTCCTCCTAAGTTTGTGAAAGGAGAGTCCTCTAACTCAAGAGGGAAAAATACTAGTCAAGGTTTTTCTAAAAATACAAAAGCTTTTCAAAAACTAAAAAGCAGTTATGTCAACTTCAAAAATCAGAACAGAAACCTACTAGCTGAAAAGATAGTTGATTTACTCAAGGAGCTCTTAAAATCTAACTCAGTAGGTCATTCTTATAATAACAGATAGAAGAAGGCCAACTATATTTCCAAACTCAAAATAGTTCTGAAATGGGTTCCTAAGGTTGCCTGCTTGGTTGCTCACACCGTTTTCAAAGCTACAAGCCATTCAAAGTGGTAGATAGTGGATGCTCTAGGCATATGACAGACGACAAGGCTTTATTCACCGATTTTAATGATATGACTGATGGGTCAGTTACTTTGGCAATGGAAGCAATTGCAAGATTATGAGCCAAGGTACGATTCAACTCTATAACCTTCCTTTGTTTAAAAATATTTTCTATGTTAAAGGTCTGAAACATAATCTTCTAAGCATATCTAAAATCTATGATAATAATCATAGTGTACGGTTTTCTAATCAAAGCTGTGAGATTCTAAACAACAAGGGTTCAGTAATACTAACTAGACGTAGAACATCTAAAAACTGCTATATTGTTAATGAATCCAGCTCATCTAATTAATCATGTTACATGGTCCATACAGATGAGACTGATTTGTGGCACAAACGTCTTAGACATATACACTACCAAAATCTATATAGATTGAGCAAATGGGAACTTATAAGAGGTCTACCCAAACTAAAAAAAATAGATAAAATATGTGGTGAATGCCAGATTGGGAAACAAACGAGGAACTCACACAAAAAGGTGAATTCTAATACCACATCAAGACCACTCGAGCTTCTCCATATGGATCTTGTAGGACCTACCAGGATGGAAAGTCGAGGTGGCAAAAGATATATCTTGGTAATAGTAGATGACTTTACCAGATATACATGGGTTATCTTCTTAAGGAACAAATCAGAAACCCTTGAAGAAGTGAAAAAGGTTCTCAAAAGGATTCAAACTGAAAAAGGTTCTCAAGTCAGTAAGATTCGTAGTGATCATGGATCTGAATTTGAGAATAGCGGTTTTGAGAAGTTCTGTATTGACTAGGGAATATTACATGAATTCTCAGCACCCAAAAATCCTTAACAAAATGGTATAGTTGAAAGAAAAAATAGAGTGCTTCAAGAAATGGCTAATGTCATGTTGAATGGTATGCAGCTCTCTAAGAATCTTTAGGCTGAAGCAGTCAATACAACTTGTTATATCATTAACCGAGTTTACATTAGTAAAGGTAATAATAAAACGGCTTACGAAATGTGGTTCAACAAAAAGCCTACTGTCAAATACTTTCGAGTTTTTGGCAGCAAGTGCTCATTGTACGTGATCGTAAAAATCTGGGAAAGTTTGATACGAAGAGTGATGAAGGGATCTTTTTAGGATACTCTTTAAACAGTCGAGCTTATAGGGTTTTGAACAAAAGGACCGATGTAATTTAAGAGTCTATCTATGTAGTCATTGATGATCAATTAAACACACCGGTCTCAAGTTCAGATAATGATGAAGTTCTAGTAATTGATAAATCTGATACTCCATCTAATCAGACTGATTCTAAACTGAGGACTGCTAAAGATCATCCAACCATACAGATTCTTGGAAACCCTCTCACTGGTGTTCGCACTCGTAGACAACTTGAGGATATGTGTAATTACATATGTTTTACATCCTAGATAGAACCATCTAACGTCAAAGAAGCTCTTACTGATGAAAACTAGATTGTTGCGATGCAAGAAGAACTTAACTAATTTTTGAGAAATGATGTTTTGTATCTCGCACCTAGACCTAAAGATAAACACATCATTGGAACCAATTGGATTTTCAAAAATAAGTCTAACGAGCTTGGCAATATAATTAGAAACAAGGCTAGGCTAGTGGTACAAGGTTACACTCAAATTGAAGGTATTGATTTTGATGAAACCTTTGCACCAGTAGCACGTCTTGAATTAATTAGACTCTTTATATCCATTGCGTGTTTTAGAAATTTTAAGATTTACCAAATGGATGTGAAAAGTGCATTTTTAAATGGCGATCTGCATGAGGAAGTCTATGTTGAACAACCGATGGGTTTTGAAGACCCCAAAAATGCTGATCATGTGTCTCGCCTTAAAAAGGCACTTTACGGTTTAAAACAAGCTCCTAGGGCATGGTACGAGAAACTAACAAAGTTTCTATTAAGCCATGATTTTCAAATGAGATGTGTTGATAAGACTCTGTTTATTAAAAAGCATAATGATCATATTTTAATAGTACAGATTTATGTTGATGATATCATTTATAGATCTACCTATACTGACATGTCTATTGAGTTTGTAGATTTGATGAAATCTCAGTTTGAAATAGCATGGTTGGGGAATTGAATTATTTCCTTGGGTTGCAAGTTAAGCAAAAACCTGATGGAATGTTTATTTCTCAATCTAAATATACTCTGAATTTGATTAAGAGATTTGGATTTGAGAATGGTAACAACTTTGATACTCCTATGAGTACAACTTTGAAACTCTCAAAAGATTCTAAAGGTAAAAACGTGGATCCGAAATTATATCGGAGTATGATTGGTAGTTTACTGTATTTAACTGCTAGTAGACCCGATATTACTCTAAGTGTTGGTATTTATGCTAGATATTAGTTTGATCCTAAACAGTCACACTTGACTGCTGTCAAGTGGATTATACGATATGTCGCAAGTATTGTTAATCTCGGTCTCTAGTATCCACATGAGACTAGTGTTCAATTAGCTGGGTACTTGGATGCTGACTGGGCTGGTAATCTTAATGATAGAAAATCAACTAGTGGTGGTTACTTTTATATTGGAAATTGTTTAGTTTCTTCGTTTAGTAAGAAATAAAGTTCTATATCACTTTCAACAGCTGAAGCTGAATATATCGCAGCTGGTAATGCGTGTACACAACTTGTTTTGATGAAACGTATGCTAAGTGATTATGGAATTAAACAGGATTCTATGTTATTATATTATGATAATTCCAGTGCCATAAATATTTCAAAAAATCCAATTCAACATTCTCGTACTAAGCACATTGACATTAGATTTCATTATATTTGAGAATTAGTAGAAGAAAAGGTTATATCTTTGGAATATATCCCTACCGAGAATCAATGTGCTGACATTTCCACTAAACCATTAGACAAAAGAAGGTTTAACAAAATGAAATTTGATCTTGGCATGTGCATTTTAAAATGAGTATTTATGCCTATTTGTATCATATTGTATATATTTGCTTGATTAGATTTCAAATTTTGTATATATTGCTGGAAATCGGATTTTTTTTGGCCGGTACTTGACCAATTGTGAGTATACACGACCAGTCGTGAATCGCATGAATCACTTCAAATTGGGAGAAATACTTCATCTTCTTCATTTCCTCTTCACTCTCCAATGGGCCGACGCATGACTAGTTGAACCCTTCCTTCAAAATCTTCAAGGTTAGTGCTCCATTTGCATTTTTCTTGTAGATTTGAGTCTAGATTTCTTCTAATTTTCTCTTGAAGTTATCTATTTTAAATTTCTTTGAGATTTGGGGTTTTTCTTAGGTAAAATCTGATTTGAGAAAACCCACTTCTCAATCCTTTACAACTCTCTATTTCCTTGAAATCCTTGTTGCAAATGACATCTATAGGAGAAAGACAACATCCCGTGGTCCATCTTCTTCCTCCAGATCGGCCCCTATTACTAAGCATCATCTTCGAGCTCCTGAGGATGATCCATCTTATGTTCGGGACATCAGATTGCATAACGTTATTGTTTAACATCCTGTTAATACTAATCATGTTGCTCCTTTTGATATCCTTCCTATGTTTCAAGCTGCAGGTTGGGATAACTTATTACATTGGGGTGGGCCAGTATATCGGTCCATTGCTCATTCCATGTTCTCATGCATATGTGATTTTTCATTGAAAAAATTGTCTTTTAAGATAGCCACAAGAGAAGGACCATTTGACATTGATCGTCATTTGATTTCAGCTCTTATAGAAATTCCTATAAATGATGATGGCATTCTTATCCATACGTTATCTGAAAAACCCTCAGTATCTGAAAAACGTATGCCCACTAAAGATTTATGCAATTTGGATGTTTAATGGACACATAAATGGAATGCATTTCCCTCAAAGTATCTGTTACCCAAATACAGAGTTCTTCACAAAATCTTTATGTCTAACTTGTATCCTCGATCGGGTAATAAATCTGAATTGACTTCCTTCATGGTTCGTGTCCTTCATGCTGTTGCCAGCGGTGCTCATATTTGTCTACCATCCTTGATTTGGCACCCCATTATTTAGTTTCGACTCCATCCAAGTCACAGTGACATTCCTTTTGGTTATTTGATGATTGTGTTGGCTACGCATATGTTAGTCGATATACCGGTTGGAGAGGCCCCTATCCATCATCTGATATTTAACAATTCCAATATCAATAATATGAAGCTTGATTTCCTTCCTGATCAAGGTGCTAGTGTTGGCAATGCTGAAGCTGAACATGAGGAAGAAACTAGTGATCTTCCTCCTGATGATATCAACATGGATGATATTTTTTACGAACTTGAATCTGACTCTACAACTGATCTAGAACATGAGCCTTCTGAGTTTAATGCACGTCTGCGTGCATTGGAAGATAAGGTTGAGAATATGAATGTTAAGATGGAAAACATGTTTGTTGCCCATGATTTACAATTCAAGTATATGCACAAATATCTTAGGCGCTTGAACAAGGGCATGCATCAACTTGATCCTTCCATCCCTTCTCCTTCATCTGGTTCAGATTAGTTCTTTTAAGTTTGCTAGTATGTTATAACTTTATTACTCTTGCACTAGCTTAACTGGTTTTGAGATTGTAGCTATCTTTGACTTAGCTCAGTTTATGAATTATGTGGGTTGTTTATGCTAGTTACTCATATCTTGTCTTGTTACCTCTCATATATCTCTTTACTTCTGTCTCCTCAGTCATCTGTTCTGTGCTTCCTTTGTCCTCTTGTGACAAAAGGGGGGAGAATGGATATGAAAATGTATGTGTTTAATGATTATGTTATGAGGAGGGAGTAGCATTACATTACGTTTAGGGGAGTTTGATGTATGTTACTCAGGGGGAGTATGTGCAGAGAGGTGGACTATATGTTATGTTGAATATTGATTTACAGGTTTGTAAGATCATGCTATAGGTTTGCAGGATCATGTTAGTATGCCAATTGATAACAACTGGTGTATGATTCTTTAATCAGATATTCTGCGTTATGTAACATATCTTAGAAGTGTGTTTTGTCACTAATTTGACAAAGGGGGAGATTGTAAGTGTTATAGTTGATAGCCCCTTTTTGTTGTCAAATTTGTAGTGCTAAAGACACTGTTATGAAGCTTGCGTATGTGAATAACAAAGCTCTACTCAAGATCAGCTTTGATTGACAAGCACTGTTCACAAGTCAAGATCTCAAGAAGCTTTCAAGTTTGAACTGCATCAAGACTTCAAGCTTCACTACTTTCAAAGGTCTCTCATCTCCTATTTTCAATGTCCTTACTTCACTATTGAGGTATGAATGACCTTAGGCTGACCTTTAGAGTAAGCCATTCTGGATACATAATTCATATGTTTTATATAAGTGAGTTTAGGTTATTCTAAGTCTAGTCCTGGACCTTGTTTGACTAGTCCTAGCACTGCTTCGACCTATCTAAGAATTTTCTAGATCAGTCATAAGTTTGTTGCAAAATTCAAAAATTTTCTGTTAGGCTTTGACTAGTCTTAGGGTCTGTTCGACTAGTCGTATAAACAGTATCGACTATTGCTTCGACCAATCGTAGACCTACGACTCAATGTACAGTATTGAAATTTGACTATCTTCGACTAGTCGTGAGCAACCTATGACCAGTCAAAGGAGACTTACGACCAGTCATGAAACCGTTAGATCTTATCGCGCCCGAATTTTCAAATATTTGTTGGTTCTATGACCAGTCGTAGAGTTCTTTAGACCAGTCGAAGACGTGATTTGCTCACTATAAATAGAGCACGAATCTCAGAATTAAACATGAAAATTCAAGCTACTTTAATTTGTCCTCATGAGAGATAAGTCTGTGCTCCATTTTAAGCTAAGTGTGCATATTTAATATTCTCTTTCTTTAGCCTTTCTTATTTAATTTTGTTCCTATTTTCCAATCTTATTTGAAAATAGGAATTGCCATATTCCGTTTTCTTGGAATCAAAATCAAATAGAGCTACGACCCATTTGGTTTAATTTAAAATCTATTAGAACCTAGAACCATTATAAAGTGAGTATTGGACATTGAACTTTGACATTCAAATCTCTAATCCGACTTGGTTCTTCTGGGCTGCTACAATGAAGGAGAAATTCAGGTATTTTACGTTTATGTAATTTACTTTCATTTGGTTCTCTTTTGGGATTTGCCAGAAAAATCTCATTGTATCGGTTATCTGAGGAGAGTGAGGAAAACTCAGAGGAGGGTTTTTTTTTTAATTGTGTAAGCCCATAAAGAAAGATACAATTGTGAAGGTTTTAGGTGAACCTGGAAAACCTATCTTTAATAGTGAATGCTAATATCCCCTGTGTGAGGATATTAGGAGTGGAGTAGTGTTGTGTGGCTATTTATTAACAGTTGGTGTACACACAGGCGAACCACTATAATCCCTTGTGTTTTGTGGTTGCGTGATTTATATTTCATATCATTAATTATTCATTTGTGAGATGTATATGTGGATGTGAATGTTATAATCTTTTTATTTCAAGCTTAGTGGGGAATGTTGTAATAATTTAGATTTATATTTCTGCAATTTATTCCTTGCTATCTCTTTATCAGTTTGAGCTTCAGTTTCTCTATTTGTTCTAGTAAGGTTGCCCTGCCATTTTTATGGTGCATGGTTGTCCTTAGAACAATCAATATTTTGAGATTGCATTCCACATTTGTGTATTGATATATTTATTTGGCTATCTCTCTTTCTTTATTTCCGTTGTATTTATTTTAAATTTGGTATATTCCTATTCACCCCCCCCCCCCCCCCCCTCCTGGACATATAGGCTTGGCCATTTCATCTTATGCGAACTAGGCTATAAATATGGGTTTCTTAGGCCCTTTTTAGGATATCTAGGGTTTGGAGGATCAAAGCAAAAGGGTGGAGCCATCATCCAAGAGTTTCTTCTTCCCTTCTTCCTAGTTTTTAATGATTTCTTTGTGGATTTTAGATCCAATCATGTCTATGATTGGATAAACCTCTTAGCTAGGGCTAAGAGGTGAAGCTTGTAACTTGTTGGGATGTTTTTCTTATTTTGATTCTTGTTGTTATTGAACTTCTTTGATTTTAATTTGATATTTAAGGAATACTTTCAGTTTTTAATGGTTTGTTATGACTTAAAGTACAATAGATCTGCAATAGTTATGAGTATCTTCTTTTTCTTATTTTAAGATTGTGGGATTAGTGAATCCTGTTGTTAGTCATCATCTCCAGGGCATGGAGTGATCCAACTCATTCTAAAGTTCCATGGACTTGAATATGAAAGTCCGAACTTACACATGAAAGAGTTTGGTGAGATAATGCCACTTTATATTTTCCTAATGTGTCTGAGGACACGGTCAGGCTGAAACCTTTTCCCTTTTATTTGAAAGAAAAAGCTAATACGTGATTGCATTCACTATATCCATGATCTATTTGCAGATGGAACGACATGACATGGGAGTTCATAAAGAAATTATTCTCATATAATAAAACGAATACTCTTAGAAAGTCAATCATGAACTTTGCCTAAAAGGAAGATGAAACATTCTTCCAATATTGAGAGTGGTTCAAGGATCTTGTCAGTTCATGCCCACAACACGGTTTTGAAACATGGCGCATAACAAGTTTCTTCTACGATGGACTGACATCTTCCATGCGCCAAATGGTCGAGACAATGTGCAATGGGGAATTCATGAGCAAAGATGTCAATGATGTGTGGGACTATTTTGATAAACTTGCTGAAAACACACAGTCATATAACATCTCCCCTAGACCCATTACTACTTCTAAGCATACCCAATCAAAGTAGAGGGTCGGAATATACTTGTTAAAAGAGGAAGACGATCTAAATGCTAAAGTGGCCAATTTCATAAGGAAACTCAAGGCCATGAAACTTAAGAAGGATAAGTCTAAGGAAGTTGTCTATGGTATTTGTGCTCATAATGTTCATACGACAAAAAATTGTCCAACAATACCTGCTTTTCAAGAAATATTGAATGAGTAATCGAATGCCGTAAACAACTACTAAAGACCCTTCAAAGGACTCACTTCAAACACATACAACTCAAGTTCGAGAAATCATCCAAACTTCAACTGGAGGAATAGACAAACTACTACTCTGCAAGGAATCCCTAACCAATTTTTAAATCAAGGGAAACCTCAAGAAAAATTGGTTTAAAATCCCACACAAACTCAATAGCTCATCTAGTAAAGTACTCTCCAAGCCTTATAGGAACTTACTAAGGCTATACATAAGATAGACTCATGTATTATGGTTATGGAGAAAGGGATCCTTCCAGCTCAACCTATCCCCAATCCTAAACCACAATACGGAGTTAGTGACCCAAGCTCTTCAAATTCAATGGAGCAAGTCAAGTCTATCACCACTCTTAGAAGTGGAAATATAATTGACAAATCTATTTTGGTAAGGGCTGAAAAGTCTAAGGACCCAGAAGAAGACATAGATGATAGACCTAGTACTACTCCACATGGATTAGAACTAGAACCTCTGACCAAGATGATTGCTCCATTCCCCCAATGGTTGATTGCACCAAAACTTCTAGCCAACTCACAAGATATTCTAGAGGTATTGAAACAAGTGAAGGTCAACATCCTTCTTTTGGATGCCGTGAAACAAATTCCCTCCTATGCGATGTTTCTAAAAGACTTATGAAAAGGCCAAGCTAAACGTCTTAAAGGGGGGGCATACGATTATGCCAAATAAAAAAAAATTGTGGAATTGAAAGAAAGATATCATAATTAAATAATAAAGAAACACAAGTAAATAGTAACCTCAAATGTACTAGTCCTAAGAAGTTGATACAAACTTAGTTCTAAGGACAACCTAACATCAAAAACCAAACGCTTATGGCAGGACAACCTTACTAAAACATTTGTAAGTATCAAAAACCCAAACCAATAAAGAGGCAAAGAAAATAAACTAAGTTATTACAACATTCTCACAGGAGCATAAAATAAATTACACCATTCACCACAACTGGTAAAAATAAATTACAACATTCACACACATAAGCACATTTAATCATCCACGACAACTCCAGGAATTATAGTGGTTCATTTGTGTGTATACCAACTATTAGAAAAAAGCCACATAACTACTCCACTCCTAATATCCACTCTCTCGGGATATTAGCGTTCACTATGAAACAGGTTTTCCAAGGTTCACCTTAAAACCTTCACAATTGTGTCTTTAGTTGGGCTTACACAATTACAAAAAACCCCACACTATGAGATTTTCTGGATTACCTTAGACAAAACCAAAATGAGATTTTCTGGTACAACCTCACAAACCAAACCACAAAAGATGTACAAAATATAAATGGTACTTATCTGAAAATTCTCCTTCTGAAGAAGCCCGATAGAACCAATTTGAAGTAGACGAAGATGTTCAATGTCTAGTCTCACAGATGAAAAGGTTCTAGTTCTAAATGATTTTTAATTAAATTAACCTAGGCTAGCTTGATTTGATTTTGATCTCAAGAAAGGATAAAATATAAGTCCTTTCTTGATATAAGATTGGAATGAAGATCACAAAATCAAATTATAAAATTTAATTAAAGAGAATCTAAAATGAACACAATATAACTTTAAAAAATTAAAAAAAAAAAACTTCTCTCAGATTGGTGTCTTGATTTTGCTTAGAATGAATGAATAAATTCTGAAATTTGTGCTCTATTTATAGGTGAAAATACTGTTCACTTGATTGGTCTAAGGGTCAGATCGACTGGTCGAAGGACCAACAAAATTTTAAATTTTTTGGCGTAATAAGATAAGACCGTTACTTGACTAGTCAAGTGGCTTACTTGACTGGCAGAGTGGCCTGCTCGACTGGTCGAGTGGGACTAAAAAAGCTTACTGGACTTTGAGTTGAGCTTGCACGACTGGTCGAGCATTGATTACTCGATTGGTCGAGCAGTCTCCAGGACTAATCGAGAGTCCAACAGGAAAGTTTGAAAAATTGTAACATACCTTAGATTGGTCGAGAAAACTCTTAGACCGGTCGAGCCAGTACTTGGACTAGTCAAACAATGACTAAGACTAGTCGAGAAAATGACCTGTAAACTTATGAAATGACCCACATAAAATATGCAATGAATAGAACTTAACCTATAGTCAATCTAGGGTCATTCATACCTTGTTTGTGAGTTGGAGCAATTGAAACATCATTTGCTACAGAATATTGAATTCTTGTGATATGAGAAGGTTGAGTTCAATCTCTTGAACTTGAGCTTGAGTTATGCTTGAGTTCTTAAGTCTTTAGCATACAGTATTTGAACTTCAAACTTGAACTTGAGTTCTTGAGCCTTAGTTCTTGAATTTGAGCTTGAAACCATGAACTTCAACAATCTTCTCTTTAACTTGAAAATGAATGCAAGTTCAACGAAGATGCAGACAACTTTAAAATGCACAAACCTGATCAATTCAACTCAAAGTATGGTACAAATTTTAAATGGTTTAGCACAACAAAATTTGACAACTCTTCGGGTGTTAGATTTACATTATAACATTTACAATCTCCCCCTTTGTCAAATTTGTGTCAAAACCAAATAAGGAATCATACACAATATAAAGAATCATGCACCAATAAAGATTCATGCACCAGTTATATGCATAATAACGAATCATGCACCATATGAGCAACAAATGATCAATAGTCTCGACTCCCCCTCAATCCAGGAGAGGTGATTTACAGAACCTTTTGCAGAACCTATAAAAAGAAATTTCATACATCCCTACATTCCATATTCCTATATTCCACAATCATCTCCACAATTTCTCCCCCTCACTACCAAAAAAGGGGTAAAGGCTACGGACTAAAACCGTATCCATAGACCTATGGCTACGGTTTTAGTCCATAGCACGACCGTAGTCATAGGTTCCGTAACAATAGGTCTTGAACCTATGGCTACAAATAATATCCGTAGCTGTTTGTGGTTTTCGCTACAGATATAATCCGTAGCAATTATATATGTAGCGAAAACCACAAACAGCTACGGATATTATTTGTAGCTAAAAATTCGTAGCAATAGGCCAAATTTAATAATAGCTACAGTTGTCAGATAAACGGCTATGGTCAATATCCGTAGCTATTTTGTACATATATATATAATCATTTGTTCATTCAATTACCACCTGCATAATCATTCATTCATTCCATTGCAATCAATTACAATCATTCATTCATTCAATTACAATCCTTCATTCAATCAATTACAATTACAATTATAATAATGCTGAAAATACAAATCTTTGGCTTCATTAGAGAAATTTACTCGACTTCACCTTGAAATTTCAATAATAAAGAATTGAAAGAGAAGATATATTTTAATGGTATGATATTTTTTTCACAAGTAAATAGGCCTTTTCCAGTCATCACCCACCTGAAGAATCAAAAACCGATTGTTGTCCAAGTCCACTCCTTTTCCTTTCAATTTCTTAGTGACCTCTATAAAATTACTTCCACGGTCATTTATGTAGTACTTTGAAGAGTTGTCTCAAAATGCAACTCTAGTAATGACAAAGTCACTTCCTGCAACAGCTTCGTATATTCCATCATCCTACAAATAGTCATGGCATTCACAAATCAGAATGACCATTGGGGGAAAGAAAAATAAAGTGAAAGAAGTACATCATGTATAATCATTTTTTTCTTAATGAAGAAATAAAAACTCAAAGAAGAATTAAATTGACACAAAAGGAATGGTCTCACCATATGGTTTGTGGGTTTAGGTTAGGGAGTTGAGATTAAGATTAGGTGTAGGTTTAGGTTTAGGGATTTGAGAATACATTTAAGTTTTAGGTTTAGGTTTAGGCTTTAGGTTTAGGTTATAAGTTTTAAGTTTAGGGAATTGAGAATAGGTTAAGGTTTAGATTTAGGAAATTGGGTTCGGGTTCGGGATCGAGTATAGGTTTGGGTTTTCAAGTTTAGGTTTAGGTTTAGGTTAGGGAGTTGAGATTAGGATTAGGTGTAGGTTTAGGTTTAGGGATTTAAGAATACACTTAGGTTTTAGGTTTAGGTTTAGGTTTTAGGTTACAAGTTAAGGTTTAAGTTTTAGGTTTAGGTTAAGGTTAGGTTATAGGTTATAAGTTTAGGTTATAGGTTATAGGTTAAGGTTTTAGGTCATAGGTTTTGGTTTAGGTTAAGGTTATAGGTTTAGGTAAAGGTTTAGGTTTAGGTTTAGGTTAAAGTTTAAGTTTAGATTATAAGCTATAGGTTTAGGGAATTGAGAATAGGTTAAGGTTTAGGTTTAGGAAATCGGGTTCGGGTTCGGGATGGGGTTTAGGTTTGGGTTTTCAAGTTTAGGTTTAGGTTTAGGTTAAGGTGTTGAAATTAGGATTAGGTGTAGGTTTAGGTTTAGGGATTTGAGAATACATTTAGGTTTTAGGTTTAGGTTTAGGTTATAGGTTATAGGTTAAGGTTTAGGTTTTAGGTTACGCTAAGGTTAGGTTATAGGTTATAAGTTTAGGATATAGGTTTTAGGTTAAGGTTTTAGGTCATAGGTTTAGGTTTAAGTTTAGGTTTAGCTTAAGGTTTAGGTTAAGGTTTAGGTTTAGGTTATAAGCTATAGGTTTAGGGAATTGAGAATAGGTTAAGGTTTAGGTTTAAGAAATCAGGTTAGGGTTCGGGTTCGGAATGGGGTTTAGGTTTGGGTTTTCTAGTTTAGGTTTAGGTTTAGGTTAGGGAGTTGAGATTAGGATTAGGTGTAGGTTTAGGTTTACAGATTTGAGAATACATTTAGGTTTTGGGTTTAGGTTTAGGTTTGGGTTATAGGTTTAGGTTTAGGTTTAGGTTAAGGTTTATGTTATAAGCTATAGGTTTAGGAAATTGAGAATCGGTTAAGGTTTAGGTTTAGGAAATCGGGTTCGGGTTCGAGATCGGGTTTAGGTTTGGGTATTCAAGTTTAGGTTTAGGTTTAGGTTAGGGAGTTGAGATTAGGATTAGGTGCAGGTTTAGGTTTAGGGATTTGAGAATACAATTAGGTTTTAGGTTTAGGTTTAGATTTTAGGTTATAGGTTAAGGTTTAGGTTTTAGGTTTAGGTTTAGGTTAGGTTATAGGTTATAATTTTAGGTTATAGGTTATAGGTTAAGGTTTTAGGTCATAGGTTTTGGTTTAGGTTAAGGTTATAGGTTTAGGTAAAGGTTTAGGTTTAGGTTTAGGTTAAGGTTTTGGTTTAGATTATAAGTTATAGCTTTAGGGAATTAAGATTAGGTTACGGTTTAGGTTTAGGAAATCAGGTTCTAGTTTGGGATGGGGTTTATGTTTGGGTTTTCAAGTTTAGGTTAGGGAGTTGAGATTAGGATTTAGTGTAGGTTTAGGATTAGGGATTTGAGAATACATTTAGGTTTTAGGTTTAGGTTTAGGTTTTAGGTTATAGGTTAAGGTTTAGGTTTTAGGTTTAGGCTAAGGTTAGGTTATAGGTTATATGTTATAGGTTAAGGTTTTAGGTCATAGGTTTAGGTTTATTTTCAGGTTAAGGTTTAGGTTTAGGTTTAGGTTTAGGTTAAGGTTTAGGTTTAGGTTATAAGCTATAGGTTTAGGGAATTGAGAATAGGTTAAGGTTTAGGTTTAGGAAATCGGGTTTGGGTTCGGGTTCGGGATAGGGTTTAGGTTTGGGTTTTCAAGTTTAGGTTTAGGTTTAGGTTAGGGAGTTGAGATTAGGATTAGGTGTAGGCTTAGGTTTAGGGATTTGAGAATACATTTAGGTTTTGGTTTTAGGTTTAGGTTTAGGTTATAGGTTTAGGTTTAGGTTAAGGTTAAGGTTTAGGTTATAAGCTATAGGTTTATGGAATTGAGAATAGGTTAAGGTTTAGGTTTAGGAAATTGGGTTCGAGTTCGGGATTGGGTTTAGGTTTGGGTATTCAAGTTTAGGTTTAGGTTTAGGTTAGGGAGTTGAGATTAGGATTAGGTGTAGGTTTAGGTTTAGAGATTTGAGAATACATTTAGGTTTTAGGTTATAGGTTAAGGTTTGGGTTTTAGGTTTAGGTTAAGGTTAGGTTATAAGTTATAAGTTTAGGTTATAGGTTATAGGTTAAGGTTTTAGGTCATAGTTTTGGTTTAGGTTAAGGTTTAGGTTTAGGTTAAGGTTAAGGTTTAGGTTTAGATTATAAGCTATAGGTTTAAGGAATTAAGAATAGGTTAAGTTTTAGGTTTAGGAAATCAGGTTTGGGTTTTCAAGTTTAGGTTTAGGTTTAGGTTAGGGTGTTGAGATTATGATTTGTTGTCGGTTTATGTTTAGGGATTTGAGAATACATTTAGGTTTTAGGTTTAGGTTTAGGTTTTAGGTTATAGGTTAAGGTTTAGGCTAAGGTTAGGTTATAGGTTATAGGTTATAGATTAAGGTTTTAGGTCATAGGTTTAGGTTTAGGTTTAGGTTAAGGTTTAGGTTTAGGTTATAAGCTATAGGTTTAGGGAATTGAGAATAGGTTAAGGTTTAGGTTTAGGAAATCGGGTTCGGGTTCGGGTTCGGGATGGGGTTTAGGTTTGGATTTTCAAGTTTAGGTTTAGGTTTAGGTTAGGGAGTTGAGATTAGGATTAGGTGTAGGTTTAGGTTTAGGGATTTGAGAATACATTTAGGTTTTGGGTTTAAGTTTAGGTTTAGGGTATATGTTTAGGTTTAGGTTTAGGTTAAGGTTTAGGTTATAAGCTATAGGTTTAGGGAATTGAGAATAGGTTAAGGTTTAGGCTTAGGAAATCGGGTTCGGGTTCGGGATCAGGTTTAGGTTTGGGTTTTCAGGTTTAGGTTTAGGTTTAGGTTAGGGAGTTGAGATTAGGATTAGGTGTAGGTTTTGGTTTAGGGATTTGAGAATACATTTAGGTTTTAGGTTTAGGTTTAGGTTATAGGTTACAGGTTAAGGTTTAGGTTTTAGGTTTAGGTTAAGATTAGGTTATAGGTTATAAGTTTAGGTTATAGGTTATAGGTTAAGGTTTTAGGTCATAGGTTTTAGTTTAGGTTAAGGTTATAGGTTTAGGTTAAGGTTTAGGTTTAGGTTTAGGTTAAGGTTTAGATTTAGATTATTAAGCTATAGGTTTCGAGAATTGAGACTAGGTTAAGGTTTAGTTTTAGAAAATCGGGTTCGGGTTCGGGATAGGGTTTAGGTTTGGGTTTTCATGTTTAGGTTTAGGTTTAGGTTAGGGAGCTGAGATTAGGATTAGGTGTAGGTTTAGGTTTTGGGATTTGAGAATACATTTAGGTTTTAGGTTTAGGTCTAGGTTTTAGGTCATAGGTTAAGGTTTAGGTTTTAAGTTTACGCTAAGGTTAGGTTATAGGTTATAAGTTTAGGTTATAGGTTATAGGTTAAGGTTTTAGGTCATAGGTTTAGGTTTAGGTTTACCTTAAGGTTTAGGTTTAGGTTTAGGTTATAAGCTATAGGTTTAGGGAATTGAGAATAGGTTAAGGTTTAGGTTTAGGAAATCGGGTTCGGGTTCGGGATGGGGTTTAGGTTTGGATTTTCAAGTTTAGGTTTAAGTTTAGGTTAGGGAGTTGAGATTAGGATTAGGTGTAGGTTTAGGTTTAGGGATTTGAGAATACATTTAGGTTTTGGGTTTAAGTTTAGGTTTAGGGTATATGTTTAGGTTTAGGTTTAGGTTAAGGTTTAGGTTATAAGCTATAGGTTTAGGGAATTGAGAATAGGTTAAGGTTTAGGCTTAGGAAATCGGGTTCGGGTTCGGGATCAGGTTTAGGTTTGGGTTTTCAGGTTTAGGTTTAGGTTTAGGTTAGGGAGTTGAGATTAGGATTAGGTGTAGGTTTTGGTTTAGGGATTTGAGAATACATTTAGGTTTTAGGTTTAGGTTTAGGTTATAGGTTACAGGTTAAGGTTTAGGTTTTAGGTTTAGGTTAAGATTAGGTTATAGGTTATAAGTTTAGGTTATAGGTTATAGGTTAAGGTTTTAGGTCATAGGTTTTAGTTTAGGTTAAGGTTATAGGTTAAGGTTTAGGTTTAGGTTTAGGTTTAGGTTAAGGTTTAGATTTAGATTATTAAGCTATAGGTTTCGAGAATTGAGACTAGGTTAAGGTTTAGTTTTAGAAAATCGGGTTCGGGTTCGGGATAGGGTTTAGGTTTGGGTTTTCATGTTTAGGTTTAGGTTTAGGTTAGGGAGCTGAGATTAGGATTAGGTGTAGGTTTAGGTTTTGGGATTTGAGAATACATTTAGGTTTTAGGTTTAGGTCTAGGTTTTAGGTCATATGTTAAGGTTTAGGTTTTAAGTTTACGCTAAGGTTAGGTTATAGGTTATAAGTTTAGGTTATAGGTTATAGGTTAAGGTTTTAGGTCATAGGTTTAGGTTTAGGTTTACCTTAAGGTTTAGGTTTAGGTTTAGGTTATAAGCTATAGGTTTAGGGAATTGAGAATAGGTTAAGGTTTAGGTTTAGGAAATCGGGTTCGGGTTCGGGATGGGGTTTAGGTTTGAATTTTCAAGTTTAGGTTTAAGTTTAGGTTAGGGAGTTGAGATTAGGATTAGGTGTAGGTTTAGGTTTAGGGATTTGAGAATACATTTAGGTTTTGGGTTTAAGTTTAGGTTTAGGGTATATGTTTAGGTTTAGGTTTAGGTTAAGGTTTAGGTTATAAGCTATAGGTTTAGGGAATTGAGAATAGGTTAAGGTTTAGGCTTAGGAAATCGGGTTCGGGTTCGGGATCAGGTTTAGGTTTGGGTTTTCAGGTTTAGGTTTAGGTTTAGGTTAGGGAGTTGAGATTAGGATTAGGTGTAGGTTTTGGTTTAGGGATTTGAGAATACATTTAGGTTTTAGGTTTAGGTTTAGGTTATAGGTTACAGGTTAAGGTTTAGGTTTTAGGTTTAGGTTAAGATTAGGTTATAGGTTATAAGTTTAGGTTATAGGTTATAGGTTAAGGTTTTAGGTCATAGGTTTTAGTTTAGGTTAAGGTTATAGGTTTAGGTTAAGGTTTAGGTTTAGGTTTAGGTTAAGGTTTAGATTTAGATTATTAAGCTATAGGTTTCGAGAATTGAGACTAGGTTAAGGTTTAGTTTTAGAAAATCGGGTTCGGGTTCGGGATAGGGTTTAGGTTTGGGTTTTCATGTTTAGGTTTAGGTTTAGGTTAGGGAGCTGAGATTAGGATTAGGTGTAGGTTTAGGTTTTGGGATTTGAGAATACATTTAGGTTTTAGGTTTAGGTCTAGGTTTTAGGTCATAGGTTAAGGTTTAGGTTTTAAGTTTACGCTAAGGTTAGGTTATAGGTTATAAGTTTAGGTTATAGGTTATAGGTTAAGGTTTTAGGTCATAGGTTTAGGTTTAGGTTTACCTTAAGGTTTAGGTTTAGGTTTAGGTTATAAGCTATAGGTTTAGGGAATTGAGAATAGGTTAAGGTTTAGGTTTAGGAAATCGGGTTCGGGTTCGGGATGCGGTTTAGGTTTGGGTTTTCAAGTTTAGGTTTAAGTTTAGGTTAGGGAGTTGAGATTAGGATTAGGTGTAGGTTTAGGTTTAGGGATTTGAGAATACATTTAGGTTTTGGGTTTAGGTTTAGGTTTAGGTTATAGGTTTAGGTTTAGGTTTAGGTTATAAGCTATAGGTTTAGGGAATTGAGAATAGGTTAAGGTTTAGGTTTAGAAAATTAGGTTCAGGTTCGGGATCGAGTTTAGCTTTGGGTTTTCAAGTTTAGGTTTAGGTTTAGGTTAGGGAGTTAAGATTAGGATTAGGTGTAGGTTTAGGTTTAGGGATTTGAGAATACATTTAGGTTTTAGGTTTAGGTTATAGGTTAAGGTTTCGGCTTTAGGTTTAGGTTAAGGTTAGGTTATAGGTTATAAGTTTAGTTTATAGGTTATTGGTTAAGGTTTTAGGTCATAGTTTTTGGTTTAGGTTAAGGTTATAGGTTTATGTTAAGGTTTAGGTTTTGGTTTAGGTTTCGATTATAAGCTATAGATTTAGGGAATTGAGAATAGGTTAAGGTTTAGGTTTAGGTTAAGGTTTAGGTTTAGGTTTAGGTTTAGATTATAAGCTATAGGTTTAGGGAATTGAGAATAGGTTAAGGTTTTAGTTTAAGAAATCTGGTTCATGTTCGGGATCGGGTTTAGGTTTAGGTTTTCCAGTTTAGGTTTAGGTTTAGGTTAGGGAGTTAAGATTAGGATTTGGTGTAGGTTTAGGTTTTAGGTTAAAGGTTAAGGTTTAGGTTTTAGGTTAGGGCTAAGGTTAGGTTATAGGTTATAAGTTGAGGTTATAGGTTATAGGTATAGGTTAAGGTTATAAGTTTAGGTTAAGATTATAAGTTAAGGTTTAGGTTTAAGTTATAAGTATAAGTTTTGGGATTTCAGAATAGGTTTAGGTAAAGGTTAGAAGTTTAGGTTAAGGTTATAAGTATAGGTTTAGGTTATAGGTTATAGGTTAAGGTTATAAGTTTAGGTTAAGGTTATAAGTTTAGGTTAAGATTATAAGTTAAGGTTTAGGTTTAGGTTACAAGTATAGGTTTTGGGATTTGAGAATAGGTTTAGGTTAAGGTTAGAAATTTAGGTTTAGGTTATAAGTATAGGTTTATGTTATAGGTTAAGGTTAATGTTGTAGGTTATAGGTTTAGGTTAGGTTATAGGTTCATGATATAGGTTATAGGTTATAGGTTTAGGTTATAGGTTTTGGGATTTGAGAATAGGTTTAGGTTATAATTATAGGTTTAGGTTAGGTTGTAGGTTAAAGTTTAGGGAATTGAGTTTAGGTTATAGGTTTAGGTTATAGGTTATTAGTTTAGGTTAAGGTTTAGGTTGTAGTTATAGGTTTTGGGATTTGAGAATAGGTTTAGGTTATAGGATAAGGGTGTGGTCCCTGTAAATATAGATATAAACACGGCCTGCTCCAATTGGCCAGGCCCTTCCAATGCTGTCCATAGGAAATAGACAACTTCATCATGGTCATAACAACGGTTCCCACCTTCCAGGGACCCCCGCTCATCAGCTCTGACGCACATCCGAGTATGCTCCATTAATGGCGACCAAATACATAAACACGGCCTGTCCAAATGGCCAGGCCACTCCAATGTTATCCATAGGAAATGGACAGCTTTATCATGGTCATAACAACAGTTCCCACCTTCCAGGGACCCCCTCTCAACATCCGGATAGCTCCGACACACATCCGGGTCTGCTCCATCAATTTTTACAGAATTATGCATGTCCTGCTCATGAGCATGCCTAATATTGCCAATGCATGGGATTCAGCACAAATACATTTTCATGATTTAAAGAAGGGAACTCGAGGGTTTTCCTTATCTTCCATTGTATGCTTCCAAGGTGCAGATGGCCCCTAAAATACACATACATCCTATGAATCACTTCTTAAAACCGCAGACTGTTTTGTTTTGAAACTTGCTCATCTCACCTAAAAACCTGTCGCATAATGAATAACTGTAACCACAATGATAACTATTGTGAATACACTATAATGAACAAATTATTATTATTATAGATAACAGTAATTACAACATAGATATCATGCACACGATATCACATAATGTATTGTTTGGTGAACTACACGTGCATTCTTGAGAAGAGATGTACCAGATGCTTGAATCTGAAATATGTAGCTCTAATCCTCCCACATGCAACATCCACCTGAAAGAATGCGCATAACTGTCATGCTTGAGTAATCAATACAAGAATGTACAAGTAAAACCATAAAACCAGAGATACTACATTTTCAGGATCTCCTCCATAGTTAACGATCTCCTTCTAAAACCCTTCTCCCTCCTCTCTTACCCGGGCTTGGGACCGGCAATGTAAGGAGTTGCATTGGCGGAGTTAAAAAAAGGTCATTCCAGATAAAAGGGTGACTCTGGAATCAAGTAACGGTCTTAAGGAAAATGGCAATGACAATTTTCCTTAGCACGTTATAATACAAATAATGAAGATCTAAACCACGAGTTGAAAACTTTCAGTTATGCAATTTAAAATGATATGGCACCATGGCAGAAAAAGAAGATAGGATAATGCAGGATGACCAATGATAATACATACCACATCTCGACTGGTAAGAGTAGCATACATTGCAATGAACCTGCAACCAATAAAATGAAATTGAAAATTACAATGGACATACATTTTGCATTACCAATCCATAGAAACAAAGAGGTAATCTGAAATTTGAAAGTTCTCGAGACATACATCTAAAATTCAAAATTGCAACCAAGGTCACGAGATCAGCAATCTCGTTCAATATAGTTAAACCTGTAAATTAACGATTTCCTTAAAACTAATATCATAAGTTTCAGGATAAGGAACCAATTATAAAATGACATATCATGATAAGAGGTAAAATGACTTACATTGCCCACAGAGATATCATGGCTGGCTAGTTCTATTTCCTAGTCAAAACATAAAATGTTATGGCAAAAAATTGAATGTGTAGACAATAACAAAATCTGAGTTCCTTAAGATGGTGTTTAGATGTGTAGATAACTCACTTAACACAACTCATGTATTGTATAATGGTCAAAGAAATTAAGCATGTAGTAGTAGCTGCTCAACACGTCAAGGAAAGTTCAAAAGAAAGTCATATTCCAGCAAAACCACGATAGGAAGAAATCTGCATCACAAGCATTGATTAAAATGTTAAAACACACTAACAAAATACAAAGAACTACCAAATCAGCAGAGGAAATGATGCACTTTTGTAAGAAAGAAAAAGAAAAAAAAATCCATCACAAAAGAATAAGTACAATAACTTAACAAAATAAGACATCTTATCAACACGCATAATCCTCCACAAACATCCACTCCATCCAAGCACAAAAAAATTTAAAATGCAATCAAACTTCAGCTAGAGTACTCAATATTTTGAAGCATCGCATTCCCTGTAAAATTTTTCAGCATAAAAATGAAACACATATCCCCTAGAAAGTACACAAACAAGAGAGAGAGAGAGAGAAAAAGAAGAGAGAGAGAGAGAGAGAGAGAGAGAGAGTAAAGAAATAGATTCCACCAATGTTAGGAGGAAAAAAATCACAACCATTACAAGAAAACTGCTCATACCACATCAATACATCCTCATATTATCAGTGAAGCAAGCAGAAAAAATTTAAAACTAAAAAGACAAACACATGGAAAAAGTTGCAACATGTGGTAAATGGCTGAAAGACAAGGCAAAATCAGTTACCTTCACAACAAGCAGGGGATAAGTCACAACAGTTGCCCCAAGTTTAGCAACAACTCCAAGAAGAAATACCTGACCAAAGAAGTGCCATAGAATGTGAAAACACCAAAATGAATGTAAAAGCATTGCAACAGCAACAACAGGAGATGCAAAACACGAGGTCATTGGTCTACCTCCAATGCAGACACTCCTTCAGCTGCTTCAACATGGTCTCATACAACATGAATTGTATGGAAGGGGTGCTTACCTGCAAACAACCAAAAATCCTCCGCTTGAGCATCAGTATAACATTATACAAGGCCTATCTCAAAGTAAATTTCCATTCTCTACCTTCACATTGGCATGCAACAATCATTGGATGATGACTAACCCATCTCAAAGTAAAATATCAAGTTACCTCCTTGACTCAAAACCAAATCAACAATGTGAAGTCTTATCAGATTTTAAAACTCGTCAAACCAAAGCATGAGAATCAGACTATCTAATCAAGATTGGCAGACTACAAAAATTTAAAACTATAAATGAAATAAAGGAGAGCATCAATTGATTAGTGAACAAACAAAAGATATGAGACTAGATGACGTTCGGATCAACGTTACTATCTATAAGATTAACAAAAGTACTGATCAATCCTAATGGCCACCTCGTGATGGCCAATATGGTCAAAAGTAACAGTGATTAGATATTTTCAGCCATTTGATCTATAGACCAGTTTTGTAGATGGTTTCTCTAAACTTTTCTCAACATTTCAAAACAGGTGATGGACAGATGGTTATGAGCTTCTAATCAGCGTAATTTTTGGGCCAGATATCATTCAAGAGGTGGGCCACTAATTAGCGTGGATACATTACCAAATTGCACCAATTCAAGGATTTATATAGTTGATACCATTCATTAAATTATATTCAACACACATAGTATCTTAAACCAAGATACAAGAAAGCAATTACCTTTAACAATTCCAAGAAATCCACTGCAATTAGAGTCCTGCATCTTAACCTTCAGCTCTGTCCCACCAAGAATGCTAGGATCTGTGTTTACATCTTCCACGGCAGTCTCAATGGCAATCTTCACAGCTCATGTTGAAAGTCATGTTGAAAGTCTAATAAATAAAAATCTAAAATCTCCATAACACATTTGCTAACAAAGTTAGTACTACTAAATGAGAAGCACCACACCAATTAGGCAAGTGTTAATAATGGTCTTAACCAAAATCTCACATTATCTTTAGAAGTTTCACCTAAAAATCAATGGAAAAAAATGAAAATAAAAATGAAAATATTTGTACCTTTTATTGACAAGCAAGGTACCCTTCACAGCACAACCATTGTAGAACAACCTGACCTAGATAAGTAAAGGCTAGAGGATAGAGAAATAAAAACAGAAGTTCCATTAAGAAGCAAAAGATAAAAATAAAAACTCTGATATGGGATAAGGATTTAAAGCCCTGCCTTTCATTTCCTTTAGCTATGATGTAAGGGAGAGAGAGTGAGAGAGTCTTCCCTTCCTTTGGAAAAACAAAAAGGAAAGAAACCCTCTTTCTCTTCTTACATTCCCACATAATTTTAACAGGTTAATGAAGAATGAGGTGTATATAGCTGTAAACTAGAACTCTTAACATGCGCAACTATATCCAACATGACACCTGTAATTCCTTGTTCAGTCGGGAACATCTCTCTTCCCTACATCTACCTTCACCTCAAGGAAAGATATTAAAATAACAAAATGCAAGCTTTTCAGAAAATACACAAAACCCGCATTCCCTCCACAAAGGTTGTTGCTACTTTGGCCAATCTCAGTAAGCTTATTTCAGAAGTACAGCACCAGTGATGTACATAATAAATCAAGAATCCAAATATTGGCTGTGACAGGGACGGATGTAGCAATAGAGGAGCCAAATTCTGTGGTCGAAGGTGAAGATACTGACAAAACCTCCGAAGTTTCACCTGATGCTGTCGAAACAAGTGAGGCTTCCTCAACAAAAAATGTAGGTCCTACTCCTACCTCAAAGCAAGAAATACCCATCAAAATTAAAGGAGAAAATAGAAAAAATCAGGTATTTGCAATGATTAGAAAAGTGAAGAAGCTAAAAACCACGAAATCACAATTATAGGTCTCAAAAACACAATCCCATGAGATAACAAGAAATACCCATCAAAGCTCTATGCAATAGAGATCAAAATCAAGGTTCTTTAAAGGCAGAGAAATCAAAAGATTGGAACCCAAGATAGATCAAATTCCCAGCCAGCAAAGGGCAAAACCAGGTTGCTTAAGAGACATGAGGAATCCTTCAGAAGTAGTTTAAAAAATCAAAAATAAAAAGAATCAGACAGAGGAATAAAAACCCACAGCCCTTCCTTTTCAAGCATTCATACAAAAATTTAATCAAGAAGTTAAAAAGAAAAGAAGAAGCTGAAAGAATGAGAAGCTGAAAGTGCAATAGTGCATTAATGGAAAGTAATGAGAGAAAGGAGTTCACATGGAAGGGAGAACTAGTCTTCTACCCACCTTAGGACTTTTGACAATTTTATTTGAAGAAGAGAGAGTTGGGTGAGTTGGGTTGCTACGAGAAATCAATGAAAAATGGGTTTTGGGTCAGCCACATGAATTGAATGGTTGGATGTAAGGTAATGGAATGGAATGAAGGATGGTGAGAAGGGTGATTTTGTTGTTTGTAGGGGAGTAAGAGGTGAGGGAGCATTGAGATGTTGATGTTAGTTTCATGAGGCATGACATGGATGGTGATGTGTTCATACCAAGAATGTGCTTGATGATGTATGATGATGATTATTCATGATGGTGACATGGATGGTGGTGACCAATGGTGGTGGAAATTGGGTTATTGATTGGATGTGGAATGACAGAAGTTAGACTTCTGTGGTTTGTCTTTTTTTGAATTATTTGTTTTCTCAGGTGATTGACGAGAGTAGTCACCTAAGGTTTCCTCTTGCCACATTATTAATAACATACAAAGCACAACATAAGCATGACATGTTCGGTGGACCATTAGATGCATATCATTGTGAATTATGACTTGAATGCACAAGTGTCTACCTTCATGAAAATTAGTCATATGACCCATTTTATTAATAGCATACAAAGTATGACATGTTCACTAGACCATTTGATGCATATCATTGTGAATTCTGACTTGAATACACTAGTGTCTACCACCAAAGAATGAGCCATAAATTAAGCGACAAACTTGAAAATATACATGGTGTGAGAAATCACTTGAAATGATGTGCATGCTGAGAAGGGAAAAAAAAAACAAAAAACAATGGCCATACATATGGTGCATGTTGAGGTGCCCATAAATGTGGTGGCATTAATGGAATCCATGGGAATACATTTTCAATTGCAGTCATGGAAATCATTATTGGATAACAGGCTTCCTTTTTTTCCCACCAATCAAACAGGCATGGACTCATGTTGAAAGTCAAATAAATAAAAATCTAAAATCTCCATAACACATTTGCCAACAAATTTAATTAGTACTACTGAATGAGAAGCACCACACCAATCAGGCAAGTGTTAATAATGGTCTTAACCAAAATCTCACATTATCTTTAGAAGTTTCACCTAAAAATTGATGGGAAAAAAATTGAAAATGAAAATGAAAATACTTGTACCTTTTTATTGACAAGCAAGGTACCCTTCACAGCACAACCATTAGAGAACAACCTGACCTAGATAAGTAAAGGCTAGAGGATAGAGAAACAAAAACAAAAGTTCCATCAAGAACAAGAACAATTGATTATGAAGAGGATTTGGACTAGCATTAAAGAAAAGACATAGACATAATGTACATATTGGATCCCGAGTGACAGATTTGTGTAGTGTGTTTTTTTTTTCCAAAAAGGATTCTCAAAATTTCATTGACAAGGAGAATTGAGCTTACAAAAAACATTGAGTAAAAGATGGAGAAACATAAAGATTTCTCCCCAGTGACAGATTTTTGTAATGTTAATGTTGAAGATTTCTCCATAACTTCAGCCTGATCTAGCATTCTCTAAAGGAAGAAAGTCATTCAACTTAAATATGCCAAAAAATAAGCAAAAGATGGAGAAACATTAAGATAACAAAAATGATATAAGTGGTGATGGACAGCTTCACTGTCCTTACAGCCAAGATTCTTTTTACAAATCGCTCTTCATCTACAAAACATGGATGGATTCACATATGGGAACGAAATGTAACTAAACCAACTCAAAATGATGTGTATTTTCAAATGAAGAATTATGCATGTCCTGCTCATGAGCATATGGGATCTTGAGAGACGAAGAATCCACATACAAGATGGTGTCTGTAAGCCATCAGATCCACATTGTGCAAGCATCCTAACCCGGCAAGGATTCGGAATTTACTGGCCCCGTGCCATATGCGTTGGATCCCGTGACGATACAATGTCGTCGAAAGAAAGATGAAAAACATAAAAATTTACTCAGAACAAGAGACAACAAATCTATAGAAAAGATCGAAACCATATTTTGATCCATCTCAGCGAGAGAGAGAGAGAGAGTGCTCTAATTGAGATTATCCAAATTGAGATTGCTTTGATTGAGATTATCCAAACTGTTATCAATTTAGATATCAGGTCAGGGATGCCCACTGTTGATAATGTAGGCCATTGATCTATTGTGTCCCACCATGTATTGATCATGCATCAGATATCTCCTAAATAGAACATCTTAACATCTTTTATTTGTGGTATTAAGGCATGTAGTTCGGAATAGAAACACAACAATGGTCTGCATTCAACTTGAAATGCTTCTTAATATTGATTGCTTGGGATCTTCCAATTCATGACATTTTTTTTCCTTTTTAGGGCACTCCATCCACACTGGGACCAATGGTCCTAACTACCAAACAATTGATGTATGACAGTATGAGAATTGAAGAATTGATGAAAATATGTGGCCCATGTATCATATAATTCCTCTTGTGCAGGATCTCCTCATTGTCATTTGTTGTGAGTTTAACAGGTGATGACACATGCATATAATGGTGGGTCTCATACAATGAACATGTACAGAACTCATGTACATTCAAATGCATGTGATCGTTCCCTAACATAATAATATAGTATGAGAACCTTGATTAATGAAAATCTTCAAATCAAGCTATTAACAATTGAATATAATCTGCTATGTCTATCTAATATATAAATAAATTATTTGAATGCAAAAAAAACTATCATTAAAAGAAAAAGTAAAAATATACATAAAAACTATTCCATTGGTGGATATGGTGTTACCCAGATTGGCTTAAATCGAGTTAAGTAGTAAATGCCTGAAGGAATGCTTGAAGGAAATGGCCAGATACCACCATCCTCTAAGTCAAACAAACCCGATTCATGATTACAAAAAAAAAATTATCCTTTGTAAAATAAATACAATTCCGTTTGAAGCCTGACAATCCTGTAGCCTAAGAAAAGCATTTGATCACCCAAACCTTCTACCTTGATCCAACCAGAACCATTTGTGTCCATCTTTAAAAGGTGGAATGTTGTCATATATCTAGTACGATGCATATATTCAGGAAAACAGTAGTATAACCTTAAAACCATTAACAACTCCCCGCATGATTCCACTAGATAGATTCCACGCACATGCCTCACAACAGCATTGCGAGGAAATTCTATTAATTCAGGGAGGAGAAGCGACTTCCATTTTGCAGAGTTAGGACTAGATCTAATTCATAAATACTTAGTACATGGATATATCTTGCTATAAGTAAGCGCCCATTATAGAATGTGATATCAGATATGCAGTGAAATTCATCGGGATTTCTATCAGGATTTCTTTCCAAGGCTGTCCATGCTGCATCTCCCACTTTACAAAAGGCAAATGTATTCCTTGAATAGGTAATCACAATCATACAATCACCTGAAGTAGGGTCAAAAGATAAAATGGCTTTAGCATCTATTCCGAGGCGGCTCTCCCAAAAGTGCTCCACATAGTGATGGTCGGCCGAGTTCCAAACAAAATCTCGATGATTGTTTGAGTTCCAAACATAAGCTTGACAGGGGAGACTGATACATTCATTGGATGTTATATTCAAGAGAAAAAACCCATTAGTTATCTTATCCATCAGTATCAGCCATCCATCAAAAGATCTTAAACAGAGAGAGAGAGAGACTAACCGTTCTTCTTCTCCTTCTCCTCCTCCTTCTTCTTGTCCTTCTTACAGTGAAAGGGGGTTTTGAAAACCCTAGCGAGAGAGACAGAGAGGTTGAGAAACACAGAGGGAAATGGAGCTAAGAGACAGAGAGAGTGAGGGAGCGCGAGAGATCGAGAGAGGGCTGAGTGCGAGAGAGAGAGAGAGAGAGAGAGAGAGGAGGAGGAGGATGAGGGAGGGTGAGTCGCAGGCGGGCGAGAGAGAGAAAGAGATAGAGAGTATTTTCTTTTGTGAAATAGGGTGCACGGGAGAGGTACGCGGATGGGATTTTAGGGGTGATTTATTTTAGGACTTGTGGGGCCCACCATTGTGTATGTTAATTATCCACTCTATCCATTCATTTTAATGGCTCATTTTTAGGGTTTATGAAAAAAAGAGTCAGATATAAGATTTAGGTGGACCACACCACATATTAATGATATAAATTTAATTTTCATTCTTTCTCATGGTGTGGTCCACTTAGACTTTTGATCTTTTTAATTTTTGGGCTCATGCACTGAAATAATACTTCAAAATTTATGGACCGATTAGATAAAACAAATATATTGCAATGGGCCCCATAGAGCCCCTTAAGCATCGTCAGTCTCTAATAAGGTCCTATTGGGAGGTATGTTTTAGCTACAGATTAAGTCTGTTTTAGCTACGGATTAAATCCGTAGCTATTTAGCTACAGATTAAAGCCGTAGTTATAGACCTCTATAGTCCGTAGCTGTTGCTCATTTTTCCGGTAGTGCCTTTTTGTCACAATATGACAAAGGAAAGACATATAAAGATAAGGGAAGTAAATGAAATAAGAGAAGAAAGAGCACACCATGACAATCATAATGTCAACTTAAGGCATAATATCATGTCCACATAGTTAGAAGTAAGAGTATAAGACCAAGAATTATCCAAACACACAAAGAGTAGAAAGAGTTAATACATGTCTAGAATGAAATAAAAAGCTAGTCAGATCCAGATGATGGAGCAGTGATAGATGGATCTATCTGATGTAGTCCCTTATTAATGCGCCTAAGATATTTGCGCATGTATTTGAATTGATTTTCCTAGGACACATGCAGACTTTCCACCTTTTCCTCTAGGGATCGCAATCACTCATCAAAATCAGAAGGTTGAAAATCGGGATCAGCCATAGAATCTAAATCTATCTCATCAAACAAGTCATCCATATTAACATCATTAGGAGCCAAAGCATCTTCCTCTCTGGTTTCTTCGACAGCTCCGCCAACACCCCCATAAACTTAGCTAGGTGTGAACCTCAGATTCTTCTTATTAATGTTTGAATTGTTGAAGGGTAAATGGTTAATACAAGCTTCTCCAACAAGCATAACAACAAGACTATGGGTAGTAAGCATGGTCATCAGGAATGCAAAGGAAATATCACTATGACCAGGATGGAGATGAAACTGAATGATAATGTAACAAATAAGAGATGGAAGACATACAGGAACAATAATAACAACTGAATGAAGGATGTGAGCCATGAAAGAAGTTAGCTTAGTTTTATTACCAGACCCAGGATACACATAAGAGATAAAAATACTATGAAGACTCCTATATCTGGGTAACAAATATTTGGAACTGAGCGCAATACCAGAGTTCCAATCAGCATTCATGTTGCATAACACTCTAGCTAGCATTCATTTTTCAGATTCAGAAGGTCTTGCCACTAAAGTAGAAATGGGAATACCTTGATCATTTACTAGAATATCCATCAATCCAGATATCAAGTGACGGTCTACATCAATAGGACCTTCTCTTGTTGTCACAGCAAAAGTTAAATTCAGTAGATAAGTCACTTATACAAGCAAACATGGCCTGTGCAATGGAAAGGCATGTAGGACCGCCCCAATTTAATATGTTAGCCCATCCTACCATTTGAAGGAGGGGAACAATGCCGAATGGTTCCAAATGATTTGAGTTAACAGTCCGCTCAACAATCACATTGCGGAGATAAATATCCTACATGTATTCGGGATCTTCTTCGGGTGAACAAAGATGAAGCACCATGATTGAAGTGGAATGGGAAGAAGAAGGACCACGAGAGGATATCTTCTTATTTCTACCTTCCAAAGCACAAAGATTATAAGAAATACAAGTAATTCAAGAAAGGAAATATGGGTTTCAAGGAAATCAAAAAATTTGCTAAAAACCCCAATAAACCACCAAAAACCTTGAAATAAACTATGAAATCAAGGAAATGGAAGTACAAAGAACCTAAATTCACAATAAAAATGAAAAATATGCACTAACCATGAAGGTATCGAAGGTGGGTTCAACCAGTCGTGGTAGGGCTAGCTGGGGAAGATGAAAAAATAAGAGAAAAAGTGCTTTTTGCACAATAAAAAGCCTCAAACCCATGCAACTCGACTGGTCAAGTATATACTCGACTGGTCGTGCCATGACTGGTCGAGTGTGTACTCGACTGGTCGTGCAGCGCATAAATTTTGCATTTTTTCATATTCTTGATAATTTCAAATTTTGTAAAAATAAAACCATGTAATATAATACAAATAAACATAAGAAATTCAGATCATATTGCACATACCCATATCCAATTTTAATTTATCAAACTTGTTTCTGTCAAGCGATTTTGTAAAAATGTCTGCAAGTTGATTTTCAGTCTGAATATAATCCAAAGAAATAATCATATCTTCTACTAATTCATGAATATAATGATAACTAATGTCGGTATGCTTAGTTTGTGAATGTTGAATTGGATTTTTAGAAATATTAATTGCGCTAGAATTGTCACAATACAACACCATAGAATCTTGCGCAAAACATAATCACTTAACATCCTCTTTATCCACACAAGCTGGGTGTATGCATTACCGGCTGCAATATACTCAGCCTCAACTATGGAAAGTGATACGGAACTCTGTTTCTTACTATGCCATGAAACTAGACAGTTCTTGACGTAAAAACATCCACTGCTGGTAGACTTGCAGTCATCAATATTACCAGCCCGATCAACATCTGAATAACCGGCTAATTGAACATTAGTATCATGAGCATACCAAAGGCCGAGTTTGGCCCAACTTGAGATATATCTCAAAATACAATTTATAGCAATCAGGTGGGACTCTTTAGGGTCCGATTGATATCTAGCATAGATTCCTATGCTGAATGCAATATCAGGTCGACTCGTAGTTAAATATAATAAACTACCTATCATGCTGTGATACAACTTAGGATCCACACTTTTACCTATCGAATCCTTAGAGAGTTCAAGTGTGGTACTCATAGGAGTATCGAAATGTTTACTGCTCTTAAAACTAAACTTTTTCACCAAGTTTAGAGTGTATTTGGTTTGAGAGATAAAGAACCCATCAACAAGTTATTTTACTTGCAAATCTAAGAAATAGTTCAGTACTCCAACCATGTTCATTTCAAATTTAGACTTCATTAAATCTGCAAACTCAACAATCATGTTAGAACAAGTAGATCTATAGATAATGTCATCAACATATATCTGCAAAAATCAGTATGTGATCATTGTGTTTCTTTATAAAAAGTGTCTTATCAACACTCCCCATTACAAAGTTATGACTTAGTAAAAAATTAGTCAATTTCTCGTACCATGCCATGGGAGCTTATTTTAATCCATAGAGTGCCTTTTTCAGGCGATAAATATGATCGGTATGTTTAGGGTCTTCAAAACTAGTAGGATGTTCTACATATACTTTCTCATGTAGATCACTGTTCAAGAAAGCACTCTTAACATCCATTTGATAAATTTTGATTTTTTTTGTAACAAGCAATGGATATAAACAGACTGATAGATTCAAGATAAGCTACTGGGGTAAAGGTTTCATTTTAATCGATGCCTTCTATCTGAGTGTACCCTTGTATAACCAGTCTAGCCTTGTTTCTTATCATATTACCAAGTTCATCAAACTTATTTTTAAAAAGCCATTTAGTTCCAATAATGTGTTTATCATTAGGTCTAGGAACTAAGTACCATACATCATTCCTTACGGATTGATTAAGTTCTTCTTGCATTGCTACTATCTAGTTTTCATCGGCAAGCACTTCTTTTACGTTGGCTGGCTCAATCTAGGATATAAAGCAGACATAATTACAAATGTTTTTTAATTATCTACGAGTGTGCACACCAGTGAGAGGGTTTTCAAGAAATTATTTAGTTGGATGGTCTTTAACTGACTGCAATTCAATGTCATTTTGACTAGATGAAGAGTCTGGTTTATAAAAAAATAGATACTTCATCATCTTCTAAACTTAAGACTGGTGAATTCAGGTGATCATTTATAACCACATTAATGGACTCCTGAATTACACTGGTCCTCTTATTGAGAACACAATACGCTCGACTATTTAACACATATCCCAGGAAAATACCCTCGTCACTTTTAGTGTCGAATTTTCCAATATTTTTCGTTCACGTAGAATATAGCATTTGCTGCTAAAAACTCGAAAGTATTTGACTGTTGGTTTCTTATCGAACCATAGTTCATAATCAGTCTTATTATTAGATTTTCTAGTATAAATATGGTTAATGATATAATAAGTCATGTTCATTGCTTTAGCCTAAAGATTTTTAGAAAGTTTCATGTTATTTAACATCACATTAGCCATTTCTTGAAGCACATGATTTTTTCTTTCAACTATCACATTCTGTTGAGGTGTCTTGGGTGCAGAATACTCATGCGATATTTCATGATCACTACAGAACTTCTCAAAAATGCTATTATCAAAATCAGAACCATGATCACTATGGATTTTAGAGACATGTGATTCCTTCTCAGTTTGGATATGCTTGAGTATCCTTTTCACTTCATTGAGAGTTTCTGATTTCTCTCTTATGAAAACTACCCATGTATATCTGATAAAATCATCTACTATAACCAGAATATATTTCGTACCTCCTCCACTCTCTGTTCTAGTTGGTCCAATGAGATCCATGTGGAGGAGTTTAAGAGGTTTGGATGTAGCATTGAAGTTCACTTTCTTGTGAGCACTCCTAGTTTGTTTTCCAATCTGACATTCGCCATAGATTTTATTCAATTTCTTAATCTTGGGTAGACCTCTTATTACTTCACCTTTGCTCAGTCTATAAAGACTATGGTAATGTACATGTCCTAGGCGTTTATTCCATAGTTTGGTCTCATCGGTTTGGACCATGTAACACGATAACTTAGACGAGCTTGAATCACTGACTATATAGTAGTTCTTTGATGTTCTGCAACCAGTTAATATCACAGAACCATTCTCATTAGAAATTTCACACCTTTTGGTGAATTTTATGCTATGCTTATTATCACAGATTTGAGAAATGCTTAAGAGATTATGTTTAAGACCTTCTAAAAACAAGACATTCTCAAATGCAATAAGATTAAAGAGTTGAACCGTACCTTTGCCAACAAATTTATAGTTACTACCATCACCGAATGTGATTGAACCATCAGTCATATCTTTGAGATTGGTGAACAAATCTTTGTCACTTGTCATGTGTCTAGAGCAACCACTATCTAGGTACCACTTTGATTGACTCATAGCCTTGAAAGCGGTGTGGGCAACCAGACAAACAACCTTAGGGACCCATTTCATTACTGTTTTGGGTTTTGGAGCATTGTTGATTTTTCTATGCTTATAGTTGTTGTATATTCTACCATTCAAGTTAGATTTTAAAAGCTCCTTGAGTAAATCAACAATTTTCTTAGCTAAGGGGTTCTGATTTCTATAATTGATATGGTTGCTTTTAGGTTTCATAGCCTGAAAAGTTTTAGGATTTTTAAAACTATTTTGATTCAAACTTTTTCCTTTTGAGTTAGAGGACTCCCCTTTAACAAACTTAGGAGGAGTGGACTTACTTTTAGGAGGTGTATTCTTATCGTAGCCTATATCGGATCTATTACCATATTTCCTTGATCTGGTTAGTAGTCTTTCTAGTTTTGGATCACCCTGGGCATACCTCCAAGTATCCTTTAAACTCAAGAGAGAAGAGACTTTTAGTTTTAGTTTTTCATTTTCTGATTTAAGGTTTTCAACTTGGGATGTTTTGAAATCTAAATCACACTTAGTTTTTTCAAAACAATCAGAAAAATGCAATTTTTCTACAAATAAGTTATTAAAATTTTATTTTAACTTTAAAAACTTTTCGTTTTTGAATTTTAAGTTTTACAGCTATCTTGCAACTTTTTTTATATAGGGCATTATAGGCATCTTGTAAATCATCATCATTATCAGGGTCGCTTCTCAGATTTTTTTATCATAAGTTAAATTACAACTGTCTGAGGAAGTGACTCTGGCTAGAGTCATTAAGGCTTTAACCTCATTAGCAGACTCGGGTTTAGAATCTTCTGACTCAGACGAAGCTTCAGAGCAAGATGATTCATCCCATATATCCAACATGCCTTTCTTTTAAGATTTGTCCCTCTTTGGACATTTATTTGCCAGATGCCTGTATTCATGACAGTTGTAACATTGGCTGTCTTTAATAGATTTTCAAGTTTTAGATCTAGTTCTTTTCTTTTCTTAATGTTTTTGAAAATCTACCCTCTTTTTACTTTTGAAAATTTTATAAAACTTCTTGGCTAATAATGCCATATCATCTTCAAAGTTTTCATAATTAGAATTACTAGCATTTTTATAAGAAATATTTTTAGAAGACTTAAGGGTGATGGACTTACCTTTAGGAGCCTTAAAGTTTAACTCGTAGGTTTGTAAAGAACCAACCAACTCTTCAACCCTCATATTATCCGTATCATGAAGTTCTTGGATCGCGATCACCTTAGAATTGAACCTATTAGGCAATGAGAGCAGTATCTTTACACAGACTTTACTTTCTGGGATACTATCACCAAGACCCCATATAAGGTTGACCATGTCATTTAACTTAGGATAGAAGTCCATGAAAGTTTCACTTTCTTCCATACGTATCTTCTCAAACCAAGTGGTGAGGATTTGAAGTTTAGATTTCTTGACAATAGTCATGCCCTCATGTGTCATTTCTAGAATGTCTCAGGCTTGCTTTGCAGTATCATAAGATATAATTCTTTTGAATTCATCTGGTGATAGTGCACAAGTAATTGTATTTAAAGCCTTTGCATTGACACTACTCTCATTTTTTCTGAAAAGTGGTCTATGTAAAATATGGTGATTCTTTTATAGTCTTGGTTCCATCAGTGCCAGTTACTTCAAGAGTAGGAGGGGTCCATCTAGTCACTGTGGCTTGCCACATGCACTCATCTATAGACCTAAAAAAGATCCTCATTTTAGCTTTCAAATAGGCATAATTGGAGCTACTAAAAGGTGGAAGCCTAGTGATTAAGAGGCTATCAAAATTTGACATCTTATAAGATCAGATCGGTTAGCTCAGGAAATAAATCTAAATAAAAAGAGCTATTTGGCTTTGATACCACTTGAAAAGGCTGAGTTAAACGTCCTA
This sequence comes from Magnolia sinica, assembly GCF_029962835.1. Classification (NCBI taxonomy): domain Eukaryota; kingdom Viridiplantae; phylum Streptophyta; class Magnoliopsida; order Magnoliales; family Magnoliaceae; genus Magnolia; species Magnolia sinica. Next base: position 66,220,070 of record NC_080573.1, on the reverse strand, counting down.
AAGGGTTGGGGGATGAGAAGGGGGGGGGGGGGGGATAGGACTATGCCAAATTAAAAAAATAAATGCAGAATTGAAAGAAAGATATCACAAGTAACTAGCAACTTCAAATGTACTAGTCTTAAGAAGTTGATACAAACTTAGTTCTAAGGACAACCTAACACCAAAAACCAAAGGTTTATAGCAGGACAACCTTACTAGAACATTTATAAGTATCAGAAACCCAAACCAATAAAGAGGCAAAGAAAATAAACTAAGTTATTACAACATTCCCACAAGAGCATAAAATAAATTACATCATTCACCACAACCGCTCAAAATAAATTACAACATTCACACACATAAGCACATTCAATCATCCACCACAACTCCAGGAACTATAGTGGTTCATTTATGTGTACACCAATTGTTAGAAAATAGCCACATAACTACACTCCTAATATCCACTCCCTCAGGATATTAGCGTTCACTATAAAACAAGTTTTCCAAGGGTCACCTTAAAACCTTCACAATTGTGTCTTTAGTTGAGCTTATATAATTACAAAAACCCCACACTCTGAGATTTTCTGGATTACCTCAGAAAAAATCAAAATGAGATTTTCTGGCACAACCTCACAAACCAAACCACAAAAGATGTACAAAATGTAAATGATACTTATCTAGAAATTCTCCTTCTAAAGAAGCCCGGTAGAACCAATCTGATGTAAACGAAAATGTTCAATGTCCAGTCTCACAGATGAAAAGGTTATAGTTCTAAATGATTTTTAATTAAATCAACCTGAGCTAGCTTGATTTGATTTTGATCTCAAGAAAGGGTAAAATACAAATCCATTCTTAATATAAGATTGGAATGAAGATCACAAAATCAAATTACAAAAGCTAATTAAAGAGAATCTAAAATGAGCACAATATACCTTAATAAAATCACAAACTTATCTCTGAGAGTGGTGTCTTAATTTTGATTTGAATGAATGAATAAACTCTGAAATTCGTGCTTTATTATTAGGTGAAAATGTTGTTCACTCGACTGGTCTAAGGGTCGGTTCGACTGGTTGAAGGACCAACAAAATTTTAAAATTTTGGGCACGATAAGATAAGACCGTTACTCGATTGGTCGAGTGGCTTGCTCGAGTGGTCGAGTGGCCTGCTCGAGTGGCTAAGCAATACACTCGACTGGTCGAGTGGGACTAGAAAAGCTTGCTGGACTTTGAGTTGAGCCTACACGACCGGTTAAGCACTGTTCACTCGATTGGTCGAGCAGTCTCCAGGATTGGTCGAGAGTCCAATAGAAAATTTTGAAAAATTGTAACAAACCTTAGACTGGTCGAGAAAACTCTTAGACTAGTCAAGCCAGTAATTGAACTAGTCGAATAATGACTAAGACTAGTCGAGAAAATGGCCTATAAACTTATAAAATGACCCATGTAAAATATGCAATGAATATGACTCAACCTGTGGTTAATCCAGGGTCATACATACCTTGTTTGTGAGTTGGAACAATTGAAACATTATTTGCTTCAGAACATTGAATTCTTGTGATTCGAGAAGGTTGAGTTCGATCTTTTGAACTTGAGCTTGAGTTATGCCTGAGTTCTTGAGTCTTTAGCGTATAGTATTTAAACTTCAAACTTGAACTTGAGTTCTTGAGCCTTAGTTCTTGAATTTGATCTTGAAACCATGAACTTCAACAATCTTCTCTTCAACTTGAAAATGTAGGCAAGTTCGATGAAGATGCAGACAACTTTAAAATGCAAGAACCTGATCAATTCAACTCAAAGCATGATACAAATTCTAAATGGTTTGTCACTACAAAATTTAATAACTCTTTGGGTGCTAGATTTACACTATAGCATTTACAACTTATGCACAAACAAGATAAGGTAAAGTATTAAAAAGAAAACTTTCCTAACAGAAAATGTGAGTGCCATCCTCAAGCAAAGTGTACCACAAAAATATAAAGATCCTTGTAGCCCAACTATCACTTGTATAATTAGGAATCACCAAATTGAGAATGCACTTCTTGACTTGGGGGCGAGCATAAATTTGATCCCTTACTCGGTCGACGAAAAACTGGATCTATGTGAATTAAAATCCACTCGAACCACATTACAACTTGTTGATCGCTTAGTTCGTGTACCAAGGGGAATGATCAAGGATGTGTATTATCCAATAGATTTTACTATCCTATATACCCAACCCATTATGGATAGAGCACTCAAATTCCTGTTATACTTGGTTGACTTTTCTTGCTACATCTAACGCTATCATCAATTGCAGGAATGGGGTCATGAATTTGTCATTTGGAAATATGATGTTGGAGCTTAATATCTTTTTCAACATGAGCAGACATGCAGAGGATGATGACGAGGCTCAGGATATAAATATGATAGATTCTTTCATGAAAGATAAAACCCTGATGACCTTATCCTCCGACCCTCTAGAGACATGCTTGGCCCACTCTCCTAATTTGGATGATGACACCATTGGGGAGATGAATGCCATACTTGATACTGCACTGGTACTTGAAGTTAACCGGTAGAGGCCATGATTCAAAATTTTTTCTAAAATTAATGTTGTGCCTCTACCATTTAGCCTCAAGGCACCGAAGCTTGACCTAAAAACTTTACCCTTTGATCTTAAATATATCTACTTAGGTCAAGATGAGACATACTTGGTGGTGATTTCTTTCCACCTTGAGCAAGAACAGGAGAGTATAAGAAGCCCTTGGATGGTCGATTATGAACCTCGAGGGAATTAACCCTTTGATTTGTACTCACCACATTCATCTTAAGGATAATGCGAAGACCTCCCGGCAATCACAACGTATATTAAATCCAAACATGAAGGAAGTGGTTAAGGCCGAGGTTCTTAAGCTATATTAGATGTGGGTATCATATACCCTATATCAGATAGTCAATGGATGAGTCCAACTTAGGTACTTCCTAAGAAGTTTGGAATCACCATTGTAGCTAATGCCAACAATGAACTCATGCCAACTAGAGTCACTATTGGTTGGAGAATGTGCATTGACTACAGGCATTTGAAAACTGTCACTAGGAAGGACCACTTTCCTTTGCCCTTCATTAACCAAATCTTGGAAAGGCTAGCTGGTCACTCTTACTATTATTTCTTGGACGAGTATTCGGGCTATAATCAGATAGACATAGCCCTTGAAGATCAAGAGAAAACAACATTCATATGTCCTTATGACACCTTTGCCTACCGAAGGATGCCATTTGAACTGTCTAATGCCCCCGCCACTTTTCAGCAATGCATGACGAGTATTTTCTCTAACATGGTGGGGACAATATTTAGAGGTCTTCATGGATGACTTCTTTATCTTTGGTCCATCCTTCAACGACTGTTTGGATAATTTAAAAAATGTGTTGAAGCGATATGAAGAAAAGAATTTGGTACTAAATTGGGAGAAGTGTCATTTCATGGTTCGTAAGAGAATTGTTCTTAGACATATCATCTTGTCCAAGGGAATTGAGGAGATAAGGCTAAAATTGATTGTAACGACCTTGGAATTTTTGTGCTAATCTTTCCTTAAGTAGTTGTTTTTGGGGTAATTAGTGCTATACTCGATTGCTTGTGAAATTCGCACCAATCATTTTAAATTATATCTGCATGGCTCTAAACTTGTAGATTAGTTAGCGCTACGTTACTCTAAAACTTGGGATCCATCGCTAAATCCAGTTGTTCTGGAGAATTTTTGGAAGATCTAGATCGGACCTGGACTGCGCGTCGAAAGTCCGATGGCGATGATCTTAGGCTGTTGCGGTCACCGAGTTGGGCTTGACCATCACCTCGAAAATCAAGTCCATCTGATGTTCTAGGTCGATTTGCTTGAGCTCGGAGTGAAGAGTGTGAGAATGGTTGGAATTTAATAAGTTTTTTATAAAATCTGAGTCGTGTCGCTTGCGCAATGATTTTAAGCTATCTGACCGTTGGATTCTAACCCAATTTCACCCTCTGATCAGGATAGTTGGCCCAGGCATATCCTAGTGCTTGTGGACCTGATCGAGATCCCGTGACCGTTGAATTGAGTGTGGTCCGCCACGGCTGATCTGAAGAGCCGGTCGGTATGAAAACTCAGCTTGACCTAGATCCATGGTCAAGGAGCTTAAGTCCGACCTTTCGTGGTTATAGGCCCACCAGAAGTGCTTCGTTGGATCGACAAAGGCTTACTTTGGTTATAACCTAAGTATACCTTGACCCTGTGGTTATTTTCATCAAGAATAGGCCTATTTATAGTCCTTAAACCCTAGCTCTCTTTTCCATACGATTTTTCTCTAACCCTAGCTTGGAAAGAGAGTGGAAAAGAGAGAGAAAGTGAGAGAGATAAGTTGGTGAATCATCTTGGATTCTTCTTGTTCTTCTTCATCTTTGAACCGTCACTTTGAATCGTTCTTCTGACGGTTCTGAGTTCTTTTGGGGTAAGTTAATCTAACCCTAACCTGTGTTAGAGCTTAGATTAGTTTTGGTGTTGTTGTATCTCATTTCTATCCTTGTTTTAGGGTATTCTATCGCCGTTGACGAAGACAACTCGTCTAAATCAGTTCGGTGGTTCTTTCCTTGCTTAAGGTGCGGACTTTAAGTGTATAGGTTATGGTTTTCAAGGCTTTCAACGCCAGTTAGTGATTTATTCTTGTTATGGATGAGATTTCACATGCCAAATGTTGCGTTTACATTGCTTTCCTGATATGCATGTGTTGTATTGAGATTTGTGTATTCTATGTGTATTTATAAAGTACCGTATACGTATAAAATATGCACTTGTGTTTGCCATGATTATTTGTCATGTATGTATGCTAGATGCATGTATGATGACTCCTTGGTAAAAGGAATTGTCTAAGTGCATGTATTCCAACATACGTCATGTATGTTATTCCATGTATGCTAAGTGTTTGTAGAAATGCATGAATGATCTAAAGTGTAACTTATTACACTAGTAGCGGACGTTGAGAAGTGATTCTCAACACTTCTATTGATGTGCATGATTTCTTTTATGCAAGTTACATTCCAAGTTATTTAAATTCAAGCATCTCCTATGCTTACATTTATGTTAAGTTGATACTCTTCAGATGCGTTTGTACCATGATTTGAGTTATTGTTCCATTACGGTTTTACATTCCTCATGAGTATCTGTAGTAGTGTAATGTGTTTGGGACTATGCCTTAGTCCAGGAAATCAGTAATTGACCCTATGTTCGTGGCCGAGATTACTTTCGCCACGTAGGACGTATTAGACGAACTCGAGCTGTATTAGAGTTGTCGGCAGTGGTTTGGCCACACAGAGTGTTTACACACTCTATGTCGTTCAATTCAATGTGCGCTCGTGCTAGTCGAGTTCGTCAAGTAACCCGATTGTCCGATGTATGTTCACTATGTATTGGACGCTATTGTTTGAATCTACGGTACCGAACTTACCAGTGAAATCCTATTAACTATGGTACTTGATCCGCTAAAACTCATGAGCCGGGCATGGTGGTATGGGACATCGTGGTCGAGCTGTCGGCCTATGTTGGGGTGACGAGCCTCCCCGTAGTGACCAGTGAGCAACAAAACTCGTGAGCCGATTATGGTGGTATGGGATACTATATTCGTGCTGTCGGCCTACATTGATTAGTGATGAGCCCTTTGTAGTGATCTCGAGCACACCTGGATACCGCAAGGAGGTGATGAGCCGAACTATGGTAGTAAGGGCATGAAAGGCGTGCATTGATTGGTGACGAGCCCTTTGCTACGACCTCAAACATATGATCGTATGAGATGTCTAGGATTGACAACCCTAGAATGGATCACTGTTCGCATGGTGACATGAGGAAGGTATCTTAGCTTCCCAATCCTGCTGTATGAAATGGACTAATAACAACTTAGTAATCATATCCATGCACCGCATTTGCATGTGCTTTGTAGATGTGGCACACTTTGAGGCGATGTCATGCGTAACGTAAGATGAAGATGCTGAGGGTGTACGCGTGAGGGCACGCATCATATTGCATACATCCTCGCATTAACAAGAGTACTTAGGATTTATTTAATTGTTCTGCTTTATCATTACTGTTTGATTGAACTGATAACATGTTAACCAGTGCCTTATTGTTCCATTGAGTTGATCACTCACTCCCACGTTTCTGGGGCGGTGTTAAACACCCACCAGACTCTGTCTTAGGCTCTGATGTTGCAGATGTGGATGCGACTTCTGAGGCAGAGCGGGAGCTGGATGATGACGAGGCTGCCTTCTCTTATATGCAGTTTTCAGACGGGTTCTAGCGAGCCTCGGTCTAATGCGTGGGATCTCTGGGATTATTTTTGAGAACTTAAATGATGTAACTTGATACTTATAATTTTGTTAAATAACACTTTCATACGATCTGGCTTGTATATGTAATTCAGGGGTTTACACTTGTACACATATTTTACTATAAGTCTTCCGCTTGCTTTATTCACTTATCCCTGAATCATATCTGTGTTTTGGCTTAATCTATTCCATATTTTATGCACTAATACAGTCAACATACATCCATCATTAAATATGTTGCATAAGTGATGTTTTGGAACTCGGGAGCTGAGTTATGCTCGACCCCCGGATTTCAGGGCATTACAAGTTGGTATCAGAGCATGATCTGGATTAAATCGGACCTGGGTTATGGTCACACACCGTACGTTGTCACCACTCTAGTGTATTGGGGTGCGGGTCTATCATAGATTTGGTGTTTGTGCTCCGTAGTTTCTATCGGCGAAAGTTTCCTGAAAACCTTCACCGAGATCGAGTCTGTACTCTTACCTGATCACACATAGCGACCCGAAACCTTTCCTAGACCCTCTATTAAGGAGTTTAGACGGTCTATCTTCCCTTTTTTCACCATTAAACCTTCAAGAAATCGCTATTTGAATCAGATTTCTGTCAAAATGACCCGATAGGCGTCAAACTACGCAAGGGGCCAATCGGGGCATTTTCTGTGAGACCTAGGGGGGACCACATGTTTTAGACCATGGGGGACTAGGAGGGCCTCGCCAAAATGGCGAGGCATCGCCGGGATGTCCAGAGACCGACGATGCTATCGCCGGTTCGACGAGGGATCGCCGGTCAGCGGGCCTGACCGGGCGGGCCGCAGCGGGCCGACACTCCATAGGCCTTGTGTGGCCCACCCCTCCACGGTTTCACCTTTATATCTTTTTCTTTTACCTATTTCCTTTATAAAACCACTCCCAAGCTCTCTTTTTCTTCAAAACCCTCTCCAAATCCTCTCAAATCTCTCCCAAATCTCCTTCTTCTTCCATTTTTCGTGCAAACCCATCACCCCATCTTCAAATCCTCCCTCCCATTGCTGATTTCTCTTTCTTTCCTTCTCATTTGAGCTCTTGCTTTCCCTTTTTGTCTCCTAGTTGTGTGGAAGCTTCACCATCTTCCTATTTCTCTCTTTCTCTCATTTCTCATGGCCCTCTTTGAGATTGTGACAGCCATCTTTTCCATTTCTTCCCTTCTTTCCTTGATGGGGAAGAAGAGAGCACCCGTGGATGAAGCCGGGCCGAGCTGCCCAACCCGTGTACGGAGGCCGAGAGGTGCCGCCGCGAGCATGTCCGCCACGGGTGAATTCTAGACGAAGCGGGACCTTGATCCTCGAGCTCCCGTTAGTAGGACTTTCTTGGCGGAGTTGTCGCATGGAGTCTATGAAGGCCGTAGAGTCCTTTTTGAGGCTCACGTTGATCCGTGGCTCTTTGGTGAGTTTATGTTGTTGGAGCGCCTATAAGGGGCTGGTTGGGGTCCCTTGTTCGATAGCGAGTATCGCGCGAATGCTAGCACTGTTCGGGCCTTTTATGCCAACATTCTGGAGCCTTCGCTAGAGCCTCTGCAGTTCAAGATTCCTTGTGGTAGCAGTCGTGTGGGTATCGTCGTTGTTGCTTTGATATGCCGCCTTCTGAGAGTGCCACTTGGTGAAGTGCATGCCAGCGAGAAGAATGTGGACAGTGTGCGCGAGAGGGATCGTCGCACCCGATCCTTGTGTGGTCGTCTGGTCGAATGGCAACCAAATAGGAATCTTCTGGCTTCCTTTATGACGGACGACTTCCGTTTGCTTCACCACATCTTTACGTTCAATGTATATCCAAGGTGGAGCAACCGCAGCGAGTGTACGTGCCTGATGGTGGATTTCCTATATCAGGTGGGGCAGGAAGCGAAGTTGTGTGTGCCGACGTATGTCCTGCGCCAGATTATTCTCATCTCTCGTTCGAGTAGAAGGACCGAGTCGCTCCCTTTTGGCCGCCTCATTTGCAGGATTGCACATGAGTTTGGCTATAGGCTTGGAGCTGAGAAGCCGATTCCTGTTCGTCACATCAATCTGAGGACTCTTAAACTGATGGAGGTTGGTTCTGGTCGGCATGCCTCAGAGATTGAGGCTGAGTCTGAGAGCGGTGATGAAGAGAGTTATGCTGAAGGTGGTGCGGAGATTGAGGAAGAAACAGAGCAAGACGAGGAAGGAGATGAGGCACAGGATTCAAGCGATAGCTCTCCTCCTGTGGCGCCAGAGCAGGGCTCAGAGCAGACTGCCAGAGATGCCCGTCTTACACGGCTTGAAGAAGGGCAGGCTATTTTACGCCAGGATATGGTTGATCTTCGAGCCCTTGTTAAACATAAGTTTAAGAAGGTGTCTCGGACTCTGAAGTCTATCCTGTTTTGCTTACAGGATAAGGGTGCTCCGCCTCCATCTCCTGATTTCGACGAGTAGCTGTCGTCATGGCCGTATTTTGCTTTGTTTGTGGTTTTCTTTCTGTGTGTAGCCGTTGTTGGCTTGTAGTTGGAGTGTTGTAGTTGTTGTAGTTGTTTGTGGTGGTTATAGTTGTTGTGGTTGTTTGAAGTGTTAGATGTTGTTGTTTTCATGCTTTCCTAGTCGTGATTCATGTATTGTTGCACTACTTGTATTGCGACGATTTTGATTAATGGAATGCATGTTGTTTGCCTTTGGAGTTGTGCTGTGTTATTGTGTGGATGGATTATGTGACTTAGAATCTGATAGGTTGCATCCTCTGATTGAATGTAGGGATGCCTCTTAAGGGTTCGAAGACTTCGGCCCGTCTCTCTCTGATTGAGTCGCTTGCTGGGGTTCCTCCCTTGAGCGATAGCCAGTCGGATCCGTAGGCAGGTCCATCTCGTGCCAGTGTTGGGTCGACACCGATGGCTCCTCCAGTCACACCCTCGGTTCCTGGGCCGAGCCGTGCACCTTCTTCTGCTTCGCCTGTTGATAGGTTTGAGCAGATGATGCTGTTGATGCAGCAGCAGCAGATTCAGCAGCAGCAGCACCAGCAGCAGCAGCAGGAGTTCCTCTCTTCCATGGCTGGCATCTTTGCTCAGTCAGTGGGGGCGACTCCACCTGTTTCACCTATGCCTCCATCTGGGAGCGCTAGTGCCAGCGGCACTTTCGAGCGATTCCAGCGCTTGCGACCTCCTACTTTTACGGGTTCTCATAGACCCGAGGAGGCCGAATATTAGATCGACCGCATCTCTAAGATACTGAACCGCTGCACTGCTCTGAGGTCGAGCAGGTTGAGCTTGCCACCTTCATGTTTGAGAAGGAGGCCAGTCTGTGGTGGGACATTTTTCTTCACACTGTCGAGGAAGGCTTTAAGTGGTCGTGCCAGGCGTTTGAGGCGCGCTTCCATGAGAAGTATTTTCCGGTTACGTACCGACATGAGAAGAAGAGTGAGTTCCTTCGCCTCCGCCAGGGAGGGTTGTCGGTGACGGAGTATGAGAACCGGTTTACTGAGTTGGGGCGGTATGTTCCTTTGATCCTAGGTGATCAGCCGATGAGGATGCGGCGTTTCTCTGAGGGACTGAGACCTGAGATCCGATCGAAGATTTGCTGTGCTAGCATTTCTTCGTATGCGGAGCTGGTGAGCATGTCCTTACTAGCATGCGAGCACCGATGGTTCCTAGGCCGCAACCGAATTTTCAGGGTGCACCTTTCGTCGGCAAAAGGCCGCGTGTTAATTCTCCTCCTAGGCGTTCAGCGCCACCCGCTCAGCAGATGAGAGCTGATCTTCGATGTTCCTATTGTGGGAAGGTGGGGTACTTGGACCGTTTTTGCTTCTCCCGTATGCGAGCCAGTGGTTTTACTCCACCGTAGAGGGTTAGCCATCCGATCCCTCAGGTTATTTCTCCTCCTCCTCTTCAATCAGCGCCAGCTCATCCATCCTTCAGACCTGCAGTTCCTGGTTTCAGGCCACCTTAGCGGCCCATGGTTCCTCCACCGAATCGTCAGCAGCAGGCTCGGTTCATGCGCTTTCAGCTGAAGCGCTTATGTCTGACTTAGTGCCAAGGTCCTTTGAGGTGACAACGCACATTGAAGGTATTCCCATTTCTGTGTTAGTGGATACAGGGTCCACAACTTCTCTTATATCTTATGCGGCAGTTAGGCGTTTGGGTTTGAGATCTGTTCCTATGCAAGGAGTGACACTTACTACCACTATAGGGATGTCCTCTGCTTTGGGCAAGCGTTGTTTGGATTGTTTGGTCAATCTGGGAAGTGGATCGATCCGTGTTGATTTACTAGTCGCACCGCTTTATCACTACGATGTTATTATGGGTATGGATTGGCTCACGAGGATGCGGGCTGAGATTGATTGTGAAGCTAGATCAGTGACGATCCATGGACCTGAGGGCGAGACTGTTACTTTCCCAGTTCAGGTCAGTTACCCTTTTCGTATTGATTTTTATTCTTCTCTGTTGGAGAGTTCGGCCGAATCGGTGTTGGTTAGTACGCCGGTAGTTCAGGAGTTTGAAGATGTGTTTGAGTCGATTCCTGGATTACCTTCTCAGCGTGAGATTGATTTTGCTATCGATCTTATGCCTGGTGCGGCGCCCATTTCTTTACCCACCTATCGTATGCCTCCGAGTGAAACGGAGGAGTTGAGGAAGCGGATAGATGGTTTGCTGGAATTGGGTTTTATTCGGCCCAGTGTGTCTCCTTGGGGAACACCTGTTTTGTTTGTGAAGAAGAAGGATGGTTCCTTGCGATTGTGTATTGATTATCGCAGGCTGAATCTAGTAACTGTGAAGAATAAGTACCCTTTACCCAGGATTGATGATCTGTTTGATCAGTTGAAGGGGGCACGGTACTTTTCGAAGGTTGATCTGCAGTCAGGGTATCATCAGTTGCGCGTCAAGGATGGGGACGTGCAGAAGACCACTTTTAGGACCAGCTTCGGTCATTATGAGTTCCTTGCGATGTCGTTCGGTCTGACGAACGCACCGGCCGTGTTTATGGATCTGATGAACAGGGTGTTTCGGCCATTCCTGTTCCGATTCGTCATTGTCTTTATCGATGACATATTAGTTTATTCCGCGAGCCGGGCAGAGCACGAGGAGCACTTAAGAGCGGTTTTGGATACTTTTAGGGAGCATCAGCTTTTCGCACAATTCAAGAAGTGTGATTTCTGGAAAGAGGAAGTCAAGTTCCTGGGACATGTGGTGTCCAAGGAAGGAATAGTCGTCGACCTTACCAAGGTAGCTGCAGTGCAGGACTGGAAGCAGCCTGGTTTAGTTACTGAGGTGAGGAGTTTTCTGGGTCTTGCAGGCTATTATCGACGCTTTATTCATGACTTCTCGAAGATTGCCAGACCGTTGTCGCAGCTGACACGGAAGGATTTGAAGTTTGCTTGGAATGGGCAGGCGGAGTTAGCTTTTCAGGAGCTGAAGGACAAGTTAACGTCCGCCCCTGTGCTAGTTTTGCCAGAGCAAGGGGTTAAGTATATTATATATACTGATGCCTCTCGCGTTGGCCTAGGTTGTGTCCTTATGCAGAAGGACAGGGTGATTGCTTATGCTTCACGTCAGTTGAGGAAACACGAAGAGAATTACCCTACGCACGACCTGGAATTGGCAGCTGTCATCTTCGCATTAAAGCTTTAGAGACATTACCTCTATGGTGAGGAGTTCGAGCTCTTTTGCGACCACAAGAGCCTTAAGTATATTTTCACGCAGCGTGATTTGAATATGAGGCAGCGCAGATGGATGGAAACATTGAAGGACTTCAAGTTCGATGTTTCTTACCATCCGGGCAAGGCGAACCTTGTGGCAGATGCGTTGAGTCGCAAGAAGGCTATTGAGTTTGTCGCTCCGCTAATGATAGCAGAGTGGGATATATTGGAGTTCGTGCACGATTTTGAGCAGAAGCTTACGGTGGTTGAGCCGTATGAGGTTATCGCACACATTCGTGTACAACCCGTTATCGACGAGAGGATCGTTGCAGCACAGGGAGATGATGAGCTTTTGGTGAAGATGAGGTAGCTGGTTGGTACAGATGAGAACTCTGACTGGAGTGTTAGTTCTGATGGGGGCCTACGTTTTCGTGGCCGGTTATGTGTTCCTGACATCCCTGACTTGAGACGTGAGGTTCTCGAGTTAGCCCATAGTTCTAAACTTGCAATGCATCCAGGTAGCACGAAGATGTATCAGGATATGAAGAGGTCTTATTGGTGGGACAATATGAAGGTCCAGATTGCTGAATTTGTTACTCGTTGTCTCACGTGCCAGTAGGTCAAGGCAGAGCATCGCTGACCTCCTGGGTTGTTGCAGCCCATGCCCATAGCTGAATAGAAGTGGGATTTCATCTCTATGAATTTTATTTCTGGGTTGCCGAGGACGAGGAAGGGATTTGACTCTATTTGGGTGATCATCGATCGATTAACGAAGTCGGCGCATTTCTTACCGATCAGAGTCACTTACTCTGCAGACGAGTTGGCTAGGTTGTATATCAAGGAGATAGTGCGTCTGCATGGAGTTCCCCTAGAGATTGTGTCTGATAGAGACATGCGTTTTACATCTATCTTCTGGACTCGTATCCAGGAAGCGATGGGTGTGAAACTGAAGTTCAGCACCGCGTTTCATCCGCAAACAGATGGGCAGACGGAGCGCGTGAATCAAGTCCTGGAAGATATGTTGCGAGCTTGTGTTTTGGATTTCAAAGACAGTTGGGATGATTGTCTTCAGTATGTAGAGTTCGCGTATAATAATAGTTTCTAGGCGAGTATCGGTATGGCTCCTTATGAGGCATTGTATGGTCGCCCGTGCAGAGCACCACATTGCTAGGCAGAAATTGTTGAGCGTAGTTTGCTTGGCCCAGAGTTGGTGCAGGTAACTTCTGAGAAGGTTGACATCATTCGACGTCGACTTCTGACAGCGCAGAGTAGGCAGAAGAGTTATGCTGATAGGAGGCATCGACCGCTTGAGTTCGAGGTGGGAGACCATGTTTTCCTGAAGGTCTCTCCTATGAAGGGAGTTCTGCGGTTCGGTAAGAAGGGGAAGCTGACGTCGAGATTTATTGGTCCATTTCAAGTTCTAGATCGAGTGGGAGCGGTAGCATACTGCCTTGCTTTGCCCACACCTCTTGCGAGTGTGCATAACGTATTTCATGTTTCTATGCTGAAGAAGTACATTCCTGATCCTTCACATATTATCAGTTGGGAGCAAGTGCAGTTGAGTGAGGATGCCACTTATGTACTGCGACGGACGCGTATTCTCGATAGGAAGGAGCAGGTATTGCGTAGCAAGGTTATCCCTCTTGTGAAGGTGCTATGGACGCATCATGGTGTAGAAGAGGCTACTTGGGAATCTGAAGCTGAGGTTAGGAAGACCAACCCACCGATCCTTGAAGCTTATATGAAGGTATGAATTTCGAGGACGGAATTTTCTTTAAGGGGGGTAGATTGTAATGACCTTGGAATTTTTATGCTAATCTTTCCTTAAGTAGTTGTTTTTGGGGTAATTAGCGCTATACTCGATTGCTTGTGAAATTCGCATCAATCACTTTAAATTGTATCTGCATGGCTCTAAACTTGTAGATTAGTTAGCGCTATGTTACTCTGAAACCTAGGATCCATCGCTAAATCCAGTTGTTCTGGGGAATTTTTGGAAGATCTGGATCTTACCTGGACCGCGCATCGAAAGTCCGATGGCGATGATCTTAGGCTGTTGCGGTCACCGAGTTGGGCTTAACCATCACCTCGAAAATCAAGTCCATCTGATGTTCTAGGTCGATTTGCTTGAGCTCGGAGTGAAGAGTGTGAGAACGGTTGGAATTTAATAAGTTTTTTATGAAATCTGAGTCGTGTCGCTTGCGCAACGATTTTAAGCTATCTAACCGTTGGATTCTTACCCAATTTCACCCTCTGATCAGGATAGTTGGCCCAGGCATATCCTAGTGCTTGTGGACCTGATCGAGATCCCATGACCGTTGAATTGAGTGTGGTCCTCCACGGCTGATCTGAAGAGTCGGTCGGTATGAAAACTCAGCTTGACCTAGATCCATGGTCAAGGAGCTTAAGTCTGGCCTTTCGTGGCTATAGGCCCACCAGAAGTGCTTCGTTGGATCGACAAAGGCTTACTTTGGTTATAACCTAAGTATACCTTAACCCTGGGGTTATTTTCATCAAGAATAGGCCTATTTATAGTCCTTAAACCCTAGCTCTCTTTTCCATACGATTTTTCTCTAACCCTAGCTTGGAAAGAGAGTGGAAAAGAGAGAGAAAGTGAGAGAGATAAGTTGGTGAATCATCTTGGATTCTTCTTGTTCTTCTTCATCTTTGAACCTTCACTTTGAATCGTTCTCCTGATGGTTCTGAGTTCTTTTGGGGTAAGTTAATCTAACCCTAACCTGTGTTAGAGCTTAGATTAGTTTTGGTGTTGTTGTATCTCATTTATATCCTTGTTTTAGGGTATTCTATCGCCGTTGATGAAGACAACTCGTCTAAATCAGTTCGGTGGTTCTTTCCTTGCTTAAGGTGCAAACTTTAAATGTATAGGTTATGGTTTTCAAGGCTTTCAACGCCAGTTAGTGATTTATTCTTGTTATGGATGAGATTTCACATGCCAAATGTTGCGTTTACATTGCTTTCCTGATATGCATGTGCTGTATTGAGATTTGTGTATTCTATGTGTATTTATAAAGTACCGTATACGTATAAAATATGCACTTGTGTTTGCCATGATTATTTGTCATGTATGTATGCTAGATGCATGTATGACGACTCCTTGGTAAAAGGAATTGTCTAAGTGCATGTATTCCAACATACGTCATGTATGTTGTTCCATGTATGCTAAGTGTTTGTAGAAATGCATGAATGATCTAAAGTGTAACTTATTACACTAGTAGCGGGCGTTGAGAAGTGATTCTTAACACTCGTATTGATGTGCATGATTTCTTTTATGCAAGTTACATTCCAAGTTATTTAAATTCAAGCATCTCCTATGCTTACATTTATGTTAAGTTGATACTCTTCAGATGCGTTTGTACCATGATTTGAGTTGTTGTTCCATTACGGTTTTACATTCCTCATGAGTATCTGTAGTAGTGTAATGTGTTTGGGACTATGTCTTAGTCCAGGAAATCGGTAATTGACCCTATGTCTGTGGCTGAGATTGCTTTCGCCACGTAGGACGTATTAGACGAACCCGAGCCGTATTAGAGTTGTCGGCAGTGGTTTGGCCACACAGAGTGTTTGCGCACTCTATGTCATTCAATTCAACGTGCGCTCGTGCTACTCGAGTTCGTCAAGTAACCCGATTGTCCGATGTATGTTCACCATGTATTGGACGCTACTGTTTGAATCTAGGGTACCGAACTTACCAGTGAAATCCTATTAATTATGGTACTTGATCCGCTAAGACTCATGAGCCGGGCATGGTGGTATGGGACACCGTGGTCGAGCTGTCGGCCTACGCTGGGGTGACGAGCCTCCCCGTAGTGATCAGTGAGCAACTAAACTCGTGAGCCGATTATGGTGGTATGTGACACTATATTCGTGCTGTCGGCCTACATTGATTGGTGACGAGCCCTTTGTAGTGACCTCGAGCACACCTGGATACCGCAAGGAGGTGACGAGCCGAACTGTGGTAGTAAGGGCATGAAAGGCGTGCATTCATTGGTGACGAGCCCTTTGCTACGACCTTAAACATATGATCATATGAGATGTCTAGGATTGACGACGTTAGAATGGATCACTGTTCGGATGGTGACATGAGGAAGGTATCTTAGCTTCCCAATCCTGCTCTATGAAATGGACTAATAACAACTTGGTAATCATATCCATGCACCGCATTTGCATGTGCTTTGTAGATGTGGCGCACTTTGAGGCGATGTCATGCGTAACGTAAGATGAAGACGCTGAGGGTGTACGCGTGAGGGCACGCATCATATTGCATACATCCTCGCATTAACAAGAGTACTTAGGATATATTTAATTGTTCTGCTTTATCATTACTGTTTGATTGAACCGATAACATGTTAACCAGTGCCTTATTGTTCCACTGTGTTGATCACTCACTCCCACGTTTCTGGGGCGGTGTTAAACACCCACCAGACTCTGTCTTAGGCTCTGATGTTGCAGATGTGGATGCGACTTCTGAGGCAGAGCGGGATCTGGATGATGACGAGGCTGCCTTCTCTTATATGCAGTTTTCAGACGGGTTCTAGCGAGCCTCGGTCTGATGCGTGGGATCTCTGGGATTATTTTTGGGAACTTAAATGATGTAACTTAATACTTATAATTTTGTTAAATAACACTTTCATACGATCTGGCTTGTATATGTAATTCAGGGGTTTACACTTGTACACATATTTTACTATAAGTCTTCCGCTTGCTTTATTCACTTATCCCTGAATCATATCTGTGTTTTGGCTTAATCTATTCCATGTTTTATGCACTAATACAGTCAACATACATCCATCATTAAATATGTTGCATAAGTGATGTTTTGGAACTCGGGAGCTGAGTTATGCTCGACCCCCGAATTTCAGGAAATTACATTGATGTTATATATAACTTACCTCCACCAAAGAGCAAATAATACGTGCGATCCTTCTTAGGACACGCTGGATTTTACAGAAGATTCATAAAGGACTTTAGTCACATCTCTCATCCTTTATGCAATATACTTTAAAAGGATGTATCATACGAGTGGACTGAGCCATGCCAGGAAGCTTTGCCTAAGCTCAAAGGCATGTTGTCATGCCCTAAACTCGAAAAATGGCTCACAAAATTCTCTATCACCGAATCCGGTGCCGACAGCCTCCGTAGTGCCCCATTCTCGGCTCTCGACGCTCATACACCATATTTCGATCCTGGGATCCTACAAGGAGGATTTTCAATATGATTTTTTTCTGTAATGAAGCATAAGCACAAGCATAACCAAATCACAAAACAACGTCACCACATATTCACTATATCAAATAATTTAAGTATAATGCAGGAAGGGAAATACAAGGTGACTAAAAAGCTCCAAAATGATCAGATGTGCACTCCTACCTCAGCGCTGCTGTTGTCTGATGCCACCTGCACGCAACATTCGTGCATAAGCTTACAAAAGTTTAGAGGGTGGTGTATGTTTGTGCGCAAGGCAAGTGCCAAGTATACAATATCAGAGTAATGCAGAATTATATGGTAAGTCCATAAATAAAATCAGTCGTACCAAGGCTATGTGATGCGAGGCATGAATAAGATCGGCCATACCAAGGCCATGCGATGCGAGACATGAATGCTATCGGGCATACTGATGCAATGCGAGGCCTACGTAGCAAATGTCATATGCGAGATACAATATAAGTATGTCAGTCCTCATCAAATACACATATCGGTACAGTTTCTCTCTGGGATATCACTGGGGTCTAATATACTTCACACTGACTACCACCTCCCTAGCCGCACAGCCTAGCAAGTGGAAGAGACCATACTATTCACCTAACCAGTAGTCTGCCAATACCTACCTGGCTCATCGATAGCGGACTCATTTGTGAGCTGGTCAAACTCAGCCTAGCTTATAGTCCCCTCACTCGGGCGGATAAGGCCACACCCCCTTCCAACCGACATAACACAGTGGGAGATGAGGCCTACTGGTATTCGGTACTCGGGTGCTTGTGTATCCACTTGGTCTAGACGTTGGAGCATCCCCATGTACCAAAAAGGTTCAGAGACTTTCACCCAAGGATATCCTAAGTGCCCACAGTGCTAGAACTAAGTATTTTCGGTATCCGATACGGCCATCCATGATGTGCCTGTGGAGCCACGACCCTGATGTCACTAGTGCATACAATGATCATGACACACAAATGCGATATGCATGAATCACACTGTCCAGTCATGTAACAATCATGCGCATACCACGCGCTCATGTGGGTAACTCCTATCAGTGATTCGCATAAATAATCTGTCCAATGGCATATGCTATGATTAGTCACTACTCATATCAAGCATACATATGATGCATATGACATGAGTCATAGAATTATACTAAGCATGTTATAAAGTAATGAACTATCCTTACAATGCAGATGGGCCTAGATGGCCTACACACAACCTGTATGGGCCTATCAATGGGCCTTAAGGAGAGTTACAATGCGGACATTTAACCAACATTGTACTTACAATGTGGGTGTCAAACCATCATTGCTCCTAAGGCATAGCCCGCTATAAAGGTCAACACATAAACCACGATGGAATCACATTACATGGGCCTTATGTACATCCCGTTGGGCCTCGACCCATGGGCCTCCAATATATCAAATGAGCCTCGTAACATGGGTTTCATATATATATCAAGTGGGCCTCAACAACGGGTCATAAATACATCAAGATGGGCCTCATACAGCCTTAAAAATCATATTGGAGGATCATTTGGACCATACCACAAATAGAAATGGAGATAATAATTTTCACGGTTAAATAAATCACAAGGCCCACTATAAAGTTTATTTTCCAACCAATCTAATCATATGGTCATAAAGACCTGGATTAAGAGGGGAAGATAAATTCATATAGGTCCAAACCCTGTAGCCCAAGGGTTTTAATGGTGGACATTCAAACCCACTATTTCTTGTAATGTGGTCCATCTGATCAACGGCTAGATGGTGTGGCCCACCGTGATGTATTTTGAGATCCAACCTATTCATAAATTAACATAGTGATAGATGAAGTGGAAACAAATATCAGCTTAATAGGAAACTACTATGGCCCTTAAAAATTTGAACGATGGACGTCACTGTCCACTACTTTAAATGGTGGGGGCCACTTGAATTTTAGATCTGACTTATTCTTAGTCTCAAGCCTACAAGACAAGCTTGCCAAATGGTTGGATGGTTTGGATGGAACACATGCATCATGGTGGGTCTCATAGGGATGGACAACATGGATAAAGCATATAGGTCATGGTGGGGTCCCCTGTCATCCAGCAACCTAGCCAAAATGGCTAGACGACATAGATAAAACACATACGTCATAATGGGTCCCACCATCCAATGGTGTGGACGGTGTGGGTAAAACACATACACCATGGTGGATCCCACGTGGGGCCTACCATAATGTTTATCTGCCACCCAATCTGTTGATACGGTCACACAGACTCGGATGAAGAGGAAAAACAAATTTCATATGGATTCAAAACTTCTGTGAACCCAAACAGGGTTTCACTGACAGTCATCCAATCCCACTATTCCCTATGACGTGGGCCACCCGAGTTCCACATACGGCTGATTTTTGGGGGGCCCACTATCCCAAAGGGGACCCAACAAATGCACGGTGTTGATGATCAACACTCATCATGTGGGGCCCACAGGATCGTGTTGTAACAGGATCATCTTGTAACATATCCAAGTTTTTTTGCATGACATGAGTTTTAATTTCATGTCATCTGCTTACTTTTTTTTAAAAAAAATATGATTTTTTTATGGATTTTTGCAGGTGAGGCCCGCATCGTGAGGATCCACACCGGCCAATGGCTCCTATGACTCAAGACAAGCCAAACAAGCCTAATATTGAGCATGTTTCAGTGTATAGAAACATCGGAGTGGCTTTCAATGGTAACAATACTGTTTTCATACTGTTTTCTATACTGTGGCCCACTAGATAGTCAGATCAGCTTCATTTTTCAGCTCAACACCTAAAATGAGTTAGGAAATAGGATGAATGGCGTGGATTAAATCCAAACATCAAGGTGGGGCCTGCATGAGTAGCCCTCCCCAAGCTTTGAATTAATCTAACATTTATATATTTTTTATCTCTTTCTATTGCTGCCAACACACCCCATTGTCTGCCCATGCTCCCTGAACACGTATAGCATCCAGGGACGCTAGACGGATGGTGTGTATACACATTTCATCACAGTGGGCCCACATGGACGTGACCCATGTGATTTGGGTCAATCTAATATTTGTGTTTTCCCATCATCCTAAGGTAGGGCCCACATGGCTGAACAATTTGGACATCACATACACTCATTAGGTGGGCCACAAAATAAAGGAGAGAGAGAGAGAGAGAGAGAAATAGACGCGTGTGATGGAGGGGCCCCGACACTATGGCCCCTCCCTTTCCATGCATTCAATCATACATCAAGTAGGTCCCAATACATGTGGACCCACCAAATCAAAAATCAACGATGGAGATTCCTTCTCTACTAAAATGGAAGGTCTAGATGACCTTATTTATGTAAAGAAAATAAACATTATGATGGGGTCTATGGAGAATGGCCCCATCATGAAATGATCATAAGGATCAAGGTGGGCCATCGGCCACACCTAGGGTCCAAAGTGAGATCCATACGATCAATTGGTAGGCCTTGCTTCGCCCATCATAAAAAAAAAAGAAATCTAGGCCTATGGGTGATGGATGTGAGGTGAGTGATGAGTGAGGTGAGAGATTTGTTGACTTTTGGAGTAGATTGCTTAACTTGTGGAGAAATAAAGCATGGGTTGTGTACTTGACATGAGGTGATTGATTGATTGATTAAGTGATCGATAGGACATGTTGTAGAGATTCTCTTGGGATTTGCAATGCACGGTGTTTTCCTCGAACTAAACGCGGGCCCACATCTCCTGGCCAGGGTATCAGATCAGTATGCAAGATGTGGTATTGGAACTGTGGTGACAGTACGGTCATAATGGTACAAATCTTAGATTAAGCTGACTCAAATCTATGAGATAGGACTTAGGGTCATGCGTAAATGTTGATTATTGGTAGCAGGTTACCGAAATTTGACGGGAAGGATCGCGGGAGTTGACGGAACAGTATGAGCTAGGATACGGGTCTTACACATGTTGATCATCGCCCCTATCATGCAACTACCAGATTGGAGCATTCCTTTTGAGATTATGTGCAATGCGTCAGATTATGCTATTGAGGCAAAGTTAAGCCAGAGAAAAGAGAAGAAGCCCTACATTATTTAAGTAGAACTCTAAATCCCGCTCAAGTGAATTACTCTATTATGGAGAAGGAACTTTTAGTCTTAGTATTTGCTTTAGACAAATTTAGATCATACTTAATTGGATCCAAGATCGTCCTCTACACTAATGGTGCGACATTAAAGTAGCTTATTTCTAAGAATGATGCTAAGCCCCGCTTGTTATGATGGATCTTCCTACTCTAAGAATTTAATGTAGAAATAAAAGATAAAAAGGGAGTAGTGAATGTAGTGGCTGACCATCTTTCACGCCTTGATCTCCCTGATTCCCTTGAGGCGACACCTATAAATGACATGTTCCTAGATGAACAACTTTTTAAACTCTCCCACCTACCTTGGTTTGCTAACACTGCAAATTATCTTGCCATAGGTTTCACGGTGACATATTAGACTGTGCAAGATAAATGTAAGGTTTTTCACTAAGGTACGTTAATTCTTTTGGGATGACCTATAATTATTCAAATATTACCTAGACCAAGTTCTAAGGATATGAGTGCCAAACAGTGAACACCAAAGTGTTATCTCCTTCTGTCACACTCAAGCCTGTGGTGGTCATTTTTCTACTAAAAAGACCATGGCCGAAATTCTACAGTGCGGCTTTTACTAGCCCACTATGTTCAAGGACACTCATGAGTTTTGCAAAGCTTATGAGCATTGTCAAAAAATGAGATCATTCTCCCATCAAAATATGATGCCTCTAAACCCCATTCTGATCATTGAAGCATTTAATTGTTGGGTCATCGATTTCATGGGGCCATTCCCCTAATCCTTTAGAATTTTATATATTTTACTACCAGTAGACTATGTCACCAAATGGGTTAAAGCGATCCCGTGCCGGAATAATAACCATAAAATAATCATTAAATTCTTAAAGGAGAACATCCTTTCCCAATTTAGAAAACTTTGAGTTATCATTAATGATGAGGGCTCACATTTATGTAATAAGCCATTTGTAAATTTAATGAAGAAATATGGCATCTCTCATAAGGTGAGCACTCCATACCACCCACAAACAAGTGGGCAAGTTGAGATTTTCAATAGGGAAGTGAAACATATTTTGGAAAAGATGGTTAACCCGAATCACAAAGATTCGTCAATCCGCTTGACCGATGCTTTATGGGCTTACCGTATAGCCTTTAAGACTCCTATTAGAATGTCTCCTTTCAGACATGTTGTAAGGCCCATATCATAGATCGTACCATTCTATAGGCTTTTGCGGTCCATCCGGTTGAATTCTGACAATCGTCGACCCGTATCTAATGTTTGTGCACGATCCTAAGCCAATTCCTGCATATAAGAGTTGACTCGATTCGAAACTTATATCCCTATGACCGCGTCGTCGCCGTGGTTCCAACTATGTGACTCGCACAACGATCTGATACCCAGGTCAGAAGATGTGGGCCCTTGTTCATTCCGAAGAAACGTCGTGCGTTGTAAATTTTGAGGGAATCTCTATAACATGTCCCATCAATCAATCAATCAATCAAGACATGTACACTCTATACCTCAAGTATAAGCAACCCATACCTTCTCATTCCCAAAGTCAACTCTCTCTCTCTCTCTCTCCACCCATCCCTTTCTTACAACCACATCACTCCACCCATCACCCATCATCCCATCCCTTTTCACCCATCACTTCCCTCTCTCTCTCTCTCATTCTCTTTCTTCACTCCTAAGCAACAAAAAAATTTTTCATACGTCCAAGCCTCCCCAAGCTCTCTCAAAACAACAAGTGTGGCCCACTTTCTCACTCTCTCATCTCCCATCTTAACCATCAAAACCTCATCATCGAAGCTAAATCGACTACTATTCCAAGGAGCAAAGAAGGAGGCCAATAGGTGGGTGATCTACTATTAATTTGCATTTGAGGGCCCACTTATAGGTGGGATCCATTATGATGTATGTGTTGTAATCATGAGGGGCCTATAGTGGCGGGGCCCCTCCATCCCCGTCACTCTCGTCTTTCTTTCTCTATCTCTCTCTCTTCCTTTTCTTTTGGTGATGATGTGGCCGTGTGGCCCACTCGGATAGACCCCACCATGAAGTATGTAACCTATCCACGCCATCCACCTTCGTGAGACCCATCTAATGGATGTATTGGATCTACACTGTCCAGCCCATTAGCGGGCCTAGACGGAAGGAAAAACACAAATATCAGGTGGATCCAAGTAGGTGGACCACGTACATGTGGGACCCACCATGATGCTATGTTGTATCCAAACTGTCCAGTGTCCAAGGACGCTAGACGTGTCCCCATGTGAGGTGTGAACTGATGTGGGTGAGTGGTTAATAGTGAGGTGCATGGCTAACAGTGATGTGTGGAATGCTCATACAGGCCCCACCATGATGTATGAATATAATCCATGCCGTACATCCTATTTCTTAGCTCATTTTAGGCATTGAACCAAAAAATGAAGCTAATCCGATTTTCTAGCGGGCCCTAACATGGAAAACAACGATTTTCACCTTTAAAATCTGTTAGGGCCCACCTTGATGTTTCTACCCACCAAAACATACTACATATTGGACTCGTTTGGTCCGTCATGAGCCATAGAACCTAACCAGTGGTGGATCCACCTGATGCGGGCCCCACCTAGGGAAAACTGTAAAAAAGCATAAATTTAAAAAATACATATATATACACTAAGCAGCAAGCATTGCTGCTGCTGTTGTCTAGATGACGGTGTAGCAATGTCCTGCTGAACTATGGACGATGGCCAGGGACCGTGGGTCCTAGCCGAGGGCCCCATCGTGATGTGTGTTCACATCAACATCGTGCATTTGGTAGGCCCCCTTTGGGGCAGTGGGCCACCCAGAAATCATTCGTACCTGGAACTCGGGTGGCTCACGTCACATGAAATAGTGAGGATTGAACGTCTGCCACTGGAGCCTTTGGTTCCAGACATCCTGGATCAGAAAAATTTATTATTATTATTTTTTGTTGTTCTTATATGGGTCGAGTGACCATACCAACAGATGAGTGGAAAATAAACGTTATGATGGGCCCCACGTGGGACCCACTAATGTATGTACTCCACACATTCCATCAGTGTAGCCCCCACCATGAGGTATGTGCTTTCGCTATGCTGTCCATCGTTATGGGACCCACCATGATGCATGTGTTGCATCCAAACCATCCAACCATTTTGGGAGATTATTTTAAGGCTTGTGATGGGATAAAAATGAGACAGATCTAGGGTGAGGTGGACCACATTACAAAAAATAATGGGTTTAAATGTCCACCATTAAACCCTTGGACTACCAAGTTTGAACCATTATGATATTTGTTTTTCCTCTAAATCCAGGTCTTTGTGACCTTATGAATAGACTAGATGGGAAATAAACTCTAGGATGGGGCCCACTGGAATTTAACCGTAGAAATCCTTACCACTACGGTTAGATATGGTATAGTCCAGATGATCTCTTGATATGAGTCATGTTTTTTGCATAATACTCTATATTGATCTCTCAATCTAAATGAATTGTGTTAGGCCCATTTGAATTGGCCCATTCGACTCGACCTATTCAACTTGGCCCATTTGATTCGGCCCATTGATTCAACCCATTTAATAGGCCCGATGTGATATGTGAGGCCCTTATATGAAGACCAACTTGTTGTATTTATGGCCCATTATTGAGGCCCACCTTGATGTATATATGAGGCCCATCTGATGTGGCCCATTTAATGTATTTGAGGCATAATGGGATGTGTATAAGGTCCATGAAAAGTATGATCCCACCATAGTTTATGTAATGATATTTGTGGCGGGCCGTGCCTTGGGAGCAGTGATGGTTTGATGTCCACATTATAAGGATGATGTTGGTTAAATGTCCGTATTGTCACTCTCCCTAGGGCTCATTGATAGGCCCATACTTGTAGTGTGTAGGCCATCTAGGCCCATCTTCGTTATGAACAGAGCCCATCAACATATAACATGTTTAGTATAGATCTATGATTCATGATCATACGCATCATATGTATGCCTAATATGAGGAGTGATTGATCATAACATATGCCTTGGGGCAGATTGTTTATGGGCTCCCTGATAGGTGGAGTTACCCTTCATGAACACGCGGTACGCAAAGGATTGTTGCATGACTAGTAGTGTGATTCATGCACTTTGCATTTGTATGACATGAATTCTATACACCATATCGACATCAGGGCTATGACCTCGACAGGCACATCGTGGATGGCATGATTGGACACCGAAAATATTATTACTAAGCATTGGGGTGCCATAGATGTCCTTGGGTGAAAATTCCTAAACCCGATAGTACTAGAGGATGACTCCAACATCGAGACCGAGTGGATACATGAGTGCTCGAGGGCCGTATACCAGTAGGCCGCGTCTCTCATTGTGTCATGGTCAGTTGGAAAGGGGTGTGACCTTACCCACCTGAGTGAGGCGGCAATTTATAGGTTAAGTTTGACTAGCTTGAGGAATGGGTCTGCTATCGATGAGCCGGGCTCGATATTGGTAGGGGGATAGTGAGGTCTCTTCTACTCTGCCAGTTGTGTGTTGACTAAGGGTGGCAAGCTGGTGTAGAGTGTACTAAGCCCTAGTGATTATCCATAATGAGAACTGTATTGATATTTGATGAGTTGTATGAGGATTTGGATGAGGATTGGTATGCTTGAGTTGCATCTTGCATCGCATGGTCATGATATGGCCGATAATATTCATATCTTGAACCGCATTGTCTTAGTACGGTTGATTGCATTCATGTACCCATTAACATGATTCTGCATTACTCTAGCGTTGCATTCTGAGCATATTCATACTACGCACACACTTAAACCACCCTCTAAGCTTTCTATAAGCTTATGCACAATTGATGCGTACAGGTGACACCAGGATGTAGCCATATCCTTGCTGCAGTTGGAGTGTACAGTCGAGCTTTTGGAGTTTCTATTATTTTCATTATCTTGTGTTTTCCTTTCATACGCATTGTACTCAAAGTTTTTTA
Organism: Magnolia sinica; assembly: GCF_029962835.1. NCBI lineage: Eukaryota > Viridiplantae > Streptophyta > Magnoliopsida > Magnoliales > Magnoliaceae > Magnolia > Magnolia sinica. The sequence continues at coordinate 66,193,874 of NC_080573.1, read as the reverse complement.
TCATAGCAGATTTTATGATGGTGTTCTTGTGGTTATTGTTCATGGGTTATGCTTATAGTTGTTCTCATTACAAATCAAATCATGTTTAAAATCCTCCTTGCAGGATCCCAGGATCGGAACCTGGTGTATGGGTGCCAGGAGCCGAGAATGGGGTACTATGGAGGCTATCAGCGTCAGATTCGGAGATCAAAAATTTTGTGAGCCTAGTTTCTGAGTTTGGGGTGTGACAGAAGTTGGTATCAGAGCATAACTTGGGAACAACTCAGAACAACATCACATATCTAGTATAAGTTTAGGTCAATTAGGTTCTAAGTGTGTAACCTTCTGATTTAGTCCCCTAACGCGCCTTCTAGAGTTTTCAAGGATTGACAGGTGCCTTTGTTCATTTCTATAGGGCATGCCGGCCAGGAAAGCGACCTAAGTAACTCCCGCTCCATACCTGAGACTCCTAGTCTACCACCTACGACTCCTGCTCCACCTCCAGAGAACCCTACTCCCCAGCCTGAGGATGCGGTTCCTCCACCCGTAACTGGTGCGGATCTGACCGTATTTGTGACTGCCTCCCAATTATAGCAGATGTTGCAGGCTATGATGACTGTGCTTCAGGGACAGGGCAGGTATCCAGTTGTTTTTCCAGGCCAGGCAGAGTAGAACGCACAAACGCCCTTCTTCAAGAGTTCAAACAGCTCGATCCACCACATTTCCAAGGCGAGTCAGATCTAACAGCAGCCGAGAGGTGGTGCTTCGATGTGGAGAAGATTTTTGATACTATATCATGTACGACCCAATAGCGGGTCCGGTTGATAGTATTTCTTCTCCAGGGTGAAGCCGATCACAGGTGGACCTCCATTACTCGTGTTGAAGGGCCAAAATTCGTATGGACATGGGAGGATTTTATGGACCGATTTGACTAGCAGTACTTCCCCAACCACATTCGTCGGCAACGAGCATTAGAATTTGAGACCTTGGTGCAGAGAGACATGTCAGTGGCACAGTACGCAGCCCTTTTTATGCAACTATCGAGGTTCGCACCATATTTAGTTAATGATGAGGGGCGGAAGGCCCGCCGTTTTGAGAACGGCTTGCATTACAATCTTTGAGGTCGTGTTATTGGGCATGAGCTCCTGACTTTTCACGTGGTAGTTTAGAGGGCTCAGATTTACGAGATAGAGTGGGCCAGTACACAGAGCGATCGAGATCAAAGAAGAGGTCAGAAGAGGCAGGGCCCCTCTAGTAGTTCCCAGCAGCATCGATGAGCGCAAAGATATAGGAGCCACCCATCCGCCAGAGCACCAGCAGCACCATCGGCACCACCTCCAAGGAAGCTTTCTGATACTAGCTATGGATGCAGTGGGATAGGACACCGTAGGTGGGAGTGTCCCCGACCTCAGCAGCAGCAGTCGAGAGCACTACAGCAGCCTCCCCAGCAGCAATTGAGAGCACCGTAGTAGCCTTCGCAACAGCAGCGACAGCAGATCCCACCACCGAGGCCCCCTCAGCAGCAGCATCAGCACCAGCCTCCGAGACCGCAGCAGGATAGGCAGTAGTTTTGAGCGCCTCAGCAACATCAGCAGCAACAGCATCCTCCGAGGGGACAGGAACCTCCCCGGCTAGCTCAATCTAGGTTCTATGCAGCTCAGCAGGACCCACAATCATCTGGAGGAGTCGTTGAGGGTATACTTCCAGTCTCTATATGCATCACCCGAGTATTATTTGATTCTGGTGCTTCGTCCTCATTCATGTCTAAGGATTTTTGCCGATCGACCGGATTGCCGATAGAGTCTGCTAGTGAGGGATTGACCGTATCGATGCCCTTGAGGAGGACTACACTATTAGGCCACTTTTATTTATCTTGCCCCGTGTTAGTGGGACAAATTTTCTTACCCGCCAACTTGTACGTGTTGCCGATGTCAGATTTTAACGTTATCTTGGGCATGGATTGGCTTGCCGAGTACCACACCATCTTGGACTGTTCCGAGAGGACAGTCATGTTCTGCATACCAGGCTTGCCGCAGTTTCAGTTTGTTGCCGAGCGCAGAGGAGAACCGTTGTCTTGCTTGATGTCATGCACCATTGAGGAGCTTGTTGCAGCTTATATTGATCAGTTGCCGATTTTTTTATGATTTTCTCGACATGTTCCAAGAGATTCCAGGATTGCCGCTGCGCCATCATATTGAGTTCCAAATCGATCTTGCACCCGGTACCATGCCTATTTCGAAGGCCCCATACTGTATGACACCGATAGAGTTGCGTGAGTTGCAGTGACAGTTGGATGAGTTGTGTGAGTTGGGATTCATTCGTCTGAGCAGTTCACCTTAAGGACACATTGGTACTCTTCATCAGGAAGAAGGATGGCTCGTTGAGGCTCTGCGTAAATTACCGTGAGCTCAACCGGGTCATGATTAAGAACAAGTACCCACTCCCGAGGATAGATGATTTGTTTGATCGACTATAAGGTGCACAGTTCTTTTCGAAGATTGACCCGTGTTTCAGTTATCATCAGATTCGGGTCCGAGAGGAGGACATCTCGAAGACGGCTTTCAAGACGCGTGATGGTCATTTTGAGTTTCAGGTCATGTCCTTCGGACTGACCAATGCACCTGCAGTCTTCATGCAGTTAATGAACGAGGTCTTCCATCCATATCTTGATCAGTTTATTATGGTCTTCATCGATGACATTCTGATATATTCGAGGACCTGTGAGGACCATATGCAGCATCTGGAGATCGCTTTGCAGACCCTTTATGCCCACCAACTGTATGCGAAGCTGGAGAAGCGCGAGTTTTGGTAAGAGAAGGTGAAGTTCCTCGCTCACGTGATGAATAGGGAGGGTGTCGCAGTGGACCCCTCGAAGGTTGAGGCAGTGCATCAGTGGGACCAGCCTATGATTCATCCAAGATTTACAGTTTTCTTGGTTTAGTGGGCTACTATCGGCATTTCATTGAGGCCTTCTCCCGTATCGCGGCCTCGTTGATCAGGTTTACTCGGAAGGGCTCAGAGTTTGTTTGGAGCGACGCTTGTGAGCGAGCATTTATGGAGCTGAAGGACCGCCTCACGTCCGCTCCTATCCTCACTCTTCCCTCTGGGAGTGATGGATTTATTATATTTACCGATGCTTCGCGTATTAGCTTGGGTGCTGTCCTGATGCAGCACGGGAGACCAGTGACTTATGCATCTTGTCAGCTCAAGGTCCATGAGCTGAACAACCCCACACATGATTTGGATTTGACTGCAGTCATCTTCACACTAAAAGTGTGGAGACACTATCTCTATGGGGTCAAGTTCGAGCTCTTCTCCAACCACAAGAACTTGAAGTACTTATTCTCTCAGTCCCAGCTGAACATGAGGAAAAGGCGTTGGATGGAGCTCCTGAAGGACTATGATTTTGATCTCTAATACCACCCAGGCAAGGCGAATGTGGTGGCGGATGCCCTCAGCCATCAGCCACAAGGCTTGATGGCACACATGATGATTAAGGAGTGGAGGATGCTCGAGGGCATAGCAGAGTATGACTTCGATTTTGGTCTGCAGTCTTCTATCATTCAGCTATCGAGCCTGTTGACTCAACCCTCTCTCGTCGCAAGGGTGATCGAGGCTTAGCAGGCAGACGAGTCATTATAGGATTACCTAACAGAGGCAACATCTGAGAGTCAGACAGATTGACAGATTAGTTCTGATGGTGGACTTCGCTTCAGAGGCCGATTGTGTGTCCCAGATATTCTTGAGTTGTACAGATATCTTATGACCGAGGCACATCGATCGTGATTTTCTATCCACCTTAGCTTGACGAAGATGTACAGTGATATGAAGCGATAATATTCTTGGGCGGGGATGAAGCACCAGGTCTCCAGTTTTGTGGCCGAGTGTGACACATGCCAGCATGTCAAGGCTGACCATCAGAGACCCCCTAGTCCATTGTAGCTATTGAGCGTCTTGATATGGAAGTGGGAGCATGTGTCGACAGATTTTATCATGGGCTTACTGAGGGCTCAGCGTGGTCACGACGCCATCTGGGTTGTTGTGGACCATCTGACGAAGTTGGTCCATTTTCTTGTGATTCGTAAGACTTGGCCTTTGGACCAGCTTGCGAGGTTACTCATTGAGGAGATTGTGAGACTCCCGGAGTTCCAGTCTCGATCTTTTCTGACCGAGACCCGAGGTTCACGTCTTAGTTTTGGAAGAGCTTTCAGAGAGCGATGAGGTATATTTTGCAGCTCAGCACCGCGTACCATCCACAGACAAATGCCAGACCGAGAGGGTCAACCAGGGACTTGAGGATATGCTTTAGGCCTATGCGATTGACTTCGGCGGTAGCTGGGATGAGCACCTATGAATGGATGAGTTCGCATGCAACAACAACTATTAGGCAACCATTGGCATGGCTCCTTTTGAGGTATTATATGGTAGACCATGCAGATCTCTGAGTTGTTGGACCGAGGTAGGAGAGCGGCGTCTCCTAGGTCTCGATCTTATGTAACAAACGTCAGAGGTTATCGATATTATCAGGCAAAGGATGCGCACAGCTCAGAGCCGGTAGAAGAGTTTTGCTGATCGCCAACGTCGTCCATTGGAGTTTGATATAGGGGACTATGTGTATCTCAAGGTCTCGCCCATGAAGGGTGTAGTATGATTTGGAGTGAAGGGCAATCTTGCCTAGAGATTTATAGGACCTTTTGAGATCACTAGGTGTGTTGGCACCATGACCTATCTGCTTGCCTTACCATCTCACTTATCTGGCGTCTACAACATTTTTCATGTATTTATGCTGAGGAAGTGTGGGTCAGACATCATTCCTGTTATTGATTGGCAGCTGTTGGAGGTTCGTGAGGATGTTTCTTACATTAAGCAACCAGTTCGTATCCTTGATCAGAAGGAACAGGTCCTTTGGTCCAAGGTCATTCCCTTGGTGAAAGTTCAGTGGAGTCACCATTCTATTGATGAGGCTTCTTGGGAGCGAGAGGCTGAAATTTCAAACTGCTGTTGGTTCTACGACCAGTTAAAGGGTTCCTAAGACCAGTCGTGGACGTGATCTTTTCATCTATAAATTGAACACGAATTTTTGAGTTTTTTCATCGATTAATTTCAAGAAAATTCGAGCCTCCACTCTAAGATAAGTTTGTTCATTTTAAGCTACGCTGTGCATATTTAATATTATTTTTGTTAGCTTTTCTTATTTAATTTTATTCCTATATTCCAATCTAATTTGAAAAGAGGAATTGCTATATTCATTCTTCTTGGAATCAAAATCAAATAGAGCTAAGCCCATTTGATTTAATTTAAAATCAATTAGAACTTATAACCATTGTAAAGTGAGTATTGGACATTGAACGTTGATTCGAACTCTACTCTGATTGGTTCTACCGGGCTACTTCAAAAAGGAGAAATCCGGGTATTTTACTGTCATGTAATTTACATTCTTTTGGTTTCTTTTGAGATTGGGCTAGAAAAATCTCATTGTGTGGTTATCTGAGGAAAGCCAGAAAACTCAGAAAGTGTGGGCTTTTGGATTGTGTAAGGCCAAGTTAAAAAGACCATTGTGAAGGTTTTAGGTGAACCTGTGAAACTTATTTTGTTAGTGAATGCTAATATTCCCCGTGTGAGGATATTAGGAGTGGAGTAGCATTCTGTGTGGCTATTGTTGAACAGTTGGTGTACACACAGGCGAACCACTATAATTCTTTGTCTTGTGGTTTGAATGCTTGCTTAAGTTTTATATCTTTTATCATTTAGTTTTGTGGAATGTATGTTTAACGACCTTGGAATTTTTGTGCTAATCTTTCTTTAAGTAGTTATTTTTGGGGTAATTAGCACTTTACTAGATTGCTTGTGAAATTCGCATCAATCACTTTAAATTGTATCTGCATGGCTCTAAACTTGTAGATTAGTTAGTGCTACGTTACTCTGAAATCTGAGATCCATCGCGAAATCCAGTTGTTCTGGGGAATTTTTGGAAGATCTGGATCGGACCTGGACCGCGCGTCGAAAGTCCGATAGTGATGATCTTAGGCTGTTGCGGTCACCGAGTTGGGCTTGACCATCACCTCGAAAATCAAGTCCATGTGATGTTCTGGGTCGATTTGATTGAGCTCGGAGTGAAGAGTGTGAGAACGGTTGGAATTTAATAAGTTTTTTTTGAAATCTGAGTCATGTCGCTTGCGCGACGATTTTAAGCTATCTGACCGTTGGATTCTGACCCAATTTCACCCTCTGATCAGGATAGTTGGCCCAGGCATATCCTAGTGCTTGTGGACCTGATCGAGATTCCGTGACCGTTGAATTGAGTGTGGTCCGCCATGGCTGATCTGAAGAGCCGGTCGGTATGAAAACTCAGCTTGACCTAGATCCATGTTCAAGGAGCTTAAGTCCGACCTTTCGTGGTTATAGACCCACCAGAAGTGCTTTGTTGGATCGAGAAAGGCATGCTTTGGTTATAACCTAAGTATACCTTGTCCCTAGGATTATTTCCATCATTCTGAGGCCTATTTATAGTCCTTAAACCCTAGCCCTCTTTTCCATACGAATTTCTCTAACCCTAGCTTGGAAAGAGAGTGGAAAAGAGAGAGAAAGTGAGAGAGATAAGTTGGTGAATCATCTTGGATTCTTCTTTGTTCTTCTTCATCTTTGAACCTTCACTTTGAATCGTTCTTCTGACGGTTCTAAATTCTTTTTGGGGTAAGTTAATCTAACCCTAACCTATGTTAGAGTTTAAATTAGTCTTGGTGTTGTTGTATCTCATTTCTATCCTTGTTTTAGGGTATCCTATCGCCGTTGACGAAGACAACTCGTCTAAATCAGTTCAGTGTTTCTTTTCTGGCTTAAGGTGCGGACTTTAAGTGTATAGGTTATGGTTTTCAAGGCTTTCAATGCCAGTTAGTGATTTATTCTTGTTATGGATGAGATTTCATATGCCAAATGTTGTGTTTACGTTGCTTTCCTGATATGCATGTGCTATATTGAGATTTGTGTATTCTATGTGTATTTATAAAGTACCGTATACGTATAAAATATGCACTTATGTTTGCCATGATTATTTGTCATGTATGTATGCTAGATGCATGTATGACAACTCCTTGGTAAAAGGAATTGTCAAAATGCATGTATTTCAACATACGTCATCTATGTTGTTCCATGTATGCTAAGTGTTTGTAGAAATGCATGAATGATCTAAAGTGTAATTTATTACACTAATTGCGGGCGTTGAGAAGTGATTCTCAACACTCCTATTGATGTGCATGATTTCCTTTATGCAAGTTACATTCCATGTTATTTAAATTCGAGCATCTCCTATGCTTACATTTATGTTAAGTTGATATTCCTCAAGTGCTTATGTACCATGATTTGAGTTGTTATTCTATTACTGTTTTACATTCCTCATGAGTATCTGTAGTAGTGTAATGTGTTTGGGACTATGCCTTAGTCCAGGAAATCGGTAATTGACCCTATGTTCGTGGCTGAGGTTGCTTTCGACACGTAGGACGTATTAGACGAACCCGAGCCGTATTAGAGTTGGCGGCAGTGGTTTGGCCACGCGGAGTGTTTGCGCACTCTATGTCGTTCAATTCAACGTGCGCTCGTGCTAGTCGAGTTCGTCAAGTAACCCGATTGTTCGATGTATGTTCACCATGTATTGGACGCTACTGTTTGAATCTAGGGTACCGAACTTACCAGTGAAATCCTATTAACTATGGTACTTGATCTGCTAAGACTCATGAGCCGGACATGGTGGTATGGGACACCGTGGTCGAGCTGTCGGCCTACGCTGGGGTGACGAGCCTCCCCGTAGTGACCAGTGAGCAATTAAACTCGTGAGCCGATTATGGTGGTATGGGACACTATATTCGTGCTGTCGGCCTACATTGATTAGTGATGAGCCCTTTGTAGTGACCTCGAGCATACCTAGACACCGCAAGGAGGTGACGAGCCGAATTGTGGTAGTAAAGGCATGAAAGGCGTGCATTGATTGGTGACGAGCCCTTTGCTACGACCTCAAACATATGATCATATGAGATGTCTAGGATTGACGACCCTAGAATGGATCACTGTTTGGATGGTGACACGAGGAAGGTATCTTAGCTTCCCAATCCGGCTGTGTGAAATGGACTAATAACAACTTGGTAATCATATTCATGCACCGCATTTGCATGTGCTCTGTAGACGTGGCGCACTTTGAGGCGATGTCATGCGTAACGTAAGATGAAGACGCTGAGGGTGTATGCGTGAGGGCACGCATCATATTGCATACATCCTTGCATTAACAAGAGTACTTAGGATTTATTTAATTGTTCTGCTTTATCATTACTATTTGATTGAACTGATAACATGTTAACCAGTGCCTTATTGTTCCACTGAGTTGATCACTCACTCCCACATTTCTGAGGCGGTGTTAAACACCCACCAGACTCTGTCTTAGGCTCTGATGTTGCAGATGTGGATGCGACTTCTGAGGCAGAGCGGGAGCTGGATGATGATAAGGCTGCATTATCTTATATGTAGTTTTCAGACGGGTTCTAGCGAGCCTTGGTCTGATGCGCGGGATCTCTGGGATTATTTCTGGAATCTAAATGATGTAACTTAATACTTATAATTTTGTTAAATAACACATTCATACGATCTGGCTTGTATATGTATTTCAGGGATTTACACTTGTACACATAATTTTCTATAAGTCTTCCGCTTGCTTTATTCACTTATCCCTGAATCATATCTGTGTTTTGGCTTAATCTATTCCATGTTTTATGTACTAATGCAGTCAACATACATCCATCATTAAATATGTTGCATAAGTGATGTTTTGGAACTCGGGAGCTGAGTTATGCTCGACCCCCGAATTTCAGGGCGTTACAAGTTGGTATCAGAGCATGATCTGGATTAAACCGGACCTGTGTTATGGTCACACACCGCACGTTGTCGCCACTTTAGTGTATTTGGGTGCGGGTCTATCATCGCTTTTGTGTTTGTGCCCCGTAGCCTCTATCGGCGAAAGTTTCATGAAAACCTTCACCGAGATCGAGTCTGTACTCTTACCTGATCACACACAGCGACCCGAAACCTTTCCTAGACCCTCTATTATGGAGTTTAGATGGTCTATCTTCCCTTTTTCACCTTTAAACCTTTAAGAAATTGCTATTGGAATCAGATTTCTGTCAAAATGACCCGATAGGCGTCAAACTACGCAAGGGGCTAATCGGGGCATTTTTTGTGGGACCCAGGGGGGACCACATGTTTTAGACTATGGGGGACCAGGGGGGCCTCGCCAAAACTGCGAGGCATCGCCGGGATGTCCAGAGACCGGCGATGGCATCGCCGGTCAGCGGGCCTGACCGGGCAGGCCGCAGCGGGCCGACGCTCCATAGGCCTGGCCCACCCCTCCACAGTTTCACCTTTATATCTTTTTTTTTACCTATTTCCTTTACAAAACCCACTCCTAAGCTCTCCCTTTCTTCAAAACCCTCTCTAAATCCTCTCAAATCTCTCCCAAATCTTCTTCTTCCTCCATTTTTCGTGCAAACCCATCACCCCATCTCCAAATCCTCCCTCTCATTGCTGATTTCTCTTTCTTTCCTTCTCATTTGAGCCCTTGCATTCCCATTTTGGCTTCTAGTTGTGTGGAAGCTTCACCATCTTTTTATTTCTCTTTCTCTCATTTCTTATGGCCCTCTTTGAGATTGTGACGGCCATCTTTTCCATTTCTTCCCTTCTTTCCTTGATGGGGAAGAAGAGAGCGCCCGTGGATAAAGCCGAGCTGAGCCGCCCAACCCGTGCACGGAGGCCGAGAGGTGCCGCTGCTAGCACGTCCGCCACGCGTGAATTCCAGACGAAGCGGGACCTGGATCCTCGAGCTCCCATTAGTAGGACTTTGTTAGCGGAGTTGTCGCATGGAGTCTATAAAGGCCGTAGAGTCCTTTTTGAGGCTCATGTTGATCCGCGGCTCTTTGGTGAGTTTATGTTGCTGGAGAGCATAGAAGGGGCTGGTTGGGGTCCCTTGTTCGAAGGCGAGTATCGCGCGAATGCTAGCACTGTTTGGGCCTTTTATGCCAACATTCTGGAGCCTTCGCTGGAGCCTCTGCAGTTCAAGATTCCTTGTGGTAGCGGTCGTGTGGGTATCGTCGATGTTGCTTTGATATCCTGCCTCCTGAGAGTGCCACTTGGTGAAGTGCATGCCAGCGAGAAGAATGTGGACATGTGCGTGAGAGGGATCGTCGCACCCGATCCTTGTGTGATCGTCTGGTCGAATGGCAGCCGAATAGGAGTCTTCTGGCTTCCTTCATGACGGACGACTTCCGTTTGCTTTACCACATATTTACGTTCAATGTATTTCCAAGGTGGAGCAATCGCAGTGAGTGTACGCGCCTGATGGTGGATTTCCTATATCAGGTGGGGCAGGAACGAAGTTGTGTGTGCCGACGTACGTCCTGCGCCAGATTATTCTCATCGCTCGTTCGAGTAGAAGGACCGAGTCGCTCCCTTTTGGCCGCCTCATTTGCAGGATTGCACATGAGTTTGGCTATAGGCTTGGAGCTGAGAAGCAGGTTCCTGTTCATTATATCAATTTGAGGACTCTTAAGATGATGGAGGTTGGTTGTGGTCGGCTTGCCTCAGAGGGTGAGGCTGAGTCTGAGAGCGGTGATGAAGAGAGTTATGTTGAAGGTGGTGCGGAGTCTGAGGAAGAAACAGAGCAAGACGAGGAAGGAGATGAGGCACAGGATTCGAGTGATAGCTCTCCTCCTGTGGCGCCAGAGCAAGGCGCAGAGCAGACTGCCAGAGATGCCCGTCTTACACGGCTTGAAGAAGGGCAGGCTATTTTACGCCAGGATATGGTTGATCTTCGAGCCCTTGTTAAACATAAGTTTAAGAAGGTGTCTCGGACTCTGAAGTATATCCTGTGTTGCTTGCAGGATAAGGGTGCTTCGCCTCCATCTCCTGATTCCGACGAGTAGCTGTTGTCGTGGCCGTCTTTGCTTTGTTTGGTGTTTTCTTTCTGTGTGTAGCCGTTGTTGGCTTGTAGTTGGGGTGTTGTAGTGTTGTAGTTGTGGTAATTGTTTGTGGTTGTGGTAGTTGTTGTGGTTGTTTGAAGTTATAGATGTTGTTGTTTTCATGCTTTCCTAGTCGTGATTCATGTATTGCTGCACTACTTGTATTGCGACGATTTTGATTAATGGAATACATGTTGTTTGCCTTTGGAGTTGTGCTGTGTTGTTGTGTGGATGGATTATGTGACTTAGAATCTGACAGGTTGCATCCTCTGATTGAATATAGGGATGCCTCCTAAGGGTTCGAAGACTTCGGCCCGTCTCTCTCTGATTGAGTCGCTTGCTAGGGTTCCTCCCTTGAGCGATAGCCAGTCGGATCCGCAGGCGGGTCCATCTCGTGCCGGTGTTGGGTCAACACCGATGGCTCCTCCAGTCACACCCTCGGTTCCTGGGCCGAGCCGTGCACCTTCATCTACTCCACCTATTAATAGGTTTGAGCAGATGATGTTGTTGATGCAGCAGCAGCAGATTCAGCAGCACCAGCACCAGCAGTAGGAGTTCCCCTCTTCCATGGCTGGCATCTTTGCTCAGTCAGTAGGGGCGACTCCACCTGTTTCACCTATGCCTCCATCTGGGAGCGCCAGTGCCAGCGGCACATTTGAGCGATTCCAACGCTTGCGACCTCCTACTTTTGCGGGTTCTCATAGACCCGAGGAGGCTGAGTATTGGATAGACCACATCTCTAAGATGCTGAGACCGCTGCACTGCTCTGAGGTCGAGCAGGTTGAGCTTGCCACCTTCATGTTTGAGAAGGAGGACAGTCTGTGGTGGGAAAGTGTGCTTCGCACTGTCGAGGAGGATTTTGTGTGGTCATGGCAGGCGTTTGAGGCGCGCTTCCACGAGAAGTTTTTCCCGATTACGTACCGACATGAGAAGGAGAGTGAGTTCCTTTGCCTCCGCCAGGCAGGGTTGTCAGTTACGGAGTATGAGAACCGGTTTACTGAGTTGGGGCGGTATGTTCCTTTGATCCTAGGTGATCAGCCGATGAGGATGCGGCGTTTCTCTGAGGGACTGAGACATGAGATCCGATCGAAGATTTGTTGTGCTAGCATTTCTTCTTATGCGGAGTTGGTGAGCATGTCCTTGCGAGCAGAGTAGGACGGAGATAGAGCGTCCCGCATGCGAGCACCGATGGTTCCTAGGCCGCGACCAGATTTTTAGGGTGCACCTTTCCTCGGCAAGAGGCCGCGAGTTGATTCTCCTCCTAGGCGTTCAGCGCCGCCTGCTCAGCAGATGAGAGCTGATCTTCGATGTTCCTATTGTGGGAAGGTGGGACACTTGGACCGTTTTTGCTTCTCCCTTATGCAAGCCAGTGGTTTTACTCCACCGTAGAGGGTTAGCCGTCCGATGCCTCAGGTTATTTCTCCTCCTTCTCTTCGATCAGCGCCAGCTCATCCATCCTTCAAACCTGCAGTTCCTGGTTTCAGGCCACCTCAGCGGCCCATGGTTCCTCCTCCGAATCGTCAGCAGCAGGCTCATGTTCATGCGCTTTCAGCTGAAGCGCCTATGTCTGACTTAGTGCCGAGGTCCTTTGAGGTGACAGCGCACATTGAAGGTATTCCCGTTTCTAGGGTCCACTACTTCTCTTATATCTTATGCGGCAGTTAAGCGTTTGGGTTTGAGATCTGTTCCTATGCAAGGAGTGACGCTTACTACCGCTACGGGGATTTCCTCTGCTTTGGGCAAGCGTTGTATGGATTGTTTGGTCGATCTGAGAAGTGGATCGATCCGTGTTGATTTGCTAGTCGCACCGCTTTATCACTATGATGTTATTATGGGTATGGATTGGCTCACGAGGATGCGAGCTGAGATTGATTGTGAAGCTAGATCAGTGACGATCCATGGACCTGAGGGCAAGACTGTTACTTTCCCAGTTCAGGTCAGTTACCCTCTTCCTATTGATTTTTATTCTTCTCTGTTAGAGAGTTCAGCCGAATCGGCATTGGTTAGTACGGCGGTAGTTCAGGAGTTTGAAGATGTGTTTGAGTCGATTCCTGGATTACCTCCTCCGCGTGAGATTGATTTTGCTATCGATCTTATGCCTGGTGCGGCGCCCATTTCTTTACCCACCTATCGTATGCCTCCGAGTGAAATGGAGGAGTTGAGGAAGCAGATAGATGGTTTGCTGGAATTGGGTTTTATTCGGCCCAGTGTGTCTCCTTGGAGATCACCTATTTTGTTTGTGAAGAAGAAGGATGGTTCCTTGCGATTGTGTATTGATTATCGCAGGTTGAATTTGGTAACTGTGAAGAATAAGTACCCTTTGCCCAGGATTGATGATCTGTTTGATCAGTTGAAGGGGGCACGGTACTTTTCGAAGGTTGATCTGCAGTCAGGGTATCATCAGTTGCGCATCAAGGATGGGGATGTGCAGAAGTCCGCTTTCAGGACCAGCTTTGGTCATTATGAGTTTCTTGTGATGTCGTTCGGTCTGACGAACGCACTGGCCATGTTTATGGATCTGATGAACAGGGTGTTTCGGCCATTCCTGTTCTGATTCGTCATTGTCTTTATCGATGACATATTGGTTATTCGGTGAGCCGGGCAAAGCACGAGGAGCACTTAAGAGCGGTTTTGGATACTCTTAGGGAGCATCAGCTTTTCGCACAGTTCAAGAAGTGTGATTTCTGGAAAGAGGAAGTCAAGTTCCTGGGACATGTGGTGTCCAAGGAAGGAATAGCCGTCGACCTTGCCAAGGTAGCTGTAGTGCAGGACTGGAAGCAGCCTGGTTCAGTTACTGAGGTGAGGAGTTTTCTGGGTCTTGCAGGCTATTATCGACGCTTTATTCAGGACTTCTCGAAGATTGCCAGACCATTGTCGCAGTTGACACGGAAAGATTTGAAGTTTGCTTGGAATGAGCAGGCGGAGTTAGCTTTTCAGGAGCTGAAGGACAAGTTGACGTCCGCCCCTGTGCTAGTATTGTCAGAGCAAGGGTTTAAGTATATTATATAAACTGACGCCTCTCGCGTTGGTCTGGGTTGTGTCCTTATGCAGAAGGACAGGGTGATTGCTTATGCTTCGCGTCAGTTGAGGAAACACGAAGAGAATTACCCTACGCACGACGTAGAATTAGCAGCTGTCATCTTCGCATTAAAGCTTTGGAGACATTACCTCTATGGTGAGGAGTTCGAGCTCTTTTGTGACCACAAGAGCCTTAAGTATATTTTCACGCAGCGTGATTTGAATATGAGGCAGTGCAGGTGGATGGAAACATTGAAGGACTTCAAGTTCGATGTTTCTTACCATCCGGGCAAGGCGAACCTTGTGGCAGATGTATTGAGTCGCAAGAAGGCTATTGAGTTTGCGGCTCCTCTGATGATAGCAGAGTGGGATATGTTGGAGTTCGTGCGCGATTTTGAGCAGAAGCTTACGGTGGTTGAGCCGTATGAGGTTATCGCACACATTTATATACAGCCCGTTATCGACGAGAGGATCGTTGCAGCTCAGGCAGATGATGAGCTTTTGGTGAAGATGAGGCAGCGGGTTAGTACTGATGAGAACTCCAACTGGAGTGTTAGTTCTGATGGGGGCCTACGTTTTCGTGGCCGGTTATGTGTTCCTGACAACCCTGACTTGAGACGCGAGGTTCTCGAGTTAGCCCATAGTTCTAAACTTGCGATGCATCCAAGTAGCACGAAGATGTATCAGGATATGAAGAGGTCTTATTGGTAGGACAATATAAAGGTCCAGATTGCTGAATTTGTTTGTCGTTGTCTCACGTGCCAGCAGGTCAAGGCAGAGCATCGTCGACCTCCTGGGTTGTTGCAGCCCATGCCCATAGCTGAATGGAAGCGGGATTTCATCTCTATAGATTTTATTTCTGGGTTGCCGAGGACGAGGAAGGGATTTGATTCTATTTGGGTGATCGTCGATCGATTAACGAAGTCAGCGCATTTCTTACCGATCAGAGTCACTTACTCTGCAGACTAGTTGGCTAGGTTGTATATCAAGGAGATAGTGTGTCTGCAAGGAGTTCCCCTGGAGATTGTGTCTGATAGAGACACGCGTTTTACATCTATCTTCTGGACTCGTATCCAGGAAGCAATGGGTGTGAAATTGAAGTTCAGCACCGCATTTCATCCACAAACAGATGGGCAGACGGAGCGCGTGAATCAAGTCCTGGAAGATATGTTGCGAGCTTGTGTTTTGGATTTCAAAGACAGTTGGGATGATTGTCTTCAGTATGCAGAGTTCGCGTATAATAATAGTTTCCAGGCGAGTATCGGCATGACTCCCTATGAGGCGTTGTATGGTCGCCCGTGCAGAGCACCACATTGTTGGGCAGAAATTGGTGAGCGTAGTTTGTTTGGCCCAGAGTTGGTGCAGGTGACTTCAGAGAAGGTTGAGATCATTCGACGTCGACTTCTGACAGCGCAGAGTAGGCAGAAGAGTTATGCTGATACGAGGCGTCGACCACTTGAGTTTGTAGTGGGAGACCATGTTTTTCTGAAGGTCTCTCCTATGAAGGGAGTTCTGCGGTTCGGTAAGAAGGGGAAGCTGACGCCGAGATTTATTGGTCCATTTCAAGTTCTGGATCGAGTGGGAGCGGTAGCGTACTACCTTGCTTTGTCCACACCTCTTGCGGGCGTGCACAACGTATTTCATGTTTCTATGCTGAAGAAGTACGTTCCTGATCCTTTGCATATTATCAGTTGGGAATAAGTGCAGTTGAGTGAGGATGCCACTTATGTACTGCGACAGACGCGTATTCTCGACAGGAAGGAGCAGGTATTGCGTAGTAAGGTTATCCCTCTTGTGAAGGTGCTATGGACGCATCATGGTGTGGAAGAGGCTACTTGGGAATCTGAAGCTGAGGTCAGAAAGACCTACCCTCTGATCCTTGAGGCTTATATGAAGGTATGAATTTTGAGGACGAAATTTTCTTTAAGGGGGGTAGATTGTAACGACCTTGGAATTTTTATGCAAATCTTTCCTTAAGTAGTTGTTTTTGGGGTAATTAGCGCTTTACTCGATTGCTTGTGAAATTCGCATCAATCACTTTAAATTGTATCTGCATTGCTCTAAACTTGTAGATTAGTTAGCGCTATGTTACTCTGAAATCTGAGATCCATCGCTAAATCCAGTTGTTCTGGGGAATTTTTGGAAGATCTGGATCGGACTTGGACCGCGCGTTGAAAGTCCAATAGTGATGATCTTAGGCTGTTGCGGTCACTGAGTTGGGCTTGACCATCACCTCGAAAATCAAGTCCATGTGATGTTCTGGGTCCATTTGATTGAGCTCGGAGTGAAGAGTGTGAGAACGGTTGGAATTTAATAAGTTTTTTTTGAAATCTGAGTCGTGTCGCTTGCGCGACGATTTTAAGCTATCTGATCGTTGGATTTTGACCCAATTTCACCCTCTGATCAGGATAGTTGGCCTAGGCATATCCTAGTGCTCGTGGACCTGATCGAGATTCCGTGACCGTTGAATTGAGTGTGGTCTGCCACGACTGATCTGAAGAGCCGGTCAGTATGAAAACTCAGCTTGACCTAGATCCATGGTCAAGGAGCTTAAGTCCGACTTTTCGTGGTTATAGGCCCACCAGAAGTGCTTCGTTGGATCGAAAAAGGCATGCTTTGGTTATAACCTGGGTATACCTTGTCCCTAGGGTTATTTCCATCATTCTGAGGCCTATTTATAGTTCTTAAACCCTAGCCCTCTTTTCCATACGAATTTCTCTAACCCTAGCTTGGAAAGAGAGTGGAAAAGAGAGAGAAAGTGAGAGAGATAAGTTGGTGAATCATCTTGGATTCTTCTTTGTTCTTCTTCATCTTTGAACCTTCACTTTGAATCGTTCTTCTGACGGTTCTGAGTTCTTTTTAGGGTAAGTTAATCTAACCCTAACCTGTGTTAGAGTTTAGATTAGTCTTGGTGTTGTTATATCTCATTTCTATCCTTGTTTTAAGGTATCCTATCGCCGTTGACGAAGACAACTCGTCTAAATCAGTTCGGTGTTTCTTTTCTGGCTTAAGGTACGGACTTTAAGTGTATAGGTTATGGTTTTCAAGGCTTTCAACGCCAGTTAGTGATTTATTCTTGTTATGGATGAGATTTCACATGCCAAATGTTGTGTTTACGTTGCTTTCCTAATATGCATGTGCTATATTGAGATTTGTGTATTCTATGTGTATTTATAAAGTACCGTATACGTATAAAATATGCACTTATGTTTGCCATGATTATTTGTCATGTATGTATGCTAGATGCATGTATGATAACTCCTTGGTAAAAGGAATTGTCAAAATGCATGTATTTCAACATACATCATCTATGTTGTTCCATGTATGCTAAGTGTTTGTAGAAATGCATGAATGATCTAAAGTGTAATTTATTACACTAATTGCGGGCGTTGAGAAGTGATTCTCAACACTCCTATTGATGTGCATGATTTCCTTTATGCAAGTTACATTCCATGTTATTTAAATTCAAGCATCTCCTATGCTTACATTTATGTTAAGTTGATATTCCTCAAGTGCTTATGTACCATGATTTGAGTTGTTGTTCCATTACTGTTTTACATTCCTCATGAGTATCTGTAGTAGTGTAATGTGTTTGGGACTATGCCTTAGTCCAGGAAATCGGTAATTGACCCTATGTTCGTAGCCGAGGTTGCTTTCGCCACGTAGGACGTATTAGACGAACCCGAGCCGTATTAGAGTTGGCGGCAGTGGTTTGATCACGTGGAGTGTTTGCGCACTCTATGTCGTTCAATTCAACGTGCGCTCGTGCTAGTCGAGTTCGTCAAGTAACCCGATTGTCCGATGTATGTTCACCATGTATTAGACGCTACTGTTTGAATCTAGGGTACCGAACTTACCAGTGAAATCCTATTAACTATGGTACTTGATCCGCTAAGACTCATGAGCCGGACATGGTGGTATGGGACACCGTGGTAGAGCTGTCGGCCTACGCTGGGGTGGCGAGCCTCTCCGTAGTGACTAGTGAGCAATTAAACTCGTGAGCCGATTATGGTGGTATGGGACACTATATTCGTGCTGTCGGCCTACATTGATTGGTGACGAGCCCTTTGTAGTGACCTCGAGCATACCTGGATACCGCAAGGAGGTGACGAGCTAAATTGTGGTAGTAAAGGCATGAAAGGCGTGCATTGATTGGTGACGAGCCCTTTGCTATGACCTCAAACATATGATCATATGAGATGTCTAGGATTGACGACCCTAGAATGGATCACTGTTTGGATGGTGACACGAGGAAGGTATCTTAGCTTCCCAATCCGGCTGTGTGAAATGGACTAATAACAACTTGGTAATCATATTCATGCACTGCATTTGCATGTGCTTTGTAGATGTGGCGCACTTTGAGGCGATGTCATGCATAACGTAAGATGAAGACGCTGAGGGTGTGCGCATGAGGGCACGCATCATATTGCATACATCCTTGCATTAACAAGAGTACTTAGGATTTATTTAATTGTTCTGCTTTATCATTACTGTTTGATTGAACTAATAACATGTTAACCAGTGCCTTATTGTTCCACTGAGTTGATCACTCACTCCCACGTTTCTGGGGCGGTGTTAAACACCCACCAGACTCTGTCTTAGGCTCTGATGTTGCAGATGTGGATGCGACTTCTGAGGCAGAGCGGGAGCTGGATGATGATGAGGCTGCGTTCTCTTATATGCAGTTTTCAGACGGGTTCTAGCGAGCCTTGGTCTGATGCGCGGGATCTCTGGGATTATTTCTGGAATCTAAATGATGTAACTTGATACTTATAATTTTGTTAAATAACACTTTCATACGATCTGGCTTGTATATGTATTTCAGGGATTTACACTTGTACACATACTTTTCTATAAGTCTTCCGCTTGCTTTATTCACTTATCCCTGAATCATATCTGTGTTTTGGCTTAATTTATTTCATGTTTTATGTACTAATGCAGTCAACATACATCCATTATTAAATATGTTGCATAAGTGATGTTTTGGAACTCGGGAGCTGAGTTATGCTCGACCCCCAAATTTCAGGGCATTACAGTATGTGTGGATGTGAATGTTGTAAAATTTACATTTCAAGCATAGTGGGAATGTTGTAATAATTTAGATTTAAATTCCTGCAATTTATTTCAATTCCTTGCTATTTATTTATTCCTCTCCCGTTTGAGTTTTTGATACTAAGGACGTTCTAGAAATAAGGTTGTCTTGCCATAAACCCTTGGTTTTTATGTCGTAAGGTTGTCCTTAGAACTGAATTCGTATCAACCTCTCAATTCTTATTTATTGAGGTTGCTTTTATTTCAGCATTGTGAATTGATTTATTTTATTTGGTTATCATATTTATTTATTCCGCTGTTAAAGTTTTATTTTGGCATTGTCCTATTCAACCCACCCCCCCCCCCCCCCCCCCTTAGGATGTATAGCTAGGCCATTTCACATCTCCATCAGAAATCACAAACATACCACAAATGGGTAAACCACCATCCTCACATAAGATCGGGAAAACATTTCCAAAAAGCAAAGTATTGGGCATGTTAACCCCTACCCATCTAGCTATTGTCTTAACAATGGGGAGCATGATTTGTCACACCTCTTCCTTTCCCAGTCCCGGCAGTGGAAAGGACTCTTGCACCCATCCTACTGTGCTCACCCCCACTCAACACATGATGGAACAGGACCCGATTGGCTAATCTTAGTGGGTTCATTGGAGGATAGGTGTCTCCAATATCGGGATCTAAGCCTGGGTTGGCCATAGCGCACCCTTCTCAAACTTTCTCAATAATATTAACACTTGGGCCCTCACAAGGCCTCAACATAAACCATCTCATCGAATTAGCCATCACGTAGCCACCATACAAAACACCCGTTCATAAAATACGTCATCATGAAAGCCCACACAACCCAATGCACAACCATAAAGGCATATACATACCCCAACTCCTCTGGACTTTCATCCCGGCACAAGGACTAACACGAGGGCCCAAACATAGTGCGTCAATGCACCCTATCTAATCATATGGACCAGCACGAGGGCCCAAATCAAAATAATATCAAAAATCCCTTAACTCCTCTAGATCTTGTCTAGGCATATGTAATAACACAGGGGCTCCAATTTCATGATGTGTTCATTCATGCATATAAAATGGATGCTCACAAATCTATCATGTGTATCAAGCTATTAGGTTGATATCAAAATACCAATGACAGGATAAATTAAATTGCCAAGGAACAGCACATAGATACTCAACAATAGACCCTCAAGTCATAGCCCATTGTCAATGGGAATGTTCATCTACACCCTTAATCTTATCTTAATATGGGCCGGATCACAGCCTTAGTACCCATAAGCAATGAGCCTTAACTTGGGCCCAACTACGATTTAATCATCGATCTATAATATGGTCTTATGAGACCCACATTGTGTTTAGGCTACACATTTTAGACCACATCCATCACATATTGGTTGCATAACACATGCCATAATCATCGTGTGTGAGATACACGCCGCACATCATCCACATATCACAACACATCACACGTATTCACCATACATTACATCACATCCTATAATCATCTCATGCCCTCATGGGCTTTATTTAACAATAGTGCCAATTGGCCAAGTAGACCAACAAACTAATAATAATCAAACACCCTTCCCTTGACCATGTAAGTGGGCCCACTTAGCCCCTTATCCAATTGTCACTTGTAACTAGCTTACATCCTAAGTTCCACGGGTAAGTATGCTTTCATAAGTCCAAGGCACTAGGGCCAACACAAGAATAGCCAATATTACGCAAATGCCCATACATTTAATTATCCTCAATAACACACTGAGGGGCCCCACACCTCTTGTGAATACTTAACAAATGGCCACCATGGCTCACATAACGTGCACATACATAAGATGCATAGGTTATGGAGTACACAAGTTTTCATATGTACTATTGTTATCATAAACATCATGTAAGACCCTGACCATTACATACATTTTTTATGCCTATATGCACAATGATTGACGCCCTTGGCCAGACCTAGATTGGCTATGTATAGTGCACACCTAACTGACCGAAAACTCAAGACTTCGAAACCCTCGCCATATCGACCGCCCCATCGCCTTTTACCTCATATTCAACTCACTTTGGGAGAAGAGATACTTGAGGCTTTTATGGTCTGAAAAGAGCTCAAACTTCACCCCATACAGATAGTGTCTCTAAATCTTTAATGCGAAGATAATTGCTGTCAACTCGAGATCATGCGCGGGGTAGTTCTACTCGTGAACCTTAAGCTGACGAGATGCATAAGCCACAATCTTTTCATGCTGCATTAATATGCAACCAAGCCCAATACGCGAAGCATCAGTACATACCACAAATCCCTCACCTTCAGAGGGGAGGGTGAGGACCGGTGGTTTCGTTAGGCAAGTCTTCAACTCTACGAATGCTAGCTCACAGGCTTCGCTCCATACAAACGATGCTCCCTTATGGGTCAGCTTGGTCAGCGAGGTGGTAATGTGTGAAAAACCCTTAATAAAATGCCGGTAATATCCCGTTAAACCCAAGAAACTTCGGATCTCAGCGGCGTTAGTGGGTTGCCTCCACTGCAACACTGCCTCGACCTTCAAAGGATCAACCTTCACTCCTTTTTGAGTGATCACATGCCCAAGGAACTTCACCTCCTCCTGCCAAAATTCACATTTCTCTGACTTGGCATACAACTGGTGCTCATGTAAAGTCTGTAGGACTATCTCCAAATATCGCTCATGCTCCTCTCGGATCCTTAAGTAAACCAAAATATCATCAGTGAATGCGACAATGAACTAATCCAAGAATGGATGGAAGACTTCATTCATCAATTGTATGAAAACTGCTGGTGCGTTAGTCAGTCCAAACGACATGACCAGAAACTCATAGTGACCATAGTGGATCCAAAAAACTGTTTTCAGGATATCCTTTTCTCAGACTCGCACCAGATGATACCTGAATCTCAAATCTATCTTTAAGAAGTACTGCACCTCTCGCAACTGATCAAATAGGTCATCTATCCTTGGGAGCAGATATTTATTCTTAATAGTGACCTTATTGAGCTTGCGGTAGTCCATGCAGAGCCTCAATGATCCATACTTCTTCTTCACAAAAAGCACTGGTGCACCCCATAAAGAATTGCTTGGATGAATAAATCCCAATTCGCACAACTCATCTAACTATTTATGTAGCTCCTTTAACTCCATTGGTGTTATACGATATGGGGCCTTTGAGATTGGTGCGGTACTAGACTGCAGATCAATACAAACTCCACAACCCTCCTAGGTGGTAACCCCAGAATCTCCTGAAAGACATCTGAAAAGCCACAAATGATTAACAGTTGATCGTTGCGCACTACTGACTGCTCCTCCTGCACGCAAACCATAAGTGCCTCCAATGGCTCTTCTCTAGGCACCGCAACATACTGAAACTGTGGCTGGCCAGGAGTATTGAATATGACTACCTTCTCGAAGAAATCTATCACAACATGATACGTAGCCAACCAATCCATTACCAAAATTACATTGAACTCAGTTATCCTTAGCATGAAAAAATCGACTGGCATCTCAAACTCCCCCACATACACAATACAAGATGGGCATACTTGGTCCAAAACTGTAGACGTCCCTAAGGGCGTTATAACTAACAACCGTTCCCCAACTTCTATTATAGGCAAATCTAAGGCATGCATAAAATCTTCAGCTACAAAGGAATGGGAGCACCAGAATCAAGTAAAGTCCTAACAGGAGTCGAACATACGATAAGACTACCTTCCAGTACGTCTCTAGAGGACCGAGGATCCTTCTCCTACAGTGCA
Organism: Magnolia sinica; assembly: GCF_029962835.1. Classification (NCBI taxonomy): domain Eukaryota; kingdom Viridiplantae; phylum Streptophyta; class Magnoliopsida; order Magnoliales; family Magnoliaceae; genus Magnolia; species Magnolia sinica. Next base: position 66,171,050 of record NC_080573.1, on the reverse strand, counting down.
TGAACACGAGCCAGAGCTGTCTGGGGAGGTGCATGTCCCCTCTGTTAGTGATGTTGCTAGTGTCTTAGATGTTGTCTCTGCTACTGTTATGGTCTTGCAATGGATGTTGAGGCCATGGATACTATGGTTGCTACAGCTGTGGCTGCTGTTGTTGTAATGACCCGAAAAATTTTGTGCTAAGACCTGAGTACTACCTCTATTTTCCTTAGAAGCTATTTGTGGGTTAATTAGCGTTAAACTCGATTGCTTGTGAAATTAGCATCGATCACTTTAAATTTGATCTGCAGGACTCAAAACCTGTAGAACCGTTAGCGCTAAGTTACTCTGAAATCTGGGATTCAACGCTAAATCGTTGCTCTTGGAAATTTTTAGAAGATTTGGATTGGACCTGGACCGCGCGTCGAAAGTCCGATAGCGATGATCTTAGACAGTTATGGTCACCATGTTGGACTTGACCATCACCTCAAAAATCAAGTCCAGATGATGTCCTGGGTCGATTTGATTGAGTCCGGAGTGAAGAGTGTGAGAACGGTGAGAAATTAAATATGATTTAATGAAATCTAAGTCGTGTCGCTTGCATGGCGATTTTAAGCAATCTGACCATTAGATTCTGACCCAATTTCACCCTCGGATCAGGGAAGATGGCCCAGGCATGTCATAGTGCTTGTGGACCTGATCGAGTTTCGGTGACCGTTGAATTGAGTGTGGTCCGCCACGGCTGATCTGTAAATCCGATCGGTACGAAAACTCAGCCTGACCTAGATCCATGGTCAGTGAGCTTAAGTCCGACCGCACGTGGAGAAAGGACCACCGAAAGTGCTCCGTTGGATCGAGAGAGGCCTGATTTGGTTATAACCTAAGTATACCTTGGCCCTGGGGCTATTTTCATCAATGTTAGGCCTATATAAAGACCTTAAAACCCTCACTCTCTTTTCCATACGAATTTCCTAACCCTAGCTAAGAAAGAGAGAGGAAAAGAGAGAGAAAGTGAGAGAGAAGTTGGTGAATCATCTTAAGATTCTTTCCTGTTATTCAACATCCTTAAACCATCACTTTTGAATCATTATTCTGGCGATTCTAAGTTCCTTCTTGGGTAAGTTAATCTAACCCTAATCTGTTTTAGATCTTAAAATAGTCTATGTGTTGATGTAGCTCATTTCTATTCTTGCCTTAGGTTATCTAGTCGCCGTTGACGAAGACATATCATCTGAATCAGTTCAGTGTGCTTTTTCTGGTTTAAGATGCGGACTATATTCGTATAGGTTATGATTTTCAAGGCTTTCAATGTCAGATAATGGTTTATTATTGTTATGGATGCAATTTCACATGCCAAATGCTATGTTTATTTTGTGTTCCCGATATGTATGTGTTATATTGAGATTTGTGTATTCTATGTATATGTAGGAAGTATCGTATACGTATAAAATATGAACATGTGCTTGCCATGATTAATTGTTGTCTATTTATGCTAATTGTATGTGTGTCAACTCCTTGGTAAAAGGAATTGTCCAAATGCGTGTATTCTAACATACGTCATGTATGTTGAACTATGTAGTCTAAGTGTTTCTAGAAATGTTGAATGGGCTAATGTGTGATACATTATCCTATTTACGGGCATTGAGAAGAGATTCTCAACTCTCCTATTGGTGTGTATGATTTCTTACATTCAATTTACATTCTTTGTTCTTTAAGTTCAAGCACTACTTATGTTGAAATCCATGTTAAGTGATATTCTTCAAATGCTCACATACTGTGTGATTTGAATTATTGTTCCATTAATGTTCTAAATTGTATATGCATATCTATTATAATGGAATGTGTTTGGGACTATGAAGTAGTCCAAGAAATCGGTAATTAGCCTTGAGTTCGTGGCTAAGGTTGCTTTCGCCACGAAGGATGTGATTTGACGAACCCGAGTCGTATTAGAGTTATCGGCAGTGGTTTGGCCACACGGAGTGTTTGCGCAGTCTATGTCATTCAACCCAACGTGCGCTCGTGCTAGTCGAGTTCGTCAACTAACCCGATTGTCCGATGTATGTTCACCATGTATGGACTCTATTGTTTGAATCTAGGGTACCAAACTTACTGATGAAATCCCGTTAACCGTTGTACCTTGATCTGTTAAGACTCATGAGCCGGACATGGTGGTATGGGACACCATGGTCGAGCTGTCGGCCTACACTAGGATGATGAGCCTCCTCGTAGTGACCAGTGAGCACACCAGACTCGTGAGCCGATTATGGTGGTATGGGACACTATATTCGTGTTGTCGGCCTACATTGATTGGTGACGAGCCCTTTGTAGTGACCTCAAGCATACCTGGATACTGCATTAAGGCGACGAGCCTTAGAGTAGTAACGAAGGTATGATAGGCATGCATTGATTGGTGATGAGCCCTTTGTAGCAACCTAAAACCATATGATCGTATGAGATGTCCTAGGACTGACGACCTTATAATGGATCACTATGTGGAAATTGATATGAGGAAGGTACCTTAGCTTCCCAATCCTGCTGTATGAAAAGGACTAATAACAACTTGGTAATTATATTCATGCACCGCATTTACATGTGCGTGGAAGTCGTTGGCACTGCGGGAGGTTGTCATGCGTAACGTGAGATGAAGATGCTAAGAGAGTAAGGCGAGGGCATGCATCATTTATACATACATCCTTGCACTAACAAGAGTAATTAGGACATGTTTGATTGTTCTGCTTTATCATTACCGCTTGATTAAATTGATAATATGTTAACCTTTACTTTATTGTTCCACTGAGTTGATCACTCACTCCCACATTCTGGGGCGGTGTTTAAACACCAACCAAACCCTGTCTTAGATGTAGATGTTGATGCGACCCCTGAGGCAGAGCAGGAGTTCGAGGATGATGAGGCCGCGTTTTCTTTTATGCAGTTCTCAGGCGGATTCTTGTGAGCCATGTCCTGATGTGCGGGGATTCTGGGTTTTCTTTTGGAATAGATAATTTCATTTTGATGCTTGTATTTTTGATAGCAACACTTGTAAGTATGACCTAGCATGTATACGTATTTCAGGGACTTGCACATGTACGCATGTTTCTTTAAGTCTTCCGCTTGCGTCTTTCACTTATCCCTGAATTATGTTTACAATTTGGCTTAATCTATTCAATGTTTTATGCACTCTTACAGAAAACATACATCCATCATTAAATATGTTGCATAAGTAATGTCTTGAAACTCGGGAGATGAGTTATGCTCGACCCCCGAATTTCAGGGCGTCACAGTTGTTGAGACTGAGGTGGAGGCCTCTGCTGAAATGGAGCTCTCTACTGCTGTTAGGGAGGCCTCTGCTTTTGGGACTGCTGGTGGCTGGGGCACTGACGAATCATATGCCCAACTCCCCCACACCGAAAACATGATCCTCCAAATGATCTATGGGTTGGTGTGGTTGATGCTCTGGTGGCGGGTCTAACTGCTTGCCTCTTATGGGCAAACCATGGCCCACTCTTTTGCACCTTCATCTTCTCTTTTTCATCTCTCCACTGGTCTCTCTCCCTCAACTGGTCCTCAAGGTCAGCCTCAATTACTAATGCTCGATCCAATACCTCATCGTATGTCAGAAGCTTCTGCGCTACTACACAGGATCGAAGCACACCTCGCAACCCCTGCTCAAATCTGCGGACCTTCAAGTCCTCATCCACGATCAAGTATGATGTGAACCCGGACAACTCTGTAAAACGGGCCTCATATTGGGCCATGGTCATTTCGTTCTGCTGAAGTGTCTCGAACACTTTCACCTTCTTCTGTCGAACACTACTTAAAAAGTATTTCTACTTGAACTGGTCACAAAATGCACTCTAGTTCCACACGGTACCAGGTTTTGTCGATTGGGAAACCAATTCCCACCATTGCTCTGCCTCCCCTTCCAGTAAGAAAACAGATAGGGTGACCTTCTACTCTTCTGTATAACCCATCACCGTAAAAATCTTCTCTAACCGATCTCTCCACATATCTGCAGCCATTGGGTCCTGCTCCCCTCTAAAACATGGGGGATTCATACACCGAAACTCTTTTAACAACTTGCCTATATATTCTTGAGCAAGAGGCGTGGAACCCTCGGTCGAACGTCGCTCCTGGTACCCCATCCACGACGTCATACTTGCCAAAAATCCTCAGATCGACTAAATGTCATTGGGGGCGGTCGGAATTTGTTGGGTTGCTGTAGCTCAAGTCTAGGGCCCTATGCAGTGCCATGATCTACAAAGGAGATGAAGGTTCGCATTTTAGGAAGAACTCTTATACTTTATGCACACGTTAGGGTGCCAAGAATAGTTTTCTAGGTTTACCAGTGGTAATTCTTATCCTTGGGTAAATTCTCAGGACGGGGGTCTTACATTCACACCTCTAGGTTCGTTAAAACCAAAATCTTGCATCAATCTAAGTTCTCAAACCGGGAATCCTAGATTCATATCTCTAGATTCATACAAATCAGGGGTACTAATAGCATCTAGGTTCTTGACCATTGATGATGGGAGACCTAGTTTAAGTTCTTCTATGTTTTCCAACTATTGACTTTGCTCGTAAGTGATCCCAAACTTGGCTCTGATACCACCTTCTGTCACGTCCCAAATCCAAGGACAAACAACTTTCGTGATACCTCGAATTCGGCACTCGAATTTCATACACCAAGTCCAATGTTTAACATACCTCAAGGAAGATTTTTTACTGATTTTTTTAAATAATAATACCTGAGCATGATGATCCGTAATCACAATACTAAGCAACAGTCTCTATTGTAGATTGAGTCATAATACAAGTACAATGTTTTTCCAAAATGTACAAAATGAAGGCGTCGCCAAAATATAGCTTAGACAAAATGTATCCAAATAGCTAAATCCTCCAAGCTACTCCTGCCCTAAAAAAAAGGAAAATAGGAAGCTTAGTCAAAAAGCCTAGTGAGTATACTCGTGTGTGCGTAGTGTACAAGCATGCAATAACAATCAAAATATCAGAGTACACAAGCCAAGTGGATTGATGCAATGCAAGGGTATGCTGTGTATATATAGGCATGCAGGTTCTCTAAAAATCCACATCACAATATAGTTATCATCATTGGGAATCATCGGGGCCTGATATTCAGAACAAGTCCGAAACTTGTTGAATAGAGGCCTCGCATACCCGCCCTATTAGTAGGGGGCCTATAGCCACAACAATACCTACCCAGCAGGCTGGTAGTGGACCCATTTCGGGGGTTGGTCAAACCCAACCACATTCGCTCCAACTCTTCAGCTAGGTGTGACCGAACCTCTTCTCACCCGACCGTGTTGACGGGAGTTAGGCCTACTATGGTCTTCGGCACTAGGTGACCCATGGTATTCGCTTGGTCTTGACGATGAGGCTCGAGGGTACCACTCATGGTTTAGGGAATTTCACCCAGGGGTCTGAGACCTAGTATAAGAAACCAAATTTTTAGTGCCCACAAATACCAACCATGATGGCGCTGTGGTGGTCTCATCAGTATAACCACGATGTTGTTGTGGTGTTCAATCCATCTCATGAGGATGCTCTGTAAAATGCAATGTAATCCACAAGGACTCTATGTAATATAACTATACTCAAGCAATGCTATGCATGTAAGCCACATATGCATACAAGGAAACCCTAATACCAATCGGGCTCCTTTGCCAATCACATCCCATCGGCAATCCACACTCATCGTGGAAAGGATACACATGTAATTGAAAAGGCCAAGGTATATGTCCTAGAGGGGGGGGGGGGGGGTGAATAAGACAATGCTAAATTAAAAATTAACAGCGAAATTAAACAACAAGATAATAAAATGAATTACAAATAATCAAAGGAAGCAACAACCTCAAAATTCTAGTATTGAGAGGTTGATACAAATGTTGTTCTAAGGACAACCTTACACCATAAAACCAAGGGTTTATGGCAAGACAACCTTGCTAGAACAATTTGTGTATCAAAAACTCAAACTGAAGAGGAATAAAAAGGAAATAGCAAGATAGGAAATCTAAACTATTACAACATTCCCCACAATGTTGAAATGTAAAGATTACAACATTCACATCCACAAATACATTCCACAATCTTGAACCAAAAAGAATAAAGAAATGAAACCACAATACACAAAGAACTATAGTGGTTCGCTTGTGTGTACACCAACTGTTAAACAACAGTCACACAGCTACTCCACTCCTAATATCCTCACACAGTGGGTATTAGCATCCACTATGAAAATAGGTTTTTCCAGGTTCACCTAAAACCTTCACAATTGTGTCTTTCAAGTGGGTTTACACAATTTAAAAAAAACCCCACACTCTGAGTTTTCTGGATCACCTCAATAACCAAAACTGAGAGATTTTTCTGGCTTAATCTCATAGAAACCAAAACATAGGAAATTACAAAATTGTAAAATACCCAGATATTCTCTTTGATGCCGCCCAAAAGAACCAAATTGGAGTAGAAGTTTAACGTAGAAGTTCAATGTCCAATACTCACATATGAAATGGTTCTAGGTTTTAAATTGATTTTAGATTTAAAGTACCTTGTGCTAACTTAATTTGATTTTGATTCCAAGAAATGGGAATACCTCAATCCCTCTTTCAAATAAAATTGGAATGCGAAAATTTAAAATTAAATACAAAGAAAGCTAATAAAATAGAATATTAAATGAGCACAATATAGCTTAAGATAATGACTAACTTATCTCTCAGAGTATCGTATTGATTTAGCTTGAATTAAATGAAAAACTCTGAAATTCGTCGTTTATTTATAAGTGAAGAAATCATGTTCATGACTGGTCCTGTGGACACTACGACTGGTCATAGGACCAACTGATTTTTAAAATTTTGAGCGCGATTAGATAAAGTCGTTCCATGACTGGTCGTAGGACCTTCACGACTAGTCGTGGGACCTTCATGACTGGTCGTGACCTATCCACGACTGGTCGTGAGGAACCAAAAACAGTTGCTGGACTTTGAGTCGTAGCTACAAGACTGGTTGTGAATGAGTCATGCACTGTTCACATGACCAGTCGAGCAGTCTCCCGGATTGGTCGTGGCTTTACAAAAAATTCTGAAAATCTACAACAAACTTAGGATTGGTCGTGGAATTTCTTGGACTGGTCGAGCCAGTGCTAGGACTAGTCGAACGGAGTCCAAGACTAGTCGAGAAATAGACCATTCACCTATAAAATGATATAATTGAGTTATGTATTCAAAATGACCTACCCAAAGGTCAATCGAAGGTCATTCATACCTTTAGTCATGAAGTATGAACATAAAAACTTCTTTTCTTCTGATGATAGATGTTCTTTAAAGTTCGTGAAGCTTGAGATCTTGTCAAAGGATAAAGCTTGAACTTCAGACTCTCAAAGCTTACGAACGACTAACAATAAAGCTTGAGTATCTTGAACTTTCAAAGTTTAGGAACGTTGTCTTGACTTGTACGAAGCTTTGACATTCTTGAATTCTTCTTAAAAGCTTTTAAATTCAAAATTGATGTTGCACATGAATATGAACAAGTACACTTGCCCTTAAAGTTCTTGGACAAAAGACCCTTGTTCTTGAGAGATGCACAAACTTCATTATGAGCTGGATAAGACATAGATTCCAGGAGAGATTTTGGCACTACAAACTGAGAGGTTTTGACACTCCAAAATTTGATAATCATAGGAGCTAGAAAACCATAGCACTTACAATCTCCCCCTTTGTCAAATTTGTGACAAAACACACTCCACAGTAACATAACCAATATATGCACAAAGAATCATGCTCTAGTTATCAAAAGAAACCAGTTACAGCCTGGTTAAAGAATCATGCACTGGTTATGATCAACTTGCATCAACAATACTCCCCCTTACCTAACTCCTCCTCCTTTCACAAAGAAAAGCTACATATCCACAATCCATATATAATCCACATGCTAATATGCCAATATATACCACAATCACCACAATCACCATATATTAAGCATGCCAAATTTCTCCCCCTTTTTGTCACATTATGACAAAGGAAGGAATTAAAAAGTAGAAATGGAAGTAGATAAAAAAGGAGGAATAAGAAAAGTATTGAGGAATAAATGATACCATAAGATAGACAAAATATCAAATCTATAAGCAAGTCATGCGCAACCATAATTAACCAAAGTCAATCAAGTACAATTCAGGTAAATCAAGTTCAAGTACTATCTCAAAAGACATAATTAAAGTAAGTATCATTAAAGTTATTACAAACCAAGATAAGAAAATACTAATCAAATCCAGAAAGGGGAGCAGGAATAGATGGATCAATTTAGTGTGCCTCATATATTTATGCATATAAGCAAATTGAGAATCCTGGGTTACACAAATCTGACCCACCTATTACTCAAGAGAATCCAACCTCTCAGCAAAATCAGAAGGCTGACAGTCAGGGTCAGCCTCATAATCTGATTCAATCTCATTAAAGATATCATCCATGTTTATATCATCTAGAGGTAAATCGCTTTCTTCTTCATTCACTGCTTCAGCTCCACCACCACCCACATTCACGTGGCCATCAGCCAAACTCAAATGCATCTTGTTTATATTGGAGTTGTTAAAAATAGGTGATGAATAGGAGCCTCTCCAACAGGCATAGCCACTAACATATGAGTGGCCAAAATAGTCATAAGATATGCAAAGGGGATATCACTGTGACCAGGATGGAGACAGAATTGTATGATGAAATGACAGATTAAAGAAGGAAGACAAACTGATGTACCAGAGATGTAAAATGCAAAATCTAAACCATGAAAGCGGTGAGTTCAGTTTTGTTCTCAGAACGAGGATACAGATTGGAAATAAATATCCTATGAATGACCTTGTATCTGGGTAACAAGTACTTTGAAGCAAGCACATTTCCATTTTGACTCCATTGCGCATCTATATTACACAATGCTCTTGTAAGCATACATTTTTCTAATTCAGAAGGTTTAACAACTAGAGAGATAATTGGAATACCTTCATCATTGATAGATATATCCATTAAGCCAGAAATCAGATGTCAGTCAACTTCAAATGGACCTTCTCTAGTAGCTATAATAAAAGTTAAATTCTCAGTTGAAAAACTAGAAATACATGCAAACATAGCATATGCAATAGACCGGTATGCTGGCCCACCCCAATGTAGAATGTTAGCCCATCCTACAGATTTGAGAAGTGGAAGGAGATCAAAAGGAGCAAGATGTTCAACATGCACAAGTCGCTCAACTATTACATTGCGCAACCTCAAACCCCGCACATAGGGAGGATCATCTTCGAGTGACCGAAGGTGGCGCCTTGTGATAGGTGTCGATCTAAATGTTAAACTTTTCATTCTACCTCTAGCATCCATTTGCAACTAGGAATACAAGAAATCAAGAGGTTGCAAAAGATGTAGAGAGGGGTTTCTCTAGATCAGATTTTGGAGAAGAAAACTCCAAGAAAGAGACAAGAAATAAATCATTCTAAGTATGAAAAGGAAGTGATATGAACTTGAATCTACAAGAAAAATGGAATTAACGCACTAACCTTGAAGATCTAGAAAGGTGGGTACGACCGGTCGGGCTTAGACTCATTGGAGAGGAAGCACAAATGAGGAAGAAAAGGGTTTCTCCTCCAAATTAAAGTGAAATTCGCGATTCCACGACTAGTCGAGTACGTGCTCGACCGGTCGTGCCACGACTGGTCGAGCATGTACTCGACTAGTCGTGCATAGCCAAAAATGTGCATTTTTCTTGAAATTTAAAATTCTAATCGTTTAAAATAACAAATATATACAATATGATAGAGGGATGCATAAATAATTAATTAAAATTGCACATACCAAGATCAAATTTCAATATATTAAACCTGCTTTTATCGAGCGATTTAGTGAAAATGTCAGCAAGTTGAGTCTCGGTCAGAATGTATTCCAAAGAAATTGTCTTTTCTTCCACTAATTCATGAATGTAGTGATATATCTAATTTCAATGTGCTTGGTTCATGAATACTGGATTAGATTTTTAGATATATTGATTACATTAGATTTATCGCAATATAAAACCATTGAGTCCTATGCAATTCTATAATCACTCAACATTCTTCTCATCCATACCAGTTGAGTGCGTGCATTTCCTACTGCAATGTATTCAGCCTCAGTGGTAGAGAGCGATACGAAACTTTGTTTCTTACTCTGCCAAGAAACTAAACAGTTCCCGACATAGAAACAACCACCACTGGTTGATTTCTTATCATCAACATTACCAGCCCAATCAGCATCAATGTACCCAACTAATTGAACATTAGTATCATGTGGATACCAAAGACCCAAATAAGTTGTACTTGCGACATATCGCATAATCCACTTAACAGTAGTTAAATGAGACTCTTTAGGGTCAGATTGATATCTAGCGCAAATTCCTACGCGAAATGCAATATCAGGACGACTTGCAGTTAAATACAACAAACTACTTATTATACTGCGGTACAATTTAGGATCCACTTTCTTACCTGTAGAGTCCTTTGAGAGTTTTAAAGTCATACTCATAAGAGTATCAAAATTCTTCCCATTCTCAAATCTGAACTTTTTAGCTAAGTTCAGAGCATATTTAGTTTGAGAGATGAAGAAACCATCAGGTTGTTGTTTAACTTGTAACCCTAGGAAATTCAATTCCCCAACTATGCTCATTTCGAACTAGATTTCATAAGATCTGCAAACTCAGCAGTCATGCTAGCACATGTAGATTCATAAATAATATCATCAACATAAATCTGTACAATTAAAATGTGATCATTATGTTTCTTTACAAATAAAGTCTTATCAACACTTCCCATTAGAAAATTATGACTTCATAAAAACTTAGTCAATTTTTCATACCATGCCCTGGGAGCTTGTTTTAAATCATAAAGAGCCCTTTTCAGACGATATACATGATCAACATTCTTAGGGTCTTCAAAACCCGTTGGTTGTTCAACATACACTTCTTCATGCAAATCACCATTTAAAAAATACAAATCGCCATTTAAAAAAGCACTCTTTACACCTATTTGATAAATTTTGAACTTTCTAAAGCAACCAATGGATATAAATAGTCTGATTGATTCAAGATGAGCAACTGGGGCAAAGGTTTCATCATAATCGATGCCTTTAATTTGAGTGTACCATTATACAACCAGTATAGCCTTGTTTCAAATTATATTACTAAGTTCATCAGACTTATTTTTAAAAATCTACTTAGTTCCGATAATATGTTTATCTTTTGGCCTAGGAACTAAGTACCAAACATCATTTCTTACAAATTGATTAAGCTCTTCTTGGATCGCAACTATCTAGTTTTCATCAGTAAGAGCTTCTTTTACGTTAGCCGATTATATCTGGGATGTAAAGTACACGTAATTACACATATCTTCAAGTTGTCTACGAGTGCGTACACCAGTGAGGGGGTTTCTAAGAATTTAATTAGTTAGATGGTCTTTAACGGTTCTCAGTTCAAAATTGTTTTGACTTGATGAAGAGTCTGATTTAGCAATTAGAAGTACTTCATCATTATCTGAACTTGAGATGAGTGTATTCAAGTGATTGTCAATAACCACATTGATAGACTCTTGAATCACATCGGTCCTCTTATTAAGAATCTGATATGCTTGACTATTCAAAGCATACCTTAGAAATATCCCTTCATCACTTTTTGTATCAAACTTACCAAGATTTTCTCGGTCACGTAAAATATAGCACTTGCTGCCAAAAACTCGAAAGTATTTGATGGTAGGCTTCTTATCAAACCACATTTCATAAGCCATTTTATCATTTGATTTTCCTGTATAAACACGATTAATTATATTGCATGCAGTATTTACGGCTTCGGCCCAAAGATTTTTAGGGAGCTTCATACTATTTAACATTACATTAGCCATTTCTTCAAGCACTCTATTTTTTCTTTCTACTATACCATTTTGTTGTTGTGTTTTGGTGCAGAGAATTCATGTGATATTCCCTGATGACTACAAAACTTCTCAAAACCGCTATTCTCAAATTCTGATCCATGATCGCTACGGATCTTACAAACTTGAATTTCTTTTTTAGTTTGGATACGTCTAAGTACCCTTTTGACTTCATCGAGAGTTTCTGATTTGTCTCTTAAGAAGACTACCCAAGTATATCTGGTAAAGTCATCAACGATTACCAGAATATACTTTTTACCACCTCGACTCTTCATTCTATTTGGTCCAATAAGATCCATATGGAGGAGTTCGGGTATTTAGATGTGGCATTGGAGTCCACTTTTTTGTGAGAGCTCCTAGTTTGCTTGCCAATCTAGCATTCGCCACATATTTTATCTATTTTTTGTATTTTGGGTAAGCCTCTTACAAACTCTCTTTTGCTCAATCTATATAAGTTGCGGTAGTGTACATGTCCAAGGCATTTATGTCATAATTCGGTCTCATCAGTATGAACTATGTAACACAATAAATTAGATGAGCTAGAGTCACTTACAATATAGCAGTTTTCAGAAGTTCTGCCACTAGTTAATATTACAGAACCATTTTTATTTAAAATTTCACACCCTAGGTTAGAAAATTTTACGCTATGATTTTTATCGCATATTTGAGAAATGCTTAATAAGTTGTGTTTTAAACCTTTTACATATAAGACATTCTCAAATAAAGGGAGGTTAGAAAGTTGAACCGTACCTTGGCCAATAATCCTGCAGTTGCTACCTTCACCAAATGTGACTAATCCATCAGTCATGTCTTTAAGAGTGGTGAACCGACCTTTGTCACCAGTCATGTGCCTGGAGCATCCACTGTCTAAGTACCACTTTGAATGGCTTGATGCTTTGAAAGCTGTGTGGGCAACGAAGCAAGTAACCTTAGGAACCCATTTCATAACTGTTTTGGGTTTAGGAGTATAGTTGGTCTTCTTATGATTGTAGTTGTTATAAGACCAACCCAATGAGTTAGATTTTAAGAGCTCCTTAAGTAAATCAACTATTTTCTTAGCTAAAGGATTACGATTCTGATTTTTATATTTGATATAGTTGCTTTTAGGTTTTAAGGATTGAAAGGTTTTAGCATTTTTAGAATAATTTTGATTTAAACTTTTCCCTTTTGAGTTTGAAGACTCTCCTTTCATAAACTTAGGAGGAGTGTTCTTATGTTTAGGAGGAGTACATTTGTTGTAGCCCAAACCGGATCGATCACCACATTTTCTGGATTCGGATAATAGTTTTTCTAACTTAGGATATCTTTGAGCATACCTCTATGTATCCTTTAAACTCAGAAGTGAAGAGACTTCAAGTTTTAGTTTTTCATTTTCAGATTTTAGATTTTAAATAAGGGAGGTTTTGAAATCTAAATCGCATTTAGTTTTTTCAAAGGAATCTGAAATGTGGGATTTTTCTAAAACAAGAGTATCAAAATTTTCTTTAAGTTTCAATAAATTTTCTTTCTGAAGTTTTAATTTTACACAAATTTTACAACTTTCCTTGTATAGGGCATTGTAAGCATCTTGAAGATCTTCTTCATTTTCATTATCACTATTCAAATTTTCTTCATTAGTTGAATCATCATGATCTGAAAAAGTGAACTTGGATAGAGTCATAAGGGCTTTGACTTCATTACCCGACTCGGTTTCAGAATCTTCTGATTCAAAAGATGCTTCAGTACCAGAAGATTCATCCCAGGTAGCCAACATACCTTTCTTTTTAGGTTTGTCCTTTCTAAGATACTTGTTTGTTAAATGCCTGTATTCATGGTAGTTGTAACATTGGCTATCTTTTAATGATTTCCAAGTTTTAGATTTAGATCTTTTCTTATCATTAGATTTTTGAAAATCAACCCTCTTTTTACTTTTAAAAATTTTGTAAAACTTTTTAGCTAAAAGGGCCATATCATCTTCAAAACTTTCTAAATCAGAATTACTATTTTCTTGAGAAATACATTTAGAAGATTTAAGGGTGATGGATTTACCTTTGGGAGCTTTAAAGTTTAACTCATAGGTTTGTAAAGAACCAACTAACTCCTCTACCCTCATTATCCGTATCACGAAGTTCTTGAATCACGGTCACCTTTGAATTGAACCATTTAGGTAGTGAAAGTAGTATCTTTACACAGACTTTACTTTTTGGGATTTTACCACCAAGACCCCATATAGAGTTAACAATGTCATTTAATCTAGTATAAAAGTCTATGAATGTTTCACTTTCCTCCATACGTATTTCCTCAAATTTGGTTGTGAGGATTTGGACTTTAGATTTCTTGACAATTGTTGTTCCCTCGTGTGTCATTTCTAAAATATCTCAGGCTTGCTTTGTAATATCAGAGGATATAATTCTTTTGAATTCATCTGGTGATAGTGCGCAAGTTATGGCATTTAAAGCCTTTGCATTAGCACTACTTTCATTTTTCTGAATAGTGGTCTAAGAGAAGTAAGGTGTAACTCTCATAGATTTAGATCCATCGATACCAGTTACTTCAGTGGTAGGAGGGGTCCATTCAGTCATTGTGGCTTGCCACATGCTCTCATCCATGGATTTTAGAAAATCCTCATTCTGGCTTTCCAATAGGCATAATTAGAGCCATCAAATGGTGGGGGCCTAGTGACTGAAAGACTATCAAAATTTGACATCTTAAATAGCTCAAATCGATTAGCTCAGGAAATAAATCCAAACAGAATAATTAAAAATGAACTATTAGGCTTTGATACCACAACTTGAAAAGGCCGAGCTATATGTCCTAGAGGGGGGGGGGGGGGGGGTGAATAGGACAATGTCAAATTAAAAATTAATAGCAGAATTAAACAATAAGATAGAAAAATGAAATGCAAATAATCAAAGGAAACAACAACCTCAAAATTCTAGTATTGAGAGGTTGATACAAATGTTGTTCTAAGGACAACCTTACACCATTAAAACCACGGGTTTATGGTAGGACAACCTTACTAGAATGATTTGTGTATTAAAAGCTCAAACTAAAGAGGAATAAAAAGGAAATAGCAAGGAAGGAAATCTAAACTATTACAACATTCCCCACAATGCTGAAATATAAATATTACAACATTCACATCCACAAATACATTCCACAATCTTGAACCAAAAAGAATAAAGAAAGGAAACCACAATACACAAAGAATTATAGTGGTTCGCCTATGTGTAGACCAACTGTTAAACAACAGCCACACAGCTACTCCACTCCTAATATCCTCACACGGTGGATATTAGTGTTCACTATGAAAATAGGTTTTTCCAAGTTCACCTAAAACCTTCATAATTGTGTCTTTCAAGTGGGTTTACACAATTAAAAAAAACCCCACACTGAGTTTTCTAGATCACCTCAGATAACCAAAACTGAGAGATTTTTCTGGCTTAATCTCAAAGAAACAAAAACATAGGAAATTACAAAACTGTAAAAATACCCGGATATTCTCTTTGATGCAGCCCGACAGAACTAAATCGGAGTAGAAGTTCAATGTAAAAGTTCAATGTCTAATACTCACATATGAAATGGTTCTATGTTCTAAATTGATTTTAGATTTAAAGTACCTTAGGCTAACTTGATTTGATTTTAATTCCAATAAATGGGAATACTTCAATCCTTCTTTCAAATAAAATTAGAATGCGAAAATTCAAAATTAAATATAAAGAAAGCTAATAAAATAGAATATTAAATGAGCACAATATAGCTTAAAATAATGACTAATTTATCTCTCAGAGTATCGTATTGATTTATCTTGAATTGAATGAAAAACTCTGAAATTCATCGTCTATTTATAAGTGAAGAAATCGCATTCATGACTGGTCTTGTGGACACTACGATTGGTCGTAAGACCAACTGATTTTTGAAATTTTGAGCACGATCGGATAAAGTCGTTCCACGACTGGTCGTAGGACCTTCACGACTGGTCGTGGGACCTCCATGACTAGTCGTGTCCTATCCACGACTGGTCGTGAGGAACTAGAAACAGTTGCTGGACTTTGAGTCATAGCTGCAGGACTGGTCGTGAACGAGTCGTGCACTGTTCACATGACCGGTCGAGCAGTCTATAAGACTGGTCATGGGTTAACAAAAAAAAATCCCAAAATCTGCAACAAACTTTGGACTGGTCATGGAATTTTTTGGACTGGTCGAGCCAGTGCTAGGACTAGTTGATCAGAGTCCAGGACCAGTTAAGAAACAGACCATTCACCTATAGAATGATATAATTGAATTATGTATTCAAAATGACCTACCCTAAGGTTAAACAAAGGTCATTCATACCTTTAGTCATGAAGTATGAACATTGAAACTTCTTTTCTTTAGATGATAGATGTTCTTTGCAGTTCGCGAAGCTTGAGATCTTATCAAAGGATAAAGCTTGAATTGAGACTCTTGAAGCTTAAGAACGACTAACAATAAAGCTTGAGTATCTAGAACTTTCAAAATCCAGGAACGTTGTCTTGACTTGTACAAAGCTTTGACATTCTTGAATTCTTCTTGAAAGCTTTTAAATTCAAAATTGATGTTGCACACGAATATGAACAAGTACACTTGCCCTTAAAGTTCTTGTACAAAAGACCCTTGTTCTTGAGAGATGCACAGACTTCATTATGAGCTGGATAAGACAGATTCCAAGAGCGATTTTGACACTACAAACTGAGAGGTTTTAGCACTCCAAAATTTGACAATTATAGGAGCTAGAAAACCATTGCACTTACAGTAATATCAGCATCAGCATAAACATAAATTACAATGTAGCATCAAGTGAGCTTTAGGGACTTTAACCCAGGGACTATGCCCGATATATTCGCTTAAGGACTTCAACCTGGGGATAGTGCCCTATATACTTTCTTAGGGACTTCAACCCAGGGATTGTGCCTACAGTCTCTCTGACCAGATGACATCCACACATATTACATTAGGTGTACCCGCACCAACATCCTCTACCACATACTTCATCATGTGCACCCTGCACTAACATCCTCTACCATATGCATATGATCTCCGTATGATCAAACTATGCACACCATTCACTCCTCATCCATGATGCATGTACATGTATTGTAACGGCCATACCAACACTCTACGATATTGTCCGCTCTGGGTCCCACTGGACCTACATGGTTTTATTCTCGAGGTTACCCCCAAAAGGCCTCGTTTGGGGTAAGGATACTGGTAGCTCGCCTAGGCCTACCCAGCCCCGCCCACATTAACACCTACCCGTCCATGATATTATCCAACCTAACTGCCATCAGAGTGCACAATAGTGGTTTTACTCCCGCAGGAGGCCTCGTACAGGGAAGGTCCAAACCACACATATAACCACCATTACTTCGGACAGCTCTTCCGATGTGGAACAAGTTACGCTATAATCAACTGCAACAATAGCTCGCCCAGCACAGTAGCTCACCTAGGCATCAGCCCCGCCCATATTGTGCCCGCCCACATTGAAGCAGTGACCAGGGTGTCACATTATCCCCCACTGAGGGCAGAGCCGTCCTCCGCTCTGATACCATATATAACAGCTCGACCAGCACTGTACGATATTGTCCACTCTGCGTCCCACTAGACTCACACTGTTTTGTTCTCGGGGTTACCCCCAAAAGGCCTCATTTAGGGTAAGGATACTGTTAGCTCACCCAAGCCTACCCAGGCCCACCCACATCAGCACCTACCCATCCATGATATTATCCAACCCAACTGTCATCAGAGTGCACAGCGGTGGTTTTTCTCTCGTGGGAGGCCTCGTACAGGGAAGGCCCGAACCACACATACAACCACCATTACTTCGGATAGGTCTTCCGATGTGGGACACTACAGTCAACTGTAATAGTAGCTGGCCTAGCACGGTAGCTCACCCATGCATCTAGCCCCGCTCACATCGCACCCGCCCACATTGAAGCAGCGACTGAGGCGTCACATATATGCGTGTGTGCAGATGTAATATGCACAAATATCATCAGACCAATAAAAAATAATCACGGTACCAACATGGAAAAATAGTGGTATAATGTGCACTCTCCCTCATGATCATGGGGTTATGCGAGTGCCAACACTTCGATGTCACAAGTGTGCACCAACCACACAATAGCACAACTAGGATCAATCCATCACTCGACACCAATCACATTGTTGAAACCTCATACAGTGTCACCACAATAGACTGTATATCAAACATGTGCAAGGAATACACATACCATAACATGTATTAAATTCACATATAAAGATCCAAGCATTTGAACATAAGTTAACATTATAACACACAATCATTACATCAAGCTACATGTATCACATCACACAATCACTGCACAGATGTCATCACCACATTCATAATTCGATTTCAATCCAACATCTCAACAAGTCTAATTATATGAATGTGAAATGCACACAAGGCCACCTAATTGTATGAAATCAAGTAGCATTGATGGCCATCCAAAGACTACATATACTTCACCATTGCCTATGATTCGGTGGCCATACATACATCAAATACCCACATGATTAATGGGCCAAATAGGTATATCACACCCTCACACCACTAGAGTCTACATATTTGTTATAATTGAACATGTTTATGGATTTAATCACATGTCACATGATCCTATTATTTAGGGTCGCACTCTAACCAAAGTGTTAAGTGATGAAGGGCTATGCACTCGTTAAACAATTAGGTAATCTAGGGCAGTAACCCAATCCCACACAATTTTGGTCCGACTATACACACAACACAATTTCACATGATTCAAGATAGCATACGTTCAACACATGAAAATAACAAACTCTTGCCGAAGAGGCCTAATGGTTAACCCAAATAAAGCTACCATGATGGGCCCACATGGCATTCACTCAAAATGGGCCTTAACATTTTTGGACCCATTACTCTGATCACAATTCCACTTGGTCATGGGTTGTCTACGCATTAGACAACTACTTAATTAAGGGTCGGAACTTAATGATGCACAATTTTATAGCAACAACACAACACATGATCTCGTGGTGGTGGATCTCACATGAGATTAGAACGACTTGCCAAATAGAGAAGGTAAATGAAATCCATTCATCATGGTAGTCCTAGATATGGGACCCACCAGATTGACATGTGGATATGACATACATCATGGTGGCGTAACCCTTAGCATTCTTACACACACACACACACACATATATATTATGAGTCCTGGTCATCATAATAACTACGGCAAATAAACATTACTATGGACTTAGGAAGGGGAGTCAATGGTTGGGATCATTCTCCACTATTTGTTATGGTGTGGCCCACTTAAAGCATGGATCTGCCTCATTCTTTTAATCATGTCTTAAAATTGTCCGAAGAAGTGGATGAATGGCCCAGATATACTTTCATCACCAAGTTGGGCCCTATAAAAATCTTGACATTTGAGTGTAATTCCTACTGTTTAAGTGGTATGGCCTTCATGAGCTTCTAATGGGCCTGATTTTTGATACCATGTAATGGATGGGGCTAGTAAGATGGATGAACGGTGTGGATTTAGCACATACATCATGGTGTGGCCATGATCAGCCCCATAAAACTTTGGCCCACAAGTGGATAGGGACCTCCCTCTCTGGAGTACAACGTTTAGGGAGGATGTCACCTCCATATTCCTTTCTTTCCTTTTTTTTAAAAAAAATGCTATTATTATTATTTTATTATTTTATTATTTTATTAATAAAGGTAGACCACTAGAGAGATCCAGTCCATCCATTGTGTGTGTCCCACTTGGTTAAGGGGTTAGACCAAGTTTCAGATGCATTCAGATTTCAAGTGGACCCCAGCAAGTGTTTTTATAAATTTTAGTCATATCTTCACATAATTTTAGATGGTGTGGGCCACCTGAGTTCAGTGTATGGCTGATTTTTGGGGTTACCAACCCATTATCTAAAGGGGACCCATCAAATGCACAGTTTAGATGATCCACATACATCATGGTGGGGCCTGTGGTGGGACCCACTGTGCCTGTCAACGTCCAAGCAGAAAGACACTGGTTGCTGCAGCGTTCTCTAGGCACTGACAGCAACAACGTCTAGCCCTTACTTCTTCTTCTTCTTCTTCTTTTTAATTTTCAATGGATTTTCATAGGTGGGGCATACATCAGGACGATCTACTCCATCTGTTGGGTTCCTTGGCTTGTGACAGGCCCAATGAGCCCAGTTTCAATATGTTTTGACGTACAGAAACATTATAGTGGGCCCTAATAGATTTGATAGTAATTATCTATTTTAAAATGATTTTTGATGGTGTGGCCTACCAGAGATTTGGATTGGCTTCCATTTTCAGCTCAAGGCCTAAAATGAGATGGGAAATTAGATGGACGGTGTGGATCAAATATATACATCATGGGGTATTACAAGCAACAGGGACGCTGCTTGGCAACAATCAGCATCCAACCTTTTTTCTTTTATTGAGATGTGTGCACATGTGTGCATGGGTGTGTGTGTGTGTGTGTGTGTGTGTGTGTGTGTGTGTGTTTGCCCAGCCCAATGGGCCATAGTTTGACGTTTGAATGGCATACAAATACTCTAGTGGGGCCTGAAAAGGCCAAGCTATATGTCCTAGAGGGGGGGGGGGGGGTGAATAGGACAATGTCAAATAAAACTTATAACAGCGGAATTAAAATGAATATGATAGCCAAAATAAATCACAATCCAAGTAAGTAAAATAACCTCAAAATTCAGATCTTGAGAGGTTGATACAAATGTTGTTCTAAGGACAACCTTACACCAAAAACCAGAGTTTATGGTAGGACAACCTTATTTCTAGAAAGATCTTTGTATCAAATCTCAAACCGAAGAGGAATACAGAAATAAATACAAACTGAATTGAAATAAAATGTAATCACAAATGTATTGTTCTAGGGACAGCCATACACCATAAAAATGGCAGGGCAACCTTGCTAGAACAACTTATAAAAGAAATTGAATATCAAGCTGATAAAGGAATAACAAAAAATAAATTCTAAACTATTACAAAATTCTCACAATGCTTGAATTAAATGATTACAACATTCACCACCATACATACATCCCACAAAAGAATGATTAAAAATCAGAAGTATAAATCATTCAACCACAACACAAGGGATTATAGTGGTTCGCCTGTGTGTTCACCAACTATTAAACAACAGCCACACAAAATGCTACTCCACTCCTAATATCCTCACACAGGGGATATTAGCGTTCACTAACAAAATAAGTTTTCCCCGGTTCACCCAAAACCTTTACAATTGTGTCTTTGTCTGTGGGCTTACACAATTAAAAAAAAACCCCACTTCTGAGTTTTCCTGGCTCTCCTCAGATAACCAATACAACAAGATTTTTCTGGCAAATCTTGAAAGAAACCAAAACAAAAAGGAATTTACAATTAAATGTAAAATACCTGATTATCTCCTTCGTTGTAGCAGCCCGGTAGAACCAAATCAGAGTAGATGATTGAATGTCCAAGTTCAATGTCCAGTACTCAATTACAATGGTTTTAATTTTAATAGATTTTAAATTAAACCAAATAGGGCTTGCCTTAATTGATTTTGATTCCAAAGAAAAGGAATAACAATTCCTCTTATCAAATTAGATTGGAATAGCATAAACAAAATCAATTAAATAAAGCTAAGGAAAGAAAATATTAAATAAGCACACTTAGCTTAGATGGAGCACAGAATTATCTCTCAGAAGTTCGACGAAGATTGGCTTGAATAAATAAATTAATTCGATGATTTCTTCTGAGATTCGTGCACTATTTATAGGTGAGCAGATCGCGTCTTCGACTGGTCTAGGGAGCTCTTCGACTAGTCGAAGCAATAACAGATATTTGAAAGATCCGGCGGGATAAGCTTTGACCGTTCTATGACTGGTCGAAGGTCTCCTTCGACTGGTCGTGGGTCACCTTCGACTGGTCGTGGGTTTCCTTCGACTGGTCGAAGAACCTATAAAACATCGCTAGATTTTGAGTCGAAGATTTTCGACTAGTCGAAGATGCAGTCGACATTGTTCCTTCGACTGGTCAAACAGATTCCTGGACTAGTCGAAGCCTAACAGATTTCATCCAAAATTTGTAACAAACTCACGACTGATCGAGGAATTTCTTAGACTGGTCGAAGCAACTCTAGGACTAGTCGAAGAAGGCCTAGGACTAGTCGAAGAATAGACCAAACTCATGTAGAATAAACATTCGACTTATGTATCTAAAATGACCTACTTCTAAGGTCATCCTATGGTTAGTCAAACCTCAACCATGAAGTAAGGACATTGAAACATTAGGAATTAGTGACCTTGAAGTATGAGCCTTGAAGTCTTGATGTAGTTGAAATCTTGATGTAGCTCAATCTTGAAAGTGCCTTGAGTTCTTTACAAACTACCTTGTACTCTTCTTGAAGTCTTGCCGCTTGAGTCTTGTCTGGTGAACAGTTCTTACATTCAAGATTGATCCTTGTACTTGTGAGCTTTGCTTGTTGTGAGCTTTGCTTGTTGTGAGCTTAGCTTGATTATGAATGTTGATCCTTGAGAGAGCTTCACTTATGCAAGTTATATATAACAGTGATTTTGGCACCACAAATTTGACAACAGACAGGGATATAAACTATAGCACTTACAATCTCCCCCTTTGTCAAATTAGTAACAAAACACATAACCAAGATAAACATAAAGTAAAACAACTGGTTAAAGAGTTATAAACCAAGTCATATCAACTGGCTTACCTGCAAATCAATATTCAATATTCAACATTCAACATTCAACCAGTTTCATTTAATTGGTTCAAACATACTCCCCCTGAGTAACATAACCAATGCTACTCATCTCACAATCACATGAAGAACAAACCATTCTCCCCCTTTTTGTCACAATATGACAAAGGAAACAACAATAAAGGAGAACTAAATAAAGGGATATATGAGAGTAAACATGAGGAGTTATGAGAGTATAGTAAAACAGAGATAGAGATACTTAGCATAGCTTCACATAGAATAAATATCCAGTATAAAACATAGATAGTATCCAAGTCAAAATCAATCAACCAAGTGCTAAGTTATAAAGTTATTATAGACCAGAAGTCTCATATAAACTACTCAGAACCAGAACCAGATGATGGAGCAGGAATAGAGGGATCAAGTTGGTGCATGCCTTTGTTCAATCGCCTAAGATATTTACGCATGTACTTGAATTGTAAATCATGAGCAACAGACATGTTTTCCAACTTTACATTTATATTCTCAACTTTACCCTTTATTGCACTCAGACGTGCATCAACATTAGATGGTTCAAAGTCTGGATCATTTGTTGAGTCAGAATCCAGTTCCTCAAAAATGACATCCATATTAATGTCATCACCAGCTTCTTCATGACCACCACGACCACCACCTTATTCAGGAAGTAGATCCAACTTCATCTTATTGATATTAGTGTTGTTGAAGATCAGATGATGGATTGGTGCCTCATCAACCGGCATATCGACTAACATATGTGTAGCCAATACAGTCATTAAATAGGCAAAAGGAATGTCACTATGACCAGGATGGAGTCTAAACTGAAGAATGAAATGACAGATTAAGGATGGTAAATAAATCTGAGTACCATTAGAAATAGCATGGATAACATAAACCATAAATGAAGTCAAGTCAGATTTATTACCCGAACGAGGATACAGATTAGACACAAAGATTTTGTGGAGAATTCTGTACTTGGGTAACAAATACCTTGCGGGAAGTGCATTCCCTTTTTGAGTCCATTGAACATCCATGTTGCACAAGTCTCTAGTGAGCATGCGTTTTTCAGACATTGAGGGTTTATTAGTTAAGTTATGGATAGGAATACCCTCATCATTCACAGGAATGTCCATAAGGGCTGAAATTAAATGACGATCAACGTCAAAAGGCCCTTCTCTAGTAGATATTTTAAAAGTTAAATTATCCTGTGAAAAAGTACTAATACATGTAAACATGGATTGGGCAATGGATCGGTATCCAGGCCCACCCCAATGTAATAAGTTAACCCAACCTACAGCTTCAAGCATAGAAAGGATGTCAAAAGGTGCAATATGATTAACATTAACAGGATATTCAACAATAACATTACGTAATCTAATGTCCCTGACATATGATGGATCATCATTGGGAACAAGAAGATGATGTTTAGAGATAACGGTCGATCTGGAGGAAGAAGGACCACGGGAAGTAGTTTTTCTACCTTTAGAAGCCATTTGCAACAAGGATATCAAGGAAATAAGAAGTTGTAAAGGATTGAGAAGTGGGTTTACATAACAGATTTTTTTAAATCCAAACCCCAAATCTCAATGAAATTCAAAATAGAAAGCTTAAAGCTTGAAAAGAAAGCAATCTAGACACAAATCTGTAAGAAAAAGTGATTTGGAACACTAACCTTGAAGAACTTGAAAGATGGGTTCGACAAGTCGAAGTATGGCACCTTGGAGAAGAAAACTGAAATGAGGAAGAAAGCAAAAATCCCCAAATTGAAGTGAATCTCGAGTTCTACGACTGGTCGTGGATATCTACGACCGGTCGTAGGACGACTGGTCGTGTATACTCACGACTGGTCGAAGAATGCCCAAAAAATCATATTTCTTGCGAATTATATAAAAATTAGAATTCAATCTAGCAAATATATACACTATAATACAAGAAGGCATAAATAATCAATTTAAAATGCACATGACAAGATCAAATTTCATCTTTTTGAACCTGCTTTTATCGAGAGGTTTTGTGAAAATGTCAGCTCGTTGATCTTCGGTAGGAATATATTTTAGAAATATAACTTTTTCTTCTACTAATTCCCTTATATAATGAAATCTAATGTCAATGTGCTTAGTATGAGAATGCTGAATAGGATTTTTTGAAATATTTATCGCACTGGAATTATCAAAATGTAATAACATAGAATCCTGTTTAATTCCATAATCACTTAGCATTCGTTGCATCCAAACAAGCTGTAGCTCAATCTTGAAAGTCGATATATTCAGCTTCAACTATTGAAAGTGATATAGAATTTTGTTTCTTACTAAACCAGAAACTAGACAATTTCCAATGTAAAAACAACCACCGCCGGTTGATTTTCTATCATCTAGATTACCAGCCCGAGTACCCAGCTAATTGGACAATAGTCTCATGAGGATACCAGAGACCGAGATTTACAGTACTTGCGACATATCTAATAATTCGCTTGACAGCAATCAAGTGAGATTCTTTTGGATCAGATTGATATCTTGCGCAAATACCAATACTTAGAGAAATATCAGGTCTACTAGTAGTTAAATATAATAAACTACCAATCATACTCCGATAAAGTTTTGAGTCAACATTTTTACCATTAGAGTCTTTTGAGAGTTTCAGGGTAGTACTCATAGGAGTATCAAAATTTTTACCATTCTCAAATCCAAATCTCTTGATTAGATTCAAAGCATACTTAGATTGAGAAATGAATATTCCTTCAGGTTGTTGCTTTACTTGCAATCCAAGGAAATAAGTCAATTCCCCAACCATGCTCATTTCGAACTGTGATTTCATCAAATCTGCAAACTCAGTAGTCAAGTTAGTACAAGTTGATCCATAAATGATATCATCAACATAAATCTGTACCATAAAGATATGATCATTATGTTTTTTAACAAACATAGTTTTATTAACAGATCCCATTTGAAAATTATGACTTAAAAGAAATTTCGTTAGTTTCTCATACCATGCCCTAGGTGCTTGTTTTAATCCATAAAGTGCCTTTTTAAGCCGATATACATAATCAGTATTTTTGGAATCTTCAAAACCCATTGGCTGTTCAACATAGACTTCTTCATGTAAATCGCCATTTAGAAAAGCACTTTTCTCATCCATCTGGTAGATCTTTATCTTTCTAAAACATGCAATGGATATAAATAGTCTGATAGATTCAAGATGTGCTACTGGTGCAAAAGTTTCATCGAAATCAATCCCTTCAATTTGAGTATAACCTTGTACCACTAGTCTAGCCTTGTTTCTAATTATATTTCCACACTCGTCAGACTTATTTTTGAAAATCCATTTTATTCCAATGATGTGTTTATCTTTAGGTCTTGGTACGAGATACCAAACATCATTTCTTACGAATTGGTTGAGTTCTTCTTGCATCGCAACAATCCAGTTCTCATCAGCAAGAGCTTCTTTTACATTAGATGGTTCTATTTGGGATGTAAAACATACATAATTACATATATCCTCAAGTTGTCTACGGGTGCGAACACCAGTGAGAGGGTTTCCAAGAATTTGTGTGGTTGGATGATCTTTAACAATCCTCAACTCAGAATCAGTCTGATTCGATGAAGTATTGGGTTTATCAATGATTAGTACTTCATCATTATCTGAATTAGAAATTGGCGTGTTTAAGTGATCATCAATGACAACATTAATGGATTCTTGAATCCAACCAGTCATTTTGTTCAGAACCCTATGAGCTCGACTGTTTAAGGAATATCCTAGAAAAATACCTTCATCACTCTTCGTATCGAATTTTCCCAAATTTTCACGATCACGTAAAATATAGCACTTCGACTGATCGAAAGTATTTAACAGTAGGCTTTTTATTGAACCACAATTCGTAAGCCGTTTTATTATTATCTTTGCTAGTGTAGACTCGGTTAATAATATAGCAAGCTGTGTTGATTGCTTCAGCCCAAAGATTTTTAGAAAGCTTCGTGCTATTCAACATGACATTAGCCATTTCTTGAAGCACCTATTCTTTCTTTCTACAATTCCATTTTGTTGTGGAGTTTTGGGAGCAGAGAATTCATGTAATATTCCTTGGTCAGTACAGAACTTCTCAAAATTGCTATTTTCAAATTCAGATCCATGATCACTACGAATTTTACTGATTTGAGAAGATTTTTCAGTTTGAATCCTTTTGAAAACTTTTCTTACTTTTTCAAGGGTTTCATATTTATCCCTTAAGAAGACTACCCAAGTGAATCTGATAAAGTCATCAACTATTACCAGGATATACTTTTTCCCACCACGACTTTCTGTTCTGGTAGGTCCTATCAGATCCATGTGGAGAAGTTCGAGTGGTCTTGATGTGGTATTTGAATTCACCTTTTTGTGTGAGTTCTTTGTTTGTTTGCCTATCTGGCACTCACCACGTATTTTATCTAATTTCTGAAGTTTGGGTAAACCTCTTATAAGTTCTCGTTTGCTCAATCTATATAAATTTCGATAATGTACATGTCCAAGACGTTTGTGCCATAAATCAGTCTCATCTGTATGGACCATGTAACATGTTTGATTAGATGAGCTGGATTCGCTAATAATATAGTAATTTTCAGACGTTCTATGTCTAGTTAATATTACAAAACCCTTATTGTTTAGTATCTCACAGCTTTGATTAGAAAACCGAACATTATGGTTATTATCACATATTTGAGATATACTAAGCAAGTTATATTTTAAGCCTTCAACATATAAAATATTTTTAAACACAGGAAGATTAAAAAGTTGAACCGTACCTTGGCCTATAATCTTGCAGTTGCTACCATCACCAAATGTGACTGAACCATCGGTCATATCTTTCAGATCCGTGAATAAAGCTTTGTCACCTGTCATATGCCTGGAGCATCCACTGTCTAGGTACCACTTTGAATAACTTGTTGCTTTGAAAGCAGTGTGAGCAACCAAGCAGGTTACTTTAGGAACCCATTTCATAACTGTTTTGGGTTTAGGAACATAGTTGGTCGTCTTTTATGTATATTTGTAGGAATGACCTATAGAGTTAGCTTTTAAGAGCTCCTTGAGTAAATCAACTATCTTTTTAGCTAGTGGATTTCATTTCTGATTAAAGTTGACATGGCTGCTTCTAGGTTTTTGAAAAGTTTTTGAATTTTTAGAAAAATCTTGATAAGTACTTTTCCCTTTTGAGTTTGAGGACTCTCCTTTAACAAACATAGGAGGAGTATACTTTTGTTTAGGAGGTAGATTTTTATCATAGCCCAACCCGGATAGATCGTCACATTTTCTTGATCCGGATAAAAGTTTCTCTAACTTTGGATCACCTTGGGCATATTTCCATGTGTCCTTTAGACTCAGAAGAGAAGATACTTCAGTTTTAAGTTTCTCAATTTCAGATTTTAAATCAATAATTAGGGAGTTTTTGAATTCCAAATCGCATTTTGATTTTTCAAAACAATCTGAAATTTGTGATTTTTCTAAGACAAGTGATTCAAAACATTTTTTGAGTTTAGAAAACTTTTTTTTTTGAAGTTTAAGTTTGACAGCAATTTTACCACTTTCCTTATATAGGGCATTGTAAGCGTCTTGAAGATCATCTTCATTTTCACATTCACTACTCAGATTTTCTTCACTTGTTGAGTCATGATCTGAAAATGTGAATTTGGCTAGAGTCATAAGAGCTTTAACCTCATTGCCCGACTCAGTTTCAGAATCTTCTGATTCAGAAGAACCTTCAGAATCAGATGATTCATCCCATGTAGCCAATATACCATTCTTCTTGGGTTTGTCCCTTTTAGGACATCTATTTGCTAAGTGCCCATATTCTTGACAGTTGTAACATTGACTATCTTTCAAAGATTTTCGAGATTTGGGTCTAAACTTCTTTTTATCATTTGATTTTTGAAAATCAACCCTTTTCTTGCTTTTGAAAATCTTGTAAAATTTCTTAGCTAAAAGAGCCATATCATCTTCTGAATCATCTTTTGAATTACATTTAGAAGATTTTAGTGCGATAGATTTACCTTTAGGAGCTTTAAAGTTTAACTCGTAGGTTTGTAGAGAACCAACTAGTTCTTCTACCCTCATATTATCCCTATCACGAAGTTCCTGGATCGCGGTTACTTTAGAATTAAACCGTTCAGGAAGTGAGCGTAATATTTTTGCACATACATTACTTTCTGGGATTTTATCGCCAAGACCCCACATTGAGTTTACAATGTCATTCAATCTAGTGTAAAAGTCCATAAACATTTCATTTTCCTCCATATGAATTTCTTCAAATCTGGTTGTGAGGAGTTGGACTTTAGATTTTTTGACAATTGTAGTACCCTCGTGTGTCATTTCTAATATATCCCAAGCTTGCTTTGCAGTATCACAAGAAATGATTCTTTTGAACTCATCTGGTGATAGTGCGCAAGTAATTGCATTTAGTGCTTTAGCATTTGCACTACTCTCACTTTTCTGAAGAGTGGTCCATTGGTAATATGGTGTGACTTTCATAAATTTTGAACCATCAACCCCAGTAACTTCCATGATAGGAGGATTCCATTCAGTCACTGTGGCTTGCCACACATTTTCATCCACTGATTTGAGGAATATCCTCATTCTGGCTTTCCAATAGGCATAGTTGGAACCATCAAAGGGTGGAGGCCTTGTGGCTGAAAGGCTATCAAAATTTGACATCTTAAATAGCTTAAATCGTTAGCTCAGGAATTAAATCCAAGAATTAAAAAAGAGCTATTAGGCTCTGATACCACTTGAAAAGGTCAAGCTATATGTCCTAGAGGGGGTGAATAGGACAATGCCAAATAAAACTTATAACAGCAGAATTAAAATAAATATGATAGCCAAAATAAATCACAATCCAAGTAAGTAAAATAACATCAAAATTCAGATCTTGAGAGGTTGATACAAATGTTGTTCTAAGGACAACCTTACACCAAAAACCAAAGTTTATGGTAGGACAACCTTATTTCTAGAAAGATCTTTGTATCAAATCTCAAACTGAAGAGGAATACAGAAATAAATACAAACTGAATTGAAATAAATTGTAATCACAAATGTATTGTTCTAGGGACAGCCATACACCATAAAAATGGCAGGGCAACCTTGCTGGAACAACTTATAAAAGAAAATGGCAGGGTAACCTTGCTGGAACAACTTATAAAAGAAATTGAATATCAAGCTGATAAAGGAATAGCAGAAAATAAATTCTAAACTATTACAAAATTCTCACAATGCTTGAATTGAATGATTACAACATTCACCACCACACATACATCCCACAAAAGAATAATTAAAGATCAGAAGTATAAATCATTCAACCACAACACAAGGGATTATAGTGGTTCGCCTGTGTGTTCACCAACTGTTAACATACATCCCACAAAAGAATAATTAAAGATCAGAAGTATAAATCATTCAACCACAACACAAGGGATTATAGTGGTTCACCTGTGTGTTCACCAACTGTTAAACAACAGCCACACAAAATGCTACTCCACTCCTAATATCCTCACACAGGGGATATTAGCGTTCACTAACAAAATAGGTTTTCCTAGGTTCACCCAGAACCTTTACAATTGTGTCTTTGTCTGTGGGCTTACACAATTAAAAAAAACCCCACTTCTGAGTTTTCCTGGCTCTCCTCAGATAACCAATACAACAAGATTTTTCTGGCAAATCTTGAAAGAAACCAAAACAGAAAGGAATTTACAATTAAATGTAAAATACCTGATTATCTACTTCGTTGTAGCAGCTCGGTAGAACCAAATCAGAGTAGATGATTGAATGTCCAAGTTCAATGTCCAGTACTCAATTATAATGGTTCTAATTCTAATAGATTTTAAATTAAACCAAATAGGGCTTGCCTTAATTGATTTTGATTCCAAAGAAAAGGAATAACAATTCCTCTTATCAAATTAGATTAGAATAGCAGAAACAAAATCAATTAAATAAAGCTAAGGAAAGAGAATATTAAATAAGCACACTTAGCTTAGATGGAGCATAAAATTATCTCTCAGAAGTTCGACGAAGATTGGCCTGAATAGATTAATTAATTCGATGATTTCTTCTGAGATTCGTGCACTATTTATAGGTGAGCAGATCGCGTCTTCGACTGGTCTAGGGAGCTCTTCGACTAGTCGAAGCAATAACAGATATTTGAAAGATCCGGCGGGATAAGCTCTGACCGTTCTACGACTGGTCGAAGGTCTCCTTCGACTGGTCGTAGGTCACCTTCGACTGGTCGAAGAACCTATAAAACATCGCTGGATTTTGAGTCGAAGATTTTCAACTGGTTGAAGATGCAGTCGACACTGTTCCTTCGACTGGTCAAACAGATTCCTGGACTAGTCGAAGCCTAAAAGATTTCATCCGAAATTTGTAACAAACTCACGACTGATCGAGGAATTTCTTAGACTGGTCGAAGCAACTCTAGGACTAGTCGAAGAAGGCCTAGGACTAGTCGAAGAACAAACCAAACTCATGTAAAATAAACATTCGACTTATGTATCCAAAATGACCTACTTCTAAGGTCAACCTATGGTCAGTCAAACCTCAACCATGAAGTAAGGACATTGAAACATTAGGAACTAGTGACCTTGAAGTATGAGCCTTGAAGTCTTGATGTAGTTGAAATCTTGATGTAGCTCAATCTTGAAAGTGTCTTGAGTTCTTTACAAACTGCCTTGTACTCTTCTTGAAGTCTTGCAGCTTGAGTCTTGTCTTGTGAGCAGTTTTTGCATTCAAGATTGATCCTTGTACTTGTGAGCTTTGCTTGTTGTGAGCTTTGCTTAATTATGAATGTTGATCCTTGAGAGAGCTTCACTTATGCAAGTTATATATAACAGTGATTTTGGCACCACAAATTTGACAACAGACAGGGATATAAACTATAGCACTTACAGGGCCCACTATCAATGGGTCCCACATGAAGTCTATAACAATTTATTTTGTACATTTTCTCCTATACATCCACACCATTAATCATGTCATTATCATCATTATAATTATCTTCACCATCAATCATGGTATCTTCATCATCCACACTACCTCTAACATTAGAGCATCATCTTCACCTTCAATAAACACAATAAAAAATAAGAATGAGTGGGGAGGGTGTACTCACCTTGATAGACTAGATGGATGGTTGAGATGGATGGAAGGAATGAGATTGATGGGATGGATAGTTGAGATGGATGGAAGGGATGGGATTGATGGGATGGTTGGTTGAGATGGATGGAAGGGATGGGATTGATGGGATGGTTGGTTGAGATGGATGGAAGGGATGGGATTGATGGGATGGATGGTTGAGATGGATGGAAGGGATGGGATTGATGGAGTTGATGGTGGCCCACCAAGATCACTCCTCTCTCTCTCTCTCTCATGGTAGGAAAATGGTGAAAATGTTAAGGGATGAAGGAGTATTTGTAAAGAAATGGATAAAATGTCGTTAGGTTAGGTTAATGTGATTATGGTTAGCTTAGGCTATGATTATGGAAATTTGTGCATAATTAGGAATTAATGGTGGATTAAAGTTGCATGGGTTGACATGGTGTGATGACATCATGCACAGGATATGGTATAGAGAAGAGTTGAATTTGGGGTGCACATGAGAGAGATGGTATGGGAGGGTGACATCACACACTTGGGTAGAGATTCTCTCATCCATGTGTGGCATATGCATGTGTGCATGGCATGTGTTGTGCACATGTGTGGAATGCAATATATGGTACCCTTCGCACATGATACACTAATGATTCTTCATGACGTATCTCACTAATAGAGCATCGTACAGATGCATGGGTGATAACTTCGCGATCGCAGCGATGAGGCGATCAATATGGCGAGGGTTTTGAAGTCTTGGGTTTTCGGTCAGTTGGATGTGTACTATGCATGGCCAATTCAGGTCTGGCCAAGGGCGTCGATCATCATGCATATAGGCATAGAAAATGTAAGGAATGGTCACGGTCTTACACATCATTCAACATCAAATTCATCCTCATAACATGTATCATGCAAGCCTGTGCATGGAGTACATAACATACTGAGATTCACATGCATCATTAATATTATGGTCATCATCCATGTAACGCCCCGAATTTCCAAGGTCTGAGTGTTTACTCGTCTTTGGGAATTATGGCATTAATCTCATTCACATGACATTTAGCTAGTGTGATTAAATTCATACATTCTGAGTATTCAAGCACTAGATCATGAAAAGGAAAATCTATGAATTTATTATTCCAATTAAAAGGAAAGGAAAGCTTGTTAAATCATTAAATGCTCACTCAGATGGGAGCTTATTACAAAATCAATTTATAGTAGAAACGTAAATAAAACTAAATTATAAAATTATTTTCTTGTTTATTCAGCATAGTCTTCCTCAGGGAGGTGATCCTCTGGGTCTTCAATTTATTCATCACCTGCATCATCTATACAGTTGGAGAGGGTCAATGCCCTACTCGTAGTGACTGTCATTCCTTTAAAATTTACAATATTTATCGTGAATCACAAGGATAAAAAAAGGCATTGATACTCCTCGTACTTCACATATACAAGGGCATCGATATGTACAGGGTTCTATATGATATGCATGCCTAGAAAAATATGTGCAATCCATCACACTCCACAGTCATAATCGCATGGAAGGTAGTTTATTATATCCAGCTCGCCCCGCATTTTAACACTATGAAGATTCACCAGTGTGTCCCACGTTATCGTGGCTTTACGTGAACATCTCAAGGCAACACAATGACTCGGTTGGGTGATTTATGTATTACAATGTGTTCATGAAGTGACTATTTGTGACATCCAATCTTGAGAAGTGATGTAACACGCATGGCATTTTACTTTCATCAATTGTGTACCATACCAACCAACCCATAAAATTATGTGCCGACCACGAGGGCCGCTACCCGTAACGCATTACATCCATAAATTTATGATGACTACCAGAGATGGGATGTCTGACATGACACTTGCGTGTGAGAGAATAAAATGATGTGAATATATGTGGTGATGATTCATAGGGAAAATTATAAATAGTGCAATATTTTTAAAATAGATAGAAAAGGCATAACAAATTATATATTAGAAAATTTAAAGGAAAGATATTCACCTTAGCTTATTGATCTTCCAAGATGTTCTTTATGTTCAGATCCTAATCTAATTTACCTATTTTAAGTGAAACTTTAATTAGGTTTAATACATCTAAAGGTGCTAGATTTGGATTATACTAAGACGAGTCGCGCATCAATGGGCTTTAATTTACCATGTTTAGGTCCATCCCACCACTGAGTCGACTCGGTCAGGTGTGATGGCTCCTATTGCATGGGAAATTTAGGAAGGAAAGAGAAAAGAAAGAAAAGAAGATTGGATCAGAACCGTGCTGCTGGTGTGGATTCGGAATTGCACAGCCAAAAGCGTCTTCTTACACCTATCTCTCTTTCTCTCTCTCTCTCTCTCTTCCCTGAAATCGAACAACGATTTCTCTTCTTTCTTCTCTCCCGCAACTTATTTCGCACTGACTTTCTTATTTTTCTTTCTTGTGAAATGGGTGGGCTTTTTATAGCCGGTCCGATCTTGAAATTCCTTACGCAGCTTGGTTACAGAACCTTCTTACATAACTCTGGTTGTGTAGAGTGGGATGGTAGATCAATTTACGTAGAGTAACATGTGTAGGATCTTGCTTTCTTTTCGGATCTTCTTCCTTTTCGATCTATTTAGCTACTGGACATCCAATGGCCCATCAATAGATTGTCTTTGGACTGCTTATCAGACGGTCCGGTTAGGTCGAGGATTACCGTCGATTTCAATGGTGTACTAATACCGGAGTGTTTCCTTCATATTTGGACTCCTACAGATGGGTCAGATTGACCATGGGATGTTCTCTGGCCCATTGGATCTACGGTTGGTGCAAGATCCGGAGATTTCTACGAGGATGATTCTTCCGCACAGTGACATGAAACCGGTGAATACGGCCGTGAATGTCGGTGAAGTCCGGGGGTTTTTCACTTCTTTCGTGCTTGTGACAGATGTGATCACTCCTCCGCTATTTGCAGGAGTCATGATTTAAGGTGGAAGGATTTACGCACCATGCATGTTTGCCAGACGTGATAGTAATCTTTCTTTCATTCTTTCCCATGTGAAACGGTCCTTCCGCCGTGATCAGTGATGGTGGGTGAGGAATGGTGATGGGTGACGATGAACGGCTTGGATCCGTTAATCGCTTCATGATGGTGGGTTCCACTACATGTTTTTTTTATGTGTTCGGTTTCAAATCCCGAATGCGACAATTGTGAATAGAAGGTGGACTTGTGAGAAGTTTGGTCAAATTCTGTTTTGACCGGATTCTTTATTGGGGTAGTCTGCGGTTGTTACACAATAGGTGTACATGCATTTGTTGTGTGCCCTTCTACGATGGCCTCGAAGGATCCGCTTCGTCCATTTAAAGTGTAATGTTCCTTTTAGGGATATGGTTTAACCTGAGTCCTAGGCAGCTACGTTGTGGTGGCTTAAATAGTATTTGCACTTGGTTTTAGTTTATGTTTCTGATGGTTGTTCGTGTTTTTTGGCGGTTGAAAATTGTCTCGATTGGCTGTATGCCCGGGGAATTTTTAGACGCATTTCATGGGTTTTTTTTTTTGGGGTGTTTGAGTATTGATTTGAAAGATTTTTGGGGCGTTACAGTCCAACACTATTACTATACATGCCCTAGGCATTAGGTCTATCATACATGAGGTTATCACTACGTTCACCAATATCATTTATTTATCATCATCCATACATCAAGTAAAATATGGTTATCTTATCCACATTATCATCATGGCAATCAATATGTGCATTATTATTACTTGGATACCAAGCATTATGGTTAACTAGCATGTATTGTCATCATGCATATATATGCACAATACATCATCATTGGCATTAAAATCATTTCCACTTCATGGTTAACATAGGAAATTTCATAAGTACCACAGATAATTACTCATCCATCATCAATGCATATGCCATAATTTTCCACCCATTAAATCATATATATCATTTCAACCAACAACTCACCACCATCATCATCATGTTATCACACAAGTACCATTACTAGGTGTGTCCCACGTAGTGTGACTTCCACATTGACCTTGGACTACATGCAAGGCATGTGGTCATATAGGTTAAGTGTGACTCCCACTTAGTGAATCAATAGGTCAACTCAAAAGTATAAACATCCAACCATAAGGCTTTCGATGGTGTGGATCTAATTCCATAATTAAGTGGGCCCCACCAGCTAAAGGTGTAAGTTCAACACATGGTTATGCCCTGCATTTTACAACAAGTATAGTTAATGGGCTTTTCATTGATTCAATATTCTTGTGGTATGACCCACTTAGGTTTAGGTTTGGTTTAATAGTGGACAATGGTCCCACACCAAGGGAAGTATACATGGATACAAACCTCTAAGGTGGATCCCATAACACAATTGGGCCCCAGAACTCTAACATCAACTAGGAGAGACAATTACAATCCCAAACATAAGACCAACATGCCAACAATGCATAGATCCCACGTCATGTTAGCCCAACGGACCTTAATCACAAGTAAAATGAGAAGGCTCATGTACTATAGCTTATATAATCCAAATGGGCCTAATTAAGTGTGGCCTAGCTGACTAGTGCTAGTGTGCAAGGCACACTACCGACAAGGCAATTGGAATGCCTAACAGGCCTAAGAATGTTTCCAAGGTTTGTCTTGTCATTCCCAACCATTTCCCTTAGTATTGGGCTCACTCGGGCCTTTATGTTACTTCATTTGGATGGCTCAATGCCATAATAGTCTAAGAGAGATGGATGGGAAGCAAGGGTTGTTTATCACCCAATCACAAGGTTTAACAATAATGACTTTATGACTTACACAAGGTGAGCCTTATCATACAAAGATACAACCCGCAAGCAAAAGACCCACTTAAGATATTGGGTCCAACATCACCTAAGGGTTCATTTACAAGGTTTAGATAATTCATTTTCATAGTTTAGATACTCTATTAGATTCTTTAGGAAGGTGCTATTTGAATTGAGTATTCATGCATTTTTGTATCATAATATATATATATATATATATATATATATATATATATATATATATATATATATATATATATATTGTGTAGGGTTGGTTCTTTAGCCATCTTCGAGTCAGATTTAAGATCATGTGAGGCCCACTTCCGAAGGAGAAAATTATTCATGATAGTTCTATGTATAGGCATCAAAATCCAAAATTCAGTTCTCATTAATCATGCATACACAAGTATTTGTGAAGGCCCAAACATGGGTGCTTGGGAGAGATGTGCAGAAAAATTGTGCAGAAATGACCTTTGGCCATTTTTGGGCGTCCCACAATCAGGTGGGTCCACCTTTTGGCATGCCATTAGGTTTCCTTGGTAACCATATGTGTGGGTTTCAAAACTCAAAGGGTGCGGTCCTCTGGGTACGCACATGATTTTTGGCATGAGGCAGAACATGACCATTTCAAATTTATGCACATAAATATTTGCACACCTATGCCGAGCACCATTTTGAGTTCCACTCCACGATTGTATGGGTGTCACTTTGGCCCAAATAAAACAATATATCTCCAGACATGGTTACGTTAAATGTTCCATGTGGTTGCCCCCACATATCATGTACGTGGGGCCCACCACAGAGGTCGAATGATGGATGAAAAACTTCAAATCTAGACTTGTAGTTTTACATAAATGGGCCCGATCCAACTTGACAACCCTTGATGTTCAACTAAACCACATCATTCAAGATAGTTCTCAACTTCAGTGGGCCCCACATAAGCCCACACATCCATACAAAAGTAAATGAGTCCAACCACAAGAGTTGTCACATAGCTAGCCCACTACTTTGACAATTTCAACATAAGTATAGGAATAATATTTATCATGAAAAATCAATTGTGCAAGCTAATGGTAAGCAATCTCAACTTAGAGAATGAAAACATAACCAAGGTATACATCAAAGTCCCATACATCTGGGTCGTACAATTAAAGATAACCAGCCCATGAACTCATGAACTAGTTAGGATCGGGCTGCACCGCACAGGCCCACTAGCTGTCTCATTTTTTTGTCACAGAAAAGACTACATATCTAGGGTGTTGTGACTATCCAAATGGATGATCTAATCGTGTACATGATCATGAGTGGGTCCCACTTTGCTGGGCAACACGGCAAGGAAAATGGATGGCATAGATGATGAAACACATACATCTAGTGGACTCACTATGGGTGGATGGATGACATGGATAAAGCATACATCATGGTGGGTCCCATTATCTGTGGGCAACCTACTAACCTCTCGTGGTCAGCTAGCCACGTGTACATGGGTCCTATATTAGTCGGCCCCACTAACCCAAATGTTCACAAACCCAAGTGTAGGGTTGCGATGTAGTAATAACTTGGTGAGACCGAGGTTGAATCCATAGGGACAAAACTTGTACGTATTCTGAAAATAACTAGAATTAGAACTAGAAGAAGATCTAAACCTAAATTTGGAATAAAAGAGAGTAATTTTGAATAATGTTAATTTAAACTATCAATTGAAAGGTGAGAAGTAGGGTGTTAAGGATCCACTTGTAGCTATCAGGATACTACCTTACTTGATTCAAGGAACACAATTGGAATTGGAGTCCTATCCTATTCAATTGGAAGATGAAGGAATTAAAACAGATCTGAACATTTCATTGACCTAGCCACATATGAAGGAGTATTGTGATGATTGGAAGGGACTCCATCATCCTACCATGCCTAGGAGATGATGGTGAACAACAAGATTTACCAATCTCATAATCTCAAAATAGGAAAAGAAGATATTCAAAGCCAATATTCCTTAAATTGAGTCACAATAAATCATAGAAAACTGAAAATATTTCTTTAATTCAAACTAGAAATCAATGAGACTCAAGAAAAACAAGAATCAAAGCAAGAAAATCATCCCAACACGCTACAAGCTTCACCTCTTAGACCTAGTTAAGAGGTTTAGCCAACCATAAACATGATTGGATCTATAACCCTAAAAGAAAGCATTAAAAATAGAAAAGGAAAGAAGAAAAACTCTTGGGAGAATGCTCCACCCTTTAGCTCTACTCCTTATAGCCTAATTCATGTTTAGAACTCCTTAAACAACCCATATTTATAGCCATTGTCTGGTCGTCTTTGAAAATCGCCTCAAATTTATGCACTATGTGTAATGCCTTCGATGTCATCGAACGTAACTTGAATATGAAAGTCACGCCTTTTCACACCTCGCAACGCCTTTCACACTGCATAACTTTTCATGTCATCGAATATACCTTCAATATCTTCGAACAGTCCTTCGATGTCATCGAAGGGTGTTCGATCAATCGAGAATGTGTCTTAAGTGTTCCAACGATTTGCTCCATAAATCCACAAAAATCTAGATGTCATTAAGTGTTGAGTGCCAAATATTGTATATTTCCCCTATTTATATCTTAGTTGTATGAATATGGTAATGATTAATGCGTATATTTTATACCTGTTTGTATTGCAAGGTCAATCTAAGAGCTTGTATTAAAAAGAATGTTAAAAGCATGAATTTGATGCTCAAGAATCACCAAGGAAATGGATGGATCTTAGAATAGCAAGATTGAAGAAATCACATGCCATAGATCCAAGGAAACCAAGTGAGGAATGAAGAGAATCGAAGATTTGAAGTAAAGAAAAGGAATTCGCGTGAAATTCGACTAGCCCGAGTTCTAGTTCAACTAGCCCGAGTTCTGGTTCGACTAGCTCGAGTTCTAATCCGACTAGCTCGAGCTCTGGTCCGACTAGCCCCAGAAACTTCAGCTCGAACTCTAGCAACATGATCTTTTAAATTCACATGAAATCTGACTAGTCGAAGATTACACAGATTTTGTGCGGACTGCTTAAATTTGAGGTGGTTTCCGGACTTTTCTAACTCGGTGTGAAAGTTGGAGTTCCCCAACTATAAATAGGAGTTCTTCGGATGCTCCAAAGGATCTTCTAGGGTTTAAGGAATGGAGCAAAAGGGTAGAGCCACTGCTCGAGAGTTTTTATTCTTCTTCCATAGTTGGTCTTTATGTTTTGCTTGAGAGTTTTTAGTTCAATCATGTCCATGGTTGGTTAAACCTCTTAGCTAGGGCTAAGAGGTGAAGCTTGTAGCATGATTATGATGTTTATTTTGCTTTGATTCTTGTTTATGTTGAACTTCATTGAATTCTACTTTGATTATAAGGAATATTCTCAGTTTTGTATGGATTGTTGTGACTCAAATTACAATAGATGTTGCGATAGCTTTGAATATATATTTTTCCTATTTGAGATTGTGGGATTGGTAAATCTTGTTGTTCACCATCGTTTCCTGGGCATGGTAGGGTGATGGAATCCCTTTGAAATCCTTGCAATTCTCCTCCATTGAGGATAGTTCAATGAGAAGTTCAAAGATTTGACCGTCTCTCCTTCCAACTGGATAAGATAAGACTCTGATTCCAGTTATGTCTCTTGAATCAAGTAAGGTAGCATCTTAATTGCTACAAGTGGATCCTTGGCACCCTAGTTCTCACCTTTAAATTCACAAGTTTCAATTACATCATTCAAAATTACTCTCTCTATAATTTCGTATTTAGGTTTAGATCTTCTTTAGTTCTAGTTCTAGTTACTTTCAGAAACATATAAGTTTAGCCTTCACAAACCTCATTGTGGAAAACAGGCCCCTCTCAACTGAATCTCTCAAATATCTGGATGAATGCTTGACACACTTTGCAGATCCTAATGAGAATATAGTGGACACCTTACACAACAATACCTAATCAATTTTCTAAAGAGCTTCCTTCCACAAATCCTGAATATTTATCATTAGAAGTGGAGGAGCTGGAAATTGAACCGAAGTCAGAAACTTCGGATGTGTTGAGACTACACCACCTACTGAGAATTTTTCTACATTTCATCAACTTGTAATCTCTAATTTACCATGTTGTATAACATTGAAACTTTTTCTGTCACAGGTGAATTGTATATACTGTGGACAACTCAGGAGATTAAAAGGAAACTTTATGCTGAGCTCCATAAATTTCTCTGGATATTCATGCTCCATGGCATCTAAGCTTACTACAAAAAGGGCTTTTTGATGATCTTGTTGAGAAACTTTCTGAGAAATTTATCAAGATATTGGCCGGAGGAGGAACCTTGCTACATGATTGAGTAGCTTTCCCTTGCTTTCCCAGTTTAGGATTAGGTTTATTGCTTTTATAGAATTTGGGATTAGGATAAGTTGCTTTCCGTTTATTTAGTCTTTATGTTAACCCATCTTCACATTGAGATCCTTGGAAAAAGCCTCAAAATTCCTTCTTCAAGTACTACCTTTCCATTACTTCTCCTTTCTTTTCGTTGCCTCTTTTGTATTGCATGATTATTTCTTTTACATAGAGGACAATGTAGATTTTAGGTTGGGGGTGTGGATTAGGTAAATTAATCAGTACTTTCTTAATGTTGAGCAATTTTTTTTAAAATTTTCAATGTTTCAAGTTGAAATCTGTTTGGAAAATGATAATTTATGCACTTGAAAATGTTCTGAGTATGACGATAAGATGGAAATTGAACTTTGAATTATTGGAGTTTGATCAACTAAGTAGTCTATCACTTACAGTTTTTACACTCAATTGATTAAGAGGAAGTTTGAATATCATGTTAATCTAAGTCACAAGACACTTCAAACTGCTTTTTGTGAGTTATGATAGAATTTCTGATTGTTAGCATGAGAATCATTAGTAGGTGTTTAGTATTGAGTCTGGGGAATTTTATCCACCTTAAAAAGATGAAAAGAACCAATTAAAAAAATAGAAGATCGATAAAAAGGTCATGAATAATGAAAAGACTAGACTGAAAAAGAATGAAAATGAAAAAATGTACAGTCTGAAAAGGAATGAAAGAGATGGTCGATATAAAATCAAAAATTGAAAAAAGAAGGAAAATGTGATAAGTTCGGAATCAGTACTTGTGTCACGCCCCAAACCCGAAAATCGGATTCACAGGAATCCCGATCGCCGAATCTGGTGCCGATAGCCTCCATAGTACCCCATTCTCGGCTCCTAGCGTTCATACGCCAGATTCCGATCCTAGGATCCTATAAGGAGGATTTTTATTTTTTATTTTTTGCACAATGTACGTTTAACTTGTAATAGGCATAACCACAAGATTACCCAATTCACAAAGGCAACATCATCATCATATATCCACTAATATAATCATTTGAGTACAATGCTGAAAGGAAATTACATTAATCGAAAATCAAGCTCCAGAAGATCGCAGCACGCTTCAAGCTCAACACTGATGTAACCTAACATCACCTGCACGCATCTATCGCGCATAAGCTTATAGAAAGCTTAGAGGGTGGTGTAAGTGTGTGCACAAGGTAAGTGCCAAGTATTCAACGAAATGTCATAATCATACAATGTCCAATTAGGCGCAAGGTCATGAATCATACATTATCAGAGTAAGCAAAAATACTGACAGGTCCATGAGTCAAACAATATTAGAATACGTAGTACAGATCAACTTTACAAATGAGGAATCATAAAGAGTATCAGAATATCAGATGCCGTATCTAAACCATATAAATGAAGAAACACAGGTAACCCAAAATGCCATATACTGCGAATGTAATGCAATATGCGGTGCGAATGGAATGACCACGATGGAGTGTGAAGTCGGGATGATAGTACGTAGTATCGTAGGCTATGGGGTCCATCACAAGGAACTTCTATCCAAACTAGTCCCATACCTAATTTGGATAGTCAGACTCAATGTGGTAAACTCCTGATCTC
Source organism: Magnolia sinica (assembly GCF_029962835.1). Lineage (NCBI taxonomy): Eukaryota > Viridiplantae > Streptophyta > Magnoliopsida > Magnoliales > Magnoliaceae > Magnolia > Magnolia sinica. The sequence continues at coordinate 66,128,533 of NC_080573.1, read as the reverse complement.
AGATTAGTCGCGCGCCCCAACCGAAATCCTGGCCATTGCGAAGGCACATGTAACAAATAGTTGCGCACCACCAACCCGAGTGGATAGTGAATGAATGAATGCATGAATGAGTATGCGACTCCTGCTCATTAAATCCACATATCAGTACAGTTCATCTCTGGAATCATCACCGGGGTTTAGTACACTCGAAATGGCACTGCCACTCTCCCAGCCGCACAGTCCAAGTGAGCGTAAGAAACCTCACTATCCGCCTGGCCAGTAATCTGCCAATACCTATCCAGCACGTCGATAGCGGACCCATTCATGAGTTGGTCAAACTCAGCCTAGTATTGCCCCCTACTCTCAGGCGAGTAAGGCCACACTCCCTCCCAACCGACCACGACATAGTGGGAGACGCGGCCTCCTGGTATCCCGCACTCGGGCGCTCATGTATCCACTCGGTCTCGACGTTGGGGCGTCCTCTGGTACCAAGAGGGTTTAGGGATTTTCACTCAGGGACATCTATGGCGCCCGTATGCTAGAACCAACATTTTCGGTGTCCCATCTGGCCATCCACGATATGCCTATGGAGGCTATGACCCTGATGTCGCTAGGGCGTACAGTAATCACAATGCAAGATGCATGAGTCATACAATCTAGTCATGCATCAATCCTGCACATACCATGCGCTCATGTGAAATAGCCTCCGCCTATCAGGGAGTCTCATAACAATCTGCCTAATGACATATGCAATGGTCAACTACATCTCATAACAAACATGCAGATGATGCGTATGGGCATGTATGATGATGTTATGCTGTCACACACTCATAATCGGTGTCAATGATCATCCTCGACAATGTGGACGTTTAACCAACATTGTCTCCAAGGAATAGCTCATATAGAGCCAAACATATAATGGGCCCACGGCCCCACACAATGGCCCAATACACATCACTTATGGGCCTCACATACATCACATCGAACTCCATACAAGGGCCTCGAATGTATCACAATGGGTCACGCCCACAGAGCTTGAATACATTACAATGGGCCTTGCCCATATGCCACGAATACATCACAATGGGCCTTACCCATGGGCCTCAAATACATCACAATGGGCCTCAACTATAGGTCGCATATGCATCATGTAGGCATCAACAATAGGCCTTGGCAATTGAAATTAGCCTTAACAATCAAGTTCGACACTCGGAACCGGCCTCGATACTCAGCCTCGGCAATCAGAATCGGCCTCTACAATTGGTCTCGACAAATCGGAATCAATCGATAATCGAAATCGGCAAATCGGTCACGTCAATCGGCAATCAGTCACAACAATCGGGGTCGATTGATAATCAGAATCGGCAAATCGATCATGTCAATCAGCAATCAGTCACGACAATCGAAATCGATCGATAATCAGAATCGGCAAAATCGGTCACGATAATCGGGATCGATCGATAATCAAATCGGCAAATCGGTCACGACAATCGGAATCGATTGATAATCAGAGTCAGCAAATCGGTCACGACATTCGGATCGATCGATAATCAAATCGGCAAATCGGTCACGACAATCGGAATCGATCGATAATCAGAGTCGGCAAATCGGTCACGACAATCGAATCGATCGATAATCAAAGTCGGCAAATCGGTCACGACAATCGCGATCGATCGATAATCAAAGTCGGCAAATCGGTCACGACAATCGGATCGATCGATAATCAGAATCGGCAAATCGATCACGACAATCGGGATTGATCGATAATCAGAGTCAGCAAATCGGTCACGACAATCGGGATCGATCAATAATCAGAGTCAGCAAATCTGTCACGACAATCAGATCGATCGATAATCGAATCGACAAATCGGTCACGACAATCAGAATCGATCAATAATCAGAGTCGGCAAATCGGTCACGACAATCGGATCGATCGATAATCAAATCGGCAAATCGATCACGACAATCGGATCGATCGATAATTAAATCGGCAAATCGGTCACGACAATCGGAATCGATCAATAATCAGAGTCGGCAAATCGGTCACGACAATCGGATCGATCGATATTCAAATCGGCAAATCGATCACGACAATCGGATCGATCGATAATTAAATCGGCAAATCGGTCACGACAATCGGAATCGATCAATAATCAGAGTCGACAAATCGGTCTCGACAATCGGATCGATCGATAATCAGAGTCGGCAAATCGGTCACGACAATCAGAATTGATCGATAATCAGAATCGGTAAATCTGTCACATCGATCGGAGTCGGCAATCGGTCATGATAACGTGGACATTAAACCATCATTACCCAACAATGTGGCCATTTAACCAACATTGCTACCAAGGAGTGGCCCGCTTAGAGCCAAACGTATGGTGGGCCCATGGCCTCACACAAGGGCCTAATATACAATATCATGGGTCTCTTACACAACAGGTGGGCCCTGCTCATGGGCCTCAACAACATAACATGTGAGCCCTACACATGGGTCTCATATGTATCAAATGGGCCACGTATCTGGGCCTCGAATACATCACAATGGGCCTCATCACGCATCAAGTGGGCTACATCAATGGGCCGCACCCAACGGGCCTCGCACAAATGGAAAATACGTCAAGTGGACCGCGTCCACGGGCCGCTCCACTAGGCTTCATATACATCAAATGGGCTGCATCATCAGGCCATAAATACATCAAGGCAGGTCTCGTAGATGGGCCACAAAATACATCAAAGTGGGCCTCACGGATGGGAGCTTGAATTACATCTAAAATCATTACAATAGTTACAGGTGTAACATGTGTATCACTATACACATCATTCTATGGGGCACACGACACCCACTAATGATGATCAATATTGTCCAAACATTGTCCAGCACCGTCCATCACTACTTGTACGGTGTGGATGAAAGGAATACATCAGGGTGGTGTCCACGGTTCAGATGGAACCCACATAACTTACTGACGTCAATACATCAACTATATAGCTGATGTAAAGTACACTAGCCAACCAGTTTCCATCCCAAGGTGGGTCCACACGTGTGGCCCACCAGTCCTAGTGAATGGACTGACGAAGGGGATTACACCTACCTCAAGATGTGCTGCACCGCCACTGTCCATATACGGATGGTATGGATACAATATATAAATCTGGTGGGTCCCACTGTCCAGCTGGACGGTGAGGGTGCCACACGCACATCATGCAGGGGCCCCACATAGATGAACGGTGTTGATACATACACCAGCTCCAAAATGACATGGAATTTGAATGGACGGAGTGGATACTGCACATCGCAGTGGGTGGGGTCCACGTCCATGTACAGGACGGCTTGGACGAAGCACATACATCTGGTGGGTCCCATGCTGCATTACAGCAGCAAGGTGTTGGTGTGGAAAGCCAGCCAATCCGTCAGCAGGTGGGTCCTTACATGGGGTCACCACATACATGTGTAATATATATAATTATAATTATAATTATATTATAAATATATCAACGTGGGTCCCACATGGGGCCCACCACTTACATGTATAATAAATATATATAAATATATCAACGTGGATCCCACATGGGGCCACCACGTATATATGATATATACACTTATTACATTATTAAAATAACATATATGTGCATTTTTTTTTTATCGTGACAGCGTCCAGAGCATTCCAGCGTCCAAACCACCTGATGTTTAGATTTGTCTCAGTCCAAGACCAGACTCGAATGGATGGTGTGGATGCACCACACGTGTAGCAACAAGTGGGGCCCACGTGAGTGCGGCCCACCGAAATTTCTGGATCAAGATGATATTTCTATTTTCCCATCATCCAGATCAGGCAGCAGGGCTGGGCCAATGGCTGGACGGTCTGAATCACACATGCACAAAATAGGTGGGCCACATCAACAAGGTGAGAGAGAGAGAGAGAGAGAGATCGACAAGAAGGGGAGGGACCCCGCCACTATGGGCCCTCCCTAAATATAAAGCATACATCAAGATGGGTCCCACCACAAGTGGGCCCTTAAATCATCAAATCTAAATAAGAAATCACCCACATCATAAAAGTGGAGAGATTTACCCTAAAGATGCACCCACCTCATGATCCTCTTAGACTTCTTCCGCCAACACGATCTAAAGCTCCAAGAAAACGATTCCAACAGTTGAGATGGACTTTGGATGGTGGAGATGGAAAGTAAGAAGGTGGGCCACACATGGCATTCTCTCATGGAGGTGGACGTTGGCTCTCATGGTTGCTTGGAATGGAGAGAAGTGAAAGAGAGAAATGATGTAAGGGAGTGATGGGAGAGAGGGATGGTGAGGTGATGGGAATTAATGAGTTTGACTTATGGGGAAAAGGGAAGGTAAGGTGGTAGGGTAGGGTGATGTCACCCCTAGGGTGACATCATAGTAATTATGTTTGTAGGAAAGTACAACAACAGGGATAGGTGGGTCCCACGATCAAGCAATCAATGGCCGCGATAATGCACGGGCCGGATCTCATAATCTGAGCGTCGCATTGACGCACGAGATGCATCGTTGGAACCGCGACGATGGTGCGGTTGCAATGATATAGGTCTCGGCTTGAGTCGGCTCGGATTTACAGGATATGACCCAAGAGCGTGCGCAAATGCTACCTGCGGGTCGTTGAAATTCTACTGGGAGGACCGCGAAAATTTACGGAACAGTACGGGCGAGAATACGGGTCTTACAACTTGAGTTTTCAACTAATCTCGATATGATGAGCATGGCTAACATTATGAAATGATAGTATTCTTATGATAAGTAAATTGATTTTCAATGAGCACATTTAAAAACTTGATATATGAACTTATGCTATGATTTAATCGATAAAGAACCTATTTATGAATTGCTTATATGATTCGGCTCTAGGTGTTTAAAATCTCATTTTCTCATCTTAGTTATACTCATCCATACTTGATTGCACAAAGAATTGATTTTTGGAAAAGGGTTTGAACATTGAGAATTGAAAATTACTTCATGCGCGTTTTGCTCGGGACTAGCAAAGTGCTGGTTGGGGAGTGTATTGAGTTTCGAATATTGCATATTTTCCCTATTTATATCTTAGTTTTATGAACATAATAATGTTTAATGGGTATGTTTTATACATGGTTGTATTGCAAGGTGAATCTAAGAGCTTGGATTGAAAAGACTATTAAAAGCATGGGTTTGATGCTCAAGAATCACCAAGGCAAAGGATGGATCTTAGAAGACCAAGATTGAAGAATTCATATGCCAAAGATCCAAGGAAACCAAGTGAGGAATGAAGAGAATTGAAGATTTGATGTGAAGAAAAGGAATTCACGTAAAATTCCACTAGCTCGAGTTATGGTTCGACTAGCCCAAGTTCTGGTCCGACTAGCCCGAGAAACTTCGGCTCAAACTCTAGCAATATTATCTTTTAAATTCATGTGAAACCCGACTAGTAAAAGATTTCACCCGACTAGTCGAAGATGACTCTCTACCTGTCGACGATTTCTCTCGACCAGTTGAAGGTTACACAGATTTTGCACGGACTGCATGAATTTGAGGCAGTTTCCGGACTTTTCCAATTCGGTGCGAAAGTTGGAGTTCCGCATCTATAATAGTTCATAGGATGCTCCGAAGGATCTTCTAGGGTATAAGGAGTGAAGTAAAAGGGTGGAGCTGCCGCTCGGGATTTTTTCTTCTTCTTCCTTAGTTGGTCTTTATTTTTTATTTGAGAGTTTTTAGTTCAATCATTATGGGATCCCGGTCTTTTACAACATCACTCGTGTGCACACGTGTCCCAACTAGCACTGTTAATAGACCATATACTACACCCTAGTGCACTTAGAAAACTCACCAAAGTGATTTGTTCTGGATGAACTTAAGACCTATATAATGTGGACCATGTTATTGTTGCGGTTGCAATGGTGAAAACCATGTGTCAATCTGACACTCCGTTAGTGAGATATGACCTATCGAATGTACGACCCAAATTATGTATCCAGTAACACAAGTAACCTTTATTATGCTAAGCCCATTGGACTTGAGCCCATGTGGGCCTAAAGCTCACTTCTAGAACATGAAAATTACCAACAAATAAGACAATTGCTACATGACAAAATAAGAACCTAACACATATAAGACAAGCACTATAAGACAAAATTAGATTCTATCCCAAAACTCATCATTAGCTCTCTCCCCATGCCTTAGAAACTAATCATGGCTCATGTCCACCTCATCCTATACATGCATCCAATGTATGTATTGATTTGTGCCACATCACTTTAAACAACCAATTGCAACACTCCACTTCATCATCCACCATGCATCACATACAACCCATAACCCTTATCAATCCATTATCAATGCATGTCTAGGTTTCTTCCACCTTGGCTAATGCATGCTTAGCACCATCCACATCATCCATCCACTACCCATACCATACATCACATTCCACCTCACTTTTAGCACCAATGAGATCTCATGAACTTGCCACATCATTTTGCCACCTCAACCCCCAATTCCATATATAAGAGTAGGAGCTCTCTTGCACTTATTCTTTTCCTATATTGAGAAAATTTTTTGAGATTTTAAGAGAGAGTGAGAGAGAGCAGGGCTAAGTTATGGCCCACCATTAATCAAGAGGGAGTAGACCACACATCATCATCCAACCATCCATCCATTGAAGTGAGTCTATACCCTTCCTTCCATCTTCTTCATCCTCCTCTTTCTTCCCATTTTTATTTTCTTAATATGTGTGGGACCCACTGGTTTGGAGTTCTTGTGTACATGTATTTATATCTATGGTGGTTAGCAAAGTGGCCCATGTCACTATGGTCCACCATGATGAACATCATATCTACACCCTTCATTTGTAATCCTGTTTTTGTTTCTATACAGCATGTTCTAAAAATCACATAAACTCAACCATGCTAAGATTGGAGTTGAAACTTAGTGATATTATGAATCACGATATGAACTAACTCTGGACTAAATTTCGTAGCCATCCAATGGTCTAATCATCCGCAACATCAAGTTTACTTGGCTACTGTTTAGCAGCACATGTAGGATTCCAATTTACCTAAATGGACCCATTTTTATCTCTTTTAATGGATATATTAAAAAATTATGTTCCATTGGATTTGTAGAAAATCAAACTAGCTTTTCAACGGTATATAATAAGCCTAAATCGGAGTTCGGACAGCTGAGATCTTGGCCTTATACGAAAGATGTATTTAGGATCTTATTATGACCATTCTTATTTGGGCCATATCTGTGATTCCAATGGTCAGATGTATTTAATATTTTCTTTTAACTTACTTGAGATAGTTAATAATCATATGTATGGTCTCTATGGTCAGATTCTTTCATGATAAATTTAGATAATTCTGGACCGACAGATACTTCTGTAAAGACAAATCTTGAATTTCTATGTGTGGTCCAGATGGATCCAAGGTTCTGTATGGTTGGAAACCTATAAATGGCCTGAATGACTTGTTCCCAAACCATCCATTGGATCAGATCTTCTAATAGAGAATCTGATCATAGAGATTTCATCAATATATATTTCATGTGTTACTTGATGAATATGTTGGATCTATGTTATACATAACAATTATCTTCTCATTAACCCACTTGGGTGTGGGATCACTTGTGATTTATGCATTTTATTAGTTCATCCAATCCGAAAACCTATGTATATTTTTGTGTCTCTTATCTATGGTTTGCTAGTATATGAGCCTCACTTGCTATTAGATCTATTTCATTCCCTTTACACTTTCTGTTTGTCTAAGTACTTAACTGTATTGCATGTAGGCCTCTTTGACACTTGTAGTGGGCCCTGCACTCTATAGTTAAGGGTCTCACTTTGGGGGATGTTTAATCCTTATATAAGTGAGCTGGGATGTCCCACATTTTTGTCAGGAATGGTTCCTGAGTGTTTGGAAATTGGGCCCTAAGTTGTGATAGACCCCATTTCTGAAAATTGTCTAATTATTTGTGTTTTGTACTAACTTTGGGCCTCTGTAGTGGACCATACGCTGGAGGTTTGAGTAGGCCACCACTTAGAAGCTCTAACCTACACTAATGAATATATAATAAATATTTTAATTGGGCCAAATCAGACCTCACATGATCAGGGAGTGGATTCCAAAATGTGATCAGGCATGGTTGTGCAGAAAATCAAAGTGTTTATGTTTGACCCTATACCAAATATTACGTGTGCACAATCAGTTGGTCCCAACTTATAATTTCTGAAGTGCATATATAGTACAAACAAGGGTACCTAATGACACACTAAAATTTGGTCCCTTATGATCATGGGATATACTTAAAAATGGGCCAAAACTAATTCTGCACTATATTTCTTGCATAGTTTCTCCAAGTACCCATGTTTGGGCCATCACTGTAAATTGTACTCACTCAACCAATGAGGTCTACCTTATAATTTGTAAAGCCCATACATAGAGCTACTAGGTGGTTATTCTCTTTCACCATATGTATGCCTCACGTGATCATGAATCTAATTCTAAAATGGCCCAGAACCAACATTGCATAAAAATCTGTTTGATGTAAAATTTATGTGGGGCCACGTCAATGAGGTCTGCCACCTTCCCAAAGCATTTCATGTAGTATTTAAACTCTGAAAAATAGCTCTCAGGTGTTTTTGGGCTCAAAACCTTAAGTGAGCAATCTAGTTGGGCCTTACCTTCAATGTGATGAGGCCCAATAAGATGTATGTGAGGCCCTTGTATGAGGCCCACTGTGATGTATACGAGGCCCATGTGATGGGGCCCAATGTGATGCATATGAAACCCTTGTATGGAGCCCATTGTGATGTGTATAAGGCCTATGTGGTGAGGCCCATTGCAATGTATATAAGTCCCCTGTGATGAGACCCATTGTAATTTATATGAGGCCTATAGGATGAGGCCCATCGTCATGTATATAAGGCCTATGTGATGAGGCCCATTGTGATGTATATGAGGCTTATGGGATGAGGCCCATTGTGATGTGATGAAGCCCATGTGATGAGACCCATTGTGATGTATGTGAGGCCCATGTGATGAGGCCCATTGTGATATATGAGACTCTTGTGCAAGGCCCAATTATGATGTTGATCCCACCATGATGTATATGAAAATGTTTATGATGCCCATCTATTTTTCTATCTAGTTTAAGGGACATGGGCCCCATTGTGAGATAGTCTCTATATTGGGCTGCATTCTAGGAGACAATGGTGGTTAAATGTCCACATTGTAAACTCCCTAGGGCCCATTGCTAAGCCCATTCCCCATGGTAAGTTAGAATCTAAGGTGGGCTGTACTTTAGGAGCAATGATGGTTAAAAGTCCACGGTGCAAACTCTCTAAAGCCCATTGTTAAGCCCATTTTTATTTTTCCCTTATTGGGCCCTCATTGAGAATAATGCTTTCCACCATACCCTATAGTACTACTCAAACCTTGGGACCCATCTCGTGGCCATGATATGCAGGCCCATTGTGATATGTAGGCCCATTGTGATATGTAGGACCGTTGTGATAAGTTGGCCCATTGTGATATGTAAGACCGTTGTGATATGTAGGCTCATTGTAATTGTATGAGGCCCATTGTACGAGGCCCATTGGGATTGTATGAGGCCCACTATGATTGAATGAGGCCCATTATGATTATAGGAAGCCCATTGTGATGGTATGAGGCCCATTGTGGTTGTATGAGGCCCATTATGCGAGGCCCGTTGTGATTGTATGAGGCCCATTGTGATTGTATGAGGCCCATTGTGCGAGGCCTGTTGTGATTGTATGAGGCCCACTATGACTGGATGAGGCTCATTACATGTGTGAGGCCCATTGTGATTATGTAAGGTCGATCATTGTTATGATTGATAATCGTGCATGGTATACACCATGATTCATGCCCATACACATCATTTACATACTTGTCATGAGGAGTGATTAACCATAACATATGTCAGTGGGCTGGCTGTTTTCGGGACTCCCTAAGAGATGGAGTTTCCTGACATGAGCGCATGGTATGCGAAGGACTGATGCATGACTGGATTGTATGACTCATGCATCTTGCATTTGTGTGATATGATTTATGTTCGCCCTAGCGACATCAGGGCTGAGGCCTTCATAGGCATATCGTGGATGGCAGGATTGGACACCGAAAATGTTTTAGTTCTACATGGGGGATCATAGGTGTCCTTGGGTGAAAGTCCCTAAACCCTTATGGTACCAAGAGGATGCTTCAACGTCGAGAATGAATGGATGTGTAAGCGCACGAGGACTGAATACCATTAGGGCACGTCTCCCACTATATCGTGGTCAGTTGGAAGGTATGGACTTACCTGCCCAAGGGTAGGGGGCAATGCTAGTTTGAGTCTGATCAACTCGTAAATGGGTCCATTATCAACGTGCCGGATAGGTATTAGCAGACTATTGGTCATGCGGATAGTGAGGTCTCTTACTCTCACTTCGATTGCGCGCCTAGGGGAGGGGCAGTGTCATTTGGAGCATACTAGATCCTGGTAATTGTCCAGAGAGGAACTGTATTGATATGTGGATTCAGATGAGGACTGAAATGACTTGTGATTGCACTTTACATATGACATTGGCCACGTACGCCTTGCATCGCATTGCCTTAGTATGGCTGACAACATTGTATTAAACCCCGGTGATGATCCCTGAGATTTACGGTACTGATATGTGGACTTATTGAGCATGAGTTGCGCACTCAGCATTCAACTCATTCATTCATTCATTTAATATCCAATCGGGCTGGTGGTGCACAACCAAATCATTATGTGTACCTTCGCAATGACCAGTATTTTGATTAGGGCACACGACCAACCTAAGATTAGGAGTTTACCACGTTGAGTCTAGCTATCCAAATTTAGGTATGAGACTAATTTAGATAGAAGTCCCTTATGATGAACCCCACAGCCTGCGATACCACTTACTATCATCCCGACTACACACTCCAGCTTTATCATTTCTTTTGCATTGCATACTGCATAATATCCTCTGCATATGACATATTGTGACACCCCGTCACTGCGGTTACATGTGGGAGGGCACACGTTGGCAGACACTGATGTGGGCGAGGCCTAGCTAGCCTGTGCGAGCTACCAGTGGTTGGCAGGCTACTGTGCACACAGTGTAGGCAAGACCTTGTTTCACATATTCATGGATTTTTGTCAGGATTTGTATATTGCATTACATCCTCAGCATATGACATTTGGTTTATTATGTCCTTGTACTCGAATGATTACATGTCAGCCTCGCCATTGCCTTTCCATCATATGTCATATAGTAGAAAATGAAATTTGATTATCTTGTTCATGATAATTAGCTATTTTAATGATTCATGGTCGCTTGTTAAGTGACATGCCTATTATTGATGTCACGTTCATGATAACCTGTATAGTTATACGACATGCTTGATTGATAGCTTACTCACCTATGATAACATGATTGGTTGATGACATGCATATGGTTGTTTTGGATGTCTTAACGGAAGCGCCCTAATAAGTCGTGTTTTATTCCCAACACGCAGTAGACTCACGAGCTGTGGTTTACTCATATGTATGACTTACACTTTTCAGGATGCATACAAGAGCTATTCGAGTTTACTATTATTTCCTTCATTACTGTTGAGCTGGTGCACCATATCATGTGTGACATGTCGAACAGGTTCGTCTCTTCGATATGTCTTGATACCATGTACAAAATGTTTAACCGCCTAAACAGATTAATCGTTCAAAAAAAATTCACACTGAAAAATCCTCCTTGTAAGATCCCAAGACCAGAATCTAGCATATGGGTATCGAGAGTCGAGAATGGGATACTACGAAGGCTGTCAGCACCGGATTCGGCGATTCAGAATTTTATGAGCCTGGCTTCCGAGTTTGGGGCGTGACAATCATGTCTATGGTTGGCTAAACCTCTTAGCTAGGGCTAAGAGGTGAAGCTTGTAACGTGATTAGGATGTATATTTTGCTTTGATTCTTATTTATGTTGAACTTCATTGAATTCTAATTTGATTACAAGGAATATTCTCAGTTTTCTATAGATAATTGTGACTCAAATTACAATAGATGTTGCGATAGCTTTGAATATCTTCTTTTCCTATTTGAGATTGTGGGATTCGTAAATCTTGTTGCTCACCATCATCTCCTGGGCATGGTAGGGTGATGGAATCCCTTCCAAATCCTCACAATTCTCCTCCATTGAGGATAGTTCAATGAGAAGTTCAAAGATTTAACCATCTCTCCTTCCAACTGGATAAGATAGGACTCTAATTCCAGTTGTGTCTCTTGAATCAAGTAAGGTAGCATCTTAATTGCTACAAGTGGATCCTTGGCACCCTAGTTCCCAACTTTAAATTCACAAGTTTCAATTACATCATTCAAAATTACTCACTTTATAATTTCATATTTAGGTTTAGATCTTCTTCTAACTCTAATTCTAGTTACTTTTAGAAATGTACAAGTTTTGGTCCTTATGGATTTGAGCTTGGTCTCACCGAGATTATTACTACATCGCGACCTTACACTTGAGGTTGTGAACATCGAGCAGGTCTTCAAGCAATCGAACAACTCTTCAATGTCATCAAGAACTGCATCCAAATTGTTCAGCAACCAAAGTTGATTTCCTATAATTTTTCAATGTCATCGACCCGTGTTCGATGCTATTGAACACTGGCTTCAATGTCATCGATTGGTGGTCGATGACATTGACAGTGAAGTTTAGATTCAATGAATTTCTACACTTTGCACTTTCGACTTCCTTCCTTCTCCACTTGGTTTCCTTGAATCTTGGATTCTTGAATTCTTTAATCTTGGTCTCCTAAGATCCATCTCTTACTTTGGTAATTCTTGAGTATCAAATCCATGCTTTCAACATTCTTTTCAATCCAAGCTCTCAGATTCACCTTGCAATACAAACATGTATAAAATATACCCATTAAGCATTATCATATTCATAAAAACAAGATATAAATAGGGGCAATTATACAATATTCGACACTCAACACACACCCCAACCAACATTTTGCTAGTCCCGAGCAAAACATGCGTGATAGAATTCTCAATTCTCAATGTTCAAATCACTTTCAGAAAATAATCTTTTGTGCAATCAAGTATGAATGAGTATAATTCAAAGAATTAAGAATGAAAATTTGAAAATCTAGAGCCGAATCATATGAGCAATCAATCAAATATGTTATTTATCAATCACTTAGGAGCATAAGTTCATGTATCAAGTTTTTTTCAATGTGCTCAGTGATTTTCAACTTACTTTCCATCAACATACTATTATTTCATAATGTTAGCCATGCTTATTACCTTAAGATTGATTGAATAATCAAGTACTGATTCCGAACTCATCCCCCTTTTCTTCTTTTTCCAGTTTTTGATTTTATATCGACAATCACTTTTATTTATTTACTCTTTTCAGTCTTTTTATCTTCATTCTTTTCAGACTTTTTATTCTTTTCCAGTTTTTTCATAATAGATGACCTTTTTGTCGATCTCTCTATTTTTTAACTAGTACTTTTCATCTTTTTAAGGTGGATAAAATTCTCTAGACTTAATTCTCAACGTGTAAGGCCTATATCCTAGTTCGTACTATTCCTTGGACTCCCATGATCCTCCTGTTGAATTCGGCAACCCGCGACCTATAATCGGCATTTGCATGCTACCCTAAGTACATCCCATAGATCTAAGTCGACTCGACCCGAGACTTGTACCAGTGCGACCGCGCCATCGTCGTGATTCCAACGCCGTATCTTGCGCACCGATGCAATACCCAGGCTAGGAGTTGTGGGGCCGCATTTATTTCCAGAAAAATGCCGCGCATTTGTAAATCCCGAGAGAATCTCTACCATCTATCATATCAATCAATCAAGTCAAGTCAAGTACACATCCCATCATAACCCATCCCTATCTTACCAACAAGGCATGACACCCATCCCTCTCTCACCCAAAAGTCAACCAAGCCCATACCCACCATATCATTTCTTCTTACAACACCCATTCCTCTCTCCCATCTCTCACCCATTCCATCTTATCTCCCTCCATTTTTCCAAGCAACCATGAGAGGAAAATCCTAAGGAGAGAAAAGAAGCTAAGTGTTAGGCCCACTTTCCTACCTCAAATCTCACCATCCAACCCTTTAATCTTCATCATGCTCCATCAAAGAGAGAGCTTAGGAGCCAAGGATTTCAAGGGGCTAAAGAAAAGATAATTGGTGAGTGTTTATAGGATTAGGTTGTGATTTTGATGATGGGCCAAGTGAGGCCTACCGATTGATGGTATGGACTTCACTTTGGACCCTAGGTGTGGCCGATGGCCCACCATGATTCATATGTTCATCCCATGATGGGGTCATTCTCCATGAACCCCACCATGATGTTTATCTTGATTCTCATTGTAAGAGGTCATCTAGACCCTAAGTTTGTGGTGGGGAAGGTATCCCCACCTTGATTTCCAATTTTAAAGTGCCCACATGTTTTGGGACCCATCTTGATGCATTTTATATAGCTTAAGGGAGCTCATAGTAGCGGAGCTCCCTTTACCACTCGATTCTCTCTCTCCCTCTCTTTCTTTCTTCCATGATTGATGGCCCACTCGATGAGTGTATGAATTTCATCCACGATGTCCATTTAAGCGGGCTAACCCGTTGTCCATATGGATCCACCTTGCTGCCCATTTTTGGACAGGGCTGGATGAAAGGAAACAACAAATATCAGCCTTGATTCAATAGGCTGGTGGGGCCACATTGACGTGGACCCCACCTTGAGGGATGTATTGCACCCACAACGTCCATCTGTAACGGTGTAAATATGATGATTGTGGGTTGCTCGTTGCAACACCAGACCATCCATCTACTGACCATTGATGAAGGCAAAACACAAATGTCAGCTTGATACAAGCTGGTGGGCCACACGTGTGAACCCACCAGATGTATGCGTTTCATCCATGCCATCCATCTCGACGGTGGAAACCTACCGTTATATATGTGTTAAATGCACATCGTGCATCCAGGGAGCCCACGTGATGTATATATTTTATATATTCACATCGTCCATACACATGGACCCTACCTTGATGTATGTATCCGATCCACACCATCCACCCTATTTTCCAACTCATTTTTGGCATTGAGCAGAAAAATGAAGCTAATCTAAATCGCTGGCGGGCCACATTGTAGAAAACAGTCGTTTTGGTGGTGATATAAACTGTTAGGACCCACTGTGATGTTTCTACACCCCAAAACATATTGAATATTGGGCTTGTTAGATCGGTCTCGAGCCCGGGAACCCAACTGGCGGAGTAGATTTTCTTGATGTGAGCGCCACCTATGAAAAACAACAAGAAACAAAAAAAAAAAAAACAAAGCAAGGTTTGGATGCCACTTGATGTCAGTGTCCAGAGGACGCTGCAGCAAGTAATGTCCTGCCACTTATGGGATGGGCAGGGATAGTGGGTCCCACCACAGCTCTCACCGTGATGTATGGTGAACATCTACACCATGCATTTGATGGGCCCCCTTTAAAAATGGGGTGTCCCAAAAAATCAGCCGTACACAGAACTTAGGTGGCCCACACCATCCACAATCATGTGAAGACATGCTAAATATAAAAGCACTTGCTGGGGTCCATTTGGGATTTAGATGCAACTGAAACTTGGTCTGACCCCCTAACAAAGTGGGACACACATAATGGATGGGCTAAATTTGTGAACCACGGCTTGGTGGGCCCAACAAATGATTATGAATGCTTTAATGGAGGGTAAACCTCTCAATTGTTGTGCATGGTGTGGCCCACACAAGCCACAGATTGACTTGATTTTAAGTCCCAGGCCCCACCATGATGTGTGTATTCTACCCACTCTATTCAGCTATTTTTTTCAGGGTCGTGGCCCCATTGCATTATATGGCTCATCATGATGTGTGTATTATATACACACTATTCATCTATTTTTTTAGGACCGTGGGCTATCACATGAGGCCCATCATGATGTATGTGTTAGATACATGTTGTCCATCCAATTTTTTAGGCCATGGGCTGCCCCATGAGGCCCGCTATGATGTATGTGTTGCACATGCATCCCACTCATTGTTTCAGGGCCATGGGCCCCTTATCATGAGAGGCCCACCTCGATTTATGTGTTTCACACCAGATATGGCCCACCTTATGCAGGCCCACCATGACGTCAGTGTTATGCACACAACGTCTACCATGTTGGGGGTTGCCTTGTAAGGCCCACCATGATGTATATGTTATACACATGTGTGTCCACCCATTTTTCTAGATAGTATAAGGTTCATGGGCCCCATGATGGGTTAGATCCCATATTCCAAATGGGTCGTAACTTAGGAGCAATGGTGGTTAAATGTCCACATTGTAAACTTCCTTAGTGCTCATTGTTAAGCCTATACCTTATAAGGTTATCCCAAACCATTGGGCCCCTCATTAATGACTGTATTACCCATCTCCCATATTGGACTATCACAAATCATTGAGCCCCCATTGATGTTAGTACTATCCATCTTTCTTTTTGGGCTAACCCAAATCATTGGGCCCCCGTTGAGGTAGAGGTGACCACCATCTCTTATTGGGCTAACCCAAACTATTGGGTCCCCATTGATGATATTCTCTTCCCATCATGCCCTGTAGGATTGTCCAAACCTTGGAGCCCACATTATGTTCATACCAGGCCTTCTATAGGAATGTGACCCACCGAGATTCGTGGTTTGCCTAAGTTTAGTGACCATACCCAAGGTCCACTTAGGAGTCGAGTAGGATACCCAATCCGTTAGAAGGACAGATAGTCCTAAATGTATGAACTCTACCAAGCCCACTTATGCATGTATCAGGCCCCATAAGGAAGCCCAGTTTATTCATGATAAGAGATTGAGAAAGCCCAATTGTTCACCCGGTTAGCTCACCCTGTGAACCACCTTGTTTATACCCACTTCACTCCCCATGAGAGATGTATCCTACCCTTGTACCGTATTTGCTAGGACCTTGTGACATGTACATACTTCCACACCATCCATTTACCTTCTTAGGACGAGTGCAGGGCCTATCTTTGATATTAGTACATCATCATCACCCCCCTTACTGTAGATGGAAGAATATGTAGAATCAGTTGGTATATCCATTATGTAGAACCTATCTCGATGTATGGACTAGACCTGTCGTCCCCATCTTAGATCATGTAGAGCCTTGGAAGACTAATGTAAGACAAACTACATGGGCTCCTACAGTTGTAGGAATTTGTTGTTTATTTTATACTCTGGGTATGTGACATACCAGTGAAGGTCGATTGGGGATTATTGTTGTCCGCCTTATCAGATAATCATGCCTATATACTTTATTACATCGTGATACATGCCTAAACACATCATATGTATGCTTGTTATGAGGAGTGACTGATCATAGCATGTGTTGTTGGGCTAGTTTATTATGGGACAACTTGTGAGACGGAGTGGCCCCATATGAGCGCGCGGTACACACATGTTTAATGCATGACTGGATAATATGACTCATGCATCTCACATTTATGTGACATGACCACTATTCACCCTAGCGACATCAGGGTTGTGGCCTCCACAGGCATGTTATGGATGGCCAGATAGGACACTGAAATTGTTTAGTTCAAGCAACCAGGCACATTAGTTGTTCGTGGGTGAAAGTCCCTAAATCTCCGTGGCTAGGAGTCGCCCCAACATCTAAACTGAGTGGATACATGAGCATATGAGGGTTATATACCATTAGCCTACGTCTCTCACTGTGTCGTGGTCGATTAGAAGGGGGTGTGGCCTTATCTGCCCGAGTGAGGGGGCTATAAGCTAGGCTGAGTTTGACCAACTCATGAATGGGTCCGCTACCAATGAGTTGGGCCGATATTGGTGGGCGGGTAGTGAGGTCTCTTTCACTCACTTGGTTGCATGTCTAGGGAGGCGACGGCCAGTGTGGAGTGTACTAGACCCCGGTGATGATCCCAGAGATGTACGGTACTGATATGTGGACCTACTGAGTAGGAGTTGCATACTCAGCATTTATTTCATCCATTCATTCACTATCCACTTGGGTTAGTGGTGTGCAATCAAATCATTATGTGTACCTTCGTAGTGGCCAGGATTTCGGTCGGGGCGCATGACCAACTTGAGATCAAGAGTTTACCACATTGAGTTTGGCTATCCAAATTTAAGTGTGGGACTGGTTTAGATAAAAGTCCCTTGTGATGGACCCCATAACCTGCGATACACGTACTATCATCCCGACTTCACACCCTAGCTTAGTCATTTCTTTCGCACTGCATATTGGATTACATCCCCAGCACATGGTGTTTGGTTTACCATGACCCCGCATTGCATAACTGATCTATATTGTATGCTCTGATATTGTATGACTCATGGATTTGTTAGTATTTCTACTTACTCTGATATTGTATGACTCATGGGCTTGTCAGTATTCCTACTTACTCTGATACTGTATAACTCATGGGCTTGTCAGTGATTTTGCTTACTCTGATATTGTATGACTCATGGGCTTGTCAGTATTTATGCTTACTCCGTTATCATATGACTCATGGACTTGCCAATATTTCTGATATTGTATGAATTGTGGACTTGTATTGTATACTTGGCATCTATGTTGTGCACACACTTACACCACCCTCTAAGCTTTCTATAAGCTTATGTATAATAGATGCGTGTAGGTGACACTAAGAAGCAGTAGTGATGAGGCAGGAGCGTGTGGCTGAACTATGTGGAGATTTTATTATATACATGTATTTTCTTTCAGCATTGTAATCAATTATTTATATTAGTGGATATATGATGATGATGTTGCTCTTATGATTTGGGTACACTTGTGGTTATGCTCCTTAAAAAAATTACACTGAAAATCCTCTTTGTAGGATCCTAGGATCGAAAATCTAGCATATGGGCACTTGGAGCCGAGAATGGGGTACTACGGAGGTTGTTGGCGCTGGATTCAGTGATCGAAAATTTTGTGAGCCCAGTTTCCGAGTTTGGGGCATGACAGAACGTCTATCAATGATTCACATACTAATAATAAAAAATTCTAGCACAATTCACAGAAAATAAATTGAATGTTTCTTGTGATTTAGGTCAACATGATATTCAAACTTCCTCTTAATCAATTAGATGAGAGAACTTAAGTGATAGTTTACTCAGTTGATCAAACTCCAACAATTCAAAGTTCAATCTCTATCTTATCATCATACTCAAAGCATTCTTAATTACTCAAACTTTTGCTTTCAAAATAGTTCTTTTACTTAAAAAATTAAAAAAATTCAAAAATTTTTACTCAAAGACTAAGAAAACACTGATTAGTTTACCTAATCCACACCCCAAACCTAAAATCTACATTGTCCTCAATGTAAAAGATATAGGCATGAATGCACATGAGACAATGAAAATAAATGAGAAGTGATGGAAAGGTAGTACCTGAAGAAGGAGAATTGAAGCTTTTTTAAAGTTCTCAACATGTAGATGGGTTAGCATGAAGACTAAACTTACTGAAAAACAAACTATCCTAATAATAAATTCTATGAAAACAATAAACCTTACTACACCTCCATCAGACTAGGAGGTCAATCCTAATATACAGGATCAATCAAAGGCATGGACATATCCTCCGAATCAAACTTCTCAACAAATGGCTTTAGACGATGTCCATTTACTTTGAAAACATTGTCATTGATTGGATTCTTTATCTCGACGGCCCCATGAGTATAAACGTTAGTAACAGTAAAAGTACTAGTCCAATGAGATCGAAGTTTACCTGGAAAAAAGATGTAACCAGGAATTGTATAGAAGGACTCTTTTATCAGGTGTGAATGATTTTTGTAAGATGTTCCGGTCATGAAACACCTTCATCCCGTCCTTGTAAATTCTTTAGTTCTTGTATGCTTCGTTCCAGATTTCTTTGAGTTCATTTAATTGATGTTTGTGCAGCGAGCCAACATTGTCCAAGTTAAAATTCAGATTTTTGATAGCTTGGTAGGCTCTGTGCTCTAATTCTACAGGCAAGTGGCAAGCTTTCCCATAGATGATTATAAAGGAAGATATTCCAATGGGGGTCTTAAAATCCCTACGATATGCCCATAAAACATCGATCAAGCGGATTGACTAGTCCTTATAGTCAGGGTTGACCATTTTTTTCAGAATTTTTTTTCATTTCCTTGTTAGAAATCTCAGCTTGCCCGCTTGTTTGCAAGTGGTATGGAGTTCTCACTTTATGAGAGGTGCCATATTTCTTCATTACATTCGTAAATGGCCTATTGCAAGTGTAACCCTCCATCACTAATGATGGCTCGAGGCATTCCAAACTATGAAATGATATTTTCTTTTAAAAATCTAATGACCGTTCAATGATCATTGTTCCGGCACGGGATCGCTTCAACCCACTTAGTGACATAGTCTATTACCAACAATATGTAAATATTTCCAAAGGTTTGGGGAAATGGCCCCATGAAATCAACGCCCCAACAATCAAATGCTTCAATGATAAGAATTGAGTTTAGTGACATCATATTTCGATGGGACAATCTTCCTAATTTTTGAAAACGCTCACAAGTTTTGCAAAACTCATGAGTATCTCTAAACATAGTGGGCCAGTAAAAGCTGCAATGTGGAATTTTGGTCGTGGTCTTTTTAGCAGAGAAGTGACCACCACAGGTCTGAGAGTGATAAAAGGAGATGACACTCTGATGTGCATTGTCTGGCACACATCCACATAGAATTTGGTTTGGGCATTATTTAAATAGACAAGGATCATCCTAGAAAAACTTATATACCTCGGTGAAGAATTTCTTTTTATCTTGCATAGTCTAATATATTGGCGTGAAACTTGTGGTAAGATAATTTGCAATGTCAGAAACCAAGGTAATTGGGTGAGTTTAAACAATTGTTCATCAGGAAACATGTCATTTATCGGCGTTGACTCAAGAGAATTAGAAAGATCAAGCTTAGAGAGATGGTCAGCCATTACGTTCTTTACTCCCTTTTATCTCGTATTTCTATGTCGAACTCTTGGAGTAGAGGGATCCATCTTATCAATCGGGGCTTAGCATCATTCTTAGAAAGAAGGTACTTTGTGTCGTATGATTAGTGTAAATGATGATCTTGGATCCAATCAATTAAGACCTAAATTTGTCTAAAACAAACACTACAGCTAAGAGCTCCTTCTCCGTAATAAAGTAGTTCACTTGGGAAAAATTTAGAGTTCTACCCGCATAGTGAATTACATAGGGCTTCTTCTCTTTTCTCTAGCCTAACATTGCCCCAATAGCATATTCAAACGCATCGCACATAATCTCAAAAGGGATGCTCCAATCAGGTGGTTGCATGATGGGTAGGGTTGTCAACATAGCCTTGAGCTTAATGAAAGCTTCTTGGCATTGCTTAGTCCACTCGTATGGTGTATCCTTTTGAAGTATATTGCATAAAAGATGAGAGAGATGACTAAAGTCTTTTATGAATCGTCTATAAAATCTGGCATGTTATAAGAAGGATCGCACATCACATATACTCTTAGGTGGAGGTAGGTTAGAAATAAGATCAATTTTCACCTTGTCTACCTCAATTCCCTTGGACGAAATTATGTGTACAAGCACTATTCCCTTGGGAACCGTAAAATGGCATTTCTCCCAATTCAAAACCAAATTCTTTTCCTCACATCGCTTCAGTACATTTTTAGGATTTTCTAAACACTCGTAGAAGGATGGACCAAAAACAGAGAAGTCGTTCATGAAGACCTCTAAATTTTGCCCCACCATGTTAGAAAATATACTCAACATGCATCACTGAAAAGTGGCAGGGGCATTACACAGTCTAAATGACATCCTTTGGTACGTAAAGGTGTCAAAAGGACATGTGAACGTTGTCTTCTCCTGATCTTCAAGGGCTATCTCTATCTGATTATAGCCCGAATACCCGTCAAGGAAACAGTAGTAAGAGTGACCTGCTAGCCTTTACAATATTTGTTCAATAAAGGGTAAAGGAAAGTGGTCCTTTATAGTGACGACATTCAATTTTCTTTAGTCAATGCACATTCTACAACCAATGGTAACTCTAGTTGGCACAAGTTCATTGTCAGCATTGGCTACGATGGTGATTCTAGACTTCTTGGGAACTACTTGAGTTGGACTCACCCATTGACTGTCTAATATAAGGTATATAATATCCACATCGAACAACTTAAGTACATTAACCTTAACCATTTCCTTCATGTTTAGATTTAAATGACGTTGTGGTTGTTAGGAAGTTTTCATATTATCCTTAAGATGAATGTGTTGATGTAACGACCTTGGAATTTTCTGTACTAATCTTTCCTTAAGTAGTTGTTTTGGGGTAATTAGCGCTTTACTCGATTGCTTGTGAAATCCGCATCAATCACTTTAAATTGTATCTGCATGGCTCTAAACGTGTAGATTAGTGAGCGCTACGTTACTCTGAAATCTGGGATCCATCGCTAAATCCAGTTGTTCTGGGAAATTTTTGGAAGATCTGGATCAGACTTGGACCGCGCATCGAAAGTCCGATGGCGATGATCTTAGGCTGTTGCGGTCACCGAGTTGGGCTTGGTCATCCCCTCGAAAATCAAGTCGATCTGATGTTCTGGGTCGATTTGCTTGAGCTCGGAGTGAAGAGTGTGAGAACGGTTGGAATTTATTAAGCTTTTATTGAAATCTGAGTCGTATTGCTTGCGCGATGATTTTAAGCATTCTGACCGTTGGATATTGACCCAATTTCACCCTCTGATCAGGATAGTTGGCCCAAGCATATCCTAGTGCTTGTGGACCTGATCGAGATTCCGTGACCGTTGAATTGAGTGTGGTCCACCACGGCTGATCTGAAGAGCCGGTCGGTATGAAAACTCAGCTTGACCTAGATCCATGGTCAAGGAGCTTAAGTCCGACCTTTCGTGGTTATAGGCCCACCAGAAGTGCTTCGTTGGATCGAGAAAGGCTTACTTTGGTTATAACCTAAGTATACCTTGACCCTGGGGTTACTTTCATCAAAAATAGGCCTATCTATAGTCCTTAAACCCTAGCTCTCTTTTCCATACGATTTTCTCTAACCCTAGCTTGGAAAGAGAGTGGAAAAGAGAGAGAAAGTGAGAGAGATAAGTTGGTGAATCACCTTGGATTCCTCCTCGTTCTTCTTTATCTTTGAACCTTCACTTTGAATCGTTCTTCTGATGGTTCTGAGTTCTTTTGGGGTAAGTTAACCTAACCCTAACCTGTGTTAGAGCTTAGACTAGACTTGGTGTTGTTGAATCTCATTTCTATCCTTATTTTAGGGTATTCTAGCGCCGTTGACGAAGACAACTCATCTAAATCAGCTCGGCGGTTCTTTCTTTGCTTAAGGTGAGGACTTTAAGTGTATAGGTTATGGTTTTCAAGGCTTTCAATCCCAGTTAGTGATTTATTCTTGTTATGGATGAGATTTCACATGCCAAATGTTATGTTTACATTGCTTTCCTGATATGCATGTGCTATATTGAGATTTGTGTATTCTATGTGTATTTATAAAGTACCGTATACATATAAAATACGCACTTGTGTTTGCCATGATTATTTGTTATGTATGTATGCTAGATGCATGTATGACGACTCCTTGGTAAAAGGAATTGTCTAAGTGCATGTATTCCAACATACGTCATGTATGTTGTTCCTTGTATGCTAAGTGTTTGTAGAAATGCATGAATGATCTAAGTGTAACTGATTACACTAATTGTGGGCGTTGAGAAGTGATTCTCAATACTCCCATTGATGCACATGATTTCCTTTATGCAGTTACATTCCAAGTTATTTAAATTCAAGCATTACCTATGCTTACATTTATGTTAAGTTGATATTCTTCAAGTGCTAGTGTACCATGATTTGAGTTGTTGTTTCATTACTGTCTTACAATCCATATGAGTATCTGTAGTAGTGTAAGGTGTTTGGGACTATGCCTTAGTCCAGAAAATCGGTAATTGACCCTATATGCGTGGTTGAGATTGCTTTCGCCATGTCGGACGTATTAGACGAACCCGAGTCGTATTAGAGTTGTCGGAAGAGGTTTGGCCACGCGGAGTGTTTGCGCACTCTATGTCGTTCAATTCAACGTGCGCTCGTGCTAGTCGAGTTTGTCAAATAACCCGATTGTCTGATGTATGTTAACCATGTATGGACGCTATTGCTTGAATCTAGGGTACCGAACTTACCAATGACATCCTAATAACCATGGTACCTGATCCGCTAAGACTAATGAGCCAGACATGGTGGTATGGGACACCGTGGTCGAGCTGTCGGCCTACGCTGGGGTGACGAGCCTCCCCGTAGTGACCAATGAGCAACTAAACTTGTGAGCCGATTATGGTGGTATGGGACACTATATTCATGCTGTCGGCCTACATTGATTGGTAGTAAATGGATGAAAGGCGTGCATTGATTGGTGACGAGCCCTTTGCTACGACCTCAAACATATGATCATATGAGATGACTAGGATTGACGACCCTAGCATGGATCACTGTTTGGATGGTGACATGAGGAAGGTATCTTAGCTTCCCAATCCTGTTGTGTGAAACGGCCTAATAACAACTTGGTAATCATATCCATGCACCGCATTTGCATGTGCTTTGTAGATGTGGCGCACTTTGAGGTGATGTCATGCGTAACGTAAGATGAAGACGCTGAGGGTGTACGCGTGAGGGCACGCATCATATTGCATTCATACCTGCATTAACAAGAGTACTTAGGATTTATTTAATTGTTCTGCTTTATCATTACTGTTTGATTGAACTGATAACATGTTAACCAGTGCCTTATTGTTCCACTGAGTTGATCACTCACTCCCACGTTTCTGGGGCACTGTTACACACCCACCAGACTCTGTCTTAGGCCCTGATGTTGCAGATGTGGATGCGACGTCTGAGGCAGAGCGGGAGCTGGATGACGACGAGGCTGCCTTCTCCTATATGCAGTTTTCAGACGGGTTCTAGTGAGCCTCGGTCTATTGCACGGGATCTCTGGGATTATATTTTTGTAACTGAAATGATGTAATTTATACTCGAATTTTGTTAAATAACACTTTCAAACGATCTGGCTTGTATATGTAATTCAGGGATTTACACTTGTACACATATTTTGCTATAAGTCTTCCGCTTGCTTTATTCACTTGTCCTTGAATCATATCTGTGTTTTGGCTTAATCTATCCCATGTTTTGTGCACTAATACAGTCAACATACATCCATCATTAAATATGTTGCATAAGTGATGTTTTGGAACTCGGGAGCTGAGTTATGCTCGACCCCCGAATTTCAGGGCGTTACAGTTGAGTACAAATCAAAAGGTCAATTCCCTTGAGGTCCGCAATCGACCATCCAAGGGATCCTCTATACTTAATGAGAGTTGAAATAAGTACACTCTCTTGTTCTTTCTTAAGGTGGGAAGAAAGCACCACTGGATATGTCTCATCTTGACCTAAGTAGACATATTTAATATCAGCGGGCAAGGGTTTTGGGTCAAGCTTCGGTGCTTTAAGGTTAGACGATAGATGCACTACATTGGTTTGAGGTAATTTCTCAAACAGTGGCCTCCATCGGTTAACTTCAAGTATCGGAGTTACATCAAGCAAGGCATCCATCTCCCTAATCATATCATCATCTAAATCAGGGCAGTTGGCCAAGCACGTCTCTAGGGTGTTAGAGTATGTAGTTAGAAGTGTTATATCTTCCATGAAAGAATCGATCATGTTAATGTCGTCGGTATCGTCATCATCCTCTGGCTCTTTGTTCATATTGGAAAAAAAATGTTGAGCTCAAATGTCATATTTCTGAAAGATAAATTCATAATTCCATTCTTACAATTAATGATGACATTTGATGTAATAAGGAATGGGCGACCAAGAATATCAGGAATTTAAGTGCTCGCATCCATTGTAGGTTGAGTATCCAGGACAAAAAAATCTACTGGATAGTAGAAATTATCAACTTGGACCAACACATACTCAATCACCCCTCTCGATACATGAACTGATCTATCAGCCAGTTGTAATGTGGTCCGGGTGGGTTTTAATTCACCTAGGCCCAATTGTTCATAAACCGAGTAAGAGATCAGATTTACACTTGCCCCCAAGTCAAGAAGTGCATGTTCAATCCGGTGGTTCCTAATTACACAAGTGATGGTTGGGCTACCGAGATCCTTATATTTTTGGGGCACATCTTGCTTGAGGATGGCACTCAACTTTTCTGTTAGAAAAATTTTCTTTTAAATGTTTTGCTATCTTTTAGTAGTGCATAGATCTTTCAGAAAATTGGCATATGAAGGGATTTGTTTAACAACATCCAGTAGAGGGATGTTGACCTCAACTTGCTTTAGCACCTCTAGAATATCCTAAGAGTTAGTTAGAGGTTTTGGTGCAATCAACTGCTAGGGGAATGACGTAATCGGCTTACTCACTTTTTCTAGTTCTTCCTCATGTGGGGCATTACTAGGTCTATCATTCTCGACTTCTTCCGGGTCCTTAAGTTACTTTTTCGGCTTCGTTCTTTTCTTCTTTTCTATCATTATCGATGTGTATCCCGGAAACTTTTTCTAGCATTGCTCCAGTTTTTTTGGAGAGGGCTTGTCACTCTTTTTCTTGAGCGTAATGTAATTACTGCGTCTTTGCTCACTTGTTCCAAACAACTATTTCTACCAATACTGCAACTTCTTTCTTTTTCAATCTTCCCTTCTTCTCATATATAATCTCCCGACCAGAGATCGTGTTTATCAACGCCTTTCTGCTTCTTTCTTTTTCTTTGCCTATTATAATTTCACCTCTGTTGATCATTTTCTGAATTATGTATTTTAGTGTAAAACAGTTTTCTGCTTCTTCGGGCCATTTGGATGGGGGTAATTCTATTATTCCTGCACTTAGCAGTTGTTTCATCATAGGACCAACGTCTTCCTTGTCGAACGTGAATTCTTCAAGGGATTTTGGTTTTTTTTTTTTTCGCTGGCTCTGCCTTTGTAACGACTTGATTCTTCTCTTCTTTCTCTTCTTTTTCTGTCACGGGGAATATCATTTTTCTTTTCTGGTTTTACAGCAGTTTCCAACAGTCTTCTGTGTCCTTTTCTGCTTATTTTGTAATGAAATGCCAGCATTTTCTTAGTCATTAATTCCAATGCGTGGGCTTTCATATCCAAGTCATGGAAGGTTCTTATATCGGCACTGGTGAGACCAAATGCGATTCCAGTCTCCATAGAATTTAAGCACATTTTCACTTGTTCTTTTTCCTTGGGCAACTATCTACATGAGGCTTCCAACGTCTTCCATCTGTCTATGAAATTTTCTACGGGTTTGCCTTCTCTTTGTCGTACAGAAGCTAATTCCGTAATGCTGACATCACGATCTGATGAGAAGAAATTTGACATAAATGCATCTTGCATTTGTTCCCAATTTTGTATTGACTTTGGTGCTAAGCTAGAGTACCATCGAAACGCCTTCCCTGTCAAAGAGGAACCAAATAGTCATGAACAATATTGTGAGATAGTGGAGAAGTTACCCATAGTTGTAATGAAATGCATGAGGTGTTCATTTGGGGATCCATCCCCATTAAAATTTTGGAAGTCAGGGTGCTTGAAGTTAACTGAAAATGGTATATCTTCTACTTCCCCTGGGTATGGAGTTCTATAACGGAATCTCCTGACATTCTCGTGCTCTCTTTCGATTCTGACGGCTTCTGTAACCACTTGCCATACTTCTTCTTAAGTTATATCCCTTATTGCAGGAGCAAATCCATGTGAACTCGCTCTTGGTAGCTGTGAGACCTCAGGTTGCTATTCGCATTCATTTGTGGCAGCCATCATTGAAAGGGCTACAATTTGAGCTACGTTATGTGCGAGGGTAGCTAAAGCTTTACAGAGATTTCTGCATTCTTCTATCATTGTCCTTTGTGCTAGGGCCATTTCAGTCAGGCGGTCTTTAGTAGTTGGCGGTGGACCTTGACTTGTCCTTGCCATGCATACGGTGGCTCCTCCCTTTCCTGATAAAGTAGTCATTGGAGTGGCGTAGGAGTTCATCGGTACGATAAGGCTTATTGAGAAAGGAGTCTTATTTAACTCTTCTGTACTTCCACAGAATTCAGCTGATTTCGATACGACCAACAGAGGTGTATTTTGCAATGATATGGGGACTAATGGACTTTTCATTGGTGATTTGTCTTTCTCCTTTCTTGTCCATTGAGTGTTTGCCATGGGAAGAGCTGGAAAATCCTGTGATGTCAAAGAAGGAATGGATTTTCCTGGGTATAACATCGGAGGAGCAAGTTCAGGGTTCTTTTTTGCTGCATTCTGTGTTATCGGTCTTCTGATTTTTTGTGGTGATGGACTCGTCCTAACAGTCACGGTGTTTCGAACTCTTGTTCTTCGAGGTGACATGACTATCCAGTCATTATTGGTATCTCGCGCCAATGGTGAGACAGTTATAACTCCAGCCATGACTTGAGACTTGTCGTTTTTGGTTACTGCAAATTGGCCTTCATGATTTGAAGATTGATTCATAGCATATTCTATTACGAACCCAATCATCGTGAAGTAAAAGATCGTTTCACTTGTAATGGTTGTCATTAGTTGTAGTTTGGAGTCTGTCATGTATTCTGTAGTTGACAATATGAAATATCAATTATTGTCTGAATAATAAAATACTTTATCTTAGAGATGAAGGGGAGGAAGTTCCTGTTGAGAGTCGTCACTTTGGCATCTGTGTGACTCCAAACAATGATGAAATTCTCTATATATTTTCCAAGCTATTATTGAATAAGATGATCATATGAAGATTCCCCAGCAAAGTTGTCATTTTGTTTCGACAAGAAATGAATGTATTTAATTTGGGGGTTATCTTATTCAATTATAAAAAAGAAAGAATATACGGAATAATCATTAAGTTTATTTATTCTGAATTCATTTACATCCTTCTGTTTTCCTTGATTCTAAGATAGAACATATGTAATGCAAATACAAAACAAGTTTGAAAATCAAAGCCGACAGATCTGGTAGCATTTCGGCTTATGATTTTTTCATCTTAGCACGAGGAATATCGTATGGATGCGAACGTCTTCTATCTTCTACTTTCATTCATAACATTAACATAGCTTTGAATTGAAGAAAAGCTTGTCTGCTCCGATGATTCTGTCGTAGTTTAGGCTCTTTAATAATGATCCACGTGCAACAACATGTTGCTACGCGGTGCAATGCAATGGAAGAATTTCATTTCTTCTCTCTTCCTTCTCTTCAAAATAACATCAGAATCTTCGTCTTCTCTGGAGCTCTGATCTTCTTCGTCGTCTTTGTTGTTTTCTAAATAAGAGGGGGAGTGGGGTATTTATTGGCCTTCACACGTGTGAACCCTCAATCTTTGTGCTATGAACCCCACTTCTCATAATATCTTAGCCGCCTGGTCCATCCAGATCAATCTTACACTCCGCGATCCGTGCAACTAATATTAATGTTGCACGGGCCCGCGCAACAAACATTCTTTGCACAGGTTTGTTTAATAATGTTTCCCCTTATTCTTCTTCTTCTTCTTCTTATATCACCTTGATCTTTCTTATCATTTTATATACATTTTTATGTCTCAACAAAACCCACTTTGTGATTTTCACAGGGTCACCACAAAGAAACCCACTGAGATTTCCCGATTATCTTAGAAAAACCCAAATTGAAATAATTGAATAGACAGTACTTATCTTCGATTGGTGAGTCGAAGTCATAGTTGTAGCTTGAATGCAGTGATCTTCTTCTTGGGATGTAGATGAAGCCTTTATATAAGTTCAACCCAAAATAAATAAAGGGATCTAATGTATTTTCAATAAAATGAATGATGCTCTATTGCCGCAAATTCATTTCTCCCTTTTCTCAAAGTAGAGTATGGATTACTCTATTAAAACAGATTAATCTAACTTGAGAAGGAGAATAGAATTAGTTAAAACAAGAATAAGAATTATAACACAAATAGCTTAAGGAGGCTTGAACTTTCTCTCTTTGCAATACAATATGAATCTATAAATTTTCACGTTTTAAATAGCAAAAAAGAGCCTATATTTTATCCAAGGATCCGTGCAGTTCGGCTAGCCTGAGGGTCAATTCGGCTGCCCGAATTCCAATAGAACTCGGATTTCACGGGATAATATCTTTTAAAAATTAAGCTGGCCTAAACCCAAGTTTGGCTGGCCGAACGCCAAGTTCAGGTGGCCGAGTAAGTGGTTCAGGTAGCCCAATTAGCCTAAAATCCAATCTTTGTTCCATTGGTGGAAACTTGACCAAACCCACGTTGTGCTGACAGAACCTCAGTTTGGGCTAGCTGAACCTACCGCAAAAAGATCTTTTCAAATCAATCTTTTTGACCGAATATTGTAGGGTTGGCCGATGTCAGTTAGGTTAGTTGAACCAGTCGTCGGGCTGGGCTAACTTTAGTGTATTTAACATGAAATATGATTATAATTATGCATGTGTAAAATACACCTAACCTATGGTCAAACTAGGTTTATATTACCTGAAGGTTGACTCATACGAAGTGTTATGAACTTTGAACCATGAATGATCTTACCTTGAGATGTTGAGACTTCTTTCCAGATGCTTGATCGAGTTGATAATTTGTCTTCAGTCAGGCTTGTGATTCTTAACAAAACTATGAAATTTGACAAACTATAATATGCTTTAAGTATAAGCACTTACAAAAAACTTAACTAAGATTTTCACTAGAGATCTGAGAAAAACCTAAAAAGGTTTATAGAAGGTATACTTATCTTCACCGTATAAGATGTAGCAGAAGGACATTTGTAACGCCCTGAAATTCGGGGGTCGAGCATAACTCAGCTCTCGAGTTTCAAAACATAACTTATGCAACATATTGAATGATGGATGTATGTTATCTGTATGAGTGCATAAAACATGGAATAGATTAAGCCAAACTGCAAATATAATTCAGGGATAAGTGAAGAACGCAAGTAGAAGACTTAAAGAAATATATGTGTACATGTGCAAATCCCTGAAATACATATACATACCAGGTCATACTTACAAGTGTTACTATCAAAATACAAGCATTGAAAGACATTATCTATTCCAAAAGAAACCCAGAATTCCCACGCACATTGGGACATGGTTCATTAGAACCCGCCTGAAAGCTGCATAAAAGAAAATGCAGCCTCATCATCCTCGAACTCCTACTCTGCCTCAGGGGTCGCATCAATATCTGCAACTAAGACAGAGTCTGGTGGGTGTTTAAACACCGCCTCAGAACGTGGGAGTGAGTGATCAACTCAGTGGAACAATAAAGTAAAGGTTAACATGTTATCAATTCAATCAAGCAGTAATGATAAAGCAGAACAATCAAACATGTCCTAAGTACTCTTATTAGTGCAAGGATGTATGTAGAATGATGCGTGCCCTCGCACGTACACCCTCAGTGTCTTCATCTTACGTTATGCATGACATCACCTCAAGTGCTCCACCTCTTCCAGGCACATGCAATGCGGTGCATGAACATGATTACCAAGTTGTTATTAGTCCTTTTCATACAGCAGGATTGGGAAGCTAAGGTACCTTCCTCATATCAATTTCCAAACAGTGATCCATTCTAGGCTCGTCAGTCCTAAACAATCTCATACGATCATATGGTTTTAGGTCATTGCAAAGAGCTCGTCACCAATCAATACACGCCTATCATACCTTCGTTACTACAATAAGACTCATCACCTCAATGCGGTATCTAGGTATACTCGAGGTCACTACAAAGGGCTCGTCACCAATCAATGTAGGCCGACAACATGAATATAGTGTCCCATACCACCATAATCGGCTCACGAGTTTGGTTGCTCACTGGTCACTACGGGGAGGCTCGTCACCCCAGCGTAGGCCGACAGCTCGACCACGGTGTCCCATACCACCATGTCCGGCTCATGAGTCTTAGCGGATCAAGGTACAATGGTTAATAGGATTTCATCGGTAAGTTTGGTACCTTAGATTCAAGCAATAGCGTCCATACATGGTGAACATACATCGGACAATCGGGTTACTTGACAAACTCGACTAGCACAAGCGCACGTTGGGTTGAACGACATAGAGTCCGTAAACACTCCGCGTGGCCAAACCACTGCCGACAACTCTAATACGACTCGGGTTCGTCAAATCACGTCCTACGTGGTGAAAGCAACCTCAGCCATGAACTCAAGGCCGATTACCGATTTCCTGGACTATTCATAGTCCCAAACACATTCCACTACAATAGATATTCATATCGACAATTTAGAATAATAATGGAACAACAATTCAAATCATGTAGTACATGAGCATTTGAAGAATATCAACTTAACATGGATTTACACATAAGTAATATTAGAAGTTAAACAACAAAGAATGTGACTTGCATGTAGGAAATCATACACATCAAGAAGAGAGTTGAGAATCGCTTCTCAACGCCCATAATTAGGATAGTATATTGCACTTTAGATCATTCAGACATTTCTACAAACACTTAGAATACATAGGTCAACATACATGATGTATGTTGGAATACACACATTTGGACAATTCCTCTTGCCAAGGAGTTGACACACATACATCTTGCATAAATACATGACAAATAATCATGGCAAACACATGTTCATATTTTATACGTATACGGTACTTCCTACATATACATAGAATACACAAACTCAATATAACACATGCATATCAGGAACGCAAAATAAACATAGCATTTAGCATGTGAAATCTCATCCATAACAAGAGTAAACCATTAGCTGGCATTGAAAGCCTTGAAAACCATAACCCATACGATTAAAGTCTGCACCTTAAACCAGAAATAGAGCACCGAACTAATTCAGACGATATGTCTTCGTCAACGGTGACAAGATAACCTAAGACAAGAATAGAAATGAGCTACAACACACATAAACTATTCTAAGCTCTAAAACAGATTAGGGTTAGGTTAACTTACCCAAGGATGAACTTAGAATCGCCGGAATAACGATTCAAAAGTGATGGTTTAAGGATGAAGAGTAACAGGAAAGAATCTAAGATGATTCACCAACTTCTCTCTCACTCTCTCTCTTTTCCTCTCTCTTTCTTAGCTAGGGTTAGGAAATTCGTATGGAAAAGAGAGTTAGGGTTTTAAGGTCTATATATAGGCCTAACATTGATGAAAATAGCCCCAGGGCCAAGGTATACTTAGGTTATAACCAAAACAGGCCTCTCTCGATCCAACGGAACACTTTCGGTGGGCCTTTTTCCACAAGAGGTCGGACTTAAGCTCACTCACCATGGATCTAGGTCAAACTGAGTTTTCGTACCGATCGGATCTTCGGATCAGCCGTGGCGGACCACACTCAATTCAACGGTCACCGAAACTCGATCAGGTCTACATGCACTATGACCTGCCTGGGCCATCTTCCCTGATCCGAGGGTGAAATTGGGTCAGAATCCAACGGTCAGATTGCTTAAAATCGTTGCGCAAGTGACACGACTTAGATTTCATAAAAGCATATTTAATTTCTCACTGTTCTCACACTCTTCACTCCAGACTCAATTAAATTGACCTAGAACATCATTTGGACTTGATTTTTGAGGTGATGATCAAGCCCAACATAGTGACCACAACAGATTAAGATCATCGCTATCGGACTTTCGACGCGCGGTCCAGGTCCGATCCAAACCTTCTAAAAATTCCCAAGAGCAACTGGATTCAGTGATGAATCCCAGATTTCAGAGTAACATAGCGCTAATGATTCTACAGGTTTTGAGTCATGCA
Organism: Magnolia sinica; assembly: GCF_029962835.1. Lineage (NCBI taxonomy): Eukaryota > Viridiplantae > Streptophyta > Magnoliopsida > Magnoliales > Magnoliaceae > Magnolia > Magnolia sinica. Next base: position 66,094,749 of record NC_080573.1, on the reverse strand, counting down.
GATCAAATTGAAAGTGATTGATGCTAATTTCACAAGCAATCGAGTTTAGCACTAAGTAACCCACAAATAACTTCTAAGGAAAATAGAGGTAGTACTCGGGTCTTGGCACAAAATTTTCTGGGTCATTACAATCTACCCCCCTTAAAGAAAATTTCGTCCTCAAAATTCGTACCTTCTCATATTCCTCAAGGATCTGAGGGTAGCTCTTTCTAACCTCAGCTTCAGACTCCTAAGTAGCCTCTTCCTCACTATGATGCGTCCATAGAACTTTCACAAGAGGGATGACCTTGCTACGCAATACCTGCTCCTTTCTGTCTAGAATATACGTCGGTCGCAGTACATATGTGTCATCCTCGCTCAACTGCACCTGCTCCCAACTAATAATATGCGAAGGATCAGGAACGTACTTCTTCAGCATAGAAACATGAAATACGTTATACACGCCCGCAAGAGGTGTGGGCAAAGCAAGGCGGTATGCTACCGCTCCCACTCGATCCAGAATTTGAAATGGACCAATAAATCTCGGCGTGAGCTTTCCCTTCTTACTGAACCGCAGAACTCCCTTCATAGGAGAGACCTTAAGAAATACATGGTCTCCAACCTTAAACTCAAGCGGACGTCGCCTCGTATCAGCGTAACTCTTCTGCCTACTCTGGGCTATCAGAAGTCGACGTCGAATAATGTCAACTTTCTCTAAAGTCGCCTGCACCAACTCCAGGCCAATCAAACGACGCTCGCCAACTTCTGCCCAGCAATGCGGTGCTCTGCACGGGCGACCATACAAAGCCTCATAGGGAGTCATGCCAATACTCGCCTGGAAGCTATTATTATATGCGAACTCTGCATACTGGAGACAATCATCCCAACTGTCCTTGAAATCCAAAACACAAGCTCGCAACATGTCTTCCAGAATCTGATTCACAGTTTCGTCTGCCCATCTGTCTGCGGATGAAACGCGGTGTTGAACTTCAATTTCACAACCATCGTTTCCTGGATACAAGTCCAGAAGATAGATGTAAAACATTTATCTCTATCAGACACAATCTCCAAGGGAACTTCATGCAGACGTACAATCTCTTTGATATACAACCTAGACAACTCGTCTGCAGAGTTTGTGACTCTGATCGGTAAGAAATGAGCCGACTTCGTCAATCGGTTGACGATCACCCAAATAGAGTCATGTACCTTCCTCGTTCTCGGTAACCCAAAAATAAAATCCATAGAGATGAAGTCCCACTTCCATTTTACTATGAGCATGGGCTGAAGCAACCTAGGAGGTCGGCAATGCTCTGCCTTGACCTGCTGGCACGTGAGATAACGAGATACAAATTCAGCAATATGAACCTTCATATTGTCCCACCAATAAGATCTTCTCATATCTTGATACATCTTCGTGCTGCTTGGATGCATCGCAAGCTTAGAACTATGGGCTAACTCGAGAACCTCCTGTCTCAAGTTAGGAATGTCTGGGACACATAACTAGCCACAAAATCGTAGGCCCCCATCAGAACCAACAGTCCACTCGGAGTTCTCATCTATACCAACCCACTTTCTCATCTTTGCCAAAAGCTCATCATCTGCCTGAGCTGCAACGATCTTCTTATTAATGAGGGGCTGTACACAAATGTGTACGATAACCTCATACGGCTCTTCCACTGTAAGTTTCTGCTCAAAGTCTCTCACAAACTCCAACATGTCCCACTCTGCTATCATTAGCGGAGCTGCAAACTCTATAGCCTTCTTGCGACTCAAAGCATCTGCCACAAGGTTCGCCTTGCCCGGATGGTAAGAAACATCGAACTTAAAGTCTTTCAATGTTTCCATCCATCGGCGTTGCCTCATATTCAAATCACGCTGTGTGAAAATATATTTAAGGTTCTTGTGGTCGCAAAAGAGCTCGAACTCCTCTCCATAGAGGTAATGTCTCCAGAGCTTTAATGAGAAAATGACAGCTACCAACTCCAAGTCGTGTGTAGGGTAATTCTCTTCGTGTTTCCTCAACTGTCTCGAAGCATAAGCAATCACTCTGTCCTTCTGTATAAAGACACAACCCATGCTATCGTGAGAGGCATCAGTATCTATTGTATACTTAACCCCTTGCTCTGGCAATATTAGCACAGGGACGGACGTCAACTTGTCCTTCAGCTCCTGAAAAGCTATCTCCACCCTCTCATTCCAAGCAAACTTCAAATCTTTCTGTGTCAACTGAAACAACGGTCTGGCTATCTTCGAGAAGTCTCGAATGAAGTGTCGATAATAGCCTGCTAGACCCAGAAAGCTTCTTACCTCAGTAACTGAACCAGGCTGCTTCCAATCCTAAACTGCATCTACCTTAGCAAGATCGACAACTATCCCATCCTTGGACACCACATGTCCCAAGAACTTGACTTTCTCTTTCCAGAAATTGCATTTCTTGAGCTGTGCAAAAAGCTCATTCTTCCTAAGAGTATCCAAGACCGCTCTTAAGTGCTCCTCATGCTCTTCCCGGAATATATCAAGATGTCATCGATAAAGACAATGACGAATCGGAACAAGAATGGCTGAAACACCCTGTTCATCAGATCCATGAACACGGCCGGTGCATTCGTAAGACCGAACGACATCACAAGGAACTCATAGTGACCGAAGCTAGTCCTGAAAGCGGTCTTCTACACGTCCTCATTCTTGACGGGCAACTGGTGATACCCTGACTGCAGACCAACCTTCAAAAAGTACCGTGCCCCCTTCAACTGATCAAACAGATCATCAATCCTAGGCAAAGGGTACTTATTCTTCATAGTGACCTGATTCAACCTGCGATAATCAATACATAATCGTAAGGAACCATCTTTCTTCTTCACAAACAAGACAGGTGCTCCCCGAGGAGACACACTAGGCCGAATAAAGCCCAAATTCAACAAAACATCTATCTGCTTCCTCAATTCCTCCATTTCACTCGGAGGCATACGATAGGTGGGCAAAGAAATGGGTATCGCACCAGGCATGAGATCGATGGTAAAATCAATCTCGCGCTGAGGAGGTAATTCTGGAATCGACTTAAACACATCTTCAAACTCCCGAACTACAGGTGTGCTTTCAAACACTGATTCATCCATACTCTCCAACAGAGAAGTATAATAACCAAGACGAAAAGGGTAACTAACCTGAACTGGGAAAGTAACTGTCTCACCCTCAGGTCCATGAATTGTCACCGACCTTGTTTCACAATCACTCTCTGCTCGCATCCTCGTGAGCCAATCCATACCCATGATAACATCGTAATGAAAAAGAGGTGCGACAAAAAATTCAACACGAATCAATCCACTTCCTAGATCAATCAAACAATCTAAACAACGCTTGTTCATAGCAGAGGAGATTCCCATAGCGGTAGTGAGCGTCACTCTTTACATAGAAACGGTGCTCAAACTCAGATGCCTAACTGCCGCATATGATATAAGAGAGGTAGTGGACCCTGTATCCACCAACATAGAAATGGGAATACCTTCAATGTGCGCTGTAACCTTGAAGGATCTCGGCACCAAGTCAGACATAGGCGCTTCAGCTGAGAGCGCATGAACTCGAGCCTACTGCTGACGATTCGGTGAAGGAACCATGGGCCGCTGAGGTGGCCTGAAGCTAGGTACAGAAGGTCTGAAGGATGGATGAGCTAGCGCTGAACGAAGAGGTGGTGGTGAAATAACCTGAAGCATCGACGGCTGATCCTCTACGGTGGAGTAAATACACGATCCCGCATATGCGAAAAGCAAGAACGATCCAAATGCCCCATCTTCCCACAGTACGAACAGCGAAATTCAACTCGCACCTACTGAGCGGGCGGCGCTGAACGCCTTAGAGGAGAATCTGCCCGAAGCCTCTTGTCGAGAAAAGGTGCAGGTCTGGGAACCATAGGTGCTCGCATACGGGACGACCTATCCTCGTCCTACTCTACTCGCAAGGACATGCTCACCAACTCCTCATAGGAAGATATGCTAGCTCAGTACATCTTCAATCGGATCTCAGGCCTCAATCCCTCAGAAAAATGCCGTATCCTTATCGGCTGATCGCTCAGAATCAAGGGAGCATAACAACCTAGCTCAGTGAACTGATTCTCATATTCCGTCACCGACATCCCTCCCTGGCAAAGGCGAAGGAACTCACTCTCCTTCTCATGTCGGTACCTAACCGGGAAATACTTCTCGTGGAAGCGTGCCTCAAACGCCTGCCACGACCACTTATATCCTTCCTCAACAGTGCAAAGAACACTGTCCCACCATAAACTGGCCTCCTTCTCAAACATGAAGGAGGCAAGCTCGACCTGCTCAACCTCAAAACAGTGCAGCGGTCTCAACATCTTGGAGATGCGATCAATCCAATACTCGGCCTCCTCAAGTCTATGAGAACCCGTAAATGTGGGAGGTCGTAAGCGCTGGAATCGCTCAAATGTGCCGCTCACACTAGCGCTCCTAGATGGGGGCATAGGTGAAGCAGGTGGAGTCGCCCCCACTGACTGAGCAAAGATGCCAGCCATGGAAGACAGAAACTGCTGCTGCTGCTACTTCTGCTGCTAGTGCTACTGGTGCTGAATCTGTTGCAGCTGCATCAACAACATCATCTGCTCAAACCTATCAGAAGGCAGAGCAGACGAAGATGCACGGTTCAGTTCAGGAACTGAAGGCGTGACAGGAGGAGCCATAGGTGGAATCACAGGTGTCGGCCCAACACCAGCATGAGACGGGCCCGACTGTAGATCCGTCTGGCTATCGCTCAGGGGAGGAACCCCGACAAGCGACTCAACCAAGGAGAGATGGGCCAAAGTCTTTGAACCCTTAGGAGTCATACGCTACATTAAATAAAGGATGCAACCTGTAAGATTCAACATCCACATAATCCACCCACACAGCAATCACAACACAACTTCAACAATAAACAACATGCATTTCATTTAACAAAATTTGTCGCAATACAAGTACTGCAGCATTACATGAATCACGACAGGGAAAGCATGAGAACCAAAACATCTAAAACTTCAACCAACAACAAACAACTTCCAACTACAAATACCAACAACGGCAACACATAAAAGTAAACAACAAAACAAAGCAAAGGATGACTACAACTGCAGCTACTCATCAGAATTAGGAGATGGAGGTGGGGCACCCTTATCCTGCAAGCAACATAGGATAGACTTTAGAGTTCGAGTCACCTTCTTGAACTTATGCTTCACAAGGCCTCGAAGATCCATGATATCCTGGCGTAGAACAGCCTGCCCTTCCTCAAGCCGAGCGATACGGGCATCCCTGGTAGTCTGATCTGCGCTCTGCTCTGGCGCCACAGGAGGAAAACTCTCACTCAAATCCTGTGCCTCTACCTCTTCCTCGTACTGCTCTGTTTCTTCTTCAATCTCAGCTCCACCCTCGGTATAACTCTCATCCTCATCACTCTCTGACTCATCCTCACTCTCTGAGGCCTGTCGACGAGGACAAATTTTCATCTGCTTAAGGGTCGTCAGATTAATGTGACGAACAGGTACTGGCTTTTCTGCCCCAAGCCGATAGCCAAACTCATGTGCAAGCTTACAAATGAGTTGGCCAAATGGGAGCGATTCAGTCCTCCTAGTTGAATGAGCGATAAGGATAATCTGGCGCAAGATGTACATTGGCACACATAACTTCGTTCCTTGCCCACCTGATATAGAAAATCTACCATCAGGCGTGTACACTAACTGCGGTTGCTCCACCTTGGATATACATTGAATGTACACATGTGGTGAAGCAAGTGGAAGTCGTCCATCATGTTGGTAGCTAGAAGACTTCTATTAGGCTGCCATTCAACTAGACGACCACACAAGAGCTGGGTGCAACGATCCCTCTTGCGCATACTGTTCAAATTCTTCTCACTAGCATGCACCTCACCAAGTGGCACATTCAGGAGTCGGGATATCAAAGCGACGTTGACCGTGGCCTCCCGACCACTACCACAAGGAATCTTGAACTGCAGAGGCTCCAGCGATGGATCACGAATGTTGGCATAAAAAAGCTCGAACAATGCTTGCATTGGCGCGACACTCACCCTCAAACAAGGGACACCAACTGGCCCCTTCCAGGTGCTCCAACAACAGAAACTCGCCAAATAGCCACGGATCAACATAAGCCTCAAAAATGACCCTACGGCTTTCATAGACTCCATGAGATAACTCCACCAACAAGGTTCTTCCAATGAGAGCTTGAGGATCAAGGTCCCGCTTGGTCTGAAACTCACGGGCGGCGGTCGTGCTCACGGCGGCACCTCTCGGCCTCCGTGCATGAGTTGGGCGGTTAGGCCCGGCTTCATCTATGGGCGCTCTCTTCTTCCCCATCAAAGAAAGACGGGTGGAGATGGAAAATATGGCCGTGATAAACTCAAAGAGGGCCATGGAAAATGAGAGAAAGAGAGAAATAGGAAGAATGGTGAAGCTTCCACACACTTGAGTTCCCATAGAAGGATTTATGAGCTCAAATGAGAAGAAAAGAGAGTGAAATCAACAATGGGGGTGAGGTTTTGAGATGGCTTGGTTGGGTGTGCACGAAAATGGAAGAAGAAGAAGATTGAGGAGGGATTTTGGTGGAGTTTTGAGAGGAACTTGAAGAAAAGGAGAGCTTGGGAGGGTGGTTTGTGAAGGAAATAGGGTTTAAGAAGGGTTTTAATCAGCAAACCGTAGAGGGGTGGGCCACACTAGGCCACAAAGTTGTCAGCCCGAGCCGGCCCGCCTGGCCTGGCCCGCTGATCGGCGAGGGCTCGCCGAACCGGCGAGGACATCGCCGGTCTCTGGACCGTCTAGCGATGGCTCACCATTTGGGTGAGGTCCTCCTGGTCCCCTATGTGGAAAATGATGTGGGTCCCCCTGGGCCCCCCTGGAAATGCCCCGATCGGCCCCTTTGTCCGATTCGACGCCTATCGGGCCATTCGGGTTAAAATCTGATACAAATAGAGGTTTAGTGACAATTGAAGGGTTGAGATGGGAAGATAAACCATCTAGACTCATTAAGGGACGATCTAGAAGAGATTTTTGGTTGCTATGTGTGATCAGGAGTGCGGACAGACTCAATCTCGGTGATCGTTTTCAGTAACCCTTCATCGATAGAAGCAACGGGACACAAACACAAATTCTACGATAAACCCGCACCCAAATACACTAAGGTGGCGATAGCGTGTGGTATGTGACCATAACCCAGGTCTGGTTTAATCTAATTCATGCTCTGATACCAACTTGTAACGCCCTAAAATTCAGGGGTCGAGCATAACTCAACTCCCGAGTTTCAAAACATCACTTATGCAACATATTGAATGATAGATGTATGTTGTCTGTATGAGTGCATAAAACATGGAATAGATTAAGCCAAACTGTAAACATAATTCAGGGATAAGTGAAGAATGCAAGCGGAAGACTTAAAGAAATATATGTGTACATGTGCAAATCCCTTAAATACATATACATACTAGGTCATACTTACAAGTGTTACTATCAAAATACAAGCATTGAAAGACATTATCTATTCCAAAAGAAACCCAGAATTCCGGCGCACATTAGGACATGGCTCACTAGAACCCGTCTGAAAACTGCATAAAAGAAAATGCAGCCTCATCATCCTCGAACTCCTGCTCTGCCTTAGGGGTTGCATCAATATCTGTAACTAAGACAGAGTCTGGTAGGTGTTCAAACACCACCCCAGAACGTGGGAGTGAGTGATCAACTCAGTGGAACAATAAAGTAAAGGTTAACATGTTATCAATTCAATCAAGTAGTAATGATAAAGCAGAACAATCAAACATGTCTTAAGTACTCTTATTAGTGCAAAGATGTATGTAAAATGATGCGTGCCCTCGCGCATACACCCTCAGCGTCTTTATCTTACGTTACGCATGACATCACCTCAAGTGCTCCACTTCTTCCAGGCACATGCAATGTGGTGCATGAACATGATTACCAAGTTGTTATTAGTCCTTTTCATACAGTAGGATTGGGAAGCTAAGTTACCTTCCTCATATCAATTTCCAAACAGTAATCCATTCTAGGTTCGTCAGTCCTAGACAATCTCATACGATCATATGGTTTTAGATCGCTGCAAAGGGCTCGTCACCAATCAATGCACGCCTATCATACCTTCGTTACTATGATAAGGCTCGTCACCTCAATGCGGTATCTAGGTATGCTCGAGGTCACTACAAAGGGCTCGTCACCAATCAATGTAGGCCGACAGCAAGAATATAGTGTCCTATACCACCATAATCGGCTCACGAGTTTGGTTACTCACTGGTCACTACGGAGAGGCTCGTCACCCCAGCGTAGGCCGACAGCTCGACCACGGTGTCCCATACCACCATGTCTGGCTCATGAGTCTTAGCAGATCAAGGTACAATGGTTAATAGGATTTCATCGGTAAGTTTGGTACTGTAGATTCATGTAATAGCGTCCATACATGGTGAACATACATCGGACAATCGGGTTACTTGACAAACTTGACTAACATGAGCACACGTTGGGTTGAACGACATAGAGTGCGCAAACACTCCACGTGGCCAAACCACTGCCGACAACTCTAATACGACTCGGGTTCGTCAAATCACGTCCTACGTGGCGAAAGCAACCTTAGCCACGAACTCAAGGCCGATTACCGATTTCCTGGACTATTCATAGTCCCAACCACATTCCACTACAACAGATATTCATATCGACAATTTAGAATGATAATGGAACAGCAATTCAAATCATGTAGTACATGAGCAATTGAAGAATATCAACTTAACATGGATTTACACATAAGTAATACTGGAAGTTAAACAACAAAGAATGTGACTTGCATGTAGGAAATCATACACATCAAGAAGAGAGTTGAGAATCACTTCTCAACGCCCACAATTAGGATAGTATATTGCACTTTAGATCATTCAGACATTTCTACAAACACTTAGAATACATAGGTCAACATACATGATGTATGTTGGAATACACACATTTGGACAATTCCTCTTGCCAAGGAGTTGACACACATACATCTTGAATACACGATAAATAATCATGGCAAACACATGTTCATATTTTTTACGTATACGATACTTCCTACATATACATAGAATACACAAATCTCAATATAACACACGCATGTCAGGAACGTAAAATAAACATAGCATTTAGCATGTGAAATCTAATCCATAACAAGAGTAAACCATTAGCTGGCATTGATAGCCTTGAAAACCATAACCCATACGATTAAAGTCCTCACCTTAAACCAGAAATAGAGCACCGAACTGATTCAGACGATATGTCTTCGTCAACGGCGACAAGATAACCTAAGACAAGAATAGAAATGAGCTACAACACACATAAAATATTCTAAGCTCTAAAACAGATTAGGGTTAGGTTAACTTACCCAAGGATGAGCTTAGAATCGCCGGAATAACGATTCAAAAGTGATGGTTTAAGGATGAAGAGTAATAGGAAAGAATCTAAGATGATTCACCAACTTCTCTCTCACTTTCTCTCTCTTTTCCTCTCTCTTTCTTAGCTATGGTTAGGAAATTCGTATGGAAAAGAGAGTTAGGGTTTTAAGGTCTATATATAGGCCTAACATTGATGAAAATAGCCCCAGAGCCAAGGTATACTTTGGTTATAACCAAAACAGGCCTCTCTTGATCCAATGGAACACTTCCGGTGGGCCTTTATCCACGAGAGGTCGGACTTAAGCTCACTCACCATGGATCTAGGTCAGACTAAGTTTTCGTATCGATCGGATCTTCAGATTAGCCGTGGCGGACCACGCTCAATTCAACGGTCACCGAAACTCGATCAGGTCCACAAGCACTATGACCTGCCTGGACCATCTTCCCTGATCTAAGGGTGAAATTGGGTCAAAATCCAATGGTTAGATTGCTTAAAATCGTCACGCAAGCGACACGACTCAGATTTCATAAAAGCATATTTAATTTCTCACCGTTCTCACACTCTTCACTTCGGACTCAATCAAATTGACCCAGAACATCATCTGGACTTGATTTTTGAGGTGATGGTCAAGCCCAACATAGTGACCACAACAGACTAAGATCATCGCTATCGGACTTTCGACGCGCGGTCCAAGTCTGATCCAAACCTTCTAAAAATTCCCAAGAGCAACTGGATTTAGCGATGAATCTCAGATTTCAGAGTAACATAACACTAATGATTCTACAGGTTTTGAGTCATGCAGATCAAATTGAAAGTGATTGATGCTAATTTCACAAGCAATCGAGTTTAGCGCTAAGTAACCCACAAATAACTTCTAAGGAAAATAGAGGTAGTACTCGGGTCTTGGCACAAAATTTTTCGGGTCATTACAACATCTTTCTTGAATGTAGATGTTTCTGTGTTCAGTCAGATAGAAAGGGTCTAGGGTTCTATTGATTTTAATTTTCTTAAACCCAAAAGCTACTTAATTCAATTCTCTTAGATCTCAAATAGGAGTATAGTTTACTTTCTTAGATTTAAACTTGAAAGATCTGATACTAAAGGAAATTAAAAAAACTGTTTAAATAAATTATAAATATCGTCCAATAGCTTATTAATAACTTGAGCTTATTCTCTCTTGTAGAAGAATTCTAATAATAACTTGTGTAATTCAGAATGAGAGAAGAACTCAATTTATAAGCAAAGAAGTTATAACTTCAGCTAGCTTAAGGTAGGCTTTGACTAGCCTAAGTTCGGCGGATTCAGTTCAACAGATTTCAGATTGTGCGGGATAAGGATTATCCAAAGGCTGGCTAAAGTTCAACTTTGGCTGGCCAAACAGCACAATTCGGCTAGCCGAATTTGACCTTTGACTGGGCCAAATTCCCCTGAATTCTAAAAGTTGAAGTTTCTAGAATTTTACCTGAACTTTCTTGGGTTGGCCAAATTTCAAGCTCGGACTAGCCGAATTTATAACAAAAGTTATTATTCACTTCGAGCCTGAAGTTGGGCACCTAGTCCTAAGGTGTTTTTAGGGTTTTATACCACTTAAAATATATCAAATATATATTTAAATTGGCTTGAGATTTGTCTTGGACTTCATCTTAAATTTGAGCTCGATCTTTTCTTGAACATTAACAAATATTGAGCTTGATCTTTTGTTAAACAAAAACTGATCTTGAGGTTGATCTTCTCTTGAACATAAATTGATCTTTGAAGATTTAATTTGAAGTGGTTTTGTCTCTATGAAATTTGACAACTTATGAGTGCTCAACATCTTAGCACTTACAATCTCCCCCTTTGTCAATTTTGTGACAAAACACTTAACATTACAAATATGCAATCACACACATCTTTTGAAGTCATGTAATCTGAAGTCTTGTAATCTTCTTATAATCTTCAACTCACCAACAAATGATGCTCAACTGACACCCCCCCTGTGAAATAGACATATAACATTTCATACACATAACATCCATGCATTCATGCATCATTTCATACATTTCATACACATAGCATCCATGTCATTCATTCCATACATACTCTCCTACATTCTTTCCCCCATACTATAACATTTCATATTATTTATATTATTAGCATTGGTATCATTTCTGTCACACCCTAAACTCGGAAACCGGGCTCACAAAATTCTCGATTGCTGAATTTGGCACCGACAGCCTCTGTAGTACCTCATTCACGGCTCCTGCCACCCATACACCATGTTCCAATCCTGGGATCCTATAAGGAGGATTTCTTTAGCATAAGTCTATTTCATAATCAACATAACTAAGCTCATAACCCACAAATAATAACCACATGAACATCATCACAAAATTCACTAAGAATAAAAAGTTTTACAGTACAAAGCGCATAAAGGGAAAAATACAGTGACTATAATAAAACTCCAAAAGCTCCGCAGTACGCTCCTTCCCCTGCTCAGCTATTGCCTGGCATCACCTGCACGAATCAATTGTGCATAAGCTTATAAAAAGTGTAGAAGATGGTGTAAGTGTGTGCAGGACAGGTGCCAAGTATGTAATATCAAAGTATGCGGAATATGCTGGCAAAACCATGAATACCACCAGCCGTAACGAGGCTATGCAATATAGGGCAGGAATGCCATTAGCCATATCAAGGCTATGCAATGCGGGGCCTATATAGCCAAATGTCATGTGCAATATGCAATGCGATCATGCCAGTCCACATATCAGTATAGTTGCTCTCTGGGAAATCGCCGGGGTCAAATACACTCCACACTGACTACCACCTCCCTAGCCGTGCAACCTAGCGAGTGAAAGAGACCTCACTATTTACCAGTAGTCTTCCAATACCTACCCAGCTCATCAATATCGGACCCATTTGCGAGCTAGTCAAACTCATCCTAGCTTACAACCCCCTCACTCAAGCGGATAAGGCTACACCCCCTTCCAATTGACCACAACACAATGGGAGACGAAGCCTAATGGTATTTGGCACCAGGGATCATGATTCCACTCAGTTTAGACATTGGAGCATCTCTTAGTACCAAAAAGGTTCTGGGACTTTCACCCAAGGATATCCTGTGTGCCCATAATGCTAGAACCAAGCATTTCCATTGTCCAAATCTGGCCATCCATGATGTGCCTGTGGAGGGTACGACCCTGATGAAGCTAGGGTGAATATTAACCATGCCATGCAAATGTGAGATGCATGAATCATACTAATCAACCATGCACCAGTCCTGCGCATACAACGCGCTCATGTGGGGCAACTCCATCACTCGGGGAGTCCCATAAACAGCCTGCCCAATGGCACATACCATGATCACTCACTCCTCAACCAAGCATACATATAATGCACATGGGAATGAATCCTGAAGATAAATTAAGCATAACATGTGATGATGTTCTACTCTCCTCTTAGCAAGGTCGGGTCTAGGTACTTAGATGATTCTACATGGTATGGAAGAAGCATACCCAATAGTGGGGGCCCAACGGTTTGGGGTAGCCTACAAAGTCTAGGTAAGCAATATTGTGGGCCCAATAGATGAGAATGGGCCCAACAAAGGGCCTAGAGAGGTTCACAATGTGGACATTTAACCACTATTGCTCCCTAGAAGGCAGCCCAATAACAAATCTAGCTAAAATAAAGCCCATGGCCTCGATACAACTATGAAAAGAACATGGGCAGCAATCCATAACATCTCATACCACATGATGGGCCTTAAGAGATGGCCCAGAGCCTACATACATCAATGTGGGCTCAATGGGGCAAAGCATGGCCTAAGTATCATGGCCAACGAATACATGCATTATGATGGGCCTCATGGGCAACCCATATGCCCAAATACATAGGTAAGGCATATCCAAGATTTGCCAAGATGGGCCTTACAATTAATTCATCCCAAGACTGGGCAAGATAGATAGGCAACAAGGATCCAATTACATGCAACATATCAGCCCACAAGGTCCAACACAATAGGTAAGCAGCCCATACACAAAACTGGGCTCAAGGCTAGACATCCAACCCATCTGGGCCTGGTGGACGTCCAAAAATTTGGATTGTCTTGGTCCTCAAACAATCAGATAAATGGCGGGCCTCACAAGGCACTAATGGGGCCCAATATTCTCAGAAAATACAAGCATAGAGTGAGTACATAGCACCCTCAATCTGGTGGGCCTCACAACATCACAGTTTCTAGCTATATACAAGATTATTGTTTTTGGCCTTTGCTGGACATCCAGCCCACCCAACTTTCTAGGCCTGCTAGGCTCTAGCAGATGGTAATTCTGAGTGAACATAACTTCATGATGGCCTGTAATTATCAAAGTGGGCCCCGTTAGATGGAAGGTGAGAGTACAACACATAAATCAAAGTGGGCCTGCTGCTGGACTGCAAGTCCAGTAGCACCCCAAAAAGTCTGGGCGTCCTTATGGGGCTGGACGGTTGGCTCTACAAATGCCCAAGGTGGGCCCCACATGTGGACGTCCCACAAGGGGGTGGACCATGTCCAAGTGGGCCACATAAAGGGGAGGACGACATGAACAACACACATAATCAAGGTGGGCCATATGGGAAAAACAGCCAGCCCCTGCTAGACGTCAGCCTAGCTAGAACGTCCAGCAGGTGGGCTGCTGGCCTAGCTATGGTAACCCCTAAAAATGGGTGGTCTAGATGGTACACATACACTTGAGGTGGGTCCCAGCAAGGTGGGCCACAGGGAAGGTAAGGGGAGAAGCCATGAATACATGTAAACAGGAATAAAAAAATTTAGACAGTAAGGTTTTTTTTTTCAAAAAAAAAAATTGTTGCTGGAATGTTGCTGTCCCCATCTTATACAATCAATGGATTGGGCCCAGGCCTGCCTAATCAAGGGTAAAATGGGTGGATTACGTACAACCATGGATGACCAACAAGTGGGGTCCACATGAGTGGCCCACCATTCTCAAAATCAAGTTGATATATATATTTTTCCTTCATTCAGGATTGTTGGACAGTCCATAAACTTGGACCATCCAACCCTCTTGGGCCTGTCCCATGGGGCTCCAATCAAGGGTGGATGGAATGAGTTTCATCATACATCAAGGTGGGGTCCACACCTCAGAGGAATACCCAAAAAAATTTAGAGAAAGAGTTATAAATAGGGCTTAAACTCCATATAAAAATCATACAGCAATGGGCCAGAAATCTGGACAACAACATGTTGCTGTCTATTCCAGCCCATAATGTGGTTGATTGAGGGATTTACCTCAGATTCATCAAGGTGGGGTCCACCTAGATGGGTCACACATACTTCAGACCCAAGCCCCATCCAAAACAACCACACAATCAGGCCTAATGGCCATCCAAACCATGCAAGCAATGATGGGCCTGGACGTCCAGCAGCTCAGGCTTGGACATCCCTACAGCTGGATAGTCTAGATACATGGACACATTAGGTGGGCCACACACATCAGAAAACCAAAGAAGAGAGAGAAGTGAGAGAGAGAGAGAGGAGAGAGAGAGAGGAGATCTCGGCCATAGGGAGTGTCATGCCCCAAACTCAAAAATCGGGCTCACAAAATTCCCGATCTCCGAATCCAGTGCCGAGAGCCTCCGTAGTACCCTATTCTCGGCTCCCAGTGCCCATATACCAAGTTCCAATCCTAGGATCCTATAAGGAGGATTTTTGAACGTACATTTTTCTCGTAAGGAGAATAACCACAAGTTTACCCAAATCACAAAGGTAACACCATCATCACATACCCACTAATATAAACATTTGAATACAATGCTGAAAAGGAAATACATATATCGAAAAGTAAAGCTCCAGAAGACCGTTACACGCTCCATGCTCAATGCTGCTGTAACCTAACGCCACCTACACGCATTTATTGTGCATAAGCTCATAGAAAGCTTAAAGGGTGGTGAAAGTGTGTGCACAAGGTAAGTGCCAAGTATGCAATATAATGCCACAAATCATACAATATCGAAATAAATGAAAATACTAATAAGATCATGAATCATACGATATCAGAGTAAGCGAAAATACTGACAAGATCATGAATCATACAATATCAGAGTAAGTGAAAATATACTGGTAAGTCCATGAGTGCCATCAGCTGTACTAAGGCTATGCGATTCAAGGTATGAATGTTAACGGCCATATCAATGCAGAAACATGGCAACCCAAAATGCTAAGTGTTGCGGATGCAATGTAATATACGGTGCGAATGAAATGACCAAGCTGGAGTGAAGTCAGGATGATAATATGTAGTATCACGGGCTATGAGGTCTATCATAAGGGACTTCTATCCAAACTAGTCTCAATGTAGTAGACTCCTGATCTTAGGTTAGTTGTGCGCCCTAACCAAAATCATTGCCATTACGAAGGTACACAACAGTTAATTGCATACCACCAGCCCAAGTGGATAGTGAATGAATGAATGAATATGCAACTCCTACTCAATAAGTACACATATCAGTACGATTCCTCTCTGAGAAATCATCGGGGTCTATTACACTCCAAACCAGATTGTCGCCCCATCGCTCATAACAAGGTGAGTGGAAGAGACCTCACTATCTGCTTACCAATATCGGGCCCGGCTCGTCGATAGCGGACCCATTCCTCGAATTGTTTAAACTCAGCCTAACTTTGCCCCCTCCTCTCAAGCAAGTAAGGCCACACCCCCTTTCAACCGACCACGACACTGTGGGAGACATGACCTAACTGTATACGGCCCTCGTGCACTTATGCATCCACTCGGTATTGTAACGCCCTGAAAATTTTGTGCTAATCTTTCCTTAGTAGCTTTTGGGGTAATTAGCGCTATACTCGATTGCTTGTGAAATTTGCATCAATCACTTTAAATTGTATCTGCATGACTCAAAACATGTAGAATGGTTAGCGCTATGTTACTCTGAAATCTGGGATCCATCGCTAAATCCAGTTGTTCTTGAAATTTTTTGGAAGTTCTGGATCGGACCTGGACCGCGTGTCGAAAGTCTGATGGTGATGATCTTAGGCTGTTGCGGTCACCATGTTGGACTTGACCATCACCTCAAAAATCAAGTCCATGTGATGTTCTGGGTCAATTTGATTGAGTTCGGAGTGAAGAGTGTGAGAATGGTTGGAAATTAATTAAGATTTTATGAAATCTGAGTCGTGTCGCTTGCGCGACGATTTTAAGCAATCTGACCGTTGGATTCTGACCCAATTTCACCCTCTGATCAGGGAAGGTGGCCCAGGCATGTCCTTGTGCTTGTGGACCTGATCAAGATTCAGTGACTGTTGAATTGAGTGTGGTCCGCCACGGCTGATTTGAAGATCCGGTCAGTACGAAAACTCAGCTTGACCTAGATCCATGGTCAAAGCGCTTAAGTCCGACCTTTCGTGGTAATTGGCCCACCGGAAGTGCTTCGTTGGATCGAGAGAGGCTGGTTTTGGTTATACCCTAAGTATACCTTGGCCCTGGGGTTATTTTCATCAATATTAGGCGTATTTATAGTCCTTAAACCCTAGCTCTCTTTTCCATACGAATTTCCTAACCCTACCTAAGAAAGAGAAAGGAAAAGAGAGAGAAAGTGAGAGAGGAGTTGGTGAATCATCTTAGATTCTTTCCTGTTCTTCTTCATCCTTAAATCTTCGCCTTTGAATCGTTATTCCAGCGATTCTGAGTTCATCTTTGGGTAAGTTAAGCTAACCTTAATCTGTGTTAGAGCTTAAAATAGTCTTGGTGTTGTTATATCTCATTTCTATTCTTGCTTTAGGTTATTCTGTCGCCGTTGACGAAGACATATCGTCTGAAATCAGTTCGGTGTTCTTTTCTGGCTTAAGGTGCGGACTTTAAGTGTATAGGTTATGGTTTTCAAGGCTTTCAATGCCAGTGAATGGTTTATTCTTGCTATGGATGAGATTTCACATGCCAAATGTTATGTTTATGTTGCGTTCCTGATATGCATGTGTTATATTGAGATTTGTGTATTCTATGTGTATGTATAAAGTACCGTATGCCTATAAATTATGAACATGTGATTGCCATGATTATTTGTCGTGTACTTATGCTAATGGTATGTGCGGCAACTCCTTGGCAAAAGGAATTGTCCAAAGGTGTGTATTTCAACATACGTCATGTATGTTGTATTATGTATTCTAAGTGTTTGTAGAAATGTCTGAATGATCTAAAGTGTGATATATCAACCTAGTATGGGCGTTGAGAAGCAATTCTCAACTCTCCCACTAGTGTGTATGATTTCCTTCATGTAAGTTACATTCCTTGTTTTTTAAGTTCAAGCATTACTTATGCTTTCATTCCATGTTAAGTTGATATTCTTTGAATGCTTGAGTACCACATGATTTGAGTTGTTGCTCCATTACTGTTCTACATTCATTACGAATCTTTGTTGTAGTGTAATGTGTGTGGGACTATGCATTAGTCCAGAAAATTGGTAATCGGCCTAAAGATCGTGACTGAGGTTGCTTTCGCCACGTAGGACATATTAGACGAACCCGAGTCGTATTAGAGTTGTCGGCAGTGGTTTGGCCACGCGGAGTGTTTGCGCACTCTATGTCGCTCAACCCAACATGCGCTCGTGCTAGTCGAGTTCGTCAAGTAACTCGATTGTCCGATATATGTTCACCATGTATGGACGCTACTGTTTGAATCTAGGGTACCCAACTTACCAATGAAATCCTATTAACCATGGTACCTTGATCCGCTGAGATTCATGAGCCGGACATGGTGGTATGGGACACCGTGGTCGAGCTGTCGACCTATGCTGGGGTGACGAGCCTCCCCGTAGTGACCAGTGAGCAACTAAACTCGTGAGCCGATTATGGTGGTATGGGACACTATATTTGCGCTGTCAGCCTACATTGATTGGTGACGAGCCCTTTGTAGTGACCTCGAGCATACCCAGATACCGCATCGAGGTGACAAGCCTTAGTGTAGTAACGAAGGTATGATAGGCGTGCATTGATTGGTGACGAGCCCTTTGCAATGACCTCAAACCATATGATCATATGAGATTTCTTAGGACTGACGACCCTAGAATGGATCACTGTTTGGATGGTGATATGAGGAAGGTATCTTAGCTTCCCAATCCTGCTGTATGAAAAGGACAAATAATAACTTGGTAATCATATTCATGCACCGCATTTACATGTGCTTTGTGACGTGGCGCACTTTGAGGTGGTGTCATGCATAATGTAAGATAAAGACATTGAGGGTGTACGCGTGAGGGCACGCATCATTCTGCATGCATCCTTGCATTAACAAGAGTACTTAGGACATGTTTAACTGTTCTGCTTTATCATTACTGCTTGATTGAACTGATAACATGTTAACCTTTGCTTTATTGTTCCACTGAGTTGATCACTCACTCCCACGTTCTGGGGCGGTGTTAAACACCCACCAGACTCTGTCTTAGCTGCTGATATTGCAGATGTTGACGCGACCTTTGAGGCAGAGCGAGAGATGAATGATGATGAGGCTGCTTTCTCTTTTATGCAGTTTTCAGACGAGTTCTAATGAGCCTTGTTCTGATGCGCGGGATGCTAGGATTTCTTTTGGGAATTAAATGATGTAATTTAATACTTGTAATTTTGATAGTAACACTTGAAATACGACCTGGTATGTATATGTACTTTAGGGATTTGCACATGTACACATATGATTCTATAAGTCTTCCGCTTGCTTTCTCCACTTATCCCTGAATTATATCTATGCTTTGGCTTAATCTATTCCATGTTTTATGCACTAATACAGACAACATACATCCATCATTAAATATGTTGCATAAGTGATGTTTTGGAACTCAGGAGCCGAGTTATGCTCGACCCCCGAATTTCAGGGCGTTACAGGTATAGACGTTGGAGCAACCTATTAAACCAAGAGGGTTTAGAAAATTTCACCTAGGGATATCTATAGCCCCCGATGTAGAATAGATTTTTGGTGTCCCATTTGGCCATCCTTGATATGCATGTGGAGGCTATGCCCCTGATGTCACAAGGGCGTACAGTAATCACAACACACAATGCAAGATGCATGAGTCATACAATCCTGTCATACATCAATCCTTCGCATGTCGTGCGCTCATGTGAGACAATCTCTGCTTATTAGGGAGTCTCATAACAACCTGCCCAATGACATATGCAATGGTCAACCACATCTCATAACAAACATGCAGATGATGCGTATGGGCATGTATCATGATGCTATGCTGTCACATATTCATAATCGGTATCGACAATTGGCACCGATAATCAGCCTATACAACCGACCTCGACAATCAGAATCAGCCTCGATAATCGAAATCGGCCTCAACAATCAGCCTCGACAATCAAAATCGACCTTGACAATCAAAATTGGTCTCGATAATCGACCTCGATAATCGGAATCGGCCTCGACAATCAGAATCAACGTTAACAATTGGCCTCGACAATCGGCCTTGATAATCAGAATCGGCATCAATAATTGGCCTCAACAATCAGAATCTGCCTCGATAATTAACCTCGACAATCGAAATCAGCCTCAACAATCAGTGACGACAATCAGAATCGGCCTCGACAATTGAAATCAGCCTCGATAATCGGAATCGCTGAGAATGGGCCTAACAAGGCCTAATGGAAGGTCACAATGTGGACATTCAACCATCATTGCCCATCAATGTGGACATTTAACCAACATTGCTCCTAAGGAGTGGCCCACATAAACATCATTACATACATCATGGCAAAATCACACATCACATCGAGCCTTGAATACACAACAAGTGGGCCCTACACCTGGGCCTCAAATACATCACATGGGCCTCTTCACATAGGCCTCAAATACACAACAAGTGGGCCCTGCAACTTGGCCTCAAATAAATCACATGGGCCTCTCATATACATCATGTCGGGCCTCGCCAAAGGTCGCGAACACATCATAGTGGGCCATCTCACATGGACCATATATACATCAATGTGGGCCTCGCCAAATGGGCCACAAATACATCATAATGGGCCTCATATCTGTGCCGCATATACATCATTATGGGCCTCATAACTGGGCCTCAAATGCATCACGATGGGCCACAACTAATGGGCCTTAGATATATCACAATTGGCCTTACTCATGGGCTTCATGTATATCAAAGTGTGTCGCATGACATGGATAGCTCGAATTAAACACATACATCACGTGAGGCCCACATAAATGGATGGTGTGAATATAACACACACACACACACACACACACACATATATATATATATATATATATATATATATCACGGTGGGTCCTACGTCCTGATAGACAGTGGGAGGTTGGATTACATCTAAAATTATTTCAATAGTGGCAAGTGCAACATGTGTATTAATGTACACTATCATAGGGGTACATGGCTCACTAATGTGATTAGCAGTATCCAAACATTGTCCATGTACATCAACACTGTCCGAACATTATCCAGCACTGTCTAGCACATCTGGACGGTGTGGATGAAATAAATACATCACGGTGTGGATGAAACAAATACAAGTGTTATAGTTTATAGCCCTTTTTATTGTCAAATTTGTGGTGCAAAAGACATTGTTATGAAGCTTGCATTTGAGAAGAACAATGCTCTACTCAAGATCAACTTTGATTGACAAGCACTGTTCACAAGTTGAGATCTCAAGAAGCTTTTAAGTTCAACCTTGAGATCTCAAGAAGCTTTTAAGTTCAACCTCAAGATCTCAAGAAGCTTTCAAGTTTGAGCTCCATTAAGACTTCAATATCTCAAGAAGCTTTTAAGTTTGAGCTCCATCAAGACTTCAAGCCTTGCTACTTTTAAAGGTCACTTGTCTCCTATGTTCAATGTCCTTACTTCACTATTGAGGTATGACTGACCTTAGGTTAACCTTTAGAGTAGGTCATTCTGGATATATAATTCATATGTTCTATATATGTGAGTTTAGGCTATTCTAAGACTAGTCCTAGACCTTGTTCGACTAGTCCTAGCATTGCTTCGACCTGTCTAAGAATTTCCTAGATCAGTCATAAGTTTGCTGCAAAATTCGGATATTTTCTGTTAGGCTTCGACTAATCTTGGGGTTTGTTCGACTAGTCGTATGAATAGTGTCGATTGTTACTTCGACCAGTCGTAGACCTACGACTCAAAATACAGCGTTGAAATTTGGCTAGCTTCGACTAGTTGTGTGTAACTTACGACCAGTCGAAGGGGACCTATGACCAGTCAGAGACCACCTACAACCAGTCATGAAACCACCAGATCTTATCGCACTCGAATTTTCAAATATCTGTTGGTTCTACGACCAGTCGTAGAGGTCTTTAGACTAGTCGAAGATGTGATTTTCTCACCTACAAATAGAGTACGAATCTCAGAATTAAATAATGAATTTCTAACTAATTTAATTCGGCCTTCTGAGAGATAAGTCTGTGCTCCATTTAAGCTAAGTGTGCATATTTAATATTCTCTTTCTTTAGCTTTCCTTATTTGATTTTGTTCATGTATTCCAATCTTATTTGAAAAGTCGAATTGCTGTATTCCGTCTTCTTTGAATCAAAATCAAATAGAGCTATGCCCAATTTGGTTTAATTTAAAATCTATTAGAACCTAGAACCATTATAAAGTGAGTATTAGACATTGAACTTTGACATTCAAATCTCTACTCCAACTTGGTTCTTCTGGGCTGCTACAACGAAGGAGAAATTCAGGTATTTTATGTTTGTGTAATTTACTTTCATTTGGTTTTCTTTTGGGATTTGCCAAAAAAATCTCATTGTATTGGTTATCTGAGGAGAGCCAGGAAAACTCAGAAGTGGGGGGTTTTTTTTTTTAATTGTGTAAGCCCACAGAGAAAAACACAATTGTGAAGGTTTTTGGTGAACTTGGAAAACCTATCTTTAATAGTGAACAGTGATATCCCCTGTGTGAGGATATTAGGAGTGGAGTAGCACTGTGTGGCTGTTGTTGAATAGTTGGTGTACACATAGGCAAACCACTATAACTCATTATCTTATGGTTTGGATGCTTGCTTAAGTTTTATATCTCTTTTCATTCAGATTTGTGGAATGTATGTGTGGATGTGAATGTTGTAAAATTTACATTTCAAGCACAGTGGGAGTGTTGTAATAATTTAGTTTTAAATTCCTGTAATTTATTTTAATTCCTTGCTATTTATTTATACCTCCCCGGTTTGAGTTTTTGATACAAAGGACATTCTAGAAATAAGGTTGTCCTGCCATAAACCTTTGGTTTTTATGGTGTAAGGTTGTCCTTAGAACTGAATTCATATTAACCTCTTAATACTTGTTTAGTGAGGTTACTTTTATTTCCGCATTATGATTTGATTTAGTTTATTTGGCTATCTATCTTTCTTTATTCCGCTGTTAAAGTTTTATTTTGGCATTGTCCTATTCACCCCCCCCCCCTTTAGGACATATAGCTAGGCCATTTCAAGTGGTATCAAAGCCTAATAGCTCGCTCTTATTGCTTTTTATTTGGATTTGATTCATGAGCTAATGATCTAAGCTATATATAAGATGTCAAATTTTGATAGCCTAGCAGTCACAAGGCCTCCACCCTTTGATGGCTCCAACTATGCATATTGGAAAGTCATGATGAGGATCTTCCTCAAATTAATGGATGAGAGTGTTTAGCAAGCCACAGTGACTGAATGGAACCCACCTACCACTGAAGTGACTGGTATTGATGGTTCAAAATCAATGAGAGTAACACCATATTTCTCATGGACCACCCTTCAGAAAAATGAGAGTAGTGCCAATGCAAAAGCACTAAATGCAATCACTTACGCACTATCACCGAATGAGTTCAAAAGAATCATATCCTGTGATATTGCAAAGCAAGCCTGGGATATATTAGAAATGACACACGAGGGTACTACAATTGTCAAAAAATCTAAAGTCCAACTCCTCACAACCAAATTTGAAGAAATTCATATAGAGGAAAATGAAATGTTCATGGACTTTTACACTAGATTAAATAACTTTGTAAACTCAATGTGGGGTCTTGGCAATAAAATCCCAGAAAGTAAAGTGTGTGCAAAGATACTACACTCACTTCCTAAACAGTACAACTCTAAGGTAACCACGATCCAGGAATGCAACGCCCTAAAATTCGGGGGTCGAGCATAACTTAGCTCCCGAGTTTTAGAAACATCACTTATGCAACATGTGAAATGATGAATGTATGTTGTCTGTATTAGTGGATAAAACATGGAGTAGATTAAGCGAAACTGCAAACATAATCTAGGGATAGGTGAAATATACAAGCAGAAGACTGAAGAAACACATATATATAGCTATATAAGTCCCTGAGATATGTTTGCTCTGCCAGGTCATAATTACAAGTGTTTGCTTCAAAATATAAGTATCAAAATGAAATCACCCATTACAAAATAACCTTGAATCCCCGTACCTCAGGACACAGCTCACATGAACCTACCTGAGAACTGCATAAAGGAAAATGCTTCCTCATCATCCTCATACTCCTGCTCTGCCTTGAGGGTCGCACCATCATCTGCATCTAAGACAGAGTCTGGTTGGTGTTGAAACACCGTCCCAGAACGTGGGAGTGAGTGATCAACTCAGTGGAACTATACAGTAAAAGTTAACATATGATCAATTCAATCAAGAAGTAATGATAAGGCAATACAATCAAACATGTCCTAATTACTCTTATTAATGCAAGGATGTATGTAGAAATGATGCATGCCCTCGCCTGCACTCCCTCATCGTCTTCATCTTACGGTACACATGACAACCTCCCGCAGTGCTCTACAACGCCAAGGCACATGCAATGCGGTGCATGAACATGATAACCAAGTTGTTATTAGTCCTTTTCATATAGCAGGATTGGGAAGCTATGGTACCTTCCTTATATCAAATCCCAAATGGTGATCCATTCTAGGGTCGTCGGTCCTAGATAATCTCATACGATATTATGGTTCTAGGTTGCTGCAAAGGGCTCGTCACCAATCAATGCATGCCTAATCATACCTTAGTAGCTACATGTAACGACCTTGGAATTTTTGTGCTAATCTTTCCTTAAGTAGTTGTTTTTGGGGTAATTAGCGCTCTACTTGATTGCTTGTGAAATTCGCATCAATCACTTTAAATTGTATCTGCATGGCTCTAAACGTGTAGATTAGTGAGCGCTACGTTACTCTGAAATCTGGGATCCATCGCTAAATCCAGTTGTTTTGGGGAATTTTTGGAAGATCTGGATCGGACCTAGACCGCGCGTCGAAAGTCCGATGGCGATGATCTTAGGCTGTTGCGGTCACTGAGTTGGGCTTAGTCTTCACCTCGAAAATCAAGTCGATCTGATGTTCTGGGTCGATTTGGTTGAGTTCGGAGTGAAGAGTGTGAGAACGGTTGGAATTTAATAAGCTTTTTATGAAATCTGAGTCGTGTCGCTTGCGCGACGATTTTAAGCATTCTGACCGTTGGATTCTGACCCAATTTCACCCTCTGATCAGGATGGTTGGCCCAGGCATATCCTAGTGCTTGTGGACCTGATCGAGATTCCGTGACCGTTGAATTGAGTGTGGTCCGCCACGGCTGATCTGAAGAGCCGGTCGGTACGAAAACTCAGCCTGACCTAGATCCATGGTCAGTGAGCTTAAGTCCGACCTTTCGTGGTTATAGGCCCATCAGAAGTGCTTCGTTGGATCGAGAAAGGCGTACTTTGGTTATAACCTAAGTATACCTTGACCCTGGGGTTATTTCCATCATTTTAAGGCATATATATAGTCCTTAAACCCTAGCTCTCATTTCCATACGAATTTTCTCTAACCCTAGCTTGGAAAGAGAGTGGAAAAGAGAGAGGTAGTGAGAGAGATTGGTTGGTGAATCACCTTGATTCTTCCTTGTTCTTCTTCACCTTTGAATCTTCACTTTGAATCGTTCCTCTGACGATTCTGAGTTCTTTTGGGGTAAGTTAACCTAACCCTAACCTGTGTTAGAGCTTAGATTAGACTTGGTGTTGTTGTATCTCATTTCTATCCTTATTTTAGGGTATTCTTGCGCCGTTGACGAAGACAACTCGTCTAAATCAGTTCGGTTCTTTCTTTGCTTAAGGTGCGGACTTTAAGTGTATAGGTTATGGTTTTCAAGGCTTTCAATCCCGGTTAGTGATTTATTCTTGTTATGGATGAGATTTCACATGTCAAATGTTATGTTTACATTGCTTTCGATATGCATGTGCTATA
Source organism: Magnolia sinica (assembly GCF_029962835.1). Lineage (NCBI taxonomy): Eukaryota > Viridiplantae > Streptophyta > Magnoliopsida > Magnoliales > Magnoliaceae > Magnolia > Magnolia sinica. The sequence goes on along the minus strand of NC_080573.1, from coordinate 66,069,136 downwards.
TTGAGATTTGTGTATTCTAAGTGTATTTATAAAGTACCGTATACGTATAAAATACGCACTTATGTTTGCCATGATTTTTGGTCATGTATGTATGCTAGATGCATGTATGACAATTCCTTGATAAAAGGAATTGTCTAAGTGCATGTATTTCAACATGCGTCATGTATGTTGTTCCATGAATGCTAAGTGTTTGTAGAAATGCATGAATGATCTACGTGTAACTGAGTATTACACTAAATGCGGGCGTTGAGAAGTGATTCTCAATACTTCTATGGATGCGCATGATTTCCCTTATGCATTTACATTCCAAGTTATTTAAATTCAAGCATTCCTATGCTTACATTTATGTTAAGTTGATATTCTTCAGATGTGTATGCACCATGATTTGAGTGGTTGTTCCATTACTGTTTTACATTCCATATGAATATCTGTCGTAGTGTAGGATGTTTGGGACTATGCCTTAGTCCAGGAAATCGGTAATTGACCCTTTGGTCGTGGTTGAGATTGCTTTCGCCACGTGAGACGCATTAGACGAACCCGAGTCGTATTAGAGTTGGCGGCAGTGGTTTGGCCACGCGGAGTGTTTGCGCACTCTATGTCGTACAATTCAACGTGCGCTCGTGCTAGTCGAGTACGTCAACAAACCCGATTGTCCAGTGTATGTTAACCATGTATAGACGATACTGCTTGAATCTAGGGTACCGAAATTACCAGTGAAATCCTAATAACCATGGTACATGATCCGCTAAGACTCATTAGCCGTACATGGAGGTATGGGACACCGTGGTCGAGTGTCGGCCTACGCTGGGGTGACGAGCCTCCCCATAGTGACCAGTGAGCAACTAAATTCGTGAGCCGATTATGGTGGTATGGGACACTATATTCGTCTTTGTCGGCCTACATTGATTGGTGACGAGCCCTTTGTAGTGACCTCGAGCATACCTGGATACCGCAAGGAGGTGACGAGCCGATCTGTGGTAGTAAGGGCATGAAAGGCGTGCATTGATTGGTGACGAGCCCTTTGCTACGACCTCAACTATATGATCGTATGAGATGTCTAGGATTGACGACCCTAGTATGGATCACTGTTTGGATGGTGATATGAGGAAGGTATCTTAGCTTCCCAATCCTGCTGTATGAATTGGACTAATAACAACTTGGTAATCATATCCATGCACCGCATTTGCATGTGCTTTGTAGATGTGGCGCACTTTGAGGCGATGTCATGCGTAACGTAAGATGAAGACGCTGAGGGTGTACGCGTGAGGGCACGCATCATACCGCATTCATACTTGCATTAATAAGAGTACTTAGGATTTATTTAATTGTCCTGCTTTATCATTACTGTTTGATTGAACTGATAACATGTTAACCAGTGCCTTATTGTTCCACTGAGTTGATCACTCACTCCCACGTTTCTGGGGCGGTGTTACACACCCACCAGACTCTGTCTTAGGCCCCGATGTTGCAGATGTGGATGCGACGTCTGAGGCAGAGCGAGAGCTGGATGACGACGAGGCTGCCTTCTCCTATATGCAGTTTTCAGACGGGTTCTAGCGAGCCTCGGTCTGTTGCGCGGGATCTATGGGATGATTATTTTGGGAACTGAAATGATGTAACTTGTACTTATAATTTTGATAAATAACACTTTTACACGATCTGGTTGTATATGTAATTCAGGGACTTACACTTGTACACATATTTTACTATAAGTCTTCCGCTTGCTTTATTCACTTATCCCTGAATCATATCTGCGTTTTGGCTTAATCTATCCCATGTTTATGTGCTAATACAGTCAACATACATCATTCATTAATTATGTTGCATAAGTGATGTTTTGGAACTCGGGAGCTGAGTTATGCTCGACCCCCGAATTTCAGGGCGTTACACTACAATAAGGCTCGTCGCCTCAATATAGTATCAAGGTATGCTCGAGGTCACTACAAAGGGCTTGTCACCAATTAATGTAGGCCGACAGTAAAAATATAGTGTCCCATACCACCATAATCGGCTCACGAGTCTGGATTGCTCACTGGTCACTACAGGGAGGCTCGTCACCCCAGCGTAGGCCGACAGCTCGACCATAGTGTCTCATACCACCATGCCCGGCTCATGAGTCTTAGCGGATCGAGGTACCATAATTAACGGTATTGTACTGGTAAGTTTGGTACCCTAAATTTAAATAATAGCGTCCATACATGGTGAAATCCACCGAGACAGTTGAGTTACTTAACGAGCTCGACTAGCACGAGTGCACGTTGAGTTGAACGACATGAAGTGCGCAAACACTCCGTGTGGCCAAACTACTACCGACAACCTTAATACGACTCGGGTTCGTCAAACACGTCCTACGTGACGAAAGCGACCTCAGCCATGAACTCAAAGCTTGTTACCGATTCCATAGACTATATCATAGTCCCAAACACATTCAATTATAACAGATATTCATGCCAGCAATTCAGAACAGTAATGGATTAACAATTACAATCATACAGGCATGTAAGCATTTGATGGATTTCAACTTAACATGAATTTACACATAAGTAGCATCTAAGTTAAGCAGACAAAAATGTAAATTTCATGGAGGAAATCATACACATCATTAAGATAGTTGAGAATCTCTTCTCAACGCCCATAAAAAGTACAATGTATTACACACTTATTCATTCAGACATTTCTACAGACACTTAGGCTACGTATTCCGACACACATGACATATGTTGGTGATAGCTCACATTAGGACAAATCCTTTTGCCAAGGAGTTGATACACATACAACTAGCACAAACACAAGACACGACGATTTATCATGGCAAACACATGCTCGTATTTCATACGTATATAATACTTTCTACATATACATGGAAGACACAAATCTCAATATAGTTCATATATATCAGAAACACAATACAAACATCGCATTTGGCATGTGATATTTCACCCACAACAATAATAAACCATTAACCAACATTGAAAGCCTTGAAAACCATAACCTATACGAATATAGTCCGTACCTTAAATCAAAAAGTGTGCAACAGATCTGATTCAGATGATAAGTCTTTGTCAACGGCGACTAGATAACCTAAGGCATGAATTAAATTAGCTACATCAACACTTAGACTATTCTAAGCTTCAAAACATGTTAGGGTTTGATTGACTTACCCAAGAATGAGCTTAGAATCGCCGGAATAACGGTTCAGATGCGATGGATTAGGTACGCAGAGTAACTGGGAAGAATCTCAAGATGATTAACTAACTTCTCTCTCACTTTCTCTCTCTTTTCCTCTCTCTCTCTTAGCTAGGGTTTGAAAAATTTGTATGGAATTTGAGAGTGAGGGTTTAAGGTCTTTATATAGGCCTAAATTGGATGGAAATAGCCCCACGGCCAAGGTATACTTAGGTTATAACCAAATCGGGTCCATTTCGGTCCAACGGAGCACTTCTGGTGGTCCCTTTTCCACGTACGGTCAGACTTAAGCTCCCTGACCACGGATCTAGGTTAGGCTGAGTTTTTGTACCGATCGAATTTACAGATCAGCCGTGGCGGACCAGTTTCAATTCAACGGTCACCGAAACTCGATCAGGTCCACAGGCACTTTGACATGTATGGGCCATCTTCCCTGATCCGGGGGTAAATTTGGGTCAGATTCTGACGGTCATAATGCTTAAAATCAGCGTGCAAGCGACACGACTCGGATTTCTTAAATATATATTAAATTTGTAAATAATTTCACCTTTCTCACACTCTTTACTTCGGACTCAAGCAAATCGTCTCAGGACATCATCTGGACTTGATTTTTGAGGTGATTGTCAAGCCCAACAAGGTGATCATAATTGTCTAAGATCATCGCAATCGGACTTTCGACGCGCGGTCCAAGTCCGATACAAAGTTTCTAAGGACTCCTGAGAGCAACTGGATTTAGCGTTGAATCCTAGGTTTCAGGGTAACGTAGCGCTAACGATTCTACAGGTTTTGGGTCTTACAGATCAAATTTAAAGTGATTGGTGCTAATTTCACAGGTAATCGAGTTTAGCGCTAGTTAATTCACATTTAACTTCTAAAGGATTGAGTCCTAAGAGAATCCTGATTGAGGTGGTGCTCAAGTCTTTGTATGAAATTTCCCGAGATGTTACAATCTACCCCCCTTAAAGAAAAATTTCATCCTCGAAATTTATACCTTCTCATACTCCTCGAGGATCTGAGGGTAGTTCTTTCTGACCACATCTTCAGTCTCCCAAGTAGCCTCTTCTTCACTGTGATGCGTCCACAGTACTTTCACAAGTGGAATGACCTTGCTACGCAATACCTGCTCCTTCCTGTCTAGAATACGCGTCGGTCGCAGTACATATGTGACATCCTCGTTCAACTGCACCTGCTCCCAACTGATAATATGCGAAGGTTTAGGAACATATTTCTTCAGCATAGAAACTGAAATACGTTATGCACGCCCACAAGTGGTGTGAGCAAAGCAAGGCGATGGCTACTGCCCCCACTCGATCCAGTATTTGAAATGGACCAATAAATCTTGGCGTGAGCTTCGCCTTCTTACCAAACCGCAGGACTCCCTTCATAGGGGAAACCTTAAGAAATACATGGTCTCCAACCTCGAACTCAAGCGGTCGCCGCCTCGTATCAGCGTAACTCTTCTGCCTGCTCTGGGCTGTCAGAAGTCGACATCGAATAATGTCGATTTTCTCTGAAGTCGCCTGAACCAACTCTGGGCCAATCAAACTACGCTCGCCAACTTCTGTCCAGCAATGCGGTGTTCTATACGGGTGACCATACAATGCCTCATAGGGAGCCATGCCGATACTCGTCTGGAAGTTGTTATACGTAAACTCTGCATAAGGGAGACAATCATCCCAACTATCCTTGAAATCCAAAACACAAGCTCACAACATGTCCTCCAGAATCTGATTCACACGTTCTGTTTGCCCGTTTATCTGCGGATGAAACGTGGTGCTGAACTTCAATTTCACACCCATCGCTTCCTGGATACTAGTACAGAAGATAGATGTGAATCGCGTGTCTCGGTCCAACGCGATCTCCAAGGGAACTCCATGTAGATGTACAATCTCCTTGATGTACAACCCAGCCAACTCGTCTGCAGAGTTCGTAACTCTGATCGGTAAGAAATGAGCTAATTTCGTTAATCGGTCGACGATCACCCAAATGGAGTCATGTCCCTTCATCGTTCTCGGTAACCCTGAAATAAAATCCATAGAGATGAAGTCTCACTTCTATTCTGCTATGGGCATGGGCTGAAGAAACCCAGGAGGTCGGCGATGCTCTACCTTGACCTGCTGGCACGTGAGGCAACGGGATACGAACTCAGCAATGTGAACCTTCATGTTGTCCCACCAGTAGGATCTCCTCATGTCTTGATACATCTTCGTGCTACCTGGATGCATTGCAAGATTTGAATTATGGGCTGACTCGAGAACCTCTCGTCTCAAGTCAGGAATGTCTGGGACACATAGGCGGCTACGATATCGTAGGCCCCCATCTGAACCAACACTCCACTCGAGGTCCTCATCTGTACAAACCTACTCTCTCATCTTTGCCAATAGCTCATCATCTTCCTGAGCTGCAATGATCCTTTCGTCAATGAGGGGTTGTACTTGAATGTGTGCGATAACCTCATACGGCTCTTCCACCATGAGTTTCTGCTCAAAGTCTCGCACAAACTCCATCATGTCCCATTCTGCTATCATTAGCAGAGCTGCAAACTCTATAGTCTTCTTGCGACTCAACACGTCTGCCACAAGGTTTGCCTTGCCCAGATGGTAAGAGACATCGAACTTAAAGCCCTTCAAGGTTTCCATCCATCGGCGTTGCCTCATATTCAAGTCACGCTGAGTGAAGATATACTTAAGGCTCTTGTGGTCGCAAAAGAGCTCGAACTCCTCTCTGTAGAGGTAATGTCTCCAGAACTTTAGTGCGAAAATGACAGCTGCCAACTCCAGGTCGTGTGTAGGGTAATTCTCTTCGTGTTTCCTCAAATGTCTCAAGGCATATGCAATCACCCTGTCCTTCTGCATAAGGACACAACGCAGACCAATTCGAGAGGCGTCAGTATATATCGTATACTTAACCCCTTGCTCTGGCAATACTAGCACAGGGGCGGACGTTAACTTGTCCTTCAGCTCCTAAAAAGATGCATCGGCCTCCTCATTCCAGGCAAACTTCAAGTCTTTCCATGTCAACTGAGACAACGGTCTAGCTATCTTCAAGAAGTCTCGTATGAAGTGTTGATAATAGCCTGCTTGGCTCAGAAAGCTTCTCACCTCAGTAACCGAACCAGGCTGCTTCCAGTTCTGAACTGCAGCTACCTTAGTGAGGTCGACTGTTATCCTTTCCTTGGACACCACATGTCCTAAGAACTTAACTTCCTCTTTCCAGAAGTCACATTTCTTGTACTGCGCAAAAAGTTGATTCTTCCTGAGAGCATCCAAGACCGCTCTTAGGTGTTCCTCGTGCTTTCCCCGACTCGTAGAGTATATCAAAATGTCATCGATAAAGACAATGACGAATCGGAACAAAAACGGCCGAAACACCCGGTTCATCAGATCCATGAACACAGCTGGTGCATTCGTAAGACCGAACGACATCACAAGGAACTGATAATGGCCAAAGCTAGTTCTGAATGCGGTCTTCTACACGTCCTCATCCTTGACGCGCAATTGATGATACCCGGATTGTAAATCTATCTTCAAAAGTACCATGCCCCCTTCAACTGATCAAACAGATCATCGATCCTGGGCAAAGGATACTTGTTCTTCACTGTCACCTGATTTAAACTACGATAATCTATACATAATCGCAAGGAACCATCCTTCTTCTTGGCAAACAGAACAGGTGCTCCCCAAGGGGACACATTAGGTCGAATAAAGCCCAAATTCAATAAGCCATCTATCTGCTTCCTCAATTCCTCCATTTCACTCTGAGGCATGCGATAAGTGGGCAATGAAATAGGTGTCTCACCAGGCATGAGATCGATAGTAAAATCAATCTCGTGCCGAGGGGGTAATCCAGGAATCGCCTCGAATACATCCTCAAAATCCCGAACTACTGGTGTAACGCCCTGAAATTCGGGGGTCAAGCATAACTCAGCTCTCGAGTTTCAAAACATCACTTATGCAACATATTTAATGATGGATATATATTGTCTGTATGAGTACATAAAACATGGAATAGATTAAGCCAAACTGCAAACATAATTCAGGGATAAGTGAAGGACGCAAGCAGAAGACTTAAAGAAATATAAGTGTACATGTGCAAGTCCCTGAAATACGTATACATGCCAGGTCATACTTACAAGTGTTGCTATTAAAAATACAAGCATCAAATGACATTATCTATTCCAAAAGAAAACTCAGAATTCCCGCACATTAGGACATGGCTCACAAGAACCTGCCTGAGAACTGCATAAAAGAAAATGCGGCCTCATCATCCTCGAACTCCTGCTCTGCCTCAGGGGTCGCATCAACGTCTGCATTTAAGACAGAGTCTGGTTGGTGTTTAAACACCGCCCCAGAACGTGGGAGTGAGTGATCAACTCAGTGGAACAATAAAGCAAAGGTTAACATGTTATCAATTCAATCAAGTAGTAATGATAAAGCAGATCAATCAAACATGTCCTAAGTACTCTTGTTAGTGCAAGGATGTATGTATAAATGATGCATGCCCTCGCCTTACTCCCTCAGCATCTTCATCTCACGTTACACATGACATCCTCCCGCAGTGCCAACGACTTCCACGCACATGCAAATGCGGTGCATGAACATGATTACAAGTTGTTATTAGTCCTTTTCATACAGCAGGATTGGGAAGCTAAGGTACCTTCCTCATATCAATTTTCACACAGTGATCCATTCTAGGGTCGTCAGTCCTAGGCCATCTCATACGATCATGTGGTTTTAGGTCGCTGCAAAGGGCTCGTCACCAATCAATGCACGCCTATCATACCTTTGTTACTACTCTAAGGCTCGTCGCCTTAATGCAGTATCCAGGTATGCTCGAGGTCACTACAAAGGGCTCGTCACCAATCAATGTAGGCCGACAGCACGAATATAGTGTCCCATTCCACCATAATCGGCTCACGAGTCTGGTGTGCTCACTGGTCACTACGGGGAGGCTCGTCACCCCAGTGTAGGCCGACAGCTCGACCACGATGTCCCATACCACCATGTCCGGCTCATGAGTCTTAGTGCATCTAGGTACAACGGTTAACGGGATTTCATCGGTAAGTTTTGTACCCTAGATTCAAACAATAGCATCCATACATGGTGAACATACATCGGACAATCGGGTTACTTGACGAACTCGACTAGCACGAGCGCACGTTGGGTTGAACGACATAGAGTGCGCAAACACTCCGTGTGGCCAAACCACTGCCGACAACTCTAATATGACTCGGGTTCGTCAAATCACGTCCTTCGTGGCGAAAGTAACCTCAGCCACGAATTCAAGTCTGATTACTGATTTCCTGGACTATTTCATAGTCTCAAACACATTCCATTACAATAGATATGCGTATACAATTTAGAACAGTAATGGAACAATAATTCAAATCACACAGTATGTGAGCATTTGAAGAATATCACTTAACATGGATTTCAACATAAGTAGTGCTTGAACTTAAAGAACAAAGAATGTAAATTAAATGTAAGAAATCATACACACTAATAGGAGAGTTGAGAATCTCTTCTTAACGCCCGCAAATAGGATAATGTATTACATATTAGCCCATTAAACATTTCTACAAACACTTAGACTACATAGTTCAACATACATGACGTATGTTGGAATACACGCATTTGGACAATTCCTTTTGCCAAGGAGTTGACACACATACGACTAGCACAAATACACGACAGTTAATCATGGCAAGTACATGTTCATATTTTATACGCATACGATACTTCCTGCATATACATAGAATACACAAATCTCAATATATCACATACATATTCGGAACGCAAAGTAATTATAGCATTTGGCATGTGAAATTGCACCCACAACAAGAATAAACCATTAACTGACATTGAAACCCTTAAAAACCATAACCTATACGAATATAGTCCGCACCTTAAAGCAGAAAAAGCGCACCGAACTGATTCAGACGCTATATCTTCGTCAACGGCGACTAGATAACCTAAGGCAAGAATAGAAATGAGCTACAACAACACATAGACTATTCTAAGCTCTAAACAAATTAGGGTTTAGATTAACTTACCCAAGAATGAACTTAAAATCACCGGAATAACGATTCAAAAGTGATGGTTTAAGGATGTAGAGTAACAGGAAAGAATCTTAAGATGATTCACCAACTTCTCTCTCACTTTGTCTCTCTTTTCCCCTCTCTTTCTTAGCTAGGGTTAGGAAATTCATATGGAAAAGAGAGTGAGGGTTTTAAGGTCTTTATATAGGCCTAACATTGATGAAAATAGCCCTAGGGCCAAGGTATACTTAGGTTATAACCAAATTAGGCCTCTCTCGATCCAACGGAACACTTCTGGTGGTCCTTTCTCCACGTGCGGTCGGACTTAAGCTCACTGACCATGGATCTAGGTCAAGCTTAGTTTTCATACCAATCGAATTTACAGATCAGCCGTGGCGGACCACACTCAATTCAACGGTCACCGAAACTCGATCAGGTCCACAAGCATAATGACATGCCTGGGCCATCTTTCCTGATCCGAGGGTGAAATTGGGTCAGAATCCAACGGTCAGATTGCTTAAAATCGTCGCGCAAGTGACACGACTCAAATTTCATAAAATCATATTTAATTTCTCACCGTTCTCACACTCTTCACTCCGGACTCAATCAAATCGACCCAGGACATCATATGGACTTGATTTTTGAGATGATGGTCAAGCCCAACATGGTGACCATAACAATTTAAGATCATCACCATCAGACTTTCGACGCGCGGTCCAAGTCCGATCTAAAGCTTCTAAAAATTTCCAAGAGCAACTGGATTTAGCGTTGAATCCCAGATTTCAGAGTAACATAGCACTAACGATTCTACAAGTTTTGAGCCATCCAGATCAAATTTAAAGTGATTGATGCTAATTTCACAAGCAATCGAGTTTAGCGCTAATTAACCAGCAAATAGCTTCTAAGGAAAATAGTGGTAGTACTCGGGTCTTAGCATGAAATTTTTCGGGTCATTACAATCTACCCCCCTTAAAGAAAAATTTTGTCCTCGAAATTCGTACCTTCTCATATTCCTCAAGGATCTGAGGGTAGCTCTTTCTGACCTCAGCTTCAGTCTCCCAAGTAGCCTCTTCTTCACTATGATGCGTCCATAGTACTTTCACAAGAGGGATGACCTTGCTACGCAATACCTGCTCCTTCCTATCTAGGATACTCATCGGTCGCAGTACATATGTGGCATCCTCGCTCAACTGCACCTGCTCCCAACTGATAATATGCGAAGGATCAGGAACGTACTTCTTCAGCATAGAAACATGAAATACGTTATGCACACCCGCAAGTGGTGTGGGCAAAGCAAGGTGGTATGCTACCGCTCCCACTCGATCCAGAATTTAAAATGGACCAATAAATCTTGGCGTGAGCTTTCCCTTCTTACCGAACCGCAGAACTCCCTTCATAGGGGAAACCTTAAGAAATACATGGTCTACAACCTCAAACTCAAGTGGTCGCCACCTCGTATCAGCGTAACTCTTCTGCCTGCTCTGGGCTATCAGAAGTCGACGTCGAATAATGTCAACTTTCTCTGAAGTCGCCTGCACCAACTCCAGGCCAATCAAACTACGCTCACCAACTTCTGCCCAGCAATGCGGTGCTCTGCACGGGTGACTATACAATGCCTCGTAGGGAGCCATGCTAATACTCGCCTAGAAACTGTTATTATACACGAACTCTGCATAGGGGAGACAATCATCCCAACTGTCCTTGAAATCCAAAACACAAGCTCGCAACATGTCTTTCAGAATCTGATTCATACGTTCCGTCTGCCCTTCTGTCTGTGGATGAAATGCGGTGCTAAACTTCAATTTTACACACATCGCTTCCTTGATACGAGTCCAGAAGATAGATATGAAATGCGTGTCTCTGTGAGACACAATCCCCAAGGGAACTCCATGCAGACGTACAATCTCCTTGATGTACAACCTAGCCAACTCGTCTACAGAGTTTGCGACTCTGATCGGTAAGAAGTGAGCCGACTTCATCAATCGGTCAATGATCACCCAAATAGAGTCATGCCCCTTCCTCGTTCTTAGTAACCCTGAAATAAAATTCACAGAGATGACAGCACAAATATAGTGTCCCATACCACCATAATCGGTTCACGAGTTTGGTTGCTCACTGGTCACTACGGGGAAGCTCGTCACCCCAGCGTAGGCCGACAGCTCGAACACGGTGTCACATACCACCATGTCTGGCTCATGAGTCTTAGCAGATCAAGGTACCATGGTTAATAGGATTTCATCGGTAAGTTTGGTACCCTAGATTCAAACAGTAGCGTCCATACATGGTGAACATACATCGGACAATCGGATTACTTAACGAACTCGACTAGCACTACCGCACGTTGGGTTGAACGACATAGAGTGCGCAAACACTCCGTGTGGCCAAACCACTGCCGACAACTCTAATACGACTCGGGTTCGTCTAATCATGTCCTACGTGGCGAAAGCAACCTCAGCCACGAACTTAAGGCCGATTACCGATTTCCTGGACTATTCATAGTCCCAAACACATTCCACTGCAATAGATATTGATATCAGCAATTTAGAATAGTAATGGAACAACAACTCAAATCATGTGGTACGTAAGCATCTGAAGAATATCAACTTAACATGGATTTAAGCATAAGTAAGACTTGAAATTAAACAACAAGGAATGTAACTTACATGAAGGAAATCATACACACTAGTGGGAGAATTGAGAATCGCTTCTCAACGCCCACAAATAGTATAATATATTACACTTTAGATCATTCAGACATTTCTACAAACACTTATAATACATAATTCAACATACATGACGTATGTTGGAATACACACATTCAGAAAATTCCTTTTACCAAGGAGTTGTCGCACATACAATTAGCATAGATACACGACAGATAATCATGGCAATCACAAGTGCATATTTTATACGTATACGGTACTTTATACATATACATAGAATACACAAAACTCAATATAACACATGCATATCAGGAACGCAAAATAAACATATTATTTAGCATGTGAAATCTCATCCATAGCAAGAATAAACCATTCACTGGCATTGAAAGCCTTGAAAACCATAATCTATACAATTAAAGTCCGCACCTTAATCCAGAAAAGAACACTGAACTGATTTCAGACGATTTGTCTTCGTCAATGGCGACAAGATAACCTAAGGCAAGAATAGAAATGAGCTACAACAACACGAAGACTCTTCTAAGCTCTAACACAGATTTGGGTTAGGTTAACTTACCCAAAGATGAACTCAGAATTGCCGGAATAACGATTCAAAAGTGAAGGTTTAAGGATGAAGAAGAACAGGAGAGAATCTAAGATGATTCACCAACTTCTCTCTCACTTTCTCTCTCTTTTCCTCTCTCTTTCTTAGCTAGGGTTAGGAAATTCGTATGGAAAAGAGAGTTAGGGTTTTAAGGTCTATATATAGGCCTAACATTGATGAAAATAACCCCATATACTTAGGGTATAACCAAAACAGGCCTCTCTCGATCCAACGAAGCACTTCCGGTGGCCCTATTACCACGAAAGGTCGGACTTAAGCTCACAGACCATGGATCTAGGTCAAGCTGAGTTTTCGTACCGACTGGATCTTCAAATCAGCCGTGGCGGACCACACTCAATACAACGGTCATCGAATCTCGATCAGGTCCACAAGCACAAGGACATGCATGGGCCACCTTCCCTGATCAGAGGGTGAAATTGGGTCAGAATCCAACGGTCAGATTACTTAAAATCATCGCGCAAGCGACACGACTCAGATTTCATAAAATCTTAATTAATTTCCAACCGTTCTCACACTCAATCAAGTCGACCCAGAACATCACATGGACTTGATTTTCGAGGTGATGGCCAAGTCCAACACGGTGACTGCAACAGCCTAAGATCATTGCTATCGGACTTTCAACGCGCGATCCAGGTCCAATCCAGAACTTCCAAAAATTTTCAAGAGCAAGCGATGAATCCCAGATTTCAGAGTAACATAGCGCTAACCATTCTACAGGTTTTGAGTCATGCAGATCAAATTTAAAGTGATTGATGCAAATTTCACAAGCAATCGAGTTAAGCGCTAATTACCCTAAAAAGCTTCTAAGGAAAACAGAGGTAGTACTCGGGTCTTGGCATAAAATTTTCCGGGTCATTACAATCTACCCCCCTTAAAGAAAATTTCGTCCTCAAAATTCATACCTTCTCATATTCCTCAAGGATCTGAAGGTAGCTCTTTCTACCTCAGCTTCAGATTCCCAAGTAGCCTCTTCCTCACTATGATGCGTCTGTAGCACCTTCACATGAGGGATAACCTTGCTACGCAATACCTGCTCCTTCCTGTCCAGAATACGCGTCGATCGTAGTACATATGTGGCATCCTTGCTCAACTGCACCTGCTCCCAACTGATAATATGCGAAGGATCAAGAACATACTTCTTCAGCAAAGAAACATGAAATACGTTATGCACGCCCGCAAGAGGTGTGGGCAAAGCAAGGCGGTATGCTACCGCTCCCACTTGATCCAGAACTTGAAATGGACCAACCTCAAACTCAAGTGGTCGCCGCCTCATATCAGCGTAACTCTTCTGCCTACTCTGGGGCTGTCAGAAGTCGACGTCGAATAATGTCAACTTTCTCTGAAGTCGCTTGCACCAACTCTGGGCCAATCAAACTACACTCACCAACTTCTGCCCAGCAATGCGGTGCTCTACACGGGTGACCATACAATGCCTCATAGGGAGCCATGCCAATACTCGCCTAGAAACTATTATTATACGTGAACTCTGCATACTGGAGACAATCATCCCAACTGTCCTTGAAATCCAAAACACAATCTCACAACATGTCTTCCAGGATCTGATTCACACGTTCTGTCTGCCAATCTGTTTGCGGATGAAACACGGTGTTGAGCTTCAATTTCACACCCATCGCTTCCTGGATACGTGTCCAGAAGATAGATGTAAAACGAGTGTCTCTATCAGATACAATCTCCAAGGGAACTCCATATAGACGTACAATCTCCTTGATATACAATCTAGCCAACTCGTCTGCAGAGTCTGTGACTCTAATCGGTAAGAAATGAGCCGACTTCGTCAATCGGTCGACTATCAGCAGCCCAGGGGTCAGTGATGCTCTGCCTTGACCTGCTGGCACGTGAGACAACGAGAGACAAACTTAGCAATGTGGACCTTCATGTTGTCCCACCAATAAGATTTTCTCATATCCTGATACATCTTCGTGCTACTTGGATGCATCGCAAGCTTAGAACTATGGGCTAACTCGAGAACCTCCCGTCTCAAGTCAGGGATGTCAGGAACACATAACCGGCCATGAAATCGTAGGCCCCCATCAGAACTAACACTCCAGTCGGAGTTCTCATTTGTACCAACCCGCTTCCTCATCTTCGCCAAAAGCTCATCATCTGCCTGAGCTGCAACGATCTTCTTGTCGATAAGGGGCTATACACGAATGTGTGCAATAATCTCATACGGCTCTTCCACCGTAAGCTTCTACTCAAAGTCTCGCACAAACTCCAACATATCCCACTCTGCTATCATCAGCGGAGCCGCAAACTCAATAGCCTTCTTACGACTCAACGCATCTGCCACAAGGTTCTCCTTGCCCAGATGGTAAGAAACATCGAACTTAAAATCTTTCAATGTTTCCATCCATCGGCGCTGCCTCATATTCAAGTCACGCTACGTGAAAATATACTTAAGGCTCTTGTGGTCGCAAAAGAGCTCGAACTCCTCTCCATAGAGGTAATTTCTCTAGAGCTTTAATACGAAAATGACAGCTGCTAACTCCAGGTCGTGTGTAGGGTAATTCTCTTTGTGTTTCCGCAACTGTCTCGAAGCATAAGCAATCACCCTGTCCTTCTGCATAAGGACACAACCCAGACCAACGCGAGAGGCGTTAGTATATATAATATACTTAATCCCTTGCTCTGGCAATACTAGTACAGGGGCGGACGTCAACTTGTCCTTCAGCTCTTGAAAAGCTAACTCCGCCATCTCATTCCAAGCAAACTTCAAATCTTTCCGTGTCAGCTAAGACAACGGTCTAGCTATCTTCGAGAAGTCTTATATGAAGTGTCGATAATAGCCTGTTAGACCCAGAAAGCTCCTTACCTCAGTAACTGAACCAGGCTGCTTCCAATCCTGCACTGCAGCTACCTTGGTAAGATCGACAGCTATCCCTTCCTTGGACACCACATATCCCAGGAACTTGACTTCCTCTTTCCAGAAATCACACTTCTTGAACTGCACAAAAAGCTGATTCTTCCTGAGAGTATCCAAAACCGCTCTTAAGTGCTCCCCGTGCTCTTCCTAACTCGCAGAATATATCAAGATGTCATCGAAAAAGGCAATGACGAATCGGAATAAGAATGGCTGAAATACCCTGTTCATCAGATCCATGAATACGGCCGGTGCGTTCGTAAGACCGAACCACATCACGAGGAACTCATACTGACCGAAGCTAGTCCTGAAAGCGGTCTTCTGCACATCCTCATCCTTGACGCGCAACTGGTGATACCCTGACTGCAGATCAACCTTCGAAAAGTACCGTGCCCCCTTCAACTGATCAAACAGATCATCTATCCTGGGCAAAGGGTACTTATTCTTCACAGTGACCTGATTTAACCTGCGATAATCAATACATAATCGTAAGGAACCATCTTTCTTCTTCACAAACAAGACAGGTGCTCCCCAAGAAGACACACTAGGCCGAATAAAACTTAAATTCAGCAAACCATCTATCTGCTTCCTTAACTCCTCCATTTCACTCGGAGGCATACGATAGGTGGGCAAAGAAATGGGCACCGCACCAGGCATGAGATCGATAGAAAAATCAATCTCGCGCTGAGGAGGTAATTCAGGAATCAACTCAAACACATCTTCAAACTTCTGAACTACCGGCGTGCTATCAAACGCCGATTCAGCCATACTCTCCAACAGAGAAGTATAATAATCAAGATGAAAAGGGTAACTGACCTGAACTGGGAAAGTAACTGTCTCGCCCTCAGGTCCATGGATTGTCACCGACCTTGCTTCACAATCAATCTCTGCTCGCATCCTCGTGAGCCAATCCATACCCATAATAACATCATAATGAAAAAGAGGTGCGACAAAGAAATCAACACGGGTTGATCCACTTCCTAGATCAACCAAACAATCCATACAACGCTTGTTCATAGCAGAGGAAATCCCCATAGTGGTAGTAAGCGTCACTCCTTGCATAGAAACAGTGCTCAAACCCAAATGCCTAACTGCCACATATGATATAAGAGAGGTAGTGGACCCTATATCCACCAACATAGAAACGGAAATACCTTCAATGTGCGCTGTAACCTCGAAGGATCTCGGCACCAAGTCAGATATAGGCACTTCAGCTGAAAGTGCATGAACTCGAGCCTACTGCTGATGATTCAGCAAACCATGGGCCGCTGAGGTGGCCTGAAGCTAGGTACTACAAGTCTGAAGGATGGATGAGCTGGCGCTGAACGAAGAGGTGGAGGTGAAATAACCTGAGGCATCTGACGGCTAATCCACTGCGGTGCAGTAAAACCACTGGCCCGCATACGCGAGAAGGAAAAACGATCTAAATGCCCCGTCTTTCCACAATACGAACAGCGAAGATTAGCTCGCATCTGCTGAGCGGGCGGCGCTGAACGCCTAGGAGGAGAATCTGCCCGCGGCCTCTTGCCGAGAAAAGGTGCACCCTGAAAGTCAGGTCTTGGCCTAGGAACTATAGGTGCTCGCATACGGGATGACCTGTCCCTGTCCTGCTCTACTCGCAAAGACATGTTCACCAACTCTGCATAAGAAGAAATGGCAAATCATTGGGGAATGAACTTTCAGATTCAAGGATCATCCAACTACGATCTTAATGGCAAATCATTGAGCTGGGATACCTTGAATGCTTAAATTCTTAGAATCACTTCATCTCTAAAACAGGAAAACATTTAATATAATAGGATTCCAACATAATCTTGATCCAACCCGTCACCATACATTGGAGCATTATCTGTGTTGCAATTCAAGGGAGCTAAAGATTCTTCATCATCAAAGGAAGAGATCTTCCTCAACGTGCTTAATGGGGCTCATCTACTTATTTGTAAGTCATTAGAGTCCAGAGACCCTGCTGATCATTCCTTTATACAGGATTGGGTCACAGGTGATTCTCACCCCTTTCAAGTCCTCATAGGAGGTCTTCGATGAGAGAATACGTGTGGGTGTTGTGTGTTGACCCTTGCTCTTAGTAAGCATAAACTTAGGTCCTTAGTGTAGGTCCTTGACCTGTGTAGCCTAAAACCCAGGTGTTGTGTGTTGACCTTTGATCTTGTGTAGGGCATAAAATTTAGGTTCCTTGTATGGATCCTTGGCCTGTGTGGCCTAAAACCATAGGTTCCTTGTGTGGATCCTTTGCTCTTGTGTAGGGCATAAAAACCGGGTGCTGTGTGTTGACCCTTGCACCTGTGTGGGGCATAAACTTATGTCTCGTGAAGACATGTTAGGTACCTTGTGTAGGTCCTAAAGTCAGCTTTGTGTAGGTTGTACTGGTTTGAGGTTAACCTGATTTAAAACATTCGTTAGTGAAATCCAGTACACTCAAAGGTTGAGTGCGTCCGCCGGGAGTGGAGTAGGCATATAGCCGAACCATTATAAAATGACTATGTCTGAGATTGTTATTTACATATTCTTTTATTGTGTATACTTTGAATGATCACATGATGCATTAGTATTTAGAGCTGATAAGTATTACATCTCACTCACAGTCACTCTGTCCATCCATCATAGACTAAATTTATGTATTGCTTAGATATTGAATAGTCTTGTGATTGGATCCTCTATTTGGCTTGGAAGCCATTAGAGTTAAGATAAAGATATTTTGATAAATTGTTATATTAGATCAAGATAATGATGATAGGATTGTAAAATGTCATAAATTTTATAAAGTCCTATTCACCCTCCTCCAAGACACTTTGACCTACTCCTACTTCACCTAAAATGGTCATTACCGCAATTTCAATTGGTATCAAAGAGAGTCTCTCTTAAGGGCTTCACCGCCTAGAGAGTGATCTTGACTGAAGTTGGAATCATGGCCAATGGAGAGGGCTCATCTATGACTAGACCTCCTGTATTTGATGGATCAGGTTAGGCTTACTGGAAGGCTAAGATGCATTACTTTTTGAGATCTTTAGATCATGATGCTTGGGACATTATTGAAAAAGGATATGTGGCACCAACTGAACAAATAGTACTTAAAAATGACACAACTATCACCAAACCAAAATCCAAAGAAATGTGGACAGCATTCGATAAAGAAAACAAACTTCTGAAACTAAAGCAATGGATGCTATCTACTATGCTATGTCCTAAGAAGTCTTTAATCAAATCAGTATGTGTGGAACAGCTAAAGAAGCATGGGACTTGTTGGAAACAACTCATGAGGGAACCAGCATAGTGAAAAGATTCAAACTGCAACTCCTAACATCACAGTTTGAAAGTCTCTGAATGGAAGAGCATGAGACCTTCATGGAGTTCTTCACAAAACTGAACATAATTTGCAACTCCATGGGTGGATTAGGAGAAAAAGTTCCGGTCCTAAAAATCTGTAGGAAAATTCTATGATCCTTACTGGAACGGTTCAACTCAAAAGTTACAACCATTGAAGAATGTAGAAACATGGATGAAATGAAAGTAGAAGAACTAGTAGGTTCCTACAAACATTTGAACTACACTTCAAGCAAACTCCTCAAGAATACTATTCTCAAAACCTCAAAACACACTACTAATGAGGAAGAGGAAAGTGAAAAGGAAAATGAGGATGAGGAAGTGGTTCTCTTAGCTCAAAGGTTCAAAAGATTTTTCAATAAAAATCATGGATAAGAAGCATAATATAGGGAAATCTTCTAAAAAGTCTAGAGAACCTCAGTGTTACAACTATAAGAAATTTGAACATTTGTCCACTGAATGCCCTAACAAAAAAGCTAAAGGAAAGGCTATGGCTGCAACCTGGGATGACACTGAAGATTCAAATTGTCACACCCCAAACCCAGAAATTGGACTCACAAATTCCCGATTGCTGAATTCGGTGTCGACAACCTTTGTAGTACCCCATTCTCGACTTCCAGTGCCCATATGCCAGGTTCCGATCCTGGGATCCTATAAGGAGGATTTTTTCCAACGTACATTTGTCTCATAAGAAGTATAACCACAAGTATACCTAAATCACAAGAAAATATCATCATCACATATCCACTAATATAATCATTTGAGTACAATGCCGAAAGGGAAATACAATATAGAGATATCAAAGAAAACTCCAGAAGCTCAACTGCACGCTCCTGCCTTAGCTCGGCTGCATCCTAACATCACCTGAACGCATCTATTATGCATTAGCTTATAAAAAGCTTAGAGAGTGGTGAAAGTGTGTAAGCAGTATATGCGTGCTCAGAATGCAATATCAGAGTAAACAGAAATACTGGTAAGTCCATGAATCATACAATACCAAAGTAAGCAAAAATACTAACAAGTCTATAAAAATATCATCAACTTCATCCGGGATATGCGATGGAAAGACATAGTAAGCCATTATCACATACTGAGAAGATAATGTAGGTCGGCAATGCAAGGCAGAGAGATAATGAACCAAATGTCAAATACTGAGGATACAATACAATGTGTAATTCTAAAGAACTACAAATACCATCAGCCTCATCTAGGCCATATAAATACAGAAACATAGCAACCCAAAATGTCATATGCTGCGGATGTAATGCAATATGCGGTACGAATGAAATGATCAAGCTAGAGCATGAAGTTGGGATGATAGTATGTAGTATCGCAGGCTACGGGGTCTATCACAAGGGACTTCTATCCAAACTAGTCTCATACCTAAATTTCGATAGATAGACTTATTGTGGTAAACTCCTGATCTCAGGTTAGTCCACGCCCTAACTAAAATCCTGGCCACTGCGAAGGTACACATGATGACTTGATTGCGCACTACTAGCCCGAGTGGATGGTGAGTAATGAATGAATGAATGAGTATAATGCTGAGTATGCAACTCCTACTCCACAAATCAGTACTGTTCATCTCTGGGATCATCACCGGGGTCTAGTATACTCCAAGCTGGCTACTGCCCCTACATGCTGTGCAGCCCAGCGAGTGAAAAAGACTTCACTACCCGCCTGCCAGCAGCATACCAATGCCTACCCGGCTCGTTGATATCAGGCCCATTTAGGAGCTAGTCAGACTTAGCCTACCTATGCTTACTCCGTTAGGCAGGTAAGGCCACATCCCCTCCTAACTGACTATGACACAGTGGGAGACATAGCCTCCTGGTATTCGGCACTCGAGTGCTCATGTATCCACTCAGTCTTGACGTTGGGGGCGTCTCTTGGCCTCGGAGGTTTAGAGACTTTCACCCACGGACATCCAAAGTGCCCAGATGCTCGAACCAAACATTTTTAGTGTCCCATCTAGCCATCCACGACATGCATGTGGAGGTCATAGCCCTGATGTCGCTAAGGCACATAGTAATCACAATCAAACAATGCAAGATGCATGAGCCATGAGTCCAATCATGCATCAATCCTATACATACCTTGTGCTCATGTGGGATAACTCCACCTATCAGGGAGTCCCATAAATCATCTATACTATGGCATATGCAATGGTAAATCACATCTCATAATAAACATGCAGATGATGCATATGGGCATGTATCATGATGTTATGCTATTACATACTCATAATCGGTATCAATAACCGGCATCAACAATTGACCCGATAATGTGGACATTTAACCAACATTAGCCCCATGAAATGGCCCACATAGAGCTAACATATAGTGGACCCTTGGCCTCACACAAGGGCCTAATATACTACACCATGGGCCTCAATCAAGAGCTTAATACACATCAAGATGGGCCTCTCACATGGGCCTAATATACATCACAATGGGCTCCATCGCTTAGCCCTCGAATGCACCACAATGGGCCTCATCACATAGGCCTCATATACATCACATTGGGCCTTAAACACGGGCTGAATATACATCATAATAGGTGAAAAGGCCAAGCTATATGTCCTAGAGGGGGGGTGAATAGGACAATGCCAAATAAAAACTAATAACAGCGGAATAATAAAGAAAATGATAGCCAAATTAAATAACAATGCAGGAAAGTAAAACAACCTCAAAATTCAGATCTTGAGAGGTTGATACAAACATTATTCTAAGGACAACCTTACACCAAAAACAGAGTTTATGGTAGGACAACCTTATTTCTAGAAAGGTCTTTGTATCAAGTCTCAAATCGAAGAGGAATACAGAATTAAATATAAACTGAAATGAAATAACTTGTAATTAAAAATGTATTGTTCTAGGGACAGCCATACACCATAAAAATGGCAGGGCAACCTTGCTGGAACAACTTTCAAATGAAATTGAAAAACAAGCTTATAAAGGAATAGTAGAAAGTAAATTCTAAGCTATTACAACATTCTCACAAAGCTTGAAATAATTACAACATTCACCACCATACATACATCCCACAAAAATTAATTAAAAGATTAAAAGAATAAATCAATCAACCACAACTCAAAGGTTTATAGTGGTTCGCCTGTGTGTTCACCAACTGTTATACAACAGCCACACAAAAAGCTACTCCACTCCTAATATCCTCACACAGGGGATATTAGCGTTCACTAAAAATAGGTTTTCCCAGGTTCACCTAAAACCCTTACAATTGTGTCTTTGTATGTGGGCTTACACAATTAAAAAAACCCCACTTCTGAGTTTTCCTGGCTTTCCTCAGATACCCAAAATAACAAGATTTTTCTGGCAACTCTTAAAAGAAACCAAAATAATAGAAAGGAATTTACAATATGTAAAATACCTGAAAATCTCCTTCGTTGTAGCAGCCCGGTAGAACCAAATCAAAGTAGATGATGAATGTCCAAGTTCAATGTCCAGTACTCGATTACAATGGTTCTAGTTCTAATAGATTTTAAATTAAACCAAATAGGGCTTGCCTTAATTGATTTTGATTCCAAAGAAAGGGAATAATAATTCCTCTTTATCAAATCAGATTGGAATATAAGAAACAAAATCAATTAAAATAAAGCTAAGGAAAGAGAATATTAAATAAGCACACTTAGCTTTGATGGAGCACAGAATTATCTCTCAGAAGTTTGACGAAGATTGGCTTGAATAATTTTATTAAATCAATGATTTCTTCTGAGATTCGTGCTCTATTTATAAGTGAGAAGATCGGGTCTTCGACTGGCCTAGAGTGCTCTTCGACTAGTCGAAGCAGTAACAGATATTTGAAAAATTCGGCGGGATATGCTCTGACCGTTCTACGACTAGTCGTAGCCCTCCTACGACTGGTCTTCGACTAGTCGAAGCAGTAACAGATATTTGAAAAATTCGGCGGGATATGCTCTGACCGTTCTACGACTGGTCGTAGCCCTCCTACGACTGGTCGTAGGTTTCCTTCGACTGGTCGTAGGTCCTGCAAAGGTTCGCTGGACTTCGAGTCGTAGATTGTACGACTGGTCGAAGATCAGTCGACACTGTTCCTACGACTGGTCGAACAGATTCCAGGACTAGTCGAAGGCTAACAGATTTTATCCGGAATTTGTAACAAACTCACGACTGGTCGAGGATTTTCTTAGACTGGTCGAAGCAAGTCTAGGACTAGTTGAAGAAACCCTAGGACTAGTCGAAGAACAGACCAATCACATGTAAAATAACATTCGGCTTATGTATCCGAAATGACCTACTTCTAAGGTCATCCTATGGTCAAACAAACCTCAATCATGAAGTATGGACATTGAAACAAGAGACCATGAAGAATGAGCCTTGAAGTCTTGATGTGGACTAAACCTTGAAGTAGCTCAATCTTGAAAGTGGCTTGAGTTTCAGCTTGAGTCTTGAGTTCAGCTTGACTTTCAACTTGAGTCTTGAGTTCAGCTTGAGTCTTGCCTTGTACTTTCTTTTTCTTTTCAGCTTGAGTCTTATGAGCAGTTCTTTCATTCAAGATCTTGAGCTTTGCTTGTTGTGAGCTTAGGTTGTTTATGAGAGAGCTTCACTTATGCAAGTTATATATAACAGAGTATAATAGTGATTTTGGCACTACAAATTTGACAACAAACAGGGATAGAAACTATAGCACTTACAATCTCTCCCTTTGTCAAATTAGTGACAAAACACATAACCATGATAAAAAGTAAAATAACTGGTTAATACCTGCAAACAGATAATAAGCTCAAACATATATTCTCCTTGACACCCCACTGCTCAAACATATATTCTCCTTGACACCCCACTCCCCCTGAGTAACATAACCAATGCTACTCCTCTCACAATCACATTAACAACAAACCATTCTCCCCCTTTTTGTCATAATATGACAAAGGAGAACTAAATAAAGGAATGAGAGTAAACATGAGGAGGAAATAGAGTATAGCAAAAGAGTTATAGAGATACTCAAGATAGCATCACATATATTCAGCATAAATATTACATTAAGAACAAATATCCAGCATAAAATCCAACTCAAACTCAATCAAACAAGAGCAAAGAAATAAAGTTATTACAACCCAAAAGTCTCATAGAAACTAGTCAGAATTAGAACTTGAAGATGGAGCAGGAATAGAAGGATCAAGTTGGTGCATGCATTTGTTCAAGCGCCTAAGATATTTGCGCATATACTTGAATTGTAAATCATGAGCAACAGACATGTTTTCCAACTTAACATTTATATCCTCAACTCTACCTTCTAATGCACTCAGACGTGCATCAACATCAGATGGTACAAAATCTGGATCATTAGCTGAGTCAAAATCCAGTTCCTCAAAAATGTCATCCATATTAATATCAACACCAGCTTCTTCAGGACCACCATCACCACCACCACCTTGTTCAGGAAGCAGATCCAACTTAATCTTATTAATATTTGTATTGTTGAAGATCAGATGATGGATTGGTGCTTCATCAACAGGCATATCGACTAACACATGAGTAGCCAATACAGTCATAAAGTATGCAAATGGAATGTCACTATGACCAGGATGGAGTCGAAATCGAATGAATGACAGATTAAGGAAGGCAAACAAATCTAATCCCATTTAAGATAGCATGGATAACACGAACCATAAATGAAGTCAGGTCAGATTTATTACCTGAACGAGGATACAGATTAGACACAGATTCTGTGGAGAATTCTGTATTTGGGTAATAAATACCTTACGGGGAGCGCATTCCCTTTTTGAGTCCATTGAACATCCATATTGCACAAGTCTTTAGTTAGCATACGTTTTTCAGCCATTGAGGGTTTATCAGTCAAGTTATGAATTGGAATACCCTCATCATTCACAGGAATTTCCATAAGGGCTGAAATTAAATGACGATCAACGTCAAATGGCCCTTCTCTAGTAGAAATTTGGAAAGTTAAATTATCCTGTGAAAATGCACTAATACATGAAAACATGGATTGGGTAATGGACCGGTATGCAGGCCCACCCCAATGCAATAAGTTAGTCCAACCTACAGCTTCAAGCATAGGAAGGATGTCAAATGGAGTAATGTGATTGACATCAACAGGATGTTCAACGATAACCTTACGAGATCTAATGTCCCTAACAAATGATGGATCATCATTGGGAACAAGAAGATGACGTTTAGAGATAGGGGTTGATCTGGAGGAAGAAGAAGGACCACGTGAAGTAGTTTTTCTTCCTCTAGAAGCCATTTTTAACAAGGAGTTAAAGGAATAAAGAAGTTGCAAAGGATTGAGATGAGGGTTTGCTCAAAACAGATTTTTCACAACCCAAACCCCAAATCTCAATGATTTTCAAGATAGAAAGCTTCAAGAGAGAAAAGGAAGCAATCTTGACACAAATATGCAAGAAAAACGGATTTGGAACACTAACCTTGAAGAACTTGAAGGATGGGTTTGACGAGTCGAAGTTCGGCTCCAAGGAGAAGAAAGAAGAAATGAGGAAGAAAGAGAAAAATCCCCAATTTGAAGTGAAACCCGTGCTCCACGACTGGTCGTGGGTATCCACGACCGGTCGTAGTACGACTGGTCGTATATACTCACGATTGGTTGTACAAACCCCAAAAATTCAATTTACTTGCAATTTTTATAAAAATTGAAATACAATCTAGCAAATATATACAATATTATACAAAAAGGCATAAATTATCAATTTAAAATGCACATGCCAAGATCAAATTTCATCTTTTTGAACCTGCTTTTATCAAGAGGTTTTGTGAAAATATCAGCACATTGATCTTCAGTAGGAATATATTCTAGAGATATAACATTTTCTTCTACTAATTCCCTTATATAATGAAATCTAATGTCAATGTGCTTAGTACGAGAATGCTGAATAGGATTTTTTGAAATATTTATCGCACTGGAATTATCGCAATGTAATAACATAGAATCCTGTTTAATTCCATAATCACTTAGCATTCGTTGCATCCAAACAAGCCGTGTACACGCATTACCAGCTGCGATATACTCAGCTTCAGCTGTTGAAAGTGATATAGAATTTTGTTTCTTACTAAACCAGGAAACTAGACAATTTCCAATAAAAAAACAACCACCACTGGTTGATTTTCTATCATCTAGATTGCCAGACCGAGTACCCAACTAATTGGACATTGGTTTCATGAGGATACCAGAGACCAAGATTTACGATTTGCGACATATCTAATAATTCACTTGACAAAGAATCAAGTGAGATTCTTTTGGATCAGATTGATATCTTGCGCAAATACCAACACTTAGAGAAATATCAGGTCTACTAGCAGTTAAATATAACAAACTACCAATCATACTCCGATAAAGTTTTGAGTCAACATTTTTACCATTAGAGTCTTTTGATAGTTTCAGGGTAGTACTCATAGGAGTATCAAAATTTTTGCCATTTTCAAATCCAAATCTCTTGATTAGGTTTAAGGCATACTTAGATTGAGAAATGAATATTCCTTCAGGTTGTTGCTTTACTTGCAATCCAAGAAAATAAGTCAATTCCCCAACCATGCTCATTTCGAACTGTGATTTCATCAAATCTGCAAACTCAGTAGTCAAGTCAGTACAAGTTGATCTATAAATGATATCATCAACATAAATCTGTACCATTAAGATATGATCATTATGTTTCTTAACAAACAGAGTTTTATCAACAGATCCCATTTGAAAATTATGACTTAAAAGAAATTTTGTTAGTTTCTCATACCATGCCCTAGGTGCTTGTTTTAATCCATAAAGTGCCTTTTTAAGCCGATATACATGGTCAATATTTTTGGAATCTTCAAATCCCATTGGCTGTTCAACATAGACTTCTTTATGTAAATCGCCATTTAGAAAAGCACTTTTCACATCCATCTGATAGATCTTTATCTTTCTAAAACATGCAATGGATAAAAATAGTCTGATAGATTCAAGACGTGCTACTGGTGCAAAAGTTTTATCGAAATCAATCCCTTCAATTTGAGTATAACCTTGTACCACCAGTCTCGCCTTGTTTCTAATTATATTTTCACATTCATCAGACTTATTTTTGAAAATCCATTTTGTTCCAATGATGTGTTTATCTTTAGGTCTTGGTACGAGATACCAAACATCATTTCTTACGAATTGGTTGAGTTCATCTTGCATCGCAACAATCCAATTTTCATCAGCCAGAGCTTCTTTTACGTTAGATGGTTCAATTTGGGATGTAAAACATACATAATTACATATATCCTCAAGTTGTCTACGGGTGCGAACACCGGTGAGAGGGTTTTCAAGAATTTGTGTTGTTGGATGATCTTTAACAGTCCTTAATTCAGAATCAGTCTGATTCGATGAAGTATCGGGTTTATCAATGATTAGTACTTCATCATTATCTGAATTAGAGATTGGTGTGTTTAAGTGATCATCAATGACAACATTAATGGATTCTTGAATCACACCAGTCCTTTTGTTCAGAACTCTATAAGCTCGACTGTTTAAAGAGTATCCTAGAAAAATACCTTCATCACTCTTCGTATCGAACTTTCCCAAATTTTCACGACTACGTAAAATATAGCACTTGCTGCCAAAAACTCGAAAGTATTTAACAGTAGGCTTTTTATTGAACCACAATTCGTAAGCCGTTTTATTATTATCTTTTCTAGTGTAGACTCGGTTAATAATATAGCAAGCTGTGTTGACTTTGACCCAAAGATTTTTAGAGAGCTTCATGCTATTCAACATAACATTAGCCATTTCTTGAAGCACCCTATTCTTTCTTTCTACAACTCCATTTTATTGTGGAGTTTTGGGAGCAGAGAATTCATGTAATATTCCTTGGTCAGTACAGAACTTCTCAAAATTGCTATTCTCAAATTCAGATCCATGATCACTACGAATTTTACTGATTTGAGAAGATTTTTCAGTTTGAATCCTTTTGAGAACTTTTCTTACTTCTTTAAGGGTTTCAGATTTATCCCTTAAGAAGACTACCCAAGTGAATCTGGTAAAGTCATCAACTATTACCAAGATATACTTTTTACCACCACGACTTTTCGTTCTGGTAGGTCCTATCAAGTCCATGTGGAGAAGTTCGAGTGGTCTTGATGTGGTATTTGAATTCACCTTTTTGTGTGAGTTCTTTGTTTGTTTGCCTATCTGGCACTCACCACATATTTTATCTAATTTCTGAAGTTTGGGTAAACCTCTTACAAGTTCTCGTTTGCTCAATCGATATAAATTTCGATAATGTACATGTCCAAGACGTTTGTGCCATAAATCAGTCTCGTCTGTATGGACCATGTAACATGTTTGATTAGATGAGCTGGATTCACTAATAATATAGCAATTTTCAGACGTTCTACGTCCAGTTAATATTACAGAACCCTTATTGTTTAGTATCTCACAGCTTTGATTAGAAAACCGAACATTATGGTTATTATCACATATTTGTGATATACTAAGCAAGTTGTGCTTTAGGCCTTCAACGTATAAAACATTTTTAAACACAGGAAGATTAAAAAGTTGAACCGTACCTTGGCCTATTATCTTGCAGTTGCTACCATCACCAAATGTGACTGAACCATCAGTCATATCTTTCAGATCGGTGAATAAAGCTTTGTCACCTGTCATATGCCTGGAGCATCCACTGTCTAGGTACCACTTTGAATGACTTGTTGCTTTGAAAGCAGTGTGAGCAACCAAGCAGGTAACCTTAGGAACTCATTTCATAACTGTTTTGGGTTTAGGAACATAGTTGGTCTTCTTTTGTGTATATTTGTAAGAATGACCTATAGAGTTAGATTTTAATAGCTCCTTGAGTAAATCAACTATCTTTTCAGCTAGTGGATTTTGATTCTGATTAAAGTTGACATGGCTGTTTCTAGGTTTTTGAAAAGTTTTTGAATTTTTAGAAAAATCTTGATAAGTAGTTTTCCCTTTTGAGTTTGAGGACTCTCCTTTAACAAACATAGGAGGAGTATACTTTTGTTTGGGAGGTAGATTTTTATCATAGGCCAACCCGGATCGATCGCCACATTTTCTTGATCCGGATAAAAGTTTTTCTAATTTTGGATCACCTTGGGCATATTTCCATGTGTCCTTTAAACTTAGAAGAGAAGATACTTCAGTTTTAAGTTTCTCAATTTCAGATTTTAAATCAACAATTAGGGAGTTTTTGAATTCCAAATCGCATTTCGATTTTTCAAAACAATCTGAAATTTGTGATTTTTCTAAAACAAGTGAATCAAAACAAATTTTGAGTTTAGAAAACTTTTCTTTTTGAAGTTTAAGTTTGACAGCAATTTTACAACTTTCCTTATATAGGGCATTGTAAGCATCTTGAAGATCATCTTCATTTTCACATTCACTATTCAGATTTTCTTCACTTGTAGAGTCATTATCTGAAAATGTGAATTTGGCTAGAGTCATAAGAGCTTTAATCTCATTGCCCGACTCAGTTTCAGAATCTTCTAACTCAGAAGTACCTTCAGAATCAGATGATTCATCCCATGTAGCCAACATACCCTTCTTCTTCGGTTTGTCCCTTTTAGGACATCTATTTGCTAAGTGCCCATATTCTAGACAGTTGTAACATTGACTATCTTTCAAAGATTTTCGAGATTTGGGTCTAAACTTCTTTTTGTCATTTGATTTTTGAAAATCAACTCTTTTCTTGCTTTTGAAAATTTTGTAAAATTTTTTAGCTAAAAGAGCCATATCATCTTCTGAATCAGAATTTTCTTCTGAATTACATTTAGATGATTTTAGAGCGATAGATTTACCTTTAGGAGCTTTAAAGTTTAACTCGTAGGGTTGTAGAGAACCAACTAGTTCTTCAACCCTCATATTATCCGTATCACGAAGTTCCTGGATTGCGGTTACTTTAGAATTGAACCGTTCAGGAAGTGAGCGTGGTATTTTTGCACACACTTTACTTTCTGGAATTTTATCGCCAAGACCCCACATTGAGTTTACAATGTCATTCAATCTAGTGTAGAAGTCCATAAACATTTCATTTTCCTCCATATGAATTTCTTCAAATCTGGTTATGAGGAGTTGGACTTTAGATTTTTTGACAATTGTAGTACCCTCGTGTGTCATTTCTAATACATCCCAAGCTTGCTTTGCAGTATCGCAAGAAATGATTCTTTTGAACTCATCCAGTGATAGTGCGCAAGTAATTGCATTTAGTGCTTTAGCATTTGCACTACTCTCACTTTTCTGAAGGGTGGTCCATTGGTAATATGGTGTGGTTTTCATAGATTTTGAACCATCAACCCCAGTAACTTCCATGATAGGAGGATTCCATTCAGTCACTGTGGCTTGCCACACATTTTCATCGATTGATTTGAGGAAGATCCTCATTCTGGCTTTCCAATAAGCATAGTTGGAGCCATCAAAGGGTGGAGGCCTAGTGACTGAAAGGCTATCAAAATTTGACATCTTAAATAGCTTAAATCGTTAGCTCAGGAATTAAATCCAAAAAAAAAACGAGCTATTAGGCTTTGATACCACTTGAAAAGGCCAAGCTATATGTCCTAGAGGGGGGGTGAATAGGACAATGCCAAATAAAAACTAATAACAGCGGAATAATAAAGAAAATGATAGCCAAATTAAATAACAATGCAGGAAAGTAAAACAACCTCAAAATTCAGATCTTGAGAGGTTGATACAAACGTTATTCTAAGGACAACCTTACACCAAAAATAGAGTTTATGGTAGGACAACCTTATTTCTAGAAAGGTCTTTGTATCAAGTCTCAAATCGAAGAGGAATACAGAATTAAATATAAACTGAAATGAAATAACTTGTAATTAAAAATGTATTGTTCTAGGGACAGCCATACACCATAAAAATGGCAGGGCAACCTTGCTGTAACAACTTTCAAATGAAATTGAAAAACAAGCTTATAAAGGAATAACAGAAAGTAAATTCTAAGCTATTACAACATTCTCACAAAGCTTGAAATAATTACAACATTCACCACCATACATACATCCCACAAAAAGAATAAAAACAATTAAAAGAATAAATCAATCAACCACAACTCAAAGGTTTATAGTGGTTCGCCTGTGTGTTCACCAACTGTTATACAACAGCCACACAAAAAGCTACTCCACTCCTAATATCCTCACACAGGGGATATTAGCATTCACTAAAAATAGGTTTTCCCAGGTTCACCCAAAACCCTTACAATTGTGTCTTTGTATGTGGGCTTACACAATTAAAAAAACCCCACTTCTGAGTTTTCCTGGCTTTCCTCAGATACCCAAAATAACAAGATTTTTCTGGCAAATCTTGAAAGAAACCAAAATAATAGAAAGGAATTTACAATATGTAAAATACCTGAAAATCTCCTTCGTTGTAGCAGCCCGGTAGAACCAAATCAAAGTAGATGATGAATGTCCAAGTTCAATGTCCAGTACTCGATTACAATGGTTCTAGTTCTAATAGATTTTAAATTAAACCAAATAGGGCTTGCCTTAATTGATTTTGATTCCAAAGAAAGGGAATAATAATTCCTCTTTATCAAATCAGATTGGAATATAAGAAACAAAATCAATTAAAATAAAGCTAAGGAAAGAGAATATTAAATAAGCACACTTAGCTTAGATGGAGCACAGAATTATCTCTCAGAAGTTTGATGAAGATTGGCTTGAATAATTTTATTAAATCAATGATTTCTTCTGAGATTCGTGCTCTATTTATAGGTGAGAAGATCGGGTCTTCGACTGGTCTAGAGTGCTCTTCGACTTGTCGAAGCGAAGATATATTTGAAAAATCCGGCGGATATGCTCACCGTTCTACGATTGGTCGTAGCCCTCCTACGATTGTCGTAGGTTTCCTTCGATTGGTCGTAGGTTTCCTTCGATCGGTCGTAGGTCCCGCAAAGGTTCGGCCGGACTTCGAGTCGTAGATTGTACGATCGTCGAAGATCGGGCCGACACTGCTCCTACGATCGGTCGAATGCATTCCGTGACTAGTCGAAGGCTAACAGATTTTATCCGGAATTTATAACAAACTCACTACTGGTCGAGGATTTTCTTAGACTGGTCGAAGCAAGTCTAGGACTAGTCGAAGAAACCCTATGACTAGTCGAAGAACAGACCAATCACATGTAAAATAACATTCGGCTTATGTATCCGAAATGACCTACTTCTAAGGTCATCCTATGGTCAAACAAACCTCAATCATGAAGTATGGACATTGAAACAAGAGGCCATGAAGAATGAGCCTTGAAGTCTTGATGTAGACTAAACCTTGAAGTAGCTCAATCTTGAAAGTGGCTTGAGTTTCAGCTTGAGTCTTGAGTTCAGCTTGACTTTCAACTTGAGTCTTGAGTTCAGCTTGAGTCTTGCCTTGTACTTTCTTTTTCTTTTCAGCTTGAGTCTTGTGAGCAGTTCTTTCATTCAAGATCTTGAGCTTTGCTTGTTGTGAGCTTAGGTTGTTTATGAGAGAGCTTCACTTATGCAAGTTATATATAACAGAGTATAATAGTGATTTTGGCACTACAAATTTGACAACAAACAGGGATAGAAACTATAGCACTTACAATATGCCACAAATACGGGCTGCATATACATCACATTAGGCCTTGATAATTGGCCTCAATATCCGGCCTTAACAATCGGAATCAGCTTCAATAATCGGAATTGGCCTCGATAATCAGCCTTAACACTCGGAATCAGCCTCGACAATCAGAATCAGCCTCGATAATCAAAACTAGCCTCAATAATTAGAATCGACCTAAATAATCAGCCTCAACAATCAGAATCAGTCTCGATAATTGGAATCAGTCTCAATAATCAGAAATAGCGTCGATAATCAGAATTAGCCTCGATAATCAGAATCGGCCTCGATAATTAGAATCGGCCTCGATAATCAGCCTCAACAATTGAAATCGGCCTCGATAATCAGAACTGGCCTCGATAATCAAAATCGGCCTCGATAATCAAAATCGGCCTCGATGATCAGCCTCAACAATTGAAATCAGCCTTGACAATCGGCCTTGATAATCAGAATCGGCCTCGATGATCGGCCTCAACAATTAAAATTGGCCTCATCGCAGGGCGGGGTCCATAGATGGATGGCCGATAATGGATCAGGCAATATTAATAAGGCCCAATTGTTTGGGTTAACCCACTAAAAAATGATGAGAATGGGCCTAACAAGGCCTAAGGGAAGGTCATAATATGGACATTCAACCATTATTACACATCAATGTGAACCTTTAACCAACATTGCTCCCAAGGAATGGCGCACATAGGGTCAAACGTATGATGAGCCCACGACCTCACACAAGGGCCTAATATGCAGCATCATGGGCCTCACTTATGGGGCATATACACATCACATTGGGCCTTATACGAATGAGTCGTAATATATCATGTTGGGGCTCCGCAAATACAACAAGTTGGGCCTCTTACGAGGGCCTCATATATCACATTGGGCCTTATCAAATGAGCCCGGAGTGCATCACATCGGGCCTCACCGAATGGGCCCCAAATACATTAAATGGGCCGTATCAAATGGGCCAAGTCCAACACACCATTCATCTATTGTTAGAGATCATTTTAGAGCATTATTTTTAAAAAAATCATATCCAAAGGATCATCTGGACCATTCCACAAATAATAACGGTGATAAAGATTCCACCGTTAAATTCCAGTGGCCCCACCATAGGGTTTATTTCCCATCCAGTTGGTTCATAAGGTCACAAAGACCTGGATTTAGAGGAAAAAAATATCATATTAGTTCAAAACTTTTGTAATCCTAAAAGGAGTTTCAATGGTGGGCATTCAATCCACTATTTTTTATAGTGTGGTCCATCTGATAATTGGATCTACCTTATTTTTTTAGACTCAAGCCTTGAGACGGTCTTACTAAATGGATGGATGATTTGGATGAACCAATACATCAGGGTGGGGTCCACGAATGTAGCCTACCTTGAGCGGGCTTTCCAAATGGATGGACGATAGGGATACAACACATGTATCATGGTGGGGATCCATCGTCCCAGCTAGGGACAATGTGGATGCTACCATACATCATGGTAGGGTCCATAAAAATTGTTGATGTCACTGTGTCCCAAGTGGATTCCCACCGTCTAGATGGACGGTAGGGATACAACACATACAGTGGGATCCACAGAGCTAGTGACGACACTACTCTCACCGTCCAGATGGACGGTGGGACGAAACACATAAATGGTGGGGTTTACAGAGCCTGGTGACATCAAACAATAGCTAAACAACTACTGTAAGATGCACTAGCCAGCTCAATCATATACAAGTGGGTCCCACGTGGTGGGCCACCCACTACTGCCCCTAATATTATATAATATTATAATATAATATAATATAATATAACACTATATTATAAAAATTGCAGCATCCAGCATCCAGAGAGTCTGGATGCCGGACGGTTAGATCTCATGGTCACCTTGGTCGATGTGGTGTGGCCCACCAGAAATTTTTAGATCGGATGGTATTTGTGTTTTGGTTATGTGCAACGCATATATAGTGGGGTCCGCACCAATGGGCTACTCCACTGATCAAGCTGATATTTATGTCTTTCTTCAATCAGGCTCGTCTAAATGGGCTACCATGTGGGCCCACTTGGTGGACGACATCGATGAAATACTTACTTCATGGTGGGCCACACACACACACACACCATCCAAACAAGAGGGAGAGAAAGAGAGAGAGAGGGAGAGAGAGAGAGAGAGAGAGAGAGAGAGAGAAACAGTGAGATGGAGGGACCATGCTACTATGAGCCCCTCTCATATACAATGCATGCATCAAGTGGGTCCCACAACAAGTGGGCCCTGAAATCAAAATTAACGATGGATCACCCACATTTGGCCTCCTTCTTTAGCTCCTTGGACTACTATGCTCCTTATCTACAATCTTGATGGAGGTTGATGAAGAATGGAAGGTTGAGATGAGAGATGAGAGGGTAGGAAAGTGGACCACACTTGGCTTTGGGAGGGCTTGGAGAGTTTGGACATTGGGTGCTTCTCTTGGGAGTTAGAGAGTTGTTGTTAGAAATGAGAGAGAGAGAGAGAGAGAGAGAGAGAGAGAGAGAGAGAGAGAGGTGATGGATGGAGTGGGTGTTATAAGAAATGTGGGTGGGAAAGTATGGGCTTGGTTGAAATTTGTGTAAAGGTGGAATGGGTGGGGAGAGAGAGAGTTGACTTTGGGAAAAGAGGGAATGAGTGCTTGGGATAAGGTGAGGTGGCATTGGGGTATGGAGGATGTACTTGACTTGATTGATGTGACCGGTCGTAGAGATTCTCTTGTAATTCACAACGTGTGACATTTCTTCAAAATGAACGCAAGCCCACATCTCCTGGCCTGGGTATCACATCGGCGCGTGAGATGTGGCGTTGGAACCGCGGCGACGACGATGTCACTAGGGTACAAGTTTCGGGTCGAGCCGACTCTGGTATGCAAGACTCAGTTTAGGATCGCGTGCAAATGTCGGGTATAGGTCGAGGGTTGCCGAAATTTGACTAGAAGGGCTGCTGGAGCCTACGGAATGGTATGGTCTATGATACGGGCCTCACGCAAATTCTAACCTCAATGATTCAGATAGTGATGGAGACCAAAAGTCCTTGAAAATACTCATGGCCTCCACATCTACAGACATTCCAATGATACTTAAGGAAATTAATGAACCTCGGATCGAAGAAACATTTCCATCAAATGATGAGAAAGAAGAAGAAGAGGAAGAGAAGGATAAATTACAGGATGCCTGTAATCAACTTTATATACATAGCGTCCAGATCCTTAAAAGACTTGGGATGAATGAAACTAAAAATAAATTGCTGTAAATGGATCTGGATAAAAGTTCAGAAATCAATATTCACCTAATCAATGATCTTTAGCAATACCACTATAAAAATGATAAACTGGAAAGAATCAATTT
Source organism: Magnolia sinica (assembly GCF_029962835.1). Lineage (NCBI taxonomy): Eukaryota > Viridiplantae > Streptophyta > Magnoliopsida > Magnoliales > Magnoliaceae > Magnolia > Magnolia sinica. The sequence continues at coordinate 66,033,473 of NC_080573.1, read as the reverse complement.
ATCCCTCAAATTTGAATCCTTAAGACTGACTAAACAGATTGAACTATTGGAAGATAAAAATATGCATCTTAAGAATGAGAACCGCACACTTAGGTTTGATGCAGAACAATCTAGGAAGTCTGCTGAACTAAATTACAAATTCTCCTAGAGTAGTGAAAAATTAGAAAAACTCTTAGGGATAGGAAGACTTAGAAACGACAAGAGTGGATTAGGATACGAAAAATTCAAACCAAGTTCTAGAAATGCAGCACCAATGATTGAGAAATTAGCTGCATCGGGAAGTAAAGCAAAAGCTACTTTTATTTATCATTCATGTGGAGACTCGGGCCATTTTAAATTTGAATGTATTGCTCTTAGGTGGACTCAATCTAATTCCAGTTTGAATCATATTAGTAAATATAGATAAACCGGAAAAATAGTACAGAATACTAAGAGTCCACTTAACAATATAGCAAAAGGTAAAACACATCCATCTCTACCTAGAATGACCAAGAGAATGGAGGAGCTATTGAATTAAGTGGCTAACCTGAATCAGAAAACAAATGATCTAATGAAACAAAAAAAATGATTTAGTTACCTAATGTACCTAGACATGTTCCTGACAAAGTAAAGGGAACATCCTCAAGAAAATCTGTCCCAACAAAGGCGGTGAAAGAAAAGAAAAATTCTCTTGTTACTCACTCAAATCATTCAACAAGCAATAGTACTAAATGGCACCTAGATAGCAGGTGCTCAAGGCATGTCACGGGTGACAAATCTCTTCTCTCAAATTATTCAAATCTTAATGATGGGATAGTGTAATGCCCTGAAAATTGAGGGCTGAGCAAAGCTCAACTCCCGAGTTCCAACGCATCACTTATACAACATAAATAATGATGATTGAATGTTGTCCGTATTAGTGCATTAAACATGAATGGGATTACACTAAAACAACATATCATACTCCAGAGATGATTAAATTTAGCAAGCGGAAGACTGCGATAGATATATAAGGTATATGAGTGGTTACAAATCCCAGAGTATGATCATGTCACCAGGCTGAATATATAAATGTTTGTTCCAAAATATACAAAATGACAAAGTGTAATGTCCCACTAATTCGTATCCCTGCAATCACGTCGACCAGTACATGGTCTACATAGACCTGCCTGATAGCTGCATATAGGAAAACTCCTCATCATCGAAGAAGTCGAGCTCCACTTCGTAAGCCTCGCCATCATGTGCAGCTAAAATAGAGTCTCGTTGGTATTTTAAAACACCGTCCCAGAGTAGGAGTGGGTGATCAACTTAGTGGTACTATAAGGCAAAGGTTAACATGTTATCAATTCAGTCAAATAGTAATGATAAAGCAGTACAACAATCATGTCCTAAGTACTCTTGTTAGTGCAGGAATGATATGCTATAATGATGCATGCCCTTGCCTGCACTCCCTCAGCGACATCATCTCATGATCGTGCATGACAAACTCCCTAAACGTGCGCTTTCTCACCAAAACACATGCAATGCGATGCATGGTCGTGTTAGCCAAGTAATTTATTTAAGCTTATTCATACAGCAGATTCAGGATGCTAAGGTACCTCCCTTTATATCATTTACTCAAACGATGATCCATCTATGGTTGTCAATCCTAGTTAATCACATACGATAGGCAAGTTATAGGGCAACATCACCATTGATTTAAAAGAAGTGGATAGGCAAATTCAGGTTGCTACAGGAGGCTTGTCACCTCGGCATAGGCCTAGTTTATACTCGAGGTCACTACGGGAAGGCTCGTCACCTTAGCGCAGGCCGACAGCTCGAATACAGTGTCCCATACCACCATATTGAAATGGGCTCATGAGTCTTAGCAGATCATGGTACCGAGGTTGAAACGGGCTTAATATTGGTAAGTGGTACCTTAGGTTCAAGTAGTAGTGTCCATACATGTTAAACACACAATAGGCCAATCGGGTTATTTGTCAACTTCAGTTTGTACGAGCACACGTTGAATTGATCGACATGAAGCGCGTAAGCACTCCACGTGGCCTAACCACTGTCAACAATCACCGTACGACTCGGATTCCTTGAACTTGTCTAACGTGTTGAAACTAGTTCGGCCACTCGAATAGGAGCCATTACCGATTGCCTGGACTAAGTGGTAGCCCCAAACATACTTAAATGTAATAGGGAATCACATATGTTACTCATATTCGCATTTAACAAATAATACAAACATGAATCTCATTTGAGCATTTTATCAAACACATTTGACAAGTTAATAAACACATGCATTTCATCCACAAATCATATAGTGACAATTTCCAACACATGAAGAAAAATGAATCATATGACTAAGGAAACTAAGAATCCTATCCAAATACATTTAATAAGTACAATCCATCAACAAAATGTCATTTAGACATTTTAACAAACACTTAGACTACATAATACTACATACATGACCTAATCTAGTTATAACATATATTATGACAAATCCTTTCATAAAGGAGTTGTCACACATACAACGAACATCTATTCTACGTTAATAGGCATGGCCAGCATAAATCATAATTTCACTTTCATTCAAACATTTCAACAAACACATAGAATGCATTTTAAACTCACATATTTCACACATGTATAGTTTATCAAACAAAACGTCGTAGTTAATATCATATGGCAGCAATCAAGTCAAGCATAAATCATTGCTAACATTGAAAGCCTTGAAAACCATAACCTAAATGTTTATAGTCTGCACCTTCATCGGTACGCTCGTTACGAACTCAATTCGCACACCACGTCTTTGTCTACGGCACAATGGCTACCTAAACATTGAAATAGGGTAGCTATTTCACTAGTTTTTCTATTTAGATTTCTAAAACAAGATTAGAGTTGGAATTTCTTACCCAAATCGAAGCTAGAATCGACGGTGTGGCAACGGAGGGGTGGTAATTCAATACGAGGAGCAGTGGGAATGAAACCCAGTAACGATCTCCTGAACTCTCTCTCTCTTCTCCTCACTCCTTTCTTCTCTTTTCTCTCTTCTCTCTCCCAGGGTTAGGAAAATTCGTATGGAATAAGAGATGGGTGGGTTAAGGTCCTTATATAGGCCCAGAAGTGATGTCAATGGCCCCATAGCCATAGTATACTTAGGGTATAGCCAAAGGATGGTTGTTTCGGGCCAACAGAGCTCATTTAAAGGTCCATTACTTGGATACGGTCTGGAGAAAGTTCACAATGGATCTGTACCAGGTTAAGATTTCGATCCAATTGGATTAGTGGATCGATCGTGAAGGACCCGTTTCAATTTAACGATCATCGTCACTCGATCAGGGCCACAAGTATACCAATGGGTGCAAAGAAATTTCCCTGATCCAAGGGTATAGTTGGGTTAGAATCTGACGGTCTGAAATCTTAAATTTAGCCTACAAGCGAACAGCCCAATTCACTTAAGTTTGAGTTCATTTTCTGAAGATATTCGCGTTTCTCACACACTTCGCTCAAGGCTCAAGTTGTACGTTTTTGGATACTATTTGGACTTGATTCCTATGATGGTTGTCTATCCCAGTAAGGTGGGCATAACCTTATAGTTTCGCAGTCATCGGACTCGACGCGTGGTCTAAGCTCGACATGGAGTTTCAATGTTCTCGTGAGAGAAACTGGGTTTTGAGACTGATCCTTGGTTTCTGTCTAATGTTGGGTTAGCGATTCTAATGGTTTTGGGTCTTGCAGTTCATATAGAAAGTGGTTCGAGTTAATTCTCTGATTTATTTAGTTTAGTACTTAATAAATTTTTGTCTAATTTCTAAAGGATTCGCCCCTTAGTGATTTCTGCCTCAGGTGGTACTTGGGTCTTTGTACGGATTTTTCCAAGACGTTACAATCTACCCCCCTTAAAGAAAAATTTTACCCTTAAAATTAGTACCTTTTCATGCTCCTCGAGAATCTGAGGGTAGTTCTTAAAGACTTCGCCTCTGTTTCCTAAGTAGCCTCTTCCTTAGTGTGATGCGTCCACAGTACTTTTACAAGCAAGATAACTTTATTGTGTAGCACTTGTTCCTTCCTGTCTAGGATACGCGTCGGTCGTAGTACATAAGTAGCATCTTCACTCAACTGTACCTGCTCCCATTTGATAATGTAGGAAGGATCGGGAACGTATTTCTTCAGCATCGATACATGAAATACGTTATACATGCCTGCGAGTGGAGTGGGCAAAGCGAGGCGGTATGCTGCCATACCCACTCGGTTTAGAATCTAGAACGAACCAATAAATTGTGGCGTAAGTTTCCACTTCTTGCCAAATCGAAGGACTCCCTTCATTGGGGAAACCTTCAGGAATACATGGTCCCTAACCTCAAACTCTAGCTATCGCTGCCTCGTATCGGCGTAGCTCTTATGTCTGCTCTAAGCTGTAAGAAGTCGATGCTTGATAATATCAATCTTCTCTGAGGTTGCTTGAACCAAATCTAGGTCAACCAAAATCTTCTCGCCAACTTCTACCCAATAATGTGGTGCTGGACATGGACGTCCATACAGTGCTTCGTAGGGAGCCATGTCAATGCTTGCTTGAAAGCTGTTATTATAAGCAAACTCAGCATAGGGAAGGCAGTCATCCCATCTGTCTTTGAAGTCAAGCACACATGCCCACAACATGTCTTCTAATACCTGATTTACCCATTACATCTGCTTGTCAGTCTATCGGTGGAACGCGGTATTGAACTTCAGTTTCACACCCATTACTTCTTGCATACGAGTCCAGAAGATAGATGTGAATCACGTGTCTCAATTCGACACGATCTCCATAGGAACTCCATGCAGACGTACTATCTCCTTGATGTATAGCCTGGCCAAATTGTCTACTGAGTTTGAGACTCTAATTGGGAGGAAATGAGCCGATTTCGTCAATCGGTCCATAATCACCCAAATGGAGTCATGTCCTTTCCTTGTCTTCGGCAACCTCGAAATGAAATTCATAGAGATGAAATCCCATTTCCATTCAGCTATAGGCATGGACTGAAGTAAACTAGGAGGTCGGTGATGCTCGGCCTTGACCTGCTGGCACGTGAGGCAATGGGACACAAAGTCTGCTATGTGGGCCTTCATGTTGTCCCACCAGTACGAACGCTTCATATTTTGATACATCTTCGTACTTTCAGGATACATTGCCATCTTTGAATTGTGAGTGGCTTTAAGAACTTCCTTTCTTAAGTTATGAAGGTTTGGGACGCATAAGCGGCCACAATAACATAATCCCCCATCCGAATCAACTCTCCATTCAGACTCTTCAGTTGCTTGCTCTTTCACCTTCATCAACCATTCATCTTCTCTTTGGGCCACAATAATTTGGTCATCAATAAGTGGCTGCAAGCGGATGTGTGCGACACTCTCAAATGGCTCCTCTACCGTAAGTTTCTGCTCAAAGTCTTGCACGAATTCCACCAAGTTCCATTCTCCTATCATCAACGGAGCTGCAAATGCTATCGTCTTCTTGTGGCTCAATGCGTCTGGCACAAGGTTAGCCTTGCAAGGATGGTAGGAGACCTCAAAATTTAAGTCTTTCAAGGTTTCCATCCATCGTCGTTGCCTCATATTCAGGTCTCTTTGCGTGAATATGTACCTGAGGCTCTTGTGGTCACAAAAGAGCTCGAACTCCTCTCCGTAGAGGTAATGTCTCCAGAGCTTTAATGCAAAGATGACAGCCGCTCATTCCATGTCATGTGTAGGGTAGTTCTCTTCTTGTTTCCTTAACTGTTGCGATGCATGGGCAATCACTCTATCCTTCTGCATAAGAACACAACCCAAACTAACACGAGAAGCATCAGTGTAAATGGTACATCTGACCCCCTGCTCTGGCAATAATAGCATGGGTGCAGACGTCAACTTGTCCTTCAGTTCCTGAAAGGATGCTTCTGCCTTCTCATTCCAGGCAAACTTGAGATCCTTCTGAGTGAGCTGCGACAACGGTCTGACTATCTTGAAAAACTCCCTAATGAATCGATAATAGTAACCTGCTAGGCCAAGGAAACTCCTCACTTCAGTAACCGAACTAGGTTGCTCCCAGTCCTGAATTGTGGTCATCTTAGCAAGGTCCACAACTATTACTTGGACACCACATGTCCCAGGAACTTGACTTCTTCTTTCTAAAAATCACATTTCTTGTACTGAGCAAACAATAGGTTCTTCCTTAGAGTATCAAAGACTGCTCACAGGTGCTCCTTGTGAACTTTCTGACTCTTGGAGTATATCAAGATGTCATCTATAAATATGATGAGGAATCGGTACAGATACAATCGAAACACCCGGTTCATAAAGTCCATGAACACGGCTGGCGCGTTTGTGAGTCCAAATGACATCACAAGGAACTCGCAGTGCCCAGAGCTGGTTTTGAATGCTATTTTTTGCATGTCCTCATCCCTGACACGCAACTGGTGATACCCTGACTATAAGTTGATCTTTAAAAAATATTGTGCCCCTTTCAACTAGTCGAACAGATCATCTATCCTGGGAAAAGGATACTTGTTCTCCACTGTCACTCGGTTTAACCTACGATAATCAATACACAATCTTAGTAATCCATCTTTCTTCTTCACAAACAACACAGGTGCTCCCTAAGGGGATACACTCGATTGTATAAAGCCCGATTCCAACAAACTGTCGATCTGTCTCCTTAATTCCTCCATTTCACATGGAGGCATGTGATACGTCGGTAGCAAAATAGGTGTCGCACTAGGCACAAGGTCGATAGTAAAGTCAATCTCACACTGAGGAGGTAGTCCAGGTATTGTCCTAAACACGTCTGTGAAATCTCAGACTACAGGCATGTTCCTAAGTGTCGGACCATCAACATTCTCTAGCAAGGTAGCATAACAACTGATACAGTAGTACCAACTGACCTGAACTGGGAATGTAAAGGTCGTGCCCTCAAATCGATGGGTTGTCACCACTCTAGTATCACAATCAATCTCTGCCCTCATCTCGGTGAGCCAATCCATACCGAGGATGACATCGTAATGACACAGTGGGGCAATAATTAGGTCAATGGGTACTGTTCTGCTCCCTAAGTCTATCGAGCAACCCTTACAAATCTTGGTAGTGTCTTAGAAGGTCCCTGTGGTGGTAAGGAGTCTCACCCCAACCATAGGAGTAGTTTTCATCACTAGTTGCTTGACTGTTGCACATGATATTATTGAAATAGTGGACCCGGTGTCCACTAATAGAATATAGGTGTACCTTGGATGTGGCCAGTGACTTCGAAGGCCAAATGTACTATAGCTACTAACTCAAATGCCTCATCTGCAAGTGCATGCACTCATGCCTACTGAGAATGATTCGGTTGCGGTGCCGTGGGTCATTGCGGTGGCCTAAATTAAGGTGCAGGTGGCCAGTAAGATGGTTGTGCGAGTGGTGCTGATCGTAGAGGTGGAGCTGAGATAGCCTGAGGTAACTGATGGTTGATCTTCTGAGGAGGGGCGAAGCCATTGTCCCTCATCTTAGTAAAGTAGTAAGTGTCAGTATGACCTAACCTCTTGCAGTAGGTGCACCACAGATCTGATCGCCTAGGATATGTTGGTGGAGCTATAAGCCTAGGAGGCGAATCTCCACGTGGCTTGTTGCCGAGGAACGGTCTACTCAGCAAATTAGGTCGAGGCATAGGGCCTATGGGTACACGTGTACGGGATAGTCTGTCTCCATCCTGCTCAGCTCGCAGAGACATGTTCACTAGCTCAGCATAGTTGAAAATTCTAGCGCAACACATCTTCATGTAGATATCTGGCTGCAGACCATCTTAGAAACGCCACATTCGTATTGACTCATTTGCTGGTATCAAAGGAGCGTATCTGGCCAGCTGTATAAAGTGGTTCTCATACTCTGCTACGGTCATCCCTCCCCGTCGGAGGTGAAGAAACTCTCCTTCATTCTCATTATGGTACGTGAGAGGAAAGTACTTCTCATGGAAGCGGGTCTCAAAAGCTTCCCACGTCCATGTATACCCAGCAGCCACTGTCCGTAGGATGTTGTCCCACCATAGACTAACCTCCTTCTCGAACATATATGTAACCAACTCAACCTGCTCTGCCTCAGTGTAGTGCAGCGGCTTCAGCATCTTAGAGATGCGATCAAGCCAGTACTCGGCCTCCTCGGGTCTATGAGTACCTACAAAGGTGGGAGGTCGGAAGCGCTAGAATCGCTCAAATAAGCGGCTGGCATTCATGTTTCCAGTAGGGTGCACAGGTGGCATAGGCGAGGCCACGTTCATGTTCTAGGTAAGAGCCCCCGCAATGGTTGTCCAAATCTATGGCTGCTGATGCATAAGGAGCATCATCTGCTCCAACCTATCAGGAGGAGGAGCCTCCTGATGCATGTGTGGGGTCGACGAGGATGCACAGTTCTATTCTGGAAATGGTGGTGCCCTAGGTGTTGGCCCATTTGTGGGGCCAGTGGCCAGTAGAGAATCCGACATAATCTCGTGATTCGGGCCCAAACTGGGGTCCGTGTGGCTATCGCTTGGGGGAGGTGCCCCGTCACTTGATTCGTCGAGTGTAAGACGTGTCGTACTTTAAGTGGCCTTAGGTAGCATTCCCTATATATAACATACGGTGCAACATGTGTAAGATTTAGCATAACAACACTCAATTTCTCAAGCATTCTACACATTTCATAACTAAAGGAGCTTCATGCATTTCATTTAACGAAAATTATCACAATATATGAGATGTAGTTTTATATGGATCATGACATAAGATGCATGTGAGCTAATCTAACAAAGCTTTAAACACTAAAACACACGAACAACTCTACCCTACTACTAAGCTTATTTAGGCTGTAACATGGAAGTAAGAAAATAAGGAAAACCTAAAGACGACTACAACATAGGACTAGTCGTCCAAATTTATGATGGTGGAGGAGCACCCTTATCCTGCATACAACACAAGAGAGCCTTCAAGGTGCGAGACACCTTCTTAAACCTTTGTTTCATGTAAGCTTGACTTTTGTCAAGCTTTTTCTTTACTTCGGCATGGGTCTCTCTGACCTCCTGTCTTAGGGCGACTTGACTCTCCTCAAGCTGAGCCAAGCGGGCTTCTACAACATCCCGATCATGATGGTGCTCATGCGTAGTAAGAGAGCCCCCATCAGAGTCTTGGGCCTCCTCTTCTTCTTCTCCCTGCTCTTCCTCATCACTTCCTTTCTCACCTTCTTCATCTTCACTCCCCTCACCCTCTTTACTTTCTTCCTCTTCCTCTATCTCATCACCATACTCATCAAGTCAGGCATGATGCTGTCGCGACCCAATGCCCATGTTGTTGAGTGTGGTGTCATTAATGAAATGGATCGGCGTAAGCTCATCCGCGTTAAGTCTATAGCTGAACTCATGAGCAATCTTGCATATAAGTTAGCCAAATATGAGTGAAATATTCATCCTAACCGAGTGTGCAGTTTGGACTATCTGTAGTAGTATGTACGTAGGAAGACACAACTTGTCTCTCTACCCATCTCTGTATAGAAAGTCCACCATCAAACGCATGCATTCACTGCGATTGCTCTACCTAGAATACACATTTTTTATGAATATGTAGTGGAGCAGGCAAAAGTCAAGAGTCATCTCGGACGCTGGGAGGCAATTGCCTCACTTCCAATGGACCAGTCGGCCGCAAATAAACCGTGTGCAGCGATCTCTTTCTCGTATACTCTTGAGATTCTTCTCGTTAACATGTACTTCTCCACATGGAATCCCCATGATTCGGGATATCACACCAACATCAACAATGGCTTCTCGCCTTCCCACTGGGATAGTGAACTGTAGAGGCTCCAGTAGTGGATCTCGTATGTGGGTGTAGAAGGCTCGAATAGTGCTCACACACCCACGTGACTTGCCCTCAAATATGGGACCCCACCTGATGTCCAACAGGAGGTCCTTCACTAGATAAAGCCCAAATAGTCTTTCATCCATGTGTGCTTCAAAGATAACTCTACGGCCTTGAAACCTACCATGTGTGATGCCCCCCGGCAAAGCTCTTTCGATAGGAATTTGGGGATCGAGATCCCGCTTCGTCCTTTGCTCCCGCTTAATGGTAGTGCTAGCCTCGGCGCCTCTCTGCTTCCTTGGACGGGTAGGGCGGCTAGGCCCAGCTTCATCCGTGGGTGCCCTCTTCTTTTCCATTAGGGAAAGAAGCATGGAGAGGGAGAAAATCATGACAACTAGCTCAAAAAGAGCCATGGAGTTAAGTGAGCTTGCAAGATGAGATGGGTTGGAGGATTTTGAGATTTTTGAGACATAAAGGTGGGTTTGTGTACTCAAATGAGCAGAAATAAAGAGGATAAGAGATGGGTTTTGATGAGGATGGTGGAGGTGGGTAGAAGAAGAAGAAGATATGAGAATGGAGGGGGGATTTGAGGTGACAAATTAGGTTTTTGAAGGGGTTGTAAGGGTTTAGAAGCTAGGTGGGGGCGAGGGGGGTTGAAAGAAGCAAAATGGGACTTATAGAGGGTCCCACATGATTTTCATGGGCCCACATGCATGCAAAGGGTCGGCGGGCCGCTAGACTCACGAGCCCGACTCGGCCCGCTGGACCGGACCGCTAAGCCTCGCAGTAGGCGCGATGTCATTGTGGTCCCTTGGACCTAAGGCGATGGCATGGGCCTAGGGGTGATGACATCCCCCTCCCAGGGTGCCAGAAATGTATAGAGGACCCCCCCGAATCCCACTATTTTGTGTCATTTGGGCCATCGAGACTGTTTGAGGTGGTTTTGGGTTCCATCTTGTGCATATTCACGCTTTCTCAGTGGAATGCACCAAATTACTATCTAAACTCGTCGATTGACAGTCTAGAAAAGAACTGGGATCATCTCACATGATCACCATTGCATACGGGTTATATTTCAACGGACAATTTTGCCCGTCGGTGAAACTTGAAATCCTACGATTATTTCTACATTTTATCACTCCCACCTAAGTCAAAGTACTTCAATATGTATCGTGTTACCATAACATAGGTCCAATTTAATCTAAATCATGCTCTGATACCAAGTTATAATGTCCTAAAAATCGGGGGTCGAGCAAAGCTTAACTCCCAAGTTCCAACGCATCACTTATGCAACATAAATAATGATGATTGAATGTTGTCTGTATTAGTGCATTAAACATGAATGGGATTACACTAAAACAATATATCATACTTTAGAGATGATTAAATTTAGCAAGCAGAAGACTGTGATAGATATATAAGGTATATGAGTGGTTACAAATCCCGAGAGTATGATCATGTCACCAGGTTGAATATACACATGTTTGTTCCAAAATATACAAAATGACAAAGTGTAATGTCCCGATAATTCATATGCCTGCAATCCCATTGATCAGTACATGGTCTACATAGACCCACCTGATAGTTGCATATAGGAGAACTCCTCCTCATCGTCAAAGAAGTCAAGCTCTGCTTCGTAAGCCTCACCATCATCTACAGCTAAAACAGATTCTGGTTGGTGTTTTAAAACACCGTCCCAGAGTGGGAGTGAGTGATCAATTCAGTGGTACTATAAGGCAAAGGTTAACATGTTATCAATTCAGTCAAGTAGTAATGATAAAGTAGTACAACAATCATTTCCTAAATACTCTTGTTAATGCATGAATGATATGCTATAATGATGCATGCCCTCGCCTGCACTCCCTCAGTGACATCATCTCCCGATCGTGCATGGAAAACTCCCTAAACGTGTGCTTCCTCACCAAAGCACATGCAATGCGGTGCATGGTCGTGTTAGCTAAGTAATTTATTAAGGCTTATTCATACAACAGATTCGGGAAGCTAAGGTACCTCCATTTATATCATTTACCCAAACGATGATCCATCTAGGGTCGTCAATTATAGTTAATCACATATAATAGGCAAGTTATAAAGCAACATCACCCTTAATTTAAAAAAAGTGGATAGGCAAGTTCAGGTCGCTATGTGAGGCTCGTCACCTCGGTGTAGGCCTAGTTTATACTTGAGGTCACTACGGGAAGTCTCGTCACTTTAGCGTAGGCTGACAGCTCGAATACAATGTCCCATACCATCGTATTTCGCTCACGAGTTTAGGTTGCTCATTGGTCACTACGGTGAGGCTCGTCACCCTAGCTTAGGCCGACAGCTCAACCACGATGTCCCATACCATCATGCCTGATTCATGAGTCTTAGCGGATTGTGGTACCAAGGTTAAAACAGGCTTTACATTGGTAAGTGGTACCGTAGATTCAAGCAATAGCGTCCATACATGGTAAACACACAATAGGCCAATCGGGTTATTTATCAAGTTCGGTTTATACGAGCGCACGTTGAATTGATCGACATGAAGCACGTAAGCACTCCTCGTGGCCTACCCTTTGTCGACAATCACTATACGACTCAGATTCCTCGAACATGTCTAATGTGGTGAAACTAGTTCGGCCACTCGATTAGGAGCTATTACTGATTGCCTGGACTAAGTGGTAGTCCCAAACATACTTAAATGTAATAGGGAATTACATATGTTACTCATATCTGCATTTAAAAAATAATATAAACGTGAATCTCATTTGAGCTTTTTATCAAACACATTTGATAAGTTAATATACACATGCATTTCATCCACAAATCATATAGTGACAATTTGCAACACATGAAGAAAAATAAATCATATAACTAAGGAAATGAAGAATCCTATCCCAATACATTTAATAAGTACAATCCATCAACAAAATTTCATTTAAACATTTTAATAAACACTTAGACTACATAATACTACATACATGAACTAATCTAGTTATAACATATATTATGACAAATCCTTTCATAAAGGAGTTGTCACACATACAAGGAACATGTATTCTATGTTAATAGGCATGGCCAGCATAAATCATAATTTCACTTTCATTTAAACATTTCAACAAACATATAGAATGCATTTTAAACTCACATATTTCACACATGTATAGTTTATTAAACAAAACGTCGTTGCTAATATCATATGGCAGCAATCAAGTCAAGCATAAATATTTGCTAACATTGAAACCCTTGAAAACCATAACCTAAATGTTTATAGTCTGCACCTTTTGTCGGTACGCTCAGTACGAACTCGGTTCGTACACCACGTCTTTGTTTACGGCATAACGGCTACCTAAACATTGAAATAGGTTAGCTATTTCACTGCTTTCTCTATTTGGATTTCTAAAGCAGGATTAGGGTTAGAATTTCTTACCCAAATTGAAGCTAGAATCAACAGTGTAGCGACGGTGGGGTGGTGATTCAGTACGAGGAGCAGTGGGAATAAATCCCAATAACGATCTCCTGAACTCTCTCTCTCTCTCTTCTCTTCACTCATTTTTCCTCTTTTCTCTCTTCTCTCTCCTAGGATTAGGAAATTTTGTATGGAATGAGAGAGGAGTGGGTTAAGGTCCTTATATAGGCCCAGAAGTGATGTCAATGGCCTCAGCGCCATGGTATACTTAGGGTATAGCCAAAGGATGGCTGTTTCGGGCCAACGGAGCTCATTTAGAGGTCCATTGTTCGCATACGGTCTGGAGAAAGTTCCCTGACAATGGATCTACACCAGGTTAAGATTTCAGTCCGATCGGATTAATGGATTGATCGTGGAGGACTCATTTCAGTTCAATGGTTATATAGTCACTCAATCAGGGTCACAAGTATACCAATGGGTGTAGAGAAATTTCTCTAATTTATAGGTGTAGTTGGATCAGAATCTAACGGTCTGAAACCTTAAATTTAGCCTGCAAGTGAATGACCCAATTTACTTAAGTTTGAGTTCATTTTCTGAAGATATTCACATTTCTCACACACTTCGCTCCAGGCTCAAGTTGTGCGTTTCTGGATACTATTAGGACTCGATTCTTGTGATGGTTGTCAAGCCTAGTAAGGTGGACATAACCTTATAGTTTTACAATCATCGGACTTTCTACGCGTGGTCCACGCCCGATATGGAGTTTCAATGTGCTCTTAAGAGCAATTGGGTTTTGAGACTAATTCTTGGTTTCTGGGTAATGTTGGGTTAGCAATTCTAATGGTTTTAGGTCATGCAGTTCATATAGAAAGTGGTTCGAGTTAATTCTCGTATTTATTTAGTTTAGTACTTAATAAATTTTCATCTAATTTCTAAAGGATTCGGCCCTTAGTGCTTTCTACCTGAGGTGGTACTCGGGTCTTTGTACGGATTTTTTCGAGACGTTATAGATAGTCACGTATGGTGATGGAAGCATTGCTGAGGTTGTTGGGCATGGAACCATAGAAGGAATGACGATGCTCAAAAGTGAGAATGCTTTTTGCATAAATGGACTAACTCACAATCTTTTAAGCATCTCTCAAATATGTGACAACAAGCATATGGTTATATTTGACAAACTAAAATGTAAGATCCTGGACTTTTTAGGAAAACTAGTTATGGAGGGTCTTCGCACTAGTGACTACTGCTATGTCATCGAATGCATGAGAAAAGTTGATCCATATGCCTAATGTCTGTTGAGCAAGGATTACAAGTCCAGGTCATGGCATTTAGACCTGGATGGATTTGTGAAGTGATGCACTTTTGGAAATAATCATGATATATCTAAGGTTTCTATACCTTATAAACTCTTTTTGCTCATAAACATAGCAAGTGTTTATAATTTTTGCTTGAAATTTTTGTACAATTTTTTATGTGTATACTTGCTGATATGAAAATATACTATGATATGCAAATCATCGAAGTGATCAAATCAATGTCAAATTTTTTCTCTTTGATAAGTCTGTCGATGAATCGGACTAGTCCTCGATTAGACTAAATATATATCGATTTTATCAACGACCTTTCGGAATTAGAAGCATCATATGTTATAAAGTGTTATCGAAGACCTCTTCGATAACATCGATTTAAGTCTCTCGATGAGATCGAAGAATGTTCGATGACATTGTTGAGGGTCAAATATTGCATATTAAACCCTAGTTATTACATGGATTTACGACCATGAAAATGTTTAAAGGCCTATTTAAATCGTGTTTGTGTTGCAGGGTGAATTTACGAGCATGTGACCGAAAAGGATGTTAAGAGTGTGGATTTAACGCTTTAATGTCACCAAGGTAAGGGAAGGACTCCAAGGGACCAAGATTGACAGATTTACACACCGGAGATCAGAGAAATTCTAGCCATTCACCTTAAACAGGCCTAAAAGACGTCTAGAATGCAAGATTACAGGGTTCTCACCATCTGATCGGCTCAAAACTTTATACAAGGCCTGAGGACTCTAAATTAACTATACACGTCAAATTTCAGCCAGTGAATCCCTTTGGAAGTGGCCCAATGGACACATCAGCCCATAAACCATTGATTTTAGGTCCATTTGATTTTTGGATATGCTTTAAACTTGGGTTCAACCCATTAAATGAGGTGATAAAACGTATGGATGGAGTGGATCTCTCAGAAACATCACCGTGGACTCCAACTGAGTTAGGGTGTGCATGGTGCACAAGTGCACGGCAACTGTACTTCTTTCTAAAAACAGGTTGGTCCCATGATTGACTTAAAAACGGTAACTGCCATTTTGTTCTTCTGCAGACAGTTGCGCAGGAGCATTTTCGGAAGCTAGTGGGCCACCATCATGAACCATCTGTCTGATCCAAGCCGTCCATGTTGTGGAGAAGCTTGGGATAGTCGAACTCATGTTTACCTTGTACATCAATGCAAGTGCATGTGCAGGTCACAACAGTCACAAAAAGCCCGTTCTGCTTCGTCCAAACCTATGGCGACATGATTTCTTCCGTGGGTCACACCGAATCTGATCTAAAACTATCCCTTCCCATCCGAAATTTTGAGAGGAATCCGGTAGACAGAATGGATTTCTTAAAACAAAATTGAAGTGGGCCCCACCAATTTCAACAGCGAACCCACCTTAAATAGACCCTGTTTTCCACATCCGGATGAGTCCGGGATTTGCAGGGAGTAGTGGGTCACGATCGTTTATCTTTTGAGTGATCCAGACCATCCAATGTGTCCACAGGGAGTCCAATACACTAGCCAAGATTCAGAATTGACAGATAGGTTTATATCGCGTCACAAATATGCTCCAAACGCAAGACGTTTTTGTGCTTTCGCTGCACATGCGAACTCTGCTACGTAAATAGCTTTCATCCAATTTCCACTGACTTCAGCTCTTTCCTCTTGTGCGTGTGAGCTCTCCAATGACGGTAGCAGCCTATAAAAGAAAGAAGAAAGAGAAAAGAGGAGGATCTTCAGACGTGAGAGAGAGAGAGAGGATCGATTAAGAGTTTTTATTTCTTATGTGTTTGTTTTTATGATTTTTTTAGAGATTTAGCCCAATTATGTCAGGCTAAACCTCTTAGTTATGGCTAAGAGGTGAAGCTTGTGTTGTGATGGGAGTACTCCTACGGCTTTGATTCATGTTGAACTGATTTTGATGCTAGTTGATTTTATGGAATGCTTTCAGTTTTTAATGAGTATGTCCATTCCCTTATTGTGATTATGCAGTTAGGAAGCCCTGTTGTTCACCATTGCCCCTTGGACATGGTGGGATGATAGAATCCTTCCTAACATTCATATATCTTCTGATTGGTTGTGGATTGGTTTAGTTCTATTGTTTACCTTGTCTCATGGGCATGGATTTGTGATGGATTCATATCTAATTCTTATACCTTTCATCTCTTTGAAAACTAGATCAAAGGAAGTTCAGATTGTGCTTTAATGATATACCTTCCAACTGGATGAAGATGGGACTCAAAGTCCAGTTGAGTTCATGAATCAAGCGTAGATCTCCTTGATCTCTACAAGTGGATCCCCTGAATCCCTAGTTCCCTACCTCTAAATTCTACATATATTAGTTTACTATTTCACCATTATTCCTCAAATTCACCTGATTTAGATTTTATCTTATTCTAATTCTAGTTCTGGTTATTTTTGAATTACGTACGGGTTTCAGTCCTTGTGGATTCGACCTCGGTCTCACCGAGTTTATTACTACATCACAACCCTATACTTGGGGAGTGAACAGACATCGAACAATTCTGCCCAATAAAAGTCGAGCAAGCGGGAAAAGTTTTTTGTTTCACTTTTACCATTTTCATTTGGGCGGTTCATCTTCTAAAACATTTTTGTTATCTTGGCCGGTCGTTAGCCCCTTGAAATTGGAGGATCCCCAATGTTTACTTCCTCCATTCAAAGGTATCATTCTTTTAATTTGGTGTAACGTAGTTTTATCAGATTTCTGTTGAGACAACCATTCAATTGTTCATTTCCTGGTTAACTTTCTATCTTCCTTCACCTGTTGTCGATTAATCATGTTAAAAAATAAGGGAAAAGCCCCGATTGTTGAAGAATCGTCTCATCCTACACGACAGAAATCTCTGGCTCCACGAGAAACGGCCAGAGCATCCTCATCACCTGGTCACCGCCGTGGAACCACTGCAAGACAAACATCACGCGGTGAGACTCCAGTAGGAGCACTTACTCCTCCACTGGCTGCATTAATTCCTCCTCTAAATGAAAATGTATTGGAAAAATATGTTGGGCGGAGTCTAGTACATGAACGACAAATTGATAGGGAGTTCATTCAAACATACAATCTAGAATCTCTTTTGGATGCAGTCGATTGGTTGCCCATTTTGGACTTTAGTGGTATATATCATGACGAAAGGACCTATCGCTTTCTTGCATACTGTCATTCTTCGGTCCTTGATCCTCCATCGATAACTGTCTCTGTTGGGGAAGAAAGTTTTGAAATCACGACAGAATCCATTGCCAACATATTTGGTCTTACCTTGTCTCCTATCGACTCCAGCAGGAGCACTTACTCCTCCACTGGCTGCATTAATTCCTCCTGTAAATGAAAATGTATTGGAAAAATATGTTGGGCGGAGTCTAGTACATGAACGACAAATTGATAGGGAGTTCATTCAAACAGACAATCTAGAATCTTTTTTGGATGCAGTTGATTGGTTGCCCATTTTGGACTTTGGTGGTATATGTCATGACAAAAGGACCTATCGCTTTCTTGCATACTGTCATTCTTCGGTCCTTGATCCTCCATCGATAACTGTCTCTGTTGGGGAAGAAAGTTTTGAAATCACGACAGAATCCATTGCCAACATATTTAGTCTTGACCTCAAGAACCTAACAAATCGATTTAAACTCACCAAATTTCTTTGTCAAGGTAGAGATATCCCATGGCATCAAGGGAATGCTCTTAAAGCAAAATACAAAGTTTTACATGGGATTTTCTCCACAAATGTATACCCCAGAGCGACAAATAGAGCTGATCTCACCTCCTTCATGGTCTTGGTTCTATACAGTATCGCGTCTAGTATTAAGCTATGTCTGCCCACTTTAATTCTCCATCAATTAGCCTGTGTCATTTTCACCTCTAGAGCAACTCAACTACCTTTTCCTCATATCATCCATGTGTTGTGTGATCAAATTGGACTGCCCGTAACAAATGATCATGAGCATCTAATGCAACATTTCAACAAGGTCAATATACGAAAGATAGATCTCAATTTCATCTAAATACAGAAGGACAGCCCAAGGAAGAGATACATGAAGAAGCAGAGATGGAAAAAGGAGCAGCACCTACTGAGGGTGAACCTCAGGAGACACGACCTATTCCAACTACACCTGAATCTGCACCAACTCATCATCATAAATTGCATCAGGATATGTCGGGACAACGATGTAAGGAATGGCACGGATTGAAGATAAGCTTGATAAACATGGTGAGTGACTTTTAGCATTGGAAAGGATGGTTGCTGGAATGCAACATATGACACAACAACTCGTCGACCTACTGACCTGTCGAAGAGATGACACAGCACCATCCAGCTTAGCCCCGTGATTTTCTTTTACTCATGACATACACCTGCTCAACACTCATACTGAGGATATAGATATCGTTTTTATTATCCTAAGTACTTATGAGTGTATGTGATGATCTGCTGACTTGTATAGTGTGTCAGTTTGTGTGCATGTCGGTCCTTGGAAGGACCAAAATGGTCTACCAAACTAGAATTTTTTTGGGATGATATCCTCTAAATGAGGAAAATACGTGTATTTTGGTATGCCCATGGTTAGGCTAGATATTTAGTTGGGTTGGTTTGGGATGGATGTTGAAATACTTCCAAGCTTGGGCAATTTTTATTTTGGATTTTTGATGGCTGATCGATAATATATATATATATATATACACTTGATTCCTATCTTCTGCTAAGTTAGTATGATGTTTACAACATTTTCTGATAAAGATGCATCTGCAAATTATTCTCTGCCCATAGATGTTGTGGACTACTTTGTGAATGCTCCCCCGATAATTATTATATATCCATCTGTTTGTGAGCTGGATTGTGATTTCTAATGTTTAAAGATATACTGTTATCTGTTGCTGAGAACTCACAACCTTCCTTTATCCCTGATTCTCCCATGTCTGTATGCTTCAAACTTCAGTCAACTCATAATGCTATCTTGCCCTTTGACAATGACTGACAAAAAGGGGGAGAACAAATCCCACCATGGACAAAATTGTGTTTATCTATGTATGTATGGCGGTACAGGTATTAGGGGGAGCAGCTGCATGAAGATAGGGGGAGCAGCTATTATTGGATGTTACAATCTTATGTGTAAACTCAAATAACATATTTGTAAAATTGTGTAAAGTTCTTGTACAAAGATTTAGGGTGTTGGTCTAGGTGTTGTTCTATGATTCCAGGTGTTTTGTCACGTAATTGATAAAGGGGGATATTGAAAGTGCACTTGTTTGTCAATTAGCATGAGTGTTAAGTCAGCAAGACAAGTGAGCCCCATAGGAAGATCATTCAAGTGTCTGCCTCAACTGGATGTGTACTCTGAACTCCTCAAAGGTAAATTTAGCCTCACATCCCATGTCCCAAAACACCCAGGTATATGAATTCCCTAAAAGTGGATAGAACAACATAGGTTTTAAAAGTATGAAAACTATTTTGTAAAATCAAGAAAATCTCTAAGTTTTCAGCTTTTATCGATATATCAAGACAACCTCGATGAGATCGAACACCAGTTATCGATGTCCTCAGAATAGAATTGATATCATCGAATTGAGGACTACTTGTGTCCAGCAACCAAACTGATCTTTGGACTAAATTATCGATGAACCGATGGAACATTCGATATCATCGACATTCAAATTTTAAGATCATCGAGATGGCTGGATATAATCGAATCCTGGTCTGTTTGTGTCCAGCAAGCTTCTAAGGTAAATCATACATTTATCGATGACTTGAAGGAAGACTCGATATCCTCGAAATTCAAACTTCGAAGATATCGATGGACCTTTGATGTTATCGATTTCGGACCAAATAGTCTAGCAAGCTTTTTAGGTAAATCCTCTTTAAATGATTCGAAGAATCGAGACTCCTTCGTTAATATCGATATTCAAATATTGATCGTATCGAATCTCGGTTGATTTCATCGAATTAGGACAATGGAGTGTCCAGCGAGCTTATAAGAAAATCTTCTATAAAAGATCGATGAATCGAACAAGTTATCAATATCATTGATATTTAAAATTTGATAGCATCATAGGAGGATCAATAATATCGAAGCCTGCTATCTCAAGTTTTAGCCTGCTTTCTTGGTTTTCAAATGTCGAGGAATCGAACCATGGGTCAATGAAATCGAAGATCGAAATCCGATGACATCGAAGCACGTTTGATATGATCGATCTGTGTATAAAAGATTCTACTGCGATTGTCATAAGAGTTCATATCATCGATCTGTCCCTCGATGTCTTCGAAAGTATACGTTCGATAATATCGAAGATGGATCGATGATATCAAACTCTGTTAAAATTTTGAATATTTTATTACCATTAGATCTCTTTGCCTATTTAAGGAGAGCTTGATATTGGTTGATGTAGTGAGAAAAATAGAGAGAGCCTTGAGAGAGTCCTGCATACTATTTACCTTAAGCTCTTTTTCTCATGGGAGTTCATCCTCCAACCCACCCTCACATTGATATTTAATAAAGTGGATTAAGGAATGAACTTCCGCATTCAAGGATCATCCAGCTACCATCTTAATGGCAAATCATTGAGCTAAGATACCTTAAATGCTCAGATGCTGAGAATCACTCCGTCTCTTAAATAGGAAAACATTGAATATAGTAGGATTCCAACATAACCTTGACCCAACCTGTCGCCATACATTGGAGCATTATCTGTGTTCCGGTTCAAGGGAATTAAAGATTCTTCATCTTCAAAGGAGGAGATCTTCATCAACGTACTTAATGGGGCTCATCTACTTATCTGTAAGTCATTAGAGTCTAAAGACCCTGCTGATCATTCCTTTATGTAGGATTGGGTCACAGGTGATTGTCACCCCTTTTAAGTCTTCATAGGAGGTCTCCAACGGGAGAATACGTGTGGGTGCTGTGTGTTGACCCTTGCTCTTGGTGAGCATAAACTTAGGTCCTAAGTGTAGGTCCTTGGCCTGTGTAGCCTAAAACCTAGGTGTTGTATGTTAACCTTTGCTCTTGCGTAGGGCATAAACTTTAAGTTCCTTGTGTGGATCCTTGGGCCTGTGTGACAGAAAACCCTAGGTTCCTTGTGTAGATCCTTTGCTCTTGTGTAAGACATAAAACCTGGGTGTTGTGTGTTGACCCTTGCTCCTATGTGGGGCATAAACTTATGTCTCGTGGAGACTTGTTAGGTACCTTGTATAGGTCCTAGAGTTAGTCTTGTGTAGGTTGTACTAGTTTAAGGTTAACCTGATTTGAAACCTCCATTAGTGAAATCTGGTACACTCAAGGGTTGAGTGCGTCCACCGGGAGTCGAATAGGCATATAGCCGAAACACTATAAAATGACTGTGTTTGAGATTGTTATTTACATATCCTTTTATTGTGTATACTTTGAATGATCACATGATGCATGAGTATTTAGAACTGATAAGTATCATGTCATGCCCCAAACCCGGAAATCGGATTCACAGGAATCCCGATCACCGAATCCGGTGCCAACAGCCTCCATAGTACCCCATTCTCGGCTCCTAGCGCCTATATGCCAGGTTCTAATCCTAGGTTCCTATAAGGAGGATTTTCCAACGTACGTTTAACTCGTAAGAAGCATAACCACAAGTTTACCCAAATCACAAAGGCAACATCATCATCACACATCCACTAATATAAACATTTGAATACAATATGGAAAAGGAAATACATATGTCAAAATCAAAGCTCCAGAAGTTAGCTACTTGCTCCAAGCTCCACGCTACTGCAACCTAACATCACCTACACGCATCTATCGTGCATAAGCTTATAGAAAGCTTAGAGGGTGGTGAAAGTGTGTGCATAAGGTAAGTGTCAAGTAAGAAATATCAGAGTAATTAGAGAAAGTGAAAATACTGATAAGACTATAAATCATACAATATCAGAAATACTGATGAAGCAATGTAGATCAGCTATGCAATGTTGGGACGGTAAGTCAAATATCAGATGCTGATAATGCAATGCAATATGTGGTGCGAATGAAATGACCAAGCTGGAGAGAAGTTGGGATGATAGTACGTAGTATCGTAGGCTATGGGGTCCATCACAAGAGACTTTTATCCAAACCAGTCCCATACCTAAATTTGGATAGCTAGACTCAATGTAATAGACTCCTGATCTCAGGTTAGTCACGCACCCAACTAAAATCCTTGCCATTATGAAGGTACAAAAAAATTAGTTGTGCACCACCAACCCCAGTGGATAGTGAATGAATGAATATGCAACTCCTACTCGAAATGTCCACATATCAGTACAGTTCCTCTATGGGGAAATCACCAAGGTCTAATACACTCTACACCAACTTGCCCCCCTTATCTGAGCACACAACTGGGTAAGTGGAAGAGACTTCACTATCCACATGCCAATATTGTGCTTGGCTCGTCAATAGCGGACCCATTCCTTAAGCTGGTCAAACTCAACCTAGATAGTGCCCTCTTACTTAGGCAGGTAAGGTCACACCCTTTCCCAATCGACCACGACACAGTAGGAGACACGATCTACTAGTATATGACCCTCATGCACTAATATATATCTATTCGGTCTCGATGTTGGGGCATCTCTTAGCCACGAAGGTTTAGGGATTTTTACCCAGGGACATCTATAGCGCCCGTATGCTACAACCAAATATTTTTGGTGTCCCATCTGGCCATCCATGATATGCCTGTGAAGGCTATGGCCCTGATATCGCTAGGGCGTATAGTAGTCACAACACACAATGCAATATGCATGAGTCATACAATCCAGTCATGCATCAATCCTGCGCATACAGTGCACTCATGTGAGATAACCTTCTCCTATCAGGAAGTCTCATAACAACCTACCCTAATGACATATGCAATAGTCAACCTCATCTCATAATAAACATGTAGATGATGCGTATGGGCATGTATCATGATGTTATGTTGTCACATACACATAATCAGTATTAATATCTGGCATCAACAATCGGCCTCTATAATTCAGACATTTAACCAACATTAGCCCCAAGGAATGGCCCACATAAAGCCTAACATATAGTGGACCCATGGCCTCGCACAAGGGCCCAATATACAACACCATGGGCCTTACTCAAGAGCTTAATACACAACACGATGGACCTCTCACATGGGCTTAATATACATCACAATGGGCTTCATCACCTGGCCCTCAAATGCATCACAATGAGCCTTATCACATAGACCTCATATTCATCACATTAGGCCTTAAACATGGGCTGAATACACATCCCAATGGGCCTCAAATACGGGCCGCATAAACATCACATTAGGCCTCAAACACGGGCTGCATATACATCACATTGGGCCTCAAACACAGGACGAATACACATCACAATGGGTCTCAACTACCGGCCGCATATACATCATATGGGTCTCGACAATAGCCCTCAGCAATTGAAATCGGCCTCGATAATCGGAATCAACCTCAACAATCGAAATCGACCTTAATAATCATAATTGGTCTCGTCAATCAAAAATGGTCTATACAATCGAATTTGGCTTTGACAAATAGAATCAAAATCGACCTCAACAAACAGAATTAGCCTTAATAACCAGAATCGGCCTCAATAAACGGAATCAGCCTCAATAATCAAAATCGGCCTCGATAATCAGAATCGGCCTCAACAATCGGAATCGGCCTCAACAATCGGAATCAGCCTCAACAAGCGCAATCAACCTCAACAATCGGAATCGGCCTCAATAATCATAATATGCCTCAACAAATAGAATCGGCCTCGATAAACGAAATCGGCCTTAACAATCGGAAATAATCGAAATTGGCCTCAACAAACGGAATTGGCCTCGATAAATGGAATCATCCTTGATCAACGGAATCAGCCTCGATAATGAGAATCAGCCTTGATAATTGGAATCGGCCTCAATAATCGAAATCGACCTCAACAATTGGCACCAATAATTAGCATCGATAATCGGCAATAATAATTGGCACCGATAATCAGCCTATAAGCAAGGCGGGGTCCATATATGAACAGTCAGTCGAACCATAATATAAAGATCGACCCTTGGCC
This sequence comes from Magnolia sinica, assembly GCF_029962835.1. Lineage (NCBI taxonomy): Eukaryota > Viridiplantae > Streptophyta > Magnoliopsida > Magnoliales > Magnoliaceae > Magnolia > Magnolia sinica. The sequence continues at coordinate 66,008,942 of NC_080573.1, read as the reverse complement.
GTGGTTATATCCAATCCAATAGCATGGATCCATCCATATATAGTGTATGGGGCCCACTTATTTGGGTTAACCCACGAAGAGAATGGGCCTAACAAGGCCTAAGGGAATGTCACAATGAGGACATCTAACCAACATTGCACCTAAGGAGCGGCCCACCTAAGGGATTCATACATAATGTAACGGCCATACATACATCACATTGGGATTCATATAAGGGCCTCAAATGTATCACAATGGGCCACGCCCATGGGCCTCGAATACATCACAATGGGCCTCAGATTCAAGCAGGTGGGCCCCATCATATGGGCCTTAAATACAAGGCAGGTGGGCCCCATGGATGGGTCACACCAATGGGCCTCAAGTGGGCTTGGATCACACCAAAAAGAATTCTAATTCAGACGAGCTGAATCAAATGGGCCTAAACCAACACCCCATTCATCTGTTGTTAAAGATCATCTTAGAGCATTATCACAAAAATGAATCACATCCAAAGGATCATCTAGACCATACCACACCTAACAGTGGTGATAATAATTTTCACTGTTAAATTCCAACCGGGCCCACCATAGTATTATTTCTCATCCAGTCTATTCATCAGGTCACACAAGCCTCGATATAGAGGAGAAATAAATATCATATTAGTCCACAATCTTTTAACCCAGGGGGTCTCAATGGTGGACGTTCATCCCACTATTTTCTGTAGTGTGGTCCACTTGATATTAGATCTGTCTTATTTTTAGTCTCAGCCCTTAAGACAAGCTCGCCCATTGGATGGATGGTGTGGATACCACAAATACATCAGGAGCCCCACTGAACTCGCTGACGTTACAGCAGCAGCAGCTGCATGTTGCGCGGGGCCCATAGATGAACAGTTTGAATATACATTACATGGGCCCCACGTCCACATGGAAGGGCTAGACGGTTTGGATTTACCCACTGTCCCACCTGCTAGACGGTGGGATGAAGTGCATACATTACATCAGGCCCCACAATACCGTCCAGAGATGGACGATACCGGTATAAAATACGTACATCAAGGTAGGGCCCCACCCCACACGTCCAGCATGTGTGGGTGGGTCCCATACCCTAATAAAATGGATGGACGGTATGCGTAAAATGCATACATTAAGGAGGACCCCTCCCATCACCGTCCAGGACATCCATTGATGGACGGATGGTGTGAATGTGACCATACATTATGGTCAGGGCCACCTGGCCTGCTGACGCTAGTGGGCAGCAGTAGCTGCCTGCTGCATGGGACCCACTGTGATATGAACGGTGTGGATTCAAATATATACATCAAGGTGAGTCTCTCCAGCATGGCCCACCATAGATTTGTATTTGCCTCAGTAGAGAGGGCGTGGATGCACCACACGTGCCCGATAGGTGGTGCCCATGATCTGAATGGCACAGATAAGGCACATACCTCATGTGGGATCCACACGTGTGGACCTATAAGCTTTAAAGAAAGCTGATATTTATGTTTTGCCAATGTCCAGCAGTAACAGGTCCAAGACGGTGTGCATACAGCAACAGAAAATGGTGGGGTCCAAGTCCTGATGATATATGGATATGATAAAATACATGCATCATGATGAGGTCCGCGCAGTGGATGGTGTAGATAACCCATACAGCGTGGGATCCATAGAACTTGCTGGCGTCTCATATGCCAGCCAATCCCTTTCCCAATCAGGTGGGTCCCCCACGTGGGGCCCACCACATATTATATATATATATATGTGTGTGTATTATAATATATATATATATTACATATAATATATATATATACCACATATATGGGTCCAGCGTCCAGGCCCTGGATGGCGTAGATGTGGACCCGCTACACAGTGGGGTCCCACCATCTCTGATGGATGGTGAGGATGAAACACATATTAGTGGGGTCCACTACAACAGGACGTAGAGAGAGAGAGAATGAGAGAGATTGAGAGATAGGTGATGGTGGAGGGGCCCCGCCACTATGGGTCCCTCTTAATACAAAGCCTACATCAATGTGGGTCTCACCAAATGTGGGCCCTTAAATAACAAAATAAAATGAAAAAAATCCAAAATCACCCACCGTTCTCTCTTCTTCTAGGCTCATTAGACTCCTTAGCTCCAAAGATCCAACTTTAATGGAGGAAGATGAGGATTGGATAGCTAAGATGGTGGATATAGGAGGTAGGGAGGTGGGCCACACACAAAGCTTCTCTCTCATGGACGTTGGGTTGCTTGGGAGAAAATGAGAGAGAGATGAGAGAGGTGTGATGTAAGGAGAGAGGGATGGAGAGGGATGGGTGATGGGGAGAGTTGACTTTGGGGATGGGTAGTTATACTTGGGGATGGGTGTGAGTGATGGGAGTGATGTGTACTTGATTGATGGAATTGATGTGCTGTGTCATAGAGATTCCCTTTGTATTTGCAGTGAGCGGCGTTTTCCTCGAACTGAATGTGGGCCCATATCTCTTGGCCTGGGTACCACCTCGGCGTGTAATAGGCAGCGTCGGAACCGCGGCGACAACGTGGTCGCAAGGGTACAAGTTTTGAATCTTGCGGACTTTGACATGCGGGACATGACTCAGGATCCCGTGCAAACGCTGATAACAGATCGCGGGTCACTGGAATTCAATCAAGAGGACCGAGGAAGGTTATAGAATAGTACAGGCTATGATACGGGCCTCACATATCACATCTCACTCACAGTCACTCTGTCCATCCATCATAGACTAAATTTATGTATTGCTTGGATATTGAATAGTCTTGTGATTGGATCCTCTATTTGGCTTGAAAGCCATTAAAGTTAAGATAAAGATATCTTAATAAATTGTTATATTAGATAAGATAATAATGATAGGATTTTAAAATGTCATAAATTTTATAAAGTCATATTCACCCCCCTCTAGGACACTTTGACCTATTCCTACTTCACCTAAAGCGGTCATTACCACAATTTCATACACAAAACATGATACATCTCCACTAGGAACCACGAACATACCGCATATGGGTAATCTATGAACCTCACATAAGAGTCGGACAACATCCCTCGTCATCTGTTAGTACATCTCCACAACACATAATACATCTCCATAAAAAATCACAAACGTACCACACATGGGTAATCCACCATCCTTACATAAGAGTGGACAATCAATTTTAAAAAAGTAAACTATTGGGGATGTCAACCCCTACCCATCTAGCCATTAACTAAACACTGGGGGACCCTGATTTTTTTCTTCCTACCCGGCCTCAACAGTCGGAATACCACTCACTTCGACCATGCACACGATGGTAGGTAGGCTCATCACACCTCTTCCCTTCCCGGTCCTGGCAGTGGAAAGGATCTTCCACCCATCCTATTGTGCTCACCCCCACTTGACACATGATAGAAGAGGACCCGATTGGCCAATCTTAGAGGGTTCATTAGAGGATAGGCATCTCCAATATTGAGATCTAAGCTCGGGGTGGCCATAGTGCACCCTTACCAAACCTTCTCAATAATATCAATACTTGGGCCATCACAAGGCCTCAACACAATCATCTCACCAAACTAGCCATCACCTAGCCATAATATAAAACTTCTGCTTATGAAATATGTCATCCATGAAAGCCCACACAATTAAGTGTATAATTACAATTGCATGTACATACCTCAACTCCTCTGGACTTTCATTCGGGCACAAGGACCAACACAAGGGTCCAAATACTACCATACGGACCAACACAAGGGCCCAAATAATACCATATAGACCAACACGGGGGGGCCCAAGAATAGTATATCGATGCTTCTCATCCAATCATATGGACCAACATGGGGGCCCAAATCAAAACAATATCCAAAATCTCTCAACTCCTCTAGATCATGTCCAGGCATATGGAATAACACAAGGGCTCCAATTTCATGATGTGCTCATGCAGGCATATAAAGTTGATGCTCATGAATCAACTATGTATATCAAACTATTAAAGGAAAAATAGATCAACTTGCCATGTTATGGCACATGGATGTTAAATAATAGACCCTCGGGTCATAGTCAATTATCCAATGGGGATGTCCATGTGCACCCTTAATCCTTTCTTGATACGGGCCAGATCAAAACCTTAGTACCCATAAGTAATTAGCCTTAACCTGGACCAACTAAGATTTAATCATCAATATATAATCCAATCTTATGAGACCCAACCATGTGTATAGGTTACACGATGCATGCCATGTCCATCACATATTGGTTGTATAACACATGCTATAAACATTGTGTGTGAGCTACACATCACACATCATCTACATATCACAACACATCACATACCATAATCATCTCATGCCCTCATGGTCTTCACTTAACAATAGTATCAATTGTCTAAATAGACCAACAAGCTAACAATAATCAAAACATGCTTCCCTTAACCATGGAAGTTGGCTCACTTGCCCTCTCATCTAACGGTTACTTGTAACCAGCTTATATCCCAAGTTCCATGGGCAAGTAGGCTTTCATAAGCCCAAGGCACTAGGCCCAACACAAGATTACCCAATGTGATGCAAAGGTCCATACATTTAAGTGTCTTCAATAGCACACTGAGGCCCTATACCTCTTGTGAATACTTAACAAATTGCCACCATGGCTCACACATAGCATGCACATACATAAGGTGCATAGGTTATGGTGGTACACAAGTTCTCTCTTACACCATCGTTATCATAAGCATCATTCAACATCAAATTCATCATCACAACTTACATCATGCAAGCATGTGCAAGGAGTACATAGCATATAAGGATTCACATGCATCATCAATATCAGGACCATCATCCATTACTATCATACATGTCGTAGGCATTAGTTGTCTATCATGCATGAGGTTATCCTTACGTTCACCAACATCATTTATTTATCATCATCTATGCATCAAATAAAACATGGTTATCTTATTCACGTTATCATCACGATAATCAATACATGCATTATTATCACATGGATATCAAGCATGGTGGTCAACTAGCATGTTTTGTCATCATGCATATATATACATAATATCATCATTATTACCATAAGGATCATTTTCACTTCATGATTAACACAAGAAATGTCATAAGTACCATAAATAATTACTCATCCATCATCAATGCATATGCCATAATTCACCATCCATTAAATCATATCTATCATTTGAACCAACAACTCACCGTCATCATTATCATGTTACTACACATGTATCATCATCGTAACCATCACTAAGTGCGTCCCACCTAGTTTGAATTCCACATTGACCTTGGACTAAACACAAGGCATGGTATTGTATAGGTCAAGTGTAAGTCCCACTTGGTGAACCAATAAGCCAACTCAAAGGCATAAATTTCCAACCATGAGGCTTTCAATATTGTGGATCTAATTCCACAATTAAGTGTGCCTCACGTATTTCACCATCAACTAGAAACAATGTACAATCTCAAATATAAGAACAACATGCTAACATCTTTCATGTCATACAACATATTGGGCCCACTAGCCACATACACAGCAAACCAAGAAAAAGCTCAATTATCTAGTTTATACATTCTAAAATAGGCCTCACTAGGTGTGGTCCACTTGATTAGAGGTAGTGTGTAAGGCACACTTCCTAGTAGGTAATGGGCCTATCCAATGGGCTTAATGAATACCATGGCGGGCTTCTCACTCCCCAGTGATTTCTCTTAGTGATGGGCCTGCTTGGGCCTTAGGGTTGCATTATTTAGATGGGCCCAATGCCACCTATATTTTAAGAGAATATTTGGATAGCAAGATCTCCTCACAAAATGTTTTACAAGTTATATAACACTCATTTACAAAACATGCTAGGTCAACCTCATTACATGAAAGGTAAGGCCCATACAAGATAGCCCATACTAAATGGCCCACTTAAGGTTTTGAGCCCAACAACACCTATGAGTTATTTTTCAGAGTATAGATGTTGTATTAAATGCTTTCAAAAGGTGATGGACCCCACTGACGTGGCCCCACATAAATTTTATGTTAAACAGATTTTTTGTGCAATGTTGGTTTCTGGCCATCTTCATTTCAGATTTATGATGATGTGGAGCTCGTATCAAGTGAAAGGAAGGATCCATCTAGTATCCCTATGCATGGGGTTTAAAGGTATAAGGTGGGCATCATCAGTTGGGTGTGTACAACTTATGGTGCTGGCCCAAACATGGGTACTTGGAAACACTATGCAAGAAATATAGTGTAGCATTAGTCTTCGCCCAATTTTGAGTACGTCCCATGATCACAAGGGACCACCTTTTAACGTGCCATAAGGTTCCCTTGGTAGTACTATATATTGGCTTCAACAAATATAAGGTGGGACCAACTGGTTATGCACACATATTATTTGGAATAGGGCCAAACATAGGTACTTTAATTTTCTACACAATTTTCTACACAACCATACTTGGCCCTACTCTAGGACCCACTCCTTGATCATGTGGGGTTAGATTTGTCCCAAGTAAAATTTAATTTATCTATTTATTGGTATAAGTTAAAGGTTTAAAGTGGTGGCCTACACATATCTTATGTGTGGGATCCACTACAGAGGACCAAAGTTTATACAAAACACAAATAATCAGACAATTCTCAGCAATAGGGTATGCCACAACTTTGGGCCAACTTTCTAAACACTTAGGGATCATTCCAAACAGAAAGGTGGGATATCCCATCTCACTAATATAAGGATTAAACATTCGCCATAGTGGGACCCTTAACTACAAAGTGTGAGTGCCACCACAAGGTGTCAAAGAGGCCTACAAGCAATAAGTTAGGTACTTAGAAAATTTCAGTAAACAAAAGGTGCAAATGATATTTCAACATACACATCAAGTATCAAATTAAATGTATTGATTAAATCTCTATGATCAGATTCTCTGTTGACAAATCCGAGCTAGTGGATGCTTTTAGAATACATCATTTACGATGTATATAGGTTTCCAACCATGCATGGCCTTGGATCCATCTAAACAACATAGCAATTCAAGGTTTATCCTTACAGGAGTATCCATCGGTCCAGAGTTTTCTATATTCTATCGTTGATGAATTTGACCATAGGCATCGTACATATGATTACCAACTATCAAAAGTACATTAATAAAAAATATCAAATACATCTAACCATTGGAATCATGGATATGGGCCACACAAAAATGGTCACAACAAGCTCTCAAATACATTTCCGTACAAGGCCAAGATCCCAGCCATTCGAACTTTGATTGAGGCGTGTTATATACCATTGGAAAGCTACTTTGATTTTCTACCAAGCCAATGGAATATATCTTTCTAGTGGGTTTAATAAAGGGACTAAAAATAGGTCCCCTTATGGAAAATCAGAACCCTCTGTGTATTGTTAGACATCAGCCTAGTAAAGTTAATGCCATGGATGATTAGACCATTAGATAGTTACAAAATTTGGCCCAGAATTATCTCATATTGTTTTTTCATAATATTACCAAGATTCATCTTAGATCTTAACATGGTTGATTTTATAACATTTTTACAAGTTGTTGTCTAGATACAAAAACGGAATTACTTATGAAGGGTGTGGATATAATGTTCATCATGGTGGACCATACTAACATGGGCCACTCTGCAGACCACAATAGCCAATAATATATGAACGAATGAGGCTCCACATCAGTGGGCCCCACATGCATCAAAAAAAAAATGAAATGAAGAATGAGGATGAGGAGGAGGATGGAAGGAGGGGGTGTAGACTCACCTCACATGAATGGATGGTTAGATGATGATGTGTGGTCCACTCCCTCTAAGATTGATGGTGAGTTACACCTTGGCTCCACTCTCTCTCACTCTCTCTTAAAATCTTAAAAATTTCTAAGTGTAGTAAAAGTATGAGTGTTAGAGAGCTCCTACTCTTATATAAGGAATTGGGTGTTAAGGTGGCGAAATGATGTGGCAAGTTTATGGGGTCTTATTGGTGTTAAAAGTGAGGTGGAAGGTGGTAACAGATCAAATAGAAACAAGAAAAACTCTTACTCCAAACACAGTAAAAATAAGAGATCTTCTTAAACCCAAAACTATAATGAAATGGGTTCCAAAAGATAAGTGTCTTATTATCCACACAACTTTCAAAGAAAGTAGCCATTCAAGATGGTACCTAAATAGTGGATATTCTAGACATATGATAGGTGATAAGGAGATGGTAGTAACTACAAAATCATCAGAAGAGGTAATGTAAATATTCCCAAGCTACCTATCTTTAAAGATATGCTATATGTTGATGGTTTAAAACATAATTTGTTAGCATATATCAAATCTATGATAATAATCATACTGTAAAATATTTAGATTATGGATGTGAGATAATTAACAATCAAGGCCATATAATATTAAATGGTCAAAGAACCTCTGAAAATTGTTATATCATTGACAACTCTTGTTTTATAAATCATTCTTGTTACATGGTCCAAACAGACGAAACTGAACTATGGCATCAACGTCTTAGACATGTAAACTATAGAAACCTATATAACTTAAGCAAGAGAGATCATCTTCGTGGTTTACCCAAACTGAAAAAATTAGAAAATAAAATATATGGTTCCTGTTAAATAGGCAAACAAATAAGGAGTAGTCACAAAAAGGTGAAATCCTTAGCCACTACAAGACCTCTTGAACTACTCCATATTGACTTAGTTGGACCAACCCGAACAGAGAGTAGAGGTGATAAGAAATACTTTCTAGTTGTAGCTTATAACTACACTAGATATTCATATTTAGCCTTCTTAAGAGAAAAGTCGAATGCTTTTGACGAAGTCAAAAAGTTAATTAAACGCATCACGACTGAAAAATAACTTTTTATAATCAGAATAAGAAGTGACATGGCACTGAATTTAAGAATAACAATTTTGAGAAGTACTGTAATGACCATGAAATATTACATGAATTTTCTGCTCCTAAACCATAACACCCCATACTTTTCAGTAATCGGGTGTTACCACATAACCTAATTTAGTATGGATACAAACCTGGCTTAAGTGAACATTCATTTTAGTCTCAATCTGACCGTTGAAAGGAAATCACTATCCTTCAATCAAGTGATCCACCCGTTAGTTTTAAAGAAAAAACATCATAACGCCAGATAGATCCAATTTTGGGGTTGTAATCTCCTCGATTGACAAGTCCAACAATTAGATCATTCAGGATTAAGAACTAATGGTCAGAATGTTTGCAAGACGGCCCTTTTAAGTACTAGAGCCACCCTTTATTAGGTACCATACTCGGTTTAGGAATCCGCCCCTCAATGTTACAATTGGGGCCTTAGATCAGCAAACCCACTAAGGCTTTCCATATAGGCATGGCTGGAAATCATAAGAATCACTAATGATAAGATGAAGAATTAATCTGACCGTCGGATCTATAGAAAACCAACATTGACCACATTTTTCTTAGTGCGACCCACCTAAACTTTGGATTTTCATCATCTTTGATTAGATGGCCTAGATGGGCCCACAGAGAATCGTGGACGGAGTGGATTTTGATAAAACATCATGGTGGGCCCCACACAAGTGCACGTGTGCACAACCCATGTATAACAGTGATACACCGGACCCAGTCAAAACAACTTTCACCAGGATTTCTAAAAGAAGGAAGATTCCTTCCTTTTTCACTCCGCGCTCAACGCGTTTTGAATGAGTGGATGACCGTTCATCTGTTCGAGTTATGGCCCACCTCCACTGCCTGCATGCTAGATCAGAACCGTCCATCATATTTCGAACAAACTATCGACCAAAACCATGCCATTCGTGCGAGTTCATGCATACGTGCATTGCACAAATGCGGTCCCAAATAGAGGTGTGTGTAGAAGTTTCTGAAAACAGAAACTTGTTGTGTTACTAACCTGGTGATCCAAGTGGGAGTCATCTCCTTTAATCTCTCAACCACTCAATGACCCTTCACGAGGATTAGGTTTTCACTCATGGCCGAGTAAAACAATGGCCGGTTTTCTCTCTTACAAGTTGTATTTGGAGGCGGTTTCAGCCAGAACAAATCCAAACTGCTTGTTATTAGTCCAACAGTTCTGGGATGTTAGGGTAAGTGAATAAAAGGGAGAGGATCGAGCAACCCGGGCTCCTCAACTATTCAAGGCAGCTGCACTCGAAAATCCACCTATCCCTTCTACCTTCGAACCCATCAGCCTAATCTCCTCCAAACTACGATGAAGCTTATCCTCAAGCTTTCTAAGGTCCATACGGATCGTCTGCAAGAAGAAGATTGGAGGAAACATCAGTTTCAAAGACACCATTAATGGCTACCTCCTTCTCCACCGCTGCTGCAGCCACGCCGGGTCATGGGAATGGATGCAACCAAGTTTCGGGATGAGTTTGGGTAAGTATAGACTCTGTTGGTCGTGTCAGAGGAATCAAACTAGAGGAAATAAAGAGGGAGAGAGAGCTGGCGTGGGGTGGTGTTGCACTCCCGTTGAGTGCAAGGGCTGCTACACCAAGCTACAACACCAATCTAACTTGGTTAAGTCTTGCACAAGTCAGGTTGGGCCTGAGCTGGCCAGACTCTAAGAAGAAAGAGAGTAAGAGAGGGGATAGGAGCTTGACTTATTGTCGACTCAGGAAATCCATCGACTCACTGTCGAGTTTGGGCGGGGTTGGGGCAAGTTTGTCGAGTCCCTGCTAGAGTTCTAACAAAAGAAGAAGAGGAAGAAGAAGGAGAAATCAATAGAGAGAGAGAGAAGTAGATAGCCAGAGGCAGTTACTAGGCGTAGCGAGTTGATTCAACAACCTGTCGAGTTGACTTGAGTTGTGGTTGGAGTCGGGTGTTCGGGTTGATATAGGTGCTGTCAATCTCATCCAAGCATCAGAGGGAGACATCATCTTGTTTAGGTATGAGACTCGACTCAAGACTAAGTTATAGTCTATTGAACCAATCCTTTTTGTTGAGTTAACTCAAGGACTTTATGTAATGCCCGTAAATCAGGTGTCGAGGATAACTCAACTCCCGAGTTCCAACGCATCACTTATACAACATAAATAATGATGTTTAAATATTGTCCATATTAGTGCATTAAACATGAATGGGATTACACTAAATCAATATATTATACTCCAGAGTTAATGTAATTAGGCAAGCGGAAGACTGAATTTAATATATAAATATAGGTACGTATTTAATAACCTCTAGAGTATGATCATGTAGCTGAGCTGAATATATACATAGGTTGTTTCAAAATATATAAAATGTCATAATGTAAATGTTCAACTAATCCAGTGTCCATGTAACCCCCGCGATCATAGCTCTAAGTCTACCCAGACCCGCCTGAGAGCTGAACGTAGGAGGCTCCTCCTCCTCGTCGAAGAAGTCTAGTTCCGTCACAAAAGCCTTGGCATATCCTGCATCTAAATCAGAGTCTGGTTGGTGTTTTAAAACAACATCCCAGAGTGGGAGTGAGTGATCAAATTAGCGGTACTATAAGGCAAAGGTTAACATGTTATCAATTCAGTCAGCAGTAATGATAAAGCAATACAACAATCATATCCTAAGTACTCTTGTTAATGCATGAATGATATACGTAATGATGCATGCCCTCGCCTACACTCCCTCAGTGACTTCATCTCACGATCGTGCATGGAAAACTCCCTAAACGTGCGCTTCCTCGCCAAAGCACATGTAATGCGGTAGATGATTGTGTTAGCCAGGTAATTTATTAGGCTTATTCATACAACAGATTTGGGAAGTTAAGGTACCTCCCTTTATATCACTTACCCAAACAATGATCCATCTAGGGTCGTCAATCCTAGTTAATCACATACGATAGGCAAGTTGTAGGGCATCACCCCTGATGAAAGCAGTGGATAGGAAAGTTCACGAGTTTACACTTGAGGTCACTACGGAGAGGCTCGTCACCTCAGTATAGGCCTAAATTTATACTCGAGGTCACTATGGGAGGCTCGTCACCTGAACGTAGGCCGATATCTCGAATATGGTGTCCCATACACCACCATATTCGGCTCACGAGTTTGGGTTGCTCACTGGTCACTACGGGGAGGCTCGTCACCCCAGCGTAGGCTGACAACTCGACCACGGTGTCCTATACACCACCATGTCCGACTCATGAGTCTTAGCGGATCTCAATACCATCGTTAAACAGGCTTCACAATGGTAAGTGGTACCTTAGATTCAAGTAGTGGTGTCCATACATCGTAAAGACACAATAGGCCAATCGGGTTATTTGACAAGTGCGATTGGTACGAGTGTATGCTGAATTGATTAACATGAAGCGTGTAGGCACTCTATTTAGCCAAACCACTGTCGACAATCAGCGTACGGGTCGGATTCATCGAACATATTTAATATGGCAAATTAGTTCGGCCACTCAATTAGGAGCCATTACTGATTGCCTGGACTAAATGGTAGTCCCAAACATACTCATATGCAATAGGGAATCATATATGTTACTCATAACAACATTTGACAAATACTATAAACATAAATCTCATTTGAACATTTTATCAAACACATTAGACAAATTATTATACATATGCATTCCATCCATAAATCATAGAACAACAAATTACATCATACAATGGAAAATACCAACATGGATACAGTAGTTAAGAATTTCCATCTCAATACCCTTGTTAAAAGCGATTTAACAAACAAATACTCATCCAGACATTTTATCAAACACTTAGACTACATAATATTATATACACAAACTAAATTAGCTATAACATATATTATGACAAATCCTTTCACAAAGAAGTTATTATACACACAAAATGCACATATTATAGATTCGTACTCATGGCAAGCATAAATCATAATTTCACTTTCATTCAAACATTTCAACAAACACGTGGAATGCATTTTATATTCACCTAATTCATACACATGTATAATTTATTGAATACATTGTAACTAAGATCATATGGCGGCAATCAAGTTAGACATAAACCATTACTGACATTCAAAGCCTTGAAAACCATAACCTAAATGTTTATAGTTCGCACCTTTCATCAGTACGCCTATTACGATCTCGGTTCGTACACTACGTCCTCGTTTACAGCACAACGACTACTTAAATCACATGATAGGTTAGCTACTTTGTTGTTTCCTCTATTCGAATCCCTGAAATAGAATTAGGGCTAGGATTTCTTACCCAAATCGTATTCGGAATCAATGGTGTGGCAAAACAGGAGAGGTGATTAGCTCGTGGTGCAGTGGGAGTGAATCTCAGGGACAATCCACAGATTCTCTCTTCTCCTCACTCTTTTCTTCTCTTTTCTCTCTTCTCTCTCCCAGGGTTAGAAAATTCATATGGAATGAGAGGGGTGGTTTAAGGTCCTTATATATGAAAAGGCCTAGCTATATGTCCTAGAGGGGGGGTGAATAGGACTGCCAAATAAAACTTATAACAGCGGAATTAAAAAGAATATGATAAACAAAATAAATCACAATCCAAGAAAGTAAAATAACCTCAAAATTCAGATCTTGAGAGGTTGATACAAATGTTGTTCTAAGGACAACCTTACACCAAAAACCAGAGTTTATGGTAGGACAACCTTATTTCTAGAAAGATCTTTGTATCAAATCTCAAACCGAAGAGGAATACAGAAATAAATATAAACTGAATTAAAATAAATTGTAATCACAAATGTATTGTTCTAGGGACAGCCATACACCATAAAAATGGCAGGGCAACCTTGCTGGAACAACTTTTAAAGGAAATTGAATATCAAGCTGATAAAGGAATAACAGAAAATAAATTCTAAACTATTACAAAATTCTCACAATGCTTGAATTAAATGATTATAACATTCACCACCATACATACATCCCACAAAAGAATAATTAAAGATCAGAAGTATAAATCATTCAACCACAACACAAGGGATTATAGTGGTTCGCCTGTGTGTTCACCAACTGTTAAACAACAGCCACACAGAATGCTACTCCACTCTTAATATCCTCACACAGGGGATATTAGCGTTCACTAACAAAATAGGTTTTCCCAGGTTCACCCAAAACATTTACAATTGTGTCTTTGTCTGTGGGCTTACACAATTAAAAAACCCCACTTCTGAGTTTTCCTGGCTCTCCTCAGATAACCAATACAACAAGATTATTCTGGCAAATCTTGAAAGAAATCAAAACAGAAAGGAATTTACAATTAAATGTAAAATACCTGATTATCTCCTTCGTTGTAGCAACTCGGTAAAACCAAATCAGAGTAGATGATTGAATGTCCAAGTTCAATGTCCAGTACTCAATTACAATGGTTCTAATTTTAATAGATTTTAAATTAAACCAAATAAGGCTTGCCTTAATTGATTTTGATTCCAAAGAAAGGGAATAACAATTCCTCTTATCAAATTAGATTGGAATAGCAGAAACAAAATCAATTAAATAAAGCTAAGGAAAGAGAATATTAAATAAGCACACTTAGCTTAGATGGAGCACAGAATTATCTCTTAGAAGTTTGACGAAGATTGGCTTGAATGGATTAATTAATTCAATGATTTCTTCTGAGATTCGTGTGCTATTTATAGGTGAGCAGATCACGTCTTCGACTGGTCTTGGGAGCTCTTCGACTAGTCGAAGCAATAACAGATATTTGAAAAATCAGGCATGATAAGCTTTGACCGTTCTACGACTGGTCGAAGGTCTCCTTCGACTGGTCGTAGGTCACCTTCGACTAGTCGAAGGTCTCCTTTGACTGGTCGAAGAACCTGAAAAACATCGCTGGATTTTAAGTCGAAGATTTTCGACTGGTCGAAGATGCAGTCGACACTGTTCCTTCGACTGGTCGAACAGATTCCTGGACTAGTCGAAGCCTAACAGATTTTATCCAAAATTTGTAAGAAACTCACGACTGATCGAGGAATTTCTTAGATTGGTCGAAGCAACTCTAGGACTAGTCGAAGAAGGCCTAGGACTAGTCGAAGAACAGACCAAACTTATGTAAAATAAACATTCAATTTATGTATCCAAAGTGACCTACTTCTAAGGTCAACCTAAGGTCAGTCAAACCTCAACCATGAAGTAAGGACATTGAAACATTAGCAACTAGTGACCTTGAAGTATGAGCCTTGAAGTCTTGATGTAGTTCAATCTTGAAATCTTAATGTAGCTCAATCTTGAAATCTTGATGTAGCTCAATCTTGAAAGTGTCTTGAGTTCTTTACAAACTGCCTTGTACTCTTCTTGAAGTCTTGCAGCTTGAGTCTTGTCTTGTGAGTAGTTCTTGCATTCAAGATTGATCCTTGTACTTGTGATGAGCTTTGCTTGTTGTGAGCTTAGCTTGTTCATAAATGTTGATCCTTGAGAGAGCTTCACTTATGCAAGTTATATATAACAGGGATTTTGGCACCACAAATTTGACAATAGACAAGGATATAAACTATAGCACTTACAATCTCCCCCTTTGTCAAATTAGTGACAAAACACATAACCAAGATAAACATAAAGTAAAACAACTGGTTAAAGAGTTATGAATGGCTTACCTGCAAATCAATATTCAATATTCAATATTCAACATTCAACCAGTTTCATTCAACTAGTTCAAACATACTCCCAGTTTCATTCAACTAGTTCAAACATACTCCCCCTGAGTAACATAACCAATGCTACTCCTCTCACAATCACATCGTTAAGAACAAACCATTCTCCCCCTTTTTGTCACAATATGACAAAGAAAACAACAATAAAGGAGATCTAAATAAAGGGATATATGAGAGTAAACATGAGGAGTTATGAGAGTATAGTAAAACAGAGATAGAGATACTCAGCATAGCTTCACATAGATAGTATCCAACTCAAAATCAGTCAACCAAGTGCTAAGTTATAAAGTTATTACAGACCAGAAGTGTCATATAAACTAGTCAGAACCAGAACCAGATGACGGAGCAGGAATAGAGGGATCAAGTTGGTGCATGCCTTTGTTCAATCGCCTAAGATATTTGCGCATGTACTTGAATTGTAAATCATGAGCAACAAACATGTTTTCCATCTTTACATTTATATTCTCAACTTTATCCTCTAATGTACTAAGACGAGCATCAACATCAGATGGTTCAAAATCTGGATCATTTGTTGAGTCAGAATTCAGTTCCTAAAAAATGTCATCCATATTAATGTCATCATCACCTTCTTCATGACCACCACCACCACCACCACCACCTTGTTCAGGAAGTAGATCCAGCTTCATCTTATTGATATTAGTATTGTTGAAGATCAGATGATGGATTGGTGCCTCATCAACCGGCATATCGACTAACATATGTGTAGCCAATACAGTCATTAAATAGGCAAAAGGAATGTCACTATGACCAGGATGTAGTCTAAACTGAAGAATGAAATGACAGATTAAGGATGGTAAACAAATCTGAGTACCATTGAAAATAGCATGGATAACACGAACCATAAACGAAGTCAAGTCAGTTTTATTACCCGAACGAGGATATAGATTAGACACAAAGATTTTGTGGAGAATTCTGTACTTAGGTAACAAATACCTTGCGGGAAGCGCATTCCCTTTTTGTGTCCATTGAACATCCATGTTGCACAAGTCTCTAGTGAGCATGCATTTTTCAGACATTGAGGGTTTATCAGTTAAGTTATGGATAGGAATACCCTCATCATTCACAGAAATGTCCATAAGGGCTGAAATTAAATGACGATCAATGTCAAAGGGCCCTTCTCTAGTAGATATTTTAAAAGTTAAATTATCCTGTGAGAAAGCACTAATACATGTAAACATGGATTGGGCAATGGATCGGTATGCAGGCCCACCCCAATGTAATAAGTTAACCCAACCTACAGCTTGAAGCATAGGAAGGATGTCAAAAGGTGCAATATGATTAACATCAACAGGATGTTCAACAATAACATTACGTAATCTAATATCCCTAACATATGATGGATCATCATTGGGAACAAGAAGATGACGCTTAGAGATAGTGGATGATCTAGAGGAAGAAGAAGGACCACGGGAAGTAGTTTTTTACCTCTAGAAGCCATTTGCAACAAGGATATCAAGGAAAAAAGAAGTTGCAAAGGATTGAGAAGTGGGTTTACACAAAACAGATTTTTTAAAATCCAAACCCCAAATCTCAATGAAATCCAAAATACAAAGCTTAAAGCTTGAAAATTAAACAATCTAGACACAAATCTGCAAGAAAAATGTGATTTGGAACACTAACCTTGAAGAACATGAAAGATGGGTTCGACAAGTCGAAGCACGGCTCCTTAGAGAAGAAAAATGAAATGAGGAAGAAAGCAAAAAATTCCTAAATTTTAAGTGATTCCCGAGATCTACGACTGATCGTGGATATCTCGACCAGTCAAAGGTCGACTGGTCGAGTATATTCACGACTGGTCGAAGAATGTCCAAAAATTCATATTTCTTACAAATTATACAAAAATTAGAATCCAATCTAGCAAACATATACACTATAATACAAGTAGGCATAAATAATAATTTTAAAATGCACATGCCAAGATCAAATTTCATCTTTTTGAACCTGCTTTTATCGAGAGGTTTTGTGAAAATGTCAGCTCGTTGATCTTCGGTAGGAATATATTCTAGAGATATAACTTTTTCTTCTACTAATTCCCTTATATAATGAAATCTAATATCAATGTGCTTAGTACGAGAATGTTGAATAGGATTTTTTGAAATATTTATCGCACTGAAATTATCACAATGTAATAACATAGAATCCTATTTAATTCCATAATCACTTAGCATTTGTTGCATCCAAACAAGCTGTGTACATGCATTACCAGCTGCGATATACTCAGCTTCAGCTGTTGAAAGTGATATTGAATTTTATTTCTTACTAAACTAGGAAAATTGACAATTTCCAATGTAAAAACAACCACCATTGGTTGATTTTCTATCATCTAGATTACCAGCCCAGTCAGCATCCGAGTACCCAGCTAATTGGACACTGGTCTCATGAGGATACCAGAGACCGAGATTTACAGTACTTGTGACATATCTAATAATTCGCTTGACAGCAATCAAGTGAGATTCTTTTGGATCAGATTGTGTAACGACCTTGGAATTTTCTGTGCTAATCTTTCCTTAAGTAGTTGTTTTGGGGTAATTAGCGCTTTACTCGATTGCTTGTGAAATCCGCATCAATCACTTTAAATTGTATCTGCATGGCTCTAAACGTGTAGATTAGTGAGCGCTACGTTACTCTGAAATCTGGGATCCATCGCTAAATCCAGTTGTTCTGGAGAATTTTTGGAAGATCTGGATCGGACCTGGACCGCGCGTCGAAAGTCCGATAGCGATGATCTTAGGCTGTTGCGGTCACTGAGTTGGGCTTGACCATCACCTCGAAAATTAAGTCCATGTGATGTTCTGGGTCGATTTGCTTGTGCTCGGAGTGAAAAGTGTGAGAACGGTTGGATATTTAATATGTTTTTATGATATCTGAGTCGTGTCGCTTGCGCGACGATTTTAAGCTATCTGACCGTTGGATTCTGACCCAATTTCACCCTCTGATCAGGATAGTTGGCCCAGGCATATCCTAGTGCTTGTGGACCTGATCGAGTTTCCGTGACCGTTGAATTGAGTGTGGTCCGCCACGGCTGATCTGAAGAGCCGGTCGGTATGAAAACTCAGCTTGACCTAAATCCATGGTCAAGGAGCTTAAGTCCGACCTTTCGTGGTTATAGGCCCACCAGAAGTGCTTCGTTGGATCGAGAAAGGCATGCTTTGGTTATAACCTAAGTATACCTTGACCCTGGGGTTATTTTCATCAAGAATAGGCCTATTTATAGTCCTTAAACCCTATCTCTCTTTTCCATACGATTTTCTCTAACCCTAGCTTAGAAAGAGAGTGGAAAAGAGAGAGGAAGTGAGAGAGATAAGTTGGTAAATCATCTTGGTTTCTTCCTTATTCTTCTTCATCTTTGAACCTTCACTTTGAATTGTTCTTCTGACGGTTCTGAGTTCTTTTGGGGTAAGTTAACCTAACCCTAACCTGTGTTAGAGCTTAGATTAGTTTTGATGTTGTTGTATCTCATTTCTATCCTTGTTTTAGGGTATTCTAGCGCCGTTGACGAAGACAACTTGTCTAAATCAGTTAGGTGGTTCTTTCTTTGCTTAAGGTGCGGACTTTAGGTGTATAGGTTATGGTTTTCAAGGCTTTCAATCTCAGTTAGTGATTTATTCTTGTTATGGATGAGATTTCACATGCCAAATGTTGTGTTTACGTTGCTTTCCTGATATGCATGTGCTGTATTGAAATTTGTGTATTCTATATGTATTTATAAAGTACCATATACATATAAAATACGCACTTGTGTTTGCCATGATTATTTGTCATGTATGTATGCTAGATGCATGTATGACGACTCCTTGGTAAAAGGAATTGTCTAAGTGCATGTATTTCAACATACGTCATGTACGTTGTTCCATGTATGCTAGGTGTTTGTAGAAATGCATGAATGATCTAAGTGTAACTTATTACACTTATCGTGGGCGTTGACAAATGATTCTCAATACTCCTATTGATGCGCATGATTTCCTTTATGCAGTTACATTCCAAGTTATTTAAATTCAAGCATTACCTATGCTTACAATTATGTTAAGTTGATATTCTTCAGATGCGTATGTACCATGATTAGAGTTGTTGTTCCATTATTGTTTTACATTCCATATGAATATCTGTATTAGTGTAAGATGTTTGGGACTATTCTTTAGTCCAGGAAATCGGTAATTGACCCTATGTCGTGGTTGAGATTCCTTTACCACGTAGGACATATTAGACGAACCCGAGCCGTATTAGAGTTGGCGGCAGTGGTTTGGCCACGCGGAGTGTTTGCGCACTCTATGTCGTTCAATTCAACGTGCGCTCGTGCTAGTCGAGTTCGTCAAGTAACCCGATTGTCCGATGTATGTTCACCATGTATTGGACGCTACTGCCTGAATCTAGGGTACCGAACTTACCAGTGAAATCCTAATTAACTATGGTACTTGATCCGCTAAGACTCATGAGCCGGACATGGTGGTATGGGACACCGTGGTCGAGCTATCGGCCTATGCTGGGGTGACGAGCCTCCCCGTAGTGACGAGTGAGCAACTAAACTCATGAGCCGATTATGGTGGTATGGGACACTATATTCGTGCTGTCGGCCTACATTGATTGGTGACGAGCCCTTTGTAGTGACCTCGAGCATACCTGGATACCGCAAGGAGGTGACGAGCCAAATTGTGGTAGTAAAGGCATGAAAGGCGTGTATTGATTGGTGACGAGCCCTTTGCTACGACCTCAAATATATGATCGTATGAGATTTCTAGGATTGACGACCCTAGTATAGATCACGGTTTGGATGGTGACATGAGGAAGGTATCTTAGCTTCCCAATCTTGCTGTGTGAAATGGACTAATAACAACTTGGTAATTATATCCATGCACTGCATTTGCATGTGCTTTGTAGATGTGGCGCACTTTGAGGCAATGTCATGCGTAACGTAAGATGAAGACGCTGAGGGTGTACGCGTGAGGGCACGCATCATATTGCATACATCCTTGCATTAAACAAGAGTACTTAGGATTTATTTAATTGTTCTGCTTTATCATTACTGTTTGATTGAACTGATAACATGTTAACCAGTGCCTTATTGTTCCACTGAGTTGATCACTCACTCCCACGTTTCTGGGGCGGTGTTAAACATGCACATACACCATGGTGCCCACAGAGCTTTCTGACGTCTATGCAATGGGCCCACCGGACGGACGACTGGGATGAAATACCTATATTAAGGTGGGTCCCATCCCACACATGCAGCACATGTGGGGTGGGCCCCATACGTCCAAAAACGGACGGGCAACTATGGATGAAATGCATATATGTAACGACCTTGGAATTTTCGTGCTAATCTTTCCTTAAGTAGTTGTTTTGGGGTAATTAGCGCTTTACTCGATTGCTTGTGAAATCCGCATCAATCACTTTAAATTATATCTGCATGGCTCTAAACGTGTAGATTAGTGAGCGCTACGTTACTCTGAAATCTGGGATCCATCGCTAAATCCAGTTGTTCTGGAGAATTTTTGGAAGATCTGGATCGGACCTGGACCGCGCATCGAAAGTCCGATGGCGATGATCTTAGGCTATTGCGGTCACCGAGTTGGGCTTGACCATCTCCTCGAAAATCAAGTCCATGTGATGTTCTGGGTCGATTTGTTTGAGCTCGGAGTGAAGAGTGTGAGAACGGTTGGAATTTATTAAGCTTTTATTGAAATCTGAGTCGTGTCGCTTGCGCGACGATTTTAAGCATTCTGACCGTTGGATTCTGACCCAATTTCACCCTCTGATCAGGATGGTTGGCCCAGGCATATCCTAGTGCTTGTGGACCTGATCGAGTTTCCGTGACCGTTGAATTGAGTGTGGTCCGCCACGGCTGATCTGAAGAGCCGGTCGGTATGAAATCTCAGCTTGACCTAGATCCATGGTCAATGAGCTTAAGTCCGACCTTTCGTGGTTATAGGCCCACCAGAAGTGCTTCGTTGGATCGAGGAAGGCGTGCTTTGGTTATAACCTAAGTATACCTTGACCCTGGGGTTATTTCCATCATTTTAAGGCCTATATATAGTCCTTAAACCCTAGCTCTCATTTCCATACGAATTTTCTCTAACCCTAGCTTGGAAAGGGAGTGGAAAAGAGAGAGAAAGTGAGAGAGATAAGTTAGTGAATCATCTTGATTTCTTCCTTGTTCTTCTTCATCTTTGAACCTTCACTTTGAATCGTTCTTCTGACGGTTCTGAGTTCCTTTGGGGTAAGTTAACCTAACCCTAACCTGTGTTAGAGCTTAGACTAGACTTGGTGTTGTTGTATCTCATTTCTATCCTTATTTTAGGGTATTTTAGCGCCGTTGACGAAGACAACTCGTCTAAATTAGCTCGGCGGTTCTTTCTTCGCTTAAGGTGCGGACTTTAAGTGTATAGGTTATGGTTTTCAAGGCTTTCAATCCCAGTTAGTGATTTATTCTTGTTATGGATGAGATTTCACATGTCAAATGTTGTGTTTACATTGCTTTCCTGATATGCATGTGCTATATTGAGATTTACGTATTCTATGTGTATTTATAAAGTATCGTATACGTATAAAATATGCACTTATGTTTGCCATCATTAATTGTCATGTATGTATGCTAGATGCATGTATGACAACTCCTTGATAAAAGGAATTGTCTAAGTGCATGTATTTCAACATGCGTCATGTATGTTGTTCCATGTATGCTAAGTATTCGTAGAAATGCATCAATGATCTAAAGTGTAACTGATTTCACTAAATACGGGCGTTGAGAAGTGATTCTCAATACTCCTATGGATGCGCATGTTTTCCTTTATGCAGTTACATTCCAAGTTATTTAAATTCAAGCATCTCCTATGCTTACATTTATGTTAAGTTGATATTCTTCAGATGTGTATGTACCATGATTTGAGTTGTTGATCCATTACTGTTTTACATTCCATATGAATATCTGTAGTAGTGTAAGGTGTGTGGGACTGTGCCTTAGTCCAAGAAATCGGTAATTGACCCTATGAATCGTGGTTGAGATTGCTTTCGCCACGTAAGACGTATTAGACGAACCCGAGTCGTATTAGAGTTGTCGGCAGTGGTTTGGCCACGCGGAGTGTTTGTGCACTCTATGTCGTTCAACTCAACGTGCGCTCATGCTAGTCGAGTTCGTCAAGTAACCCGATTGTCCGATATATGTTAACCATGTATGGACGCTACTGCCTGAATATAGGGTACCGAACTTACCAGTGAAATCCTAATAACCATGGTACCTGATCCGCTAAGACTCATGAGCCGGACATGGTGGTATGAGACACCGTGGCCGAGCTATCGGCCTACGCTGGGGTGACGAGCCTTCCCGTAGTGACCAGTGAGCAACTTAACTCGTGAGCCGATTATGGTGGTATGGGACACTATATTCGTGCTGTCGGCCTACATTGATTGGTGACGAGCCCTTTGTAGTGACCTTGAGCATACCTGGATACCGCAAGGAGGTGACGAGCCGATCTGTGGTATTAAGGGCATGAAAGGCGTGCATTGATTGGTGACGAGCCCTTTGCTACGACCTCAACTATATGATCGTATGAGGTATCTAGGATTGACGACCCTAGTATGGATCACTGTTTGGATGGTGATATGAGGAAGGTATCTTAGCTTCCCAATCCTGTTGTGTGAAATGGACTAATAACAACTTGGTAATCATATCCATGCACCGCATTTGCATGTGCTTTGTAGATGTGGCGCACTTTGAGGCGATGTCATGCGTAACGTAAGATGAAGACGCTGAGGGTGTACGTGTGACGGCACGCATCATATTGCATTCATACTTGCACTAACAAGAGTACTTAGGATTTAATTACTTATCCTACTTTATCATTACTGTTTGATTGAACTGATAACATGTTAACCAGTGCCTTATTGTTCCACTGAGTTGATCACTCACTCCCACGTTTCTGGGGCGGTGTTACACACCCACCAGACTCTGTCTTAGGCCCTGATGTTGCAGATGTGGATGCGACGTCTGAGGCAGAGCGGGAGCTGGATGACGACGAGGCTGCCTTCTCCTATATGCAGTTTTCAGATGGGTTCTAGCGAGCCTCGGTCTGATGCGCGGGATTTCTGGGATATATTTTGGGGACTGAAATGATGTAACTTGATACTTAAATTTTGATAAATAACACTTTCACATGATCTGGATTGTATATGTAATTCAGGGATTTACACTTGTACACATTTTACTATAAGTCTTCCGCTTGCTTTATTCACTTATCCCTGAATCATATAAGTGTTTTGGCTTAATCTATTCCATGTTTTATGCACTAATACAGTCAACATACATTCATCATTAAATATGTTGCATAAGTGATGTTTTGGAACTCGGGAGCTGAGTTATGCTCGACCCTCGAATTTCAGGGCGTTACAAGTTGGTATCAGAGCATGATCTGGATTAAACCGGACCTGGGTTATGGTCACACACCGCACGTTGTCACCACTTTAGTGTAATTGGGTGCGGGTCTATCATCGCTTTGTGTTTGTGCTCCGTAGTTTCTATCGGCGAAGGTTTTCTGGAAACGTTCGCCGAGATCGAGTCTGTACTCTTACCTAATCACACACAGCGACCCGAAACCTTTCCTAGACCCTCTATTAATGAGTGTAGACGGTCTATCTTCCCTTTTTTCATCTTTAAACCTTCCAGAAATCGCTATTTGAATCAGATTTCTGTCAGAATGACCCGATAGGCTTCAAACTACGCAAGGGGCCATTTGGGGCATTTCCAGTGGGGCCCAGGGGGGGAACCACTCATTTTGGACCAAGGGGGACCAGGAGGGCCTCGCCAAATCGGCGAGGCATCGCCAATATGTCCAGAGACCGGCGATGCCATCGCCGGTTCGGCGAGGGATCACCGGTAGCCGGGCCAGGCGGGCCGAGCCGACGCGGGCTGATCGTTCATGGTGCTTATGTGGCCCACCCCTCCACGGTTTTCATTTAAAAACCCTTCCTTTTACCTACTTTCTTCACAAAACCCACCCCCAAGCTTCCCTTTTATTCCAAAACCTCTCCAAACTCTCTCAAATCTCTCCCAAATCTTCATCTTCCTCCCATTTTCGTGCAAACCCATCACCTCATTTTCAAATCTTCCATCCCATTGCTGATTTCTCTTTCTTTCCTTCTCATTTAAGCCATTGCTTTCTCTATTTGGCTAATAGTTGTGTGGAAGCTTCACCATCTTCCTATTTCTCTCTTTCTCTCATTTCTCATGGCCCTCTTTGAGATTGTGACGGCCATCTTTTCCATTTCTTCCCTTCTTTCCTTGATGGGGAAGAAGAGAGCGCCCGTGGATGAAGCCGGGCCGAGCCGCCCAACCCGTGCATGGAGGCCAAGAGGTGCCGCCGCTAGCACGTCCGCCACGCGCGAGTTCCAGACGAAGTGGGACCTCGATCCTCGAGCTCCTGTCAGTAGGACCTTGTTGGCGGAATTGTCGAATGGAGTCTATGAGGGGCGTAGAGTCCTTTTTGAGGCTCATGTGGATCCGCGGCTCTTTGGTGAGTTCTTCTTGTTGGAGCGCCTAGAAGGGGCTGGTTGGGGTCCCTTGTTCGAAGGCGAGTATCGCGTGAATGCTAGCACTGTTCGGGCCTTCTATGCTAACATTCTGGAGCCTTCGCTGGATCCTCTGCAGTTCAAGATTCCCTGTGGTAGCGGTCGAGTTGGAATTGTCAATGTTGCTTTGATATCCTGACTCTTGAAGGTGTCACTTGGGGAAGTGCATGCCAGCGAGAAGAATGTGGATAGTGTGCGTGAGAAGGATCGTCGCACCCGATTCTTGTGTGGTCGTCTGGTTGAATGGCAGCCGAATAGGAGTCTCCTGGCTTCCTTCATGACGGACGACTTCCGTTTGCTTCACCACATCTTTACGTTCAATGTATATCCAAGGTGGAGCAACCGCAGCGAGTGTACGCGCCTGATGGTAGATTTCCTATATCAGGTGGGGCAGGATGCGAAGTTGTGTGTGCCGACGTACGTCCTGCGTCAGATTATTCTCATCGCTCGTTCGAGTAGAAGGACCGAGTCGCTTCCCTTTGGCCGCCTCATTTGCAAGATCGCACATGAGTTTGGCTATAGGCTTGGAGCTGAGAAGCCGGTCCCTGTTCGCCATATCAATTTGAGGACTCTTAAGCTGATGGAGGTTGGTTCTGGTCGGCTTGCCTCAGAGGGTGAGGCTGGGTCTGAGAGTGGTGATGATGAGAGTTATGCTGAAGGCGGTGCGGAGTCTGGGGAAGAAGCAGAGCAAGGCGAGGAAGAGATTGAGGCACATGATTCTAGTGATAGCTCTCCTCCTGTGGTGCCAGAGCAGGGCGCAGAGCAGACTGCCAGAGATGCCCGTCTTACACAGCTTGAAGAAGGGCAAGCTGCTTTATGCCAGGAGATGGTTGATCTTCGAGGCTTTGTTAAGCATAAGTTTAAGAAGATGTCTCGGACTTTGAAGTCTATCCTGTGTTGCTTGCAGGATAAGGGTGCTCCGCCTCCATCTCCTGATTCCGACGAGTAGCATCGTCGTGGCCGTCTTTGCTTTGTTGTGTTTTTCTTTCTGTGTGTAGCCGTTGTTGGCTTGTAGTTGGAGTTGTTGTAGTTGTTGTAGCTGTTAGTGGTTGTTGTTGTTGTGGTTGTTTGAAGTGTTAGATGTTGTTGTTTTCATGCTTTCCTAGTCGTGATTCATGTATTGCTGCACTACTTGTATTGCGACGATTTTGATTAATAGAATGCATGTTGTTTGTCTTTAGAGTTGTGCTGTGCTGTGTTGTTGTGTGGATGGATTATGTGACTTAGACTCTGACAGGTTGCATCCTTTGATTGAATGTAGGGATGCCTCCTAAGGGTTCGAAGACTTCGGCCCGTCTCTCTCTGATTGAGTCGCTTGCTGGGGTTCCTCCCTTGAGCGATAGCCAGTCAGATCCACAGGCGGGTCCATCTCGGGCCGGTGTTGGGTCGACACCGATGGCTCCTCCAGTCACACCCTCGGTTCCTGAGCCGAGCCATGCACCTTCTTCTGCTTCGCCTGTTGATAGGTTTGAGCAGATGATGTTGTTGATGCAGCAGCAGCAGTTTCAGCAGCAGCAGTATCAGCAGCAGCAGCAGCAGCAGCAGCAGCAGCAGGAGTTCCTCTCCTCCATGGCTGGCATTTTTGCTCAGTCAGTAGGGGCGACTCCACCTGTTTCACCTATGCCTCCATCTGGGAGTGCCAGTGCCAGTGTTAGTGCCAGCGGCACATTCGAGCGATTCCAGCGCTTGCGACCTCCTATTTTTGCAGGTTCTCATAGACCCAAGGAGGCCGAGTATTGGATTGACCGCATCTCTAAGATGCTGAGACCGTTGCACTGCTCTAAGGTCGAGCAGGTTGAGCTTGCCACCTTCATGTTTGAGAAGGAGGCCAGTTTGTGGTGGGACAGTGTGCTTCGCACTGTCGAGGAGGACTTCGTGTGGTCGTGGCAGGCGTTTGAGGCGCGCTTCCACGAGAAGTATTTTCCGGTGACGTACCGACACGAGAAGGAGAGTGAGTTCCTTCACCTCCGCCAGGGAGGGTTGTCGGTTACGGAGTATGAGAACCGGTTTACTGAGTTGGGGCGGTATGTTCCTTTGATCCTGGGTGATCAGCCGATGAGGATGCGACATTTTTCTGAGGGGCTGCGACCTGAGATCCGATCGAAGATTTGCTGTACCAGCATTTCTTCATATGCGGAGCTGGTGAGCATATCCTTGCGAGCAGAGCAGGATGGAGATAGAGCGTCCCGCATGCGAGCACCGATGCCTCCTAGGCCGCGACCGAATTTTCAGGGTGCACTTTTCCTCGGCAAGAGGCCGCGTGTTGATTCTCTTCCTAGGCGTTCAGCGCCGCCCGCTCAGTAGATGAGAGCTGATCTGAGATGTTCTTATTGTGGGAAGTGGGGCACTTGGACCGTTTCTGCTTTTCCCGTATGCGAGCAGGTGGTTTTACTCCACCGCAGAGGGTTAGCCGTCCGATGCCTCAGGTGATTTCTCCTCCTCTTCGATCAGCACCAGCTCATCCATCCTTCAGACCTGCAGTTCCTGGTTTCAGGCTACCTCAGCGGCCCATGGTTCCTCCGCCGAATCGTCAGCAGCAGGCTCGTGTTCATGCGCTTTTAGCTGAAGCGCCTATGTCTGACTTGGTGCCGAGGTCCTTTGAGGTGACAGCGCATATTAAAGGTATTCCCGTTTCTGTGTTAGTGGATACAGGGTCCACTACTTCTCTTATTTCTTATGCGGCAGTTAGGCGTTTGGGTTTGAGATCTGTTCCTATGCCTGGAGTGACGCTTACTACCGCTACGGGGATGTCCTCTGCCTTGGGCAAGCGTTGTATGGATTGTTTGGTCGATCTGGGAAGTGGATCGATCCGTGTTGATTTGCTAGTCGCACCGCTTTATCACTACGATGTTATTATGGGTATGGATTGGCTCACGAGGATGCGAGCTGAGATTGATTGTGAAGCGAGATCAGTGACGATCCATGGACCTGAGGGCGAGACTGTTACTTTCCCGGTTCAGGTCAGTTACCCTCTTCGTATTGATTTTTATTCTTCTCTGTTGGAGAGTTTGGCCGAGTCGGCGTTGGTTAGTACGCCGGTAGTTCAGGAGTTTGAAGATGTGTTTGAGTCGATTCCTGGATTACCTCCTCAGCGTGAGATTGATTTTGCTATCGATCTTATGCCTGGTGCGGCGCCCATTTCTTTACCCACCTATCGGATGCCTCCGAGTGAAATGGAGGAGTTGAGGAAGCAGATAGATGGTTTGCTGGAATTGGATTTTATTCGGCCCAGTGTGTCTCCTTGGGGAGCACCTGTTTTGTTTGTGAAGAAGAAGGATGGTTCCTTGCGATTGTGTATTGATTATCGCAGGTTGAATCTGGTAACTGTGAAGAATAAGTACCCTTTGCCCAGGATTGATGATCTGTTTGATCAGTTGAAGGGGGCACGGTACTTTTCGAAGGTTAATCTGCAGTTAGGGTATCATCAGTTGCGCGTCAAGGATGGGGACGTGCAGAAGACCGCTTTCAGGACCAGCTTCGGTCATTATGAGTTCCTTGTGATGTCGTTCGGTCTGACGAACGCACCGGCCGTGTTCATGGATCTGATGAACAGGGTGTTTCGGCCTTTCCTGTTTCGATTCGTCATTGTCTTCATCGATGACATTTTGATTTATTCGACGAGCCGGGCAGAGTACGAGGAGCACTTAAGAGCGGTTTTGGGTACTCTTAGGGAGCATCAGCTTTTCGCACAGTTCAAGAAGTGTGATTTCTGGAAAGAGGAAGTCAAGTTCCTGGGACATGTGGTGTCCAAGGACGGGATGCCGTCGACCTTTCCAAGGTAGCTGCAGTGCAGGACCGAGCAACCTGGTTCGGTTATCGAGGTGAGGAGTTTTCTTGGCCTTGCAGCTATTATCGACGCTTTATTTAGGACTTCTCGAAGATTGCCGGACCGTTTCGCGGCTGACATGGAAGGATTTGAAGTTTGCTTGGAGTGAGCAAAGCGGAGTTAGCTTTTCGGGAGTCGAAGGACAAGTTGACGTCCGCCCCTGTGCTAGTATTGCCAGAGCAAGGGGTTAAGTATATTATATATACTGACGCCTCTCGCGTTGGTCTGGGTTGTGTCCTTATGCAGAAGGACAGGGTGATTGCTTATGCTTCGCGTCAGTTAAGGAAACACGAAGAGAATTAACCTACGCACGACCTGGAATTGGCAGCTGTCATCTTCGCATTAAAGCTTTGGAGACATTACCTCTATGGTGAGGAGTTCGAGCTCTTTTGCGACCACAAGAGCCTTAAGTATATTTTCACGCAGCGTGATCTGAATATGAGGCAGCGCAGATGGATGGAAACATTGAATGACTTCAAGTTCGATGTTTCTTACCATCCTGGTAAGGCGAACCTTGTGGCAGATGCGTTGAGTCGCAAGAAGGCTTTGGAGTTTGCGGCTCCGCTGATGATAGCAGAGTGGGAGATGTTGGAGTTCGTGCGCGATTTTGAGCAGAAGCTTACGGTGGTTGAGCCGTATGAGGTTATCGCACACATTCGTGTACAGCCCGCTATCGACGAGAGGATCGTTGCAGCTCAGGCAGATGATGAGCTTTTGATGAAGATGAGGCAGCGGGTTAGTACAGATGAGAGCTCCGACTGGAGTGTTAGTTCTGATGGGGGCCTACGTTTTCGTCGCCGGTTATATGTTCCTGACATCCCTGACTTGAGACGTGAGGTTCTCGAGTTAGCCCATAGTTCTAAACTTGCGATGCATCCAGGTAGCACAAAGATGTATCAGGATATGAAGAGATCTTATTGGTGGGACAATATGAAGGTCCAGATTGCTGAAGTTGTTTCTCGTTGTCTCACGTGCCAGCAGGTCAAGGCAGAGCATCGCCGACCTCCTGGGTTGTTGCAGCCCATGCCCATAGCTGAATGGAAGTGGGATTTCATATCTATGGATTTTATTTCTGGGTTGCCGAGGACGAGAAAGGGATTTGATTCTATTTGGGTGATCGTCGATCGATTAACGAAGTCGGCGCATTTCTTACCGATCAGAGTCACTTACTCTGCAGACGAGTTGGCTAGGTTGTATATCAAGGAGATGGTGCGTCTGCATGGAGTTCCCCTGGAGATTGTGTCTGATAGAGACACGCGTTTTACATCTATCTTCTGGACTCGTATCCAGGAAGCGATGGGTGTGAAACTGAAGTTCAGCACCGCGTTTCATCCGCAAACAGATGGGCAGACGGAGCACGTGAATCAAGTCCTGGAAGATATGTTGCGAGCTTGTGTTTTGGATTTCAAGGACAGTTGGGATGATTGTCTTCAGTATGCAGAGTTCGCGTATAATAATAGTTTCCAGGCGAGTATCGGCATGGCTCCCTATGAGGCGTTGTATGGTCGCCCGTGCAGAGCACCACATTGTTGGGCAGAAATTGGTGAGCGTAGTTTGCTTGGCCCGGAGTTGGTGCAGGTGACTTCAGAGAAGGTTGACATCATTCGACGTCGACTTCTGACAGTACAGAGTAGGCAGAAGAGTTATGCTGATACCAGGCGTCGACCGCTTGAGTTTGAGGTTAGAGACCATGTGTTTCTGAAGGTCTCTCCTATGAAGGGAGTTCTGCAGTTCGGTAAGAAGGGGAAGCTGACGCCGAGATTTATTGGTCCATTTCAAGTTCTGGATCGAGTGGGAGCGGTAGCATACCGCCTTGCTTTGCCCACACCTCTTGCGGGCGTGCATAACGTATTTCATGTTTCTATGCTGAAGAAGTACGTTCCTGATCCTTCGCATATTATCAGTTGGGAGCAAGTGCAGTTGAGTGAGGATGCCACTTATGTGCTGCGACCGACGCGTATTCTTGACAGGAAGGAGCAGGTATTGCGTAGCAAGGTTATCCCTCTTGTGAAGGTGCTATGGACGCATCATGGTGTGGAAGAGGCTACTTGGGAATCTGAAGCTGAGGTCAAGAAGACCTACCCTCTGATCCTCGAGGATTATATGAAGGTATGAATTTTGAGGACGAAATTTTCTTTAAGGGGGGTAGATTGTAACGACCTTGGAATTTATGTGCTAATCTTTCCTTAAGTAGTTATTTTGGGGTAATTAGCGCTTTACTCGATTGCTTGTGAAATCCGGATCAATCACTTTAAATTGTATCTGCATGGCTCAAAACGTGTAGATTAGTGAGTGCTACGTTACTCTGAAATTTGGGATCCATCGCTAAATCCAGTTGTTCTGGAGAATTTTTGGAAGATCTGAATCGGACCTGGACCGCGTGTCGAAAGTCTGATGGCGATGATCTTAGGCTGTTGTGGTCACCGAGTTGGGCTTGATCTTCACCTCGAAAATCAAGTCGATCTGATGTTCTAGGTCGATTTGCTTGAGCTCGGAGTGAAGAGTGTGTGAACGGTTGGAATTTATTAGGCTTTTATTGAAATCTGAGTCGTGTCGCTTGCCGACGATTTTGAGCATTCTGACCGTTGGATTCTGACCCAATTTCACCCTCTGATCAGGATAGTTGGCCTAGGCATATCCTAGTGCTTGTGGACCTGATCGAGTTTCCGTGACCGTTGAATTGAGTGTGGTCCGCCACGGCTGATTTAAAGAGCCGGTCGGTATGAAATCTCAGCTTGACCTAGATCCATGGTCAATGAGCTTAAGTCCGACATTTCGTGGTTATAGGCCCACCAGAAGTGCTTCGTTGGATCGAGGAAGGCGTGCTTTGGTTATAACCTAAGCATACCTTGACCCTAGGGTTATTTCCATCATTTTAAGGCCTATATATAGTCCTTAAACCCTAGCTCTCATTTCCATACGAATTTTCTCTAACCCTAGCTTGGAAAGGGAGTGGAAAAGAGAGAGAAAGTGAGAGAGATAAGTTGGTGAATCATCTTGATTTCTTCCTTGTTCTTCTTCATCTTTGAACCTTCACTTTGAATCGTTCTTCTGACGGTTCTGAGTTCCTTTGGGGTAAGTTAACCTAACCCTAACCTGTGTTAGAGCTTAGACTAGACTTGGTGTTGTTGTATCTCATTTCTATCCTTATTTTAGGGTATTCTAGCGCCGTTGACGAAGACAACTCGTCTAAATCAGCTCGGCGGTTCTTTCTTCGCTTAAGGTGCGGACTTTAAGTGTATAGGTTATGGTTTTCAAGGCTTTCAATCCCAGTTAGTGATTTATTCTTGTTATGGATGAGATTTCACATGTCAAATGTTGTGTTTACATTGCTTTCCTGATATGCATGTGCTATATTGAGATTTGCGTATTCTATGTGTATTTATAAAGTACCGTATACGTATAAAATATGCACTTATGTTTGCCATCATTAATTGTCATGTATGTATGCTAGATGCATGTATGACAACTCCTTGATAAAAGGAATTGTCTAAGTGCATGTATTTCAACATGCGTCATGTATGTTGTTCCATGTATGCTAAGTGTTCGTAGAAATGCATGAATGATCTAAAGTGTAACTGATTTCACTAAATACGGGCGTTGAGAAGTGATTCTCAATACTCCTATGGATGCGCATGTTTTCCTTTATGCAGTTACATTCCAAGTTATTTAAATTCAAGCATCTCCTATGCTTACATTTATGTTAAGTTGATATTCTTCAGATGTGTATGTACCATGATTTGAGTTGTTGATCCATTACTGTTTTACATTCCATATGAATATCTGTAGTAGTGTAAGGTGTGTGGGACTATGCCTTAGTCCAGGAAATCGGTAATTGACCCTATGAATCGTGGTTGAGATTGCTTTCGCCACGTAAGACGTATTAGACGAACCCGAGTCGTATTAGAGTTGTCGGCAGTGGTTTGGCCACGCGGAGTGTTTGCGCACTCTATGTCGTTCAACTCAACGTGCGCTCGTGCTAGTCAAGTTCGTCAAGTAACCCGATTGTCCGATGTATGTTAACCATGTATGGAAGCTACTGCTTGAATATAGGGTACCGAACTTACCAGTGAAATCCTAATAACCATGGTACCTGATCCGCTAAGACTCATGAGCCGGACATGGTGGTATGGGACACCGTGGCCGAGCTGTCGGCCTACGCTGGGGTGACGAGCCTCCCCGTAGTGACCAGTGAGCAACTTAACTCGTGAGCCGATTATGGTGGTATGGGACACTATATTCGTGGTGTCGGCCTACATTGATTGGTGACAAGCCCTTTGTAGTGACCTCGAGCATACCTAGATACCGCAAGGAGGTGACGAGCCGATCTGTGGTAGTAAGGGCATGAAAGGCGTGCATTGATTGGTGATGAGCCCTTTGCTACGACCTCAACTATATGATCGTATGAGGTATCTAGGATTGACGACCCTAGTATGGATCACTGTTTGGATGGTGATATGAGGAAGGTATCTTAGCTTCCCAATCCTGTTGTGTGAAATGGACTAATAACAACTTGGTAATCATATCCATGCACCGCATTTGCATGTGCTTTGTAGATGTGGCGCACTTTGAGGCGATGTCATGCGTAACGTAAGATGAAGACGCTGAGGGTGTACGCGTGACGGCACGCATCATATTGCATTCATACTTGCATTAACAAGAGTACTTAGGATTTAATTACTTATCCTGCTTTATCATTACTGTTTGATTGAACTGATAACATGTTAACCAGTGCCTTATTGTTCCACTGAGTTGATCACTCACTCCCACGTTTCTGGGGCGGTGTTACACACCCACCAGACTCTGTCTTAGGCCCTGATGTTGCAGATGTGGATGCGACGTCTGAGGCAGAGCAGGAGCTGGATGACGACGAGGCTGCCTTCTCCTATATGCAGTTTTCAGACGGGTTCTAGCGAGCCTCGGTCTGATGCACGGGATTTCTGGGATATATTTTGGGGACTGAAATGATATAACTTGATACTTAAATTTTGATAAATAACACTTTCACATGATCTGGATTGTATATGTAATTCAGGGATTTACACTTGTACACATTTTACTATAAGTCTTCCGCTTGCTTTATTCACTTATCCCTGAATCATATCAGTGTTTTGGCTTAATCTATTCCATGTTTTATGCACTAATACAGTCAACATACATTCATCATTAAATATGTTGCATAAGTGATGTTTTGGAACTCGGGAGCTGAGTTATGCTCGACCCCCGAATTTCAGGGCGTTACAAACACTTTCATACGATCTGGCTTGTATATGTAATTCAGGGGTTCACACTTGTACACGTATTTTTCTATAAGTCTTCCGCTTGCTTTATTCACTTATCCCTGAATCATATCTGTGTTTTGGCTTAATCTATTCCATGTTTATGCACTAATACAGTCAACATACATCCATCATTAAATATGTTGCATAAGTGATGTTTTGGAACTCGGGAGCTGAGTTATGCTCGACCCTCGAATTTCAGGGCGTTACAGATTGATATCTTGCGCAAATACCAACACTTAGAGAAATATCAGGTCTATTAGCAGTTAAATATAACAAACTACCAATCATACTCCGATAAAGTTTTGGGTCAATATTTTTACCATTAGAGTCTTTTGAGAGTTTCAGGGTAGTACTCATAGGAGTATCAAAATTCTTGCCATTCTCAAATCCAAATCTCTTGATTAGATTCAAAGCATACTTAGATTGAGAAATGAATATTCATTCAGGTTGTTGCTTTACTTGCAATCCAAGGAAATAAGTCAATTCCCCAACCATGCTCATTTCGAACTGTGATTTCATCATATCTGCAAACTCAGTAGTCAAGTCAGTACAAGTTGATCCATAAATGATATCATCAACATAAATCTGTACCATTAAGATATGATCATTATGTTTTTTAACAAACAGAGTTTTATCAACAGATCCCATTTGAAAATTATGACTTAAAAGAAATTTCGTTAGTTTCTCATACCATGCCATATGTGCTTGTTTTAATCCATAAAGTGCCTTTTTAAGCCGATATACATAATCAGTATTTTTGGAATCTTCAAAACCCATTGGCTGTTCAACATAGACTTCTTCATGTAAATCGCCATTTAGAAAAGCACTTTTCACATCCATCTGATGATCTTTATCTTTCTAAAACATGCAATGGATATAAATAGTCTGATAGATTCAAGACGTGCTACTGGTGCAAAAGTTTTATCGAAATCAATCCCTTCAATTTGAGTATAACCTTGTACCACTAGTCTAGCCTTGTTTCTAATTATATTTCCACACTCGTCAGACTTATTTTTGAAAATCCATTTTGTTCCAATGATGTGTATATCTTTAGGTCTTGGTACGAGATACCAAACATCATTTCTTACGAATTGGTTGAGTTCTTCTTGCATCGCAACAATCCAGTTCTCATCAGCAAGAGCTTCTTTTACGTTAGATGGTTCTATTTGGGATGTAAAATATACATAATTACATATATCCTCAAGTTGTCTGCGGGTGCGAACACCGGTGAGAGGGTTTCCAAGAATTTGTGTGGTTGGATGATCTTTAACAGTCCTCAACTCAGAATCAGTCTGATTCGATGAAGTATCGGGTTTATCAATGATTAGTACTTTATCATTATCTGAATTAGAAATTGGCGTGTTTAAGTGATCATCAATGACAACATTAATGGATTCTTGAATCACACCAGTCCTTTTGTTCAGAACCCTATAAGCTCGACTGTTTAAGGAATATCCAAGAAAAATACCTTCATCACTCTTCATATCGAATTTTCTCAAATTTTCACGATCACGTAAAATATAGCACTTGCTGCCCAAAACTCGAAAGTATTTAACAGTAGGCTTTTTATTAAACCACAATTCGTAAGCCGTTTTATTATTATCTTTGCTAATGTACACTTGGTTAATAATATAGCAAGTTGTGTTGACTGCTTCAGCCCAAAGATTTTTAGAGAGCTTCATGCTATTCAACATGACATTAGCCATTTCTTGAAGTACCCTATTCTTTCTTTCTACAATTCCATTTTGTTGTGGAGTTTTGGGAGCAGAGAATTCATGTAATATTCCTTGGTCGGTACAGAACTTCTCAAAATTGCTATTGTCAAATTCAGATCCATAATCACTACGAATTTTACTGATTTGAGAAGATTTTTCAGTTTGAATCCTTTTGAAAACTTTTCTTACTTCTTCAAGGGTTTCAGATTTATCCCTTAAGAAGACTACCCAAGTGAATCTAGTAAAGTCATCAACTATTACCAGGATATACTTTTTCCCACCACGACTTTCTGTTCTGGTAGGTCCTATCAGATCCATGTGGAGAAGTTCGAGTGGTCTTGATGTGGTATTTAAATTCACCTTTTTGTGTGAGTTCTTTGTTTGTTTGCCTATCTGGCACTCACCACATATTTTATCTAATTTCTGAAGTTTGGGTAAACCTCTTATAAGTTCTCATTTGCTCAATCTATATAAATTTCGATAATGTACATGTCCAAGACGTTTGTGCCATAAATCAGTCTCGTCTGTATGGACCATGTAACATGTTTGATTAGATGAGCTGGATTTGCTAATAATATAGCAATTTTTAGACGTTTTACGTCCAGTTAATATTACAGAACCCTTATTGTTTACTATCTCATAGCTTTGATTAGAAAACCGAACACTATGGTTATTATCACATATTTGAGATATACTAAGCAAGTTATGTTTTAAGCCTTCAACATATAAAACATTTTTAAACACAGGAAGATTAAAAAGTTGAACCATACCTTGACCTATAATCTTGCAATTGCTACCATCACCAAATGTGAATGAACCATCAGTCATATCTTTCAGATCCGTGAATAAAGCTTTGTCACCTGTCATATGCCTGGAGCATCCACTGTCTAAGTACCACTTTGAATGACTTGCTGCTTTGAAAGCAGTGTGAGCAACCAAGCAGGTAACTTTAGGAACCCATTTCATAGTTGTTTTGGGTTTAGGAACATAGTTGGTCTTCTTTTATATATATTTGTAGGAATGACCTATAGAGGTAGATTTTTCAGCTAGTGGATTTCGTTTCTGATTAAAGTTGACATGGCTGCTTCTAGGTTTTTGAAAAGTTTTTGAATTTCTAGAAAAATCTTGATAAGTACTTTTCCCTTTTGAGTTTGAGGACTCTCCTTTAACAAACATAAAAGGAGTATACTTTTGTTTAGGAGGTAGATTTTTATCATAGCCCAACCCAGATCGATCACCACATTTTCTTGATCCGGATAACAGTTTTTGTAACTTTGGATCACCTTGGGCATATTTTCGTGTGTCCTTTAGACTCAGAAGAGAAGATACTTCAGTTTTAAGTTTCTCAATTTCAGATTTTAAATCAATAATTAGGGAGTTTTTGAATTCCAAATCGCATTTTGATTTTTCAAAACAATCTAAAATTTGTGATTTTTCTAGGACAAGTGATTCAAAACATTTTTTGAGTTTAGAAAACTTTTCTTTTTGAAGTTTAAGTTTGACAGCAATTTTACAACTTTCCTTATATAGGGCATTGTAAGCGTCTTGAAGATCATCTTCATTTTCACATTCACTACTCAGATTTTCTTCACTTGTTGAGTCATTATCTGAAAATGTGAATTTGGCTAGAGTCATAAGAGCTTTAACCTCATTGCCCGACTCAGTTTCAGAATCTTCTTTTCAAGAACCTTCGAATCGATGATTCATCCCATGTAGCCAACATACCCTTCTTCTTGGGTTTGTCCTTTTTAGGACATCTATTTGCTAAGTGCCCTATTCTTGACAGTTGTAACATTGACTATCTTTCAAAGATTTTCAAGATTTGGGTCTAAACTTCTTTTTTATCATTTGATTTTTGAAAATCAACCCTTTTCTTGCTTTTGAAAATCTTGTAAAATTTCTTAGCTAAAAAAGCCATATCATCTTCTGAATCAGAATTTTCTTCTGAATTACATTTAGAAGATTTTAGTGCGATAGATTTACCTTTAGGAGCTTTAAAGTTTAACTCGTAGGTTTGTAGAGAACCAACTAGTTCTTTTACCCTCATATTATCCGTATCACGAAGTTCCTGGATCGCGGTTACTTTAGAATTGAACCGTTTAGGAAGTGAGCGTAATATTTTTGCACATACTTTGCTTTCTGGGATTTTATCGCCAAGACCCCACATTGAGTTTACAATGTCATTCAATCTAGTGTAAAAGTCCATAAACATTTCATTTTCCTCCATATGAATTTCTTCAAATCTGGTTGTGAGGAGTTGGACTTTAGATTTTTTGACAATTGTAGTACCCTCGTGTGTCATTTCTAATATATCCCAAGCTTGCTTTGCAGTATCACAGGAAATGATTCTTTTGAACTTATTCGGTGATAGTGCGTAAGTAATTGCATTTAGTGCTTTAGCATTTGCACTACTCTCACTTTCTGAAAAGTGGTGGTAATATGGTGTGACTTTCATAGATTTTGAACCATCAACCCCAGTAACTTCCATGATAGGAGGTTTCCATTCAGTTGCTGTGGCTTGCCACACACTCTCATCCATTGATTTGAGGAAGATCCTCATTCTGGCTTTCCAATAGGTATAGTTGGAGCCATCAAAGGGTGGAGGCCTAGTGACTGAAAGGCTATCAAAATTTGACATCTTAAATGGCTTAAATCGTTAGCTTAGGAATTAGATCCAAGAATAAAAAAGAGCTATTAGGATCTGATACCACTTGAAAAGGCCTAGCTATATGTCCAAGAGGGGGGGTGAATAGGACAATGCCAAATAAAACTTATAACAACGGAATTAAAAAGAATATGATAGCCAAAATAAATCACAATGCAAGAAAGTAAAATAACCTCAAAATTCAGATCTTGAGAGGTTGATACAAATGTTGTTCTAAGGACAACCTTACACCAAAAACCAGAGTTTATGGTAGGCAACCTTATTTCTAGAAAGATCTTTGTATTAAATCTCAAACCGAAGAGGAATACAGAAATAAATGCAAACTGAATTAAAATAAATTGTAATCACAAATGTATTATTCTAGGGATAGCCATACACCATAAAAATGGCAGGGCAACCTTGCTGGAACAACTTTTAAAGGAAATTGAATATCAAGCTGATAAAGGAATAGCAGAAAATAAATTTTAAACTATTACAAAATTCTCACAATGCTTGAATTAAATGATTACAACATTCACCACCATACATACATCCCACAAAAGAATAATTAAAGATCAGAAGTATAAATCATTCAACCACAACACAAGGGATTATAGTGGTTCACTTGTGTGTTCACCAACTGTTAAACAACAGCCACACAGAATGTTACTCCACTCCTAATATCCTCACACAGGGGATATTAGCGTTCACTAACAAAATAGGTTTTCCCAGGTTCACCCAAAACCTTTACAATTGTGTCTTTGTCTGTGGGCTTATACAATTAAAAAACCCCACTTCTGAGTTTTCCTAGCTCTCCTCAGATAACCAATACAACAAGATTTTTCTGGCAAATCTTGAAAGAAACCAAAACAGAAAGGAATTTACAATTAAATGTAAAATACCTGATTATCTCCTTTGTTTTAGCAGCCTGATAGAACCAAATTAGAGTAGATGATTGAATGTCCAAGTTCAATGTCCAGTACTCAATTACAATGGTTCTAATTCTAATAGATTTTAAATTAAACCAAATAGAGCTTGCCTTAATTGATTTTGATTCCAAAGAAAGGGAATAACAATTCCTCTTATCAAATTAGATTGGAATAGCAGAAACAAAATCAATTAAATAAAGCTAAGGAAAGAGAATATTAAATAAGCACACTTAGCTTAGATGGAACACAGAATTATCTCTCAGAAGTTCGATGAAGATTGGCTTGAATGGATTAATTAATTCGATGATTTCTTCTGAGATTCGTGCACTATTTATAAGTGAGCAGATCACGTCTTCGACTGGTCTAGGGAGCTCTTCGACTAGTCGAAGCAATAACAGATATTTGAAAAATTAGGCACGATAAGCTTTGACCGTTCTACGACTGGTTGAAGGTCTCCTTCGACTGGTCGTAGGTCACCTTCGACTGGTCGTAGGTCACCTTCGACTGATCGAAGGTCTCCTTTGACTGGTCGAAGAACCTGAAAAACATCGCTTGATTTTGAGTCAAAGATTTTCGACTGGTCGAAGATGCAGTCGACACTGTTCCTT
The DNA here is from genome assembly GCF_029962835.1 of Magnolia sinica. NCBI lineage: Eukaryota > Viridiplantae > Streptophyta > Magnoliopsida > Magnoliales > Magnoliaceae > Magnolia > Magnolia sinica. Next base: position 65,968,809 of record NC_080573.1, on the reverse strand, counting down.
CGACTGGTCGAACAAATTCCTGGACTAGTCGAAGCCTAATAGATTTTATCCGAAATTTGTAACAAACTCACGACTGATCGAGGAATTTCTTAGATTGGTCGAAGCAACTCTAGGACTAGTCGAAGAAGGCCTAGGACTAGTCGAAGAACAGACCAAACTTATGTAAAATAAACATTCGATTTATGTATCCAAAGTGACCTACTTCTAAGGTCAACCTAAGGTCAGTCAAACCTCAACCATGAAGTAAGGACATTGAAACATTAGGAACTAGTGACCTTGAAGTATGAGCCTTGAAGTCTTGATGTAGTTCAATCTTGAAATCTTGATGTAGCTCAATCTTGAAATCTTGATGTAGGTCAATCTTGAAAGTGTCTTGAGTTCTTTACTCTTCTTGAAGTCTTGCAGCTTGAGTCTTGTCTTGTGAGTAGTTCTTGCATTCAAGATTGATCCTTGTACTTGTGATGAGCTTTGCTTGTTGTGAGCTTAGCTTGTTCATGAATGTTGATCCTTGAGAGAGCTTCACTTATGCAAGTTATATATAACAGTGATTTTGGCACCACAAATTTGACAACAGACAGGGATATAAACTATAACACTTACAATATAGGCCCAGAACTGATGTCAATGGCCCCAGGGCTATGGTATACTTAGGTTATAGCCAAAGGACGTCTGTGTCAGGCAAGCAGGACTCATCTGGAGGTCCATTTCTCACCATGGATTTAAGCTAGGTTAAGGATTCGGTCCAATCAGATTTGTAGATCGACCGTTGAGGACTTGTTTCAGTTCAACAGTCATCATCACTCGATCAAGGCCACAAGTATACTGACATGTGTAGGGAAATTTCTTTGATCCATGGGTATAATTTGGTCAAAATTTGACGGTCTAAAACCTTCAATTTCACCTGCAAGTGAATGGTCCAATTTACTTAAGTTTGAGTTCCTTTTCTAAAGATATTCGCGTTTCTCACACACTGTGCTCAGGGCTCAAGTTTTGCGTTTCTGAATACTATTTGGGTTCGATTCGTGAAGCTTGTCAAGCCTAATAAGGCGGTCATTACCTTATAGTTTTGCAGTAATCAAACTTTCGACGCGCGGTCTAGGTCCAATATGAAGTTTCAAAGTGCTCCCGAGAGCAACTGGGTTTTAAGATTGCTCCTAGGTATTTAGGTAATGTTGAGTCGGCGATTCTAATGGTTTTGGGTTCCTCAGTTCGTATAGATAGTGGTTCAAGCTAATTCAATGATTAATTTAACTTAGTACTTAACTAATTTTTCTCTAATTTCTAAAGGATTCGGTCGTTAAGGATTTCTACCTAAGGCGATACTCGGGTCTTTGTACGGATTTTTCCGAGACGTTATAATCTACCCCCTTAAACAAAAAATTTGACCTCGAAATTAGTACCTTTTCGTACTCCTTGAGAATCCGAGGGTAGTTCTTACTGACTTTGGCTTCCATTTCCCAAGTCGCCTCTTCCTCAGTGTGGTGTGTCCACAATACCTTCACAAGAGGAATAACTTTATTGCGTAACACCTATTCCTTCCTATCCAGGATACATGTAGGTCGCAGTACATAGGTAGCATCTTCACTCAACTGCACCTACTCCCACTTGATAATGTGATTAGGATCAGGAACGTATTTCTTCAGCATTGATACGTGAAATACGTTGTGCACGCCTGCGAGTGGTGTGGGCAAGGCGAGGCGATATGATACTACACCTACATGGTCTAGTATCTTAAATGGGCCAATGAATATCGGCGTGAGTTTCCCTTTCTTGCCAAACCGGAGGACTCCCTTCATCGGGGAAATCTTTAGGAATACATGGTCCCCAAGCTTAAATTCTAGCTGTCGTCGTTTGGTATATGCGTAGCTCTTCTGCCTGCTCTGTGTTGTAAGAAGTCGATGCTTGATAGTGTCGATCTTCTCAGAGGTCACCTGTACTAAATATGGGCCAATCAAGCTTCTCTCGCCAACTTCTGCCCAACAATGCAGTGCTCGGCAAGGGCGCTCATACAGTGCATCGTAGGGGGCCATGCCAATGCTTACTTGAAAGCTATTATTATAAGCGAACTTTGCATAGGAAAGACAGTCATCCCAACTGTCTTTGAAATCGAACACAAATGCTTGCAACATGTCTTCTAACACCTGATTTACTCGTTCTGTCTGCCTGTTAGTCTCTGTGTGGAACGTGGTACTGAACTTCAGTTTCACCCCCATCGCTTCTTAGATTCGAGTCCAGAAGATAGATTTAAATCGCATATCTCGATCCGACACAATCTCCATAGGAACTCCATGCAGATGTACTATCTCCTTAATGTATAGCTTGGCTAAATCATCTGCTAAGTTTGAGACTCTAATCGGGAGGAAATGAGCTGATTTCGTCAATCAGTCCACAATCACCCAAATGGAGTCGTGTCCCTTCCTTGTCTTCGGTAACCCAGTAATGAAATCCATAGATATGAAATCCCACTTCCATTCAGCTATGGGCATGAGCTGAAGCAATCCAGGAGGTCGGCGATGCTCAGCCTTGACCTGCTAGCACATGAGACGACGCGATGCAAAATCTGCTATGTGGGCCTTCATGTTGTCCCACCAGTATGAACGCTTCATATCTCGATACATCTTTGTATTACCAGGATGCATCGCCATCTTTGAATTATGAGCAGCTTCGAGAACTTCCTTTCTCAAGTCATGAAGATTCGGGATGCATAGGGGGCCACGATAACGTAAACCCCCATCTAAACCAACTCTCCATTCAGAGTCTTTATCGTCACTACCTTGTTTTCTCATCTTCATCAACCATTCATCTTCTCTTTGAGCCGCAATAATCCAGTCGTCAATGAGTGGCTGTACACGAATATATATGAAGCTCTTGAATGGCTCCTCTACTGTAAGCTTCTGTTTAAAGTCTTACACAAATTCGACCATATTCCATTCTCTTATCATTAGCGCAACTGTAAATTCTATTGTCTTCTTGCGGCTCAACACATCTACCACAAGGTTGGCTTTGTCAGGATGGTAGGAGACCTCATACTTAAAGTCTTTCAAGGTTTCCATCCATTGCCGATGCCTCATATTCAGGTCCCTCTATGTGAATATGTACTTGAGGCTCTTGTGGTCGCAAAAGAGCTTGAACTCCCTTTCGTAGAGGTAATGTCTCCAGAGCTTTAATGCAAAGATGACGGCTACTAACTCTAGGTCATGCGTAGGGTAGTTTTCCTCGTGTTTCCTCAATTGTCGCGAGGCATAAGCGATCACTCTGTCTTTCTACATAAGAACACAACCCAAACCAACACGAGACATATCAGTGTATATCGTATAACTGACCCCTTGCTCTGGCAATATTAGCATGGGTGCAGACGTCAACTTGTCCTTCAGTTCCTGAAAGGCTGCTTCCGCCTTCTCATTCCAAGCAAACTTGAGATCTTTCCGAGTGAGCTGAGACAACGGTCTAGCTATCTTTGAAAAGTCCCTAATGAATCGACGATAGTAACCTGTCAGGCCAAGGAAGCTCCTCACCTCAGTAACCGAACAGGGCTACTCCTAGTCCTGAACTGCGGTCGCCTTAGCAAGGTCCACAACTATTCCTTCCTTGGACACCACATGTCCCAGGAACTTGACTTATTCTTTCTGAAAGTTACATTTCTTGTACTAAGCAAACAACTGGTTCTTCCTGAGGTTATAAATGACTACTCGTAGGTGTTCCTCGTGATCTCTCCTACACTTGGAGTATACCGGAATGTCATCTATAAACACGATAAAGAATCAGTATAGGCACGGCCGAAACACCTGGTTCATAAGGTCCATGACATACGGCTAGTGCATATGTGAGTCCAAACGACATCACAAGGAACTCATAGTGCCCAAAGCTGGTTCGGAATGTTGTCTTCTGCACGTCTTCATTACTGGTGTGCAACTGATGATATCCCGACTGAAAGGCGATCTTCGAGAAATACTATGCCCCCTTTAACTGGTCAAACAGATAATCTATCCTGGGCAAATGATACTTGTTCTTCACCGTCACTTGATTCAACATGTGATAATTAATACACAATCACAGCGATCCATCCTTCTTCTTTACAAACAACACCGGTGCTCTCCAAAGAGATACACTTGGTCGTATGAAACCTGCGTCCATCAAATCATCGATTTGTCTCCTTAGTTCCTCCATCTCACATGGAAGCATGCGAGACATCGGTAGAGAGATAGGTGTCGCACTGGCACTAAGTCGATGGTAAAATCGAACTCGCCCTAAGGAGGTAATCTAGGTATCTTCCTGAGCACGTCCGTGAAATCTTAAACTACTGGCATGTTCCCAAGTGTCGGACCATCAATGTTTTCTAGCAAGGTAGCATAACAACTAATGCGGTAGTGCCAACTGACCTGCACTGGGAAAGTAAAGGTCATGCCCTTAGGTTCATGAGCTGTCACCAATTTGATATCGTAATCGATCTCTGCCTTTATCTCGGTGAGCCAATCCATACCAAGAATGACATCATAATGACATAATGGGGTGACAATCAGGTCAACGAGCACTGTTCTGCTTCCTAAGTCAATCGAGAAACCTCTACAAATCTTGGTGGAGTCTGAGAAGGTCCCTGTGGTGGTAAGGAGTCTTACCCCAACCATAGAAGTAGGATTGCTATGCATGATATGATCGAAATAGTGGACCCAGTGTCCACCAATAGAAATACAGGTGTACCTTAGATGTGGGCAGTGACTTCAAAGGCTAAAGGAACTGTAGCTGCTGACTCAGATGCTTCAGCTGCAAGCACATGTACTCGCGCCTGTTGAGGACGGTTCGGTTGCGCTGCCATAGGTCATTGAGGCAGCCTATTACAAGGTACATTTGGCCTATAAAAAGGCTGTGCTCGTGATGCTGATCGTAGAGGTGGAGCTAAGATAGCTAGAGGAAGCTGGCGATTGATCTTCTGAGGTGGCGAGAAGCCGTTGTCCCTCGTCTTGATAAAGTAGTAAGTATCTGTATGACCCAACCTCTTACAGTAAGTGGACCACAAATCTGATTGCTTCAGCTAGGTCGGTGGAGCTATAAGCCTAGGAGGCGAATCTACACGTAGCCTCTTGCCGAGGAATGGTCTGTTCGGCAGATCTAGTTAAGGCCTCGGACCTATGGGTACATGTGTACGGGATAGTCTATCCCCATCTTGCTCAGCTCGCAGGAACATGTTCACTAGCTCAACATAGTTGGAAATGCTAGCGCAATACATCTTCGTACGTATCTCAGGCCACAGACCCTCAGAAAATTACCTCATTCGCATCGACTTGTCTGCTAGTATCAAAGGAGCATATCTGGCCAGCTCCATGAACCTGTTCTCGTACTCAGCTACAGTCATCCCTCCATTTCGAAGGCAAAGGAACTCACCCTCCTTTTCATTATGGTAAGTGAGGGGGAAGTACTTTTCATGGAAGCGTGTCTCAAATACGTCCTAAGTCCACACGTGTCTTATAAAAACTGTCCGCAGGATGCTATCCCACCATAGATTGACCTCCTTCTCGAACATATAAGTGACCAACTCAACCTACTCTACCTCACTGCAATGCAGCAGCTTCAACATCTTAGAGATGAGATCAAGCCAGTACTCAGCCTCCTCGTGTCTGTGAGTGCCAACAAAGGTAGGAGGTCAGAAACGCTGAAAGCGCTCAAACAGGCTGCTGACATTCATATGTCCAGTAGGCTACACAGGTGGTGCAGGTGGGACAACATTCATGTTTTGGGCAAGGGCCCCCACAATTGTGGTCTAAATCTGCTGCCATTACTGCATTAGGAGCACCATCTGTTCCAACCTATTAGGAGGAGGAGCCGCCTGAGGCATGTATGGTGTTGAGGTAGACGCCCGATTCTATTCTGGAACCGGTGGTGCACTAGGTGTTGGCTCATTCGTGGGGCTAGTAGCCGGCTGAGAATCCGGCATGGTGTCACTATCAGGGCCCAAAGTAGGGTCCGTGTGGCTATCGCTCAGGGGAGGTGCCTCGTCAAGCGATCTGTTAAGTACGAAAAGTGTAGTGCTCCGAGTGCTCTTAGGTGGCATTCCCTATATACAACATAGGCTGTAACCCATGTAAGATTTAGTACAATAATACACACTTATCTAAACATCATTCACATTTTAAATCAAAAGAAGCTTCATGTATTTCATTTAACCAAAATCGTCACAATACATGAGATGTAGTCTTACATGGATCATGACAAAAGATGCATGTGAGCTATTCTAACATAAGTTCTAAACACTAAAACACACTAACTACCAACCAAGCCTGCCAAGGCTATTACAAAAAAAAGCTAGAAACAAAGAAAACTAAAAGATGACTACATCACATGACTAGCTGTCCAAATCTGGTGATGGTGGAGGAGCACCCTTGTCCTGCATACAGCACAGGAGGGCCTTTAGAGTGTGGGACATCTTCTTAAACCTCTATTTCATGTAAGCCTGACTCTCGCCAAGCCTTTACTTCAATTCGGCCTGGGTCTCCTTGACATCTTGTCTTAGGGCGGCCTAGTTCTCTTTAATCTGTGCCATGCGGTCTTCCAGGGCTGCTTGATCATGGTGATGCCCATGTGTAGTAGTAGGAGGTCCCTTATCTGAATCCTGGGACTCCTCTTCTTCCTCATTTCCTCATTCCTCACTTCCTTCTTCTGTCTCATTTTCTTCCTCTTCTTCATTGCTCTCTTCCTCTATTTCATTACTTTCTTCCCCTTCACTTTCCATCTCATCCCCATGCTCGTCGAGTTGGGCTTGACATTGTCGAGGGCCAATTCCCATGTTATTAAGCGTAGTGTCATTTATGAAGTAGATCAGCGCAAGCTCATCTATGATAAGTCTGTAGCTGTAATCTCGAGCAATCTTGCATATAAGTCGGCCAAATGGAAGTGAAACATCTCTCCTGACAAAGCGTACAGTCAGAATTATATGTAGTAGGGTGAACATAGGCAGACATAACTTATCTCCCTACCCAGCTCTGTACAGGAAGTCTACCATCAAACAAGTGCATTTGATACGGTTGCCCCACCTAGGATACTGTAATGACCCAAAATTTTCATGCAAAGACCCGAGTACTACCTCCAATTTCTTAGAAGTTTAATGTGAGTTAATTAGCGCTAAACTCGATTGCTTGTGAAATTAGCATCAATCACTTTAAATTTGATCTGCAGGACCCAAAACCTGTAGAATCATTAGCGCTATGTTACCTTGAAATCTAGGATTCAACATTATATCCAGTTGCTCTCGGGAGTACTTAAAAACTTTGTATCGGACCTGGACCGCGCGTCGAAAGTCTGATAGCGAGGATCTTAGACAATTATGATCTCCTAGTTGGGCTTGACCATCACCTCAAAAATTAAGTGCAGATGATGTCCTGGGTCGATTTTTTTGAGTCCGGAGTAAAGAATGTGAGAAAGCTGAGAAATTAAATATAAATTTGTGAAATCTGAGTCGTGTCGCTTGTGCGCCGATTCTAAGCTTTCTGACCGTTGGATTCTGACCCAATTTCACCCTCGGATCAGGGAAGGTGGCCCTGGCATGTCGTAGTGCTTGTGGACCTGATCGAGTTTCGATGTCCGTTGAATGAAGATTGGTCCGTCACAGCTGATCTGCAAATCCGATCGGTACAAAAACTCAGCTTGACCTAGATCCATGGTCAGTGAGCTTAAGTCCGATCGCATGTGGAAAAAGGACCACCAGAAGCACTCCGTTGGATCGAAATAGACCTAATTTGGTTACAACCAAAGTATACCATGGCCCTATGGCTATTTTCATCAATTTTGCACACTCTATGTCGTTTAACTCAATGTGCGCTCGTACTAGTCGAGTTTGTCAAGTAACCCGATTGTCCCGATGGATGTACACCATGTATGGACGCTATTGTTTGAATCTAGGGTACCAAACTTACCAATGCAATCCCGTTAACCATTGTACCTTGATCTGCTAAGACTCATGAGCCGGACATGGTAGTATGGGACACCGTGGTCGAGCTGTCGGCCTACGCTGGGGTGACGAGCCTCCCCGTAGTGACCAGTGAGCACACCAGACTCATGAGCCGATTATGGTGGTATGGGACACTATAGTCGTGCTGTCGGCCTACATTGATTGGTGATGAGCCCTTTGTAGTGACCTCGAGCATACCTTGATACTGCATTGAGGCGACGAACCTTAGGGTAGTAACTAAGGTATGATATGCATGCATTGATTGGTGACGAGTCCTTTGTAGTGACCTAGAACTATAATATCATATGAGATTGTCTAGGATTGACGACCCTAGAATGGATCACTGTTTGGAAATTGATATGAGGAAGGTACCTTAGCTTCCCAATCCTGCTACATGAAAAGGACTAATAACAACTTGGTAATCATGTTCATGCACCGCATTGCATGTGCTTTGGCGTCGTTGGCACTGCGGGAGGTTGTCATACGTACCGTAAGATGAAGATGCTGAGGGAGTGCAGGAGAGGGCATGCATCATTTCTTCATACATCCTTGCATTAACAAGAGTAATTAGGACGTGTTTGATTGTATTGCCTTATCATTACTGCTTGATTGATTTGATAACATGTTAACTTTTACTGTATAGTTCCACTGAGTTGATCACTCACTCCCACATTCTGGGATGATATTTCAACACCAACTAGACTCTGTCTTAGATGCAGATGATGACGCGACCCTTGAGGCAGAGCAGGAGTATGAGGATGATGAGGACGCGTTTTCTTTTATGCAGTTCTCAGGCGGGTTTATGTGAGCCGTGTCCTGATCTACGGGGATATAGGGTTTATTTGTAATGGTTTATTTCATTTGATACTTGCATTTTGAGACATACATGAATGTAATTATAACTTGGCAGAGTATGCATATCTCAGGGACACATACTGATATCTATACTTCTTTAAGTCTTCCGCTTACAACTTTCACTTATCCCTGAATTATGTTGCAATTTGGTTTAATCTATTCCATGTTTTATGCACTCATACAGACAACATACATCCCTCATTTCATATGTTGCATAAGTGATGTTTTGGAACTCGGGAGCTAAGTTATGCTCGACCCCCAAATTTTAGGGCGTTACAAGTTGGTATCAGAGCATGATTTGGATTAAACCGTACTTGGGTTATGGTCACACAATGTATGATGATGCCACCTTAGTGTAGGAGGGTGTGAGCTTATTTTAGAATTTGTGTAAGTTTTCCCGTTGCTCCTATCAACGAAAGTTGACTGAAAACGGTCACCGAGATCGAGTCTGTGCACACTCCTGATCACACACAACGACCCAAAATCTCTTTTAGACCATCTATTGACGAGTTTAGATGGTGTATCATCCCATCCCAGCCATTAAAATATCTGTACACCTGCATATGTATCAGATTCTACTCCTAGTGGCCCAATAAGCGTCGAATCGAACTAAGAGCCCAATCGGGGCAATTCCAGGGGGACCCACATCATTTTTAGGCTTAGGGGTCAGGAGGACCTCGCCCAAACGGTGAGTTATCACCGAACTGTCTAGAGACCGGCGATGAACTCGCCGCTTTGGTGAGCCCTTGCCGCCCAGAGGGCCGGCTCGGGCCGACTCATGTGGGGTCTAGTGTGGCCCACTCCTCCATGGTTGCTCATTTTTATCACCTCCCAAACCCTCCTTCCATCACAAACACACCCTCCAAGCTTCCCATTTCTTGAAATTTATCTCAAAACTCCACAAAAATCTCTCTCCAAACCCTTCCTTCTTCCATTTTCATGCATCCCCATCCTACCCATCTCAAAACCCATCTCCATTGCTATTTTTCTTCTCTTTCCTTTTCATTTGAGCACTCAAATCCTTCCTTTGAGTCTCGAGTTCGTGGAAGTCTCACCATTCTTCTCATTTCCCTCTTCTCTCATTTTCCATGGCCCTATTTGAGCTTGTTACGGCCATATTTTCCATCTCCACCATTCTCTCTTTCATGGGGAAGAAGAGAGCAACTGTTGATGAAGCCGGGACTAACCGCCCAACCCATGCATGGAGGCCGAGAGGTGCCACCGCGAGTACGACCGCCACTCGAGAGTTTCAGACAAAGCGGGACCTCGATCCTCAAGCTCCCGTTGGAAGAACTTTGCTGGCGGAGCTATCTCATGGAGTGTATGAAGGCCATAGTGTCCTTTTTGAAGCTCATGTAGATCCGCGGCTATTTGGCGAATTTCTCTTATTGGAGCGCTTGGAAGGGGCTAGTTGGTGTCCCCTGTTTGAGGGCGAATATCCCGCCAATGTGGGTACTGTCCGAGCTTTCTATGCCCTTATTCGAGAACCTTCGCTGGAGCCTTTGCAGTTCAAGATCCCTTGCGGAAGAGATCGAGAGGCCATGATCAACATCGCCTTGATATCCCGACTTCTGAACGTGCTGCTTGGTGAGGTTCATGCAAGTGAGAAGAATTCGAGTAGTGCGCGAGAGAGGGTTCGCCGCACATGGTTCCTGTGTGGTCGTCTGGTCGAATGGCAGCCTAACAGAAGCCTTTTAGCTACCGACATGATGGACGACTTCCGCTTGCTTCACCATATGTGCACATTCAATGTCTATCCAAGGTGGAGCAACCGCAGCGAGTGTACGCGCCTGATGGTGTATTTCCTGTATCAGGTGGGGCAAGGACAGAATCCATGTGTGCCAACGTATATCTTAAGTCAGATTGTCCTTATCGCTCGTTTAAATAGGAGGACCAAATCGTTCCCATTTGGCCGACTCATTTGTAAGCTTGCACATGAGTTTAGCTACAGGCTTGGGGCGAAAAAGCCGGTACCTGTTCGTTATATTAATGAGACGACCCTTAATCAGATGGACATTGGGCCTCATTGACGACAAGCCGCACTTGAAGAAAGTGAGGACGAGACTGAGAGTGATGAGGAAGAGAGTAATGGCGAAGGTGGAGTAGAGATAGAAGAAGAAGAAGAGCAGGACGAGGAAGAAGTGGAGGCCCAGGACATGAGTGAGAGTTCTCCTCCTACGACACCTGAGTAGGGCATAGATCAGGCCGCCAGGGATGCCCGTATAGCTCGGCTTGAGGAGGGTTAAGCTGTTCTACACCAGGATATTATGGATCTTCGAGGTCTCGTGAAGCATAAGTTCAAGAAGATGTCTCGAACTCTGAAGTCTATCCTATGTTGTCTTTAGGATAAGGGTGCCCCTCCTCCATCTCCTAATTCTGACGAGTAATTGCAGATGTAGCCATCCTTTACTCTATTTTGTTGTTTGTTTTTGTGTGTAGCCGTTATAGGTGTAGTAGTTTGGAAGTTGTTTGTTGTTTGAAGCTTTAGATGTAGCTCACATGCTTTCTCTGTCGCAATCCATGTATTGCTGCACTTCTCATATTGTGACAATTTTGTTAAATGAAATGCATGTTGTTTTTCCTTGTGTTGTGATGTAAATGCTATGTGGGTGGATTATGTGGATGTTGAATCTCACAGGTTGCATCCTCTGTTGAATGTAGGGTATGCCTCCTAAGGGTTCGAAGACTTCGGCCCGTCTCTCTTTGGGCGAGTCCCTTGCTGGGGTTTCTCCCCTAGGTGATAGCCAGACGGATCCACAATCGGGCCCGTCTCATTTTGGTGTTGGGCCAGACTCTCAGCCAACTACTGACCCCGCTGCTGGGCCGACTCCTGTGATACCACCCATGGCTACACCAGTCACGCCTTCGGTTCCTGAGCCAAACCGTGCATCTGCGTCGATGCCTTATGCATCTTCATCCGCTCTACCTCCTGATATGTTTGAACAGATGATGCTGTTAATGCAGCAGCAGCAGATCCAGCAGTAGCACTATTACCAGCAGTAGCAGCAGTTTCTGTCTTCCATGGCTGACATCTTTGCTCAGTCGATGGGGGTGACTCCACCTCCTTCACCTATGCACCCATCTGGGAATGCTAGTGCTAGCGGCACATTTGAGCGATTCCAACGCTTATGACCTCCCACATTTGCGAGTTCTCATAAACCCGAGGAGGCCGAGTACTGGATTGACCGCATCTCTAAGATGCTGAGGCCGCTTCATTGTTCTAAGGCTGAGCAGGTCGAGCTTGCCTCCTTCATGTTTGAGAAGGAGGCTAGTTTATGGTGGGACAGTGTTCTCTGCACAGTTGCGGAGAGTTTTGAGTGGACATGGTAGGCGTTTGAGGCACGCTTCCACGAGAAGTATTTTCCGGTCACTTACCGACACGAGAAGGAGAGTGAGTTCCTTCGCCTTCGTCAGGGAGGGATGTCGGTGACTGAGTATGAGAACCGATTTACTTAAGCCAAGGTCAGAAAGAGCTACCCTCTGATCCTTGAGGAGTATGAGAAGGTATGAATTTCGAGGATGAAATTTTTCTTTAGGAGGGATAGATTGTAATGACCCGAAAAATTTCGTGCAAAGACCCGAGTACTACCTCCAATTTCTTAGAAGTTTAATGTGGGTTAATTAGCGCTATACTCGATTGCTTGTGAAATTAGCATCAATCACTTTAAATTTGATTTGCAAGACCTAAAACCTGTAGAATCGTTAGCGCTATGTTACCTTGAAATCTAGGATTCAACGCTATATCCAGTTGCTCTCGGGAGTACTTGGAAACTTTGTATCAGACCTGGACCACGCGTCGAAAGTCCGATAACGAGGATCTTAGACAATTATGATCTCCTAGTTGGGCTTGACCATCGCCTCAAAAATCAAGTCCAGATGATCTCCTGGGTCGATTTGCTTGAGTTCGGAGTAAAGAGTGTGAGAAAGCTAAGAAATTAAATATAAATTTGTGAAATTTGAGTCGTGTCGCTTACTCGCCGATTTTAAGCTTTCTAACCATTGGATTCTGACCCAATTTCACCCTCGGATCAGGGAAGGTGTCCCTGGCATGTTATAGTGCTTGTAGACCTGATCGAGTTTCGGTGACCGTTGAATGGAGATTGGTCCGCCACGGCTGATCTGTAAATCTGATCGGTACGAAAACTCAGCCTGACCTAGATCCATGGTCAGTGAGCTTAAGTCCGACTGCACGTGGAAAAAGGACCACCAAAAGTGCTCTGTTAGATCGAAATGGACCTAATTTGGTTATAACCTAAGTATACCTTGGCCCTGGGGCTATTTTCATCAATTTTAGGCCTATATAAAGACCCTCACTATCTATTCCATACGAAATTTCTAACCCTAGCTAAGAGAGAGAGAGAGGAAAAGAGAGAGAAAGTGAGTGAGAAGTTGGTGAATCATCTTGAGATTCTTCCTTGTTACTCTGCATCCCTAAACCGTCACTTCTGAATCGTTATTCTGGCGATTCTAAGTTCATTCTTAGGTAAGTCAATTAAACCCTAGTTTATTTTAGAGCTTAGAATAGTCTTAAGTGTTGATGTAGCTCATTTCTATTCATGCCTTAGGTTATCTAGTCACCATTGACGAAGACTTATCGTCTGAATCAGATCTGTGCGCTTTTTCTGGTTTAAGGTGTGGACTATATTCGTATAGGTTATGGTTTTCAAGGCTTTCAATGTTGGTTAATGATTTATTATTGTTGTGGATGTAATTTCACATGCCAAATGCGATGTTTATATTGCGTTCCTGATATATATGAGCTATATTGAGATTTGTGTATTCTATGTATATGTAAAAAGTATCGTATACGCATGAAATACGAACATGTGTTTGCCATGATTATTTGTCATGTATTTGTGTTAGTTGTATGTGTATCAACTCCTTGGCGAAAGGAATTGTCCAAATGTGTGTTAGCACCAACATACGTCATGTATGTTGGAATATGTAGTCTAAGTGTTTGTAGAAATGTCTGAATGATCTAATGTGTAATATATTATCCTATTTATGGGCGTTGAGGAGAGATTCTCAACTCTCCTATTGGTGTGTATGATTTCCTACATGCAATTTACATTCTTTGTTGTTTAACTTCAAGTGCTACTTAAGTGTAAATCCATGTTAAGTTGATATTCATCAAATGCTTCCATATTGTATGATTAGAATTGTTGTTTCATTACGGTTCTAAAATGTTAATATGAATATTTGTTATAATTGAATGTGTTTGGGACTATGAAATAGTCCAGGAAATCGGTAACAAACCTTGAGTTTGTGGCTAAGGTTATTTTCGCCACGTAGGACGTGTTTGACGAACCTGAGTCGTATTAGGGTTGTCGGCAGGCAGTGGTTTGGCCACACGGAGTATTTGCGCACTCTATGTCGTTCAACTCAATGTGCGCTCGGGCTAGTCGAGTTCGTCAAGTAACCCGATTGTCCCGATGGTTGTACACCATGTATGGACACTATTGTTTGAATCTAGGGTACCAAACTTACCAATGCAATCCCGTTAACCATTGTACCTTGATCTGCTAAGACTCATAAGCCGGGCATGGTGGTATGGGACACCGTGGTCGAGCTGTCGGCCTATGTTGGGGTGAGGAGCCTCCCCGTAGTGACCAGTGAGCACACCAGACTCGTGAGCCGATTATGGTGGTATGAGACACTATATTTGTGCTGTTGGCCTACATTGATTGGTGACGAGCCCTTTGTAGTGACCTCGAGCATACCTTGATACTGCATTGAGGTGACAAGCCTTAGGGTAGTAACTAAGGTATGATAGGCATGCATTGATTGGTGATGAGCCCTTTACAGCGACCTAGAACCATAATATTGTATGAGATTGTCTAGGACTAACGACCCTATAATAGATCACTGTTTGGAAATTGATGTGAGGAAGGTACCTTAGCTTCCCAATCCTACTGTATGAAAAGGACTAATAACAACTTGGTAATCATGTTCATGCACCGCATTGCATGTGCGTTGGCGTCGTTGGCACTACGGGAGGTTGTCATGCGTACCGTAAGATGAAGACGCTAAGGGAGTACAGGCAAGGGCATGCATCATTTCTTCATACATCCTTGCATTAACAAGAGTAATTAGGACGTGTTTGATTATATTACCTTATCATTATTGCTTGATTGATTTGATAACATGTTAACTTTTACTGTATAGTTCCACTGAGTTGGTCACTCACTCCCACATTCTGGGACGGTGTTTCAACACCAACCAGACTCTGTCTTAAATGCAGATGATGACGTGACCCCTGAGGCGAAGCAGGAGTATGAAGATGATGAGGTCGTATTTTCTTTTATGCAGTTCTCAGGCGGGTTCATGTGAGTCGTGTCCTGATCTACGGGGATATAGGGTTTATTTGTGATGGTTTATTTCATTTGATACTTGCATTTTGAGACAGACATGAATGTAATTATAACCTGGCAGAGTATGCATATCTCAGGGACACATACTGATATCTATACTTCTTTAAGTCTTAGCTTGCGACTTTCACTTATCCCTGAATTATGTTGCAGTTTAGCTTAATCTATTTCATATTTTATGCACTCATGCAGACAACATACATCCATCATTGCATATGTTGCATAAGTGATATTTTAGAACTCGGGAGCTGAGTTATGCTCTACCCCCGAATTTCAGGGCGTTACAGATACATATTATATGTGAATATGTGGTGGAGCAGGCGAAAATCATCTATCAATTTGGTCGATGGGAGGCAATTGCCTCGCTTCCAGTGAACTAGTCAGCCACGAAGAAACCACATGCGGTGATCTCTTTCTCGCACACTCTTAAGACAAGATTCATTAGCATCCACCTCACCATGTGCAATCCCCATAATTCGGGCCATCACATCTATGTTGACTATGACTTCCCGTCTTCCTACAAAAATAGTGAACTATAGAGGCTCTAGTAGTGGATCCCAAATGTGAGAATAGAAGGCTGGGACAGTGTTCTCGCATGCATGCGACTTGCCTTCAAATATGGGACCCCACCCAGCATCCAACAAGAGGTCCATTACTAGATATAGCCCAAATAACCTTTCGTCCATGTGTGCTTCAAACATAACTCTACGGCCACAAAACTTACCATGTCCGATGCCCGCTGGTAGAACTCTTTCGAGTGGAATCTGGGGATCGAGATCTCTCTTCATCCTTTGCTCTTGGGCGGCGCTTGTGCTTGCTTTGGCACCCACTTTCTTCCTTGGACGGGTTGGGCGGCTAGGCTCAACTTCATCGGTGGGTGCTCTTCTCTTTCTCATGAGGGAAAGGAGTGTGGAAAGTGAAAAGATGGCAGCTACTAGCTCAAAAAGAGCCCTGGAAGTGAAGAAAGCTTGATGGAGAAAATGGGTTAATGGGTTTTGGGTGTTATGAGACACAAAGAGGAATTTGTATGCTCAAATAGGTAGAAATAAAGTACGTAAAGAGTTATAGGAGAGGGTTTTGAGAAAATAGTAGAGATGAGTACAAGATATGGAAGAAGATGAAAGATGGAGTGTATGAGAGTGTCATTAGATGAGAAAAATTAGATTTTTGAGGGGTTTGGAGGGTTTGGGAGCTTGGAAGTGGAAAAATGAAGCAAAGGGGACAAAATAAAGGGCCACACACATGTTAGGAGGGCGGCGAGCCACCGGACCCGCAGGCCCGCCACTGCCTGCTGGACCCAGGCGCGGTGCGCCGTGGTCTACTGGAGTGGGCCACGGTGCACTACCCTGGGGTGGTGGCCACCCCCCTCCCGGGGTACCAAGAATGCCTGAGGAACCCCTGGGTCCCACCGTATTTTGTGTTTTAGGCCCCTATGGCCATGAGATGTGTTTCCTCGCCCCGTTTAGCACATATACACGCCTTTTGCAACATTTCAAGTTGGGGATTTGTCATGTAGTAGTCTAAACTCATTGTTTGACAGCCTAAGAAGGAGTTTAGGTTATTTTACATGGTCTCAGTCGCGTACGGGCTATATTCAATGGTCACTTTCGGCCATTGGTGAAACTGGGGATCCTGCGACTGTTTCTATATTTCATCACCCCCACCTATGTCAAAGTACATCAGTGTGCATCATGTTACCATAACCCAGGTCCAATTTAATCCAAATCATGCTTTGATACCAAGTTGTAATGCCCTAAAAATCGGGGGTCGAGCATAGCTCAACTCCCGAGTTTCAATACATCACTTATGTAACATAGATAATGATGTTTAAATGTTGTCCATATTAGTGTATTAAAAATTTGTGGGATTACACTAAATCAACATATCATACTCCAGAGTCAATGTAATTAGGCAAGCGGAAGATTGAATTTAATATATAAGTATAGGTATGTATTTAATAACCTCAAGAGTATGATCATGTTGTTGGGATGAATATATACATAGGTTGTTTCAAAATATATAAAATGTCACAATGTAAATGTTCAACTAATCCAGTGTCCATGAAACCCCCGTGATCGCACTTCTAGGTCTACCCATACCTGCCTAAGAGCTGAACGTATGAGAGCTCCTCCTCCTCGTCGAAGAAGTCCGGCTCCATCATGAAAGCCTCAGCATATCCTGCATCTAAATCAGAGTCTGGTTAGTGTTTTGAAACACCGTCCCAAATTGGGAGTGAGTGATCAACTCAGTGATACTATAAGGTAAAGGTTAACATGTTATCAATTTAATCAAGCAGTAATAATAGAGTAATACAATAATCATATCCTAAGTACTCTTGTTAATGCAAGAATGATATGCGTAATGATGGATGCCCTCGCCTACACTCCCTCAGTGACTTAATCTCACGGTCGCACATGAAAAACTCCCTAAACGTGTGCTTCCTCGCCAAAGCACATGCAATGCAATGCATGATCATGTTAGCCAGGTAATTTATTAGGCTTATTCATACAGCAGATTTAGGAAGCTAAGGTACCTCCCTTTAATCATTTACCCAAACAATGATCCATTCAGGGTCGTCAATCCTAATTAATCACATACAATAGGCAAGTTGTAGGGCATCACCCCTAATGAAAGTAGTGGATAGGCAAGTTCACGAGTTTACACTCGAGGTCACTACGGGGATGCTTGTCACCTTAGCGTAGGCCTAAATTTATACTCAAGGTCATTATGGGAGGCTCGTCACTTGAACATAGGCCGACAGCTCGAATACAGTGTCCCATACATGACCATATTCAGCTCACGAGTTTGGGTTGCTCACTAGTTACTACGGGGAAGCTCGTCACCCCAACGTAGGCCAATAGCTCAACCACAGTGTCTCATACACCACCATGTCTAGCTCATGAGTCTTAGCAGATCTCGATACCATGGTTAAATGGGTCTCACAATGGTAAGTGGTACCTTAGATTCAAGCAGTAGTGTCCATACATGGTAAACACACAATAGGCCAATTGGGTTATTTAACAAGTGCGATTGGTACGAGCGCACGCAGAATTGATCAACATGAAGTGTGTATGCACTCCGCGTGGCATAACCACTGCCAACAATTAGCGTACGGCTTGGATTTATCGAACGTATCTAATGTGGTGAACTAGTTCGGCCACTTAATCAGGAGCCATTACCGATTGCCTGGACTAAATGGTAGTTCCAAACATACTCATATGCAATAGGGAATCATATATGTTACTCATAACAGCATTTGACAAATACTGTAAACATAAATCTCATTTGAGCATTTATCAAACACATTAGACAAATTATTATACATATGCATTCCATCCATAAATCACATAACAACAAATTACATCATATAATGGAAACTACCAACATGGATACGGTAGTTGAGAATTTCCATCTTAACACCCTTGTTAAAAGCGATTTAACAAACAAATACTCATCCAGACATTTTATCAAACACTTAGACTACATAATACTAAATACACAAACTAAATTAGCTATAACGTATATTATGACAAATCCTTTCACAAAGGAGTTATTATAAACACAACACACATGTATTCTAGATTAGTAGTCATGACAAGCATAAATCATAATTTCACTTTCATTCAAACATTTCAACAAACACATGAAATGCATTTTATATTCACATAATTCATACATATGTATAATTTACTGAATACATCGTAACTAAGATCATATGGCAGCAATCAAGTCAGACATAAACCATTACTGACATTAAAAGCCTTGAAAACCATAACCTAAATGTTTATAGTCCGCACCTTTCGTCGATACACCTGTTACGAACTCGGTTCGTACATTACGTCCCCGTCTACAGCGTACGTTCTCGTCTACAGCACAACGGCTACCTAAATGACGTGATAGGTTAGCTATTTTATCGTTTTCTCTATTTAAATCCCTAAAACAAAATTAAGGTTAGAATTTCTTACCCAAATCGTATTTGTAATCAACGGTGTAGTGAAATGGGAGAGGTGATTCAACTCATGGTGTAGTAGGGGTGAATCCCAGGAACAATCCACAGATCTCTCTCTCTTCTCCTCACTCTTTTCTTCTCTTTTCTCTCTTCTCTCTCCTAGG
This sequence comes from Magnolia sinica, assembly GCF_029962835.1. Lineage (NCBI taxonomy): Eukaryota > Viridiplantae > Streptophyta > Magnoliopsida > Magnoliales > Magnoliaceae > Magnolia > Magnolia sinica. The sequence goes on along the minus strand of NC_080573.1, from coordinate 65,949,534 downwards.
GTTAGAAAATTCGTATGGAATGAGAGAGGGGCCATTTAAGGTCCTTATTTAGGCCCATAAATGATGTTAATGGCCCAAGGCCATGATATACTTATGTTATTGCCAAAGGACGTCTATTTCGAGTAAACGGGACGCATCTGGAGGTCCATTTCTCACCTAAGTCATAGAGTAAATTCCCTGACCATGGATTCAAGCTAGGTTAAGGTTTTGATCCGATCGGATTTGTAGATCAACCATGGAGGACCTGTTTCAGTTCAACGGTCATCGTCACTCGATCAGGGCCACAAGCATACTGACATGTGTAGGGAAATTTTCCTGATCCATGGGTATAGTTTGGTCAGAATCTGACGGTCTGAAACCTTCAATTTTGCCCATAAGTGAATGGTCCAATTTACTTTAAGTTTGAGTTTCTTTTCTAAAGATATTCGTGTTTCTCACACACATGGCTCAGGGCTCAAGTTGTGCGTTTATGGATACTATTTGGGATTGATTCCCACGATGCTTGTCAAGCCTAATAAGGCGGTCATAACCTTAGAGTTTCATGGTAATCGGACTTTTGACGCACTGTCCAGGTCCGATATGGATTTTCAATGTGCTCTTGATGGCAACTAGGTTTTGAGATTGCTCCTAGGTCTTTAGGTAATGTTGAGTTGGCGATTCTAATGGTTTTGGCTCTTGCAGTTCGTATAGATAGCAGTTCAAGCTAATTCACCGATTAATTTAGCTTAGTACTTAACTAATTTTTGTCTAATTTCTAAAGGATTCAGTCATTAAGGATTTTTGCCTAAGGTGATACTCGGGTCTTTGTACGGATTTTTCCGAGATGTTACACTTTACTAAGTTCTTACCTGGTTGGAAACCATTTTGTGCATGTGTTTGTATAGCATCAAAAGTTAGTACAATAGGTTCAATTCTTTAAATTTGAATAAGTCAGATTGAGCGAAGAATTTCAAGGGAGTTGATTCTAAGTTAATATTATTAGTATTATTATTATAACTAGACTCATTGTTGTTAGCCATTATTATTATTATCATTAGAGAATATTATAGTTAATATTAATCTTGTTAATATGATTATTAGTATCAGTCCTTGTCAAATTATTCTTAGTAAATATACTATTATGATTTCTGTTGTTATTTAATAGATTATTAGTCATTATAAGAATATTGGATAATGTTGGTATATTTAAATATTAACTGGTGACTCATTATTATTATTATTATTATTATTATTATTAATTGATTAACACTTTTATTTTGAATATTATTTTTGTCCGTTATGCAAAAGTCAGAATTTAGGTTATTAAACCTAAGCTTAGATTTAGTTTACGTAAAATTCAATCCTTCCTAGGTTTGAGTCGATCAGGTCCAAATCCAGCTAAGTCAGATCAATTCCACCTAAGGAGGTGATACTTTGAAATCCCATTCTATTGGAATGCTAGTAGAACTAATCTAGACTGTAGATCAATTGCCATAGTGTTGCATCGAAACCCTAAACCTAGGAAATCCAAACCCCAGGTTATAATCTGGACCATAGATAGTGGTAGAACATTGATTTAACCATACAATTTCATAATTTGTGGTAGGATTCGAATCTAAGGGTACATGCATTCCTTAGCAACATTGGTAGGTGATTCGACTTGTAAGGTGATGATTTCTTCCCCTTGAGCTTTCCACTTTCCTATTAGCTTAAGTGATAGTTTTCATTTTATTTTCAGTTGATAATTGATATCTCCATTTTACTTGTGATAGCTGTTCGAATTGAATTCTAAATTATGTTCTCAGTATTTATCCTTGAAGAACATCTATATGCTACACTTATATATTTTGTTATGCTTGTGGATTGCTTGTGGAACTTGAGTTGCTACATTTATCAGTGAAGAACCCCACTAACACATGTGCATCCAGACTTGGGATGTAACTTGATTGATTGTGATTATAATAGACCTTCGATCTAGTGGCTACTGGAATGACGGGTTAAATGGAATATTGATGTGGGTCGACCATTCATGGGTTGTTGTGCTTACATAGCTTTTGAGGATGATCTTTTTGTCGCATCAATTTGGTACTTGCCCTATGTGGCTTTGATTTGATATGTGCCCTATGTGGCTTAGTTTTAATACTGGCCTTTGTGGCTTAATTTTGATATTTACCCACGTGGGTTCGATGTATTTTTTCATGCAACCATGTGATGATAAGTTCTACTTGTTGAACTATGATTGGCCATTAGTTGAGGAGGTTACCATTAAACATCTCAATGTTGGAGTCTAATGAGCTCGGGATGGTGGTATAGGATACTATTCCCCAGCTATCGGCCTATGATGGGTGATGAGCCCCCTGTCATGCCCTAAACTCGGAAACCGGGCTCATAAAATTCTCGACCATCGAATCTGATGCCGACAGCCTCCATAGTACCCTATTATTGGATCCTAGTGCCTATACGCCAGATTTCAATCCTGGAATCCTATAAGGAGGATTTTCCAACGTACATTTATCTCCTAAGAAGCATAACACAAGTATACCCAAATCACAAAGACAACATCATCATCACATATCCACTAATATATACATTTGAATACAATGCTGAAAGAGAAATACATATATCGAAATCAAATCTCCAGGAGTCCGCTACATGCTCCAAGCACGACGCTGCTGTGACCTAACGCCACCTGCACGCATCTATCATGCATAAGCTTATAGAAAGCTTAAAGGGTGGTGAAAGTGTGTGCACAAGGTAAGTGCCAAGTTTGCAATACAATGCCATAAATCATGCAATGAAATAAACAAAAAACCTGACAAGATACGATATCAAAGTAAGAGGAAATATACTAGTAAGTCCACGAGTCATACAATATCAGAGTACGCAATACAGATCAGCTATACAAATGAGGAGTCAAAGAGATCCAAATATCAGATGCCAAGGGTACAATGTAATATGTAAATCCTGCTAAGTCCATCTAGGCCATATAAGTGCAAAAACATAGTAACCGAAAATGCCATATGCCTGCGGATGTAATGTAATATGCAATGCGAATGAAATGACCAAGATAGAGTGTGAAGTCGGGATGATAGTATGTAGTATCACAGGGTATTGGGTCCATCACAAGGGACTTCTATCCAAACTAGTCCTATACCTAAATTTGGATAGTCAGACTCAATGTAGTTAGACTCATGATCTTAGGTTAGTCGCACGCCCTAACCGAAATCCGGACCATTATGAAGGTACCGTAAGAAATAGTTGCACACCACCAGCATGAGTGGATAGTGAATGAATGAATGTGTAACTCCTGCTCAATAAATCCACATATCAGTACTGTTCATCTCTTGAATCATCAACAGGGTCTATTACACTCTACGCTAGCTTGCCGCCCCCATCCGAGCACATAACTGGGTAAGTAGAAGAGACCTCACTATTCGCCTACTAATATCGGGCCCGACTCGTTGATAGCGGACCCATTCCTTAAGCTAGTCAAATTCAACCTAGATATTGCCCCCCCTCACTCAGGCAGGTAAGGTCACACCCCCTCCCAACTGACCACGACACGGTGGGATACGCGGCCTACTGATATACGGCCCTCATGTGCTCATATATATCCACTCGGTCTCGACATTGGGGCGTCCTCTGGTACTAAGAGGGTTTAGAGATTTTTACCCATGGTGATCTATCGCAGCCCGATGCTAATAACAAATTTTTGGTGTCCCATCTGGCCATCCACGATATGCTTGTGGAGGATACGACCCTGATATCGCTAGGGCGTATAGTAATCACCATCACACAATGCAAGATGCATGAGTCATACAATCCAATCATGCATCAATCCTGCGCATACCGTGTGCTTATGTGAGACAATCTTCGCCTATCAGGGAGTCTCATAGCAAATGGTCCAATGATATATGAAATGGTCAACCACATCTCATAACAAACGTGTAGATGATGCGTATAGGCATGTATCATGTGCTATGCTGTCACATACTCATAATCGGCATCGATAATCGGCCTCGACAATCGGAATCAGCCTCAACAAACGGAATCAGCCTCGACATTCGGAATCGTCCTTGATAATCGGAATCAGCCTCGACAAATGGAATCGGCCTCAACAATCAGAATCAGCCTCAACAATCAAAATCGGCCTCGATAATCGAAATTGGTCGGAATCAGCCTCGACAATCGGAATCGTCCCAACAATCGATCTCGACGATCGGAATCAGCCTCGACAATCAGAATCGGCCTCGATAATCAGAATCGGCCTCGACAATCAGAATCAGCCTCGATAAATGGAATCCTCCTTGATAATTGGAATCGGCCTCGATAATCGAAATCAACCTCGATAATCAACCTCGATAATTAGAATCGGCCTCGATAATCGAAATTGGTGTGAATGAGCCTAACAAAGCTTAAGGGAAGGTCACAATGTGGACATTTAACCATCATTGCCCATCAATGTGGTCATTTAACCAACATTGCCCCCAAGTAGTGGCCCACATAGAGCCAAACATATAATGGGCCCCTGACCTCACACAATGGCCTCATACACAACATAATGGGCCTTAACCCCTAGGCCCCAAATACATTGCAATGGGCCTCAACCCATGGGCCCCAAATACATCTCAATGTGCCTCAACTCATGGGCCCTAAATATATCTCAGCGGACCTCAACCCATGGGCCCCAAATACATCCCAATAGGTTTCAACACAGGCTGAATACGCATCACAATAGGCCTCAAATATGGGTCGCAAATACATCATATTGGGCCTTATATACGACAAGTGGGCCGCACTACTTGGGCTACACCATCTACACCATACATCTATTTTAGAGATCATTATAGAGCATTCCTAAAAAATTAATCATATTAAAAGATCATCTGGACCATATCACAAATAGCAGCGGAGATGGTGATTAAAGATCATCTAGACCATACCATACCTAACAGTGGTGATAATGATTTCCACTGTTAAATTCCAGTGGGCCCACCATAGCATTTATTTTCCATCTAGTCTGTTCATAAGGTCACAAAGACCTGAACTAAGAGGATAAATAAATATCATATTAGTCTAAAACTTTTGTAACCTAAAGGGTTTCAATGGTAGACATTCAATCCCACTGTTTTCTGTAGTGTGGTCCACCTGATAACAAGATCTGTCTTATTTTTGGTCTCAGGCCTTGAGACGAGATCGCCAAATAGATGGACGATTTGGATGAAACACATCCATCAGTGGTGGGTCCACGAGAACGTCAAATGGATGGACAGTTTGGATGTAACACATCCATCAGAGTGGGGTCCACGTACATGGCCCACCAAAGACCGACTCGCCAAATAGATGGACGTTTTGGATGTAATACATCCATCAGTGGTGGGTCCCACCCGTCCAGCATGCTGGACGGTGTGGTAGGACCCATATATCATGGTGGCCCCCACGTCCATAAGCAGATGGGTGGTTTGGATATATAATATATGCCTCAAGGTGGGTCACATCCCACACGTGCAGCACATGTGGGGTGGGCCCCACACAGCTGCTAAAAGGAAAACGGATGGAAGGTTTGGATATAATGCAACCTTATGATAGGCCATTTGCTATTGACGATGTAATGGTGGGTGTGGCCCACCAAGATATACTTAATATTATATGTTATATTATATAATATTATATATAATATAATATTATATTATATACATATATATCCATCATACATAAGGGGGTGGATGTCTAGATCCATCGTCCAGATCATGGATGTCTGGATGGTGTGGATCACCACATAATCAGGGTAGGTCCACACATGTGGCCCACATTAGCTTCAGATTAAACTGATACGTGTGTTTTCCTTCAATCAAGTCTGTCCAAACGGACTGCCATGTGGGCCCACTCGGTGGATGGCATGGATAAAATACATACTTCATGGTAGGCCACACACACACACCATCATCCATACAAGAGAGAGAGAGAGAGAGAAACAGTGAGATGGAGGGACCCGCCACTATGGGCCCCTCTCTTATACAATACATACATCAAGTGGGTCCCAAATCATGTGGACCCTACATCAAAATCAAATGAAATGAACACCCACCGTTAGATCTCATCTTCCTTCTTTCGCCAATGCGATCTAGTACTCCAAGGGGTGTGATTCAATGGTCGAGATGAAGCTTGGATGGTGGAGATGAGAGGTAGGAAGGTGGGATATACCAAGTTTTCTCATGGGGGGTTGGGACGTGGGTTGCTTACTTGGAGAATGAGAGAGATAAGAGAGATGAGAGAGATGAGAGATGTGAGTGATGGGTGAGTGAGTGATGGGAGTACTTGTGTAAGAGAAAGAGTTGACTTTGGGGAGGGTGGTTGTACTTGGGGATGGGTGTGAGTGATGGTAGTGATGTGTACTTGATTGATGTGATTTATGGGATTGATGTGATGTTCTCTTGAGTTTTGCAATGCATAGCGCTTTCCTCGAACTGAACGCGAGCCCACATCTCCTGGCTCGGGTATTGCCTGAGTGCGCGAGATGCGACATCGGAACCACGGCGACGGCGCGGTCGCAAGGGTACAAGTTTCGAGTCGAGCCGGCTCTATAATACGGGACACAACTCAGGATCATGCGCAAATACTGATAACAGATTGCAGGTCACTGAAATTCGACCGGGAGGACCGCAGAGGACTACGGAACGGTACGGTCTAGGACACGGGTCTCACACTCCCATAGTGACCATTGAGCTTTCTTAAACTAGTACATTGCAAACGAAATAATAATGGTAGGGCTAATCATGCATTCATAGCATACCAGACGGGTGACTAATTCTGGATGTTATAGCACATGCCTTTAGGCCTTAATTGTGGTATCATTTCGATAACTCCCAAACCACCGACTATCAGCCCATTTTTGGTGAGTTTGGCACTACGCATGTACAGGATGTACTATTACTAATGACTGGCCACATGCATGGGTTTTACCTAAAAGCTAACTAAATGAGCATCCCCAGTTGATGTGCATCTATGCATTCACGCATCCATGCATTTAATAAGATTGCATTGGATTATTTTGTGTGATTTCCTGTTTACAACTATGCTTAACTAATATGGTGATGTGCAATCTTGATGGGAATTCACACTGAGTTGGCCACTCATTCATCAAATATATAAACGTATAGGTAGTATAGGTGACTTAAATGATATTCATGTTCAGACTGATGAAGAGCAGGGTACAATTATCGGGGATGCAAGACCATATCTATCAAGAGAAGCTTCGCGATCTTGCGGCTCAAGTTTATATGCATTTTATTATTTCTCATGTGTCAAATTATATATTTCTTATACTTGTAAACATAGAGACATTGGTTCATATAAGTCATTTAGGTAGCCGCTTGTATATTTTGAATGACTATGAAATTTCGTTTATACTTGATTTGTTAATATTCTTCTAAGCTACTAACTCTAATTGTAATGACTCAGAAAATTTTGTGCCAAGACCCGAGTACTACCTCTATTTTCCTTAGAAGCTATTTGTGGGTTAATTAGTGCTAAACTCGATTGCTTGTGAAATTAGCATCAATCACTTTAAATTTGATCTGCAGGACTCAATACCTGTAGTATCGTTAGCGCTATGTTACTCTGAAATCTGGGATTCAACGTTAAGTCCAGTTGCTCTTGGGAATTTTTAGAAGCTTTGGATTGGATCTGGACCACGCGTCGAAAGTCCGATAGCGATGATCTTAGACAATTATGGTCACCATGTTGGACTTGACCATCACCTCAAAAATCAAGTCCAGATGATGTCCTGGGTTGATTTGATTGAGTTCGGAGTGAAGAGTGTGAGAATGGTGAGAAATTAAATATGATTTTATGAAATCTGAGTCGTGTCGCTTACGCGACAATTTTAAGCAATCTGACCATTGGATTCTGACCCAATTTCACCCTCGGATCAGGGAAGATGGCCCAGGCATGTCATGGTGCTTGTGGACCTGATCGAGTTTCGGTAACCGTTGAATTGAGTGTGGTCCGCCACGGCTGATTTATAAATTCGATCGGTACGAAAACTCAACCTGACCTAGATCCATGGTCAGTGAGCTTAAGTCCGACCGCACGTGGAGAAAAGACCACCGAAAGTGCTCCGTTGGATCGAGTGAGGCCTGATTTGGTTATAACTTAAGTATACCTTGGCCCTGGGGCTATTTTCATCTATTTTAGGCCTATATAAAGACCTTAAAACCCTCATTCTCTATGCCATACGAATTTCCTAAACCCTAGCTAAGAGAGAGAGAGGAAAAGAGAGAGAAAGTGAGAGAGAAGTTGGTGAATCATCTTAAGATTCTTTCATGTTACTCTACATCCTTAAACCATCACTTTTGAATTGTTATTCTGGCGATTCTAAGTTCCTTCTTGGGTAAGTTAATCTAACCCTAATCTGTTTTAGAGCTTAGAATAGTTTATGTGTTGTTGTAGCTCATTTCTATTCTTGCCTTAGGTTATCTTGTCGCCATTGACGAAGACATATCGTCTGAATCAGTTCGGTGTGTTATTTCTGGTTTCAGGTGCGGACTATATTCATATAGGTTATGGTTTTCAAGGCTTTCAATGTCAGATAATGATTTATTCTTGTTATGGATGAAATTTCACATGCCAAATGCTATGTTTATCTTGCGTTCCTGATATGTATGTGTTATATTAAGATTTGTGTATTCTATGTGTATGTAGGAAGTACCGTATACATATAAAATATGAACATGTACTTGCCATGATTATTTGTCGTGTACTTGTGCTAATTGTATATGTGACAACTCCTTGGCAAAAGGAATTGTCCAAATGTGTGTATTCCAACGTACATCATGTTTTTGAACTATGTAGTCTAAGTATTTGTAGAAATATTTAAATGGGCTGATGTGTAATACATTATCCTATTTGTGAGCGTTGAGAAGAGATTCTCAATTCTCTTATTGGAGTGTATGATTTCTTACATTCAAATTACATTCTTTGTTCTTTAAGTTCAAGCACTACTTATGTTGAAATCCATGTTAAGTTGATATTCTTCAAATGCTCACATACTACATGAATTGAATTGCTGTTCCATTACTGTTCTAAATTGTATATGTATATCTGTTATAATGGAATATGTTTGGGACTATGAAATAGTCCAAGAAATCAGTAATCGGCCTTGAGTTCGTGGCTGAGGTTGCTTTCGCCACGAAGGACGTAATTTGACGAACCGAGTCGTATTAGAGTTGTCGGCAGTGGTTTGGCCACATGGAGTGTTTGTGCACTCTATGTCGTTCAACCCAACGTGAGCTCGTGCTAGTCGAGTTCGTCAAGTAACCCGATTCTCTGATGTATGTTCACCATGTATGAATGTTATTGCTTGAATCTAGGGTACCAAACTTACCTATGAAATTCCGTTAACCATTGTACCTTGATCTGCTAAGACTCATGAGTCGGACATGGTGGTATGGGACACCGTGGTCGAGCTGTCGGCCTACGTTGGGGTGACGAGCCTCCCCGTAATGACTAGTGAGCACACCAAACTCATGAGCCAACTATGGTGGTATGGGACACTATTTCGTGTTGTCGGCCTACACTGATTGGTGATGAGCCCTTTGTAGTGACCTCAAGCATACCTGGATACTGCATTAGGGCGACGAGCCTTAGAGTAGTAACGAAGGTATGATAGGCGTGCATTGATTGGTGATGAGCCCTTTGCAGCGACCTAAAACCATATGATCATATGAGATGGCCTAGGACTGACGACCCTAGAATGAATCACTGTGTGGAAATTGATATGTGGAAGGTACCTTAGCTTCCCAATCCTGCTGTATGAAAAGGACTAATAACAACTTGTAATATGTTCATGCACCGCATTTGCATGTGTGTGGAAGTCGTTGGCACTGTGGGAGGATGTCATGCGTAACGTGAGATGAAGACGCCGAGGGAGTAAGGCGAGGGCATGCATCATTTATACATACATCTTTGCACTAACAAGAGTACTTAGGACATGCTAGATTGTTCTACTTTATCATTACTGCTTGATTGAATTGATAACATGTTAACCTTTGCTTTATTGTTCCACTGAGTTGATCACTCACTCCCACGTTCTAGGATAGTGTTTAAACACCAACCTGACTCTATCTTAGATGCAGATGTTGATGCGACCCCTGAGGCAGAGCAGGAGTTCGAGGATGATGAGGCCGCATTCTTTTATCCAGTTCTCAGGCGGGTTCTTGTGAGCCATGTCCTGATGTGCTGAAATTCTGGGTTTTCTTTTGGAATAGATAATGTCTTTTGATGCTTATATTTTTGATAGTAACACTTGTAAGTATGACCTGGCATGTATACGTATTTTAGGGACTTGCACATGTACACTTATGATTCTTTAAGTCTTCAGCTTGCGTTCCTTCACTTATCCTTGAATTATGTTTGCAGTTTGGCTTAATCTATTCCATGGTTTATGTACTCATACAGACAACATACATCCATCATTAAATATGTTGCATAAGTGATGTTTTGAAACTCAGGAGCTGAGTTATGCTCGACCCCCAAATTTCAGGGCGTTACACTAATAATAATAAATATATATATATATATATATATATACACATGAAATTTGACTATCTTTAGAGGTTAGCACTCGAGTTTTTAGAAAACGAGTCATATACTTGGGTTTTGAAAACCCGGGGTGTTATGTAAAACCCCTTAGCAAAGTGGTGTTGCTTAGAGGAAAAATAGAGTTCTTCAAGAAATGGCGAGTGTTATGCTTAACAGCCTAAAATTAGCTAAAAGTCTATGAGTTGAAGTTGTTATTACCATTTTCTATATTATTAATCATGTTTATAAAAGAGCAGGTAAAAATAAAAACGGCTTATGAACTTTGGTTTAATAAAAAACCTTCCGTGAAATATTTTCGTACCTTCGGAAGTAAATGCTTCATTTTATGAGATCGGGAACATTTGGTAAAGTTTGAAGCTAAAAGTGATGAGGATATATTTTTGAGGTATGCTCTAAATTGTAGATTATATCGTGTCCTAAATAAAAGGACTGGGGTGATACAATAATTTATAAATGTTGTTATCGATGATCAAACTGTCACACCCAATCATGATCAAGATGATGAAATTACTATTTTCAATCAATCTAAATCATCATCGAAATTAGATTCTACCGAGGTTATATTAGTCAAGGATCATCCGACTAATCGAATACTCGGTAACCCTCACATTGGTGTTCAAACCAGAAGACAATTTGAAAACTTATGTAATCATGTTTTGTAACGCCTCAAAGTTTTGGGCCCGAGTACATACTCGTGCCTAAGAATTTTGAGTGTTAATAATGTTAAAATTGGATGCTTCAAAATCACACCTTGTTTTTTTTCATTTAGATCACATCCAGTTACATTCATGGAGGTAACCATGCACGAGAATAACATTGATTGTATTTATTATTTCATTAGAGTAAAAAGCATATAAATAATTCTTTAATGCACTCTCAATGGAAGCTTATTACGTTATCAAATTTTGCAGTAGAAAATAAATAAAATAATTTGTGGTGTTATCCCTCTTCTTTATTTCAAAGAATCTTCCATAAAATGATTATCATCTGTATCATCAACCTATGATTCACCTGCAATATCTGTATGGTTGGAGAGGGTCAATGCCTTACTCGTAGTGGTGATTGTCCTTTAAAGTTTATAATGATTCAAGTGATTCATATGAATAACAAAAGGGTTCCGATACATCTCATACTCCACAAATACGAGTGGTATTTGTATGCACAAACATTCTATATGAAATGCATGCCTAACAAAATATGTGTAGTCCATCACACTCGGCGATCATGATCATAATGTGGAAAGTAGTTTAAAGATATTTGGCTCACCACGCATCTCATACAATGAAGATTCGTCGATGTGTCCAATGTTAACGTGGATTTATGTGAATGTCTCAGGGCAACACAATAATGCTATTGAGAGATTTACATGACATGATGTGTTCATGGAATGACTATTTATGACATCTAATCCCAAAAATTTATGTAAAATGCATGGCGATTTACTTACATCGATTGTGCACCACTCACCAACCGACGGGATTACATGCCAACCAAGAGGGCCGCTACTGGAAACACATTACGTCCACGATATTATATTGATCACCAGAAGTGGGATTTCCAACATAATACTTACATTGTGTGATATATGTACAATAACTAAAATTTTGTATCAATGATTTGCATAGTGAGGATAAATGGCGTTAAAACTTGAATCATGTATAAAAAAAAGATGTAATCAAATAAATTAAGTTACAAAATTTAAAGGAAAAACCCTCACCTCTTATGTTAAAGTGCCCTCTTATGTTGTCAGAACTTAATATATGCACTTTAGATTCAACTTTGACTATAAATTACACAACCTATATGATTAGGGTTTCATCTTTCATCTATGTCTAGATTAAACAAATTATAATTCTAAAATAGAAATTTAACATAATTTTTCATGTAAGAAGGAGACTTACTTTGATCAACACCTACAATTTCAACCCAACAAAACAAGTCTAGTGAATACTTTTGTTGAGTCGACTTCATTCGACTTGGCTCGAAAAAGATATAAACGTTCGTTCTTCCAAATTAACACCTAGAATTGAAACCTAATATTTACTGAAGAATGAGAAATGGATGGAGTAATTCACCTTAGCAGTGTTGTGGAAGTGTGACTCGAAGCTGAATTGTTTGTTGATTCAATGAGTCACCGATCGACATGAACAGTGCTGCTTCTCTTTCTCTTTCTCTCTCTCTCTCTCTCTCTCTCTCTCTCTCTCTCTCTCTCTCTCCCCCCTTCATTGTTTCTCCCTGAGTTTTCTGTCTCCCTTTCTCTTTTTGTCTTCTCTCCTTTGTTGGGGCTGGTCAGGATTACTTTAACAGGCCTTGGCTTTTGTTGGGATTGGAGTAATTTCCAGTGCCTGGCCTCCTCTCTTTGTACCTCATTTCTCTCTCTTTTTCTCATTTTGTTTTGCTGTGTACCCTCTTCAGCGGCAGGGGTTGGCAATTTATATTGGTGGGAGGCCTTTACATTGTTCCTGCTTATCTCATACGCAGAACGTGTCGTGTGAGAGCAAGATGCACAAGAGTTACTTACGGCTTCATGAACGAGATGCGTAAACGCTGTTTGCTGCTATCTATTTTCTGTTTCTCTTACGTCTCTCTCTTTCCTTCTTTTGGAGATCAGATCGTATCCGGATGCTCATCATCTCGATGTCTTAATCCTCGTAATGGTGCAGTGTTGTGTGGGCTGGGATTTTTGTTTGAATGAGGAAGATGATCCCTATTTTAATGGCAGATCATCCTCCATTTCATTTTTCTTCATATTGTCACCTCTGGATTGGTCTCTTGAAGCTTGTTGGGCTACCACATTAGAGCACCAGATCGATTTTCTTGATGGTTCTCGCGAATTGTTGCAACAACCATTTTTTGCACGACATCCTCACCTCTATGGCTCACACTCTCGACTTCCTTGCATCGTGGAGAGTCCCTGACTCTTCTGGATTTCCAGGTTGGAGTTGAAAATCCTTTGGATGGTGTTTGGATGGTTCAGATTTGGTAGAGGTGTAGATCTTTTAGATCTTCCAGCTTTGAAACTCCTTGATACGCACGGCTTTCACAATGCTGTTACAGTGTGAGGAAGTTACACCTTTTAGTTTGGTTGTAATAATAAATGGGGTCCACTATGATGGATTTTCATAAAATCTACTCCGCTCATCACTCTAATCAAGTCATGTTGGCCCATGAGCCTAAATATGAAGCAGATTCGAGCTTTAGATAAGATTATCTAGGAAATCCTCCTACCAGCACCAAAGTTGACTTGATCTTAATTAATGGTCCACATCTAATGATCAGGGCCCAATTTTTAGAAAAACGTGTAGTCGGGACAAGTAAACAGTTGGACAAAAGTTAGTGGTTGATCAATGGTGGAAAAAGCATAAATCTGAAATCACACCTTTTGCGATAAAAGAAATGAATTGGCTTCCGCATTCAATAGTGTAGGTTCATAAATCAGGGTCTAAATTTTGTGTAATATTGTAGTCATGTAAGATTTAAGAGTGGTCCAAGTTTGAGTCGCGATGGAGGGAAGGAAGTGAATCTGAAGATTTAAGATTTATACAGAGTTAGTAAGCCTAAGAAAGATATCTCCATGCCTAAGTAAAAGCCTACCGAAGTGGGGTCTTCATATTTCATACTTTGTGTATATGATAGAAATTCCAAGTCGTTCATACGAAAGGAAATATCCTACTACCACTACCCATGACCTTTCTTCACTCGATGGACATTGGAATCAATGGTTAAGGACTGATTTGTCAATTGGGCCACTTTTACAATGATCTAAAGGCTGAAATTCAACGTGTATGGTTAATTTATAATAAATAGGCATGGGATAAAATTTCACAAGAAATGGATCATGAGAACTATATGATCTAGAATTCAGGGGTATAGGTTAATGACATTAAGTATTTACGAATTTGTCATCTTTTATTTCTCCAACTTTCACAGTCCGTAACGTCAGACTACACCATCCAAATGTAATAAGACTTTACAAGTGTTATGTATTTTTCACGCTCTTTCCATCACCCCAGTTTGAGCCTTGATCGCTTATAGATGACCAAGATGCCTTTTTAATAGGCTATACCACCCCGTTGTCTAAATCAATGCTTTTATATATCTAATAAAGAAGTTGGATGGTAGTTTTGGCATATACCTTATGGTCTTTGAACTAAGCAGTTCATTCTAATATTTAGGCGACCCATTTGACGGATCCAAATATGATGGACGACCAGATGATATGTTAAAAATATGAAAACTTGATGGTTAGTACTTCGATCATGTATGTAGGTTGTACGGTCAGTTTTTTAAACAAATAAATACAAGTAGGTTTTTTGAGTAATCAAGAAGTAGAACATGTGTACCGTTAGATTCAAGTGACTTGTTCACATGTGTAAGTTCCTGAAATTATAGTCCTGATGGTGGGTTAAGAATATTCATAGGTGGTGAACAAGATGAACGGATCACCATCTCGATTATATACGTATACGAGTGGATGTAGAGATAAGGTAGTTAGTTTAACATGATCGAATGGTCCAACTCAAACTGGATAGTCAAATATCTTTACCTAGTGGTAAAAAGTTGATTAAACGGTTGATTATGATGAACGAGTGAGAATACTTGGATATATGATGACCTTATCTTAAAATTAATGGTCAGATGGCTTGATCCATGTATAAAGATCATTCCCAATGGTCAGATTCATGTTGGAAAATAGGCATAAGGTTAGGATAGTTAAATTGGTATCGTACATATGTATATACTAAGTTAGATTTCATGGTAATACTTAAGAACTTTTAATACCTGAAAGTTCAGGGTGTTACGTGTTTTCTTCACTTCCTAGATAGAACCAACTAATGTAAATGAAGCCCTTGCTGATGAAAATTTGATTTTGGCTATGCAGGATGAATTAAATCAGTTCGTTAGAAATGATATTTGGTATCTGGTTTTTAAACCTTTTGACAAACATATGATTTGAACTAAATGGATTTTCAAAAATAAATCCGATGAATTAGGTAATATTATAAGAAATAAAGCATGATTGGTTGTACAAGGGTACACTCAAATTAAAGGTATTGACTATGATGAGATATTTACACCAGTTGCTCATCTTGAATCCATTAAAATATTTATTTCTATTGCATGCCATAAAACTTTATAATATACAAAATGGATGTCAAAAGTGCCTTCCTGAATGGTGACTTATATGAGGAAATTTATGTAGAATAACTTAAAGGTTTTGAAGATGCTAAACTTCCTAATATTGTATATTATAATAAAAATGCTCTGTAAGGCTTAAAACAAGCCTCAAGAGCATGGTATGAAAAACTAACCAAATTTCTACTTAGTCAAAACTTTAAATCGGAAGTATTGATAAAACCTTGTTTATCAAAAAATATAATGAAGATATGTTGATTGTTCAAATATATGTAGATGATATTATCTATGGATTAACATGTACTAACATTTCCTCTAAGTTTGCAGATTCGATGAAATCAGAATTTGAAATGAGTATGGTTGGTGAGCTAAATTATTTCCTAGGTCTCCAAGTGAAATAACTTAAAGATGGGATGTTTATCTCTTAAACCAAATATGCGATGAATATTGTAAAGAAATTTGGCTTTGAGAATGGTAAAAATTTTTGAACACCAATGGCTACATCACTCAAACTATCTAAAGATGATTCGGGTAAAAATGTTGACCCTCGTCTTTACCGTAGCATGATTAGTCGTCTATTGTATTTAATTGCCAGTAGACTTGATATTTCCTTCAGTGTAGGCATATATGTTAGATACAAATCTAATCCTAAAGAATCTCATTTGTCTGTGGTTAAAAGAATAATCAGATATTTTACTAGCACAACTAACTTAGGCTTATGATATCCTCATGATACATTTTTACAAATTGCTGGATATACTGATGTTGATTGGGCAGGTAATGTCGATGAAAGAAAATCCACAAGTGGTGGATGCTTTTACATTGGAAATTATTTTGTGTCTTGGATGAGCAAGAAGCAAAACTCAGTATCTTTATCCACTGCAGAAGCCAAATATATTGTGGCAGGAAATGCATGCACATAACTAATATAGATGAAACGTATGTTAATAGACTATGGTATTGGTTAAGATACCATGAATCTATAATATGACAATACCAGCACTATAAACATATCCAAAAATCCTATTCAACATTCTCGAACAAAACACATCGACATACGTTATCATTATATTCGAGAATTAATTGAAAGCAAGACTGTCCTGGTAGAATACATTAATACTGAGAAACAACTTACAGAATTCTAACAAAACAACTAGACGGTGACAAATTCTCTAATTTGAAAAATGATATTAGATTATGTTATATTACCTTATTAATCTTCCTTTATTGTAATTTATTTTTAATTTATTTTATTTGCATAAATAGGAAAAATGTAAAAATTTAATTTTTAGTGGATTTTTCGGCCAACCTATAGTTGACCAACCAGTTCGACGAGCCGAGCACCTACTCGGCTAGCCGAACGGAGCGCGGATTGAACAAAAGGGGGGGGGGGGGGGGGGGAACCCCAAATTTGCTCATTTCTAGTTCATCTTGCTCTGCTCGTTGTCGGTGCTTCCTTTGGCCAACCCATCTCCCTAACCTTCTTGTAAGTGGTTTATTTGTTATTTCCTCCTAGATTTAAGTTCTTGGTTATGATTTATTTGTGAATCTTTCAATTTTAAGAAATATAGAACCTTCGTTTTGGTGGATTTATTCAAAAATCTGATCTACTCAAACCCATCACCCTCTTTATTCTTTACTCATTTTTCTTTCATGGAACATTGGACCAATGTATTGTTCCTTGTCCACATTTCGATTCCTCATCTTGCTTTGCTCTTTAGGTTATGCAAACCATAAGCACATTGGAGGTTGATCTGGAGAATGTATGGGATTTCCTCGCTCGGAGTATTATAATTAAGCGATCAGTTAATGTCAATTACATTGCTCAATTGGTCTTGTTGCACTTCTCTCCGAGTTAGGATGGGAGAAAATTTTAAGTTGAGGCGAAGCGAATTACGGGTCGATTGTACAAGGGAAGTACGCATCCATAAATGAAGTTTCCTCTAATAATTTAACCTATAATATTCAATTTCTAGATGACGCTATCTCTTAAACACCTTCTATTATATCATCTGTTATGGACGTTAACATGGTGAAAGATGAAATTCCAATTCCTACTCTTTTTGAAGATATGTATACTTCAGAAAGAACTACCATTACTAGGGTGTTATGTGATTTTAACGCCCAATGGTGATCCGATAACTCTCTGCCTACTTATAATTTACTTCTAAAATACCACGTTCTTCATCGCATCTTCACATCTAATGTTTATCGAAGGGCTGGGAATAAGACTGATCTTAATCCCTACATGATGTGTATTATGCATTCTGTTACATCCTGTATTCGTAAATGTCTTCCATCTTTGACATCTCACTCGATTATTCAATATCGTCTCTGCCCTCGTCATGGTTCCATATCATTTACATTTCTTATGACTTTCTTTGCTTTGCAGTTCAATGTCCAAATTCCCGCTATTAAAGCATCGGAGTCTAAGCTTCCATTTGGTAATGCAAAACTTGAACAGATGAAGTTAGATCTGAGACCTGAGCAACAAAGTGATCAGGAAGAGGCTCCCAAAGGTGATGTCAACATGGATGACATATTTACTGATTATGATGGATCTGCTGACATGAATTTTGGACTTCCAGCCTTCTCAATTCTCTGATAGGTTGAAGAGTTTAGAGAGGAAGGTGGACGGTTTGCATGTATCCCAAGAATCATTACTTCAGACTAAAAAACAATACATGAAATAAATGAAATAAATACTTTCATCGATTCAATCAGAGTCTAAAAATTAATGATCCTGAGATGCCTTCGCCATCCTCCTCTGGTTCTGATTGATAAATTTTCTTATGGTCCATAATAAATATTATTCTCTCTTTGGATTACATACATTATTTGATGGCTTTTCCCTTAAAACATTGGGATAATTGTCTTTATTTGTTTTGGATGATGTTATCACTAAAATTAAATGACTCTCTATCCTTATGTTTTATGTTCTATATCCTTGATATTCATGTTGCATACTTCATTTTTTTTCTTTCTTTGTCAACTTTTGACAAAAAGGGGGAGAAAATATGCTTAATTGATAATATATGAACACGAGCACAAACACAACTCTCACTTTAACTTTGAATACATATATGAGCACCTGCACTCACATGGATATATATATATATAAGGCATGTGATTGGATGTATGAATATATATTGTATGTGACTAAGTACTTAGGGGGAGTTACAAATGCTTATTCTGAGGGGGAGCATTAAGATCTTCAAGATATGATTTCACTGGTGGTGTACAGATATTCCTTTGAACCATAGATCATATGAGTCTGATGAGTATGAGATGGTGTAATATGTTATGATGAGTTGTATGTTTGTATGATGAGTTATGCATGATTGTGTTTTGTCATGAAATTGATAAAGGGAGAGATTGTAAGTGCTTATACTTAAGCACAATTAGGATTGTCGAATTTTGCAGCCTTGAAAGGAACACAAGCACTCATGAAAATACTCTTCGACAACTCATGGAGAACTGTTAAACACTTGATCAAGCATTTCAAGGAAGACTCAACATCTCATGGCATAAAAGTACATGGTTTGAAGATCGGAACACTTTGTATGAGTTAACCATGAGGTGGTATAACCTTGGATTGACCCTAGGTTAGGTGTATTTCACTTGGCATCTATTTTAAACAAGAAACAAATGCATTCGATTTGGGGGAAATTATCTTATTTGAACATAACAAAGAGAGTATATGAAGAACAATAATTGTTTTATTCATACTGAGTTCATTTACATCCTTTAATATCCCCTGATTCTAAGATAGATCATTTGAAATACATAAATTGAAATTAACAAAGTTTCAATATCGAATCTCGAATTCGGCAACATTTCGACATTTGCTTCGGTTATCTCCTTAGGAGGAATGTTATGCTGATTTGATCATTCGATTTTCCTCTTTTTGAGCTTAGAGTAACGAAGATCGAACAGGACGATTTCAGTAGCACTTTGGCCCTTCTTGTAACTAGGCATATGATGGCCTGGTTGCATGACCCATGCAACAAGTGGTTGACTGCGCGGCCCACGTAACAATTGATTGCTTCCCCTTCCCACCTTAAGTCTTCCTTCAGTGCTCTGCTCCTCTTTCGAAATTCTTCTCTCTCCCAAATGAGAGGAGTGGGGTATTTATAGGCCTCCACACATGCGAACCCTCAATCTTTGTGCCATGGGGACCACCTTGCATCAGATCTGACCATCCATAGTAATCTACCTCTGATCTTGGTTGCACGATCTACGCAATGTGGAAGCCATTTCGCGGTCCGCACAATAGAGAAAATCATCGCGCAGCCTGCATAATGAATGAAATTGTTTGCGCGGTCCGCGCAACCTATTAGTAGTTGCATGAGCTGCGCAACTACTTTACATGATATTTGGATTTGCTACTATTTTCAATCTTTCTTCATTATTTTCATGCCTTAATAGATGCCCCCTTGATCCTTTTCTTTGTTTGTAAATAAAAATTAAAGAATTAGGATAAAAAAATCTTATTTTCTGAACATGTTGCGAACCCGCGCAACGGCCGCCCAAGTATTGTACTCGGCCCATTTTCCTATAAATAGTTGGTTGTACTTCATTTCTTCACTTTTTAGTTTGTGGCGAAACTCTACTTCTCCTTTTCTTCCCCACGCAACGAGTATCAGTTGCGCAACCTACGTAACATCTTCACGTTCGAGTAAGAGTTTTTTGTGTTGAGTTGCCCACGCAACAAAGAATTAGTTGTGTGACCCGCGCAACCAATACTTGGCCATTTTTTAGACTTAGCCAATTTCTGAACCCTTGTATTTCACTATGGCCCGTACAAAAAAGACCTACATTCCTATCAATCCTCCCACTGACCAACCTTCTCACCAAGAATTGCTAGACCCCACATCTTTTCAAGCTGCGAAATCCCAAACTGCAGAATCTCCACTATCTCCCGTCCAACCTTAGCGCAAGTGCTTTAAGAAAACCTCTACGCGCCCTTCTTATATTAAGGAGCCAGTGCTCCCTACTTTTGACTTCTCCGATCGCATCAACACACTACCATCCCCCATCCACAGAGTCATCGCAATGGGCGATCTCGAAAGACCTCCCAAGCATGGTCGTGAATACGACTGGGAGCAGTGGCTGAATGCACCAGCGCACTATCAAACTATCAACCAAAAGCCTCCTGTCAGGGAAGATACTTTGCCCCCTTCTCAGCCGAGAAAGAATTGCCGTAACAAGGCTCAAGAATTTTAGGAGAAAATCAAGGAGCACAACCGGAAGAAACTAAACAATTCTTGGGAGTCAGTCCATGCGATCGAGGGTGTCATAAAATTTGACAACCCTTACAAGTAAGGTATTGTGGTGATTCTAGTCAGCATCCATCGCCACCATTCCATGCTGAATTGCGAGCCTAGGAATCATCTGGATGGAAAAAGATTATCCTATACAGAGTCTTGGTCGTTCAGAGAACCAAGACTACTGGAAGGCATTCTGCAACCAATGAAACTAAGACAGCAAATCGGTGACATTCACTCTATGATCTTCCTCACCCCATCTTACGATCCCCACAGCTTATATCTGACTTGTTTCTACGAGACGCTCCAACATCGTTTCAGCGACTGTCGCCTTATTTGGAGTCCTGAAGAGTTCATAACAAGGGGTCTCTTAACTCCCCATAATTATTACTCCAATGGGCCACAACAATTCTTGCTAAGCATGCAGGGAGTTTGTCCAAGATTGACATCTACACCGCGATCAAAGCAACATCATATCCTTTTTATAAGGAATCCTCCATTCTGAAGGCTTTTCTCAACTATTGGTGCCCTTCCACCAATTCTTTCCATCTCCCCGAAGGCGAAATGAGTATTACACTCTGGGATATTCATAGAATCACCGGTCTGCCAATAACCAGAAAATTCTTTGATGAATTTGTCCCCACCAATGATGAGCTGGCCTTTGTCTCTTCGCCTGACCGTATCGCCTCCATCTCAGAAACAACCACTGAACTCTCTAAGGAGATGTCCAAGTTTTTGAATATCCACAAGATTCACCCTATGCAATGGCTAGCTCATTTCAGCAGAGCTCTTCGGTAATCTTCCTTCTTTTCAAATTAACGTTTTTATTGCATCTTGATACATAATCTTGATTTCACATGCTTTTAATTTTCTTCCAGATTTAACGGTAACCACTTGCGAGGGTTGGAATGTCTTCATAAGAGCATAAAAGAGTGCGCTGAGTATTTTGTTTATGGGGAGCTTACAGCATTTATCGCTTACTAGCTAAGCATAGTTGTTTTTCCCAGCTCTAAGTCAGCAGACGCCATCAACCCTCGCAATTTGTGGTAGCAAGTGCTATGGCCGAAGGGCTTAAATAATCCCTTGCTCCTCCTGCTCTATGCTCAGTTTGTAGAAGTTTCGGAGAGATCACTTCTCATATAAAAACTCCCTCTGTCGGCTCTGCTTCTACCTATATGCCATGGCATTATTTTCCCAGCTGGCTTAGCATTTACTGCCCTTGGACCTTTGAAGTGCCAGAGAAAGCTTACGTTCATCCTTCTCAGAATAGACACAGACAAGTCAGACACAAAATCACTCACTACAGGAGAAAGGGCATTCTTTCTATTGATTAGATCGTGAGTCTCTTGTTGAGGGAGGGGATAAAATTCTCGAGAGAACCATACTATCCCAATCATTTTGCTCATCAATTTGGCTTCAATCAGGCAGTTCCCGAAGATTGCAGACTTATAACTCGAAGAATGTGGAGTTATGGCACTGGCCCATTTAATTGGGTGATGGTCTGGAAGCAACTGTTAAGCTAAGCTAATTCTTCTTTCATCATCCCGGGCTGTGAGCGTATTCCTCGGGCTTCATAGAACCACATGAGATGGTGGGTTCACCAGTCATATCTGGTAAGGAAAGGTCTGCCAGTAGCTAAGGCCATCTAGCTTCCGCCACCCAGACTTAAGGGTCGCACAATTGAAGAGGGAGTAGGCTTCATAATGGAGAGCAGTCATGCTCCTTTTACTGGTTACCACTACGTTAAAATATCCATAGATGAACCTATCTGTGAGAAGAAACCTAATAATACCCTTGAACGGTGGATAGTTTATGGTGTCATTCGTGAATTTGAAAAAGTTCCTTTCCTCCATTCAAGAAGAGAAGAAGTCACAGAAGCTACTTCCCCTATGCCAGAGAACGTTGCCAACCTTCAAGACCAGCCAACCACTTCTCCTGCCCCCAGGACTGTCCATCCTAGTCCTTCTTCGCTAATGACAAGATGTCGAACGTGTGCCTAAGCTTCTCCCTAAGAAGGGACCATTGCTTCTGCTTCTCTGGTTTTAGCTAGTGCAGATCCTCAACCATAAAGCAACCAGTCTCTTCTTTCTAAAGGGAAACAAGTTATTATTGAAGAATTTGGTGAAGGAGATTCGGATTGTGAAGGTTCAACTTCTTTGTCTAGAAATACTATTTCTGATAAATATGAGGCGGAAGGAGAGATTCAAGACGATGACTATGAGGAGGGGGAAGTTGATATTAGTGGCGAAGAAGATGTCATTGCAGAAGATGTTCCTACTGATGAAGGACACATCCTCCCGACCTCCGAGGCTATTCCTGCAAAGACTTCATCCATTGCGGGGTAAGAAGAAGACGAAACCCTAGACTATGGGGAATATGGTTATTCACCATGTAAGAGAATCTAACTGTTTTTGTTTTCTTTTATTCTTTTCTCCTTTCCTGTGTTACGTATTTTATTTCAGGCGATCATGTTGTCAACATAGAGGGAGATAGTACTTCCCCCATAGATTTACCTCCAGTCGTACTTGCAGCTTCACCAAGATTCTCGATGCCTCCACGGGCAGTGGCACATGAAATTGCTTTTTTAGTAGAATCAACCGATCTGCCAACTCCCACCACTGTTGATTCGAGTATTGAATCTAGGGCTCTATCTTTTGCTAAGATGGTGGAACCTAATCCCCCTCTTATTAGAGAGACGCAAACTCTTGCTGTTCCAGTACCAACAGAAGGTATATCCTTTTCCTCATTCACACCTTCCATATTATCTGCACTTACAGTTTTTCTATAACTTTATATTTCTTATTTCTTAATAGGAAACTTACCTTAAAGTGGCACAACAAGTTCTGGTTCTATTGGGACTTCATCAAATGTGCTATCCCTTGAGAATATTTCTATGTATAAATTGGCATTGATTAGGAATTCCATATTAGCTATTGTTGAGATGTTTAAAGATCCTGATCAATGGTCAGATCTGGCTGTTGCTTTAGATGTTTTGGATAGTGTTGCACAGATGGCTAAAGTCAATGTTTCTTCTGTACGCGATGCTCTCCTAAGATTCCATAATTTGATAACTGTTCTGTCATCAATTGAAACTGTGATTGTCTCGCTCAAAATTTTAGAGTATAGGAAGCAACTTGCATACTCTCTTAGGAGAAAATTTCTCAGATTGCTCCCATTGTCTCTCATCACGACCAAGAACAACTATCTTTGCGAGAGCAACTAAAAATTTTGCTGATAACAAGACGACTATTCAGAATCGTATTACCCTTTTGAAGCAAGAGATCGCTCAATTGGACAGGCAAGGTTTGGAGGAAGATTTGAACATTGAAAGAGTACAGGAAAAGATGCAATGTGGCCCTCATTCCTTGTACACTGACAGATCTGAATTGGCTAAGAATGAAGAACTAATTGCCTTCTTGAAAGAAAAGCTAGCTGGTATCCTAGATCTTACCAAAATTATTTCAAATGCCAGACTGGAACATGCGGCTGCTCAAGTTAATCTTTAAGAAAATTTACAACAATACTTAGCAGCATTAGGCATTACAGGAAAACTATGAGATGTAAAACTTTAATATTTTTTCTTTTGTTACTACAAGTACTCTTAGAATTGCAAGTTATACAATATTTCATGATATTCTCGATAATGGTGCTCTTGTCTTATTTATGCGATGTTTTGATTGATGTGTTATGCCTCTTCTTTCTTCTTTCCCCTTTTCTTAAAATATTCTCTTATGACTTGTTAGCAAGGGATTTCCTATACGATTCCTGTCTTAATTGGCGGTGCTAAGTTTTAGTTTAGTCAGATAGTCACACACAGTTTATCCTTTTGAGTAGTGGAGCCATGCAGTTTTTAGACTCTAGAGTAGTGGAGTCGGGTCTCACATGATGGTCTCTGAAACCTTAGGCGTTCACTGGACTTCTTACAGCCTAGTGAGTTCACAAATCGTGATCCATCAGAGGGGCCCAGTGAAGCTACCGGGGCCATGAACTCGGTTGGATTTACGCATAGGGTTAGCCGCAGTAACTCTCTAAAGTTCACGGGGCGCACAATGTGACCTTTGGGGTACTAAATCTAGGGCCTCCAGTCCATCAATGAGTAAGTTTAGACCCCTCTTCATGAGATAATACTGAAATCAAGCCAGAGATCTAGGGAGTCTTACGCATGGTTGGCTTATCAATGGACATCGCCAAAGAGCTCACACTGCAGCCCACGTTTTCTTCACCTGCTAGGTCGGACCCAATCATGTGAAGGCATTTCATCCATTCCCCATGACGCTATCAAAAAGCTATACAGACGGTATTGGTCTCAAGCGTGACTGGCCATTGAGGACTTTTTAGTCGCTGGCTCCATGCACTACCCGCATGGGTATGCATATGTGGCCTTCACGGGCTTTTTAGGGCCACTAGCTTCTTACTGCTACCTAAATGGTGAAAATGATGGGTCTTATGCGTAGCTGACCATTTTTTAGGGCTTGGCTAGCTGTCTTAAAAGATAATAATAGTAGGTGGCCATCGTTGTCGCGAGAATGATAGACATCTCTGACTAAGATTGATATGTCACCACTTTTACTACATATGTGTTGTTCACAATATATCAGCTTGGTGGTGATACCAATTTCAATAAAATTTTGTAGAGTTCGGTTGATGATGTTGATGATGGTCACTTTCCTTTTGTAACACTTGTTGGTACATAGTCTTGATGTGCTTGCAAATTTCTTCTTTATTTATTCATCTGACAGTACATAGCCATGACCTTGCTTATTCTTGCCCCCTTTTGATACAAAATCATTATTCTGATAATATTCTAGGTCAAAATTAGTAGTACCTTCAAGGATGATATCTTTTGATGAAGCGAGCATTGACGAGTATACTGATACTTTGTCCATCTTGATCTACAACTCTGTATGCTCTATTGGAGTATACTTCTTTTATTATGTACGGTCCGTCTCATTTAGGTTCGAATTTTCCCCCTGTTCTGTGGGTGACCACTATCGGTCTTTTCAACATCAGTACCATATCCCCTTTTTTGAAAGAGGGATACTTGACTCATTTATCAAAGGCAACCGATATCCTTGCCTGATACGATTGCAATCGCTGTTGGGCTGTCAGGCATTTTTCATCAAGCAAATCTAGCTCCTTCAGCCTTATTTTTGCATTTTCATCATCTGTAATTGACTGATGTACTGCCACTCTGAGTGACGCTACTTGTATTTCAATCGGGATCACCGCTTCTATACCATAAACCAATGAATACGGTGTTGCTCTTGTTGCTGTCTGGTGGGTAGTTATGTATGCCCACAATGCTTCTTGCAACCTTTCGTCCCAATCACGCTTGTTTCCTGTCATTGTTTTCTTTAGTATCTTGACTATTGTTTTATTAAATGCCTCTGCTAATCCATTGGTCGATGGATAGTAAGGTTTTGAAAATGAATGATGAATGCCGAATTTCTGATATAGCTCTTCCATGCCTCTGTTTTTGAAAGGAGTACCATTATCCGTGACAATTTTCTTCGGAATACCATGATGGTATATTATTGCGTGTCGGATGAAATTAACAACATGTTTCTCTTTGACACTGCGTAGTGCAATTGCTTCTGTCCATTTAGAGAAGTAATTTGTCGCTACCAGAATATACTATTTTCCTTTGCACGAAAGTGAATTTATAGGACCAATAACGTCAAGTCCCCAGGCAAAGAAAGGCCAAGAGGTGACCGACTGATGCAGGACTTCTGCAGGAATGTGTATAACATCTCCATGAATCTAACATTCATGGCATCGCTTCGCATAATCTATCACATCTTTGAACATGGTAGGCCAATAATACCCCATTCGATGTATCCGATGCAATAAATTTCGGCCAGCTTGATGTGCCCCACATTCTCCAGAGTGCGCCTCTCACAACATCTGGCCTGCTTCTTGTTCATCTAGGCAACATAGCAGCATTCCATTATAAGATTTTCTATACAGCACTTCGCTACATATGATGAATCTGCTCGATCTTTGCTGGATTTGTTGTCTTAGCGTTGGATCTTCTAACATGATATCATATTTAAGATAATTTATGAAAGGTTGATATCAATCATCTGTCGTTACCTCCAAACATAATATAAAAAGTGTCTCAATAATTTTATTGATGACCTTTAAAGATAGTAAAATTTTCTTTCTTCTATAGTCACTTGAGGGCTTCGATTTGGGCAAGACAGAGCCGCTACCAGGCTGGATAAAGCATCTGCTTTTGCATTTTCAGACCACGATATGTGCTTGAATTCGACATGACAGAATTACTCTAGCAACTGTTGTGCTTTTCGGTAGTATGGCAAGAGCTCTTGCTTTCTTATCTCAAATTTAGTCATTAATTGATTTATGATCAGTTTAGATTCCCTAAAAATATGCAGTGTTTTTATCTTCATTTCTTTAGCAATTTCCATCCTGATGATGAGAACTTTATATTCGGCTTCATTATTTGTACGTGCAGTTCCCAATGTGAAGGAGTAAGGTAACAAGTCACCCTGAGGTGTGATGAAAATAACTCCTGCCCCCACTCCTAACACTCGAGAAACACCATTGAAATACATCTGCCATGGGATTTGCGACTCGGCCAACATAACCTGTTCATTGGAAAAATCATCACTAAAGGTCTCATACTCTGGTACAGGGTGTGCTGCAAGGAAGTCCGTCACTGCTTGCCCCTTTACCACTTTTGTCGGTTCATACGTAATATTATATTCTGAAAGTAGCAACATCCATTTGGCCAATCTCCCAGATAACATTGGTCTTAACATCAAAAACTTTATCAGATTTGCTCTTGAGATCAAAGTTATCATGAGAGAGACAATAATGTCTCAATTTATATACCGTGAATATCAGCGCCAGACATTCTTTCTCGATTGGAGAGTAGTTGCATTCTGCGCCCATCAGAGTTTTACTTAAATAATAAAGAGCGGTTTCTTTCCCAGATTCATTCACCTGTGCCAACAAAGCTCCTAAAGAATTCTCAGCTACAGATATGTACAAAATAAGTGGCTTCCCTTTTACTGGAGCTGTCAATATTGGCAGCTGTTTCAGTAATTACTTTATCGAATCGAACCTGTTCTGACAGGCTTGGTCCCATACAAACTCTGTGCCTTTTTTCATCAAATGAGAAAATGGTTGACATCTCCCTGCCAAATTTGTAATGAAATGGCAAATGTATGCCAGCTTTCTTTACAAACTCTTCAATTCTTATAATGTCTTTGGTGGGGCATATTTTGAATGGCTTTAACTTTCCCTAGATCGATCTCAATGCCCCTATACCTGATAACAAAACCAAAGAATTTTCCTGAAGACACCCCAAATGCACATTTAGGTGGATTCATTTTCAGTTATTTCTTTCTGAGTCAATGGAAGACAGATGCCAAATGTTCACGATGCTCTTGATGATTACCTGATCTAACCACCAAGTCATCTACATAACACTCAACATGTTTGTGCATCATGTCTTGGAAGATATTCTGTATTTCCCTCTAACATGTCACCCCGACATTTTTGAGACCAAAAGGCATAACTTTGAAACAATAAATCCTCAGCATAGTTCTAAATGTTGCTGCTTCTTCATCTTCAGGTGCCATTCTAATTTGATTATAACCTGCATAACCGTCTATGAAAGACATGATAACATACTGAGTCATACTGTCAATCAGCAATTCAGTTATCAGGAGAGGAAAATCATCTTTCGAACAGGCTTCATTCAGATCCCTGAAGTCAATGCATACCTTGACTTGTCCATTTTTCTTTTTCACTAGGACAATGTTCGATATCCACTTGGGATACTTGACCTCCCTGATAAATCCAACTTTTAGCAACTTATTCACTTCTTCTTCTATCAAGGGAACCAAGTCCGGGTGAAATCTCCTTTGCACCTGTTTAACTGGCCTTTTCTCCTTAAAAAAATTTAACCAGTGCATTACTACTGAAGGCTCTAAACTTAGCATCTTTGCATACGTCCAAGCAAAGATGTCTCTATTTTCATTGAGAAGTTGAACATATTTCTCAGCCTTCTATTTAAAAATACTGACGCTATTGAATGTGTTCCTCGACTCTTCCTCCGTACCTAAGTTTACTTCTTGTAAGTGCTATAGTTTTTATCCCTGTCTGTTGTCAAATTTGTGATGACAAAATCGTTGTTATGTTATATATAACTTGCTTAAGTGAAGCTCTTTCAAAGATCAACATTCATGAACAAGCTAAGCTCACAACAAGCAAAGCTCACAAGTATAAGGATCAATCGTGAATGAAAGAACTGCTCACAAGACAAGACTCAAGCTGCAAGACTTCAAGAAGAGTTCAAGGCAGTTTGTACACTTTCAAGATTGAGCTACATCAAGGTTTGATCTACATCAAGATTGCAAGGCTCATACTTCAAGGTCTCAAGTTCCGAATGTTTCAACATCCATTCTTCATGGTTGAGGTTTGATTGACCATAGGTTGACCTTAGAAGTAGGTCATTTCAGATACATAAACCGAATGTTTATTTTACATGTGATTGGTCTGTTCTTCGACTAGTCCTAGGTCTTCTTCGACTAGTCCTAGATTTGCTTCGACCAGTCTAAGAAATTCCTCGACCAGTCGTGAGTTTGTTACAAATTCCGGATAAAATCTGTTAGCCTTCGACTAGTCTAGGAATCTGTTCGACCAGTCGTAGGAACAGTGTCGACTGATCTTCGACCAGTCGTACAATCTTTGACTCGAAGTCCAGCGAAGATTTTCTGGACCTACGACCAGTCGAAGGAAACCTACGACCAGTCGTAGAACGGTCAAAGCATATCCCACTGGATTTTTCAAATATCTGTTATGGCTTTGACTAGTCGAAGAGCACTCTAGACTAGTTAAAGACCCGATCTTCTCACCTATAAATAGTGCACGAATCTCAGAAGAAATCATCGAATTAATAAAAGTATTCAAGCCAATCTTCGTCGAACTTCTGAGAGATAATTCTGTGCTCCATCTAAGCTAAGTGTGCTTATTTAATATTCTCTTTCCTTAGCTTTATTTAATTGATTTTTTTTTCTGCTATTCCAATCTGATTTGATAAGAGGAATTGTTATTCCCTTTCTTTGGAATCAAAATCAATTAAGGCAAGCCCTATTTGGTTTAATTTAAAATCTATTAGAATTAGAACCATTGTAATCGAGTACTGGACATTGAACTTGGACATTCAATCATCTACTTTGATTTGGTTCTACCGGGCTGCTACAACGAAGGAGATATTCAGGTATTTTACATATTGTAAATTCCTTTCTATTATTTTGGTTTCTTTCAAGATTTGCCAGAAAAATCTTGTTATATTGGTTATCTGAGGAGAGCCAGGAAAACTCAGAAGTGGGATTTTTTTTAATTGTGTAAGCCCACGGACAAAGACACAATTGTAAGGGTTTTGGGTGAACCTGGGAAAACCTATTTTTATTAAATGCTAATATCCCCTGTGTGAGGATATTAGGAGTGGAGTAGCTTTTTGTGTTGCTGTTGTTTAATAGTTGGTGAACACACAGGTGAACCACTATAAACCCTTGTGTTTGATTGTTTTATTCTTCTAATTTTTTATTCTTTTGTGGGATGTATGTATGGTGGTGAATGTTGTAATTATTTAATTCAAGCTTTGTGGGAATGTTGTAATAGTTTAGAATTTATTTTCTGCTATTCCTTTATCGCTTGATTTGCAATTTCATTTGAAAGTTGTTCCAGCAAGTTTGCCCTGCCATTTTTATGGTGTATGGCTGTCCCTAGAACAATACATTTTTTATTCAAGTTATTTCAATTCAGTTTGTATTTATTTTTTGTATTCCTCTTCGGTTTGAGACTTGATACAAAGATTTTTCTAGAAATAAGGTTGTCCTACCATAAACTTTGTTTTTGGTGTAAGGTTGTCCTTAGAACAATGTTTGTATCAACCTCTCAAGATCTGAATTTTGAGGTTATTTTAATTTACTGCATTGTGATTTACTTTGGCTATCATATTCATTTTAATTCCGCTGTTATAAGTTTTAATTTGACACTGTCCTATTCACCCCCCCTCTAGGACATATAGCTTGGCCTTTTCAAGTGGTGTCAGAGCCTAATAGCTCCTTTTTAATTCTTAGATTTAATTCCTGAGCTAACAATTTAAGCTATTTAAGATGTCAAATTTTGATAGCCTTTCAGTCACTAGGCCTCCACCCTTTGATGGCTCCAACTATGCCTATTGGAAAGCCAGAATGAGGATCTTCCTCAAATCAATGGATGAAAATGTGTGGCAAGCCACAGTGACTGAATGGAATCTTCCTATCATGGAAGTTACTGGGGTTGATGGTTTAAAATCTATGAAAGTCACACCATATTACCAATGGACCACCCTTCAGAAAAGTGAGAGTAGTGCAAATGCTAAAGCACTAAATGCAATTACTTGCACACTATCACCGGATGAGTTCAAAAGAATCATTTCCTGTGATACTGCAAAGCAAGCTTGGGATATATTAGAAATGACACACGAGGGTACTACAATTGTCAAAAAATCTAAAGTCCAACTCCTTACAACTAGATTTGAAGAAATTCATATGGAGGAAAATGAAATGTTTATGGACTTTTACACTAGATTGAATGACATTGTAAACTCAATGTGGGGTCTTAGCGACAAAATCCCAGAAGTAAAGTGTGTGCAAAAATATTACGCTCACTTCCTGAACGGTTCAATTCTAAAGTAACTGCGATCCAAGAACTTCGTGATACGGATAATATGAGGGTAGAAGAACTAGTTGGTTCACTACAAACCTACGAGTTAAACTTTAAAGCTCCTAAAGGAAAATCTATCGCACTAAAATCTTCTAAATGTAATTCAGAAGAAAATTCTGATTCAGAAGATGATATGGCTCTTTTAGCTAAAAAATTTTACAAAATTTTCAAAAGCAAGAAAAGGGTTGATTTTCAAAAATTAAATGATAAAAAGAAGTTTAGACCCAAATCTCGAAAATCTTTGAAAGATAGTCAATGTTACAACTGTCTAAAATATGGGCACTTAGCAAATAGATGTCCTAAAAGGGACAAACCCAAGAAGAAGGGTATGTTGGCTACATGGGATGAATCATCTGATTCTGAAGGTTCTTCTGAATCAGAAGATTCTGAAACTGAGTCGGGCAATGAGGTTAAAGCTTTTATGACTCTAGCCAAATTCACATTTTCAGATAATGACTCTACAAGTGAAGAAAATCTGAATAGTGAATGTGAAAATGAAGATGATCTTCAAGACGCTTACAATGCCCTGTATAAGGAAAGTTGTAAAATTGCTGTCAAACTTAAAATTCAAAAAGAAAAGTTTTCTAAACTCAAAAATTGTTTTGATTCACTTGTCTTAGAAAAATCACAAATTTCAGATTGCTTTGAAAAATCAAAATGCAATTTGGAATTCAAAAACTTACTAATTGTTGATTTAAAATCTGAAATTGAGAATCTTAAAACTGAAGTATCTTCTCTTCTGAGTTTAAAGGACACATGGAAATATGCCCAAGGTGATCCAAAGTTAGAGAAACTTTTATCCGGATTAAGAAAATGTGGCGATCGATCCGGGTTGGGCTATGATAAAAATTTACCTCCTAAACAAAAGTATACTCCTCCTATGTTTGTTAAAGGAGAGTCCTCAAACTCAAAAGGGAAAAGTACTTATCAAGATTTTTTTAAAAATTCAAAAACCTAGAAACAGCCATGTCAACTTTAATCAGAAACGAAATCCACTAGCTGAAAAGATAGTTGATTTACTCAAGGAGCTCTTAAAATCTAACTCTATAGGTCATTCCTACAAATGTACACAAAAGAAGACCAACTATGTTCCTAAACCCAAAACAGTTATGAAATGGGTACCTAAAGTTACCTGCTTGGTTGCTCACACTGCTTTCAAAGCAACAAGTCATTCAAAGTGGTACCTAGATAGTGGATGCTCTAGGCATATGACAGGTGACAAAGCTTTATTCACCGATCTGAAAGATATGACTGATGGTTCAGTCACATTTGGTGATGGTAGCAACTGCAAGATTATAGGCCAAGGTACGGTTCAACTTTTTAATCTTCCGGTGTTTAAAAATGTTTTATATGTTGAAGGCCTAAAGCACAACTTGCTTAGTATATCACAAATATGTGATAATAACCATAATGTTTGGTTTTCAAATCAAAGCTGTGAAATACTAAACAATAAGCGTTCTGTAATATTAACTAGACATAGAACGTCTGAAAATTGCTATATTATTAGTGAATCCAGCTCATCTAATCAAACATGTTACATGGTCCATACAGACGAGACTGATTTATGGCACAAACGTCTTGGACATGTACATTATCAAAATTTATATCGATTGAGCAAACGAGAACTTGTAAGAGGTTTACCCAGACTTCAGAAATTAGATAAAATATGTGGTGAGTGCCAGATAGGCAAACAAACAAAGAACTCACATAAAAAGGTGAATTCAAATACCACATCTAGACCACTCGAACTTCTTCACATGGATCTGATAGGACCTACCAAAACGGAAAGTCGTGGTGGGAAAAAGTATATCCTGGTAATAGTTGATGACTTTACCAGATATACGTGGGTAGTCTTCTTAAGGGATAAATCTGAAACCCTTGAAGAAGTAAGAAAAGTTCTCAAAAGGATTCAAACTGAAAAATCCTCTCAAATCAGTCAAATTCATAGTGATCATGGATCTGAATTTGAGAATAGCAATTTTGAGAAGTTCTGTACCGACCAAGGTATATTACATGAATTCTCTACTCCCAAAACTCCACAACAAAATGGAATTGTAGAATGAAAGAATAGGGTGCTTCAAGAAATGGCTAATGTCATGATGAATAGCTTGAAGCTCTCTAAAAATCTTTGGGCTAAAGCAGTCAACACTGCTTGCTATATTATTAACCGAGTATAAACTAGCAAAGATAATAATAAAACGGCTTATGAATTGTGGTTCAATAGAAAGCCTACTGTTAAATACTTTCGAGTTTTTGGCAGCAAGTGCTATATTTTACGTGATTGTGAAAATTTGGGAAAGTTCAATACGAAGAGTGATGAAGGTATTTTTCTAGGATATTCTTTAAACAGTCGAGCTTATAGAGTTCTGAACAAAAGGACTGGTGTGATTCAAGAATCCATTAATGTTGTCATTGATGATCACTTAAACACACCAATTTCTAATTCAGATAATGATAAAGTACTAATCATTGATAAACCCGATACTTCATCGAATCAAACTGATTCTGAGTTGAGGACTGTTAAAGATCATCCAACCACACAAATTCTTGGAAACCCTCTCACCGGTGTTCGCACCCGTAGACAACTTGAGGATATATGTAATTATGTATGTTTTACATCCCAAATTGAACCATCAAACGTAAAAGAAGTTCTTGCTGATGAGAACTGGATTGTTGCGATGCAAGATGAACTCAACCAATTCGTAAGAAATGATGTTTGGTATCTCGTACCAAGACCTAAAGATAAACACATCATTGGAACAAAATGGATTTTCAAAAATAAGTCTGACGAATGTGGAAATATAATTAGAAACAAGGCTAGGCTGGTGGTACAAGGTTATACTCAAATTAAAGGGATTGATTTCGATGAAACCTTTGCACCAGTAGCACGTCTTGAATCTATCAAACTATTTATATCCATTGCATGTTTTAGAAAGATAAAGATCTATCAGATGGATGTGAAAAGTGCTTTTCTAAATGGCGATTTACATGAAGAAGTCTATGTTGAACAACCAATGGGATTTGAAGATTCCAAAAATACTGATCATGTATACCGACTTAAAAAGGCACTTTATGGATTAAAACAAGCACCTAGGGCATGGTATGAGAAACTAACGAAATTTCTTTTAAGTCATAATTTTCAAATGGGATCTGTTGATAAAACTCTGTTTGTTAAGAAACATAATGATCATATCTTAATGGTGCAGATTTATGTTGATGATATTATTTATGGATCAACTTGTACTGACTTGACTACTGAGTTTGCAGATTTGATGAAATCACAGTTCGAAATGAGCATGGTTGGGGAATTGACTTATTTCCTTGGATTGCAAGTAAAGCAACAATCTGAAGGAATATTCATTTCTCAATCTAAGTATGCCTTGAATCTTATCAAGAGATTTGGATTTGAGAATGGCAAGAATTTTGATACTCCTATGAGTACCACCCTAAAACTATCAAAAGACTCTAATGGTAAAAATGTTGACTCAAAACTTTATTGGAGCATGATTGGTAGTTTGTTATATTTAACTGCTAGTGGACCTGATATTTCTCTAAGTGTTGGTATTTGCGCAAGATATCAATCTGATCCAAAAGAATCTCACTTGACTGCTGTCAAGCGAATTATTAGATATGTCGCAAGTACTGTAAATCTCGGTCTCTGGTATCCTCATGAAACCAATGTCCAATTAGCTGGGTACTCGGATGCTGACTGGGCTGGTAATCTAGATGATAGAAAATCAACCAGTGGTGGTAGTTTTTTCATTGGAAATTGTCTAGTTTCCTGGTTTAGTAAGAAACAAAATTCTATATCACTTTCAACAACTGGAGTTGAGTATATTGCAGCTGGTAATGCATGTACACGCTTGTTTGGATGCAACGAATGCTAAGTGATTATGGAATTAAACAGGATTCCATGTTATTACATTGTGATAATTCCAGTGCGATAAATATTTCAAAAAATCCTATTCAGCATTCTCGTACTAAGCACATTGACATTAGATTTCATTATATAAGGGAATTAGTAGAAGAAAAAGTTATATCTCTAGAATATATTCCTACTGAAGATCAACGAGCTGATATTTTCACAAAACCTCTTGATAAAAGCAGGTTCAAAAAGATGAAATTTGATCTTGGCATGTGCATTTTAAATTGATAATTTATGCCTTCTTGTATAATATTGTATATATTTGCTAGATTGAATTCCAATTTTTGTTTAAATTGCAAGAAAATTGATTTTTTTTTGGGGTTTATTCGACCAGTCGTGAGTATACACGACCAGTCGTACTACGACCGGTCGTAGATACCCACGACCAGTCGTGGAACATGGGTTTCACTTCAAATTGGGGATTTTTCACTTTCTTCCTCATTTCTTCTTTCTTCTCCCTAGAGCCGAACTTCGACTCGTCGAACCCATCCTTCAAGTCCTTCAAGGTTAGTGTTCCAAATCCCGTTTTTCTTGCATATTAGTGTCTAGATTGCTTCCTTTTCTCTCTTGAAGCTTTCTATTTTGAAAATCATTGAGATTTGGGGTTTGGATTGTGAAAAATCTGTTTTGATTAAACCCACTTCTCAATCCTTTGTAACTTCTTAATTTCTTGAAATCCTTGTTGCAAATGGCTTCTAGAGGTATAAAAACTACTTCACGTGGTCCTTCTTCCCCCAGATCGACCGCTATCTCTAAGCGTCATCTTCTTGTTCCTTGTGATGATCCATCATATGTTAGGGACATTAGATCTCGTAATGTTATCGTTGAACATCCTGTTAATGTCAATCATATTGCACCTTTTGACATCCTTCCTATACTTGAAGTTGTAGGTTGGGTTAACTTATTGCATTGGGGTGAGCCTGCATACCGGTCCATTGCCCAATCCATGTTTACATGTATTAGTGCATTTTCACAGGATAATTTAACTTTTCAAATTTCTACTAGAGAAGGGCCATTTGACATTGATCATCATTTAATTTAAGCCCTTATGGAAATTCCTGTGAATGATGAGGGTATTCCTATCCATAATTTAACCAATAAACCCTCAATGGCTAAAAAATGCATGCTCACTAGAGACTTGTGCAATATGGATGTTCAATGGACTCAAAAAGGGAATGCGCTCCCCGCAAGGTATTTGTTACCCAAATACAGAATTCTCCACAGAATCTTTATGTCTAATCTGTATCCTCGTTCGGGTAATAAATCTGACTTGACTTCGTTTATGGTTCGTGTTATCCATGCTATTTCAAATGGTACTCAGATTTGTTTGCCATCCTTAATCTGTCATTTTATTATTCAGTTTCGCCTCCATCCTGGTCATAGTGACATTCCATTTGCCTATTTTATGACTGTATTGGCTACTCATATGTTAGTCGATATGCCTGTTGATGAAGCACCAATCCATCATCTGATCTTCAACAATACAAATATTAATAAGATGAAGTTGGATCTGCTTCCTGAAAAAGGTGGTGGTGGTGGTGGTGGTCATGAAGAAGCTGGTGTTGACATTAATATGGATGATATTTTTGAGGAACTGGATTCTGACTCAGCTAATGATCCAGATTTTGTACCATCTGTTGTTGATGCACGTCTGAGTGCATTAGAGGGAAAAGTTGAGAATATTAATGTTAAGTTGGAAAACATGTCTGTTGCTCATGATTTGCAATTCAAGTACATGCGCAAATATCTAAGGCGCTTGAACAAAGGCATGCACCAACTTGATCCCTCTATTCCTCCTCCGTCATCAAGTTCTAGTTCTGACTAGTTTTTATGAGACTTCTGGTCTGTAATAACTTTATTATGGCTGATTTTGATTTAGATTCTATCTATGTTTAATGCTGGATATTTGTTCTTGATGTAATATTTATGCTGGATATATGTGATGCTATCTTGAGTATCACTATGACTCTTTTGCTATACTCTCTTACTTCCTCATGTTTCCTCTCATGACTTCCTTTATTTAGTTCTCCTTTGTCATATTGTGACAAAAAGGGGGAGAATGGTTTGTTCTTAATGTGATTGTGAGAGGAGTAGCATTGGTTATGTTTCTCAGGGGGAGTTAGGGGGAATATATGTTTGATCTTGTTGAATGAAACTGGTTGAATGTTGAATATTGAATATTGATTTGCAGGTATTAACCAGTTGTTTTACTTTTGTTTGGTTATGTGTTTTGTCACTAATTTAATAAAGGGGGAGATTGTAAGTGCTATAGTTTTTATCCCTGTCTGTTGTCATATTTGTGATGACAAAATCACTGTTATGTTATATATAACTTGCTTAAGTGAAGCTCTTTCAAAGATCAACATTCATGAACAAGCTAAGCTCACAACAAGCAAAGCTCACAAGTACAAGGATCAATCGTGAATGAAAGAATTGCTCAAAAGACAAGACTCAAGCTGCAAGACTTCAAGAAGAGTTCAAGGCAGTTTGTACACTTTCAAGATTGAGCTACATCAAGGTTTGATCTACATCAAGATTACAAGGCTCATACTTCAAGGTCTCAAGTTCCGAATGTTTCAATGTCCATTCTTCATGGTTGAGGTTTGATTGACCATAGGTTGACCTTAGAAGTAGGTCATTTCGGATACATAAACCGAATGTTTATTTTACATGTGATTGGTGTGTTCTTCGACTAGTCCTAGGTCTTCTTCGACTAGTCCTAGACTTGCTTCAACCAGTCTAAGAAATTCCTCGACCAGTTGTGAGTTTGTTACAAATTCCGGATAAAATCTGTTAGCCTTCGACTAGTCCAGGAATCTGTTTGACCAGTCGTAGGAACAGTGTCGACTGATCTTCGACCAGTCGTACAATCTTCGACTCGAAGTCCAGTGAAGATTTTCTGGACCTACGACCAGTCGTAGGAGACCTACGACCAGTCGTAGAACGGTCAAAGCATATCCCGCCAGATTTTTCAAATATTTGTTATGGCTTCGACTAGTCGAAGAGCACTCTAGACCAGTCGAAGACCCGATCTTCTGACCTGTAAATAGTGCACGAATCTCAGAAGATATCATCGAATTACTAAAAGTATTCAAGCCAATCTTCGTCGAACTTCTGAAAGATAATTCTGTGCTCCATCTAAGCTAAGTGTGCTTATTTAATATTCTCTTTCCTTAGCTTTATTTAATTGATTTTGTTTCTGCTATTCCAATCTGATTTGATAAGAGGAATTGTTATTCCCTTTCTTTGGAATCAAAATCAATTAAGGCAAGCCCTATTTGGTTTAATTTAAAATCTATTAGAATTAGACCCATTGTAATCGAGTACTGGACATTGAACTTAGAAATTCAATCATCTACTTTGATTTGGTTCTACCGGGTTGCTACAACGAAGGAGATATTCAGGTATTTTACATATTGTAAATTCCTTTCTATTATTTTGGTTTCTTTCAAGATTTGCCAGAAAAATCTTGTTATATTGGTTTTCTGAGGAGAGCCAGGAAAACTCAGAAGTGGGGTTTTTTTTAATTGTGTAAGCTCACGGACAAAGACACAATTGTAAGGGTTTTGGGTGAACCTGGGAAAACCTATTTTTAGTGAACGCTAATATCCCCTGTGTGAGGATATTAGGAGTGGAGTAGCTTTTTGTGTGGCTGTTGTTTAACAGTTGGTGAACACACAGGCGAACCACTATAAACCCTTGTGTTTGATTGTTTTATTCTTCTAATTTTTTATTCTTTTGTGGGATGTATGTATGGTGGTGAATGTTGTAATTATTTAATTCAAGCTTTGTGGGAATGTTGTAATAGTTTAGAATTTATTTTCTGCTATTCCTTTATCTCTTGATTTGCAATTTCATTTGAAAGTTGTTCCAGCAAGGTTGCCCTGCCATTTTTATGGTGAATGGCTGTCCCTAGAACAATACATTTTTTATTCAAGTTATTTCAATTCAGTTTGTATTTATTTTTTGTATTCCTCTTCGGTTTGAGACTTGATACAAAGAGTTTTCTAGAAATAAGGTTGTCCTACCATAAACTCTGTTTTTGGTGTAAGGTTGTCCTTAGAACAACGTTTGTATCAACCTCTCAAGATCTGAATTTTGAGGTTATTTTAATTTACTGCATTGTGATTTACTTTGGCTATCATATTCATTTTAATTCCGCTGTTATAAGTTTTAATTTGGCACTGTCCGATTCACCCCCCCCCCCCCCTCTAGGACATATAGCTTGGCTTTTTCAGTTCTCATAAACTGTCTATTGTTAGCTGCCCCCCGTCTTCTATTTGTTTTGAGGTCATTTCAGGATGCTCGATTATTTTAGGATCTTCCTCTGATAACTATTCAACTGTGACCATGTTGACCGATGATTCTGCCCCTAATCCTTGAAATTTTCCTCGCTTTTCATGACCAACCCCAATAGGAATCTGAATTCCTTTCCCATGATTCAGACCAGTGGGTTCGTCGTAATTGAAACCCATATTTTTCATGATTCTCTTGCTTGTCGGGCTATATTTTTTATGATCCTGTGATGTCAAATTACCACAATACACATTATTCTTGGCCTCTTCCCCTATCTTTGCTTCTACTGGGGCATAAAATTCTATTGGTTTCGGGTACTTTGCGTTGGCCCTAACCTGAAACCTTCCCTGAATAGCTGAAAATGGCTTATTTCTTTCAGCATATGGCAATGGCACTATATAATTGGACTGTAAAATTTTTAACTATTCAGGTGATAACAGAGTTAACGGTGGCTACCCTGGTTGTCTCAGATGTTTTGACACAAAATAGAATTTCTTCTTTATTTTTTTCAGCTCTGGATGATTATACCTTTTCTGTTTCTTCTTTCACCAACTTCACTTGAATGTCCTTTAGGACTTTATTTTCATCATTCTTTCTTTCTTCTTTAATGAACCTCTTATAATAACTGACGTCTACAAAGAAGGCCTCAGCTTCTGTATAGGGCTTCGCATCAGCCATTACTTTATAATGTTTCTCATCTTTATAGTATTTGAAGCATTTATGCAGAGTAAAGGGTACAATGCTGTATTGATGTATCCATGGCCTTCCCAAGAGAAGATTGTATGTTGTCACTACATTTATAATGTGGCACACGACATTAGTAGTTAGCTCTCCTATCTCCAACGTCACTATAATTTCACCGAGTGCACGTTGCCCATCTTGATTGAAGCCCCGTGTCATCATTCCACTAGGGTGTAGATCAAAGTGACAATAACCTAGTTTACTCAACATCGAGAGTGGTAAGAGGTTCACAGCAAACCTATTATCTATCATAATCCGTTTAACTTTCTTTCAACAAATATGGCCTTCTATCATTAGCAGCCTGTTATGCCCTATATTGTCGATGAGGTCATCATCGGAGAAGGAAATGACTGGCAGGCAGTCTTCTTGCTCTTTATACTCTTTGTGTTCCATCTCTGGCAGTAAGGTTTCTCTGAAATCATGATTGGACAACGGTTGAACCAAGCTCTGCCGAAATACCTCTGACAACTTAAGCACATCATAAACACTTAATCGAGCCGGTATGCCCTTCAAATGACTTACCACATTGTAAGTCACTTTTGCTGTCTCATTCTTCTCTTCTTTCCTATCATTATCATTTTGTCTTTTAACAACTTCTCTTCTTATCATTCCTATTTTCTGCTTTATAAGGCTTGTCACCTTCTTTCCTAATCGTAGCATAACACCGGTACCTATTTTGTCGTCTTACAGTCCTCTTTCTCTTTCTTTTCTTGGGCCTTTTCCCAGATTGTGAGCATAATCACTGTTGCCATTGCATCCCTTTCTTTTTCATTTTCAATCACTATTTCACCTCTGTCTATCATCCGTTGTATTATACATTTCAACGTACAATAATTTTCCATCGGATGTTCCACCAGGCGATGGTAGCGGCAAAAATCTCTCTCTCTTGTTCTTGTCACGTCTTCAGGGCGCTTGGGTTTGGATAATTCTATTATAACACCCGATCCAACCTATAAGTACGACCGACTGGTTAGTAGGTGAGACTCACCTTTCGTAATAAAACTCGATAATGCTTGCATGAACAATTCAAATACTCAAAAGAACCCCTTATAGTACACCCCTCACAATGCAACCATAAATAACTGAAACTGATACCATGATGACCACCCTAACCATTCCATACCATTTTATGCCTATGTGCACGATGATCAACCCTTTTGGCCAAACCTAGATTGCCCATGCATAGTACACACCTGACTGACCGAAACCTCAAGACTTTTAAACCTATTCCATATCGACCACCACATTGCCGCGATCGCAGAGGTACCACCCCTGCATCTATGCGACGCTCCGTTAGTGAGATATGCCGCGAAGAATTGTCAGTGTATCATTTGCACATGGCACCATATAACATGTGCACAACACATGCTCTCACACATGCACCATACCACACATGGGTGAGAGAATCTCTACCCATGTGTGTGATGTCACACACCCATACCCCTCCCTCTCTCATGTACACCCCAAAGTCAACTCTTCTCCATACCGTATCTCATGCATGACATCATCACACCATGCTATCCCATGCCCCTTTAATCCACATGAATTCTTATCATGTACAAATTCTCATAATCTTAGCCTAAGTAAACATTAATCACATTAGCCTAACCTAACCATATTCTTATCCATTTCTCTACAAAAACCACTCCACCCCTTAGCATTTTCACCATTTTTTCTACAACAAGAGAGAGTGTGTGTGTGTGAGAGAGAGAGAGGTGTGATCTTGGTGGGCCATCAATCCCATCCTTTCCATCCATCTCAACTATCCAATCCATCAATTTCATCCCTTCCATCCATCTCAACCTTCCATCTAATCCATCAAGGTGATTACACCCTCCTCACTCATTTTTATTTTGGTTTCCTTGTGTTTATGTATGGTGAAGATGGTGTTGATGATGAAGACAATATGATTGTTGGAGAAAATAATTATAATGATGATAATGATATGATTAATGGTGTAGATGCCTTAAGAACATAAATAATATCATAATTTCAAAATCGTGTGGGACCATTGGTCATGGCCCTACCATGATGTTAGACATCCAATCTATTCATAAGGTCACAAAGACTTGGATGGAATATCACACAAATTTCAGCTTAATTAGATTGTGGTGGGCTCCACCATTGGCCCATTGTAATGTTATATGCCATCTAAACCATCTAAGTAGTGGCACATTGTGCTTGCCAAACCCACACACCCATGCACACATGTGCACACAACATTAAAAAAAGAAGAAGAAGAAGGAGAAGGAGAAGATGATGATGATGCAGGCAGAGATGCTGACGCTGCTGCTTGGAAATGAAGGGGAGGGGTTGTGGGCCCATAATGTTCTCCCCATGATGTATGTATCTAATCCACATTGTCCATTAAATT
Source organism: Magnolia sinica (assembly GCF_029962835.1). Classification (NCBI taxonomy): domain Eukaryota; kingdom Viridiplantae; phylum Streptophyta; class Magnoliopsida; order Magnoliales; family Magnoliaceae; genus Magnolia; species Magnolia sinica. The sequence continues at coordinate 65,906,471 of NC_080573.1, read as the reverse complement.
TTTCACATCATTTTAGGCCTTGAGCCAAAAAATGAAGCCAATCCAAATCTCTAGTAGGCCACATCATTGAAAACAGTGGTAATAATGGAATTTCACTATCGAAACTGTTAGGGTTCGCTGTGATATTTCTATTTGTCCAAACATATCGAATATTGGACTCTTTAGGCTCCCCACGACTTGAAGAATTCAATAGATAGAGTGGATCATCATAATATGGGCCACACCTATCTAAAACCATTAAATACAATAAAAAAGAAACAAAAAAAACCAATATATATGCTGGACGCTGGTTGCTGTCAGCGTCCTGCTGCTTTGTAGGGGGCAGGGTACATGGGACCCACCATAGGCCCCACCATGATGCATGTTGAGCATCAACACCATTCATTTGTTGGGTCCCCTTTAATTACTGGGATATCTCAAAAATCAGCCGTACACGGAACTTAGGTGGCCCACACCATCTAAAATCATGTGAAGATGTGCTAGGACATATATAGGCACTTGTTAGGCCCATCTAAAATTTGGATGCATCTGAAACTTGGTCTGACCCCTCCTAAGTGGGACACACATATTAGATGGACTGAAATCGTGAACCACATCTTATTGGGCTCAACAAACAATTAAGAGTATTTTAATTAAGAGTGAGCCCCCACATCTTTGCATGTGGTGTGGCTGGCACAATTCACTGGTCACTGATGGACTTGATTTTTTAAAAAACCTAGGCCCACCATGGTACGGTGCATTTAACTGATGGGGCAGACATTTGACACGCATCATTCTGGGCCCACACAGTCGACCTCATGGGAAGTCCCCATGTGCTAGACCACATAGAACCTTTTCCTATATATATATATATATAATTGTTAGCTAGTTAGTAGGCCCCATTATTAGTCCACACATCACTGTTAGCCACTCCCACTAGGGATCCATACCAAGACCTAAGTGTTAAAATGAGGTATCTTAGTCTACCACCTGAGCTATGGATCAGGGTGTATATACATAATACATGTGGTGGAGCTAAATTTTGGGCCTCTCAATAACTATATGTTGTCCTCATCAAAGCCCAATCCAAAACTCATTAAGACCACCATGAATATATCGGTGTGTATTGGACTTAAGGCCACCCGATATGATAGGAATTTGTGACCCAATTTCATGAATATCTTAAATAGTCATAATAGGCTTCTAATCACCCAATATAATGCAATGATCAAACCGTGGAGTAGGCAATTCAATTGTTAGTAGGATATTCATACATAAGAAGGGATGTTAATCTATAGAAAGAAGTAATAACTAAAATTACGATCAAGTACCCTAGTTTAGAAATTACAGGGAATACAATTTGATTAATCATGATTAAGAAAGAAGAGAAAAGTATTTTGTAGTCGAAAGTATCAAGCTACAAGGCCACAAGTTGTCAGCATCACGTAGGAATTGGTTACCGAGGTACATGGTTCTTTAATAATCTTGCACCCTGCATATCAGCATACATTGAGCTCTAGTCGTCATTGAATTACTTGTCATTAGCATCACTATACATTCCATGACATGATATATGAAGAGGAATAGTAACCAAATTCTTTACAACATCACGGATTGACCGTATTACGATAAGGATGATGATAGTAAATCATGGACACCAGAAATATGAAAACAGAAGGGGATGATGTGCCCCTTGGGTTAAGAGGCCCTAAACCCTAATGGTACCTTAGGATGCCACACCATTGGGTCGGGTGGATACATGGGCCATGGATTTGACTCCCACTGACAAGGCCAGGTTGAGAAGGGGTATGTCCGACCCGCCTTAGGGCTGAGGTGGCAAACGGGGACCGGTTTGACCCACCGGTGAGGAGAAGCCCGAATGAGGTCCACTACTAGTGTACACAATGTTGGTTGTAACCCCATTGGTGGGTAGTAAGGTCGATTGATGGTGTCTGGCGCATGGGCATCGACCCCGGTGGATCCTAAGTTCCAATAATATATTGATCATAGTCGATATGATGATGTTCAGGAGTAGTGCGGTCAAGTCTGTGGTGAGAGGACTATTGGCAAGTGTTTCTACAGTTAGCATACATTTATTTGATGTATATCACAGATGATCACGCTCCATCAATCACTGAGACATCGCTTTGTACAGTTTATTACTTTTGGCAATTCTTTCATTATATCTTTTATGTTAACTTATCTTGCGTACTTATCATGAGGACCTTGCATTTGTCAATTATATCTTTTATGTTAACATATCTTACGTACTTACCATGAAAACTTTGCACTTGTTAAAGTTATAAGACGTACTTGCCTTTTAACCACTCAGGTAAAGGATTTAAAGAAGAAAAACAAGTAGCAACTACAAGTTAGGTGTCACGTCAAGGGACTGATTTGACTTTTGAGAATTTTGAATTGCACATGATGTATATATGTATCGTGCAGACAGATGTTGTACTTTTGAAATTTTGTAGTACCCAGTTAACTTGTATGCAGATGTTACTTATCTTATCTCTGATGTTTCCTTTGTGAAGTATGAATGGTGAGATTTATACTTTACATTACCTTGCCAGACGCTGAGATTGGGGCTTAGTGTGTGAGCATTGGGTACCAATCCTGAAGTTCGGCTTGTCGCGCGCCAGATCTGGTAGATATAGCGGTATTTTAAGGCTATTGGGTATGAGCTATGACAAAGTTTGTATCAGAGCATGAGATTTGGGATTACCTGTGGACAAGTAACCATTTAGGAGAAAGCTAGAGTTCTAAAACTTGAAAACCGACGTAACAACTTAGAAATACTAGGTTTCCCTTTAAGGAACTTAGAAAAAGTTACTTATATAAGAGGTTAGGAAGATACACTCCTTATTATTTGACTTTAATAGACTATTTTAGGCTGTAACTAACTGAGACGTCCATTTTCTATTATAGATCATGGTGCCTAAGAAGGCCACTAAAACAAAAACAACAGTAGAGCATGAGCCATCTGAGGATCTCCAAGCTAAGGCACCAGATACTCCTCAGGTTGCTACTTTGATTCAAGAAATCCTTCGTTCCATGGCATCTCTAATGGAACGTCAAGAGAGGAGGTCTGCAGCGGCATCTTTCGTATCAGAGCAGTCAGCTTTTATTTGGGAATTCCAGGCTTTGCGACCCCCTCAATTTAAAGGGTAGCTAGATCCACTTGAGGCCGACCGATGGAGGACCTAAATTATCAAGATTTTAGATGTGATAGGGTGTCCTGATTCCCAGAGAGTGTTGCTTGCTACCTTCACACTAGAGGGAGAAGCAGAGTTATGGTGGTAGTTATTTAAGAAGGAAGCTAGGTCAAGTATAATATGGAGTCGGAGCATGTTCAGCGAAAAGTTCGACCAAAAGTATTTTCCTTATAGTATTCGAGAAAAGATGGTGTTAGAATTTATATCTCTTGAGAAAGGAGCTTTATCTATGGCCCAATACAAGGCTAGATTCATTGAGTTATCCCGTTTTGCATTAGATCTGATTTCAACCCCCAGTATGAAAGCTCGTAAATTTGAGAAGGGACTTCATCCTAGCTTGAGGAGTAGGGTAGTACCTTTGCGACTCCCTACATTTGAAGAGGTGATGGATCAAGCTAAGATCATAGAAGCAGATTTTGAAGAGATGAACAAGACTCATGAGTAACTGCTTCGGAGACAGGATAATAAGAATAAGAGGAGGAGAGGCCCAACTCAGCAGTTTCATCCATCGAAAAGGCTTGTTAGGCAAGAACCAGCCATTAAGGAAACCCAGCAAGATTCGCAGTGATTAGCATTTCAAGGGACATGTTTTAGGTGTGGTGGAGTAGGCCATCGGGTCAGGTCTTGCCCCAATCCACCAGATGTCTCTATAGAGCGAAAGGTTAGGTCTTCTTACAGACAACAGCCTCATGGTCACCCCCAGTACAGAACTTTTCAGTAACACCAGACTCAACAATACCATCCTCAACAACAGACTCAGCAATATCGACCTCAACAATGCTAGCAGTAGCAGCCACCCAAGCTCGAGACCACTCTCGGCAATACCAGAGACCACCCCAGAAATAACAGGAAAGATTTGCAAGAACTTCCCAACCTCGTGTATATGCTATTCAGCAGACTGATCCTCAATCATCAGCAACAATACTCGAGGGTATGACTACTCTCTTCTCATCATTGCACACACCTTATTCGATTCAGGCGCATCCCATTCATTCATATCATCATCACTCGTAAACACGTTGGGGTTAAAGCCAGAAAGGGTAGTAGAAGAGTTGTTAGTAACCACACCGTTGGGTGAGCATTCTAACGTAAGCCTTATCTGCAAGGATTACCCAGTGATGATTGGAGATCACATCCTACCCGCCGATTTATTTCTTATGAAGATGTCGAAGTTGGATGTTATTTTGGGTATGGATTGGATGGCCGCATATCATGACTCATTAGATTGTTTCGAAAGGATAAACAGCTTCTCTATAATCGGCCAGCCACAATTTTGGTTCAGGATTCTGCTAGTAGAGCAGACAGGGACATCCTTGGCTTGCCTAGTAGAAGAAGAAAGGACCCTAAGGATTGAGGAGATCCCAATCGTATGCGAATATCTCGATATCTTTCAAGACATCCAGGGCCTACCTCCTCAAAGGGCAGTGGAGTTTTGTAATGACCTGATGATAGGTACTACACCCACCTCAAAGGCATCATATCACATGGCACCCATGGAGTTGGAAGAATTGAAGAAGCAGTTGGAGGAACTTCGGGCTTTGGGCTTTATTCGCCCAAGTAATTCTCCTTGGGAGCACCGGTCCTATTCGTCAAGAAGAGGGATGGGTCATTGAGACATTGTGTGGATTATAGGGAGCTAAATAAAGTGACTATCAAGAATAAGTATCCATTACCAAGGATTGACGATTTGTTTGATCATCTTAGGGAGGCGCAGTTCTTCTCAAAAATCGACCTACGTTCTGGATACTATCAAGTTCGAGTTCGAGAGGAGGATATCCCTAAGACACTTTTCACACCAGATATGGCCACTTCGAGTTCCTAGTCATGTCCTTTGAACTGACGAATGCCCCGGCCATATTTATGCAATTGATGAATGAGGTATTTCGCCCTTATCTTGACCAGTTGTGGTAGTATTTATAGATGATATTTTGATATATTCGCGTACCCGGGAGGAGCATGAGTATCATCTATGTACTGCTTTGCAGATGCTTCGTAATCATCAGTTATATGCCAAATTGGAGGAGTGTGAATTTTGGCAGGAAGAAGTGAAGTTTGTTGGCCATGTCATTACTAGAGAAGGAGTGGCCATAGATCAGGCTAAAGTCGAGGTCGTGCTTAAGTGACAACAACCCACTAATGTCACAAAAATTTGAAGCTTTCTAGGTCTAATAGGATACTATAGACAGTTTATTTGAGGGTTTTCTCATATAGCGACACCTCTGACATGACTGACCCATAAAGGAGCACCTTTTGATTAGAGCGAAGCCTGGAAGAAGGCATTTGCGGAGTTGAAAGATAAGTTGACAACGGCACCAGTTCTCACCCTGCCATCTAGAAATGAAGGGTTCGTAGTATACACAGATGCCTCATGGGTTGGATTGGGTTGTGTGCTGATGCAGCATGACAAAGTTATAGCATACACTTCTCGACAGTTGAAGGCCTATGAGAAGAATTACCCCAGGCATGGCTTAGAGTTGACCACGGTAGTGTTTGCAGTAAAGATATGGCGACATTATCTATACGGGGTCAGATTTTAGCTGTTCACGGACCACAAGAGCCTTAAATATTTATTCTCTCAGAAGGAGCATAATCTGCGGTAGAGAAGGTGGTTAGAGTTGATAAAGGATTATGATTTTTCTCTTCAATACCACCCAGGTAAGGCCAATGTTGTAGCTGATGCCCTCAGTCGCCAGCCACGAGGAATTATTTCTCACCTTATGGTTCGACAATGGCAAATGTTGGAAGAAATAAGGGACTTTGATTTCGAGTGGAGCTTACAGTTAGCTACTATGCATTTTACAAGCTTATCCATTTAACCATCACTTATATCCTGAGTCATTGAGGTGCAACAGGCTAACCCCGCAATCATCAATCCCCGTAAGGAAATGACTGATGATGGTTAGTCCGAGTGGTAGGTCGGTGTAGATGGTGGACTTTGTTATAAAGGGCGACTGCATGTGCCGGAAGATGCGAAGCTGAGGCAAGAAATATTGACCGATGCACATTGGTCCAAATTCACGATCCACCTAGGCACTATAAAGATGTACCGCGATGTTAAGAGACAATATTGGTGGCAAGGGATGAAGCGTCACATTGCTGAATTTGTCGGCCAATGTGATACATGTAAAAGGGTCGAAGCAGAGCATTAACGACCCTCTGGTACCTTGCAACAACCAGAGATTCCTCAGTGGAATTAGGAGCACATTACCATGGATTTCATTATGGGATTATCGCAAACTCCTCAAGGTCATGATGCCATCTGGTTCATCATTGATCGAATGACGAAGTCAGCGCATTTCCTACCTATATGTGCTACTTACTCCATGGACCGAGTTGCTCAGTTATTTGTTAGCGAGATCGTCAGTCTGCATAGAGTGCCGGTATCAATAATATCCGACCATGACCCGAGATTCACATCACAATTCTATAAGAGCTTCCAGCGAGCCTTGGGTGTGACTCTGAAGTACAGCACTGCCTACCACCCCCAAATAGATGGGCAGACTGAGAGAGTCAATTAGATTCTGGAGGATATACTTAGAGCGTGTGTGTGCTGGATTTCGAGGGTAGTTGGGATACTCATTTGCTGTTGGCTGAATTTGCATATAATAATAGTTATCAAGTAACCATCGACATGGCTCCGTATGAGGCCTTGTATGGTTGACCTTGTAGGCCACCCAGTTGTTGGACAGAAGTTGGAGAGCGGAGTTTGCTCGGGCCTGAAATTGTTTAGCAAACCTCAGAAAAGATAGAGCTTATCAGAAAGAGTATGCGCACCACTCAAAGCTGACAAAAGAGTTATGCTGATCACCAACATAAGGAATTGGAATTTACTGTTGGAGATTATGTCTACCTCAAGGTCTTGCACATGAAGGGCCTATTTCGATTTGGCAAGTAAGGAAACCTCGCCCCACGATATATAAACCCCTTCGAGATAGTAGAACGGATTGGCCAAGTGGCATACTGACTAGCCTTGCCTCCCCCGCTGTCAGGTGTTCACAATGTATTTCATGTATCCATGTTGAGAAGGTGTGAGTCAGAGATAGAGAACATTATCGACTGGCAACCAATCAAAATTCGTGAGGATGTGTCATACATAGAACATCTGATTCGTATCTTGGATCAAAAGGAGCAGATCCTTCGGTCAAAGACGATTCCATTGGTGAAAGTTTAGTGGGGACACTATAAGAAGCAGAGGCCTAGTGGGAACGTGAGGAGGACATTCGACAGAAATATCCCCATTTGTTATAATGAACTTTATAATCACTGTTAAAAAAATCACCGATGTATGATATCCTTTTTGCAAAAAAAAAGGGGGTTTTCTGTCATTTCACTTTTTTATCATGAAGCCCGCATTTTATCCAATATATTAGAAATTTCGAGGATGAAATTTTTATAAGGAGAGGAGAATTATAACACCCGATCCATCCCATAAGTACGACCGACTAGTTAGTAGGTGAGACTCACCTTCCGAAATAAAACTCGATAATGCCTGCATGAACAATTCAAATACTCAAAAGAACCCCTTATAATACACCCCTCATAATGCGACCAAAAATAACTAAAACTGATACCATGATGACCACCCTGACCATTCCATACCATTTTATGCCTATGTGCACGATGATCGACGCTTTTGGCTAGACCTAAATTGGTCGTGCATAGGATACACCCGACTGACTGGAACCCCAAGACTTCGAAACCTATTCCATATCGACCGCCACATCGCCGCGATCACGGAGGTACCACCCGTGCATCTGTGCGATGCTCCGTTAGTGAGATATGCCACAAAGAATTGTCGGTGTATCATGTGCACATAGCGCCATATAACATGTGCACAACACATGCTCCCACACATGCATCATACCACACATGGGTGAGAGAATCTCTACCCATGTGTGTGATGTAACACACCCATACCCCTCCCTCTCTCATGTACACCCCAAAGTTAACTCTCCTCCATACCATATCTCATGCATGACATCATCACACCATGCCATCCCATGCCCCTTTAATCCACATTAATTCTTAATCATGTACAAATTCCAATAATCTTAGCCTAAGCTAAGATTAATCACATTAGCCTAACCTAACCATATTCTTATCCATTTCTCTACATAAACCACTCCACCCCTTAGCATTTTCACCATTTTTTCCACAACAAGAGAGAGAGTGTGTGTGTGTGAGAGAGGAGTGATCTTGGTGGGCCATCAATCCCAGCCTTTCCATCCATCTCAACCATCCATTCCATCAATTTCATCCCTTCCATCCATCTCAACCTTCCATCTAATCGATCAAGGTGAGTACACCCTCCTCACTCATTTTTATTTTGGTTTCCTTGTGTTTATGTATGGTGAAGATGGTGTTGATGATGAAGACAATATGATTGTCAGAGAAAATAATTATAATGATGATAATGATATGATTAATGGTGTAGATGGCTTAAGAACATAAATAATATCATAATTTCGAAATTGTGTGGGACCATTGATCATGGCCCTACCATGCTGTTAGACATCCAATCTATTCATAAGGTCACAAAGACTTGGATGGAATATCACACAAATTTCAGCTTGATTAGAATGTGGTGAGCTCCACCGTAGGCCCATTGTAATGTTATATGCCATCTCAACCATCCAAGCAGTGGCACATTGGGCTGGCCAAACCCACACACACCCATGCATACACGTGCACACAACATAAAAAAAAAAACAAGAAGAAGAAGAAGAAGAAGAAGAAGAAGATGCAGGCAGAGACGCTGACACTGCTGCTTGGAAATGAAGGGGAGGGGTTGTGGGCCCATAACGTTCTCCCCATGATGTATGTATCTAATCCGCACGTCCATTAAATTTTCCACATCATTTTAGGCCTTGAGCCAAAAAATGAAGCCAATCCAAATCTCTAGTAGGCCACACCATTGAAAACAGTGGTAATAATGAAATTTCACTATCGAAACTGTTAGGGTTCACTATGATATTTCTACTTGTCCAAACATATCGAATATTGGACTCTTTAGGCTCCCTACGACTTGAAGAATTCAATAGATAAAGTGGATCATCATAATATGGGCCACACCTATCAAAAACCATCAAATACAAAAAAAAACCAATATATATGCTAGACGCTGGTTGCTCAGCAAGCAGCGTCCTGCTGCTTTGTAGAGGGTAGGGTACGTGAGACCCACCATAGGCCCCACCATGATGCATGTTGAACTTCAACACTGTTCATTTGATGGGTCCCCTTTAATTATTCGGATATCTCAAAAATCATGCGTACACAGAACTTAGGTGGCCCACACCATCTAAAATCATGTGAAGACGTGCTAGGACATATATAGGCACTTGCTGGGGCCCACCTAAAATTTGTATGCATTTGAAACTTGGTCTGACGCCTCAACTAAGTGGGACAAACATATTAGATGGACTGGATTCGTGAACCACATCTTGTTGGGCCCAACAAACAATTAAGAATATTTTAATGAAGGGTTAACCCCTCATCTTTGTGTGTGGTTTGGCTGGCATAAGTCACTAGTCACTGATGGACTCGATTTAAAAAAAAAACCTGGGCCCACCATGGCATGGTGCATCTAACTGATGGGGCAGATGTTTGACACGCATCACACTGGGACCACACAGTCGACCTCATGGGAAGTCCCCAAGTGCTAGACCACTTAGAACCTTTTCCTATATATACATATATAATTGTTAGCCGGTTAGTAGGCACCACTATTAGTCCACATTTCACTGTTAGCCACTCCCACTAGGGATCCATACCAAGACCTAAGTGTCGAAATGAGGTATCTTAGTCTACCACCTGAGCTATGGATCAGGGTGTATATACATAATACATGTGGTGGAGATAAATTTTGGGCCTCTGAATAACTATATGTTCTCCTTATTAAAGCACAATCCAAAACTCATTAAGTCCACCATGAATACATCGATGTGTATTGGACTCAAGGCCACCTGATATAACAGGAATTTGTCACCCAATTTCATGAATATCTTAAATAGTCATAATAGGCTTCTAATCACCCAATATAATGCAATGATCAAACTGTGGAGTAGGCAATTAGATTGTTAGTAGGATATTCATACATAAGAAGGGATGTTAATTTATAGAAAGAAGTAATAACTAAAATTATGATCAAGTACCCTAGTTTAGAAATTACAAGGAATACAATTTGATTAATCATGATTAGGAAAGAAGAGAAAAGTATTTTGTAGTCGAAAGTATGAAGCTACGAGGCCACAATTTGTCAGCATCACGTATGAATTGGTTGCCCAGGTACGCAGTTCTTTAATAATCTTGCACCTTGCATATTGATATACATTTGAGTTCTAGTCATCATTGAATTACTTGTGATTAGCATCACTATACATTCCATGACATGATATATGATGAGGAATAGTAACCAAATTCTTTACAACATCACGGATTGACCCTGTTATGATAAGGATAATGATATGAAATCATGGACACCGGAAATATGAAAATAGTAAAGGATGATGTGCCCCTTGGGTTGAGAGACCCTAAACCCCAATGGTACCTTGGGATGCCTCACCGTTGGGCCGGGTGAATACATGGGCCATGAATTTGACTCCCACTGACGAGGCCAGGTTGAGAAGGGGTCCGACCCACCTTAGGGCTGGGGTGGCAAACGGGGACCGGTTTGACCTGCCGGCGAGGAGAAGCGCGAATGAGGTCCACTACTAGTGTATACAATGTTGGTTGTAACCCCATTGGGGGGTAGTAAGGTCGATTGCTGGTGTCTGGCGCATGGGCATCGACCCCGGTGGATCCTAAGTTCCAACAATATATTGATCATAGTCGATATGATGATGTTCAGGAGTAGTGCGGTCAAGTCCGTGGTGAGAGGACTATTGGCAAGTGTTTTTACAGTTAGAGTACAGTTATTTCATGCATTTCACAGATGATCATGCTCCATCATTCATTGAGACATCGCTTTGTATAGTTTATTACTTTTAGCAGTTCTTTCATTATATCTTTTATGTTAACTTATCTTGCGTACTTATCATGAGGACCTTGCATTTGTCAATTATATCTTTTATGTTAACCTATCTTGCGTACTTACCATGAAAACTTTGCACTTGTTAAAGTTATAAGACTTGTCTTTTAACCACTCAGGTAAAGGATCTAAAGAAAAAAAACAAGTTGCAACTATAAGTTAGGTGCCACGTCAAGGGACCGATTTGACTTTTGAAAATTTTGAATTATACCTGATGTATATATGTATCGCGCAGACAGATGTTGTACTTTTGGAATTTTGTAGTACCCAGTTTACTTGTATGCAGATGTTACTTATCTTATCTCTGATGTTTCTTTTGTGAAGTATGAATGGTGTGATTTATCCTTAACATTACCTTACTGGACACCGAGATTGGGGCTTAGTGTGTGAGCATCGGGTACCAATCCCGGAGTTCGGCTTGTCGCGTGCTAGATCTGGTAGATATAGCAAAATTCTAAGGCTATTGGGTCTGGGCTGTGACATCTATCATACCGACTTTTAGCAATTGGTTCATCATGGGGATAACATCTTCCCTATCGAACGCAAACTCTTCGTGAGAATTGAGCGCTCTGGGTCTTTTTCCATTGTATTTGTTTCTTGGATGATTCGATTCTTCTTTCTATTCTGGCCTTTTATCTCTCGAGTCTCTCGCACTTTGTTTCTCTTTTCACGATCAACGGTATTTGCGGCCATCCTGCTTGGTGATCTCCTGGTTGTCTCATAGCAAAACATTGGCATCTTCCTAGTCATCAACTCTAAAGCATAAGCCTTAGTGGCTAGGTTACGAAAGTTCTGATATAGGCGCTGGTGAGTCCAAACGTGATTCTTATTTCCATGGAGTTCATATAATGTCTCGAAAAAATCCGTACAAAGACCTGAGTACCACCTCAGGCAGAAATCACTAAGGACCGAATCCTTTAAAAATAAGACATTAATTAAGTATTAAACTAAATAATCAGTGGAATTACCTTGAACCACTATCTATATGAACTGCAAGACCCAAAACCACTAGAATCATTAACTCAACATTACCCAAGAACATAAGAGCAATCTCAAAACCCAGTTGCTCTCGGGAGCACATTGAAACTCCATATCTGACATGGACCATGCGTCGAAAGTCCATTACCGTGAAACTATAAGGTTCTGACCACCTTACTAGGCTTGATAACCATTGTAGGAATTATGTCAAAATATTATCCAGAAACGCACAACTTGAGCCTAGAGCGATGTGTGTGAGAAACGTGAATATCTTTAGAAAATGAACTCAAACCTAAGTGAATTGGGCTGTTCACTTACAGGCCAAATTTAAGGTTTCAGACTGTCAGAATTTGACTAAATTATACCATTGGATCAGGGAAATTTTCCTACACATGTTAGTATACTTGTGGCCTTGATCGAGTGACGATGATCGTTGAACTGAAATAGGTCCTCCACGGTCGATCTACAAATCTGATCGGACTGAAACCTTAACTTGGCTTAGATCCATGGTCAAGGAACTTACTTCATGCCGTATGCGAGTAATGGACCTCCAAATGAGTCCTAGTTGCCCGAAGCAGACATCTTTTGGTTATAATCTAAGCATGCCATGGCCCTGGGGTTATTTGCATCACTTCTGGGCCTATATAATGCCCTTAACCCACCCATCTCTCATTCCATACGAATTTTCTCTAACCCTAGGAGAGAGAAGATTGAAAGGAGGAGAAAAGAGTGGAGATTGAAGGGAAACCTTTGGGGTTTGCTGCAGTACTCTTGTTCTGCTACTCCACTCATTGAATCGCCTTTACACCTAGCTACTCAACTCGTTTCAACTCCATTTTTGGGTAAGAAATCCTAACCCTAATCTGTTTTAGGAATCCAAATAGAGAAACCTGTGAAATAGCTAACCTATTTCAATGTTTAGGTAGCCATTGTGACGTAGACAAAGGTGTGGTGTACGAATTGAGTTCGTAACGAGCGTACCGACGAAAGGTGCAGACTATAAACATTTAGGTTATGGCTTTCAAGGCTTTGAATGTCAGCAATGATTTATGTCTGATTTGATTGTTGTCATATGATCTTAGTTACGACTTTTTTGATATATCATGTATGTGTAAACTAGGTTGTATACTAAATGCATTCCATGTATTTGTTGAAATGTTTAAATGAATAGGAAATTATGATTTATGCTCGCCATGACTATTAATCTAGAATTCATGTTTGTTGTACGTATGACAACTCCTTTATTAAAGGATTTACCATGATATGTATTATAACTAATTTATTACATGTATGTTGAAATGTGTAGTCTAAGTGTCTGATAAAATGTCTGAATGAGAAATTGCTTGTTAAAATGTATTTAATGAGGGTGTTGAGATAGGATTCTCAATTACCTTATCTATAGTTACAGTTTCCTTCATGTAACCTATCTTGCTACTACGTAATTTATGGATGAAATGCCTATGTATGATAACATGTGCAATATGGTTATTAAAATGCCCGAATGAGAATTTATTTGAATTGGTTGTTAAATGCTATTTTGACTATCATATATGAATGCCTATTGTATTTGAGTATGATTGGGACTAATATGTAGTCCAAGCAATAGGTAATAGTTTCCAATCAAGTGGTCGAACTAGTTTTGCCACAACGGATACATTCGATGAATTCGAGTCGTACGATGATTATTGGCAGTGGTTAGGCCACGAGGAGTGCGTATGCACTCCATGTTGATTAATTTAGCGTACGCTCCTACCAATCGAACTTGTCAAGTAACTCGATTGGCCTAATGTGTGTTAATCATGTATGGACGTTACTGCTTGAATCTAAGGTATCACTTACCAAGTAAAGCTCGTTTAACCTTGGTACCACGATCTGCTAAGACTCATGAGCCAGGCATGGACACCGTGGTCGAGCTGTCGGCCTACGCTGGGGTAACGAGCCTCCCCATAGTGACCAGTGAGCAACCCAACTCGTGAGCCGAATACGGTGGTATGGGACAATATATTCGAGCTATCGGCCTACAATCAGGTGATGAGCCTCTCATAGTGACCTCGAGTACAAAATTGGCCTACGCAGATGGTGACGAGCCTCCCATAGTGACCTCAAGTGTAAACTTGCAAACTTACTTATCCACTGCTTTTCAAATCAGGGGCGATGTTGCCCTATAACTTGCCTATCGTATGTGATTAACTTGGATTAACGACCCTAGATGGATCATCATTTAGGTAAGTGTTATAAAGGGAGGTACCTTAGCTTCCTGAATATACTGTATAAATAAGCCTAATTAAGAACTCAGCTTACACGTGCATGCACCGCACTACATGTGCTTTGGCGATGAAGGCACAGTGGGAGTAGCATATGCAACCGTGAGATGGTGTCACCGAGGGAGTGTAGGCGAGGGCATGCATCATTACCACATATCATCCTTGCATTAACCAGAGTAGTTAGGGAATGTTTGTTGTATTGCTTTATCATTACTACTTGACTGAATTGATAACATGTTAACTTTTACCTTATAGTACCACTGAGTTGATCACCCACTCCCACTCTGGGACGGTGTTTTAAAACACTAACCAGACTCTATTGTAGATGCAGGTGATGACGATGTCTATGCTGCTGATTGGGATTTCACAGACGAGGGGGAAAAACTCTCTTATGTTCAACTATCAAGCGAGTCTATGTAGACCACGTACTGATCGATGGGATTACAGGGACTATAAGGATTAGTTGGACATTTACATTTTTATATTTTATAAATTTTGGATCAACACATGTATATATTCAGCCTAGTAACATACTCATACTCTGGGGATTAAGAAACACTTATATACATTATATACCTATCTCAGTCTTCCGCTTGCTTAAATTAATTTTCTCTGGAGTATGATATGCTATTTTAGTATAATCTCACTCATGCTTAATGCACTAATATGGACAACATTTAAACATCATTATCTATGTTGCATAAGTGATGCGTTGAAACTCGGGAGTTGAGCTTTTATTCAACCCCCAATTTTTGGGGCATTACAAGTTGGTATCAGAGCATGATTTGGATTAAACTTGACATGAGTTATGGTAACACGATGCATACTGACGTACTTTGACTTAGGAGGGGGCGATGAAATGTAGAAATAGGTGTAGGATCCCAAGTTTCATCAAACGGGTGAAAAGTGACCATTGCATATAACGCGACCGAGACCATGTAAAATGATCTCAATTCCTCCTTAAGCTGTCAAACGACGAGTTTAGAATATTACCTAATAAATCCCCAACTCGAAACATGCCAAAAGGCTTGAATATGTATGAGATGGGGTGAGAAAACACACTTCATGGCCATAGGGGCCCAAACAGTAAAATATGAGGGGAGCCAGAGTAGTCCCCGCACATTTTCGGAACCCACCCCCGGGGGGGGGGGAGGGAAGCCACAGTGCCGACCGTGATGGATTGCAGTCGGGTCCAGCGGGCTCGCAGGTCCCCACACACATGTGGAGCCCATTTGCATGTGGGTCCACCCTATTTAGGGTCCCTTTACCCTCCTTTGCTCATTTCACCCCTTCCCTAGCTTTTAAACCCCTCCAAACTTGTAAATTCTCTTTCAAATCCCTCCTCCATATATCACAAACTTCATCTTCTTCCTTTTCTTGCACCCACCTCCACCATTCTCTCAAACCCATCTCCTACTACCTTCAATCCCCTTTATTTCTTCTCATTTGAGTGTACAAACCCACCTTTGTGTCTCATAAACCTCAACATCCACCAACCCATCTTATCCTTCAATCTTGCTTCACTCTCATGGCTCTTTTTGAGCTAGTGGCTACCCTCTTTTCCCTTTTCACACTCCTTTCCCTTATGGGAAAGAAGAGGGCACCCGCGGATGAAGACGGGCCTAGCCGCCCTACCCATCCAAGGAAGCAGAAAGGCACCAAGGCTAGCACTAGCATTAAGTGGGAGCAAAAGACGAAGCGGGATCTCGATCCCCAAATTCTTCTTGAAAGATCTCTGCCGGTAGGCGTCGGATATGGTAGGTTTCAAGGCCGTAAAGTTATCTTTGAAGCACACGTGGATGAAAGACTATTTAGGCTTTATCCGGTGATGGACCTCCTGTTGGATGCCTGGTGGGGTCCCATATTTGAAGGCAAGTCACGTGCATGTGGGAGCACTGTCCAAGCCATTTACAGTTCACTAGCCCCATGGGAAGGTGAGAAGCCATTGTCGACTTTGGTGTGTAATAGTGAAATGGCCAGGCTATATGTCCTAAAGAGGGGGTGAATAAGACTATGCCAAATTAAAAAAAAATACAGCGGAATATGAAACAAGGAATAGATAGCACTATACACCAATCACAGTTTAGGAATGGAAAACAACCTAATATAGAGAAATATAAACAAAAATTGTTCTAAGGACAACCTTACACCAAAAACCAAAGTTTCTGGTAGGACAACCTTATTTCTAGAACAAATAGAGAAACTGAAGCTCAACATAATAATAAAGAGATGACAAAAATATAATACTGAAATGTAAATCTAAATTATTACAACATTCCCCATTGTGCTTGAAATGAAATGATTACAACATTCACATTCACACATACATTCCATAATTCTGAATGATAAAAGATAGATAGGAAATATAAATCACACATCCACAACACAAAGACTTATAGTGGTTCTCCTGTGTGTTCACCAACTATTAAACAACAGCCACACAGAATGCTACTCCACTCCTAATATCCTCACACAGGGGATATTAGCATTCACTATCAAATAGGTTTTCACAGGTTCACCCAAAACCTTCACAATTGTGTCTTTTTTAAAGGGCTTAAATAATTCAAAAGCCCTCACTTCTGAGTTTTCTGGCTCTCCTCAGATAACCAACAAATTTGAGATTTTTTTGGCTTAACCTCAAATAAAACCAAACAATGTAAATTACACAAATTGTAAAATACCTGATTTTCTCCTTCGTTGTAGCAGCCTAGAAGAACCAAGTCGGAGTAGAGATTTGAATGTCAACGTTCAATGTCCAATACTCACTTTATAATGGTTCTAGGTTCTAATAGATTTTAAATTAAAACAAAAGGGCTAGCTCTAATTGATTTTGATTCCAGAAAAAGGAAAATAACAATTCCTCTTTTTAGAATAGATTGGAATGCAAGAAATAAAATCAATTAACAAAGCTAAAGAAAGAGAACATTAAATATACACACTTAGCTTAAATGGAGCACTGACTTATCTCTCAGAAGGCCGAATTAAATTAACTTGAATTGCTTTTTTCAATGAAATAATTCTGAGATTCATGCTCTATTTATAGGTAAGCAAATCATGTCTTCGACTAGTCTAAGGACCTCTACGACTGGTTGTAGAACCAACAGATAATTGAAAAATTCGGGCGCGATAAGATTGGCAGTTTTACGATTGGTCATAGGTGGTCTACGACTGGTCGTGGGTCTCCTACGACTAGTCGTAAGCTCACACGACTAGTCGAAGCAAGTCAAATTTGAGCATTGTACATTGAGTCGTAGCTCTACGACAGGTCGAAGATGCAGTCGACACTGTACCTACGACTGGTCGAACAGTCCCTAGGACTAGTCGAAACCTAATAGAAAATTTCTAATTTTTGTAACAAACTTACGACTGATCCATAAATTTCTTAGACAGGTCGAAGCAACGCTAGGATTAGTCGAACAAAGTTCAGGACTAGTCTTAGAACAGACCAAACTCAATTATAAAAAACATATGAATTGTGTATCCAAAATGACCTACTCTAAAGGTCAACTTAAGGTCAGTCATACCTCAGGACTGAAGTAAGGACATTGAACATAAGAAACAAGTGACCTTTGAAAGCAGTGAAGCTTGAAGTCTTGATGGAGCTCTAATTTGAAAGCTTCTTGAGATCTTGAGGTAGAACTCGAAAGCATCTTGAGATTCTCGACTTCTAAACAGTGCTTCTCAACCTAAGTTGATCTTGAGCAGAGCATTGTTCTTCACAGATGCAAGCTTCATAACAGTGTCTTTAGCACCACAAATTTGACAACACAAAGGGCTATAAATTATGGCACTTACAATCTCCCCCTTTGTCAAATTAGTGACAAAACACACTTTCAAGATATGTTACATAACACAGAATATCTGATTAAAGATTCATGCACCAGTTATCATCAACCAGCATCCTGCAGACTTGTAAATCAATATTCAGTCCACCTCTGCACACTTCTGCTCACACCTCTGCACATACTCCCCCTGAGTAACATACTCATAAAACACCATACAATACAATGATACTACCTCCTCATGACAACATCCATATCGATTTACATATCCATAACATATCCATACTCCCCCTTTTTGTCAAATCGGACAAAGGAAGCACAAAACAGATGGCTGAGGAGAAATAATCAATGAGAAATATGAGAGGTAACTAGTCAAGATATGAGAACAGAGCATAAGTAACACACATAATTCAAAGACTGAACTAAGTTAAGAGAGTGACAAACTCAAAACAAGTTAGGAGTAATAAAGTTATTACAGACCAGTAAACTTAAAAATACTAATCTGATCTAGATGAAGGAGTAGGAATGGAAGGATCAAGTTGATGCATGCCTTTGTTCAAACGCCTAAGATATTTGCGCATATATTTGAACTGTAAATCATGGGCAACAGACATGTTTTCCATCTTAACATTTAGATTCTCAACTTTATCTTTCAATGCACTCAAACATGCATCAAATAAAGAAGGCTCATAATCTGGATCATTTGTATAATCGAACTCAAGTTCTTCAAAAATATCATCCATGTTAATATCATTGGGAGGAAGATCACCAGCTTCTTCCTCATGTACAGCTTTAACACCGCCAACACCATCACCTTGGCCAGGAAGGTAATCCAGTTTCATCTTATTGATATTGGAATTGTTAAATATCAGATGATGGATAGGGGCCTCTCCAACCGGCATGTTGACTAACATATGTGTAGCCAACACAGTCATCAAATATCTAAAAGGAATGTCACTATGACCAGGATGGAGACGAAACTAAATGATGAAATGACAAATCAAGGATGGTAAACAAATGTTAACACCTCTAAAACAGAACGAAGAATACGAACCATGAAGGACGTCAATTCAGATTTATTACCCGACTGAGGATACAAGTTGGACACAAAGATTTTGTGAAGAATTCTGTATTTGGGTAACAAATACCTTGAGGGAAGTGCATTCCCTTTATGCATCCATTGTACATCCAAATTACATACGTCATTAGTCAGCATATGTTTTTCAGCAACAGAGGGTTTATCATATAAAGTATGAATAGGAATACCCTCATCATTCACTGTAATATCCATAAGGGCTGAAATCAAATGTCGATCAACTTCAAATGGCCCTTCTCTCATGGAGATAGAAAAAGTTAAATTTTCCAGTGAGAAAGCACATATGCATGCAAACATGGATTGGGCAATGAACCGGTATGCTAGCCCACCCCAAAGCAATAAGTTATTCCAACCTACAGATTGGAGCATAGAAAAAATATCAAATGGAGCAACATGATTAATATCTACTAGATGTTCAACAATAACATTACACAATCTTATGTCACAAACATAAGATGGATCATCCTCAGGAGCCCTAAGATGACGCTTAGTGATAGGGATTGATCTGGAAGAAGAAGACGGACCACGGGATGTTGATTTTCTTCCTCTAGAAGCCATATGCAACAATGATTTCAAGAATATAAAGAGTTGCAATGGATTGAGAAATGGGTTTTCACAAATCAGATCTTTCAAAAGAAAATCTCCAAATCTCAACTAATTTCGAAATAGACAACTTTAAGAGAGAAATAGAAGCAATCTAGACACAAATCTACAAGAAAAATGCAAATGGAGCACTAACCTTTAAGATTTTGGAAGATGGATTCGACTAGTCGTGTGTCGGCTCGTTGGAGAGAGAAGTTGAAATGAAGAAGAAAGTAATTTCTCCCAAATTTTAAGTGACTCCACGCAATTCACGACTGGTCGTGGTATACACGACTGGTCATAGCACAATTGGTCGTGGACACTCACGACTGGTCGAGTACAGGCGAAAAAATCTGATTTTTACAAATTTTCAAAATTTGAAAACTATACTAGCAAATATATACAATATAATACAAATAGGCATAATTAATCATTTTAAAATGCACATGCCGAGATCAAATTTCATTTTGTTAAACCTACTTTTGTCGAGCGGTTTAGTGAAAATATCAGAACGTTGATTCTCGGTAGGGATATATTCTAAAGATATAACCTATTCTTCAACTAATTCTCGAATATGATGAAATCTAATATCAATGTGCTTAGTACGAGAATGTTGAATTAGATTTTTAAAAATATTTATGGCACTGGAATTATCACAATATAATAATATAGAATCTTGTTTAATTCCATAATCAATTAGCATACGTTTCATCCAAACAAGCTGTGTACATGCATTACCAGTTGCGATATATTCAGCTACAGCTGTTGAAAGTGATATAAAACTTTGTTTCTTGCTAAACCAAGAAACTAAACAGTTTCTGATATAAAAACAACCACCACTGGTTGATTTTTGATCATCAAGATTACCAGCCCAGTCAGCATCCGAGTACCCAGCTAATTGAACACTAGTCTCACGTGTATACCAGAGACCGAGATTAATAGTATTTGCGACATATCTTATAATCTGATTGACAGCAGTCAAGTGCGACTCTTTAGGTTCAAACTGATATCTAGCACAAATACCAACACTTAGAGCGATATCAGGTCTACTAGCAATTAAATACAATAGACTACCAATCATACTCCGATATAATTTCGAATCTACATTTTTACCTGCAGAATCTTTTAAGAGTTTCAAGGTTGTACTCATAGGAGTATCAAAGTTCTTACCATTCTCAAATCCAAATCTCTTAATGAAGTTCATAGCATATTTGGATTGAGAAATGAACACTCCATCAGGTTTTTGTTTTACTTGCAACCTGAGGAAATAATTCAATTCCCCAACCAAGCTCATTTCAAACTGAGATTTCATCAAATCTGCAAACTCAATAGTCATGTCAGTACAGGTAGATTCATAAATGATATCATCAACATAGATTTGTACTAATAAGATGTGATCCTTATGTTTTTTAATAAACAGAGTTTTATCAACAAATCTCATTTGAAAATTATGGCTTAATAGAAACTTTGTTAGTTTCTCGTACCATGCCCTAGGAGCTTGTTTTAAACAGTAAAGTGTCTTTTTAAGATGATACACATGATCCACATTTTTGGGGTCTTCAAAACCCATTGGTTGTTCAACATAAACTTCCTCATGTAGATCGGCATTTAAAAATGCACTTTTTACATCCATTTGGTAAATCTTAAACTTTCTAAAACACGCAATGGATATAAAGAGTCTAATTGATTCAAGACGTGCTACTGGTGCAAAGGTTTCATCATAGTTAATACCTTCAATTTGAGTGTAACCTTGTACCACTAGCCTAGCCTTGTTTCTAATTATATTGTCAAGTTCGTCAGACTTATTTTTGAAAATCCATTTGGTTCCAATGATGTGTTTATCTTTAGGTCTAGGTACGAGGTACCAAACATCATTTCTCACAAATTGGTTAAGTTCTTCTTGCATCGCAACAATCCAGTTTTCATTAGCAAGAGCTTCTTTTACGCTAGATGGTTCTATCTGGGATGTAAAACATACATAATTACATATATCCTCAATTTGTCTACGGGTACAAACACAAGTGAGAGGGTTTCCAAGAATCTGTGGTTGGATGATCTTTAACAATCCTTAGTTCAGAATCAATTTGATTAGATGAAGTATCAGGTTTATCAATTATAAGAACTTCATCATTATCTAAACTTGAGACAGGTGTGCTTAAGTGATCATCAATGACCACATTGATGGACTTTTGTATCACACTGGTCCTTTTGTTCAGAACCCTATAAGCTTGACTATTTAAAGAATATCCTAAAAAGATCCCATCATCACTCTTCGTATCAAACTTTTCTAGATTTTCACGATCTCGTAAAATATAGCACTTGCTGCTAAAAACTTGAAAGTATTTGACAGTAGGCTTTTTATCGAACCACATTTCGTAAGCCATTTTATTATTATCTTTACTAGTTTAAACCCAGATAATAATATAGCAAGCCGTATTGATTGCTTCTGCCCAAAGATTCTTAGAGAGCTTCATACTGTTCAACATGACATTAGCCATTTCTTAAAGCACTCTATTTTTCCTTTCAACTATTCCATTTTGTTGTGGAGTTTTGGGCGCTGGAAATTCATGTAATATTCCCTGGTCGCTACAGAACTTCTAAAACCACTATTCTCAAATTCAGATCCATGATCACTATGAATCTTACTGACTTGAGAACATTTTTCAGTTTGAATCCTTTTGAGAACCTTTTTTACTTCTTCAAGGGTTTCTGATTTGTCCCTTAAGAAGACAACCCATGTATATCGGGTAAAGTCATCTACTATTACCAAGATATATTTTTTACCACCTGAACTTTCCGTCCTGGTAGGTCCTACTAGGTCCATATGGAGAAGCTTGAGTGGTATTGATGTGGTATTGGAATTTACCTTTTTGTGTGAGTTCCTTGTTTATTTGCCAATCTGGCATTCACCACATATTTTATCTAATTTTTGAAGTTTGGGTAAACCTCTTATAAGTTCCCGTTTGCTCAATCTATATAGATTTCGGTAGTGTACATGTCCAAGACGTTTGTGCCATAAGTGAGTCTTGTCTATATGGACCATGTAACACGACTGATTAGATGAGTTGGATTCGCTAACAATGTAGTAGTTTTCAGACGTTCTACGTCCAATTAGTATTACTGAACCCTTGTTGTTTAGAATCTCACAGCTTTGATTAGAAAACCGTACACTATGGTTATTGTCACATATTTGAGATATGCTTAGCAAGTTATGTTTAAGACCTTCAACATATAAAACATTTTTAAACAAAGGAAGGTTATAGAGTTGAACAGTACCTTGGCCCATAATCTTGCAGTTACTGCCATCACCAAATGTGACTGAACCATCAGTCATGTCTTTGAGATCGGTGAATAAACCTTTATCACCAGTCATATGCCTTGAGCATCCATTGTCTAGGTACCACTTTGAATGGCTTGTTGCCTTGAAAGCAGTGCGAACAACCAAGCAGGCAACTTTAGGAACCCATTTCAGAACTGTTTTGGGTTTAGGAGTATAGTTGGTCTTCTTCTGACTGATGTTGTAAGAATGACCTATTGAGTTAGATTTTAAGAACTCCTTGAGTAAATCTACTATCTTTTCAGCAAGTGGGTTTCAGTTCTAATTTTTAAAGTCGACATGGCTGTTTTTAGGTTTTTGAAAAGTTTTTGTATTTTTAGAAAAACTTTGATAAGAACTTTTCCCTTTTGAGGTTGATGACTCTCCTTTCACAAACTTGGGAGGAGTATACTTTTGATTAGGAGGTGTATTCATATCATAGCCCAATCTGGATCGATTGCCACTTTTTCTTGATCCAGATAATAGTTTTTCTAACTTTGGAACTCCTTGGGCATACCTCCATGTATCCTTTAAACTCAAAAGAGAAGATACTTCATTTTTAAGTATCTTATTTTCAGATTTCAGATTTTCAATTAGCGAGGTTTTGAATTCTAAGTCGCATTTTGATTTTTCAAAACAATCTAAAATTTAAAATTTTTCTAAAACAAGTGATTCTAAACATTCTTTGAGTTTAGAAAACTTTTCTTTTTGATGTTTAAGTTTGACAGCAATTTTACAACTTTCCTTATACAGGGCATTGTAAGCATCTTGAAGATCATCTTCATTTTCATAATCACTATTCAAATTTTCTTCGCTAGTTGAATCATCATGATTTGAAAAAGTGAATTTGGCTGGAGTCATAAGGGCTTTAACTTCAGAATCAGATGATTCATCCCAAGTAGCCAACATTCCCTTTCTTTTTGTTTTATCCTTTTTAGGACATTTGTTTGCTAAGTGCCCATACTCTTGACAGTTGTAACATTGACAATCTTTCAAATACTTCCAACTTTTAGATCTAGGTTTAGAACTTTTCTTATCATTTGATTTTTGAAAACCTACCCTTTTCTTGCTTTTGAAAATCTTGTAAAATTTTTCGCTAAAAGAGTCATATCGTCTTTAGAATTTTCTAAATCCGAGTTTTCTTGAGAAATACCTTTAGAAGATTTGAGAGCAATGGATTTACTTTTAGGAGCTTTAAAGTTTAACTCATAGGTTTGTAAAGAACCAACTAGTTCTTCTACCCTCATATTATCCGTATCACAAAGTTCCTGGATCGCGGTTACCTTAGAATTGAACCGTTCAGGAAGTAAGCGTAGTATCTTTACACACACTTTACTTTCTGGGATTTTATCACCAAGACCCCACATTGAGTTTACAATGTCATTTAATCTAGTGTAAAAGTCCATAAACATTTCATTTTCCTCCATATGAATTTCTTCAAATTTGGTTGTGAGGAGTTGGACTTTAGATTTTTTGACAATTGTAGTACCCTCATGTGTCCTTTTTAAAATATCCCAGGCTTGCTTTGTAGTATCATAGGATATGATTCTTTCGAACTCATCTGGTGATAGTGTGCAAGTAATTGCATTTAGTGCTTTTAGATTGGCACTACTATCATTTTTCTGAAGGGTGGTCCATGAGAAATATAGTGTTACTCTCATTGATTTTGAACCATCAATACCAGTCACTTCAGTGGTAGGTGGGTTCCATTTAGTCACTGTGGCTTGCCACACACTCTCATCCATTGATTTGAGGAAGATCCACATCTTGGCTTTACAATAGGCATAATTGGAGCCATCAAAGGGTGGAGGCCAAGTGACTGATAGGCTATCAAAATTTGTGTAACATCCCCAAAAATTTCATGCAAAGACCCGAGCACCACCTCAATCAGGATTCTCTTGGGACTCAATCCTTTAGAAGTTAAATGTGAATTAACTAGCGCTAAACTCGATTGCCTGTGAGATTAGCACCAATCACTTTAAATTTGATCTGCAAGACCCAAAACCTGTAGAATCATTAGCGCTATGTTACCCTGAAATCTAGGATTCAATGCTAAATCCAGTTGCTCTCGGGAGTACTTGGAAACTTTGTATCAGACCTGGACCGCGCGTCGAAAGTCCGATAATGATGATCTTAGACAATTATGATCACCTTGTTGGGCTTGACAATCACCTCAAAAATCAAGTTCAGATGATGTCTTGAGACGATTTGCTTAAGTCCGGAGTAAAGAGTGTGAGAAAGGTGAAATTATTTAGAAATTAAATATGAATTTAAGAAATCTAATTCGTATCGCTTGAGTGCCAATTTTAAGCATTCTGACCGTCAGAATCTGACCTAAATTTACCCTCGGATCAGGGAAGATGGCCCATACATGTCAAAGTGTCAGTGGACCTGATCGAGTTTCAGTGACCGTCGAATTGAAATTGGTCCGCCATGAGCGATTTGGAGACCCGATCAGACTAAAAACTTAACTTGCTTAAGATCTAAATTTAGTAAGCTTAAGTCCGACCACACTCAGAAAAAGGACCACCAGAAGTGTTCCATTGGATTGAAATGGACCCGATTTGGTTATAACCTAAGTATACCTTGGCCCTAGGGCTATTTTCATCAATATTAGGCCTATATAAAGACCTTAAACCCTCACTCTCAAACTTCATACGAATTTTTCAAACCCTAGCTAAGAGAGAGAGAGAGAGGAAAAGAGAGAAAAAGTGAGAGAGAAGTTGGTGAATCATCTTGAGATTCTTCCCTCTTACTCTGCGTACCTAATCCATTGCATCTGAATCGTTATTCCGGTGATTCTAAGTTCATTCTTGGGTAAGTCAATCAAACCCTAACCTGTTTTGGAGCTTAGAATAGTCTAAGTGTTGATGTAACTAATTTAATTCATGCCTTAGGTTATTTAGTCGCTGTTGACAAAGACTTATCGTCTAAATCAGATCTGTTGCGCACTTTCTGGTTTAAGGTGCGGACTATATTTGCATAGGTTATGGTTTTCAAGGCTTTTAATGTCGGTTAATGGTTTATTATTGTTGTGGGTGAATTTCACATGCCAAATGCGATGTTTGTATTGCGTTTCTGATATATATGAACTATATTGAGATTTGTGTATTCCATGTATATGTAGAAAGTATCGTATACGTATGAAATATGAGCATGTGGTTGCCATGATTAATTGTCGCATGTTTGTGCTAGTTGTATGTGTAACAACTCCTTGGCAAGAGGAATTGTCCTAATGCGTGCTATCATCAACATACGTCATTTATGTTGGAATATGTAGCCTACGTGTTTGTAGAAATGTCTGAATGAATAAGTGTGTCATATATTGTACTTTTTACGGGCGTTGAGAAGAGATTCTCAACTATCTTAATGATGTATATGATTTCCTCCATGCAATTTACATTCTTTGTCTGCTTAACTTAGACGCTACTTACGTGTGAATTCATGTTAAGTTGATATTCATCAAATGCTCACATCATGTATGATTAGAATTTTTGATCCATTATTGTTCTGAATTGCTGGTATGAATATCTGTTATACTTGAATGTGTTTGGGACTATGAGATAGTCCAAGGAATCAGTAACAAACCTTGAGTTCCTGGCCGAGGTTGTTTTCACCACATAGGGCGTGTTTGGCGAACCCGAGTCGTATTAGAGTTGTCGGTAGTGGTTTGGCCATACGGAGTGTTTACACACTTCATGTTGTTCAACTCAACATGTGCTCATGCTAGTCAAGCTCGTTAAGTGACCCGATTGTCCCGATGGGTGTGCACCATGTATGGACGCTAGTGTTTAAATCTAGGGTACCAAACTTACCAGTGCAATCCCGTTAACTATGGTACCTCGATCCGCTAAGACTCATAACCCGGGCATGGTGGTATGGGACACTGTGGTCTAGCTGTCGGCCTACGCTGGGGTGACGAGCCTCCCCGTAGTAACCAGAAAGCAATTCAGACTCGTGAGCCGATTATGGTGGTATGGGATACTATATTCGTGTTGTCGGCCTACATTGATTAGTGAAGAGCCCTTTGTAGTGACCTTGAGCATACCTTGATACTGCATTGAGGCGAAGAGCCTTAGCGCAGTAACTAAGGTATGATAGGCATGCATTGATTGGTAACGAGCCCTTTGCAACGACCTAGAACCACAATATCATATGAGATTGTCTAGGACTGACGACCCTAGAATGGATCACCGTTTGGGAATTGATATGAGGAAGGTACCTTAGATTCCCATTCCTGCTGTGTGAAAAGGACTAATAACAACTTGGTAATCATGTTCATGCATCGAATTGCATGTGCCTTGGCGTTGTAGAGCACTGCGGGAGATTGTCATGCATACCGTAAGATGAAGATGCTGAGGGAATGCAGGCGAGGGCATGCATCATTTCTACATACATCCTTGCATTAACAAGAGTAATTAGGACATGTTTGATTGTATTGCCTTATCATTACTAGTTGATTGAATTGATACTATGTTAACTTTTACTGTATAGTTCCACTGAGTTGATCACTCACTCCCACATTCTGGGACAGTGTTTCAACACCAACCAGACTCTATCTTAGATGTAGATGATGATGTGACCCATGAGGCAGAGCAGGAGTATGAGGATGACAAGGACGCATTTTCCTTTATGCAGTTCTCAGGCGGGTTCATGTGAGCCGTGTCCTGAGCTATGGGGATTCAGGGTTTATTTTGTAATGGGTGATTTCATTTTGATACTTATATTTTGACACAAACATTTATAATTATGACCTAACAGAGCATATATATCTCAGGGACATATATAGCTATATATATGTATTTCTTCAGTCTTCCGCTTGCATATTTCACCTATCCCTAAATTATGTTTGCAGTTTGGCTTAATCTACTCCATGTTTTATGCACTAATACAGACAACATACATTCATCATTTCATATGTTGTATAAGTGATGTTTTTGAAACTCGGGAGCTAAGTTATGCTCGACCCCTAAATTTCAGGGCGTTACAATTTAACATCTTATATATAGCTTAGATCGTTAGCTCAGGATTTAAATCCAAATAAAAAGCAATAAGAGCGAGCTATTAGGCTCTGATACCACTTAAAATGGCCAAGCTATATGTCCTAAAGAGAGGGTGAAGAGGACTATGCCAAATTAAAAATAAATACAGCGGAATATGAAACAAGGAATAAATAGCACTATACACCAATCACAGTATAGGAATGGAAAGCAACCTAATATAGAGAAATATAAACAAAAATTGTTCTAAGGACAACCTTACACCAAAAACCAAAGTTTATGGTAGGACAATCTTATTTTTAGAACAAATAGAGAAACTGAAGCTCAACGTAATAATAAAGAGATAGCAAAAATATAATGCTGAAATGTAAATCTAAATTATTACAACATTCCCCACTGCGCTTGAAATGAAATGATTACAACATTCACATTCACACATACATTCCACAATTCTGAATGATAAAAGATAGGAAACGTAAATCACACATCCACAACACAAAGAATTATAGTGGTTCGCTTGTGTGTTCACCAACTGTTAAACAACAGCCACAGAGAATGCTACTCCACTCCTAATATCCTCACACAGGGAATATTAGCGTTCACTATCAAATAGGTTTTCACAGGTTCACCCAAAACCTTCACAATTGTGTCTTTTTCAAAGGGCTTACACATTTCAAAAATCCTTACTTCTGAGTTTTCTGGTTCTCCTCAGATAACCAACAACTTTGAGATTTTTCTGGCTTAACCTCAAATAAAACCAAACATTGTAAATTGCACAAATTGTAAAATACCTAATTTTCTCCTTCGTTGTAGCAACCCAGAAGAACCAAGTTGGAGTAGAGATTTGAATGTCAAAGTTCAATGTCCAATACTCACTTTATAATGGTTCTAGGTTCTAATAGATTTTAAATTAAAACAAAAGGGCTAGCTCTAATTGATTTTGATTCCAGAAAAAGGAAAATAACAATTCCTCTTTTCAGATTAGATTGGAATGCAAGAAACAAAATCAATTAATAAAGCTAAAGAAAGAGAATATTAAATACACACACTTAGCTTAAATGGAGGACCGACTTATCTCTCAGAAGACAGAATTAAATTAACTTGAATTGCTTTTTTCAATGAAATAATTATGAGATTCATGCTCTATTCATAGGTGAGTAAATCATGTCTTCGACTGGTCTAAGGACCTCTACGATTGGTCTTACAACCAACAGATATTTGAAAAATTCGGGCGCGATAAGATTGACAGTTTTATGACTGGTTGTAGGTGGTGTACGACTGGTTGTAGGCTCACACGACCAGTCAAAGCAAGTCAAATTTGAGCATTGTACATTGAGTCATAGATCTACGACAGGTCAAAGATGCAGTCGACACTATACCTACGACTGGTCGAACAGTCCCCAGGACTAGTCAAAGCCTAACAAATAATTTCTAATTTTTGTAACAAACTTATGACTAATTCATGAATTTCTTAGACAGGTCGAAGCAATGCTAGGACTAGTCGAACAAAGTCCAGGACTAGTCTTAGAACAGACCAAACTCACTTATAAAAAACATATGAATTATGTATTCAAAATGACCTACTCTAAAGGTCAACCTAAGGTCAGTCATACCTCAAGAGTGAAGTAGGGACATTGAACATAGGAAACAAGTGACCTTTGAAAGTAGTGAAGCTTAAAGTCTTGATGGAGCTCTAATTTGAAAGCTTATTGAGATCTTGAGGTAGAACTTGAAAGCATCTTGAGATTCTTGACTTGTGAACAGTGCTTGTCAACCTAAGTTGATCTTGGGTAGAGCATTGTTCTTCACAGATGCAAGCTTCATAACAGTGTCTTTGGCACCACAAATTTGACAACACAAAGGGCTATAAATTATGGCACTTACAAATAGCCTGAATCATGGGGATTCCATGTGCTGAGGTGTATGCTAGTGAATCACATCTTAAGAGTGCATGAGAAAGAGATCGCCGCATGCGTTTTCTTTGCAACTGACTGGTCCATTGGAAGCAGGGCAATTACCTCCCAGCGACCGAGATGACTTACGGCTCCACAGGCCCAGCTAGGCGATCAAATATGTGGTGCACCTACTGCAAGAGGTTGGGCCATACTGACACTTACTTCTTTACCAGGATGAGGGATAACGGCTTCGCTCCTCCTTAGAAGACCAACCGTCAAATGTTGCAACCTATCTCAACTTCACCTCTACGATCAGCACCGCCTGCACAGCCATCTTACCTTGATTTAGGATGCCTCGACGACCGCCTGCACCTTGATTTACGACACCTCAACTGCCATTTTACCTCGATCAGGATGAGGGACAATGACCACCTGCACCTCGATTTAGGACGCCTCAATGACCTATGGCAGCGCAGCCGAATCATCCTTAACAAGCTCGAGTGCACTCATTTGCAGCTAAGGCTTCCGAGACAGCAATCGCAACACCAGTGGCTTTCGAAGTCACAGCAAATATCCAAGGTATACCAGTCTTCTTATTGGTGGACATCGGCTCCACTATTTTAATAATATCATGCACAGCAGTCAAGCGACTAGTATTGGAAACTACTCTTATGGTTGGGATGAGACTCCTTACCACCACATGGACCTTCTAAAATACTACCAAGATTTGTAAGGGTTGCCAATAGACTTAGGAAGCAGAATAGTACTTGTTGACCTGATTGTCACCCCGCTGTGTCATTACGATGTCATCCTCAATATGGATTAGCTTACCGAGATGAAGGCAGAGATCGATTACAATATTAAAGTGGTGACAGCCTATGGACCTGAGGGCACGACCTTTACTTTCCTAGTTCAGGTCAGTTGGTACTACCGCATTAGTTGTTATACTACCTTGCTAAAGAATGTTGATGGTCTGACACTTGGGAACACGCATGCAGTCCAAGATTTTACAAACGTGTTCAGAACGATACCTGGACTACCTCCTCGACGCAAGATCGACTTTACTATCAACCTTGTGCTTAGTGCGACACCCATTTCACTATCGACGTATCGCATGCCTCCATGTGAAATAAAGGAATTGAGGAGACAGATCAACGATCTGTTGGAATCAGTCTTCATACGACCGAGATTATCTCCTTAAGGAGCACCAATGTTGTTTGTGAAGAAGAAGGATAGATCACTGCGATTGTGTATTGATTGTCGTAGGTTGAACCAAGTGACAGTGAAGAACAAGTATCCTCTGCCTAGGATTGATGATCTGTTCGACCAGTTGAAAGGAGAACAATATTTTTCAAAGATCGAATTACAATCAGGGTATCACTAGTTGCATTTCAGGGATAAGGATGTGCAAAAAATAGCGTTCAGAACCAGCTTTGGGCACTACGAGTTCCTTGTGATGTCGTTTGGACTCACAAACGCACCAGCCGTGTTCATGGAACTTATGAACCGAGTGTTTCGGCCGTATCTGTACCAATTCATCATCGTATTTATAGATGACATCCTGATATACTCTAAGAGTCAGAAAGATCACAAGGAGCACCTGCGAGCAGTCTTTAATACTCTTAGGAAGAATCAGTTGTTTGCTCAGTACAAGAAATGCGACTTCTGGAAAGAAGAAGTTAAGTTCCTGGGACATATGATGTCTAAGGAAGGAATAGCTGTGGACCTTGCTAAGGTGACCGCAGTTCAGGACTGAGAGCAACTTGGTTCGGTTACTAAAGTGAGGAATTTCCTCGGCCTAGCAGGTCACTATCATCGATTCATTAGGGACTTTTCCAAGATAGCCAGACCGTTGTCTCAGCTCACTCAGAAAGATCTTAAGTTTGCCTTAAATGAGAAGGTAGAAGTAGCCTTTCGGGAGTTGAAGGACAAGCTGACGTCTGCCCCTGTGCTAGTATTGTCAGAGCAAGGGGTCAGATATATCATATACACCAACGCCTCTCGTGTTGGTTTGGGTTGTGTTCTTATCCAGAAGAATAGAGTGATTGCCTATACATTGCGACAGTTGAGGAAACACGAGGAGAACTACCCTATGCACGATCTGGAGTTGGTGGCCATCATCGTTGCATTAAAGCTCTGAAGACATTACCTGTACAGGGAGGAGTTCAAGCTCTTTTGCGACCACAAGAGCCTTAAGTACATATTCACGCAGATAGAACTGAATATGAGGCAACGACGATGGATGAAAACCTTGAAGGACTTCAAGTTTGAGGTCTCCTACCATCCCAGCAGGCCAACCTTGTAACAGATGCATTGAGCCGTAAGAAGATGATAGCATTTGCAGCTCCGCTGATGATACAGGAATGGAATATGGTTGAGTTTGTGCGAGGAATGGGTAAATCAGGTGTTAGAGGACATGTTGGGGGCATGTGTGCTCAATTTCAAAGATAGTTGGGATGACTGTCTTCCCTATGCAGAGTTCGCTTATAACAATAGCTTTCAAGTGAGCATTAGCATGGCTCCCTATGAGGCACTGTATAGGCGTCCGTGTTGAGCACCACGTTATTGGGCAAAAGTTGGTGAGAGAAGCCTGATTGACCCAGATTTAGTACAGCCGACCTCTGAAAAGATTGACATTATCAGGCGTCGACTTCTTGCAGCACAAAGCAAATAAAAGAATTATGCTGATACACAATGGTGATAGCTAGAGTTTGAGGTTGGGGACCCCGTGTTTCTGAAAGTTTTCCAAATGAAGGGAGTCCTTCGCTTTGGTAAGAAGGGGAAGCTTACACCGAGATTCATTGGCCCATTTCAGATACTAGACCGAGTGGGTGTGGTGGCATACCGTCTCACTTTGCCCACACCACTCGCAGGCATGTACAACGTATTTCATGTATCAATGCTAAAGAAATATGTTCCTGATCCTTCCCATATTATCAAATAGGAGTAAGTACAGTTGAGTGAAGATGCTACTTATGTACTGTGATCAACACGTATCCTTAATAGGAAGGAATAAGTGCTACGTAGCAAAGTTATTCTGCTCATGTAAGTATTGTGGACTCACACATTGAGGAAGAGGCGACTTGGGAAATAGAAGCCGAAGTCCATAAGAACTATCCTCAGATTCTCGAGGAGTACGAAAAGGTACTAATTTTGAGAATGAAATTTTTTTAAGAGGGGTAGATTGTAACGTCTCAGAAAAATTCGTACAAAGACCCGAGTACCACCTCAGGTAGAAATCACTAAGGATTGAATCCTTTAGAAATTAGATAAAAATTAATTAAGTATTAAATTAAATAATCAGTGGAATTAGCTTGAACCATTATTTATACAAACTGCAAGACCTAAAACCACTAGAATCGCTAACTCAACATTACCCAAGAACCTAGGAGCAATCTCAAAACCCAGTTACTCTTGGGAGCACATTGAAACTCTATATCAAACCTAGACCATGCGTTGAAAGTCTGATTACCACAAAACTACAAGGTTATGACCACCTTACTAGGCTTAACACCCATCGCAGGAATCGTGTCCAAATAGTATCCAGAAACACACAACTTGAGCCTGGATCGAAGTGTGTACAAAACGCAAATATCTTTAGAAAATGAACTCAAACTTAAGTGAATTGGGTCATTCGCTTGCATGCTAAATTTAAGATTTCAGACCGTCAGATTCTGATCAAATTATACCCTTGGATTAGGGAAATTTCTTTACACATGTTAGTATACTTATGGCCCTGATCAAGTGACGATGACCGTTGAACTGAAACAGGTCCTCCACGATCGATCTACAAATCCGATCAGACTGAAACCTTAACATGGCTTAGACCATGGTCAGAGAACTTAATCCATGCCGTATGTGAGTAATGGACCCCCAGATAAGTCCTGGTTGCCCGAAGCAGACATCCTTTGGCTATAACCTAAGTATACCATGGCCCTGGGGCCATTTACATCACTTCTGGACCTATATAATGCCCTTAAACTACCCCTCTCTCATTCCATACGAATTTTCTCTAACCTTAGGAGAGAGAAGAGAGAAAAGAGGAGAAAAGAGTGGAGATTGAAGGGAAACCTTTGGTGTTTGCTGTAGTACTCCTGTTTTGCTACTTCACTCATCGAATCGCCTTTACGTCTAGCTACTCAACTCATTTCAACTCCATTTTTTGGGTAAGAAATCCTAACCCTAATCTATTTTAGGAATCCAAATAGAGAAACCGGTGAAATAGCTAACCTATTTCAATGTTTAGGTAGTTGTTGTGCCGTAGACAAAGATGTGGTGTACAAACCGAGTTCGTAACAAGCGTACCGACGAAAGGTGCAGACTATAAACATTTAGGTTATGGTTTTTAAGGCTTTTAAGGTCAGTAATGATTTATGTTTGACTCGATTGTTGCTATATGATCTTAGTTACGACTTTTTCGATATATCATGTATGTGTAAACTAGGTTGTATACTAAATGCATTCCATGTGTTTGTTGAAATGTTTGAATGAATAGGAAATTATGATTTATGCTTGCTACAACTATTAATCTAGAATTCATGTTTGTTGTACGTATAACTACTCCTTTATGAAAATATTTGCCATAATATGTGTTATAACTAATTTATTACATGTATGTTGAAATGTGTAGTCTAAGTGTTTGATAAAATATCTAAACAAGAAATTGCTTGTTAAAATGTATTTAATGAGGGTGTTGAGATAGCATTCGCAATTACCTTATCTATAGTTACAGTTTCCTTCATGTAACATATCTTGCTACTATGAGATTTACAGATGAAACACCTATGTATGATAACATGTGTAATATGGTTGTTAAAATGCCCAAATGAGAATTGTATTTGAATTGGCTATTAAATGCTGTTTTGACTATCACATATGAATGTCTATTGTATTTGAGTGTAATTGGGACTAATACGTAGTCCAAGCAATCGGTAACAGTTTCTGATAAAGTGGTTGAACTAGTTTCGTCACAATGGATACGTTCCATGAATCCAAGTCATACGATGATTATCAGCAGTGGTTAGGCCACGAGGAGTGCGTATGCACTCCATGTCGATTAATTTAGCGTACACTCATACTAATTGAACTTGTCAAGTAACCCAATTGGATTAATGTGTGTTTACCATGTATGGACATTACTGCTTGAATCTGAGGTATCACTTACCAATGTAAAGCCCGTTTAACCTTGGTACTATAGTATCTAAGACTTATAAGCCAGGCATGGACACCATGGTCGAGCTTTCGGCCTATGCTGGAGTGACAAGCCTCCCCGTAGTGACCAGTGAGCAACCCAAACTCATGAGCCGAATACGGTGTATGGGACACTGTATTCGAGCTGTCTGCCTACGATTAGGTGACGAGCCTCTTGTTGTGACCTCGAGTATAAAATAGGCCTATGCGGATGGTGACGAGCCTCCCGTAGTGACCTCGAGTGTAAAATCGCGAACTAGCCTATCCACTGCTTTTAAAATCAGGGGTGATGTTACCCTATAACTTGCCTATCATATGTGATTAACTAGCATTAACGACCCTCGATGGATCATCATTTAGGTAAGTGATATAAAAGGAGGTACCTTAGCTTCCCGAATATGCTATATGAATAAGCCTAATTAAGAACTCAGCTAACACGTGCATGCACCGCACTACGTGTGCTTTGATGATGAAGGCATAGTGAGAGTAGCATGTGCGATCGTGAGATGGTGTTGCTAAGGGAGTGCAGGCGAGGGCATGCATCATTACCACATATCATCCTTGCTTTAACTAGAGCAATTAGGGAATGTTTGTTGTATTACTTTATCATTACTGCTTGACTGAATTGATAACATGTTAACCTTTGCCTTATAGTACCACCGAATTGATCACTCACTCCCACTCTGCGACGGTGTTTTAAAACACCAACTAGACTCTTTTGTAGATGCAGGTGGCGATGATGTCTACATTGCTGATTAGGATTTCACAGACGACAAGGAGGAATTCTCCTATGTTCAGCTATCAGGCGGGTCTATGTAGACCACATACTGATCGATGGGATTACAGAGACTATAAGGATTTGTTGGACATTTACATTTTTGTATCTTATAAATTTTGGATCAACGCATGTATATATTCAGCCTAGTAACATACTCATACTCTGGGGATTGAGAAACACTTCTATATATTATATACCTATCTTAGTCTTCCGCTTGCTTAACATAATTATCTCTAGAGTATGATATGCTGTTTTAGTATAATCCCACTCATGTTTAATGCACTAATATGGACAACATTTAAACATCATTATCTATGTTGCATAAGTGATTCGTTGAAAATCGGGAGTTGAGCTTCTAGTTGACCCCCGATTTTCGGGACGTTACAAGTTGGTATCAGAGCATGATTTGGGGCAACCAAAACCAGGGAGTCGCGTGTCATTAACTGT
Organism: Magnolia sinica; assembly: GCF_029962835.1. NCBI lineage: Eukaryota > Viridiplantae > Streptophyta > Magnoliopsida > Magnoliales > Magnoliaceae > Magnolia > Magnolia sinica. Next base: position 65,869,920 of record NC_080573.1, on the reverse strand, counting down.
GAAACTGTTCGCCCAGGATATATTGCAGGAGGGGCGAGTTCAGGATTCCTCCTAGCAACATTACGTGTTATCGGTCTGCTAACTCTTAGCGAAGGTGGATTCATTTTATGGCTTCTTGTGTTCCGTGCTCTCGTCCTGCAAGACATTACAACAGTCTAGTTCTTGTCACCTTCCGATCCTTAAGGTGAAGCAGATACAACCCCAGCTATTGCTCGGGTTAAGTTGTTTTTGCTTGTAAAAAGTTGAACCCTATGTTCCGGAGGTTGGTTCAGCGCTTATTCTACCATGAATCCGGCCATAGTGAAATAGAAGTTCACTTTCCTTGTAGAAATTGCCATTGGTTGTAATTTGCAGTTTGATTCTTCAGATATAAAATATAATTATAGTTAGTACTTGAAGAAGTAAATAATTTATCTTAGAGATGAAGGGGAGGATGTTCCCACTGAGAGTCGCCATTTTGGCATCGAAAGATGCTAAACTACAATGAAGGTTCTATAATACTCTCAATGTTAATATCGAATAAGATAACTAAGTTCCCCAGCAGAGTCGTCATTTTGCTTCGAACAAGAAATAATGCATTCGATTTGGGGAAAATTATCTTATTCGAACATAACAAAGAGAGTATATAAAGAACAATCATTGTTTTATTCACACTAAGTTCATTTACATCCTTTAATATCCCTTGATTATAAGATAGATCATTTGAAATACATAAATTAAAATTAACAAAGTTTGAATGTTGAATCTTGAATTCGGCAGAATTTTGAAATTTGCTTCGGTCATCTCCTTAGGAAGAATGTTGTACAAATTTGATCTTTCGATTTTCCCCTTTTTGAGCTTGTCCCTTGTGCAAAAGGAGAGCTTGAAGCAGTGAAAATCGAACTGGACGATTTCAGCAGCACTTTGGCCCTTTTTGTAACTGGCCATATGATGGCCTTGTTGTGCACGGGCCGTGCAACCAATGACTGCTTCCCCTTCCCACCTTCAATCTTCCTTCAGTGCTCTGCTCCTCTTTTAAAATTCTTCTCTCTCCCAAATGAGAGGGGGAGTGGGGATTTACAAGCCTCCACACGTGCGAACCCTTGATATTTGTGCCATAGGGTCCACCTTGCATCATATCTGACCGTCCATAGCAATCTACCTCTGATCTTAGTTGTGCGATCCGCACAATGTGGAAGCCAATTGTGCTGTCCACATAATAGAGAAAATCATCGTGCAACCTGTATAATGAATGAAATTGTTTGCGCAGTCCGCGCAACCTATTACTGGTTGCACGACCCGCGTAACTACTTTAGATGGTAGTTTGATTTTCTTTTATTTTCCTCATTCCTTCAACTCCCCTTTTGATCTTCTCCTTTTCAATCTTTCTTCATTATTTTCATGCCTCAACAGCATCATAATGAACATAATTTTAAGTAAAATACACTCTATTTAGGCCAGCCTAACTTCTAGTTTGGCTAACCTAACTACCTTCAGCTAACCCAATATAATTCGGGCAAGTTTACAGATTGACGAAGATTTTCTGCGGCAAGTTCGGCCAGCCCAACCTTGGGTTTGGCCAACTAAACATGTCCACTTAGCCAACTTAAGTATGTTCGTTCAAGTTTTCAGCGCTTAAAGATTTCGAACCTCAAGGATATTTGCCCAGTCAAACTGAATTTTAGCAGAATTTTGAAAGATTTTATCCTGCAAAATTTGAGTTCCATTGGAACGTAATTGTTGGAATTCGACTAGCCGAACTGACAATTAGGCCAGTTGAATTTCTAAATCATTTAGCAATAAATAGAAGCCTTTCTCACTCATTTCTACAACGAAAATTTGTGAAAAACCTCCTTAAAGTAAAAGAGAAACTCAGGCCCTCCTTAAGCTATTTATGTAGTAATAATATTCTTCTATTAGCTTATTTTATTCACTTTCTCAAGTTAGTTTTAATTATTTTTAAGAGAGTTATCTAAACTTTACTTGAGATTTAGAGAATAGAATTTGCAGCAATTAGGGTTTTGTTTATAAATATTGAAAGCACATTAGATCCCTATATTCTTTTTGGGTTGACCTCATACATGGCTTCATCAATATCCCAAGAAAGAAAATCATTACAATTAAGGTACAGTAACATCTTCGACTCGCCAATTGAAGATAAGTACTATTTTATTTTATTTTCATTTTAGGTTTTTCTGAAATAGCCTGGAAATCTTAGCGAGTTGTTTTGTGGTGATCCCATGAAAATCACAAAGTGGGTTTTGTTGTGATAGCCCGTGAAAATCATAAGAACTGTATAAGGATGTTGAGGTGACCCTATGAAAACCTTGAATAGTGAAAGCCAAAATTACAAGGGTAGTAATTTTAGAAGTGGAGTAGGTGTGGGTTTAAGCACTGAACCACTATAACTCCTTTATGTATTGTGGTGATTGTTTTAATTCTTTATATGCTTTCCTTGTGATTGATTAGATCTTGCTAAGTTTGATATCTTGATTTCAAAGACATCATGAAATAAGGTTGTCCTACCTAAATCTTTTAGGTGAAGGTTGTCCTACAAACTATTTAATATCAAGAATTCAATACTCTAAGCAATTAAGTGTAATTGTTTTATTATTCCACATTGTATTGAAATATTTTGCATTTTCCTATTCACCCCCCTTTAGGACTTTTATAGCTCATCCTTTCAACTCGGGCTCATCCTAATCAATTGAAGGATCCAGCCCTAGTTGGCTTCGACCGTTCGTTGCCTAATTTTGGGGCCAACTGCATCGGCCCTTATCATTAGCATAGATCTTGTGTAACGATTGATGAAATTGCACAGGAATCACACCTAAGGTTAATAACCAACTCTTGTCCGCCTAAACTATAAATAGGAAACCTATTTACATGAAAAGGTATGCAAAATCTCTCACCCAAAACCCCTTAACACTACCAAACCCAGATTTCAAGCCTGACTTTGGCATCAGAGGGTCCCCTGCTCTAGCTTGGGTCTCCTTTATCTTCATCCTGTACAGGTGTTTGAAGGTCCAACAACTTGGTGAGGGTGAACCAGAATTTTGAATCAACAAAAATAATAAATGATGAAAAAATAATAAAGTTTGGGGATTTTTTAGCTAGCCCGTTGCTGACCGAGAAATTTGACCAGCTAGGTAAGTGTTAAGGCTAGCTGAATTGCGTGTGGATGGTTAAAAGGAGGAAAGACTCTAAATTTCTCATTTTCCACTTCTTCTTCTTTGGCTTGCCGGTGCTTCGTTTGGCCAACCCATCATTACGACTCTCTTTTAAGTGGATTTTTAACATTTTTCTTCAAGATTTAGGTTATCATTTCCTAAATGATCAAGTTTTTGTAGTCTTTTCTACATCTTGAAACCCTTTTCTTGGTAGGTTTTCTTCCAAATCTGATTTACATTTTACTTGTATTTTTCTTATAATTTTTCTTTGTGCATTCTCATGGAACCAAGAGCAAGAAGTGTTGTACATAAGCTACAAGCTTGTTCATCCTCTCGATCGGCTCCTCTTGATGCGCAGACCTTATTCTCACCAGAGGATGATTCGAAAAATGTTTGGGGTTTTTGCACAAGAAGCATAATTGTAGATGGAATACCAAATATGACTCTTTCAAAAAAAAAGGTCTAATTTTGAAAAATTGTCACTTACGCAAGTGTTATGTGGATTCAATGTTGCATGGTTGTTTGGTAATGCCCTTCGCACATACAAACTGTTTTCTAAATATCGTATCTTGCATCGCATTTTTACTTCCAATGTATATCCTAGGGTAGAGAATAAGACTGATCTTACTTCCTTTTTGCTTCATGTTGTCATGCGGTCATCACTGGTGTGTGCATTTATCTGCCTTCCTTGATTTTTTATGTAATAATTTGATTTCGATTACATCCTAAGCATGGTTCAATTCCGTTTAGACACCTTATGTCCTCTCTTACACTTCAATGTCATGTCCAAATTCCTTTGTTTGAAGTACTGGAATCCAAACTTCCCTTTAACAATGCTGATTTGAATATGATGCACCTTACTCCCCTTCCTGAACAAAGAGAAGATCAGGAAGAACCTCGAGAAGCAGATATCAACATGGATGACATCTTCAATGACCTGGAAAAATCAAAAAATGCTACTAACTCTAACTATCACCACTCTTTTTTTTTATGAGAGGTTATCTACTTTAGAAGAGAAAGTGGATGCTCTGCAAGTGTCCCAAGCATCATTAGCCCAAACTCAAAAATCAAGTATGAGGTATATGAAAAAGTAGTTTCATCATTTCAATTAAAGTTTGAGGATTAATGATCCTTCAATGCCTGCACCATCCTCATTGGTGTACGAGTGAGATAGTTTATTTTTCTTATTTGCATGGTTCTGTATTAAACTATATATTAATGGTTTGCTTGGATCTTTTTTAGTTTTATATGGTTTGTTTGAATATTATATTCATTAATTTATACAGTGTTCTCTGCTTAATATGATGATATGCTTCATTTTACCTTAATTTGTGATAATCCTGATTTCCATTTACATTTTATTTTCTTCTTTTATCAACTTGTGACAAAAGGGGGGAGAAATATGATATATATGTTCTTTATTATGTGGTGGAAAAATTGAAATTTTATGGAATTTTATGTCTAACATGAAATGTGTTCATATACTTGAGGTTATGTTTGTATGGCATAATACATGTTCCATTTCTCTAGGGAGCTACAGATGAAATACTACTGATTGTTTTGGCATCATATGAATATAGATGGTTATGGATTGTTGTTGAATCTACAGGGATGATTGTTGAATCTATAGGGTAAGCTTCAATCTTGTTGATGATTTTGATTATGATTATACGTATGTATGTTAGTGGATGTGGTGTGTACGTTATGTTTTTTCTCACAAAATTGACAAAGGGGGCGATTGTAAGTGCTTATATGTTTATCTAACATATTGGATTTTTTACAATTGGAAATTGGACGTACTTGGCCATTATCTTGGATTTTTTTTCTTGAGTGCATATCCGTGTGTGTATTCGCACGTGTTTAGGACCAAAAGGAGTGACCTTGGATCCACCAAAACCGCTCGATCGAGTGACTTGTTCTAGATGCCTTCAAAACCTCTAGCATGTGGACCGCGTCATCATTGCGGTTGCCATGGAGAAAACCGTGTGTCAATCCAATGCTTCGTTAGTAAGATACGACCCATCGAATCCATGACCAAAATTACATATCATGTAACATGAGTAACATTTATTGTGTTAGGCCCATTGGACTTAGGCCCATGTGGGCCTAAAGCCCAATTTCTAGAACATATAAATTATCATAAAATAGGACAATTACTACGTGATAAAAAAAATGAGCTAGCACATATAAGATAATGCACATGAGACATAAATGGGTTCTACCCGAAAAATCCATCATTAGCTTCTCCCCATGGCTTAAAAACTAATCATGGCCCATGTCCACCTCATCCTACACATGCATCCAATGCATGCCTTGTTTTGTGACTCATCACTTCAAACAACCAATTGTAACACTCTACTTCAAGTGGAGGGACGAAGCACCGCTGCACGCGGATAAGAGGAGATTGGATGACAGCGCCTCTTGGGATAGGAGGCTGAGCTGGAAGCCTGAGAGAAAGTTAGCTCGTACACTCATCTCAACACATCTTCGAAGCAGATCCTTCTAGACATCCAAGATCAAGAGGCTATTACATTGGTCGAGTTGCATGAAAACAAGTGCCGATAAGTGGGACAAACTCAAATACTACTGCTTTCATCATGACCATGGCCACAACAGTAGCGACTGCGTTGACTTAAAAGAGGAGATCAAGACCCTCATTCGCAAGGATCATCTGCGCCAGTATGTGAAAGAAGAGAGGCAGACCTGGAAGGATGACCAACTCAGTAAAGCCGCGGAGGAGGCCACGGTCATCCGAACGATTTATGGTGGCCCGTCCGGTGGCAGAGATTCGAATCAGGCTCGTAAAGCCCACTCAAGGAGCACCGACTCCGAGCATTACATCCACTTGGCCGAAAGACCGAGAAAGGAGCTCTGAGTAAGCCCTTGCAGTCTTATGTTTACAGAGGATGATGTGCGAGGAATCCAGCATCCTTAGGACGATGCCCTAGTGGTGGCAATGACAATAGCCAATTGCAAGGTCTTCCTTATCCTGGCCGACACTGGGAGCTCGGCCGACATACTCTACCCTGAAGCGTTCAATAAGATGGGGATATACAGGTCACGCCTCCGACCCGTGAAGACTCCGCTACACGGATTTTTCGGAGACAAGGTGATCTCCGAGGGCACTATTTCCCTCCCAGTTACAGCGGTAGAAGAGCAGAACCAGGAGACTCTGCTAGAGGACTTCCTGGTGGTAAATGTACCATTAGTACGTAATGTCATCTTGAGGTAGCCATCCCTTAATGCAATGAGGGCAATCGTGTCCATGTATATCTGATGATGAGGTTCCTTGCCGACGAAGGGGTTGGATATGTTCAAAGAGACCAGCGTGAGGCTCGTAGGTGCTACTTGGTAGCAATGAGAATGAGCTCAGCAAAGCAGGACCTCACAGTAAACGTCCTCGACCCTAGAGATCCTGTGGAGGACTCTCTCACTGAGGACCCAGTGACTGTCCCACTCGATGACGCTGATCTGACCAGAACGGTTCAGCTCAGGTTGTCACTGAATTTTGAACAATGTGCTCAGATGCTAGTCTTCCTACTAGAGCACAAGGATGTATTCGCATGGTCACATGAAGACGTGTCGGGCATCTCTCCAGAGATCATGGTTTATAAGCTGAACGTGGACCCATAGCACAAGCCAGTGAAACAGAAGAGGAGAGTGTTCGAACCCAAGAGGTATGCGGCCATAGCCTACAAGGTGTCAAAACTCCTCAACGTTGGTTTCATTGAGGAAATTCACTACCCGAACAGGATCACTAATGTGGTCCTTGTGAAGAAGGCCAATGGAAAATGGTGGGTTTGCATGGATTACTCGGATCTGAACAAAGCCTGCCTGAAGGATAGTTTCCCCCTACCTTCAATCAACTAACTGGTCGACAGCACGGCCGGGCACAAGCTTCTCACCTTCTTAGATGCATACTCTAGTTATAACCTGATAGCAATGCACCCCTAAACGGGTAGAAGACGACCTTCATCACGGACAAGGCACTCTACTGTTACCGGGTCATGCCCTTTGGCCTGAAGAATGCTGGGGCGACATATTAGAGGTTGGTGAACCCGATGTTTGCCCGACAGATTGGTCGGACCATAGAGGTCTACGTTGATGACATGCTCGTCAAAAGTATCAAAGCCTCCGACCACATCACGGACCTCGGAGAGACGTTCTCAATCCTCCAATAGTATCACATGAAATTGAACCCTGTCAAGTGTGTCTTCATTGTGGGGTCACGCAAGTTCCTTGGATTCTAGGTCAGCTAGAGGGGCATTGGGGCAAACCGCGACAAGATTAAAACCTTGCTTGGCATGGGCTCACCTTGGACGATGAAAGAAATCTAATGCCTCACCGAACCAGTCATCGCGCTTGGTCGATTCATATTCAGAGGGACTACCAGATGTCTCCCCTTCCTCAAGCAGTTGAAGGGTCAAAAGAAATCGGAATGGACCCCGAACTACGAGTCAACAGTTGAAGTAGTATCTGGGGTCATTGCCACTGCTGTCCATGCCTGAGGAGGGTGAGCCTCTGTTTCTCTACTTATCATTTCATCCTCGGCAGTCAGCTTGGCACTCATTCTAGAAGTGGAGGGCAAACAACATGCTGTTTACTACACTAGCAAGGCAATGGTCCCAGCTGAGACCAGATACCCAAGCATGGAGAAATTGGCTCTAAGCCTAGTCATCTCTGCTCGGAGGCTGCACCTATACTTCTAGGCGCATTCAAACATCGTCCTCACGGATTCACCTCTCCGATAAGTCCTCCAGAAGCCAGAAGTTTCTGGGCGTCTGACCAAGTGGGTAATGGAACTCGAAGAGTTCAATATTCAGTATCGACCGAGGACCGCGGTCAAGGGTCAGGCCGTCACTGACTTTATATTAGAGTTCACAACTCCGAATTACGAGATCAGAGATACAGGGTCGGAGATCTTGACCAGTCCCAAGACAGTCCCCGTTGCTCCCCTAACACTTCTCAAGAATGTAGAGACAGAAGAGGAATGTAGCAGATGGACCCTCTTCATGGACAGGTCGTCTAATTCGAAATGAGCCGAGGCGGGGATCATCTTGGTCGTACCTGACTCGACCACTATCCAGTATGCAATCAGGATCAGTTTTAAGGCATCCAACAATGAGGGGGAGTATGAAGCTCTATTGGCCGGACTCAGATTAGTTGCTAGTCTCGGAGTTCAGCTCCTTGACGTGCGGTGCAACTCTCAACTCGTCGTGAATCATATATGGACATAATTTGGCCTCTGCCTCCAGGAAAGGGGTAGACCAAGTTTGTGATTGTGGCCATCGACTACTTCACCAAATGGGCTGAGGCCAAGCCAGTGGCGAAGATTACCGAACAGAAGGTGATAGATTTTGTGTGGAAGAACATCATCTGTTAGTTCAGAATCCCACACACCATGTGTCTGATAATGAAAAGTCCTAGCTATGTCCTAGAGGACGAGGGGGGCGGGTGAATAGGATAATGCCAAATAAAACTTATAACAGCAGAATTAAAAAGAATATGATAGTCAAAGTAAATCACAATGCAAGAAAGTAAAATAACCTCAAAATTCAGATCTTGAGAGGTTGATACAAATGTTATTCTAAGGACAACCTTACACCAAAAACCAGAGTTTATGGTAGGACAACCTTATTTCTAGAAAGGTCTTTGTATCAAATCTCAAACCGAAGAGGAATACAGAAATAAATACAAACTGAATTAAAATAAATTGTAATCACAAATGTATTGTTCTAGGGACAACCATACACCATAAAAATGGCAGGGCAACCTTGCTGGAACAACTTTTAAAAGAAAAAGAATATCAAGCTGATAAAGGAATAGTAGAAAATAAATTCTAGACTATTACAACATTCTCACAAAGCTTGAATTAAATGATTACAACATTCACCACCATACATACATCCCACAAAAGAATAATTAAAGATTAGAAGAATAAATCAATCAACCACAACACAAGGGATTATAGTGGTTCGCCTGTGTGTTCACCAACTGTTAAACAACAGCCACACAAAATGCTACTCCACTCCTAATATCCTGACACAGGGGATATTAGCGTTCACTAACAAAATAGGTTTTCCCAGGTTCACCCAAAACCTTTACAATTGTGTCTTTGTCTGTGGGCTTACACAATTAAAAAAACCCCACTTCTGAGTTTTCCTGGCTCTCCTCAGATAACCAATACAACAAGATTTTTCTGGCAAATCTTAAAAGAAACCAAAACAAAAGGGAATTTACAATTAAATGTAAAATACCTAATTATCTCCTTCGTTGTAGCATCCCGGTAGAAATCAGAGTAGATGATTGAATGTCCAAGTTCAATGTCCAGTACTCAATTACAATGGTTCTAATTCTAATAGATTTTAAATTAAACCAAATAGGGCTTGCCTTAATTGATTTTGATTCCAAAGAAAGGGAATAACAATTCCTCTTATCAAATTAGATTGGAATAGCAGAAACAAATCAATTAAAATAAAGCTAAGGAAAGAGAATATTAAATAAGCACACTTAGCTTAGATGGAGCACAGAATTATCTCTCAGAAGTTCGATGAAGATTGGCTTGAATAGATTAATTAATTTGATAATTTCTTCTAAGATTCGTACACTATTTATAGGTGAGAAGATCGTGTCTTCGACTGGTCTAAGGAGCTCTTCGACTAGTCGAAGCAATAACAAATATTTGAAAGATCCAGCGGGATAAGCTCTGACAGTTTTACGACTAGTCGAAGGTCACCTTAGACTGGTCGTAGGTCACCTACGACTGGTCGTAGGTTTCCTTCGACTGGTCGAAGAACCTATAAAACATCACTGCATTTCGAGTTGAAGATTTTCGACTGGTCGTAGATGCAGTCGACACTATTCCTACGACTGGTCAAACAGATTCCTGGACTAGTCGAAGCCTAACAGATTTCATCCAAAATTTGTAACAAACTCACGACTGATCGAGGAATTTCTTAGACTGGTCGAAGCAACTCTAGGACTAGTCGAAGAAGGCCTAGGACTAGTTGAAGAACAGACCAAACTAATGTAAAATAAACATTCGACTTATGTATCCAAAATGACCTACTTCTAAGGTCAACCTATGGTCAGTCAAACCTCAATCATGAGTATGGACATTGAAACATTAGGAACAAGTGACCTTGAAGTATGAGCCTTGAAGTCTTGATGTAGTTGAAATCTTGATGTAGCTCAATCTTAAAAGAGTCTTGAGTTCTTTACAAACTGCCTTGTACTCTTCTTGAAGTCTTGCAGCTTGAGTCTTGTCTTGTGAGCAGTTCTTGCATTCAAGATTGATCGTTGTATTTGTGAGCTTTGCTTGTTGTGAGCTTTAGCTTGTTTATGAATGTTAATCCTTGAGAGAGCTTCACTTATGCAAGTCATATATAACAGTGATTTTGGCACCACAAATTTGACAACAAACAGGGATATAAACTATAGCACTTACAATCTCCCCCTTTGTCAAACTATAGCACTTACAATCTCCCCCTTTGTCAAATTAGTGACAAAACACATAACCAAGATAAACGTAAAGTAAAACAACTGGTTTTATGAACCAGGTCATATCAACTGGCTTACCTATAAATCAATATTCAACATTCAACATTCAACCAGTTTCATTCAACTAGTTCAAACATACTCCCCCACTCCCCCTGAGTAACATAATCAATGCTAACCATTCTCCCCCTTTTTGTCACAATATGACAAAGGAGAACTAAATAAAGGAATATATGAGAGTAAACATGAGGACTTAAGAGAGTATAGCAAAATAGTGATAGAGATACTCAGCATAGCATCACATAGAATAAATATCCAGCATAAAACATAGATAGTATCCAACTCAAAATCAGTTAACCAAGTGCTAAGTTATAAAGTTATTACAAACTAGAAGACTCATATAAACTAGTCAGAACCAGAACCAGATGACGGAGCAAGAATAGAGGGATCAAGTTGGTGCATGCCTTTGTTCAAGCACCTAAGATATTTGTGCATGTACTTGAATTGCAAATCATGAGCAACAGACATGTTTTCCAACTTTACATTTATATTCTCAACTTTACCCTCGAATGCACTTAGACGTGCATCAGCATCAGATGGTTCAAAATCTGGATCATTTGCTGAGTCATAATCCAGTTCCTCAAAAATGTCATCCATATTAATGTCATCAACAGCTTCTTCATGACCACCACCACCACCACCACCACCTTGTTCACGAAGTAGATCCAGCTTCATCTTATTGATATTAGTATTGTTGAAAATCAAATGATGGATAGGTGCTTCATTAACTGGCATATTGACTAACATATGTGTAGCCAATACAGTCATTAAATAAGCAAAAGGAATGTCACTATGACCAGGATGAAGTCTAAACTGAAGAATGAAATGACAGATTAAGGATGGAAAATAAATCTGAGTACCATTGGAAATAGTATGGATAACACGAACCATAAACGAAGTCAAGTCAGATTTATTACTCGAACGAGGATACAAATTAGACACAAAGATTTTGTGAAAAATTCTGTACTTGGGTAACAAATACCTTGCAGGAAGTGCATTCCCTTTTTGAGTCCATTGAACATCTATGTTGCACAAGTCTCTAATGAGCATGCGTTTTTCAGACATCGAGGGTTTATCAGTTAAGTTATGGATAGGAATACCCTCATCATTCACAGGAATGTCCATAAGGGCTGAAATTAGATGGCAATCAACATTAAAAGGCCCTTCTCTGATAGATATTTTAAAAGTTAAATCATCCTGTGAGAAAGCACTAATACATGTAAACATAGATTGGGCAATGGACCGGTATGCAGGCCCACCCCAATGTAATAAGTTAACCCAACCTACAGCTTCAAGCATAGGAAGGATGTCAAAAGGTGCAATATGATTAACATCAACAGGATGTTCAACAATAACATTACATAATCTAATGTCCCTAACATATGATGGATCATCATTAGGAACAAGAAGATGACGCTTAGAGATAGCGGTCGATCTGGAGGAAGAAGAAGGACCACGTGAAGTAGTTTTTCTACCTCTAGAAGCCATTTGCAACAACGATTTCAAGGAATAAAGAAGTTGCAAAGGATTGAGAAGTGGGTTTACTCAAAATAGATTTTTCAAAATCTAAACCCCAAATCTTAATGAAATTCAAAATAGAAAGCTTAAAGCTTGAAAAGAAAGCAATCTAGACACAAATCTGCAATAAAAATGAGATTTGGAACACTAACCTTGAAGAACAAGAAAGATGGGTTCGACGAGTCGAAGCACGGCTCCAAGAAGAAGAAAATGAAATGAGGAAGAAAGTAAAAATCCCCAATTTAAGTGAATCCCGAGTTCTACGACTGGTCGTGGGTATCTACGACCGGTCATAGGTCGACAGGTCGAGTATACTCACGACAGGTCGAAGAAACCCCAAAAAAATCATATTTCTTGCAAATTATACAAAAATTGGAATTCAATCTAGCAAATATATACATTATAATACAAGTAGGCAAAAATAATCAATTTAAAATGCACATGCCAAGATCAAATTTCATCTTTTTGAACCTGCTTTTATCGAGAGGTTTGGTGAAAATGTCAGCTCGTTGATCTTCAGTAGGAATATATTTTAGAGATATAACTTTTTCTTCTACTAATTTCCTTATATAATGAAATCTAATGTCAATGTGCTTAGTACGAGAATGCTGAATAGGATTTTTTGAAATATTTATCACACTGGAATTATCACAATGTAATAACATAGAATCTTGTTTAATTCCATAATCACTTAGCATTCGTTGCATCCAAACAAGCTGTGTACATGCATTACCAGCTGCGATATACTCAGCTTCAGCTGTTGAAAGTGATATAAAATTTTATTTCTTACTAAATCAGGAAACTAGACAATTTCCAATGTAAAAACAACCACCACTGGTTGATTTTCTATCATCTAGATTACCAGCCTAGTCAGCATCCTAGTACCCAGCTAATTGGACACTAGTCTCATGAGGATACCAGAGACCGAGATTTACAGTACTTGCGACATATCTAATAATTCGCTTGACAGCAATCAAGTGAGATTCTTTTGGATCAGATTGATATCTTGCGCAAATACCAACACTTAGAAAAATATCAGGTCTACTAGTAGTTAAATATAACAAACTACCAATCATACTCCGATAAAGTTTTGAGTCAACATTTTTACCATTAGAGTCTTTTGAGAGTTTCAGGGTAGTACTCATAGGAGTATCAAAATTCTTGCCATTCTCAAATCCAAATCTCTTGATTAGATTCAAAGCATACTTAGATTGAGAAATGAATATTCCTTCAGGTTGTTGCTTTACTTGCAATCCAAGGAAATAAGTCAATTCTGCAACCATGCTCATTTCGAACTGTGATTTCATCAAATCTGCAAACTCAGTAGTCAAGTCAGTACAAGTTGATCCATAAATGATATCATCAACATAAATCTGCACCATTAAGATATGATCATTATGTTTTTTAACAAATTGAGTTTTATCAACAGAACTCATTTAAAAATTATGACTTAAAAGAAATTTCGTTAGTTTCTCATACCATGCCCTAGGTGCTTGTTTTAATCAATAAAGTGCCTTTTTAAGCCGATATACATGATCAGTATTTTTGGAGTCTTCAAAACCCATTGGCTGTTCAACATAGACTTCTTCATGTAAATCGCCATTTAGAAAAGCACTTTTCACATCCATCTGATAGATCTTTATCTTTTTAAAACATGCAATGGATATAAATAGTCTGATAGATTCAAGACGTGCTACTGGTGCAAAAGTTTCATCGAAATCAATCCCTTCAATTTGAGTATAACCTTGTACTACTAGTCTAGCCTTATTTCTAATTATATTTCCACACTCGTCAGACTTATTTTTGAAAATCCATTTTGTTCCAATGATGTGTTTATCTTTAGGTCTTGGTACAAGATACCAAACATCATTTCTTACAAATTGGTTGAGTTCTTCTTGCATTGCAACAATCCAGTTCTCATCAGCAAGAGCTTCTTTTACGTTAGATGGTTCTATTTGGGATTTAAAACATACATAATTACATATATCCTCAAGTTGTCTACGGGTGCGAACACCGGTGAGAGGGTTTCCAAGAATTTGTGTGGTTGGATGATCTTTAATAGTCCTCAACTCAGAATTAGTCTGATTCGATAAAGTATCGGGTTTATCAATGATTAGTACTTCATCATATCTGAATTAGAAATTGGTGTGTTTAAGTGATCATCAATGACAACATTAATGGATTCTTGAATCACACCAGTCCTTTTGTTCAGAACCCTATAAGCTTGACTGTTTAAGGAATATCCTAGAAAAATCCCTTCATCACTCTTTGTATCGAATTTTCTCAAATTTTCACGATCACGTAAAATATAGCACTTACTGACAAAAACTCGAAAGTTTTTAACAGTAGGCTTTTTATTGAACCACAATTCATAAGCTGTTTTATTATTATCTTTGCTAGTGTAGACTCGGTTAATAATATAGCAAGCTGTGTTGACTGCTTCAGCCCAAAGATTTTTAGAGAGCTTCATGCTATTCAACATGACATTAGCCATTTCTTGAAGCACCTTATTCTTTCTTTCTACAATTCCATTTTGTTGTGGAGTTTTGGGAGCAGAGAATTCATGTAATATTCCTTGGTCGGTACAGAACTTTTCAAAATTGCTATTCTCAAATTCAGATCCATGATCACTACGAATTTTACTGATTTGAGAAGATTTTTCAGTTTGAATCCTTTTGAAAACTTTTCTTACTTCTTCAAGGGTTTCAGATTTATCCCTTAAGAAGACTACCCAAGTGAATCTGGTAAAGTCATCAACTATTACCAGGATATACTTTTTCCCACCACGACTTTCTGTTCTGGTAGGTCCAATCAGATCCATGTGAAGAAGTTCAAGTGGTCTTGATGTGGTATTTGAATTCACCTTTTTGTGTGAGTTCTTTGTTTGTTTGCCTATCTGGCACTCACCACATATTTTATCTAATTTCTGAAGTTTGGGTAAACCTCTTATAAGTTCTCGTTTGCTCAATCTATATAAATTTCGATAATGTACATGTCCAAGACGTTTGTGCCATAAATCAGTCTCGTCTGTATGGACCATGTAACATATTTGATTAGATGAGCTGGATTCACTGATAATATAGCAATTTTCAGACGTTCTACGTCCAGTTAATATTACAGAACCCTTATTGTTTAGTATCTCACAGCTTTGATTAGAAAACCGAACAATATGGTTATTATCACATATTTGAGATATACTAAGCAAGTTATGTTTTAAGCCTTCAACATATAAAATATTTTTAAATACAGGAAGATTAAAAAGTTGAACCGTACTTTGGCCTATAATCTTGCAGTTGATACCATCACCAAATGTGACTGAACCATTAATCATATCTTTCAGATCCGTGAATAAAGCTTTGTCACCTGTCATATGCCTAGAGCATCCACTATCTAGGTACCACTTTGAATGACTTGTTGCTTTGAAAGCAGTGTGAGCA
Organism: Magnolia sinica; assembly: GCF_029962835.1. Lineage (NCBI taxonomy): Eukaryota > Viridiplantae > Streptophyta > Magnoliopsida > Magnoliales > Magnoliaceae > Magnolia > Magnolia sinica. Next base: position 65,854,259 of record NC_080573.1, on the reverse strand, counting down.
ACCAAGCAGGTAACTTTAGGAACCCATTTCATAACTGTTTTGGGTTTAGGAACATAGTTGGTCTTCTTTTGTGTATATTTGTAAGAATGACCTATAGAGTTAGATTTTAAGAGCTCCTTGAGTAAATCAACTATCTTTTCAGCTAGTGGATTTCGTTTCTGATTAAAGTTGACATGGCTGCTTCTAGGTTTTTGAAAAGTTTTTGAATTTCTAAAAAAATCTTGATAAGTACTTTTCCCTTTTGAGTTTGAGGACTCTCCTTTAACAAACATAGGAGGAGTATACTTTTGTTTAGGAGGTAGATTTTTATCATAGCCCAACCCGGATCGATCGCCACTTTTTCTTGATCCGGATAAAAGTTTTTCTAACTTTGGATCACCTTGGGCATATTTCCATGTGTCCTTTAGACTCAGAAGAGAAGATACTTCAGTTTTAAGTTTCTCAATTTCAGATTTTAAATCAATAACTAGGGAGTTTTTAAATTCCAAATCGCATTTTGATTTTTCAAAACAATCTGAAATTTGTGATTTTTCTAAGACGAGTGATTCAAAACAATTTTTGAGTTTAGAAAACTTTTCTTTTTGAAGTTTAAGTTTGACAGCAATTTTACAACTTTCCTTATATAGGGCATTGTAAGCGTCTTGAAGATCATCCTTATTTTCACATTCACTATTCAGATTTTCTTCACTAGTTGAGTCATTATCTGAAAATGTGAATTTAGCTAGAGTCATAAGAGCTTTAACCTCATTGCCCGACTCAGTTTCAGAATCTTCTGATTCAGAAGAACCTTCAGAATCAGATGATTAATCCCATGTAGCCAACATACCCTTCTTGTTGGGTTTGTCCCTTTTAGGACATCTATTTGCTAAGTGCCCATATTCTTGACAGTTGTAACATTAACTATCTTTCAAAGATTTTCAAGATTTGGGTCTAAACTTCTTTTTATCATTTGATTTTTGAAAATCAACCCTTTTCTTGCTTTTGAAAATCTTGTAAAATTTCTTAGCTAAAAGAGCCATATCATCTTCTGAATCAGAATTTTCTTCTGGATTATATTTATAAGATTTTAGTGCGATAGATTTACCTTTAGGAGCTTTAAAGTTTAACTCGTAGTTTTGTAGAGAACCAACTAGTTCTTCTACACTCATATTATCCGTATCACGAAGTTCCTGGATCGCGGTTACTTTAGAATTGAACCGTTCAGGAAGTGAGCATAATATTTTTGCACATACTTTACTTTCTGGGATTTTATCACCATGACCCCACATTGAGCTTACAATGTTATTCAATCTAGGGTAAAAGTCCATAAACATTTCATTTTCCTCCATATGAATTTCTTCAAATCTGGTTGTGAGGAGTTGGACTTTAGATTTTTTTATAATTGTAGTACCCTCGTGTGTCATTTCTAATATATCCCAAGCTTGTTTTGCAGTATCACAGGAAATGATTCTTTTGAACTCATCCGGTGATAGTGCGCAAGTAATTGCATTTAGTGCTTTAGCATTTGCACTACTCTCACTTTTCTGAAGAGTGGTCCATTGGTAATATGGTGTGACTTTCATAGATTTTGAACCATCAACCCCAGTAACTTCCATGATAGGAGGATTCCATTCAGTCACTGTGGCTTGCCACACATTTTCATCCATTGATTTGAGGAAGATCCTCATTCTGGCTTTCCAATAGGCATAGTTGGAGCCATCAAAGGGTGAAGGCCTAGTGACTGAATGGCTATCAAAATTTGACATCTTAAATAGCTTAAATCGTTAGCTCAGGAATTAAATCCAAGAATAAAAAAGAGCTATTAGGCTCTGATACCACTTGAAAAGGCCTAGATATATGTCCTAGAGGGGGGGTGAATAGGACAATGCCAAATAAAACTTATAACAGCGGAATTAAAAAGAATATGATAGCCAAAGTAAATCACAATGCAAGAAAGTAAAATAACCTCAAAATTCAGATCTTGAGAGGTTGATACAAATGGTGTTCTAAGGACAACCTTACACCAAAAACCAGAGTTTATGGTAGGACAACCCTATTTCTAGAAAGATCTTTGTATCAAATCTCAAACCGAACAGGAATATAGAAATAAATACAAACTGAATTAAAATAAATTGTAATCACAAATGTATTGTTCTAGGGACAGCCATACACCATAAAAATGGCAGGGCAACCTTGCTGGAACAACTTTTAAAAGAAATAGAATATCAAGCTGATAAAGGAATAGCAGAAAATAAATTCTAGACTATTACAACATTCTCACAATGCTTGAATTAAATGATTACAACATTCACCACCATACATACATCCCACAAAAGAATAATTAAATATTAGAAGAATAAATCATTCAACCACAACACAAGGGATTATAGTGGTTCGCCTGTGTGTTCACCAACTGTTAAACAACAGCCACACAAAATGCTACTCCACTCCTAATATCCTGACACAGGGGATATTAGCGTTCACTAACAAAATAGGTTTTCCCAGGTTCACCCAAAACCTTTACAATTGTGTCTTTGTCTGTGGGCTTACACAATTAAAAAACCCCACTTCTGAGTTTTCCTGGCTCTCCTCAGATAACCAATACAACAAGATTTTTCTGGCAAATCTTGGAAGAAACCAAAACAAAAAGGAATTTACAATTAAATGTAAAATACCTGATTATCTCCTTCGTTGTAGCAGCCCGGTAGAACCAAATCAGAGTAGATGATTGAATGTCCAAGTTCAATGTCCAGTACTCAATTACAATGGTTCTAATTCTAATAGATTTTAAATTAAACCAGATAGGGCTTGCCTTAATTGATTTTGACTCCAAAGAAAGGGAATAACAATTCCTCTTATCAAATCAGATTGGAATAGCAGAAACAAAATCAATTAAAATAAAGCTAAGGAAAGAGAATATTAAATAAGCACATTTAGCTTAGATGGAGCACAAAATTATCTCTCAGAAGTTCGACGAAGATTGGCTTGAATAGATTAATTAATTCGATAATTTCTTCTGAGATTCGTGCACTATTTTTAGGTGAGCAGATCGTGTCTTCGACTGGTCTAGGGAGTTCTTCGACTAGTCAAAGCCATAACAGATATTTGAAAGATCCGGCGGGATAAGCTCTGACAGTTCTATGACTGGTCGAAGGTCACCTTCGACTGGTCGTAGGTCACCTACGACTGGTCGTAGGTTTCCTTCGACTGGTCGAAGAACCTATAAAACATCGCTGTATTTCGAGTTGAGGATTTTCGACTGGTCGTAGATGCAGTCGACACTATTCCTACGACTGGTCGAATAGATTCCTGGACTAGTCGAAGCCTAACAGATTTCATCTGAAATTTGTAACAAACTCATGACTGATCGAGGAATTTCTTATACTGGTCGAAGCAACTCTAGGACTAGTCGAAGAAGGCCTAGGACTAGTCGAAGAACAGACCAAACTAATGTAAAATAAACATTTGACTTATGTATCCAAAATGTCCTACTTCTAAGGTCAACCTATGGTCAGTCAAACCTTAATCATGAAGTATGGACATTGAAACATTAGGAACAAGTGACCTTGAAGTATGAGCATTGAAGTCTTGATGTAGTTGAAATCTTAATGTAGCTCAATCTTGAAAGAGTCTTGAGTTCTTTACAAACTACCTTGTACTCTTCTTGAAGTCTTGCAGCTTGAGTCTTGTCTTATGAGTAGTTCTTACATTTAAGATTGATCCTTGTATTTGTGAGCTTTGCTTGTTGTGAGCTTTAGCTTGTTTATGAATGTTGATCCTTGAGAGAGCTTCACTTATGCAAGTCATATATAACAGTGATTTTGGCACCACAAATTTGACAACAAACAGGGATATAAACTATAGCACTTATAGATAATGAGAGACATTTCAACAACGACGGATTCCGGGGCATGTGCAGGGAGCTCGGCATTGCCAAATCGCCTCGTCATCCACAATCTAATGGATAGGTGGAAGCTGTGAATAAAGTCATCAAGCATCATCTCAAGATGAAGCTGGAAAAAGCTAAGGGCAACTGGGCCGATGAACTCCGACTTGTTCTCTGGGCCTACAGGACTACGGTTTAGTCTTCCGCTAAGGAAACCCCCTCTCCTTATCTTATGGCATGGAAGCCATCTTCCTAGTTGAGATAGGGCACCCCACCGTGCGAGTGAGGAACTATCAGGAAGAGCAAAATGCCGACCAAATTGCAACGAACCTGGATCTACTTGAAGAAGTACGAGACACCGTCAAACTCCGAGTCACATCTTGGCATCAACAATTTTCTCGATTCTATAACTCTAGAGTCAAGACGAGGTAGTTTCGACGAGGAGATTTAGTCCTTTGCCTCATCTTTCAGAACACTACGGAGCCCAGAGTAGGGTCCCTTGGGCCGAATTGGGAGGGACCCTATCAGGTGGTCAGCTCGGCTAAGCCAGGGTCCTACCGTCTGGAAGACCTGAAGGGACGTCTGTTGCCTCACCCATGAAATGTTGAGCTATGTCCAGATCAGATCCGCTAGCCATTTTGGCTCCTAGTAAAAGATCACCTCCTCTTCTACTCTTCTAGTTGGCCTACTATATAATTACCTAGCTATCCAAGTACGCTATGAAGGGTCATCTCTCAGAGATGAACTGCCTCGACGAACCGATCCCTTAAAGAAGGGTAGGCTCATCATTCGACAATGGTCTACTAAATAGCTAAGCGCACTGTGAATGGTCATTTCTCAAGTGCAGAAATGGAATTCTTCGACGAACTGACCCCTTAGAGAAGAGGTCGGCTCGTCATTCAACAAATTCGATTAGCAACAACATAAAAAGAAAACATTCACGCACTGAGGAAAAAGATGAATTTCATTAAGATTGAAATGTGATTACAACTTTTTCATTATAAAAAATAGAGGGGGAATAAGTGAGGTCAGCCCGAGGTCAGATCAACTGGGGTCTCGGCTTCAGGGGCCTTCTCAACTTCGATTATTGCTGGGGTCCTCCGCCCCTGCCTCTGTAGAGTCCTCAGCATCATCCGCCGCCTACAATCATGACAGACAACTGTCTCTGAAGCTGAAGAGGTTTGGATCTGAGCCCAATTGTACACATGAAGATTCATGATTTGCGCAACCAAATGTAGCTCCAACCTGTGCACAATCAGCATTCAAAGTGCTGACACTTCTTCACTTTCTAAAATCCACGTAGCATCATCTGTCATGCCCTAAACTTGGAACCAGGCTCACAAAATTCTTGATCACCGAATCCGGTGCCAACAACCTCTGTAGTACCCCATTCTCAGCTCCTAGTGCCCATACGACAGACTTTGATCCTGAGATCCTACAAGGAGGATTTTTCAATGTACATTTATCTCATATGAAGCATAACCAAAAGTTTACCCAAATCACAAAGGCAATATCATCATCACATATCCACTAATATAAATAGTTAAATACAGTGCTGAAAGGGAAATACATATATAGAAAATTAAAGCTCCAGAAGACAGCTGCACGCTCCAAGTTCAACGCTGCTACAACCTAACGCCACCTGCACACATCTATCGTGCATAAGCTTATAGAAAGATTAGAGGGTGGTGAAAGTGTGTGCGCAAGGTAAGTGCTAAGTATGCAATATCAGAGCAATAATGAGAAAGTAATGTTAATCAACTACGCAACATGGAGACATAGTAAACCAAATATCACATACTGAGGATGCAATACAGTATGTAAATCCTGACGAGTCCATGAATACCATCAACCTCATCTAGGCCATATAAAGAAGAAACATAATAACCCAAAATGCCATATGCTATGAATGTAATGCAATATGCAGATCCTGAAAAGTTCATAATACCATCAACCTTATTCAAGCTTTGCAATACAGAAGCATCATAAACCAAATGATATGTGCTGAGGATGCAATGCAATATGTTGTGCGAATGAAATGACCAAGCTGGAGTGTGAAGGCTGGATGATAGTACGTAGTATTGCTGGCTACGAGGTCCATCAAAAGGGACTTCTATCAAAACCAGTACCATACCTAAATTTGGATAGCTAGACTCAACGTGGTAAACTCCTGATCTCAGGTTGGTTGCGCGCCCCAACCGAAATTATGTCCATTGTGAAGGTACACACAATGACTTAATTGCGCACCACCAGCCCGAGTGGATAATGAATGAATGAATGAATGAGTCAAATGCTGAGTACGTAATTCCTACTCAGTAAGTCCACATATCAGTACTGTATATCTTTGAGTTCATCACCGAGGTCTAGTACACTCTACGCCAGCATGCCGCCTCTATCCAAGCGTACATTTAGGTAAGTGGAAGAGACCTCAATATGCAGCTGCTAATATCAGGCCCAACTCGTTGATAGCAGATCCATTCCTTAAGCTAGTCAAACTCAACCTAGATACTGCCCCCTCACTTAAGCGGGTAAGGTCACACCCATTTCCAACCGATCGCGACACAGTAGGAGACGCGGGCTACTGGTATACGGCCCTCATGCGCTCATGTATCCACTCGGTCTCAACCTTGGAGTGTCTCCTGGCCTCAGGGATTTAGGAATTTTCGCCCAAGGACATCCATCGCGCCCACATGCTAAAACCAAACATTTCTGTTGTCCCATCTGGCCATCCACAACATGCCTATAGAGGCCACGACCCTGATGTCGGTAGGGCGTATAGTAGTCATATCCCAAAATATGAGATACATGAGTTACATAGTCCAATCATGCATCAATCATGTGCATACCAAGCCCTCATGTGGGACAACTCTGCCTATCAGGGAGTTCCATAAACAACATGCCCTATGGCATATGCAATGGTCAACCATATCTCATAACAAACATCCAGATGATGCGCATGGGCATGTATCATGATACTATGTTGTCATATACTCATAATCGGTATCGGTAATCGGCACCAATAATCGACAATGATAATCGGCCTATATGCAAGGCGGGGTCCGTAGATGAATAGTCGATCTAAACCATAATATAAGGATCGGCCCTCGGCCGTGGATATGCCAAATTCGGTAGCACAGAGTCATCCATCTATAGTGATGATCGACCATGCAACATAAATGGGGCCCAAAGATTTGGGTTAACCCACTTAGAGAATGTCGAGAATGAGAATAACAAGGCCTAAGAGAAGGTCACAATATGGACATTTAACAATCATTGCCCATCAACGTGGACATTTAATGAACATTGCTCCCAAGGAGTGGCCCACATAAAAGCCTAACATATAGTGGGCCCATGGCCTCACATAAGGGCCCAATACACATCCCATTGGGCCGTATCACTTGGGCCTCAAACACATCACAATGGGCTGCATCACCTGGGCTTAATACATATCACAATGGGCCTCATACAAGGACCTTATATACATCGCATTAGGCCACACTCATCGGCCTTATATACATCGCAATGGGCCACAACAATGGCCCTCTCATACATCACATCGGGCCTCATGATATTGGCCAATATACATCACATCGGGCCTGATATTTGGACCTCAATTACATCTCAATGGGCCAATATATTCACATCGGGCCTGATATCTGAGCCTCAATTACATCTTAATGGGCCTCTCTCCCGAGCCTCAAATACATATCAATGGGCCTCATGCCTGGGTCCCAATTACATCACATCAGACCTCATCAAATGGGCCGAGCATACAACTCATCAGGGTGGGTCCTACATATTTCAAATGGGTCCCATCATATGGATAACTTGTATCAAACACGTACATCGCATGGGGCCTACGTCCCATGTGGATGGTGTGGATATACATCATATGGGCCTCATGAGTGCACAGTGTGGATGTACAATACATTCATCAAAGGCGGCCCCAAATAGTACTGTTCAGGGATGGATGGACAGGATATACAACACATACATGTGGTGGGTCCTACAGTCCAGTGTTGGATGGCGTGGATCAAATACACACATCACGGTCGGCCCCACACACGGCCAAAAACAGATGGATGGCGTGGTTGCAAAGCACAAATAACATGGTGCATCCCACAGCACATCTAGATGGACGGTACTGATATACAATGCATACATTAGGGTGGGTCTCACCCTAGAAAAATAGATGGACAGTGATGGGGACAAAATGCATACATCAAGGTGGGTCCCACTGTCCTGTGGTGTGGACGATGTGGATAAGAGACACATACATCACGTCTGACCCCACATCACCATCCAGGATGGTGTAGATACACAATATATTCATCAAGGTGGGCCCCACCCCACACGTGCAACACGTGTGGGTGGGCCCCATGGTCTACCCAATGGACGGACGTGGGATATAATACATGCCTCGTGATGAGGCCATAGAACATAATGACATCAACAGCAACTCAAGCTACTGGGACCCTGTAAGTGCTATGGTTTCTAGCTCCTATAATTGTCAAATTTTGTAGTGCCAAAACCTATCTTGGAATCTGTGTCTTTTCCAGCTCTTCTACATAATGAAGACTTTGCATCACTCAAGAATAAAGGTCTTTACTTCAAGAAATGCAAGGTTACGTGGTCATCAAGTGATTGTTCAATGTTAAAGATTCATAATTTAAGCTCCAAGTCAAGACAAAGTCTTTTTACTTTGTACCTCAAGCTCAAGATTCAAAATAATTCAAGTTCAAGCTTCTTAAGGCTACAAATTCAAGTTGAATATTCTTCGAAAGGTCACAAGTTCAAGCTTCATTATATGACAAGATCTCAAGCTTCGTGAACTTCAAAGAACGACTATCAACTGAAGAAAAAGAAGTTTAATGTTCATACATCATGTTTAAGGTATGAATGACCCTAGATTGATCATAGAGTAGGTCATTTTGAATACATAATTCAATTATATCATTTTATAAGTGAATAGTAGTCTCGGACTCTGTTAGACTAGTCCTAGCACTAGCTCGACCAGTCCAAGAAATTTCTTGACCAGTCCTAAGTTTGTTTCAAATTTTTGGAATTTTTTGTTAAGCCTCGACCAGTCCTGGAGACTGCTCGACCGGTCGTGTGAACAGTGCTCGACCAGAGTCCAGTAACTATTTCAGGTTCCACACGACTAGTCGTGGACAGGTCATGACCAGTCATGAAAGTCCGTCGACTGGTCGTGTAGGGCTTACGACCAGTTGTGAACGCGTTTTCTTCACTTATAAATAGAGCATGAATTTCAGAGTTTTTCATTCAATTCAAGATAAATCAATAAACCACTCTGAGAGCTAAGTTAGTGTTCTTTTTAAGCTATATTATGCTCATTTAATTAATATTCTCTTAATTTAGCTTTGTTATATTTAATTTTGTATTCTATATTCCATTCATAATTGAAGAAGGGATTGAGGATTACCCTTTTCTTGGAATCAAAATCAAATAGAGGTCGCCCAACTTGATTTAATTTAAAATTAATTTAAAGCATAGAACCATTTCATAATTGAGTTTGGACATTGACCTTCTACGTTGAAATTCTACTCTGATTTGGTTCTTCTAGGCGGCATCAAAAAGAGAATATCTAAGTATTTTACATTACTGTAAATTTCTGTTTTAGCTTTTAAGATTGTATCAGAAAAATCTCTGTTTTGGTTTGTCTGAGGTGATCCAGAAAACTCAGAGTGTGGGGTTTTAAATTGTGTAAGCCCACTTGAAAGACATAATTGTAAGGGTTTTAGGTGAACCTGGAAAAACCTATTTTCATAGTGAACGCTAATATCCATTGTATGAGGATATTGGGAGTGGAGTAGTTGTGTGGCTGTTTTTCTAAACAGTTGGTGTCCACACAAGCGAATCACTATAATTTCTGGTCTTGTGGTTTGATTGTTTATTTCTTTTTATGGATGGTTGTAATTTCCTTTGTGCATTGTGGAGAATGTTGTAATTTCTTTTATGCAAATGTAGACAATGTTGTAATAGCATAGATTTCTTTCATTGTTATTTATTTATTTATTCCTTTATATCAAGTTTGAGTTTTTGATACACAAACCGTTCTAATAAGGTTGTCCTACCATAAACCCTTGGTTTTTATGGTGTAGGGTTGTCCTTAGAACATCATCTGTATTAACCTCTCAATACTCGTTCTTTTGAGGTTATCTTTAAATTCAGCATTGTGGGAATGTCTATTGCTATCTGTATTTAATTTATTTAAATTCCACTGTTATTTTTTCTATTTTGGCATAATACTATTCACCCCCTCCCACCCCCCCCCCCCCCCCTCTACGACATATAGCTCGGCCTTTTCAAGTGGTATCAAAGCCTAATAGCTCACTTCTAATTATTTTTATTGGATTTATTTCCTAAGCTAATTGATCTGAATTATTTGAGATGTCAAATTTTGATAATCTTTTAGTCACTAGGCCTCTACCATTTGATGGCTCCAATTTACCCATTGGAAAGCCAGGATGAGGATTTTCTTAAAATCCATGGATGAGAGCATGTGGCAAGCCACAGTGACTGAATGGACCCCTCCTACTACTGAAGTAACTGGCATCGATGGATCCAAAACTATGAGAGTTACACCTTACTTCTCTTGGACCACTATTCAGAAAAATGAGAGTAGTGCCAATGCAAAGGCTTTAAACGCCATAACTTGCGCACTATCATTGGATGAATTCAAACGAATTATATCTTGTGATACTGCAAAGCAAGCCTGGGATATTTTAAAAATGACACACGAGGGAACAACAATTGTCAAGAAATCTAAAGTCCAAATCCTCACAACCAAATTTAAGGAAATACGTATGGAGGAAAGTGAAACTTTCATGGACTTTTATAGTAGATTGAATGACATTGTTAACTCTATGTGGGGTCTCGATGGTAAAATCCTAGAAATTAAAGTCTGTGCAAAGATACTATATTTACTACCTGAATGGTTCAATTCAAAGGTGACATTGATCTGGGAACTTCGTGATACGAATAATATGAAGGTAGAAGAGTTAGTTGGTTCTTTAAAAACCTATAAGTTAAACTCTAAAGCTCCTAAAGGTAAATCTATCGCCCTTAAATCTTCTAAATGTATTTCTCAAGAAAATAGTAATTCTGATTTAGAAAATTCTGAAGATGAAATAGCCCTTTTAGCTAAAAAGTTTTATAAGATTTTCAAAAATAAAAAGAGGATTGATTTTGAAAAATCAAATGATAAGAAAAGATCTAAATCTAAAACTTGGAAATCTTTAAAATATAGTCAATGTTACAACTACATGAATATGGGCATTTAGCGAACAAGTGTCCTAAAAAAGACAAACTTAAAAGGAAAAGTATGTTGGCTACTTGGGATGAATCTTTTGGCTCTGAAGCCTCTTCTAAATCAGAAGATTCTGAAATCGAGTCGGGTAATGAAGTCAAAGCCCTTATGACTGTAGCCAAGTTCACTTTTTCAGATCATGAAATTTCAACTAGTGAAGAAAATTTGAATAGTGATCATGAAAATGAAGAAGATCTTCAAGATGCTTACAATGCCCTATACAAGGAAAGTTGTAAGATTGCAGTAAAACTAAAACTTCAGAAAGAAAAGTTTTTGAAACTTAAAGAAAATTTTGATACTCTTGTTTTAGAAAAATCTCACATTTCAGATTCTTTTGAAAAAACTAAATGCGATTTAGAATTCAAAACCTCCCTTGTTGAAAATCTAAAATCTGAAAATGAAAAACTAAAACTTGAAGTCTCTTCACTTTTGAGTTTAAAGGATACATGAAGGTATGCCCAAGATGATCGTAAGTTAGAAAAACTATTATCCGGATCCAGAAAATGTGGCGACCGATCCGGTTTGGGCTACGACAAAAATATTCCTCCCAAACATAAGAATACTCCTAAGTATGTGAAATGAGAGTCTTCAAACTCAAAAGGGAAAAGTTCAAATCAAAATTATTCTAAAAATGCTAAAACTTTTCAATCCTTAAAACCTAAAAGCAACCATATCAACTATAAAAATCTGAATCGTAATCCTTTAGCGGAGAAAATTGTTGATTTACTTAAGGAGCTCTTAAAATCTAACTCAATGGGTCCGTTTTATATCAACCACAAACACAAGAAGACCAATTATACTCCTAAACCCAAAACGGTAATGAAATGGGTTCCTAAGGTTACTCGCTTAGTTGCCCACACAACTTTCAAAGCATCAAGCCATTCAAAGTGGTACGTAGACAATGGATACTCTAGGCACATGATTGGTGACAAAGGTCTGTTCACCAATCTTAAAGACATGACTGGTGGTTCAATCACATTTGGTGATGGTAGCAACTGCAGGATTATTGGCCAAGGTACGGTTTAACTTTCTAACCTCCCTTTATTTGAGAATGTTTTATATGTAGAAGGTTTAAAGCACAACTTATTAAGAATTTCTCAAATATGTGATAAAAATCATTGCATAAAATTTTCTAACCTAGGGTATGAAATTTTAAATAAAAATGGTTCTGTAATATTAACTAGTCGCAGAACTTCTGAAAACTGCTATATTGTAAGTGACCCTAGCTCATCTAATTTATCGTGTTATATGGTCCATACCGATGAGACTGAGTTATGGCATAAACGCCGTGGACATATACACTACCATAACTTGTATAGATTGAGTAAGAGAGAGTTAGTATGAGGCCTACCCAAAATATAAAAAATAGATAAAATATGTGGTGAATGCCAAATTGGCAAGAAAACTAGGAGTTCTCACAAAAAAGTGGACTCCAGTGCCACATCTAAACCGCTTGAACTCCTCCATATGGATCTTATTGGACCAACTAGAATGAAGAGTCGAGGTGGCAAAAAGTATATTCTGGTAATCGTTGATGACTTTACCAGATGTAGTCTTCTTAAGAGACAAATCAGAAAAGAGACTTAAGTTTGTAAGATTCATAGTGATCATGGATCAGAATTTGAGAATAGCAGTTTTGAAAAGTTTTACAGTGATCAGGGAATATCACATGAATTATCTGCACCTAAAACACCACAACAAAATGGTATAGTAGAAAGAAAAAATAGAGTGCTTCAAGAAATGGCAAATGTAATGTTAAACAGTATGAAACTCCCTAAAAATCTTTAGGCCGAAGCCTTAAATACTGCATGTTATATAATTAACCATGTTTATACTAAAAAATTAAATGGTAAAACAGCTTATGAAATGTGGTTTGATAAGAAGCCTATTGTCAAATACTTTTGAATTTTTGGCAGCAAGTGCTATATTTTGCATGACCGAGAAAATCTAGTTAAGTTTGACACCAAAAGTGATGAAGGGATATTTTTAGGGTATGCTTTGAATGGTTGAGCATATCGTGTTCTTAATAAGAGAACTGGTATAATTCAAGAATCCATTAATGTGGTTATTGATGATCACTTGAATAGACCTGTCTCAAGTTCAGATAATGATGAAGTACTTCTAATTGATAAACCAGATTCTTCATCAAATCAAAACAATTCTGAACTGAGAACTGTTAAAGATCATTCATCTAATCAAATTCTTGAAAGCCCTCTCACTGGTATATGCACCCCTAAACAACTAGAAGATGTGTGTAACTACGTGTGTTTTACATCCCGGATAAAACTGGCTAACGTTAAGGAAGCTCTTACTGACGAAAACTGGATAGTTGCGATGCAAGAAGAGATTAATCAATTTGTTAAAAATGATGTTTAGTACTTAGTTCATAGGCTAAAAGATAAACATATTATCGAAACTAAGTGGATTTTAAAAAATAAGTCTGATGAACTTGGTAATATAATTCGAAACATGGCTAGATTGGTTATACAAGGGTACACTCAAATTGAAGGCATCGATTATGATGAAACCTTTGCCCTAGTAGCTCGTCTTGAATCAATCAGACTATTTATATCCATTACTTGCTTTAGAAAGCTTAAAATTTATCAAATGGATGTAAAGAGTGCTTTTTTAAATAGCGCTTTGCATGAACAAGTGTATGTTGAACAACCAATGGGTTTTGAAGACCCTAAGAATACTGATCATGTTTATCGCCTAGAAAAGCTCTCTATGGTTTAAAACAAGCTCCTAGGGCATGGTATGAAAAATTGACTAAGTTTTTACTAAGTCATAACTTTCTAATGGGAAGTGTTGATAAGACTTTGTTTGTAAAGAAACATAATGATCACATTTTAATAGTACATATTTATGTTGATGATATTATTTATGGATCTACCTGTGCTAACATGACTGTTGAGTTTGCAGATCTTATAAAATCTAAGTTCAAAATGAGCATGGTTGGGGAATTGAATTATTTCCTAGGGTTGCACGTTAAACAGTAACCTAATAGTTTCTTCATTTCTCAAACCAAATTTGCTCTGAACTTAGTTAAAAAGTTCAGATTTGAGAATGGAAAAAATTTTGATACTCCTATGAGTACGACTCTAAAAATCTCAAAGGACTCTACAGGTAAGAAAGTGGATCCTCAATTATATCGCAGTATGATATCTAGTTTGTTGTATTTAACTGTAAGCCGACCTAATATTGTTTTTAACGTAGGAATTTGTGCTAGATATCAATCTAACCCTAAAGAGTCACATTTAACTACTATTAAGCGGATTATGTGATATGTCGCAAGTATAACTAATCTGGGTCTTTGGAATCCACATGATGCTAGTGTTCAATTAGCTAGTTAGACTGATGCTAATTGGGCTGGTAACGTTGATGATAAGAAATCAACCAGTGGTGGTTGTTTCTATGTTGGGAACTGTTTAGTTTCTTAGCAAAGTATGAAATAAAGTTCTGTATCATTCTCATATGTTGAAGCTGAATACATTACAGCTAGTAATGCATGTATTTAACTTGTATGGATGAAAAGAATGTTACGCGATTATGGAATTGCACAGGATTCTATGGTTTTATATTGTGATAATTCCAGTGCAATTAATATATCTTAAAATCTAATCCATCATTCACGAACCAAGCACATTGACATTAGATATCATTACATTCATGAATTAGTGGAAGAAAAGACAATTTCTTTGGAATACATTTCGACCAAGACTCAACTTGCTGACATATTCACAAAACCGCTTAACAAAAGCAGGTTTTCTAAATTGGAATTTGATCTTGGTATGTGCAATTTGAATTGATTATTCATGCATTTCTATATTATAATGTATATACTTGTTAGTTTGTATGTTTAAAGTTCAAAATTTAATGAAAAATGCACATTTTTGGCCGTCCACGACCAATCGTGGCACGACCAGTCGAGCATGTACTCGACCAGTCATGGTATCACGGGTTTGACCTTTATTTGGAGAAAAAATCCTTTTTTTCTTCTATTTGGGCTTCTTCTCTAACGGGTCTAAGCACGACCGATCGAACCCATCTCCATAGGTCTTTAAGGTTAGTGCTTTATTTCCATTTTCCTTATAGATTCAAGTCCATATCACTTCTTTTTCATCTTTGCAGTGATTTATTTCTTGTTTCATTGAGGTTTCTGGGGTTTTCTTCTCCAAAATCTGATTTTGTGAAAACTAACTCTATCTCTTTTGCAACCTTTTGATTTCTTGATTTCTTAGTTACAAATGGAAGGTAGAGGCAAAAAAGAAAAGTTCTCGTGGTCCTTCTTAAATTGACACCTATCACAAGGCGCCACCTTCAGTCACCCGAAGATGATCCCTCCTATGTGCGGGATTTAAGGTTGTGTAATGTTATAGTTGAACGACCTGTGCATGTTGAACATCTTGCTTTTTTGGAAATCATTCTTCTTCTCCAATTTGTACGATGGGCTAACATTCTACATTGGGGTGGGCCGACATACTAGTCTATTGCACAAGCTATGTATGCATGTATTTCTGATTTTTTAACTGAAAAATTAACTTTTATTATAGCAACTAGAGAAGGTCCATTTGAAGTAGACCGACATCTGATTTCTGGCCTAATAGACATACCTGTCAATGATGAAGGTATTCCAATTAGCATTCTAGTAGCTAAACCGTCTGAATCAGAAAAATGTATGCTTACTAGAGCATTGTGCAATATAGATGTACAATGGAGTCAAAATGGGAATGCGCTTACTTCAAAGTACTTGTTACCCAGATACAGGGTCCTTCATAGGATATTTATTTCAAATCTTTATCCACGTTCTGGTAACAAAACCGAACTCACCTCTTTCATGGTTCGAATTTTGCATTCCATCATCTCTGGTACAAATATTTGTCTTCCTTCTTTAATCTGTCATTCCATCATTCAATTCTGTCTCCATCCTGGACACAATGATATCCCTTTTGCATATCTTATGACTGTGTTGGTCACCCATATGTTAGCGGCTATGCTTGTTGGAGAGGCTTCTATTCAACACCTTATTTTCAACAACTCAAATATGAACAAGACGAATTTGAGGTTGGCCGCAAGCCAGATCAATGTGGGTGGTGGTGGAGCTGAAGCAGTAAATGAAGAAGAAGGCGATTTACCTCCTGATGACATAAACATGGACGATATCTTTGATGAGCTTGAATCAAATTCTGAGGCTGACCCTAATTATCAGCCTTCTGATTTTGCTAAGAGGTTGCATTCTCTTGAGGAATAGGTGGCTCAGATTTGTGTAACCCTGAATTCACAATTTGCTTATATGAGTAAATATATGAGGTGCATTAATAAGGGTTTACATCAGATTGATCCATCTATTCCTTCTCCTTCTTCAAGATCTGATTAGTATTTTTCTAATATTGGTTTGTAATAACTTTAATGCTACTTAGTTTATTTTGTCTTGTGAGGTTATACTTGACTTAATTTTGTAGTACATGGTTGAACTTCGTTACTTATGTTTAAATTTGACTTGCTTATTAAGTTAAAAAGTTGTCTATCTTGAGCATTTATTCCTCAATACTCTTCTTATTATTCCTTCTTTATATCTTTCCACTTCCATGTATTAGTTTCTTCCTTTATCATATTGTGACAAAAAGGGGGAGAAGGTTGTCATGCTAATATATGATATGTCGATTGTGGATGGGTTGTTTGTGAATGATTTTATTTTGAGATGGGGAGTTAAGTAAGGGGGAGTATTGTTGGAGGAATTGAAGCATTGAAGCAAATTGATGCTTTATTTTTATAACTGGTGCATGATTCTTTAACCAGGTTGTAACTGGTTTCTTTTTATAACTGATGCATGATTCTTTATGTGTATAATGTTTATGTTATTGTAGAGTATATTTTGTGACAAATTTGACAAAGGGAGAGATTGTAAGTGCTGTGATTTCTAGCTCCTATAATTATCAAATTTTGTAATGCGAAAACCTCTCTTGGAATCTGTGTCTTATCCAGCTCTTCTACATAATGAAGACTTTGCATCACTTAAGAACAAAGGTCTTTACTTCAAGAAATGCATGATTACATGGTCATCAAGTGATTGTTCAATGTTCTGTAACACCCTGTCCATTCCATACCAGTTTCTATGCATATGTGCACGATGATCGACACCCTTAGCTAGACCTGGATTAGCCATTCATAGTAAACTCCTGACTGACTGGACCCTTAAGACCTCGAAGCCTATTTCATATCGACCGCTCCATTGCCACGACGTGGAGGTACAACTCGTGCATCTGTATGATACTCCGTTAGTGAGATACGCCATGAAGAATCATTAGTGTATCATGTGCGCAAGGCGCCATGTACTCTATTTCACACACGTGTACAACACATGTCATACACACATGCACATGCCATACATGGGTGAGAGAATTTCTACCCATGTGTGTGATGTCATACACCCATACCTCGCATCTCTCATGTGCTCCCCAAAGTCAACACCTCTCCATTCCATACCCTATGTATGACATCATCACACCATGCCATCCCATGCTCCTTTAATCCACCATTAATTACAAATCATGAATTAATTGTCATAATCTTAGTCTAAGATAACTAAGATCACATTAATTGAATTTAACCATATATAACAATTTCTCTACATATATCCCTTCATTCCTTAACATTTCACCATTTTTCTACACAAAGAGAGAGAGAGAGAGAGAGAGAGAGAGAGAGGAGTGATCTTGGTGGGCCATCAACTCCATCAATCCCATCCCTTCCATCCATCTTAACCATTCATTCCATCAATTTCATCCCTTCCATCCATCTAATCCATCAAGGTGAGTACACCCACTCCACTCTTGGTTTGTTTTCTTTTTTTATTATTTGTACGATTATTAGTGATGATGATTTGATGATAATGATGTGAGCAATGGTGTGGATACATAGGACAGTACATATAAAAAGATGATCAAAATGGTGATGATATGATGATAATGATGTGTTTAATGGTGTGGATTCATGGGAAAATACATATAAAAAGATTAATAATAAAAATAATTTATTATAGACTTTATGTGGGACCCATTGATAGTGGGTACCAGAATTTTGTAGGCTATCCAAACTGCCCAAAGTGAAGCCATTGGGTTGGCCAAACACACACATGCACACACGTGCACATACACCACAAATAACAAAAAAAAAGGAAGGCTGGACGCTGCAGCAAGCAGCGTCCAGACGTGTCTATTATTTTACATAGGGTTAAGGGGCTGGGGACCACAATATCCCCCACCCATGATGTATATATCTAATCCATGCCATCCATCTGATTCCCCGGCTCATTTTAGGCATTGAGCCAAAAAATGAAGCCAATCTAAATCTCTGGTAGGCTCCACCATCAAAGAGATTGTTTTAATGTTAATAATCTGTTAGGGCTCACTGTAATATTACCGTACATCAAAACATATTAAATATTGGTCTCATTAAACTTGTCACGAGCCAAAAAAACCCAACAGATGAACTAGATCATCCTGATGTGTGCCCCACCCATGAAAAATCACAATAAAAAAATAAAAAATATATATATAAGCAAGGGGCTAACCCCCCTTGCTATTGCTGTTGTTGATGTCCAGCGTCATCTAGACGTTGTAGCTCTGTTGCCTATGGTAGGCAGGGACCATGGGTCCCAGCCATAGGCCCTACCATAATGTATGTGGAACATCAACACCATGCATTTGATGGGTCCCCTTTAAAAATGGGTCACCCCCAAAAATCATCGGTACATGGAACTCAGGTGGCCCACACCATTAAAATAATAATAATAATAATAAATAATTAATTAAAATTTGAAACTATGGGTCTGTTCTTTTCATGAGGTATGTCTTATATCCAAACCGTCCTTCCATTTGGTGAGTTGTCTTAAGGCTTGAGAAGAAAAATAAGATAGATCTAACTATCAAGTGGACCACACTACAAAAGCCGAGGGGGATTGAATGTCTACCATTGAAACCCTTTTTAGGTCATAGGAATTTTGGACCAATATGAAATTTGTTTTTCCTCATTCAGGTCATTGTGACCTTATGAATAGATTGAAAGGAAAATAAACGTTATGGCATGCCCTGTGAATTGGTTAATGGTGAAATCATTTTATTCACTGCTATTTGTGGTGAGGTCCAAATAATCTCTGGATATGATTCATTTTAATGCTCTAAAATGATCTTTAAAAATAAATGAACTATGTATATATAATAAATATATCACTTTGGGACCCATGTAACTTTGATCTCCTTGAACCTTTCGTATAACTCGGAGCTCGAGTATATACAATTACTTACTGGGGTCCACTTGAATTTTGGATGTATCTGAAACTTGGTCTGACCCCTCAACCAAGTGGAACACACATAATGGATGGCTGGATTTATGAACCATATCTCTGTGGGCCCAACAAATGATTATGAATATTTAATGCAGGGTAAACCTCTCAACTTGTGTGGTATGACCCACTTTTATTTAGGTGTTATGCCACTTAATCCACCATGGTTATGACATGATATGTATATTTAAGATCCTCATCATTAATCTATTTTATCAACCCTTTTGACGATATGTTACTAAGACTCAGGCCCATCCAATGATTAAATAGTCGTACATTCTGAAATCATGCATATTGAACTCTCATCACTAAAAATTTGTTATGGGCCATCTTGATGATGTATTAGATATTCAACCCATCTAGCCCATGTATCTGGTCCCCTTTAGGGTATTGTCTCAAAGATTAGTCAATCCAATCTGAATTGGACCATATAATACAAGCCGTGAGAAAAAGTACCTAACTATTGAATCCAACCTAAGACCACCATGGTGTATCTATTTAATCCATGCGGACCATCTACTTCCTCATATCATTTTAGGATTTGGATTAAACTCAAAAGCAGACCTAAGTCTTAAGTGGGTCACACACAACTCAACCTCATGGGAAATCCCCATGAGCTCCACTACATAAAACCATTGTAAATGTCATTGATGTGTGGGCCCAAGAATGTTAAGGCCCATTTTGAGTGAATGCCATGTTGGCCCATCAGTGGTAGCGTTGTTTGGGCAAACCATTGGGCCTCTTCAATAGGAGTTTGTAATCTCCATGTGTTGAATGTATCAAACTGGTATTGTAATTTTTGAAGCAATGATGATTAATCCCTTAAATGGGATTATTGTGGACAACCCTTAATCACTTGGCACTTTGGTCAGAGTGTGGCCCCAAGTAATAGGATCATGTGACTTGTGTCTAAACCGTTAAACATGTTTAATTATAATAAATATGTGACTTTAGTGGTGTGAGGATGTGATATACATGTTTGGCCCCTTGATTATGTGGGCATGTGACGTATGTATGGCCATCTAATCATATGCAATTGTGGAGTATATGTAATCGTCTAACCGTATGATTGCGAAATCCACACAAGGCCAACCAACTACATGAAATCAGGTGGCATTGGTGACCACCCAATGACATGACCACGTGCTTATGGGCATAGCCATAGTCACCTAAACCATGAACAATCAGGATGTACGTGCAGATTTTCTTAGTCATGAAAATTATGATATGGGTTGGATTATACAACTTGATAATGTAGTGCTCTTCAATTCGGTGTCATGCAACATAAATACAACTCTTATATTATTCTCATAGTTGAGGCAGATGTGGGGACCATTAAACTATATCTGATGTGATGGAAACTAGTTCCTGGCCTTTTGATCATGTGACACTGAATTTGAGTCATTCTCCGTATGAAGTATAGGGCGATCATAGTTTAAGAGTTAGTGTAGCATAGTGTAACCGGGTATGATCGGTATGCTTGTGATTGTGCCTTGGATGGTTTGAGATGCGGTCACTAGACTATGATACTAATTGTATGTCCACTCAACCAAGTGAAATTATGGCATCGACAACCTAACCATGTGGGAACTTAATAAAATAGTTGCACAAAGATGTATGAGTTATGGTGTAGTAAAAAAAGAAGCAACCATGTGACCTTAAATCCTTTATTATGACAAGTAGAATGACATTTCTATGGCCACTCAACCATACAGACTTCTGATAATGGAGTGGGCATAAGACCATGTGGGCATATGAGAATTGTGTGATTACACAGACTCGTGGATTATGCTGATGGTGTAACCTCTTCTGTATGTGAACTTAGGGCATGTGCAGATTGATTATGGACCCTAACTTAATGTGAGTATTGCATATTTCACCATTCATCAATCAGGCTAGTTAATCCTAGAATATGATTCCAAAATGACCTAGATCCCTAAACAAGTCAGACGACATGAAATAGTATTAATTGAACGTATAACTTTCAAATACTTGTATATCTACTCAATGTATGTATTTTATCTGCACTGTTCAATTGTTTTACCAACCAAATAGTTCGATCATGGAGCCCGCTGTCGTGTGCCTTGCACATCTGAACTGTTCTTCCTTGTACTACCTTATTATATGTGAGTTACCTATATTATACACTTGATGAGACCCACCATAATGTCTGTGTGTGGATTCATCTGCTTGCAGGACCACTTGGAAGTAGGATCCACTATGTTATATGAGACAAACCCACGTCATCCAATCGTGACTAACTTTATGTGTATAATATATACCAAGTATTATACCAAGTCATTTAACTTAGGGCTCCCTATATCTTATGAAGTTTACCTGTGCCTTCCAAGCCACTGTAAAACTACTGCAATGATTACTTGTAAATCCAATCTACTAACAACCCACGTGAAGGTGAAGCCCACTACATTATATGAGTTTCACCATCACCATCCATCTTCTGGCTCATTTACTATATGATATATCTATGCCTTTAATCTCATAACCATTTGGTGCATGTACTTTGTGTCACCACCACTCATTAATCATAAGGCCCAGTTAGGGTATAACCTTGTGGTCTTATTAGAAGAAAATAATGTTTGGCAAAAGGCACTAATGGAATATCTATCTTGCAAAGGATATGGTGTAATTTTAAATACAATTAATGCTCGTGACTATGATAGTTATGGATGATATGATTGATGTCAGAGATTATGGTTAATAGAAGAATGTGATTTAATACTTGATTAATGTTGTTCCACTCCCTAACATACTAAATTCATCTACTTAACCATGTTGATATTGATCATACTCATGTACCATGGAATGATGGTATCTGCAAGTGTGCTTCAATACATTTGTTCATGTGTAAGATATGTCCTCTTCAGTTTAGTCACATGACTATGGATTGATATGGTTGATAGTGGCACATGTTGATTGTGTATCATTTTTGGCTTAAAGCTTAAGCAGACCCTAAACTCACGGCATTATATGCATACCACATGCACTTGAACGTATGCCTTATCATGATTGCTTAAATTCATGTATAATCATGACATACATGATGATTGAAATACCACAGTCGTGTCATATAACATGAGTTGGATGATGAAATGTACATCTATAATGATGACTTGGGTTATCCATGAAAATGAACGGGACACCGGAAGTGTGGAAATAGTAGAGGATGATGTGCCCCTTGGGTTGAAAGTCCCTAAACCCCGATGCTAGCTAAGGATACCTCACCGTCGGGCCGAGTAGATACATGGGTCATGGATTTGACTCCCACTGACGAGGTCAGGTTGAGAAGAGGTGGGTCCAACCTGCTTAAGGGCTTAGGTGCAAACAGGGACCGGTCTAACTTGCCGGCGAGGAGAAGCACGAATGAAGTCCACTACTAGCATGCCGGGTGGAAGTCCACCGTAGGGCTAGTATGCGAGGTCGATTACTAGTGTCTGGTGCATGGGTATCGACTACGGTGTTTCTCATGATTTACATTTGGTGGAAGTCCACCACAAGGCTGGTATGCGAGGTCGATTACTGGTGTCTGGTGCATGGGTATCGACCACGGTGTTTTTCATGATATACATTTAGTGGAAGTCCACCACAAGGCGAGTATGTGAGGTCGATTACTAGTGTCTGGTGCATGGGTATCAACCACGATATTTTTCTGAGATATACAGTTATGATATGGCATGACAATATGATGATGATGATGATATGATTACGGATGTGTGTAACACGGTTATGGCTATGGTATAGGAAAAAATAAAAATATGACTTGGTAATGCTAGTAGCATTGACTCGGAGTATTACTATGATGCATATGCATTGCATTGACATTAGCGTCATACCTTGCATACTACATGGCTTTCACCATACATAATTTTTTTATGGCATATTTATCCTGCTTGCATGTAGGACACACTACACACACGTGTGTACTCACTAGGTTTTTTTTTAAAGCTTCCTATTTCCCTTTTTTTAAGTGCAGGAGTAATTTGGAAGACCTAGCTTTCTCGATGCATTGCATCTATTTTTCGATTTGGCAATGATGACGTTATGTACCTTTTGTAAAGCATAATACTTAGAACAATCAAGATTTTTAATGGAGAGTGTTGCTTGATATTTTGATCATGGATCTTCATGCTCTTATATGTATATACAACAAAAAAAATCAATAAAAAATCTTCCTTGTGGTGTGTCAAACTCGGGACTTGGTGTATGGAAGTTGGTGTCGGATTCGTGACATCACGGAAGCTGTCCGTCCCCGAATTTGGGGCGTGACATGAGATTCATAAATCAAGATCTAAGTCAAGACAAAGTCTTTTTACTTTGTACCTCAAGCTCAGGATTCAGTTCAAGTTCAAGCTTCTTAAGGCTACAAATTCAAGTTTGAATATTATTTGAAAGGTCACAAGTTCAAGCTTCATTCTATAAAAAGATCTCAAGCTCCGTGAACTTCAAAGAATGACTATCAACTGAAGAAAAGAAGTTTCAATGTTCATACATCATATTTAAGGTATGAATGACCCTAGATTGACCGTAAAGTAGGTCATTTTGAATACATAATTCAATTATATCATTTTATAAGTGAATAGTCTGTTTCTCGACTAGTCTTGGACTCTGTTCAACTAGTCCTAGTACTAGCTCGACCAATCTAAGAAATTCCTTGACTAATCCTAAATTTGTTTCAAATTTTTAAAATTTTTTGTTAAGCCTCGACCAATCCTGGAGACCGCTCGACCGGACGTGTAAACAGTACTCAAATCGTTCTTGACCAGTCCTGCAGCTATAACTCAAAGTCCAGCAACTATTTCAGGTTCCTTACGACTAGTCGTGAACACGTCATGACCAGTCTTGGAAGTCTGTCGACCAATCGTGCAGGGATTACAACCAGTTGTGAACGTGATTTCTTCACTTATAAATAGAGCACAAATTTCATAGTTTTTCATTCAATTCAAGATAAATCAATATGCCACTCTGAGAGATAAGTTAGTGTTCTTTTTAGGCTATATTGTGCTCATTTAATATTCTCTTAAATTAGCTTTGTTATATTTGATTTTGTATTCTATATTCCATTCATATTTGAAGAAGGGATTGAGGATTACCCATTTCTTGAAATCAAAATCAAATAAAGCTAGCCCAACTTGATTTAATTTAAAATCAATTTAGAACATATAACCATTTCATAAGTTAGTTTGGACATTGAACTTCTACGTTGAAATTCTACTCCAATTTGGTTCTTCCGGGCAGCATCAGAAAGAGAATATCCAAGTATTTTACATTATTATAAATTTCTATTTTGGTTTTTAAGATTGTGCCAGAAAAATCTCTGTTTTGGTTTGTCTGAGGTGATCTAGAAAACTCAGAGTGTGGGGTTTTTAAATTGTGTAAGCCCACTTGAAAGACATAATTGTGAGGGTTTTACGTGAACCTGTAAAAACTATTTTCATAGTGAATGCTAATATCCACTGTGTGAGGATATTATGAGTGGAGTAGTTGTGTGACTATTTTTCTAAACAGTTGGTGTACACACAAGCGAACTACTATAATTTCTGGTCTTGAGGTTTGATTGTTTATTTCTTTTTGTGGATGGTTGTAATTTCCTTTTTGTATTGTGGAGAATGTTGTAATTTCTTTTATGCAAATGTGGAGAATGTTGTAATAGCATAGATTTCTTTCCCTGCTATTTATTTATTTATTCCTTTGTATCAAGTTTGAGTTTTTGATACACAAGCCGTTCTAGTAAGGTTGTCCCACCATAAACCCTTGGTTTTTATGGTGTAAGGTTATCCTTAAAACAATATCTATATCAACCTCTCAATACTCGTTCTTTTGAGGTTGTCTTTAAATTTAGCATTGTGGGATTGTCTATTGCTATCTGTATTTAATTTATTTAAATTCCACTGTTATTTTTTCTAATTTGGCATAGTCCTATTCACCCCCCCCCCTAGGACATATAGCTCGGCCTTTTTAAACCCACCGTCCCTTAGACGATTTGGATACAACATTACATCATGGTGGGCCCCACTTACCGCCAAGTGGATGAATGGTTTGAATATAACATATACCTCATGGTGGGACCCATAGAACTTGCTGACATCAGTGGGCAGCAACAGCAGTTGTGTGGGATTCACGACAGGTGGACAGTGTGGCTGTAAGCCACATGCATAGAGGTGGGTTCCCACCGTCCAAGGTCTGGACGGTGTGGTTGAAACCCATACCTCACGTGGGGTCCACGTGTGTGTGCCCACCAGGCATGAACCAGGTTGATATCTGTGTTTTACCTTCATCCAGGTCTGTTCAAAATAGACAGTCCAGTGAACCCTGTCCACTGGACGGTCGGCCCAGCTAGCCGCTGGCCTCTGTTGGCTGGATGGTGTGAACACTGTACATACATCAAGGTGGGGATCACATAGGTGGGCCACACAGCTCCATGATCAAGCTATCAATAATGTTTTCCCGGTGTCCAGGGTCCACTCAAGGATGGGCAGTAAGGTGTTGCTACTGGATGGCCAGCAAGGTGGCCCTGCCTGGTAGACGGCGTGGATGCGATACATATATCGAGGTGGGGTCCAGCCAGGTGTCCCATCACAAGTGGGCCTTACATCAAAATCAAAATCAAATGCTATGAATACCCACCGATTGTCTTCTTCTTAGCTCCTAGATCTCCTAAGCTCCTAAGCTCAACCTTTAATGGTGGAAGATGAGGATTGAACGGTTGGATTGGGAGGTTTAAGAGTAGGAAGTGGGCCACAAACTTGGTTATCCTTGGAGCTCCATGTCCATCGAAATTTGACCTAAAGGACCGCGAAAGTCTAAGGAATGACACAAATTAGGATACGGGTCTTACAGCTCTCCCCTCCTAATAAAAATTTTATCCTCAAAATTTAAACCACAGCACCAACAATACAGAATTCACATAGGAGGGAAATCCTATCACTATAGATATAATTATAACACAACATACCAACATAATCAAACACCTAAGAGATGGGGATAATACCCACGAATCTCAGCCTCTTTCTCCCAAGACGCATCATCAGTACTATGATGACCCTACTAATCCTTGGATCCCAGTCATAAATGATCAAGACTGAAATACAATGCAGCCTCACAATCTCAACGGTAGGGAGCTATATCAGAAAATATCTAAGTTATTCAAACTCGGGGATCTAATCATTCTAAGTTCTCAACAATTATAGAGTATAGGGTAGCTATCAGCAAATATATGATGTTATCCTCAGGTATTCCAAAGTTATGCTCTGATACCAACTTCTGTCATGCCCCAAACACAAAAACCAGGCTCACAAAATTTTTGATCACTGAATCTGGTACGACAGCCTCCGTAGTACCCCATTCTCGGCTCCCAGCGCCCATATACCCAATTCTGATCCTGGGATCCTACAAGAAGGATTTTCCAACGTATATTTATCTCATAAGAAGCATAACCACAAGTTTACCTATATCACAAAGGCAACATCATCATCACATATTCACTAATAAAAACAATTAAATACAGTGCTGAAAAGGAAAAACATATATCAAAAATCAAAGCTCCAAAAGACAGCTGCACACTCCAAGTTCAATGCTACTACAACCTAATGCCACCTACACGCATCTATCGTGCGTAAGCTTATAGAAAGCTTAGATGGTGGTGAAAGTGTGTGTGTAAGGTAAGTGCTAAGTATGCAATATCAGAGTAATACGAAAACATGGCGGTAAGTCCATAATTACCATTAGCCTTATCCAAGCTATGCGATGCAAAAACATAATAAGCCAATATGTAATGACCCGAAAAATTTTGTGCCAAGACCCGAGTACTACCTTTATTTTCCTTAGAAGCTTTTTGGGGTAATTAGCGCTAAACTCGATTGCTTGTAAAATTTACATCAATCACTTTAAATTTGATCTGCATGACTCAAAACCTGTAGAATCATTAGCGCTAGGTTACTCTGAAATCTGGGATTCATCGCTTAATCCAGTTGTTCTTGAGAATTTTTAAAAGTTCTGGATCGAACCTGGACCACGCGTCGAAAGTTCGATAGCGATGATCTTAGGCTGTTGCGGTCACCATGTTGGGCTTGACCATCACCTCAAAAACCAAGTCCATGTGATGTTCTGGGTCAATTTGATTCAGTTCGGAATGAAGAGTATAAGAACGGTTGGAAATTAATTAAGATTTTATGAAATCTGAGTCGTGTCGCTTGCATGACGATTTTAAGCAATCTGACCGTTGGATTCTGACCCAATTTCACCCTCTGATCAGGAAAGGTGGCC
This sequence comes from Magnolia sinica, assembly GCF_029962835.1. Taxonomy (NCBI): domain Eukaryota; kingdom Viridiplantae; phylum Streptophyta; class Magnoliopsida; order Magnoliales; family Magnoliaceae; genus Magnolia; species Magnolia sinica. The sequence continues at coordinate 65,826,440 of NC_080573.1, read as the reverse complement.
CAGGCATGTCCTTGTGCTTGTGGACCTGATCGAGTTTCAGTGATCGTTGAATTGAGTGTGGTCCGCCATGACTGATCTGAAGATCCGGTCGGTACGAAAACTCGGCTTAACCTAGATCCATGGTCAGTGAGCTTAAGGCCGACCTTTCGTGGTAATAGGCCCACCGAAAGTGCTTCGTTGGATCGAGAGAGGCTTGTTTTGGTTATAACCTAAGTATACCTTAGCCCTGGGGTTATTTTCATCAATGTTAGGCCTATATATAGACCTTAAAACCCTAGCTCTCTTTTCCATACGAATTTCCTAACCCTAGCAAAGAAAGAGAAAGGAAAAGAGAGAGAAAGTGAGAGAGAAGTTGGTGAATCATCTTAGATTCTTTCATGTTCTTCTTCATCCTTAAACCTTCACTTTTGAATCATTATTCCGGCGATTCTGAGTTCATCCTTGGGTAAGTTAACCTAACCCTAATCTTTGTTAGAGCTTAGAATAGTTTTTGTGTTGTTGTTGCTCATTTCTATTCTTACTTTAGGTTATCCTGTCGCCGTTGATGAAGACATATCGTCTGAAATCAGTTCGGTGTTCTTTTCTGGATTAAGGTGCGGACTTTAATCATATAGGTTATGGTTTTCAAGGCTTTCAATGTTAGATAATGGTTTATTCTTGTTATGGATGAGATTTCACATGCCAAATGTTATGTTTATTTTGCGTTCCTGATATGCATGTGTTATTTTGAGATTTGTGTATTCTATGTGTATGTATACAATACCGTATACGTATAAAATATGAACATGTGATTGCTATGATATTTGTCGTATACTTATGCTAACTGTATGTGTGACAACTCCTTGGTAAAAGGAATTGTCCAAATGTGTGTATTTCAACATACGTCATGTATGTTGTATTATGTATTCTAAGTGTTTGTAGAAATGTCTGAATGATCTAAAGTGTGATATATCAACCTAGTATGGATGTTGAGAAGCGATACTCAACTCTCCCACTAGTGTGTATGATTTCCTTCATGCAAGTTACATTCCTTGTTGTTTAATTTTAAGTCTTACTTATGCTTAAATCCATGTTAAGTCGATATTCTTCAAATGCTTACGTACTACATGATTTGAGTTGTTGTTTCATTACTATTCTAAATTGTATATATGAATATCTGTTGTAGTGGAATATGTGTGGGACTATGCATTAGTCCAAGAAATCGGTAATCGGCCTTGAGATCGTGGCTGAGGTTGAAAAGGACTAGCTATATGTCCTAGAGGGGGGATGAATAGGACAATGCTAAATAAAACTTATAGCAGCGGAATTAAAAAGAATATGATAGCCAAAATAAATCACAATGCAAGAAAGTAAAATAACCTCAAAATTCAGATCTTGAGAGGTTGATACAAATGTTGTTCTAAGGACAACCTTACACTAAAAACTAGAGTTTATGGTAGGACAACCTTATTTCTAGAAAGATCTTTTTATCAAATCTCAAACCGAAGAAGAATACAGAAATAAATACAAACTGAATTAAAATAAATTGTAATCACAAATGTATTGTTCTAGGGACAGCCATACACCATAAAAATGGCAGGGCAACCTTGCTGGAACAACTTTTAAAGGAAATTGAATATCAAGCTGATAAAGGAATAGCAGAAAATAAATTCTAAACTATTACAAAATTCTCACAATGCTTGAATTAAATGATTACAACATTCACCACCATACATACATCCCACAAAAGAATAATTAAAGATTAGAAGTACAAATCATTCAACCACAACACAAGGGATTATAGTGGTTCGCCTGTGTGTTCACCAACTGTTAAACAAAAGCCACACAGAATGCTACTCCACTCCTAATATCCTCACACAGGGGATATTAGCGTTCACTAACAAAATAGGTTTTCCCAGGTTCACCCAAAACCTTTACAATTGTGTCTTTGTCTGTGGGCTTACACAATTAAAAAACCCCACTTCTGAGTTTTCCTGGCTCTCCTCAGATAACCAATACAACAAGATTTTTCTGGCAAATCTTGAAAGAAACCAAAACAGAAAGGAATTTACAATTAAATGTAAAATACCTGATTATCTCCTCCGTTGTAGCAGCCCGGTAGAACCAAATCAGAGTAGATGATTGAATGTCCAAGTTCAATGTTCAGTACTCAATTACAATGGTTCTAATTCTAATAGATTTTAAATTAAACCAAATAGGGCTTGCCTTAATTGATTTTGATTCCAAAGAAAGGGAATAACAATTACTCTTATTAAATTAGATTGGAATAGCAGAAACAAAATCAATTAAATAAAGCTAAGGAAAGAGAATATTAAATAATCACACTTAGCTTAGATGGAGCACAGAATTATCTCTCAGAAGTTCGACGAAGATTGGCTTGAATGGATTAATTAATCCGATGATTTCTTCTGAGATTCATGCACTATTTATAGGTGAGCAAATTGCGTCTTCGACTGGTCTAGGGAGCTCTTTGACTAGTTGAAGCAATAACAGATATTTGAAAAATCAGGCGCGATAAGCTTTAACCGTTCTACGACTGGTCGAAGGTCTCCTTTGACTGGTTGTAGGTCTCTTTTGACTGGTCAAAGAACCTGAAAAACATCGCTGGATTTTGAGTCGAAGATATTCGACTGGTCGAAGATGCAGTCGACACTGTTCCTTCGACTGGTCGAACAAATTCCTGGACTAGTCGAAGCCTAACAGATTTTATCCGAAATTTGTAACAAACTCACGACTGATCGAAGAATTTCTTAGACTGGTCGAAGCAACTCAAGGACTAGTCGAAGAAGGCCTAGCACTAGTCAAAGAACAGACCAAACTTATGTAAAATAAACATTCAATTTATGTATCCAAAGTGACCTACTTCTAAGGTCAACCTAAGGTCAGTCAAACCTCAACCATGAAGTAAGGACATTGAAACATTAGGAACTAGTGACCTTGAAGTATGAGCCTTGAAGTCTTGATGTAGTTCAATCTTAAAATCTTAATGTAGCTCCATCTTGAAATCTTGATGTAGCTCAATCTTGAAAGTGTCTTGAGTTCTTTACAAACTGCCTTGTACTCTTCTTGAAGTCTTGCAGCTTGAGTCTTGTCTTGTGAGTAGTTCTTGCATTCAAGATTGATCCTTGTACTTGTGAGCTTTGCTTGTTGTGAGCTTAGCTTGTTTATGAATGTTGATCCTTGAGAGAGCTTCACTTATGCAAGTTATATATAACAGTGATTTTGGCACCACAAATTTGACAACAGACAGGGATATAAACTATAGCACTTACAATCTCCCCCTTTGTCAAATTAGTGACAAAACATATAACCAAGATAAATATAAAGTAAAACAACTGGTTAAAGAGTTATGACTGGCTTACCTGCAAATCAATATTCAATATTCAATATTCAACATTCAATCAGTTTCATTTAACTAGTTCAAACATACTCCCAGTTTTATTCAACTAGTTCAAACATACTCCCCCTGAGTAACATAACCAATGCTACTCCTCTCACAATCACATCGTTAAGAACAAACCATTCTCTCCCTTTTTGTCACAATATGACCAAGGAAACAACAATAAAGGAGATCTAAATAAAGGGATATATGAGAGTAAACATGAGGAGTTATGAGAGTATAGTAAAATAGAGATAGAGATACTCAGCATAGCTTCACATAGAATAAATATCCAGCATAAAACATAGATAGTATCTAACTCAAAATCAGTCAACCAAGTGCTAAGTTATAAAGTTATTACAGACCAGAAGTCTCATATAAACTAGTCAGAATCAGAACCAGATGACGGAGCAGGAATAGAGGGATCAAGTTGGTGCATGCCTTTGTTCAATCACCTAAGATATTTCCGCATGTACTTGTAAATCATGAGCAACAGACATATTTTCCATCTTTACATTTATATTCTCAACTTTATCCTCTAATGCACTAAGACGAGCATCAACATCAGATGGTTCAAAATCTGGATCATTTGTTGAGTCAGAATCCAGTTCCTCAAAAATGTCATCCATATTAATGTCATCACCAGCTTCTTCATGACCACCACTACCACCACCACCACCTTGTTCAGGAAGTAGATCCAGCTTCATCTTATTGATATTAGTATTATTGAAGATCAGATGATGGATTGGTGCCTCATCAACCGGTATATCGACTAACATATGTGTAGCCAATACAGTCATTAAATAGGCAAAAGGAATGTCACTATGACCAGGATGGAGTCTAAACTGAAGAATGAAATGACAGATTAAGGATGGTAAACAAATCTGAGTACCATTAGAAATAGCATGGATAACACGAACCATAAATGAAGTCAAGTCAGTTTTATTATCCGAACGAGGATACAGAATAGACACAAAGATTTTGTGGAGAATTCTGTACTTGGGTAACAAATACCTTGCGGGAAGCGCATTCCCTTTTTGTGTCCATTGAACATCCATGTTGCATAAGTATCTAGTGAGCATGCGTTTTTCAGACATTGAGGGTTTATCAGTTAAGTTATGGATAGGAATACCCTCATCATTCACAGGAATGTCCATAAGGGCTGAAATTAAATGACGATCAATGTCAAAAGGCCCTTCTCTAGTAGATATTTTAAAAGTTAAATTATCCTGTGAGAAAGCACTAATACATGTAAACATGGATTGGGCAATGGACCGGTATGCAGGCCCACCCCAATGTAATAAGTTAACCCAACCTACAACTTCAAGCATAGGAAGGATGTCAAAAGGTGCAATATGATTAACATCAACAGGATGTTCAACAATAACATTACGTAATCTAATGTCCCTAACATATGATGGATCATCATTAGGAACAAGAAGATGACGCTTAGAGATAGCGGTCGATCTGGAGGAAGAAGAAGGACCACATGAAGTAGTTTTTCTACCTCTAGAAGCCATTTGCAACAACGATTTCAAGGAATAAAGAAGTTGCAAAGGATTGAGAAGTGGGTTTACACAAAATAGATTTTTCAAAATCCAAACCCCAAATCTCAATGAAATCCAAAATACAAAGCTTAAAGCTTGAAAAGTAAACAATCTAGACACAAATCTGCAAGAAAAATGTGATTTGGAACACTAACCTTGAAGAACATGAAAGATGGGTTTGACAAGTCGAAGCACGACTCCTTAGAGAAGAAAAACGAAATGAGGAAGAAAGCAAAAATCTCTAAATTTTAAGTGATTCCCGAGATCTACGACTGGTCGTGGATATCTACGACCGGTCGAAGGTCGACTGGTCGAGTATACTCACGACTGGTCGAAGAATGTCCAAAAATTCATATTTCTTGCAAATTATACAAAAATTAGAATTCAATCTAGCAAATATATAGACTATAATACAAGTAGGCATAAATAATCATTTTAAAATGCACATGCCAAGATCAAATTTCATCTTTTTGAACGTGCTTTTATCGAGAGGTTTTGTGAAAATGTCAGCTCGTTGATCTTCGGTAGGAATATATTCTAGAGATATAACTTTTTCTTCTACTAATTCCCTTATATAATGAAATCTAATGTCAATGTGCTTAGTACGAGAATGCTGAATAGGATTTTTTGAAATATTTATCGCACTGGAATTATCACAATGTAATAACATAGAATCCTGTTTAATTCCATAATCACTTAGCATTCATTGCATCCAAACAAGCTGTGTACATGCATTACCAGCTGCAATATACTCAGCTTCAGCTGTTGAAAGTGATATAGAATTTTGTTTCTTACTAAACCAGGAAACTAGACAATTTCCAATGTAAAAACAACCACCACTGGTTGATTTTCTATCATCTAGATTACCAGCCCAGTCAGCATCCGAGTACCCAGCTAATTGGACACTTGTCTCATGAGGATACCAGAGATCGAGATTTACAGTACTTGCGACATATCTAATAATTCGCTTGACAGCAATCAAGTGAGATTCTTTTGGATCAGATTCATATCTTGCGCAAATACCAACACTTAGAGAAATATCAGGTCTACTAGAAGTTAAATATAACAAACTACTAATTATACTCCGATAAATTTTTAAGTCAACATTTTTACCATTAGAGTCTTTTGAGAGTTTCAGGGTAGTACTCATAGGAGTATCAAAATTCTTGCCATTCTCAAATCCAAATCTCTTGATTAGACTCAAAGCATACTTAGATTGAGAAATGAATATTCCTTCGGGTTGTTTCTTTACTTGCAATCCAAGGAAATAAGTCAATTCCCCAATCATGCTCATTTCGAACTGTGATTTCATCAAATCTGCAAGCTCAGTAGTCAAGTCACTACAAGTTGATCCATAAATGATATCATCAACATAAATCTGCACCATTAAGATATGATCATATTGTTTTTTAATAAAGAGAGTTTTATCAACGGATCCTATTTGAAAATTATGACTTAAAAGAAATTTCATTAGTTTCTCATACCATGCCCTAGGGGCTTGTTTTAATCCATAAAGTGCCTTTTTAAGCCGATATACATCATCAGTATTTTTGGAATCTTCAAAACCCATTGGTTGTTCAACATAGATTTCTTCATGTAAATCGCCATTTAGAAAAACACTTTTCACATCCATCTGATAGATCTTCATCTTTTTAAAACATGCAATGGATATAAATAGTCTGATAGATTCAAGACGTGCTACTGGTGCAAAAGTTTCATCGAAATCAATCCCTTCAATTTTAGGATAACCTTGTACCACTAGTCTAACCTTGTTTCTAATTATATTTCCACACTCGTCAGACTTATTTTTAAAAATCCATTTTATTCCAATGATGTGTTTATCTTTAGGTCTTAGTATGAGATACCAAACATCATTTCCTTCGAATTGGTTGAGTTCTTCTTGCATCGCAACAATCCAATTCTCATCAGCAAGAGCTTCTTTTACGTTAGATGGTTCTATTTGGGATGTAAAACATACATAATTACATATATTCTCAAGTTGTCTACGGGTGCGAACACCGGTGAGAGGGTTTCCAAGAATTTGTGTGGTTGGATGATCTTTAACAGTCCTCAACTCAGAATCAGTCTGATTCGATTAAGTATCGGGTTTATCAATGATTAATACTTCATCATTATCTGAATTAGAAATTGGTGTGTTTAAGTGATCATTAATGACACCATTAATGGATTCTTGAATCACACTAGTCCTTTTGTTCAGAACCCTATAAGCTCGACTATTTAAAGAATATCCTAGAAAAATACCTTCATCACTCTTCGTATCGAATTTTCTTAAATTTTCACGATCACATAAAATATAGCACTTGCTGCCAAAAACTCGAAAGTGTTTAACAGTAGGCTTTTTATTGAACCACAATTCGTAAGCCGTTTTATTATTATCTTTACTAGTGTAGACTCGGTTAATAATATGGCAAGCTGTGTTGACTGCTTCAACCCAAAGATTTTTAGAGAGCTTCATGCTATTCAACATGACATTAGCCATTTCTTGAAGCATCCTATTCTTTCTTTCTACAATTCCATTTTATTGTGGAGTTTTGGGAGCAGAGAATTCATGTAATATTCCTTGGTCGGTACAGAACTTCTCAAAATTTCTATTCTCAAATTCAGATCCATGATCACTACGAATTTTACTGATTTGAGAAGATTTTTCAGTTTGAATCCTTTTGAAAACTTTTCTTACTTCTTCAAGGGTTTCAAATTTATCCCTTAAGAAGACTACCCAAGTGAATCTGGTAAAGTCATCAACTATTACCAGGATATACTTTTTCCCACCACGACTTTCTGTTCTGGTAGGTCCTATCAGATCCATGTGGAGAAGTTCGAGTGGTCTTGATGTGGTATTTGAATTCACCTTTTTGTGTGAGTTCTTTATTTGTTTGCCTATCTAGCACTCACCACATATTTTATCTAATTTTTGAAGTTTGGGTAAACCTCTTATAAGTTCTCGTTTGCTCAATCTATATAAATTTCGATAATGTACATGTCCAAGACGTTTGTGCCATAAATCAGTCTCGTCTGTATGGACCATGTAACATGTTTGATTAGATGAGCTGGATTCGCTAATAATATAGCAATTTTCAGACGTTCTACGTCCAATTAATATTACAGAACCCTTATTGTTTAGTATCTCATAGCTTTGATTAGAAAACCGAACATTATGGTTATTATCACATATTTGAGATATACTAAGCAAGTTATGTTTTAAGCCTTCAACATATAAAACATTTTTAAACATAGGAAGATTAAAAAGTTGAACCGTACCTTGGCCTATAATCTTGCAGTTGCTACCATCACCAAATGTGACTGAAACATTAGTCATATCTTTCAGATCCGTGAATAAAGCTTTGTCACCTGTCATATGCCTGGAGCATCCACTGTCTAAGTACCACTTTGAATGACTTGTTGCTTTGAAAGCAGTGTGAGCAACCAAGCAGGTAACTTTAGGAACCCATTTCATAACTGTTTTGGGTTTAGGAACATAGTTGGTCTTCTTTTGTGTATATTTGTAGGAATGACCTATAGAGGTATATTTTAAGAGCTCCTTGAGTAAATCAACTATCTTTTCAGCTAGTGGATTTCGTTTCTGATTAAAGTTGACATGGCTGCTTCTAGGTTTTTGAAAAGTTTTGAATTTTTAGAAAAATCTTGATAAGTACTTTTCCCTTTTGAGTTTGAGGACTCTCCTTTAACAAACATAGAAGGAGTATACTTTTGTTTAGGAGGTTGATTTTTACCATAGCCCAACTCGGATCGATCGCCACATTTTCTTGATCCGGATAACAATTTTTCTAACTTTGGATCACCTTGGGCATATTTCCATGTGTCCTTTAGACTCAGAAGAGAAGATACTTTAGTTTTAAGTTTCTCAATTTCAGATTTTAAATCAATAATTATGGAGTTTTTGAATTCCAAATCGCATTTTGATTTTTCAAAACAATCTGAAATTTGTGATTTTTCTAAGACAAGTGATTCAAAACGTTTTTTAAGTTTAGAAAACTTTTCTTTTTGAAGTTTAAGTTTGACAGCAATTTTACAACTTTCCTTATATAGGGCATTGTAAGCGTCTTGAAGATCATCTTCATTTTCACATTCACTACTCAGATTTTCTTCACTTGTTGAGTCATTATCTGAAAATGTGAATTTGGCTAGAGTCATAAGAGCTTTAACCTCATTGCCCGACTCAGTTTCAGAATCTTCTGATTCAGAAGAACCTTCAGAATCAGATGATTCATCCCATGTAGCCAACATACCCTTCTTCTTGGGTTTGTCCCTTTTAGGACATCTATTTGCTAAGTGCCCATATTCTTGACAGTTGTAACATTGACTATCTTTCAAAGATTTTCGAGATTTGGGTCTAAACTTCTTTTTATCATTTGATTTTTGAAAATCAACCATTTTCTTGCTTTTGAAAATCTTGTAAAATTTCTTAGTTAAAAAAGCCATATCATCTTCTGAATCAGAATTTTCTTCTGAATTACATTTAGAAGATTTTAGTGCGATAGATTTACCTTTAGGAGCTTTAAAGTCTAACTCATAGGTTTGTAGAGAACCAACTAGTTCTTCTACCCTCATATTATCCGTATCACGAAGTTCCTGGATCGCGGTTACTTTAGAATTGAACCGTTCAGGAAGTTAGCATAATATTTTTGCACGTACTTTACTTTCTGGGATTTTATCGCCAAGACCCCACATTGAGTTTACAATGTCATTCAATCTAATGTAAAAGTCCATAATCATTTCATTTTCCTCCATATGAATTTCTTCAAATCTGGTTGTGAGGAGTTGGACTTTAGATTTTTTGACAATTGTAGTACCCTCGTGTGTCATTTCTAATATATCCTAAGCTTGCTTTACAGTATCATAGGAAATGATTCTTTTGAACTCATCTGGTGATAGTGCACAAGTAATTGCATTTAGTGCTTTAGCATTTGCACTACTGTCACTTTTCTGAAGAGTGGTCCATTGGTAATATGGTGTGACTTTCATAGATTTTGAACCATCAACCCCAGTAACTTCCATGATAGGAGGTTTCCATTCAGTTGCTGTGGCTTGCCACACACTCTCATCCATTAATTTGAGGAAGATCCTCATTCTGGCTTTCTAATAGGCATAGTTGGAGCCATCAAAGGGTAGAGGCCTAGTGACTGAAAGGCTATCAAAATTTGACATCTTCAATAGCTTAAATCGTTAGCTCAGGAATTAAATCCAAGAATAAAAAAGAGCTATTAGGCTCTGATACCACTTGAAAAGGCCTAGCTATATGTCCTAGAGGGGGGGTGAATAGGACAATGCCAAATAAAACTTATAACAGTGGAATTAAAAAGAATATGATAGCCAAAATAAATCACAATGCAAGAAAGTAAAATAACCTAAAAATTCAGATCTTGAGAGGTTGATACAAATGTTATTCTAAGGACAACCTTATACCAAAAACCAGAGTTTATGGTAGGACAACCTTATTTCTAGAAAGATCTTTTTATCAAATCTCAAACCGAAGAGGAATACAGAAATAAATACAAACTAAATTAAAATAAATTGTAATCACAAATGTATTGTTCTAGGGACAGCCATACACCATAAAAATGGCAGGGCAACCTTGATGGAATAACTTTTAAAGGAAATTGAATATCAAGCTGACAAAGGAATAGCAGAAAATAAATTCTAAACTATTACAAAATTCTCACAATGCTTGAATTAAATGATTACAACATTCACCACCATACATACATCCAACAAAAGAATAATTAAAGATTAGAAGTATAAATCATTCAACCACAACACAAGGGATTACAGTGGTTCGCCTGTGTGTTCACCAACTGTTAAACAACAGCCACACAGAATGCTACTCCACTCCTAATATCCTCACACAGGGGATATTAGCGTTCACTAACAAAATAGGTTTTCCCAGGTTCACCCAAAACCTTTACAATTGTGTCTTTGTCTGTGGGCTTACACAATTAAAAAACCCCACTTATGAGTTTTCTTGGCTCTCCTCAGATAACCAATACAACAAGATTTTTCTAGCAAATCTTGAAAGAAACCAAAACAGAAAGGAATTTACAATTAAATGAAAAATACCTGATTATCTCCTTCGTTGTAGCAGCCCGGTAGAACCAAATCAGAGTAGATGATTGAATGTCCAAGTTCAATGTCCAGTACTCAATTACAATGGTTCTAATTCTAATAGATTTTAAATTAAACTAAATAGGACTTGCCTTAATTGATTTTGATTCCAAAGAAAGGGAATAACAATTCCTCTTATCAAATTAGATTGGAATAGCAGAAACAAAATCAATTAAATAAAGCTAAGGAAAGAGAATATTAAATAAGCACACTTAGCTTAGATAGAGCACAGAATTATCTCTCAGAAGTTCGACGAAGATTGGCTTGAATGGATTAATTAATTCGATGATTTCTTCTGAGATTCGTGCACTATTTATAGGTGAGCAGATCGCGTCTTCGACTGGTCTAGGGAGCTCTTCGACTAGTTGAAGCAATAACAAATATTTGAAAAATCAGGCGCGATAAGCTTTGACCGTTCTACGACTAGTCGAAGGTCTCCTTCGACTGGTTGTAGGTCACCTTCAACTGGTCGAAGGTCTCCTTTGACTGGTCGAAGAACCTGAAAAATATTGCTGGATTTTGAGTCAAAGATATTCGACTGGTCGAAGATGCAGTCGACACTATTCCTTCGACTGGTCGAACAGATTCCTGGACTAGTCGAAGCCTAACAGATTTTATCCGAAATTTGTAACAAACTCACGACTGATCGAGGAATTTCTTAGACTGGTCGAAGCAACTCTAAGACTTGTCGAAGAAGGCCTAGGACTAGTCGAAGAGCAGACCAAACTTATGTAAAATAAACATTCGATTTATGTATCCAAAGTGACCTACTTCTAAGGTCAACCTAAGGTCAGTCAAACCTCAACCATGAAGTAAGGACATTGAAACATTAGGAACTAGTGACCTTGATGAGCCTTGAAATCTTGATGTAGTTCAATCTTAAAATCTTGATGTAGCTCAATCTTGAAATCTTGATGTAGCTCAATCTTGAATGTGTCTTGAGTTCTTTACAAACTGCCTTGTACTCTTCTTGAAGTCTTACAGCTTGAGTCTTGTCTTATGAGTAGTTCTTACATTCAAGATTGATCCTTGTACTTGTGAGCTTTGCTTGTTGTGAGCTTAGCTTGTTTATGAATGTTGATCCTTGAGAGAGCTTCACTTATGCAAGTTATATATAATAATGATTTTGGCACCACAAATTTGACAACAGACAAGGATATAAACTATAGCACTTACAGAGGTTACTTTCGCCACGTAGGACGTGATTAGACGAACCCGAGTCGTATTAGAGCTGTCGACAGTGGTTTGGCCACGCGGAGTGTTTACTCACTCTATGTCGTTCAACCCAACGTGCGCTCATGCTAGTCGAGTTCGTCAAGTAACCCGATTGTCCGATGTATGTTCACCTTGTATGGACGCTACTGTTTGAATCTAGGGTACCAAACTTACCGATGAAATCCTATTAACCATGGTACCTTGATCCGCTAAGACTCATGAGCCAGACATGGTGGCATGGGACACCATGGTCGAGCTGTCGGCCTACGCTGGGGTGACCAGCCTCCCCGTAGTGACCAGTGAGCAACCAAACTCGTGAGCCAATTATGGCGGTATGGGACACTATATTCGTGTTGTCGGCCTACATTGATTGGTGACGAGCCCTTTGTAGTGACCTCGAGCATGCCGGGATACCGCGTGACGAGCCTTATTGTGGTAACGAAGGTATGATAGGCATGCATTGATTGGTGATGAGCCCTTTGCAATGACCTAAAACCATATGATCGTATGAGATGTCTAGGACTGACGACCCTAAAATGGATCACTGTTTGGATGGTGATATGAGGAAGGTACCTTAGCTTCCCAATCCTGCTATATGAAAAGGACTAATAACAACTTGGTAATCATGTTCATGCACCGCATTTGCATGTACTTTGTAGACGTGGCGCACTTTGAGGTGATGTCATGCGTAATGTAAGATGAAGACGCTGAGGGTGTACGCGTGAGGGCATGCATCATTCTTCATACATCCTTATATTAACAAGAGTACTTAGGACATATTTGATTGTTTTACTTTATCATTACTGCTTGATTGAACTGATAACATGTTAACCTTTGCTTTATTGTTCCACTGAGTTGATCACTCACTCCCATGTTCTGAGGCGGTGTTAAACACCCACCAGACTCTGTCTTAGTTGCTAATGTTGCAGATGTTGATGCAACCTTTAAGGTAGAGCGGGAGATCGAGGATGATGAGGTTGCTTTCTCTTTTATGTAGTTTTCAGACGGGTTCTAGTGAGCCTTGTTCTGATGCGCGGGATGCTAGGATTTCTTTTGGGAATTAAATGATGTAATTTTACACTTGTAATTTTGATAGTAATACTTGAAATAAGACCTGGTATGTATATGTATTTCAGGGATTTGCACATGTACACATATATTTCTATAAGTCTTCCGCTTGCATTCTTCACTTATCCCTGAATTATATTTGCAATTTGGCTTAATCTATTCCATGTTTTATGCACTAATACAGACAACATATATCCATCATTAAATATGTTGCATAAGTGATGTTTTGGAACTCGGGAGCTAAGTTATGCTCGACCCCCGAATTTCAGGGCGTTACACAATAGCATATACTGAGGAAGCAATGTAGATCAGTGATGCAATGCAGAGACATACTAAGCCAAATATCATATACTGAGGATGCAATACAATATGCAAATCCAGATGAGTCTACAAATATCATCAACCTTATCTAGGCCATATAAATGAGGTAATATAGCAACCCAAAATGTCATATGCCACGAATGTAATGTAATATGCAGATCCTAAAAAGTCCACAATACCATCAACCTTATTCAGGCTATGTAATATAGAAGCATAGTAAACCAAATGATGTGTGCTAAGGATGCAATGCAATGCAATATATGGTGCGAATGAAATGACCAAGCTAAAGTGTGAAGGCAGGATGATAGTACGTAGTATCATATGCTATGGGGTCCATCACAAGGGACTTTTATCAAAACTAGCCCCATACCTAAATTTGAATAGCTAGACTCAATGTGGTAAACTCCTAATCTCAGGTTGGTCGCGCGCCCTAACCGAAATTATGTCCATTGCAAAGGTACACATGATGACTTGATTGCGCATCACCAGCCCGAGTGGATAATGAATAAATGAATGAATGAGTCAAATGCTGAGTATGTAATTCATACTCAGTAAGTCCACATATCAGTACTGTACATCTCTTGGTTCATCACCGGGGTCTAGTACACTCTACACTAGCTTTTTTCCTCTATCCGAGCGCACAACTAGGTATGTAGAAGAGACCTCACTATCCACCTACCATTATTGGGCTCGGCTTATCGATAGTGGACCCATTCCTAAAGCTAGACAAACTCTACCTAGATATAGCCCCCTCAATCAGGCGAGTAAGGTCACATTGAAATTGCTATGTTGGAAACCGTAAGTTTAGTCAAATTTTGGTATGTCAAACCAATTTGAGTTGTGTCATGCTTATGTATCAAGCTTGTTCTTTGATTTGCTTTGAATCTTCGACGATCGTGCTGAATCAATCTTGCCGACATCTACGACGAACTTGCTAAGATCTTCAAGCTGAAGAAAGTGTATGAGTTTCAAGTGTTAGTTGAAGACTCAACTTTTAAGAACCTAATCGTAATATTATGGTTTAAGTTCTGTAACAAAAAATGTCCAAGAACTCAAGTCCTAATTGAAGACTAAGTTCGATACATTGAGTTCAAGCTTCGAATATCGCAAGAATTAAAGCTGCCGATGTGATCGATAGTTTGATGGTTGACACGTTCTATCTCACAAGGTACGAATGACCTAGATTAACCTTAAGTCATGTTACGTTCATTTCATACTTGGTATCAATCATTTTATAGGTTAATAGGTTATTTGTTCGACTAGCCCTAGAATTTACTCGACCAGTCCAGGATTGTTTCAATTTTTTTAAAATTTTCTGCTTGTCCTCAACCAGTCCTAGAAACTGCTCGACCAGTCGAGTGAACAGTACTTGACCGGTTATGCAGGGCTCGACTCGAATTACAGCAAGTAATCTGCCCCACTCGACCAGTCGTGTGTAATGCTAAATAGTATGAAGCTTCCTAAAAATCTTTGGGCTGAAGCCGTGAATACTGCTTGTTATATAATTAACCGCATTTATACTAGAAAATCAAATAGTAAAATGACTTGTAAAATATGGTTTGATAAGAAGCCTACTGTCAAATACTTTCAATTTTTCGGTAGTAAGTGCTACATCTTGCGTGACCGAGAAAATCTGGGTAAATTTGACACCAAAAGTGATGAAGGGATATTTTTAGGGTATGCTCTGAATAGTCGAGCGTATCGGGTTCTTAACAAGAGGACTGGTGTAATTCAAGAGTCCATTAATGTGGTTATCGATGATCACTTAAATACACCTCTCTCAAGTTCAAAAGATGATGGAGTCCTTTTGTCTGATAAACCAGAATCTTCATCTAGTCAACATAATACTGAACTACACATAGTTAAAGACCATCCATCTAATCAAATCCTTGAAAACCCTATCATTGGTGTGCACACTTGTAAACAACTAGAAGATATGTGCAACTACGTGTGCTTTACATCTCAAATAAAATCGGCTAATGTAAAAGAAGCCCTTACTAACGAAAACTGGATTGTAGCAATGCAAGAAGAGCTTGATCAGTTTGTTAGAAATGATGTTTGATACTTAGTTACAAGACCAAAAGATAAACACATTATCAAAACTAAATGGATTTTTAAAAATAAGTCCGATGAACTTGGTAATATTATTATAAACAAGGCTAGGCTGGTTGTACAAGGGTACACTCAAATTGAAGGCATTCATTATGATGAGACTTATGCCCCAGTAGCTCGTCTTAAATCAAACAGACTATTTATATCCATTGTGTGCTTTAAAAAATTCAAAATATATCAAATGGATATAAAAAGTGCGTTCTTAAATGGTAATTTGCATGAAGAAGTGTATATTGAACAACCAAAGGGTTTTGAAGACCCTAAGCATGCTAATCATGTCTATTACCTAAAAAAGGCACTCTACTCCCAGGGCATGGTACGATAAATTGACTAAATTCTTATTAAGTCATTACTTTGTTATGGGGAGTGTAGATAAAATATTATTCGTTAAGAAACATTATGATCATATACTAATAGTACAAATCTATGTTGATGACATTATCTATTGATCTACCTATACTAACATGACTATTGAGTTTGCAGATCTTATGAAATCTAAATTTGAAATGAACTTGGTTGGAGAACTAAACTATTTCCTAGGGTTGCAAGTCAAGCAGCTCCCTGATGGATTCTTTATCTCTCAAACTAAATATGCTCTGAACTTAGTTTAAAAGTTCATATTTGAGAGTAGAAAAATTTTTGATACTCCAATGAGTACTACTCTAAACCTCTATAAGGATTCAATAGTTAAGAGTGTGGATCCGAAGTTGTATGGCAATATGATAGTAGTTTACTTAACTTAACTGCGAGCTGATCTGATATTGCTTTTAGCAAAGGAATTTGTGCTAGATATCAATCGGACCCTAAAGAGTCCCACCTAATTGCTGTTAAGCGCATTTTGCGATATGTCGATAGTTCAACTAATCTTGGTCTCTGGTATCCACATGATACTAGTGTGCAATTACCTAGTTACCCGGATGCTGATTAGGTTCGTAACATTAATGATCGTAAATTTACCAGTGGTGGTTGTTTCTATGTTGGGAACTATTTGGTTTCTTTGCTAAGTAAAAAAACAAAGTTTTGTATCGCTCTCCACAGCTGAGGATGAATATATTGCTGTTGGTAATGCATGCACTCAACCTATGTGGATGAAGAGAATGTTAAGCGATTACGGAATTGCGCAAGAATCTATGGTTTTATATTGTGACAATTCAAGCGCAATTAATATTTCTAAAAATCCAATTCAGCATTCACGAACCAAGCATATTGACATTAGATATCATTATATTCATGAATTGGTAGAAGACAAGATAATTTCATTGGAATATATTCAAACCGAGAATCAACTTGTAGACATATTCACAAAACTGCTCGATAAAAACAGGTTTGCAATATTGAAATTTGATCTTGGTATGTGCAATATGAACTGATGATTTATGCCTATTTGTATCATAATGTATATATTTATTATTTTGAAAATTTTAAAAATTCAAATAGATGCAAATTTGAAAATTTTCAGTGGTGCACGACCAGTCGAGTACACACTCGACCAGTCGTGCCTCGACCGGTCGAGCATGTACAAGAGTAGTGGTGGAACTCAAGTTTTGCCTTTAATTTGGGAAAAATACCTTTTTCTTCACTTTGTTCTTCTTCTCCAATAAGCCCTACCACAACCGGTCAAACCCATATTCGATTTCTCTTCAGTTAGTGCTTCATTTTCAAATTCCTTGTAGATTTGAGTTCATTAATTTTCCTTTAACTTGATTTTACAAATTGTTTCAAGTTTTATAGTGGTTTAAAAGGGTTTCTACTCAAAAATTTGATTTCCTTGGAATCCTTTCTCTTCTTTTTGCAATCCATATTTTCCCTTTATTATTACTATGAAAGGGCGAAATAGGAAGAAAACCGTTCATGGTCCCTCTTCATCTCGTTCCACACCCATTTCAGTACGTCATCTTCGATCACCCGAAGAGGACCCCGAGTATGTACAGGATATCCGACATCAGAATATCGTTGTTGAGCGTGTTGTTAATGTTGATCATATTAATCGCTACAACATCGTCCCCCTCCTTCATGCTATAGGATGGGATAAGATATTATCTTGGGGCGGTTCGGCATACCGGTCCATTGCGCAGGCTATGTATGCTTGTATTACTAACTTTTCTCAAGAGAATTTGACATTTACTGTGTCAACTAGAGAAGGTCCGATCGAAGTAGACCATCATTTGATTTCTTCTATCATGAATATACCTATTGTTGACAACGAAGTTCCCATATCTACTTTGACCTCTAAACCTTCTGAGAATGCAAAACGTTTTATTACAAAAGTTCTTTGCAACATGGATGCAGAGTGGAATGGCGGTATTGCGCTCAGTTACAAATTTATGTTACTCAGATACAGGGTCCTTCATCGCATTTTCATTTCAAATGTGTATCCTCACACAACTAATATGACTAAGTTGACTACTTTCATGGCCTGTATTACACATTCTGTTGTGTCTAGTATCCATATATGTCTTCCTTCTCTTATCTGTCATCTTATCATTCAGTTTCGTCTCCATCCCGGTCATAGCGATATTCCTTTTGCTTATCGTATAACTGCCCTAGCTACCCATGCTTTAGTAGCTATGCCTGTTGGAGAAGGTTCTATTAATCTGTCCCTTAAACAATTCAAATATCAATAAGATGAACTTGGACCTGAATCCTGGTCAAGTTGATGGGGATGTTGATGGAGGTGAAGAAGCTAAATAAGGTGATGCTTTGCCACATGAAGATGTAAACATGGATAATCTATTTAATGAGCTAGATTCAGATTCTGCGGCTAATTCTGATTATCAGTCTTTTGATTTTGATGAGAGACTGTATTGTCTTGAGGAACAGGTGACTCAGGTTCATGTAACCCAATAATCGCATTTCAAATATATGCGAAAATATATGAGGCACATCAATAGGGGTTTACAAAAGAATGATCCATCTATTCCTGCTCCTTCATCAGGATCTGACTAGTTGTTCTATTTGCTTTGGTTCTGTATTAATTTCTTTTAACTCTTTTTCCCATCTGTGAGTTTGGATGATAATTACTTAAACTACTTACCTCTTGTGACATGATACTTGATGGTTATCTGATATTACTTTTTTTATCATGTTCTTTTCTATCTTATTTACTCTCTTATTATCTACATTTATCATTTATCATATATTTCTTTCATTTGTTATGTTGTGACAAAAAGGGAGAGAATATTGTGTAGAATAAGCTTGATTTGATAGGATGATGTGGATGAGGAGTAATTGCAAATTTTTTGAGTAATGGATTAAGGGTGAGAGTTGCTTGGTGTGCACAGATGGTGCATGATTCTTTATTGATCATATGTTATTGATCATTTTTTTATTAAATGGTCCATGATTCTTTATTAAGCATGTGTTCTTATTGAATATCTATTGCATGACTTGTATTTTCGTCACAAATTTGACAAAGGAGGAGATTGAAATTGTTCTGTTAGAAACCCTAAGTTTAGTCAAATTTTGGTGTGCCAAACCAATTCGAGTCTGTGTCATGCTTATGTATTAAGCTTGTGCTTTTATTTTCTTTGAATCTTCGACGATCGTGCTGAATCAATCTTGCCGACATCTACAACGAACTTGCCGAGATCTTCAAGCTGAAGAAAGTGTATGAGTTTCAAGTTTTAGTTGAAGACTTAACTTTTAAGAACCCAATTGCAATATTGAGGTTTAAGTTCTGTAACTGGAAATGTCCAAGAACTCAAGTCCTAATTGAAGATAGAGTTCGATACATTGAGTTCAAGCTTCGAATATCGCAAGAATTAAAGCTGTCGATGTGATCGATAGTTTGATGGTTCACACGTTCTATTTCACAAGGTATGAATGACCTAGATTGACTTTAGGGCATGTTACGTTCATTTCGTAATTTGTATTGGTCCTTTTATAGGTTAATAGGTTGTTTGTTCGACTAGCCCAAGCACTGGCTCAACTAGTCCTAGAATTTTCTCGACCAGTCTAGGATTTGTTACAATTTTTCAGAATTTTTCAGTTGGTCCTCGACCAGTCGTAGAAATTGCTCGACTAGTCAAGTGAACAGTGCTCAACCGGTCGTGCAGGGCTCGACTCAAATTACAGCAAGCAATCTGGCCCTACTCGACTAGTGTGTGTAGTCCACGACTAGTTGAGCAGGCCACTCGACTAGTCGTGTGTAGTCCTCGACTTGTCGAGCAGGCCACTTGACCAATCGTGGGACCCACAAGGCCAATCGAGCAGTTGCCAAATCTTAATGCGCCAGAATTTTTAAAAATCTACTGAACTTAAGGCCAGTCGAGTGAACAGATTTTTCACCTATAAATAGCACTCAAATTTTAGAGTTTTCTATTCAATTCTAATTATTTTTAAGCAATCACTCTGAGATAATTTTATGTTCATTATAAACTATTTTGTGCATATTTTAGATTCTTTATAAGTTGCTCTTGTTATTTGATTTTAGATCTCTAGTCCAATCTAATTTTGAAAGGGGACATTTGATTTACCCTTTCTTAAGGTCGAAATTAAATCAAGCTAGCCTAGGTTCATTTAAATTAAAAATCATATAGACCTAGAACCCTATACACTTGTGGGACTGAACGTTAAACATCTATGTCATCATCAAGTTGGTTCTACCGGGGTACTTCAAAATCTTCATACAGATAAGTTTTTCCTTTTCTGTAATTTCATTTTGCTTAGTTTATGATATAAACTAGAAAATCTCATTTGGTTTTTTCTGAGGTCAACCAGAAAATCTTGGAGTGTGAGGTTGTGATTGTGTGAGCCCATTTAAAATACAATTGTGAAGGTTTTAGGTGAACCTTGAAAAACCTATTTGATTAGTGAACGATAATATCCCGAGGGAGTGGATATTAAGAGTGGAGTAGTTGTGTGGTTGTTTTCAGATAGTTGGTGTATGCACACGAACCAATATAATCTCTGGTGTTTGGTGGGTGTTTGATTTATTTCTTTATTATTTTGTGGTTTAAGGTCACGGGATGTATTTGTGGATGTGAATGTTGTAATCTTTATTTTTCAAGCATTATGTGGTGAATGTTGTAATAGATTAGTTCTTATTTCCTTCACCTCCATTTAAGTTTGAGTTTTGGATACTCACCCACGTTCTAGTAAGGTTCTCCTACCATAAACCATAGGTTTTTGGTGTCAGGTTGTTCTTAGAACCAAGTCTGTATCAACCTCTTAATACTTGATTTTAGATGTTGCTTTCTATTATGCTATCAACTGCTTATTAATTCTTTATTTTTGCGGTTTATTTTTTAAATATGGTATTGTCCTGTTCACCCCCTATGACATTTACCTCGGCCTTTTCAAGTGGTATCAAAGCCTAATAGCTCATTTTATTTTTGTTATTTGGATTAAATTCCTGTGCTAATCGATCTGAGCTTTTTAAGATGTTAAATTTTGATAGCCTCTCAATCACTAGGCCTCCACCATTTAATGACTCCAATTATGCCTATTGGAAAGCCAGAATGAAGATCTTTTTAAAGTCTGTGGATGAGAGCATGTGGCAAGCCACAGTGACCAATTGGACCCTTCCTACCACTGAAGTGACTGGTACTGATGGATCTGAAAATGTAAAAGTTACACCCTATTTTTCTTGGACCACTCTTCAAAAAAGTGAGTAGTGCCAATGTAAAGGCTTTAAAATGCTATTACTTGCACACTATCACCGGATGAATTCAAGAGAATTATATCATTTGATGCTGCAAAGCAAGCTTGTGATATTTTGGAAATGACACACAAGGGTACAACAATTGTCAAGAAATCTAAAGTTCAAATCCTCACAACCAACTTTGAGGAAATACGTATGGAAGAAAGTGAAACTTTCATGGACTTTTATACAAGATTGAATGACATTGTCAACTTTATGTGGGGTCTTGGTGATAAGATCCCAGAAAGTAAAGTCTGTGCAAAGATACTCCGCTCGTTGCCTGATCGATTCAATTCAAAAGTGACCACGATCCAGGAACTTCGTGATACGGATAATATGAGAGTAGAAGAGTTAGTTGGGTCTTTTAAACCTATGAGTTAAATTTTAAGGCCCCCCAAAGGTAAGTCAATCGCCCTCAAGTCTTCTAAAGTTACTTCTCTTGAAATTAGTAATAATTCTGATGTAGAAACTTCTAAAGATGATATGGCTCTTTTAGATAAAAAATTTTACAAGATTTTCAAGAGCAAGAAGAGGGTTGATTTGCAAAAACCTATTGAAAAGAAAAGACCTAGATCTAAAAATTAAAATTTTCTTAAAGACAGCCAATGCTACAACTATTATGAATATGGGCATTTAAAAAGGTATGTTGGCTACATGGGATGAATCTTCCTGCTCTGAAGTCTCTTCTGAGTCAGAAGATTATGAAACTGAGTCGGCTAATGATGTTCAAGCCCTAATGACTCTATCTAAGTTCACTTTCTCAGATAATGATGAATCAACCAGTGAAGAAAATCTGGGTAACCATGAAATTGAAGAAGACCTTCAAGATGCTTATGATGCCCTATACAGGGAAAGTTGCAAAATAGTTGTAAAGTTAAAACTTCAGAAAGAAAAGTTTTCAAAACTAAAATAGAATTTTAATAACCTAGTCTTAGAAAAATCACACTTTTCAGATTGCTTTGAAAAAACTAAGTGCGACTTAGATTTCAAAGCGTCCCAAGTTAAAAACTTAAAATCTGAAAATGAAAACTTTTGAGTTTGAAGGACACATGGAGGTATGCCCAAGGTGATCCTAAATTAAGAAAACTTTTATCCAGATCTAAAAAATGTGGTGATTGATGTAGATTGGGCTATGATAAAAGTATTCCTCCCAAATATAAGAATACTCCATCTAAATTTGTTAAAGGGGAGTCTTTTAACTCAAAAGGAAAAAGTCTGAATCAAAATAATTCTTAAAATACTAAAACTTTTCAGACTTTAAAATCTAAAAGCAACCACATCATCTATAAAAATCAGAATCATTATCCTTTAGCTGAGAAAATTGTTGACTTGCTTAAGGAGCTCTTAAAATTTAACTCAGTGGGTAGGACTTATAACAACTATAAATATAAGAAGATCAACTATGCTCCTAAACCCAAAACTGTAATGAAATGGGTCCCTAAGGTTGCTTGTTTAGTTACCCACACCACTTTCAAGGCTTCGAGCCATTTAAAGTGGTACCCAGATAGTGGTTGCTCCAGACACATGACAGGTGACAAATGTCTGTTCACCAGTCTTAAAGACATGACTGATGGTTCATTCACATTCAGTGATGGTAGCAACTGCAGAATTATTGGCTAAGGTACGATTCAACTCTATAACCTCCCTCTATTTGAGAATATTTTATATGTAGAAGGTTTAAAACATAATCTATTAAGCATCTCTCAAATATACGATAATAATCATAGTGTAAAATTTACCAACCAAGGGTGTGAAAATTTAAATAAGAATGGTTCTATAATATTAACTGGTCACAGAACATCTGAGAACTGCTACATATTTAGTGATTCGAGCTCATCTAAGCTATCGTGTTGCATGGTCCAAACCGATGAGACCGAATTATGGCATAAGTAACTTGGACATGTATACTGCCACAACTTGTATAAATTGAGCAAAAGTGAATTGGTAAAAGGTCTACCCAAAATAAAGAAAGTGGATAAAATATGTGACGAGTGACAGATTGGTAAATAAACTAAGAGTGCTCACAAAAAAGTGAACTCCAATGCCACATCTAAACCACTCGAACTTCTCCACATGGATCTCATTAGACCAACTAGAACGGAGAGTCGAGGTGGCAAGAAGTATATTCTGGTGATTGTAGATGACTTTACAAAGTATAGTTGGGTAGTCATCTTAAGAGAGAAATCTGAAACTCTCGACAAAGTAAAAAGGGTACTTAAACGTATCCAAACTGAAAAAGAATCACGAGTCACTAAGATCCGTAGTGATCATGGTTCTGAGTTTGAGCAGTTTTGAGAAATTTTACAGTGACCAGGGAATATCACATGAATATTTTACGTCCAAAACACCACAAAAAAATGGGGTAATGGAAAGAAAAAATAGAGTACTTTAAGAAATGACAAATGTAATGCTAAATAATATGAAGCTTCCTAAAAATCTTTGGGCTGAAGCCGTAAATACTACTTGTTATATAATTAACCGTGTTTATACTAGAAAATTAAATAGTAAAATGGCTTATGAAATGTGGTTTGATAAGAAGCCTACTATCAAATACTTTCGAGTTTCCAGGAGTAAGTGCTACATCTTGCATGACCGAGAAAATCTAGGTAAATTTAACACCAAAAGTGATGAAGGCATATTTTTAGGGTATGTTCTTAATAGTCGAGCATATCAGGTTCTTAATAAGAGGACTTATGTAATTCAAGAGTCCATTAATGTGGTAATAGATGATCACTTGAATACACCTGTCTCCAGATCAGAAGATGATGGCATCCATTTGTTTGATAAACCAGACTCTTCATCTAGTCAAAATAATACTGAACTGCGCACAGTTAAAGACCATCCATCTGATCAAATCCTTGGAAACCCTTTCACTAGTGTGCGCACTCGTAAACAACTAGAAGATATGTGCAACTATGTGTGCTTTACATCTCAGATAGAACCGGCTAATGTAAAAGAAACCCTTACTGACAAAAACTGAATTGTAGCAATGCAAGAAGAGCTCAATCAGTTTATTAGAAATGATGTTTGGTACTTAGTTCCAAGAACAAAAGATAAACACATTATCAGAACTAAATATATTTTTAAAAATAAGTCTGATGAACTTGGTAATATTATTAGAAACAAGGTCAGGCTGGTTGTACAAGGGTACACTCAAATTGAAGGCATTGATTATGATGAGACCTTTGCCCCATTAGCTCGTCTTGAATCAATCAAACTATTTATATCCATTGTGTGCTTTAAAAAATGTAAAATATATCAAATGAATGTAAAGAGTGCATTTTTAAATGGCGATTTTCATGAAGAAGTGTATGTTAAATAAGCAAAGGGTTTTGAAGACCCTAAGCATGCTAATCATGTCTATCACCTAAAAAAGGCACTCTATGGTTTGAAACAGACTCTCAGGGCATGGTATGATAAATTGACTAAATTCTTGTTAAGTCATTACTTTGTTATGGAGAATGTAGATAAAACATTATTTCTTAAGAAACATAATGATCATATACTAATAATACAAATCTATGTTGATGACATTATCTATGGATCTACCTGTACTAACATGACTGTTGAGTTTACAGATCTTATGAAATCTAAATTTAAAATGAGCATGGTTGGAGAACTAAACTATTTCCTAGGGTTGCAAGTCAAACAGCTCCCTGATGTATTCATTATCTCTCAAACCAGATATGCTCTGAATTTAGTTTAAAAGTTCGGATTTGAGAGTGGGAAAATTTTTAATACTCCAATAAGTA
The DNA here is from genome assembly GCF_029962835.1 of Magnolia sinica. Classification (NCBI taxonomy): domain Eukaryota; kingdom Viridiplantae; phylum Streptophyta; class Magnoliopsida; order Magnoliales; family Magnoliaceae; genus Magnolia; species Magnolia sinica. Next base: position 65,801,264 of record NC_080573.1, on the reverse strand, counting down.
CTACTCTAAAACTCTATAAGGATTCAACAGGTAAGAGTGTGGATCCGAAGTTGTTTGGCAGTATGAAAGGTAGTTTACTTTATTTAACCGCAAGCCGATCTGATATTACTTTTAGCGTAGGAATTTGTGTTAGATATCAATCGGACCCTAAAGAGTCCCACATGATTGTTGTTAAGTGCATTTTGCGATATGCCGCTAGTTCAGCTAATCTTAGTCTCTGGTATTCACATGATACTAGTGTACAATTAGCTAGTTACATAAATGTTGATTGGGCTGGTAACATTGATGATCGTAAATCGACCAGCGGTGGTTGTTTCTATCTCGGGAACCATTTGTTTCTTGGCTAAGTAAGAAACAAAGTTCCGTATCGCTCTCCATAGCTGAGGTTGAATATATTGCTGCTGGTAATGCATGCACTCATCTTGTTTGGATGAAGAGAATGCTAAGCAATTACGAAATTGCGCAAGAATCTATGGTTTTATATTGTGACAATTCAAGCACAATTAATATTTCTAAAAATCCAATTCAGCATTCACGAACCAAGCATATTGACATTAGATATCATTATATTTATGAATTGGTGAAAGACAAGATAATTTCATTAGAATATATTCAGATCGAGAATCAACTTGTAGACATATTCACAAAACTGCTCGATAAAAATAGGTTTGCAAAATTAGAATCTGATCTTGGTATGTGCAATATGAACTGATGATTTTTGCATATTTGAATCATAATGTATATATTTATTATTTTAAAATTTTTAAAATTCAAATAAATGCAAAATTGTAAATTTTCAGTGGTGCACAACCAATCGAGTACACACTCGACCAGTCGTGGCTCGACTGATCGAGAATGTACACAACCAGTCGTGAAACTCAGGTTTTACCTTTTATTTGGAAAAAACACTTTTTTCTTCACTTTGTTCTTCTTCTCCAACAAGCCCTACCACGACCGGTCAAACCCATCTTCGATTCCTCTTCGGTTAGTGCTCGATTTTCAAATTCCTTGTTGATTTGAGTTCATTAATTTTCTTTTAACTTGATTTTACAACTTGTTTCAAGTTTTATGGTGGTTTGAAAGGGTTTCTACCCAAAAATCTGATTTCTTAGGAATCCTTTCTCTCCTTTTTGCAATCCTTATTTTCCTTGGGTTATTATTGCTATGAAAGGGCGAAATAGGAAGAAAACCATCCATGGTCCTTCTTCATCTCATTTTGCACCCATTTCAATACGTCATCTTCAATCACCCGAAGAGGACCCTAAGTTTGTGCGGGATATCCGACATAAGAATGTTAGTGTTGAGCGTGTTGTTAATGTTGATCATATTAAACGCTTCAACATCGTTCTCCTCCTTCATGCTATAGGATGGGATAACATATTATCTTAAGACGGTTCGGCATACCAGTCCATTGCGCAGGCTATGTATGCTTGCATTACTGACTTTTCTCAAGAGAATTTGACATTTACTGTGTCAACTAGAGAAGGTCCGATTGAATTAGACCGTCATTTGATTTCTTCTATCATGAGTATACTTGTTGTTGACGACAGAATTCCCATATCTACTTTGACCTTTAAACCTTCAAAGAATGCAAAACTTTTGATTACAAAAGTTCTTTGTAATATGAATGCGGAGTGGAACGGTGGTATTGCTCTTAGTTCCAACTTTATGTTACCTAGATATAGGGTCCTTCATCGCATTTTCATCTCAAATGTGTATCCTCGCCTAGGTAACAAGACTGAGTTAAATGCTTTCATGGCCCGTATTATGCATTTTGTTATGTCTGGCACCCATATATGTCTTCCTTCTCTTATCTGTCATCTTATCATTCAGTTTCATCTTCATCCCGGTCATAGCGATATTCCTTTTGCTTATCTTATGACTATCATATCTACCCATGCTTTCGTAGCTATGCCTGTTGGAGAAAGTTCCATTAATCTCCGCCCCTTCAACAATTCAAATATCAACAAGATGAACCTGGACCTGAATCCTGTTCAAGTTGATGGGGATGTTGGAGGAGGTGAAGAAGCTAAAGAAGGTGATGCTTTGCCACATGAAGATGTAAACATGGATGATCTATTTAATGAGCTAGATTCAGATTCTGTGGCTAATTCTAATTATCAACCTTTTGATTTTGATGAGAGACTGTATTGTCTTGAGGAACAGGTGACTCAGGTTCATGTAACCTAACAATCGCATTTCAAATATATGCAAAAATATATGAGGCGCATCAATAGGGGTTTACATAAGAATGATCCATCTATTCCTGCTCCTTCATCAAGATTTGACTAGTTGATATATTTGCTTTGGTTCTGTATTAATTTCTTTTAACTCTTTTTCTCGTCTGTGAGTTTGGATGATAATTACTTGAACTACTTACCTCTTGTGACATGATACTTGATGGTTATCTAATATTACTCTTTTTATCTTGTTCAATTCTATCTTATTTACTCTCTTATTATCTACATTTATCATTTATCATCTATTTCTTTACTTTGTCATGTTGTGACAAAAAGGGGGAGAATAATTTATGGAATAAGCTTGATTTGATATGATGATGTGGATGAGGAGTAATTTCAAATTTTTTGGGTAATGGATTAAGGGGGAGAGTTACTTAGTGTGCACAGATGGTGCATGATTCTTTATTAATCATTTGTTGACTAAATGGTGCATGATTCTTTATTAAGCATGTGTTCTTATTGAATATCTATTGCATGACTCGTATTTTTGTCACAAATTTGACAAAGGGGGAGATTGAAATTGCTACATTGAAAACCCTAAGTTTAGTCAAATTTTGGTGTGCCAAACCAATTTGAGTCTGTGTCATGCTTATGTATTAAGCTTGTGCTTTGATTTGCTTTAAATCTTTGACGATCGTGCTGAATCAATCTTGTTGACATTTACAACGAACTTGCCGAGATCTTTAAGCTGAAGAAAGTGTATGAGTTTCAAGTGTTAGTTGAAGACTAAACTTTCAAGAACCCAATCGCAATATTGCGGTTTAAGTTCTGTAACTGGAAACGTCCAAGAACTCAAGTCCTAATTGAAGACTAAGTTCGATACGTTGAGTTCAAGCTTCGAATATCGCAAGAATTACAGCTGCTATTGTGATTGATAGTTTGGTGGTTCATACGTTCTATCTCACAAGTAAGGTATGAATGACCTATATTGACCTTAGAGCATATTACATTCATTTCATACTTGGTATCGATCATTTTATAGGTTAATAGGTTGTTTGTTCGACTAGCCCTAGCACTGGCTCGACCAGTCCTAGAATTTTCTTGACCAGTCCAGGATTTGTTACAAATTTTTAAAATTTTTTTGTTAGTCCTCGACCAGTCCTGGAAACTACTCGACCGGTCAAGTGAACAGTGCTTGACCGGTCGTGCGAGGCTCAACTCAAATTACAGTAAGCAATCTGGCCCCACTCGACTAGTCATGTGTAGTCCATGACTAGTTGAGCAGGCCACTCGACCAGTCATGTGTAGTCCATGACTAGTCGAGCAGGCCACTCGACCAGTCATGGGACCCACAAGGCCAGTCGTGCAGTTGCCAAATCTTGTCGCGTAAGAATTTTTGAAAATCTGTTGGACTTGAGGCCAGTCGAGCGAACATATTTTTCATCCATAAATAGCACTCAAATTTCAGAGTTTTCTATTTAATTCTAATTATTTTTAAGCAATCACTCTAAGATAATTTTATGTTCATTCTAAGCTATTTTGTGCATATTTTAGATTCTTTATAAGTTTCTCTTGTTATTTGATTTTAGATCTTTATTCCAATCTGTTTTTGAAAAGGGACATTTGATTTACCATTTCTTGAGATCGAAATCAAATCAAGCTAGCCCATGTTGAATTAAATTAAAATTCATCTAGACATAGAACCCTATACACTTGTGGGACTGAACATTGAACATCTACGTTGTCATCAAGTTCGTTCTACCGGGTTACTTCAGAATCTTCATACAGATAAGTGTTTCCTTTTCTGTAATTTCATTTTGCTTGGTTTATGAGATAAACCATAAAATCTCATTTGGTTTTTTCTGAGGTCAACCAGAAAATCTTAGAGTGTGGGTTGTGATTGTGTGAGCCCATTTAAAATACAATTGTGGCGGTTTTAAGTGAACCTTGAAAAACCTATTTGATTAGTGAACACTAATATCCCGAGGGAGTGGATATTAGGAGTGGAGTAGTTGTGTAGTTGTTTTCAGACAGTTGGTGTACACAAACGAACCACTATAATTCTCTGGTGTTTGGTGGGTGTTTGATTTATTTCTTTATCATTTTGTGGTGTAAGGTCATGGGATGTCTTTGTGGATGTGAATGTTATAATCTTTATTTTTCAAGCATTATGTGGTGAATGTTGTAATAGATTAGTTCTTATTTCTTTCACCTCCATTTAAGTTTGAGTTTTTAATACTCACCCACATTCTAATAAGGTTGTCCTACCATAAACCATAGGTTTTTGGTGTCAAGTTGTCCTTATAACCAAGTCTGTATCAACCTCCCAACACTTGATTTTAGAGGTTGATTTTTATTGTGCTATCAACTACTTATTAGTTCTTTATTTCTACACTTTATTTTTTAAATTTGGCATTGTCCTATTCACCACGCCCTCTAGGACATTTAGCTCATCCTTTTCACACACCCCTTTCCAACCTACCCCAACACAGTTAGAGACGTGACCTACTAGTATACGGCCCTCGTGTGCTCATGTATCCACTCAATCTCGACGTTGGAGCGTCCCCTGGCCTTGGGGGTTTAGGAATTTTCACCTAGGTACATCTATCGCTCTCATATGTTAGAACCAAACAATTCCGGTGTCCCATCTGGGCATCTACGACATGCCTGTGGAGGCCACGCCCTGATGTCGCTAGGGCGTTCAGTAGTTATATCCGAAAATGTGAGATGAACGAGTCACACAATCCAATCATGCATCAATCCTGCACATACCAAGCGCTCATATGGGACGACTCCAGCTATCACGGAGTCCCATAAACAACCTGCCATATGGCATATGCAATGTTCAACCACATCTCATAACAAACATGCAGATGATGTGCACAGGCATGTATCATGATGCTATGCTTTCACATACTCATAATCGGTATCAATAATAGGCACCAATAATCAACATCGATAATCAGCCTTAATAATTGGCCTCGATAATCGGTCTATATGCAAGGTGGGGTCCGTAGATTAACAATCGATCTAAACCATAATATAAGGATCGACCCTCGACTGTGGATATGCCAAATCTGGTAACACGGAGTTATCCATCTACGGCAATGATGGCCCATGCAACATCAATGGGGCCCAAAGATTTGGGTTAATCCACTTAGAGAATGATGAGAATGGGCCTAACAAGGCCTGAGGGAAGGTCATAATGTGGACAATTAACCATCATTGCCCATCAATGTGGACATTTAACCAACATTGTTCCCAAGGAGTGGCCCACATAGAGCCTAACATATAGTGGGCCCATGGCCTCACATAAGGGCCCGATACACATCCCATTGGGCCATATCACATGGGCCTTAAATAAATCACAATAGAGCACGTCACATGGTCCTAATACATATCACAATGGGCCTCATACAAGGACCTCATATACATCGCATTGGACCACACTCATGGGCCTTATATATATTGCAATGGACCACAACAATGGACCTCTCATACATCACATCGGGCCTCATGATATAGGCCAATATACATCACATCATGCCTCATCATATAGGCCAATATATAGCACATAGGGCTTGATATCTGGGCCTCAATTACATCTCAATGGGCATCTCACCCGGGCCTCAAATACATCTCAATGGGCCTCATGCCTAGGCCCCAATTACATCACATCGGGCCCCATCAAATGGGCTGCACATACAACTCATCAAGGTGGGTCATGCATATTCCAAATGGGTCCCATCAGATGGACAGCTTATATCAAACACGTATATTGCATGGGGCCCACATCCCATGTGGACGGTGTGGATATACATCATATGGCCCTCACGGGTGCACAGCGTGGATGTACAATACATTCATCAAAGGCGGCCCCAAATAGTACCGTCCAGGGATGGACGGACTGGATATACAACACATACATGTGGTGAGTCCTACCATCCAGAGTGCTGGACAGTGTGGATCGAACCCATACTTCACGGTCGACCCCACACACACGACTGCAAACAGATGGACAGCATGGTTGCAAAGGACATATAACATGGTGCGTCCCACATCAAATCTAGATGGACAGTGCTGATATATAATGCATACATTAGGGTGGGTCTCACCCCAGAAAAACAAATGGACGGTGGTGGGGACAAAACGCATACATGAAGGTGGGTCCCAGTGTCCTGTGGTGTGGACGGTGTGGATAAGAAACCCATAAATCACGTCTGGCCCCACAACACCGTCCAGGACGATGCAGATATAGAATATATACATCAAGGTGGGCCACACCCCACACATGCAACACGTGTGGGTGGGCCCCTCGGTTTGCCCAATGGATGGATGGTAGGATATAATACATGCTCGTGATAGGGCCACAGAACTTACTGACATCAATAGCAGCTCAAGCTGTGGGGACCCACCGTCCCTTGGATTGTCTGGACACAAAATTACATCATGGTGGGCCCCACTTGCTGCAAGGTGGATGAATGGTTTGAATATAACATATACCTCATGGTGGGACCCACAGAACTTGTTGACGTCAGTGGGCAGCAGCAGCTATTGCGTGAGACTCACAACAGATGGACGGTGTGGCTGTAGACCACATGCATAGTGGTGGGTTCCCACCATCCAAGGTCTGGACGGTGTGGATGAAACCCATACGTCACATGGGGTCCACATGTGTGGGCCCACCATCCACGGACCAGGTTGATATCTGTGTTTTACCTTCGTCTAGGTCTGTTTAAAACAGACTGTCCGGTGCACCCTGTCCACTGGACAGTCGGCCCAGCTGGCCGCTAGCCTCCCTTGGCTGGTCAGTGTGAACACTGTACATACATCAAGGTGAGGACCATGCAGGTGGGCCACACAGCTCCATGATCGAGCTGTTAATAATGTTTTCCAGGTGTCTAGGGTCCACTCAAGGACGAGCAGCAAGGTGTTGCTGCTGGACGGCTAGCAGAGTGGCCCTACTGGCAGATGGCGTGGATGCGATACATATATCGAGGTGGGGTCCAGCCGGGTGAGCCACACGGCCTTATCATCACCATAAAAAAATATGAAAGAAAGGAGAGAGGGAGAGAGAGAGAGAGAGAGAGAGAGAGAGAGAGAGAGAGAGAGAGAGAGAGATGGCATAATAGAGGGACCCCGCCACTATGGCCCCTCTTTGTTACAACACATACATCAAATGGGTCCCATCACAAGTGGGCCTTATATCAAAATCAAGATCCAATGCTATGAACACCCACCGGTTGTCTTCTTCTTGGCTCCTAGATCTCCCAAGCTCCTAAGCTCAACCTTTAATGGTGGAAGATGAAGATTGAATGGTTGGATTGGGAGGTTTGGGGGTAGGAAGTGGGTATCCTTGGAGCTCCATCTCCATGGACGGTCCTCTCCCTTAGTTGCTTGGTTAGAGAATGAGAAGGAGAGGATGGGTTGTAAGGGAGATGGGATGGAGGGTATGGGTTCTCTTGACTTTTGGTAATAAAGGAATGGCTAGGTATGGGTGTTGTTGACTTTTGGGTGAGAGAGGGATGGGTAAGGTATGGGTTGATACTTGACTTGATTGATGGGATTGATTTGATAGAATGTAGATATTCTTTTCTCGAGATTGCAATGCACGACATTTTCTTGAAATAAACATGGGCTCACAACTCCTGATCAGGGTATCGCATTAGCGTGCGAGACACGGCGTTGGAACCGCTGCGACGGCGTGGTCGCAATGGTACAAGTTTCGTGTCGAGTCAACTCAGATTGATGGGATGCGACTCAGGGTCGTGCGCAAATGTTATCTACGTGTCGTGGGTCGACGGAATTCAACCGGGAGGACGGTGGGAGTCTAAAGAACGGTACGGACTAGGATACGGGCCTTACATCATCCGATTCACTCAGCCGGAGCGTCTTGACATCCCTGTCCAGGTGTATGATGCCCAGTGGCCAGAGCAGAGGAAACAACTACCTTCAAGCAGGGCACGAGTCTCGAAGATCATCGTGGCGATGCTTCGTCCAAGCCCATCATTACATGTAGAGCGGCGGTTCACTTCCCCGGTCTGTTACACTCTGAGTCTGAGCTCAGACTTAGAGAGTAGGGGGCTTCTGTTATGGGTAAATCCGAACCGAGCCACATCGAGGCTAACTTTGGCACCAAAGAGCAAGGCCTCAGACTGATAATCTTCAGACCTGAGGTGAGCGTCTGACCCGAGGGCTCTTGTAGAGCTACGACACCGACTCGAGACTCGGAAGGAGTCATCACACATCCTTCAAGCCAAGCTCCTCTACTTGGCGCATGAGCAATTAGCTTATTTATGGGCTTAAATCGCTGAGCAAGATCCGATCCACAAGGTCGGCCCAGGTAAGAGTTCGATCAGCAACATTATTAATGGATTGAATCCAGTAACGCACGACAAGAGTAATGCCTAGCGCACGATCTCCGGATAACTACTGACCACACACGCGATGCTCTCGTGTAACGGAGATGACCGTACCGAGATTATCGGACACATTTAATGTGATCCTCAAGTATAAATACAGATCATTTCTACAGGAACAGGTACACAACATCTGGTATTCTCACCCTACACTACACTACTTAGACACGGTTTCCTAGCCTGACTTTCGCATTGGAGGGTCCCCTACTCTTGCCAGGGTCACCTTTGTCTTCCATTTGTGCAGGGTCAAGGCTCACTCGAGCACGCAGAGCTCGGCGGAGGGTGATCCAGATTTCATCATCAACAATAATAATTATTATGGTACCTACCGAATTACTGAATCTGAAAAATCCAACATGTTGGGGGCCGTTGCACAAAACCTTAGGATTTAGCATCCCAAAAAATACTAAAATTATGGGATAATAAAACAATGAAATAAATCAAAGTACAAACTGCATGACACAAGAGATTTTTACGTGGAAAACCCTCAAAGAGGTAAAAAAATCACCGGACCTCGTCCAGATCAACAATCCACTATGAAGTAGAACGTTACAACCGATCACAAGTACACACCGCTTGGATCAAACCTTTTTCACTCACGTAGGAGTGGATAAACAATAAGAGAATAAAGAAAAATGGAGAGATCTCACCGATTACGAGGACGTAGAAGCGTTGAGATGTTGAGTGCACAATAGATCACCGCTACAAGCAAAACCTCCCTTCCACAAGCTTCCTCTCTCTCTTTCTATCTCTCTCTCTCTCACACACACCTTTTGATAGCCCTAAACCCTTTAGTAAACTCTTACAAAGCTTTAGGAAACTCTCTTGCATTCACTAGAACAGCCCCAGGGACCCCTATTTATAGTTTAGGCAACTTGCTTCCGCAAAAACCGCCTCAAATATACACAGTCCGTACAAAATCCGAACATGAATCTGCGTAACCTCGACTGGTCGAGAAGAGTCCTCGACCGGTCAAGCGGCCCTCTCGACCGGTCGAGCACCTCCCTCGACTGTTCGAGCACCACGGAGTCCCAAATCAATTTGCTCGCTGGAGAATCGAGCACCACTCGACTGGTCGAGCACCACCCTCGACCAGTTGAGTATCACAGTAAAAAACATCGATTTACACCATGCTACCCAATCTCTCCTCTAAACTGAGAAGATAAACCCTATCACAACGATCTTATCAAAACCGGTGATCATGTATGACCGTAACAGGAGTCTTCCAGTCACTTGTTGAATAACATTTACCTCAGTTTCTATTGCCCATTTCATCTACAGAGGTTATAAATTAAAAAGAAAAAGAAATTTGAGATTGGATACGAGAAAGGAGGAGAAAATTGGATTTGGTTAGACAGAGAGACTGTGTCATTTTCAGCTATAATGGAATACTGACCGGAGGTTTGTTAGCTCCACGTGTACCTTCTCTGTGCGAATCATTGCATGTGTAGCACATCTAGACAGCTCATAAACTCATTGTGGAGATGGACGTGTCAAAAAGAGCCCATGTAGGTTACCACCGTAGCAAAAGAATCGAGGCTTTACAAAATTAGTGGAGAAGGTCACATATAATGTATAGAGACGCCTTATGCAGTGCTCAGATGGAGCACAAACTTATCATATTGGCACGTTTGGTGTATGTAATGGTGGGGGTAGAAACTGGAGAGGGTGATTGTTTGGCTAAAACCTCAATCTAATTCTAGTTAATACTATAAATAATGGTTTATTAACTGTTTATCACAGCGAAAAATTTCTAACTTCTTATACCATTTCGGTACAGTTTCTAACCATTCTTTTTTCGAATTAAAAATGGAAATTGCAACTTGTCATTTTATATACGGTATGGATGGGAATCTATGCGTATGTATGCATGAGTGTACGGGGGGACGCTCATTAGGTGATGTTGACAACACCATCCCCAGCTTTGATTTGTTGGGTGCTGTGGGGCCAAATGTGATGCTTGTGTTTTATATCCACATAGTCCATCCATTTTTCTGGCTCATTTTAGAGAATGAACCCAAAAATGAAATAAAACCGCAGCTCAACTTGACCACACCACAATAAATAATTGGGATAGTGACACCTAACGTTGAAACCTTTGTAGAGCCAACAGTAAAACCTATTGATAAGGTCACTTAGACCTGGATGAAAGGAAAACAAGAATACCACCTGATAGAAAACTTTTGTGGCCCCTAAGTTTTTAAATTGTGGGCGTTCAATCAAGTGTGGTCCATCTGAACTTCATTTCTGCTTGGTTTTTTGACTCATACCATAAAATGTCGAGACAAAACCGAAGGACGGCATGGATATAAAGCATAGATATCACATTGGGCTCACAGCGGCTAACACATCGACACACCACTCCTGGGGGTGGTGTTGGGAGCACCACCTGATCCGCGTCTGGTCGTACGTGGACCATTTCCTTTAAAACGTGCAGCGATACATTCTTTGAGAAGAAATTATAGAAATAAAAATAAAAACAAAAGCATGCGCATTCCCAAACTGTCCATTGAGGAGAAAAAGGGGAGAATGTTAGCTTATAATGCTCCTGCGCCGTACGAATCTCCCTTTTTCACGCATGGGCTTCTTTACTTTCCACATGCTTGTACACATCGGATGATGGGTTTTTCAGTTTATACAAGTGGGTTCCATGGTTCTTGTCGGTCGATCTGTGGGCCCTACTGTGGGTGGTCCATATTTCAGAAACCCGAAAATGCGACCCGACGTTCAACCGGGTCTGGTCCACCCAATGATTTGACGCATATTAACTTTATGTTTAATATTTAAATTAAGAAAAAAATAGACTGATAATTGACTTTAAAACACCATGAACGTATTAAAAAAAAAAAAAAAAAGAAGTTCATTTTATTGCAAATATAGTGAGATGGTGAGATGGTAATGACTTCTCTTACCAAATCTCTGCTTTAAATTCTCTATTTTTAAAAATAAAAATTGTTTAACTAATTAAACATTTAGAACTCTCCGTATTTTGGAAAACATGCAAAAGCTTCTTTTTTTTTCTTTTTTGCACAAACCGAATTTTTTTTTTTTTTTTTTTTTAAAAAAGGTCTTTACTTTTTTCAATAGAACACTTTTTATTCAAAAATTAAAATAAAAATTGAGGCATTTTAGAAAATACAGATGGGTGCTCTCCACTTGATAAAATTGAATCCATTGTGAAATTTTTTAGAAGAGATGGGCTTAATTATGTTGGGGTTACTTGAAGCTGGCGTAGAACGTCTTCTCCAGCTCAGCCAAATGCCCCTCAGATGCCTTGAAAGCCTCCACAGGGGCTGCCTCTCTCACAAGATCTCTGCCTCGGCCGCTGCCAATTGGGCATCAGCTTTTGCAGAGCAAGCCTTCACCTTAACTACCCGAGCCCCGGCCTCAGATAGGTAGGATTCTACTTCAGAAGCCCTCGCCTCCAGCTCTGCAACCCTGACTGTTAGATCGGCCTTCTCTCGCTGCTCAATGACTAAGAGGGACGTGTTGGCTCCACGATCCTCCAAAGTGAGCCTTAGGGCATCCTGAAGAACCTCAACCGCAGCGCGAGCCATCACCTGGGCCTTCACGGTCGCTTCGACCTCTAAATCCTTCGCCCGTAGCTCAGCCTCAATAAACCCAATCCTTCGATTGGCGTCATCCAACTGGGCCTTCAGATCATATGAGAGATGATGGATCAAAAGGGCCCCAAGAGCACCTTGCGAATAATAAACGGGATGAAAGTTAGCTCATATATATATAAAGAAAAGGGGTGCCCTCACCTTAATATGGATGGACACTAAACCAAAGTGGATGAGGCCTAGATGCATGGAGAGCATCGCATTCACCTCCTCCTTGGGACGTGACCCTGTCCCCAGTTGGCCAGCATGGCCATATGCCTTAGGAGGAGGGAAGATGACGATGCCCCTGCCGGTGCTCGAACTCACCATGGGGAACTTGGGTAGTCTCAGCCTGATTCTCCTCAAGTTGGGTAGAGGAAGACTCTAAGTCAACCACCTTCCTCGGGGGCATGCATGGGGGAAGAAAGTCCTTCGTGGCCGGGACCGGAGATATCCCCTGGTACTCTATAGGGGTCGTTGTAGCATTTACTTTTGTTGCTACCCCCCCCCCCCCCCCCGAGACCTTTCTGTCATGCGCTCAGCAAAACCACCGCGGAAGGAGTTGCTAGCATGCGCCGAGTATGAGCTGGCAAGGCAATCCTCTTTGCAGCGGCCTTCAACCACTCCATATCCGTCATGGAGGGTAGTCTTATCCTCCTTACCTAAGGATGATACACATCTCTATAGAAAGCAAAAGTTAAACTCAATCAACACTTTGATATCAAGAAAACAAACCATAGAAGAAAGAATCCCAATTACCTGCCGAGCTGACCACAGATAGACCGACCTGTTGTAAAATCTCAGGGGTAATCAACCTCCTATAGTCCTGCTGGGTGGCAAGTCATTCTCGCATAATCTTATCTTGGAGGAGTGAGGACAAAAGACTAGGCCGAGATCTGAGAAAGGCTGCGAAGAAGAAAACAAAACAGGTCATATGGCTACAAAATATGAACAAGATAAGAATAAACAAGCACAACAATGCAGCTCGGGTTCCAACCTTGGAGGGCAGAGGAGGTAGGGACGATGTCCTACAGTCTTTCCGTGTAACTCAGCGGTTTCTAAAACCCGAGAACGAGACTTGTTCTAGAAACTCGAGAGTTAATAAATCAGAGGACTACCGGAAATATCAAGTCAGAGTGCAATAGCTTACGTAAGCATGAATAATATCATATAAATCTGAATATTTAACGCACTCAGCTAGGGGCCATAGTCACAAAATTTTAAGAGTTTCAATGTATCAAATCAAATATAAGAAATTCTACTACTACTAGTTAAGCCCAAAGTAATCAGCTGCTTCTTGTTGTGGCTCATCTTCATAATATTCGTCTTCAGGCTCCACCATCGTGCCCTCAGGGCCAGTGCTGTCATCATCTCCATCTATACCTGCATACTCTATATGGTTGAATATTCGATGAATGAGTGTCCAGCTCAGTGTGAATTTCCCTCAAGATTACACACCGCCACCTTAGCAAACATAGTTTAAAGAAAAACAATGAAACATTCCAAAACAGATAGGATGCAATCTTAATTAAGTGCATGGATGTATGCATGCTCATCAACCTAGGGATGCTCATCTAGTCAGACTTGGGCTCGTCGCCCATGCGTAAGACTGGTCACCAGCCCGGCATATCTCGTACACCATGGTGCCAAGTCATCAAAATAGGTCGATAGTTGGTGGTCTGGGAGCTAGTGAAATGATACCCTGACAAATCCAAGGCATGTGCTACAACATCTAAAATTAGCCACCCATCATCGCCAACATGCTATGAATGCATGATTAGCCAGATACTTATTATTCCAGTTATAATCGTTCGGTTTAAGAAAACTCAATGTTCACTACAGGGGACTCGTCGCTCAGCGTAGGCCGACAGCTCAGGCATAGTGTCCCATGACCATCATCCCCAGCTCATGAGGTTTTTCCACCTTAGGATGTTTGATAGAATCCTTTGATCAAAATAACTCTAAGTCGAGGGCCCTATTTTCCACACAATCAGTCTAGTTACATCCCAAGTGTGGCTCACATGTAATAGTGAATTTTTCCACGTGTGATGCTATGAATTTAGTATTAAGGCAACTCGCGACCATTTATTATCATGTGAAGGTGCACAGAATTGCATAATGGTGGTAGAATTTTCAATGTGTCATCATGAAACCAAGTGCGAACTATCAAGAAATATAATACTAAAACATGGGAAATCAATGATCATTTCATATGAACAGTACTCATGAATTATTAACTAGTATATGAGCCTAGCAAGTAGAATGAACATAGTTCACCAACCATGAATTGAGATAAAACAATTAATAGAACTTAGAAATTTACAACAACTATTAGGACCGTGAGCTAGCAATAGCATTTTAATGTCTACTATGTTTGGCTAACTTGGAGGTGAAAAGCCCAGGGAAAAAAATCATCACCTGAAGGGTTATAACTCCTTTCTTGGTTTAGTTTTCTGCGGCTAGTTAACAGTCCAATGTTGTATAATGGATTTCCTAGAATCATTTCCAAAATAAGCGTTGTATTAAGTAGTGTTCTCAAGACTACTAATTTATAAGTTGGCAAATGGGTAAGTTGATAAGGGCCCTCCTACATGTGACTTTGGGCCAGACTTGGCCCAACAATCAAGGCCTGAACTGGGCCTGACCTTGGCCCAATCTGGCTACCCAATTGTAGTCTGAACTAGGCCCGATCGGGGCACACTATTGCTGGCCATGGATGGCACAGAAATTTGGCTGGACTGGACCATGCCCGGCCCAACTCGGCTATCCACGTTCTGGCCCCAAATGGTCTGGCTGGACCAGTTCTTTTAGCCCAACTCAGTAGCCCACTTTTGGTTGAGTGTGGCCCATAACATAAGGCTGAGCACAACCCACTACAACGTATGGTGAGGCCCATTAGGGTTTATCCCCGGTGAGACCCACTGCAATGTATGGTGAGGCTCACTGGGATTTGAAGTGAGGCCCATTGAGATTCAAAGTTAGGTATGGCCCACCTTTAGAACATGGTGCGGCCCACAGAGTTCATCTCAGTTGTGGCTCACTTGTAGGGGTTTGGTTGAACCTAGGCCCACCGTGTTTTGGCGTATTACGGGGCTAGAATTGGGTTTGATCTCAGCCTCCTTTCAGCTACTATTTTCGGCCCAAACTACGGCCCAAAATGGTCTATTTTTGGCCCACTACACGAAATGGCTGGAGGACAATTGCAATCCATCTACACGGCCCACTTAAGGGCCGTTCTTAGAGTGGTTTTCACGGTCCACTAAAGGATATTTTCTATTTTCAATTCGTGGCCCAGGTGAAGCTCTTATTCATCTCAAGAAAGGGCCTATACTTCAGCCATTATATGGCCAGATTATGAGAGCCAAACAGTCTAGTTGAAGGCTGGTTTCTCAGCCCAATGTAATTCCGGGTCTGCTGCATTTAGGCTGGATTCTCAGTCCACACTCGTGGCTAATCTTGGCCAGGTTCCGACAGTATCTGGCCCAAACCTGTAGCCAATCTCGGCCCTGATCCGAGGCCAGTTTCGGCCCAAGTTTCAGCACTAGTTTCGATCTGTTTTGAGCTGGGTTTTCAGCTCTAACTACCGCATAAGCCGGCCTCATATCTGACCCTATTTTGGCCCATATCTTAGCTATCACCTAGCCTGGTTTCGGCCCATGACTCAGCTATTACACGGTCTGATTAAGAGAACCAAACAGCCTACTGTAACCGGAACTTCGAAACGGACTAATGGACGTGGGGTGTTTGATGTTACCTAGGCTTCTTCTCGCATTCTTGAAGATGTCATTGGACTGCACTAGTTTGACTCAGTCTAAAAGGGCCGGGTCGACTCAGTGTGGCACCTAGCTTACACCTATCCTTCCTCTCTTCTTCCTGGTTCTCTTTCTCTCACAACCTCTCTGTTATTTTCTCTCCCTCCGAATGGTATTTACGGGCTGCACTAACCCGACTCGATCCAACTCGAACGACTCAACTCGGTGCAGTGTGGCACCTAGTTTAATACCCAACTCAGAACTTGGCTCCTCTCTCTCTCTCTCTCTCTCTCTCTCTCTCTCTCTGCGAGCTTGAGGTCCGAATCCTGAGTCCAATGGCTAACTTTTATAGGGCTAAGGCACGTGTGAATATCCCATCTAATGGCCATGGTTTAATGGCCTCTTTCATGAATTCATCTTGGATTTTAGCATACATGGGATCCATCCGTTACTAGGGATGGCTTCCTGATGCTATGGCCCATGGGAAAAGCAATTTTTTACCCTCTGTGGGGCCCATGTCGTGATGGTGGGTCATTGGACTGGACGGAGAAGATGGTGCAGCCATTAATGGCAGATTTTTGTCCACGGTATATTTACATCATTTGGTCCATTTGAGCGGATCAGATGTGGCCACTAATCATCATAGGGCCCACTTTTTCCTTCATTCATAGCCTTTTGTTCACATCTTGCGAGAACATCTGCCTCATCCGATTTTCTCGCGAAATGGGACGTCTCTAATGAGAGAACGGTTGAAGCCCTAGAGGAGGTGGTGGATATTGCTCCACATGGCCTAGTAGAAGGCCTGGATCAAGCTAGAGGAGGTTTCCCAAAAAGAAACGTCTCCCCATGCCTTTTTCTACAGCAGACTGCTGCCTGTCCATTTTTGGTAATGGATGGAAAGCCTAGATTTCTACCCCCAGGAATGGCTAAGATTGAGAAAGAGCCGGAGATGTAGATCACTAACATGGAGGACATCTCAACGACTCTATTTTGGAGAGTGCAGCTATCCGTCCGAGACCGTCTGTTGCACGCACGCATGCACGTGTGCATGGGTTCGAATGGTCAACATAAAATTGGTCGTCCGGAGCTTCCTTATCCAATGGACGGTTTAGATCGTCCGGATGGTGGCTCGAAATGAGCCACAACTCGTCCCAAGTGGTTGTTTTCCTGTCGTCCCTTACCTGTGCATGAGCAAGACCGCATGGGCCTGGTTGGCTAACATGGATTTCGTCATTTGGATGGTGCAACACCGATGAACGGTCTGGATCTCACGGAAGGTGGCCAGAGGTGGGCCACATCTTGTGTGAGTGGACACCACTCAGTTCGCCTCGCTACAGCAGGAGAACCTCGTGCCCTTTTTCGTAATTTGTCAAGTCAACAACGTTTTGACTGCCTTGGTAGCCTGGTGTACATTGGGTCCACGTGCTTTTGGTGTACATTCATGCTGACGTGGACCCTACTGAGATGGGATTTCGAAATCCACGCCGATCATCCTCCTTAGTGGTCCCATTTGAGGCAATTAGGCCATTGATCAAGACGATCCATTGCTTGGATGGTCCCCATGTTGCGATCGAAGTATTATTCAGGGTTTCCCAAGAAATCTGAGGGTTAGATTTCTCTAAGTTCGAGTATTAATGGTCCAAGAGGAGTCCTGGCCTTCCTAGGAGCCTCTGGTGTTGAGTACTAGGTGTTGATAGGTAGTTTCAATACGTAGGTCTATCTCTTGTCTCAGTTTTGGTTTGAACCTAGGCTTATCATTATATTAGAAATGTTTATTAGTAACACAATGTTTATCAGTAACACCCGTGTACTAAAGATGTGGGGTGTTACATTCCGGCTTTAATGCAATCGCCTCCCACTCCCCCGATGCATAGAACCATTTGTCCTTCCAGCCATTGTTAGAGGACGGGTTACTTGTAATAATGGCCTGGCCCTTGCCTGGCTAGGAAGAAAAATAATACCAGCCTCGAGAACCAAGGATACTCTTGTCCTGGTACAGATAAAGGAGCTCATCGACATATAGCTCAAAATTACCGACCTGCTGCCATAAAGCATAACAGCCAAAGATAGCTCTCCATCCATTGGGGTTGAGTTATCCTGGAGCGACACTTAAGTGGTGTAGCACCTCTCTCACCAGTGGATGGAAAGGCTGCCGCAGGTAGCAAGAAATGAAAATTGGATATAAAGTCACCTTCCCCGCAGAAGGATGACCTGGGGGCTCCCCTGCTCGAGGAAGTCGTAGTCTTACCGAGCTCGGGATCTCAAACTATAATGCCCTGAAAATTGAGGGTCGTGCATACACTCAACTCCCGAGTTCCCGAGTGTCACTTATCATAAATTTTATGATTTTGCGGTTAATCAAATTTAGTTACGTAACTTGGAATTACTTGGAGCATGAACACAACCACAACTAGTCTATTGAAATGAAAGAGATATACATATAAACAGGTCCTAAAGTATACAGATGGGTCGCCCAAGGCGTTGCCCAACAAAAATCACAAAAATATCATGTCCAAAGGAATAGGACTAAGTCTGCTACTCAGAAATCCAACGTCTCGCCTACTAATTCGATAAGGTCCCGCTCATCAGCTGGAAGTAGGAGGACTCATCCTCCTTCTCGAGACTCACCCCACACTGCTCCACGTACCCTGCATCACCTGCATCTACTGGCGAGTCTGGTTAGTGTCTTAAAACACCATTCCAGAGTGGGAGTGAGTGATCAACTCAGTGGGTGCTATTAGTCTTAAGTTGTAACAAGCATCAGTTATAGTAAGAATTTAATAAAAAGTATTCATTCACAAATACCTAACTAATCTTATTAATGCACATGCATGGTGGATGATATGATGTATGCCCTCGCCACAACTCTCCCTCGAGTGACTCCATTTAACGATCGTGTATGTCAACACTCCCTTAGAGCGACCTCAACTGCCGAGTCGCCAACCTACCTAATGGCGTGCAATAATGATGTTAATCGGGTTCTTAGTTAAGTCCATTCATCCAGCAGATTTGGAAATCTGATACACCCCACGTATCAAATGTCCTGAACTAGTTGCGAGGCCAAGACCCCCCAATGTGTGAGGCCAAGACCCTATGATCCTTAAACCCGTCGGGTACCCCGTCCCCGATTTCAAGCACATGGGGAGTGTTGAGAGAAAGGGATCGCTAGCGGTCACTATGGGGAGGCGCGTCACCCCAGCGTAGGCCGACAACTTGGACATAGTGTTCCATTCCACCATACCCGGCTCACGAGACTGTGGATTAATATTCCATCCGGTATCAATGGGCTACAACGATGGTAGGGTGTTCCAGATTCCATATATAAGTGAGCAAATATGGTTAACAAACGAGGTTGGACAGTCGATAGGCTAGACTACACGAGTCAGCCGAGCACGTGACGGACGACATCGAGCACAAGAGGCCCATGTAGTCGAACTACTACCGCCCACGCGCACCCGCCCAAATCCATGGGTTTAGCCTTAGGTAGCCCTACCAATGGGGCTACCGTCTCTCCTCAAGTTTCCTAGCCAATCCAAAGATTTGAGAATGACTCTTAACATGCCAACCATCAAGATTACCAACTAGCATAATGGTATCATATTTATAAACATCACAACATACGGTTCGATTATTCCTAACAAGCATGCTACAACAACATGAACAAGGTGCATATGAGTGGTGTGGATTAGGGAGGAAGTTACGTACTTCCTATACCTCAAGGGATCAAATACATAAGAGTGATGAGTTAAGCACAACATAAAACAACGCATATGAGAAGAAATCAATCAAACATGAGCATGTAGTTATTCATATACTAATTCATGTGAGAGGCAAGGTCAACATCAAATGTGAATTAAGCATGCAAATCATACAATTCCAACAACATACCATCCCTAGGTTTCCTCTAAATTCTTCAATACATCATACCAAACAAACAAAATCATTAAAATCCTACTATAATCGGTGCTAGGCCACCTAAGGATAATAGTCTACACCTATGGATCGTTGAAGACTTAGAAACGACTTAGGAGTGTAAATTTTGGGTCGATTGGCCGGAACCCCTAAAGCAAAGCATTGCATGTTAGAATCCCATGTAAAC
This sequence comes from Magnolia sinica, assembly GCF_029962835.1. Taxonomy (NCBI): domain Eukaryota; kingdom Viridiplantae; phylum Streptophyta; class Magnoliopsida; order Magnoliales; family Magnoliaceae; genus Magnolia; species Magnolia sinica. The sequence goes on along the minus strand of NC_080573.1, from coordinate 65,781,212 downwards.
CCCTCCTCATCATAAGGTTTTCAAGAAAAATGGGTGATGGATCTTACCTACGCGATCAACAGAATGAAATGGCGGTCGCGGAGGAGGGTTTCCTCTTGAAGACGGGGTAGGGAGTTGTGGGGTTTGATTTCCTTGGGCCCCACCTCGATCTAGGGTCCACCTTGTCACCTTCACTCTTTTCCTCTCTTCCTCCTTTCTTCTTTCTCCCTTTTCTCTCCTCTCTTCCTTTCCTTTAGGGCGAAATCGTATGGGGAGAGGGGGTGCCCAAATGAGGCCCTTTTATAATACCAGATTTGGCGTAAAAGGCCTCAAGAGCTAGGTTTTTACTATACTAGACCTATGGGAGGGTCTTTCTAAGCTCTAAGGCCCACTATGGGGTGTACATATTGATTTACACCGTAAGATAGTTAGCCCTAATGATGATCTACGTATGGATATGATCGGCCCGCCATTTGGATGCGTCAATCAACAGATATAATTAGAAGTCTGTTCAACGGTCACCGATAGTCGATCAGGGCCGCGGCTATATGGATATGAGTAGGGAAATATTCTTACTCCACATGTAAAATTTGGTCACAAACCGCCAGTCCGAAATCCTCAACTTTGCATAAGAGGGGACGACCCAATTTACTTAAGTTTTAACTCCTTTCTTTAAGGTATTTACAGTTCTCATGCACTCGTCCTTTAGCTCAAGTTGAGTTGTTCTGGGTAGTACCCAGGTCTGACTCTCGCAATGGACATCAAGCCCATCAAGACGGACATTACTCTATAATTTTATAACTAGTGGCCCACCAACGAGCAGTTTAGAGCTTGTTCGGTAAATTGGGGCATTTTTTAAATGAATTAAGTATTGAGATTTCTTGTGGGCGATGATTAGGGTTTGGATTAGCTATGTTCACAGTGTGGCCTATTCATAACTAGTGAAAGTGGAGATTTAGTCATGATTACTCTAAGTCGTCGGTTTTAGGCTAAAAGAGTAACGGGGTTGATTTGGTCTATTATTCAAGATCCGGGCCTTATCTGACTCTACCCCGGTTAGATCTTTAATTTACTCATGCTTGCCTTGATTAGTTAGCGAAGGGTCGGTTAGATTTGGGCCCGCTGGCCTTAAGTTTCAATGAATTCCCACAATGGCTCTTTAGGACTTCTCATTGGCTTTGGGGCAGACCCAATACCTCCTTGGCCACCAAATTTGGTGTGTAAGTGCTTTATGGCCCGGTGAGGGGCCATATAAAATTTGAAAAAGATCGAATATAGGGTTTGGTCACACGGGTCCGATTTTCGATTAACGGTCACCGTTCTATGATCGGGTCACAGAGTTTGTGGACGGGCGTAGAAAAATACATTAGACCCTCATCGTAAATTATGAAGAAATTCAACGGCTGAAATGTCTTACATTTCAGTTTTATTTACACGTGTCAGATTCCAATTCTAACATTGGTGGGGCGCATCTGGCTAGTGCCAGATTCCACTTCTGGGTGTCCATTGGGTCCGAGGTTCGCGATGGTCCCCAAGCCCAGTGAAATCTATGCTCTCCTAAATTTTTGTAATTTTCTAACCTTCCCGTGTCATGGTATAGCCCGCACGGGCTGTCGCTAGGTGTAAACGACCATCTGGCTTGGAGGCCCGCACCAGGTCATATCGGGACCCGTCTGATCTATTTAATTGGGTTAATCTTGGTCTAATTTATATATGATACTTCACTACGAGTGGCTTAAACGAACGGTCCCGTGGTAAATCCTACGTGGACGCCCCAGGATATTGTTCTAGTTGGGCGGGACGTTACACTACACCTGATTTCAAGTGATCGGGCGGATTCATTGGCTTCCTACGGCTGATTAATCGGACTGGTGTGGCTCTTTACTGGTACCACCCCTATATACACTAACATTGAGTGCTAATGGTTATTAAGTAATATTTAGGTTAATTAAATAAAAAAATTGATGGATTTTTGAAAATTTAAAACAGTGAAAATCCAGGATGTTACACAAACGCCAATCGAATAGACTGCAAGTCCTTCCGGTCATAGTCGGGAAATAAAGATGCTGGCTGATAAGGCCATATCCTGAGAAGATGAGGAAGACATGTCCTCCTTAGGTGAAGGGGCCTCCCCATTGCGAGGTGTCATCGCCGGTGATGGTCCCCCCAAAGACAAAGCTAACTGGGAGTCTGTGCTATCGTTCACAAACTCACCATGGAAGGCACAGAACCAGAAGCCCCCCAGAATTCTCCTCAGAAGACATCTCGAAAAAAAAAGGACAAAAAAGAGAACGTAAAAGGGAAGGAAGAAAAGAAACGACATGGGCAACGATAGGCGTACTAGAAACTTAATCTCCAGCTGATGTGGGTAAACGAGGAGGAGATACACAAGATGAAGACTAAAGACGGCGACTGGTAGGGATTTAGGTTGGTAGAGCTTAGGCTTCAAAGAATCAGGTAGACACACAGAGGGGGGAAGCCCCTCTTATACATGTTCAATTGACAGAGCATTTACTATTGGCGGCATCCACAGAAGCACCAGAGAGGCACCTTGATTAATGTGTCATTCCATGTGGCGTCATAAGGTTCACTCAAGCAAAGTCGTGATGGCTCAGATGACAAGTGTCAGTCAGTGAATTGCGTAGAAGTCGAACGACGCTCGTCAATTAATGGGCATCACTTGTACTGGGCGATCGCCATCATATACTTTTTTATAACCGTAACAAGAGCCGCCTTTTTTTATTCTCACCCTCATCATTAGACAACAAATTTTAAAAAGAAAAGATTAGGCTACACGATATTTGAAATTCAATTCCCGCGCTTACAGAACAATTCCTATTATTACTTCCCGAGCTCACACGTACATGTCAAACTCAGAAGTAGTGGGCAACTGTTATGGGGAAAGCTGAACTGGCCTGCTATATAAGACATGCAACCATTCATAGAAGGGGAATTTGGGAGCGACGCTGACTAATAGTTACCACAACGAACTCTTTTAACTATTAATGCATCAGCGGTGTGATAAGCCAACCTTAAAGGGCCAACACTGAGCTAACGCCCAAAGGCAGAGCTCAAATGCATGACTCACCTACTGAGCTGATCTGATCAGACCGACCCGACCTGAGAGGTGGGATATCTGAAGAGAATCCTGCCTCATGCTAAGCAAGAAATGATCATGCAAGATTCTAACTGAAGATCACGCCGATAAAGGTGGGCTTGACAAACTTTTGGAAGCAGATCCCCATTCAAATAAGGACCCTTCAGCATATCTAGCATATCTTATCAAGATATGCAAGACCACCATATATCACTAAGATACGCAAGTTCAAGAGCTGTCCAAGTATCCTATAAATACACCTACTGCCAATGCAAGAGGGTAAGCACAAAAAATCTAACTCAAGTTCCATATCTATGATAAAACTATTCACCTAACTTAGGCATCAAAGGGTTCCCAGCCATAATCGGCGCCCCCGTTGTCCTTTGTATTATCTTGATGTAGATACTCGCACAGCCATAAGTGTTGGCCCCTACCCACTCCAGATTCAAGCAATAGTAGATATTATTGTTAATTAATATAGAAATTTTAACTATTTTAATTAAATTATTATTTTTATTTAACCTCATGTATATAATATATAGATTAATACAGGGACATATAAAGCTGTTTTTCACTCAATTTTTCTGCTTACCAAACCCAATTAAACCTAAACTTTTCATTCTCTGAAATTTTGGCATCTTGGTTTTTTTATTGAATTTTTTACCATATTTTTAATGATCGACTACAAATTAAACAAATATTCCCTACATTGTTCTTGTCTTACGATATTTTGCTAACTATGGTAATGACTAGTGCATATCACCTGTGAGGTAGGACACTTGAATATCATCTCCTGCATTGATTTTGTTTTTATCATGTAGTTAAAACATAGCAAATGACTGTTAGAGATCTTTTACTTGGAAGTGATTCCTTGGATCCAACGACAGCGGAAGATGGAAGCTAGAATATTAGATGTTTTCGGATGTGTTTCATGTCGCAGGAAGAAGATTACATGGGTTTTACTGATGTAAGAAAATGTTTAATGAAATACTCTTCTTCAAGCAAGATTCACACCATAAATCATGCGATGATGCGAGAGTGATGGAACCCAACTTCTTCTTCACAGTTAATTTCCCTGCACTTCATAAATTGGTGCTCGAAATCTATCTTTTCTCTATATCTGGTAATGAGTCCTTAAATGTATTTTATGGAAATACAGTCACGACAGTTATCAAAATCGTAGGAGAAAATTGTTCATGCTGTTTAGAAACCGCCAATAATGGATACTCAGTTATCCTGTAACCCCACAACCCATCTCTATATTTCTCAGTGAGTGAGACCCACTTGTATGTGGCACATGCTATATCTACAATGCCTAATCGACCTAATTTCGCTCTAGGTCACGTGGACTCAGCTGAGCTTCCAGTTGAATCATTGAGCTTTAGAAGTATCCATGAAGCTCGAACCACGGAAATGTACTGTATTATGGAGCATTGAGTATGTAGCAGTAGGGTAACATCATGATCCATACCATTAATTTTATTGGCCAAAATCTGGCGGGGACAACCTCAAAGCCTTCCCAGGTTGCTGTATTTTCTTCTTAACCATCTTTATTCGAGACACTGATCAAAAGGTCTTTGGTTGTCCTTGATCCTACATCGACGGTTGTGATAATCAGATCAGAGGTTTGGATTATTTCGATATGGGCCTCAATTTTACAAGCTCAAGGCTCGAGGATATAATCTGCATATACTCGGGTGGAGGATAATATATTTCCTCATTATTGAAACACAACCTTATAAATGCATGCTTCAGTTCCCAACCTCTCTCATTCATTCTCTCTGCCCATTTTGACCCACTTACTCTTCCTCAGCAAAGCAGAAGGGAAAGAAGAAAAAAAAATGCTGCGCCACACCACCATCTCTCTCTTAATTCTCCTACTCACTACCTTCTTCGATCAAGCCCAATCACATGCAACATCAAGGAATACTCGCTCACTAGTCCTGGGCCTCACCCATTCTAGAACGTTCTCCCGCTCATCCGCCGCCCCTTCAAAACCACTAGATGTTTTGGACATGTTGGTGCCACTAAGGGAATTCAGGGATGGATACCTAATCTCCCTAAACTTGGGCACACCACAACAAGTCCTCCAAGTGTACATGGACACTGGGAGTGACCTCACATGGGTCCCATGTGGGAACCTCACCTTTGATTGCATGGATTGTGATGACTATAGAAACTACAAGCTCATGGCCACTTTCTCTCCATCTCAATCGTCTTCATCAATCAGAGACCTTTGTAATAGCCCCCATTGCATTGATATCCATAGCTCTGACAATGAATATGATCCATGCACCATGTCTGGATGCTCCCTAAGCACACTTGTAAGAGGTACTTGTTCTAGACCATGCCCTTCATTTTCGTACACTTATGGTGCAGGAGGCATTGTTACTGGGACCCTAACTAGGGACACTTTAAAGGTCTATGGGAGTAGTCCTAGTACTATCACTAGAGACATTTCCAACTTCTGTTTTGGTTGTGTGGGGTCCACTTTTAGGGAGCCCATTGGGATTGCCGGGTTTGGCAAAGGTCCACTTTCCCTCCCTTCACAGCTTGGTTTCCTACGAAAGGGTTTCTCACATTGCTTCTTGGCTTTCAAGTTTGCAAACAACCCTAACATTTCCAGCCCTTTGGTGATTGGTGATCTCGCAATCTCTTCTAAAGAGAACTTTCAATTTACACCCATACTGAAGAGCCCCATGTACCCAAATTATTACTACATTGGCCTAGAGTCTATTAGTGTAGGAAATGCTAGTTCCATTGAGGTACCTTTGAGTTTGAGGGCCTTTGATTCACATGGCAATGGAGGGATGCTGATTGACTCAGGCACCACATACACACACCTTCCTGAGCCACTCTACACACAACTCCTTTCGACAGTGGGATCCACCATAACCCACCGTCGGTCTATTGAGCATGAGGCACGGACTGGGTTTGATCTTTGTTACAAGGTTCCTTGCTTAAACAACACTTACTTAGATGATGGTCTTCCTTCAATCTCTTTCCACTTCCTGAACAATGCGACTCTAGACTTGCCCATGGAGAACTACTTCTATGCAATGACTGCTCCTAGTAACTCTTACGTTGTGAAGTGCTTGTTGATTCAAAACATGGATGATGGTGGTTATGGCCCAGCTGGGGTGTTTGGCAACTTTCAACAGCAAAATGTTGAGATTGTTTATGACTTGGAGAGAGAGAGGATTGGATTCCAGCCCATGGACTGTGCTTCTTCTGCAGCTTCTCATGGAATTCATGGAGGGAAAGTATGATAATACAAAGGAGCGGTGGTATCCTACTCGCTTGTGGCTATTACCCTATGTGCGTCTATGTCGAATGTTTGTGGTAGATCTACGCCAATGGTTGTCACGAGTTGGTAGGTGCTGGTGGCTGAAAATAAGGCTGGCCTGGTTATCAGCTAGGTCCCACTTTTACGTTAAGTGTAGACCATTGCTTTGAATTTTTATTTTTATTTTTTTCCTTTTTAGAAAAGAAACATCCATTCGGTTCATGTAAGTCTGGTCAACAATGATTTATGGGCCATGGCACATAGAAGATGAAACCTGCCAAATGAGTAAGCCAGATCTTGTCCACACGTGCTACATTTGTTCGTGAGCAGAGAGTAAGACTGTTGCGACCACTCTCGAGTAGACACGGTCCTTCTCTACCTCATGGCAGTTCTTTCTGTTGAAGAGGAATCAAGTGACAAGAAAAAAAAAATGCATTTCTGTTGTTGTTTGGAAAGTGTCAGAGTTTCTTGTACTTTAACTTGTACCTTTTCCTATTTTATCTTGTAACTTTGTGCTGAATAAGGAAATGAGAGAGCATATTCTCATTGTTTGGTATTTAAAAGGCTAATGAAGGTGGAAAGATGTGTGTTCCAGACTTAGCTTTCGCCAGGTTTAGGAAGATGATGTGTCTTATGAAAGCTGCCATGTATATTTAAGCATTCAAGCATGTGACAAACATATGTTGTTGTTTAAATAGAAGAAATCTTTTATGAATCCTGCTGCAAATAACGTCCCAATATGCCCACTTCGGGACCATGGTTATTTGATCCAGATTGATCTTATCTGGGCTCACGGTTGATTGATCCAGATTGATCATCTTGTGGGTTCTCTGGCACATGGTCGATGGCCCAAAATTCATCAATCTTTAGCCTTTTATCTCTGGTGGTGCTTTTTTTTTTCTTCACACCTCATTGGCAGAGCACTGATCAAAGTCTTATGAAACACAAAGATGGTAGAATTTTGGGAATCCTTCATCCACATTAAACCCAGTAAGATCAACCGTGTGGATCACCAAACCGTGGGTTCCATTTGTACCGCTGATGCATTCGATCATTATCCACTATCTAATGCATCACAACTTCAAATTGCAAGAAAGACTGCTAAAAGTGTATTCCTCACCCTGAAACACCCTAAAACAAATTCAAACCAACCAAGATATCTCCTACATCATCAAACCCCAACACCATGCCAGATTATTGGGGAAGGGTTGATTTCTGCTGCCCTCGTCTTGCAATAGGAAGTTGACATGTGGCACTAAAATCAATAATAGGTCATTTGTGTTTCCTATTTCCTGATAGAACTACGTTCCAAAAATCCAATGCTACCAATAAGAATCAACGAAAATTTCAAGAAATTTTACCTAAGCGACGGGCAATTGGTCAGAAGGTTTACTTAGGTAAAGTACACCAACGAAAATTCAATTTCCATTAATGATGAATCCACTTTTCCGATCACTAATTGCCCTTGGCCTCTATGAAAATTACCAAATCTACCATCGTACTAACCAATGGCAGAATGTCGCATGTACCAAAGAACTCCAAAAGCCAATCGCATCAAACCGTATAATATTTATTGCCCATTATATACTTAAAACATTAATGCTGTCCGCTATAACAATAAAACATCACTCCCTAATTTTCTACACAACACAACTTCAACCTAAAAGCCTCAAGGAGAGAAAGAGAGGGAGGATCACAAGCCATAGCCCCATCCAAGCCATTCATCCAATCTATATATCCAAGCCAACGTAGCTATATAATCAATCCATCCAAGCTAACGTAGCCATATATCTAACCCATCCAACTCATCCCAGAAGTTTGGATACCATGGAGTAGGGTTGGGATGTAAGACATCTTATGAACGTTTCAATAGAAGATTGTCCAGTACTTCTTTCACTGCTCGCTTTCTTTTTTGCCTTATTTTACATTCACATCTACAATATCCACCTCGTACACCCTCTTACTTACATATTTTATCTATATTTTATTTATTTAAGCTGTCTAAGATATACTCTATGGCTTGTCGCTGCGTTGGATCCTGATATATCAAAAATAGGAAATCAAAGTTATCTTTGGCTCTTTACAATAGTTGAGACGTTATAGATACCTCAGTCCCATCAAATCGCGCACCCGATATTAAACTAGAACCAATGGTAAATCTGAACCTGCAAGAGAATGGGTTGCCCGGGCCTTCGGGCCAACTCACAACAGGCCACCTGAGGATGAATCCCAGCAATTCCAAGGCTATACTGACGACCAACCAGGGCTGATGGAGGCGGCTCACCCTGAAGATCATCAACCAAGGGATACTGCTCAACCTGTTCGACAAAAGGCCTCAGAGACTATACAAGTTACTAATGAGAGACGGATTTGCACTGGACCTAGCGATCATCAACTGAGGGATATTGCTCAGCCTGTTCAACCAACAGCCTCAGAGTTTATACAAGCTACAGATGAAAGACAGATTCATGCTACCCCTCCAAGCCACCATCGATAGCCACATCCCTAACCACATCCGTCCCCAAGCTTCAACCACCATATTTTGGATCTCATTCCTCAACTACACATACCCAGCAGGATTAATTAGCCAACTGACAGAGATGTCATCCAACTGCCAGCCCAGCTCAGGGAGGCTGAGGTTTCAAATATCAGACCCTCTAATGACACTCTGCACTCCTCTCCTGCTAGCCATCCCACCGTGTCCCATCTCATCAGCCACAACACTCTACCCCATGGAATCAACCACCCCAACAAACTTTGGAAGCTTGGGATAAGTGGCTGTCTAGTATAAAAAACTTATTCAAGGACAGCGCGGAAAGACTGTTTCTCAGCCCTCCTTGCCCCAATCTACCTCAAACTGCCGATCGAAATAACTCCACCCTATATGCTCCCCTAGCCAGGACAGCCAGTGAGGATTTGCAGGGTCTGAATGCCTCCCTAGTTAGGACAGTCAATGAGGAACTACAAGCCCAGATAGATACAACATTTGGCCAAGAAGAAGTCAGAAACGAAGCAGTGTGCAATGAAGTATATGAGCCAGGGAATCAATCAGATCCAAAATCTCCTAAGGGGCTAAAATTATGGGTGGATACTCAAGGCACAATAGGTACTGACAGGCTACCCTCTTCTGACTCCAAAATTGATTCTGATCAAGAGGCGAGAATCAGGAGGGAGAGCAAAAAGAAAAAGAAAAACTTATCCAAGCTAAGCACCATTTACAAGAAGAGTCAAAGACTGAAAGGTAAACCGTGTCGGGCTAAGAATAGAGACTGTGTTTTTTATGTGTAGCATCCTTTCATGGAATGTGCATGGGGTAGGTAATGCTCAAACTACCCATTTTCGGAAAAGGCTGGTTAAGAAACATAAAGTGGCACTCCTTCTGTTGCAAGAACCGATGATTAGAGAATCTCGGCGTGCTGGCTTCCAGACTAGGTTTCTCCTCCCATATCGCTGAGAATATGGGGGCTAACAAGATTTGGATCCTAGCATCGGATCAACCCTAGCTCTAAACCATCCAGATAAGCCCCCAATCCATAACATTCTCTGCCCTCTCAGATTTCTTCCCCCAACCAATCACTGTCACTGCATTTTATGCTAACTGCGACAGAGAAAGCAGGAAGTAGCTCTGGGATGAGTTGAGAGACATTTCTGGATTGACATCTGACCCGTGGCTAGTTAGTGGTGACTTTAACACCACGACCAGTCCGAACGATCGTATTAGTGGGACACCTCGAATGACGGGAGCTAATCAATGATTCAGGCCTAATTAATGCAGGTTTTTCAGGCCCATCATTTACTTGGAGCAACAATAGAGCTGGTAGAAGTCACAGACGAGCTAGGCTAGATCACATGTTTATCAATTCTGATTGGCTGTCTTTGCTCCCGGGTTTTCAGGTCCACCATTTACCGAGGATCCATTCCGATCACTTGCCACTTCTTCTCACTTTCCAGGGAGCAGTTGCTGAACTCCCATGCCCTTTTTTATTTCAACGAATGTGGACGACTCATGATGATTTCAGGAATGTGGTTGCTAGAAGCTGGGAATCTGAGATCATAGCCTCTCCTATGTTCAAGCTCTCCAACCAAATGAAGATTTTGAAGAATACATTGAGAAAATGGAACCATGAAGTGTTTGGCAATGTATTCAAAAATGTCCAAGAGGATGAGAAGGAATTTACTAGAGCCGAGCTATGCTTTCTCAACTCCATGACGAATGTGGATTCCTGCTTTTTATAGCAAGCCCAGGCTAACCTGAAACGTGCTTATTTGCAGGGGGAGATCTATTGGAAGCAAAAATCCCGGAATACCTAGCTGTCTGAGGGAGACAGGAATACCCGTTTTTTTCCACAATTTAGTCTTGGATAAGCGGAGACGTCTGACTATACAAAATATGAAGAAATCTTCTGGGGAGATGCTTGAAACGAATGACGATATTGGTGAAGAAACTGTCCGTTACTTCTAACTCTTGTTCTCTTTGGGAGGAAGTGATTCTAATGGAAACATCCCTAGTTGCATCCTGAAGCTGGTGACCCCCCAAATGAATCTAAGCCTCACGAGGCCCCTCACTCTGGAAGAAATTAAGGAAGCGGCAACCTCCATTCCGTTGGACAGTGCCCCTGGGACGGATGGGTTTGGAGGTGCTTTTTACACTTCTTGCTAGGATTTGATTGGCATGGATCTCTTTGAGGCAACAAAAGATTTTCTTCTTGGTGGCCACATTCCTAAGGCGTTTCAATGCACTCACATTTGCCTCATTCCAAAAAAAAAAAGAAACCCGGAATATGTTATAGATTTCAGGCCTATCAGTCTTTGCAATTGTATTATGAAGATTTTTTCCAAGATCATGACAGCTAAGCTCGCTCCCATCCTCCCTGTCTTGATCTCCAACGAATAGGGTGCCTTCGTTAAGGACAGATCCATTGTGGACAACATATCAATAGCCAGGGAAATGATTCAGGAGATTGATCGAAAAGTTTTTGGAGGTAACATGATTATAAAACTCGACATGGAAAAGGCTTATGATCGCCTGGAATGGCATTTTATAGTGCAGGTTTTGGACAGATTTGGGTTCAACCCCCAATGGACAGCCCAACTCCAAAGATGTTAGAGAGATGTTTGGTTCTCTGTTCTCATCAACGGAAGGAGTTATGGCTTCTTCCAAGCTGGTAGAGGTCTTTGCCAGGGAGATCCGTTATCCCCAACCATATTTATTATTGCAACTGATGTAATCAACCGGGCCGTTTCAAACCTCTTCTCATCGGGCTGATGTCAGTCATTCAAGCTCCCTAACAACTGCCTCTCTATTTCCCACCTTTTTTATTCTGATGATGCGATTCTTTTCTTGAATGACAGGCTCTCTAATATGCGGATCCTCCTCCATCTAATTCACTAATACGAGAATGCTTCAGGTCAACGGGTGAATGCTTCCAAAACTTCATTCCTATTGCCCACGAAAACGTCTAGGAACAAAGCTCAGAGACTCAGCACCCTCACAGGATTCAGCCAAACCTTTCTTCCCATGGTGTATTTAGGGATTTCTCTCACCAAAGGCAGAATCTCTAGCCCGCTCCTGTAACCGATTGTGCACAAGATTACAAGCAAGATTGATGGCTGAAAGGCAAATCTCCTTAATCCGGTTGCAAAATAGGTCCTCACTAAGCATGTTCTATCTAGCATTCTCATCCATTTGCTATCTGCCATCAACGTTCCCAAGTTCATCTACAAATCCTTGGAAAAGGTGTTTGCAAAATTTCTTCTGGGGAAGCTCAAAGAAGGGAAACAAAAGGCATTGGGTCAAATGGGCCAAAATCTGCTCACCTCTCTAGTAAGGAGGCCTTGGAATTAGAAGCTTTGAAGATGTCATGCAGGCTTTCAGAATCAAAATGGGATGGAATCTACTCAAAGGAAAATCTCTATGGGCTCGTTTCATGACAGCCAAATATTTTTCAAAACTTATTTCAAATCAGGGGAGGTTTTGGTTTGTCACTTCCCCTAGTTGGAAGGAGCTTCTCCATGTGTTGCCTTTTGCCCTTCATCACTCAAGATGGTTGATTAGTGAGGAAAATGTCGACTTTTGGAATTAGAATTGGACACGCAGAGGATTTTTGGTAGGTGCCGTAGTGAGCTCGATCCCTCCTCATTTGAAAGGGGCCAAGGTTAGTGACTTTAACCCCTCAGGCGGTAGATGGAATCGTACTGAAATTTAGAATATCATTTCCCCCTTAGCTATGTAGACCATCTCAGCCACTGAAGTTGGCCTTTCCAACCGAGAAGATAGATTCATTTGGGATTTAACCTCGAAGGGATCCTTCACCCTGAAATCCTCCTGGAACGTCATCAGGCAGCAATTCCCAAAGACCACATGGTCTAGATGGATATGGAACCATTTTCTCCCTGCTAAGATTGCTATCTTTAGCTGGAAAACTGCTCACGCAGCCGTCCTTGTTGACGTTGCGACCCAGAAATGTGGGATTCCTTTCGTTTCCCACTGCGAATGCTGCTTCCCTTCGATTGTTGCTGCCTCTACCCTTCAGGACTCATGGGGTCTGCTCGTCCTCAGTAGAACAGGGGCCAGCAACCCAAGCCATTGACGCTGCCTCATCACCATGCTAGGAGACACTGGACCATCTGCTCAGCCTAGGCAGCATTGCTTCTCTAGTGTGGGCCCATTTCAGCGCCCTCTTTGACATCCCACTCCTCCTCAACACCTCCATTCTTCTGTGGATTGAACAGTGGTCTGCTTTGGCTAGCGAGAAGTCCAGGATCAGGATGCTAACTAGTTTCCTCTCCCTATTTCATAATTTGGGAGCTGTGGACTGATCGGAATGCAGCCCGCTTCGAGGGTTGGAAAATAACTACCTTTACAATCATCTATAGAGTTTCTTGCTGGCTGCGTGAGATTGGGACTCTCATTCCAGCCACAAACAGCAATTCCCTGGCTGAGCACCTTACCATTCAACTGTTAAGGCTCCCCTCCCTCTCCAACTCCCCTGTATTTATGCCCTCCATAATTAGATGGACAAAGCCACTAGCTCTTTACCTGAAACTAAACACCGATGGGTCCTCGAGAGATAACTCAAGTGAAAGTGGTGGAGGTGGAGTTTGTCGAGACCACCTTGGCCGACTTGTCTTTGCCTTTCACAATTACTATGGGATCTCTACAAACATTAAGGTCGAAGCTAGGTACATGCTGGATGGCCTCAACATCTGCTCCAACCTGGGACTTTCGAATATCATTTTCGAAATTGACTCTAAAGTCATTGCTGATGATCTGAGAGAGACTGACTCCTCTAATCTATGGAATATCTGGTATACATTGGGGAAAATTAGAGATAAATCCTGGGACCTTAACTTGGTGATCAACCATACTTTTAGAGAAGGGAATGCAGTGGCCAATGCTCTTGCTCGTACTGTCAGTGAAGGGTGTCCAGAGAGAATTTTCTTCCATCGCGCTCATCTCTCGAGGCCAGTTAGAGGGGCTTTAGTGTTAGATAATGCAGGTCTTAGAGACCTCAAGTGCCACTGATAGAGTCGCTGGTTTGTCCTTTCTATTGTTCTCTTGTGTAGTTCCTCTCTCCTCCTCTGTTTTTTTGTTGTGTTCCCCATCAGCCCTGTTTTTCTCTTCTTTATTAAGGTATATGATAGGAGAGGCTGCCTTTCCTTTTTGTGGGGCCCTCCTGAATGTCTGTAAATTCAGCTGATCAATGAATTTCCAAGGCTTTGGCCTTTTCTTTAAAATAAAAAATAAAAAAAATCTGAACCTGCAAACCCTCAGAAAACCATCAATTCAAAAACTTGATAGGCACCCGTTCACTGTAAACCCATCATACCACCCACAACCCAATCCAAATTAATTTAGGAACCTTACAGACCCATCTAAGCCTAGTAAAAAAGGGCAGATTATAAATTCTAACCGACAATAATCAGATTAGGGCCAACATTATGTTAGCCAATATGGTCCACCAAAGGACACTCTAGCTCACCTAGAAATAGCCCGTACAGAGAATGTTCTGGCCCATGAGATGGTGGCAATCGAATTAACAGTGGAAGACATAACTCAACTCGAATCTGGCAGAGACTATGCACAGAACTTTAAGATCTCAGTAAACACAAGTCTATGAGTGGCAATTTGATTGGTGTTAACGCTCAAAACAGTTAATTTGTAACACCTTGTAAAAATTCACCATACTTGATCCTAGCATATGTGCAGGTGTTACAATAAGAGCCGTACAAGTCCAATTAATTGTCCTTAAAATGCTACAGACTATGTCCAATCACTTAATCTCGGGTCTAGCCTTGTGATCTAATCATCCAAGGACTACATCTAGACAACTCGTCATTAAGTAATCAAGATAACCATAATCTAATAAAGACATACGTAAATCCAAGATAACTAGGAATATATTATGTTTATGTTGTGTACATAAAACAAATTAATCTAGTCACCCTTTTAACCTAAGAATCAATGATTTAGGGTAATTATGGAAAATCATCATTTCCATTAATAATGTAAAGGTCAAACGAGGAACCTAATTAATTTAAACCCTACCCATCATTCACAAGAAATTTTGCTACTTGAATCATTCTAGAAGTGGGCGGATTAACCAAACTAGCTCTAGACCACTCATTAGTAGGTCACGGAACTCGAAGTTATAGAAAGATGTCTATCTTAGTGGGCTTGATGTCCCTCATGGAATAGACAGCTAAGACGGTACATCGAATCATTCAACTTGGAGCCATAAGTGAGCACATGACATATGTAAAAATTTTTATAATTTACCAAAAATATAAATTAATTGTACTCATCTAGACTTATCCGATGTTGAGGCATTTTGTAATATATTACCAATTTTGGGGAGAGATTTTTTTCTTTCTCATTATTTAATCATAATCGATCACTAAGTGAGTCATTTTAACCATCTAAACCAAGATCTATGATAATTTGTCTATTAGATCACCAATCCAAACCATGAATCATCGATCCAAACCATCCAAAGCAAATAGTAACTGATTAATTTTCAAATATACCGTGTTAAATTATCATCTAATAGATGTATCATCAATATCTTAAGAATTGCCTACTGGACCACTTGATCTTTTTATAGACAACTATCTAATATGTTCCTAGTCACAATATCAACAATGTCATATAAAAATCTTGACTTGAACAATGATAAATAAAAAATAAAAAAAACTAAGATCTAAGGTCAAAAATTCTTGAATCATTGGTTTTAACATATTTTATAGACCCTTATAGAGTATACTACATTCTTCTTTCAGTAGTCTAGTAGATCTTCAATACCATAATTTTAAATTATTTTAACATATGTAAAAATATAAAAATTATCTAGATGTATTATAACCATACATTTGAGAATGCCCTATAGTATTATACAATCTGTTTTTTTTTTTTTACCTTGAAATTATTTTTTCCATGATCTTTATAATAAAACCTTCATTTTTATATAATGATTGAATATATAAACTTTTAGTATGGCCCACACGATTGTGGCATGTACACACGCGATTTATACACCCTACTTCACATGAATGTATGTGTACAATCTTTGATTCATTGTGACTTCTACGAACGCTTGTCATTTTCCTATAATTAACCATGATAATTTTGATTAAGAAATCATTTTTACAAGATGGCATAAGGTATAAATGATCTAATCATGCTCTTAGATCAAGAAGATTGTACTTGTGAGACCCACATCTCCATGGCTCATGTGCACATATTGTTTTCACCCTCATCAACCACAAAACCTCTCACCCTTAATATGAGAGTTACATGCACTTAACATGTGTTTATCACATGTTACATATGCATGTGCATTAATATAAAAGGGCTTTGGCTCCTCTATGTAAGGCATGCCAAACCACTTCTTATAAGTACTTACAAAGAGAGAGAGAGAGAGAGAGAGAGAGAGAGAGAGAGAGAGAGAGAGTGATATAAAGTGGAAGATGTGATCGCCGATCCTCATTGTCCATTTGCTTAAAGCACTAAAGTATGTCCCTTAAGATTTTTTAATGGATTGGATCTTACATACATCAAGTGGACTTTACCATCAATCTTGATGTATGGCATGGATTGGTCCTAAAAGTGAATATATGTATTTTAGAATCTAAGTTTAGACATTTTTTATGAAATATATAAGATCATCACATGATCATGTGGTGGGCCACAAATGCCAAGAATACCCTTTAAAGTAGGTTCCACCACACAATCATGATTAATGGAATACATGTTTTAGAATGTTTAGATTTATAATATATATGATGATTCTCCATGATCATAATCTCCGGTGAGCCCCACATAGAAATGATACTCACAAAGTTGGCCCCGCCATAAGATCATGTCTATCAGATTAAATCATTTGTGTTTCTTATATCTAGTATTATGTTATAATCCTGTAAGTGGTAAATCCACCATAGGCACTTAGTGCGAAGGTGGGCCCCATATAAAAATTAACTTTACCTTTAAAGATCTTATTCATTAAGTGTAAATATGGATTGAGGACCTTATAAATCTAGAATCTAGACTGTTAAAATTAGGAGAAAGATCATAATAATGATCTATATCATTAAATTGAAGATCGAGTCCAACCTAACCATTGTTCAAAGGTTTAATAAGCCAATTAAGGGATTAGATTTCAGAAAATTAAAAATATATTTGATCTAACGTTAGATCAAATCATCTGATCAAAGATCAATCAGGACCATTACACCAAAATCATGAAAATAAAGAAATCAATGGTCTGACCGGATGGATCTAAACATCCAATTGTCTTTACGGCAGATCTTGGTACTAAGTCAAACTTAATAAAGATTAATACCTTTGATTGATGGTTAGAAACATGGTAAATTGACTATCTACGGCTTAGATCTAAGAAGTTAAGGACTTAATTAACCGATTTAATGAACTAATGTAACAATCTTAAGAACTTACACATTTTTGTAAGTGTTTTAAGAAAATAGACACTAAATAAGAAAGAAATTAACTTAATACTTGTATTCTCAAAAATAAAACTTTCTATGAATCATAGACCTGAATGCAGTTATTAGATATATGAAGAAATGATCAGAAGGTCAAAATGGTGGAATAAGGAATGGACATTATGAGTAAGTAGTAACTATCCCAACGATCAAGGCTACAGCAGTGGAGAAGTACAAGGTCTCAAAGGAACGAGTCGACGAGGTGGAGGTGTTCTATAATTACGGCTACGAGAAATGCCTCGAAGACGTTAAGGGAAAGTTCCTCGAACTTGACTTGAGCAACTTTGAGGAAGAAACTTCTCAAGATCCGACTCCATATGTCGTTGAAGTTGAGCATGCTCCCTGAATAAACTAGCCTCGCACTCCCCTCTATACTTGTAGTCATTTTATTTTTTGTAATCAACTTTTTGTCAATGAAAGATGGACTTTTTGTTGTTTATATACTTTCTTTGAATTCTTATAGTATATTGTGGTATAGCAAGTTGGAGCTTATAGTGGTAGGTCGTGCTAGCAGGATTAAAACGAAAGCTATATTATTAGGTTGAGCACCAAGTACTCTCTTCCCTTCAATTAAGGGAAGCCCTTGTGGTCGATCGTGCAACTCGGATGGTTAGGATTTGAAGGAGATTCTCCTCCCCTGATTTGGGGAAGCCCCTTCCTTGTAGAATCCGTAAAACAGTTGAGGAGAGCTAACATGCCATGTTAATAGTGGTTTAAGCAGTCGGTAGGAGGCCTTCCTTCCCTGGGATCCGAGGAAGCCCCCCATGGCCATTCAGTTTGGACAATTAAGAATAACAAAAGATCTTTTATAGTAGAAAAGAAGTAGATAGAAAAACAGTTTCTGAAGCACCTTTGTCTCCTCAAGAAGAGAGGTCACTCTAGTTGAGTAGGTCAGCCACACAAGATACTTCTAGTCGGAGGACTCACTGGGTCCTCAAGAGTAATATATTTTCAAGTGTTCAGCATTCCACGGGTGAGGCAAGGATTGTTCGGCCAAGTCTTTAAGTCGATAGACCCTTAGGTGCGCCATGCCCATTACCTGGTATGTCCCTTACCAGATTGGCCCTAAGGTTCCTGAGCTGGGCTCCTTGGTGTTCTGGAAGGTCTTACAAAGGACCAAGTCTCCTACTTGGAATCTTTGCACCTTGATCCGAGAGTTGTAGTATCGAGCGACTTGTTGTTGATGAGCTGCAATCTTCAGTTGTGCTCGCTTCCTTTCTTCCTCGAGCATATCCAAGGTTAATGTCATCTGCTCAGCATTCTGATCTTCGATATACGAGTTGATCCATGTGGTGGGGAGCCTGACTTTGACCGATGCAACGACCTTTGCGCCGAAGGCTAAGGAAAAGGGAGACTCTCCTATCAAAGTCCACGTAGTAGTTCGGTATGCCCAGAGGACATGTGGCAATTCCTCAACCCATGCTCCTTTCACTACAAGAAATAGGCCTTTTACCGATGAAATTATCGCCAACGGAATAATTTTCACTGGTACAACGCTACTTTTACCAAGGAAATTATTTTTTATCGGTAAAAGACTTTTCCCGATGATGGTTTTGTCGCTAAAAATAAATATTCCCGACGAACCAAATAGTCCGTCGGTAAATGTGTTCCGGACGGATAAAAACCATCGGTAATAATATTTTTACCAAAGAAAAAAATCATTAGTAATAATGTTATATTTTTAAGTCGAATATTTTCGCCAAATTTTTTTTTTACCGACGAACAACAATCGTCCATAATAATCTTATAATTTGAAGTTGAAAATTTTCACTAATGTTTTTTACCGACAAACAACAACTGTCGGTAATAATCACGTAATGTTTTTTATCGACGAACAAAACCATCGGTAATAATCACCTATCTATTACGGACAAATAATAACCGTCGGTAAAAGGTTATATTTTTAAATTGAAAATTTTCCATAATGTTTTTTCTCAACGAATAAAAACCGTTGGTAATAATGGCCTAATGTTTTTTTTCCGACGAACAAGAGCCGTTGGTAATAATGTTAATTTTAAAATTGAAAATTTCCACGTAATGTTTTTTACTGACGAACAGAAACCATCGGTAATAATATTATATTTTTATGGCGCTAAGCTTTTTATCGACGAACCAAAACCGTCATGACCAAAAACGTTTCGGCCACCAAAAACTGGACACTTTTATTGACGAAATTTTATTCATTAGTAAAAACACTTTTACCGATGATTATGTCGTTGCTAAAAATAAATATTCCTGACGAACCAAATAGTCTGTCGGTAATTTTTTTTTCCCGACAGATGAAATCCATTTGTAATAATGTTTTTTTACCTACGAAAAGAAGCGTCGGTAATAACCGTTGCTAATGTTTTTTACCGACGAACGAAAACTGTCGGTAAAGGTAGTATGTTTGTGTGTGTGTGTGTGTGTGTGTGTGTGTGTGTGTGTGTGTGTAGTTTATATATATATATTTTTTTTTTTATATATATATATATATATATAATTGGAATTGTTTTTTATATAATTAAAAAGTAATATTTAAATGATTTGTAATATCACATGAAAAAGAATATTGAGAAGTTTAGAAATTTTAACAATGTTTGAGAAAACTTTTGAAAACAAAATGATGCTTCGGAAGAAAAAAAATCGGCATTTTGAAATTTTTAAGAAAAAAAAAATATATATGAGAAAATTTTTGAGATTTTAAAAATAAAAATTGAAAATTTGTATTTTAAATTATTTTTTAAAATATTTTATAATAAAAATGATATTTTGTTAAAAGAGTAAAAAAAATATACATTTTAAAAAAAAACTGTTATTTTTAAATGGAAATTGAAATTTATTTGTGAAAATTTTTTTTTACTAAATTATTAGGCACATCCACTAATTGAACCTTTAATCATTTTTGGACAATCTAATCAGTCCAGATTGAAGAGTAAAAACTTCAGATGTTTAAATCAAATTTCACTGAAATTGTTGATCAATCTTATATGCCCAATATCTTTCTCATATGTAGCCTGATTGAGGTGAGTAACTAGTCAAATTGAGGGTATTGATCAGTAAAATAGAGTGAATGGACAAGACATGTAAAATGGGACAAATATTTTGGTCAAAATTATGACCCAACTTACTAACCTCGTGAGAACCTAAGAATTGATATTAGTAAGTTTTGTGGGCCCCATCATGATGTGTGCCGAACATCAACACCGTGCATTTGATGTGTCCCTTTATGTTATGAGATATCTCAAAAATCATATGTATACGAAGCTCAAGTGGGCCATACCATCCAAAACTATGTAAAGACATCCTAAAAAATATAAAAGCACTTGGTGGGCCCACATGAGTTTTGGATGCGACTGAAAATTGGTCTGACCCCTCATCCAAGTGAGACACACATAATGAGCGGGTTAGATATGTGAATCACATTTAGGCAGGTCCAATATATGATTATGAATGTTTTAAGGAAACCCCTCTCCACTATATTATGTGTTGTGGGCCACCCAAGTCATGGATTGACTTTATTTTTAAGCTCTTGGCCCACCCAAGTCATGGATTGACTTCTCCATACCGTTCAACACTTTTCTCGGATCATTTTAAGATATTAACTAAAATATGGGGCAGGTCCAAGGCTTAAGTGCACTACGAAGTGGGGATTGAACGTCCACCATTAAAAATAACATTCATAGAAGTTTTGGATCAAGCTGATGTTTGTGTTTTCTCTTCATTCATATCTTTTTGATATTATGAGCATGTTAGATGTCAAATAAACATTACTGTGGGCCCAAGGAAGGTATCAATGGTGGAAATCATTATTCCACACTGTTTCACGTGGCATGGTACACTTGAGTTTTGGATTTACCAAAAATTTGGGATCGACCCACACCATTCATCCATTTTTTTAGATCATTTTAGAGAATTATCCAACAAATGAATCATATCCAAAGATTAAATGGACCACACCACAAATAAGGGGAATGGATTGGCTACTCCCCCTGACACCATCCAATGGCTGGTGGTTGGTGCTCTGTGGGCCCCACCATGATGTATGTGTTTAATCCATGCTGTCCATCTATTTTTAAAGATCATCTTATGGCATAAGGAAAAAAATGAGGCATATCCCAATATGAAATGGACCACATTACAGGAAACAGTGTTGAATGAGCGTCAACCATTTAAAACATTTTGGGGGACATAACAATTTTGGACCGAGATGATTTTTGCTTTTCCCCTTCATCTATGCCTGTATGACCTAATAAAAAGATTGGATGTCAAATAAACAGTACAATGGGCCGAGGATTTTAATGATGGATATCCAATCACTATTGTTTTCATGTGGTGTGGTCCACCTGATATTTATATACCTCTCATTCCACCATGATGTATGTTTTATATCCACACCTTACATCCATTTGGAGAGTTCATTTTAGGGCAATATCCTAAGAACGAGTTAAATCCAAAGCTCCAGTGGACCCCAACACAGAAAACAATGGGAAAGTGACGCCCACCATTAAAAACTTCTAAATGCCACAAAAGTTTTATATCAAGATGATATTTGTGTTTTCCTTTATTTCATGTATTTTTTTACTTTTCAACAGGTTGGATTTCAAATAAACATTACGATGGGCCTTAAGATAGTTTCAACGGTGGGAATCACTCTCCCCACTATTTTTTGTGGTGGGGTCCACTACAGATTTATATCTACCTCATTCTTTAGCCCATGACTTAAAATGATATCTCAAAATGGATGGATGGTGTGGATATAACAAATACATCATAGTGGAGCCCACAAAAATTGGTGAGGTGTACGTGAGTGAAAGTAGGGCGTCCAAGAGACACCCTACCGATACTCTCTCTCTCTCTCTCACATCCTCTCCCTCCTTTCTCTCTCTGTATCTCTCTTCCTCTCTCTTGATCTCTCCACCCTGTCCTCTCTTTGTCTCTTTCGCATCCTCTCCCTCCTCTCTCTCTTTGTCTATCTCTTCCTCTCTCTCTCTCTCTCATCTCTCTCTTGTGGACCGTTGCCGAACGCACTACCCACGCACGCCCTCTCTCTCTCTCTAAAGCTTGGTTGAAGGTCATTCACGACTATGAGGTATCTCTCTCTCTCTCTCAATCTCTCTCAATCTCAATACCGATTTAGAGATTAAGGGATTTAGGGATTTGGGGATTGATCTATAGGCACTTCGAAATTACTCTAACAATTAGATGTGCTAACCTTGTTTGGCCTTGGGCCCAAAAATCATCCTGATCAGAAACTCAGGTGAGCAACATCAGCAGAAACGATATTGGACACCCACCTTATGCATTGGGGCCCACCTGAGTTTTAAAATGGCTTGATTTCTATTGCATCCCTTCATCCAGGGCAGATGTTTCATGTGAGTGGGCTGGATGGCATATACACAACATGGTGATCCCTCCACGAAATCAAGGGTGGGCGTCTCTTCTCAACTTTATCCCATGCTATGGCCCACCTGAGTTTCTGATTAGGCTCATCTTTGGGCCCATGGTTAAACAAGGCCTGGTGCCTCTGATGGTCAACATCACAGTGGGGCCCACAACATTTTTTTCATTGTAATTTGATGAAAACATTTGCATTGAATCATCGTGTGTGTGTGTGTCTGTCTCAAGTCCAGCTGGTTGGACCACAAGGTACGGTCCACCCAGCAGTTAACATCCAACCTGTTAATGCATGTACAAACCAACCCTTCTAATAGGTTGGCCCCACCATGAGGATCACCTATTACAAAAATCAACCTTTATCTATCATCATGTGGGCTGCACCATGAAAACAATATGTAGCCATTGATAGATAGCAAAATACAAGAGTGGGCTATTTGATGAGTGGATATGGAAGATTATGGATGTGATCCATTCATCGAGGAGCTTACCATGAACATCCCCTGACCAAAAAACCAAGCCACCCTACCATATGCGTATGTTGAATATGGCTCATTGGTCTATTATGGACAATTGGTCCTTTTTTCACTAACCATCTGTCGACATAAGTTTCCCAGCTGATGAGCAGACTGGACTTCTTTCAAAACCAGGGCATGTATGCAGTGGTCACTGCTTGATGAATAGACTAGGTCTCCCATCTGATTTCTAGATTAGCACACATGGTGAGGTCCATTCTCCCATCTCACTATAGGGAGAGCTATTAGCCTCTGTGATAAATAGCTAGTATATCTACCATATAAAACATATAAAAACCCAGAAAAGAAAAATTAAATATAAAATTATCCTCAAATTTAATGAGACATGCGGGTTTTTATATGATTGTTATAGATTTTGATTAAATATATGATTGTTATAAAATTAAATAGCTAGTATTTTTTTTCTGCAAAACACCACATCATAGATTCTTTCAACATATGTATAGGAAATGAGAGCAATTCAAACTGGTCATATTGTGTCAAGATATACAGACAAAGTTGGAGTATTTTACTCATCATTAGATGTGTCATATAAATGTTAGTGAACAACAACTTATGATATTGCATTATATATATATATATATATATTATATATATAATAGGCAAGAGAAGCTAAAACTTACTCTGAGCTTAGTTGTGTCAAGGAATTTATCAATACATCCAAAAGCAACTGTTCGCTCATCCCAATATCCACCCTGTTAAAATTTGATATGAAATATCAACAAGAAATCTTGGGAGCAGTCCTACGATGGTCATGCACATGCCAATGCTCATTTTGTACTAGTGATACTCATATCGGTGTGAAAATAGAGTACCTAGATTACTGACAAAAAAAGATAAATAAGGTTGATTCGTAATCTGTCCGAAGGTTAAGGGTAATACCATAGGCGTGCCAAATTGTCTTGAATCTCAAGGTCGCCAATGTTATAAAATTTTGTTGGGGTCACATTTGCTCCCTAAATAGCATCATAACTTGGTTGTTTATCCAAAGGTGCTTGTGACAGCTGCAGGTATATCCAGATAATAAAATCGACGATCATATCACTAACATTAAGAGCAAAAATAACCATGAGTGCCATGCCAACATCCTATCAGTGGGGGCATATATTTAATCCACAACGTAACTTGAGATTTCACCAAAAAAAAATAATAATAAGAAACAGGCAGCCAGAACATAGCTCAAGGAAGCCCTTTTGTCCAACTGCATTACTTATCAACTATAAGCATTGCTTCCAATTATCGTAGATCCTAAATGTCAGTTGAACACTACCACGGAAGCTATTCAGTCAAAGTAAGATGATGATTCTAATTTGGGGATGTCTATTCTGACAGTGAAGGCCCAAAACTATAATCCAGTAGAAAGTAAACAGAACTTTCATACTTACTAACAGACTACTTCTTTACTTTAGAGAAGTGTGGAAATGTGGACAGGGTTCATATGGAAACAGAATTCTCAAAACTCCTAAGCATGATTATTTCATCGTCCCACAACACATAGGTGGTAGGATCAAACCAAACACATATACATGTAGATCAAGCTATCACCATTCATGTCATTCCCCTCAATATCTTCCTATGGATGTTTCTTACTTTACTTACCTTTTATGTTGTTTTTAATCTGCTAGATATAATAATACCTTGTTCCGGTTTTGTCAAATTCTTTATTATATGATGATTATTGTATAACATATGTTTATGTTGTGGAGGTAGTATGAATACTGGCAAGTACATTTGGTTATTTTTATTGTATTTTTTTTTTAGAATGAAGCTACCTTCCTTTCGTTTGACTCATTTGGATGGATTATGATTGTCCATGGTTGTTGATGACGGAGTTTGTCAATATTTAAAGAAACTATTATACTTTCACTTAATGATGCTTAATATGTATTATTTTTTTTCTTAAATTATTATTGTGACTTGTTAGTTTATAGTTGTGACTTGTGATTGTGATTTGTAAGTTAGATAATTAGCTACCCATTTGAGGATTTCTATGTGTCCATACATAGATATGGTGTGTTTTTAGTGGCATAGAAATCGTTCAAATTGTCCTATTTTGGACAGTTCAAGGTTAGACGGATAGTATACTTTCATATAATCTATTTAAATGTTCATGCCTGATCTGCGGTACATCTCCTCATTTCTCCCTGGATATATTTCTTCCGTTCCGTATCTAATGCCAAATCTCTTTACGTTGCTTTAGATATTTGGCATCGGAATGTAACGTAAGATCAACTTATCTGGAGAGACTGGGGAGATGCTGCCGAAATTTTGGCATGAACATTTAAATGGAAATATGAAAATATTACAATCTATCCAACATTGGATGGGTAACTAATTTAGGATTTAATTATATTAGCTCAAAATTGATGGAGTAGAGTCGGATGTGCATCGGAGCTATCCGGATATTGAACGGGGGTCCCTGGAAGCTGAGAACCGCTGTTATGACCATGATGAAGCTGTCCATTTCCTATGAACAGTAATATAGGTGGCCTAGCCATTTGGACAGGCCTGCGTATATGTGTTAGCTCAGAATTGATAGAGTAGACCCGGATGTGCATCAGACCTATCTGAATGTTGAGCGGGGGTCCCTAGAAGGTGGAAACCACTATTATAATCATGATGAAGCTATTCATTTCTTATGGACAACAATATGGGTGACCTGACCATTTGGAAAGGCCCGTATTTATGTATTAGCTCGAAGTTGATGGAGCAGACCCTAGTATAACCATAAACCTATACCTATACCTAAAACTATAACCTATAACTAAACATCATGGTGGAGACAGTGCCTCCAATCGTTGATTCCTTCCTGGGACCCACCATGATGTTTATTTGAGATCCAACCTATTAGTAAGTTCACATAGACCTAGATCGGAAGAAGGGATAACACAAATATGATGCAGATCCATGCCATCCATCTATTTCGTCATATCATTTTAGGGTGTATTACCAAAAATGATGCAGATCCAAAAGTCAAGTGTACCACATCAAAGGAAACATTGGTGATTAAATACCCACCATTAAAAACTTCTTAGGATCCACCAAAATGTTTATTTTTCATCATATCTGTCGATAAGGTCACAAATACCTAGGTAAATGGACCACAAAAATATCATCTTGATCCACTTAAGATTTAGATCTATTAAAATTTTGGAATTATGCCCTAAAATAACTTGGTGAAAAAGATGGACAGCCTAGATATAAGAAAAATAACCTATAACCTAAACCTAAACCTATAACCTATAACCTATAACCTAAAACCTAAACCTAAACCTATAACCTAAAACTAAACTTATTACCTACACCTAAACCTACACCTATAACCTAAACTTACACCTATAACCTACACCTAAACCTAAACCTATAACCTAAACCTAAACCCAAACTGATAACCTAAACCTAAACCTAAAACCTAAACCTATTCTCAAATCCCTAAACATATAACCTAAACCTAAACCTACACCTAATCCTAATCTCAACTCCCTAACCTATAACCTTAAACTAAACCTATAACCTAAACCTATAACCTATAACCTATAACCTAAACCTATAACATATAACCTAAACCTAAACCTAAACCTATAACCTATAACCTAAACCTAAACCTAAACCTGAACCTATAACCTAAACCTAAAGCTATAACCTATAACATAAACCTAAACCTACACCTAATCCTAATCTCAACTCCCTAACCTATAACCTTAACCTAAACATATAAACTATACCCTAAACCTAAACCTACACCTAATCCTAATCTCAACTCCCTAACCTAAACCTACACTTAATCCTAATCTCAGCTCCCTAACTTAAATGAATGGAGAGGGACATTCTCGTAATCCTTTGCAAACTTGAAAGAATATTTTCACCTACATTTTTCGATGTCATGGTACACCTAGCGATTCACTTACCGCGCGAGGAGAAGCTTGCAAGTCTAGTACAATATCGTTAGATGTATCCGATCGAAAGGTGGTAGAACATATTAAAATTTTTATTCATTCCATAAACTACATATATCTATGTTTTCATATGTATAAGATAGTGATTTTGTGTACAGATACCTTCACACACTAAAATGATTTGTGAGGAATAAGGCACGTTCAGAGGGATCCATTGCTGAGGCGTACATTGATAATGAGTGCTTGACATTTTATTCCACATATCTTCATGGCATAGAGACTAGATTCAACCGAGAAGATCGGAATGCCGATGAAGGGCAGGAGTATGAACAAGGAGTCATAATTGTATTCGTACATAACGTCCGTCCTTTAGGATCCCTGACATTTCAGGATATGAACTTGGAGATCAAGCAAAGGCCCAGTGGTATGTGTTAGATAATTGTGAAGAAATAGAGTCGTACTTAGAGTAAGTCTTCCCTCAATAATTGTATCTCTACATACGATGATCTTAATGTTTCTTGCTGATGATGTGCCAATTATGTGTAACGAACACAACGAGGAGATGAAGTCCCAATACCTGACAAATTATGATCTAATGCATCAGGATTAGTTTTCAGAATGGTTCACAAAACATATAAGATTTCACCTTGTGTCTCACCACACTTAGAATTTTGTTGTATTGCACAATATTTAAACCTAAGAAAATCCCTAAACAATTACATTCTCTACGTGATAATAGATGAAGACGTTACGCGGTAGCAACTCTGCGATGCGTCTAGTGCACTCTACTCACTAGCGTGTGGTCCTGATAGACGTGTATCTAGATACACAAGTTGTATTGTAAGCGGGATTCGATTTCACATTGAAGAGCGTGAGAAGTATAGGACCACACAAAATAGTAGGATGGTTGTGAAGGGAATGCATGAGGAGGTAGAAATTGATTTTTATGGCGTTTTAACGGATATTATTAAGCTGAGTTATTGTATGAGAAAGCAAATGTACTTAAATGTGATTGGTGGGACATTAGAAATAAGAAGTTGGGAATATAGACTGATGACTACTTTACAAGCGTAAATTTATCTCGGAAGTGGTTTAAGGATGACCCATTTATCCTCGCCAGCCAAGCCGAACAAGTATTTTACCTCATTAACAACAAATTAAGAGACTCTTAGCACGCGGTGCAGAAAATAAAGTCCAAGAACATATTTGATGTTCCCAAACTAGACATTGAAGATAGCGAGGATGGGGAAAATGAAACGTCTAGGGTTAAACAAGCATATCATGAAGATATACCATTTGGGGATAGAGGGACTGATCCAAATGTTGATATTGATGTGGTGCAATTAGATAGAGATGATGTGTCACCTAATCATGTTGATGCCTCAATAATACATGACATTGTTAAAGATGATAGTGGTTTCATTGATGACGACGTTATTGACGATGAAGAGGAAATACTGATCAGCGATAGTGATGGTGAGAAGAAATAGTCCTAAGCAATAGTGATACAAACGACGATTATTAAATGTACACATGATTTACATATCATTTTTCAATTCAAATAATTTGATTATTACATGTATAAGTGAAAATTATAAGTCATGATTTATTCCTTTAAGTGACTTGTTTATAATCCACATTTGCAGTTGAGTCAATTTTTGATCATGTCCTCCTCAAACCGGAAAGTAGTGGAAGTATGCAACATACTTCATCAGCTGTTGCGGATGGACTTTCCGGCCCTATTTTCTTCTGATAGAGCCAAAGAGATACCCGGTCTGGTCGATTAGTGTAGGGAGGAATATATCAACGATGACTTAAATGAAAGATTATACAATCTCAAAGAAATTTTGGACCTGATGGAGGAATGTAACCGCAGGAAACTTCATATGGAAGATGTGGTTTTGTCATTTGCACATTTAAATGGAGTCTTGAGAGATCAGATTTCTCCTATTGTGACTAACATGTTAGCTGTAATAATGTCGAGTGCTTCACACAGGTTGACATATACTTCTGCAATGTACGATAACTTATGTAGGGAGTACTTCGGATAGTTGATCTAAAGTTGTTTCATATTACAATGAAATATATGTAGAATTTCTAAATTTTATTAGAATGTTTATAGTTTTATTATATTCTGCTTGCATTATAGTGTAATGTCTAATCATATTTTAATCATCTCTCTAAGCATAAGCACAAATTCATTCTACCATCAGCACTACTTGTATAATGTTTTTGCATATTCCACTTGCACTGTAAAGTTTAATGTATTTATTGTATTGATGTTCATACACTTGTACTGACATTATTTAAATTTATAAGCTTGTACTTCACACATATTTAGTCATGACACCAGGTGGGAGATCACGTCCTTCACACACTGGATCTACCCCTTCCACCCGTGATGCGGCAGAGACAACATCGACATTGCATGTGGCATCACAGGCCTCTGAGCCCTCGGTTGAGCATACACTGGGCACTGTATGTAAGTGTAGACATATATTTCTTTTAGTGACTTCTATTTATGTTTAGACTTACATATTTCTTTTACGACAGCATCGTCGACCACCCGACGAGGACATGGACCCACGCGTGGGTTAGTTTTAGAGCGACTTACGCGTGAGGGTAGGGTGACGGTAGAGTTCCCACAAGACTGTCTTAGACCTGTTGGAGATAATGCCAGATTGCTTACGTCGGAAGTCGGTGTCCTATACCAATCTCTGATCCCCACCACCACCCCCATTGGGCAGACGTGACAGATGATGTGCGGCAGCTCATCCATCAGCGCCTTCAACTAAATTTTAGTAAATTAAATTTTATTTTGTAAAAGTTCATTTACAGTTAAGTTATTTTCTTAATAAGTTTATTACCTTAATCTATTATTTACGAAACTGCAGGATAAATTTGTCTTAGATTTGAGTGCTGCCTACATTTCTAATGCCGTCGACGACATGGTCAAGGAGCGGTTCAAGGAGTACCGTGAGGAGTTACCCCAACTGTACAAGCAGTGCAGGGCCCAAGAGGAGGTCGTACTATCCTCACCGCCACACGTGACTACAGAAGACTAGCGGATACTCTGTGAGATATTTTCGTCTGAGACCTTTCAGGTAATATTTACATATTTACGATATCTTAAGGTAACAATTAAATTCACAATTAATAATAATGTATTATGAATAATGCGTTCAGAAGAGGAGCAGAATAAATTCTGTGAACAGGGTAAAGTTAGAAGTGAACCATGTAGTTGGTTCAAAGTCATTTGTATGACATCGTCACGACATGGTAAGAAATTTTTAGTGATTATTAAGTTGATGTGTTCTTTCCATGTATTTATATTAACTCTATTGTCTTTTTAATTGTGCAGCGAGATTCTGTCACCGGCCAGGAGACTGGACTAGTAGACCTCTATAGAGGGACTCACTGTCGATAGGCGATAGGATCTTGGGTTCATCCTAGAGTCAGTGAGAATTGGGTAAAAATCTTTACATTGTAAAATTTTATTGCATTAATTTATAATAATGTCATTCGTTATGAAAATCCATATGTTTTCATTACAGGCAGCGATGGACACCATCGCAGTCAGCCCACTCCTAATGGTAGTCAGCGGAGTGAGCCAAATATCATGAGCAAGGTGCTTGGCACCCGTTCTATATATGTGAGTGGGCTTGGCCATGGTACCAAGTTCATGGCACCCGCTAGAGCTACCCCCAACAGATCCGTCATTGGGGAGAGTGCCCTACATCGAGCTGATATGGCAACGAGAGAGGTTCAGCAGCTACGACTCATCGTCGATGACATCAGAGAGCAGGTAAAGAGGCAGAGGGAGGAGGAGCAGAGGCGTAGGGAGAAGGAGGAGCAGAGGCGAAGAGAGGAGGAGCAGAGGTGTAGGGAGGAGGAGGAGTAGAGGTAGAGAGAGGAGGAGATGCGATAGGAGGAGCAGGAGAGGAGGATCGAGGAGATGCGGGTGGAGCATGAGCGACGGATGCAGGAGATGTTTCAAGCTCTCACTGCACGCTTTGCCACCGATGCCCCACCACCTTCGCCTTCATCTTCGTGATTTTTTTATTTTATTTGTGATTTATTTTACATTCGTTAAACTTATTTGTATTTGTACATGGATGAATGTGGTTTGTATATATATGGATGTGGATAGGATTATTTGTGTATAGATGGATATGGTTTGTGTTTGGATGGATGTATTTTGTGTTTGGAGGGATGTGGATGTGAATATTATGAAAATGTATTGTAACAGGTGTATATCAGGAATTTTTTCTTGAAATTTGAAAAAAAAAAGAGACTATTACTGATGATATATTTTGTTGGTAATAGTAAGTCGAAAACTTTTACCTACGAAATATTTCGCAGGTAAAAGCTGTGGATGAAACTTTTACCTACGAAATATTTCATTGGTAAAAATTGTGCACCCATGAAACATTTGGTGGGTAAAACTGTGGATGAAACTTTTACCTACGAAATATTTCATCGGTAAAAGCTGTGGCTGGAACTTTTACCTACAAAATATTTCGTCGAGAAAAGCTGTGGCTGAAACTTTTACCTACAACATATTTTGTCAGTAAAAGTTGTGTTTACTGACCAAAATATATTATTTTTTCCTACAAAAATTAACATGTTTTACCAACAAAATAATTTGTCAGTAAATTTTTTAGCATCGCCGATGAAATATTATTTCATCAGGAAAATTCTTTAGCCACGGTCTTATCGTAATGATCTTTCCGACGAAATATTTCATCGGTAATAATAATTACCGATGAAAAAGGATGAAATTGAAATGGCCAAGCTATATGTCCTAGAGGGGGGGGGGGGTTTGTAAGTGCTATAGTTTATATCCCTGTCTGTTGTCAAATTTGTGGTGCCAAAATCACTGTTATATATAACTTGCATAAGTGAAGCTCTCTCAAGGATCAACATTCATAATCAAGCTAAGCTCACAACAAGCAAAGCTCACAAGTACAAGGATCAATCTTGAATGCAAGAACTGCTCACAAGACAAGACTCAAGCTGCAAGACTTCAAGAAAAGTACAAGGCAGTTTGTAAAGAACTCAAGACACTTTCAAGATTGAGCTACATCAAGATTTCAACTACATCAAGTCTTCAAGGCTCATACTTCAAGGTCACTAGTTCCTAATGTTTCAATGTCCTTACTTCATGGTTGAGGTTTGACTGACCATAGGTTGACCTTAGAAGTAGGTCATTTTGGATACATAAGTCGAATATTATTTTACATGAGTTTGGTCTGTTCTTCGACCAGTCCTAGGCCTTCTTCTATTAGTCCTAGAGTTGCTTCGACCAGTCTAAGAAATTCCTCGATCAGTCGTGAGTTTGTTACAAATTTCGGATAAAATCTGTTAGGCTTCGACTAGTCCAGGAATCTGTTCGACCAGTCGAAGGAACAATGTCGACTGCATCTTCGACCTGTCGAAAATCTTCGACTTGAAATCCAGCGATGTTTTTCAGGTTCTTTGACCAGTCGAAGGAAACCTACGACCAGTCGAAGGTGACCTATGACCAGTCGAAGGAGACCTTCGACCAGTCGTAGAACGGTCAGAGCTTATCCCGCCGGATCTTTCAAATATCTGTTATTACTTCGACTAGTCGAAGAGCTCCCTAGACCAGTCGAAGACGCGATCTGCTCACTTATAAATAGTGCACAAATCTCAGAAGAAATCATTTGAATTAATTAATCCATTCAAGCCAATCTTCGTCGAACTTCTAAGAGATAATTCTGTGCTCCATCTAAGCTAAGTGTGCTTATTTAATATTCTCTTTCCTTAGCTTTATTTAATTGATTTTGTTTCTGCTATTCCAATCTAATTTGATAAGAGGAATTGTTATTCCCTTTCTTTGGAATCAAAATCAATTAAGGCAAGCCCTATTTGGTTTAATTTAAAATCTATTAGAATTAGAACCATTGTAATTGAGCACTGGACATTGAACTTGGACATTCAATCATCTACTCTGATTTGGTTTTAGCGGGCTGCTACAACGAAGGAGATAATCAGGTATTTTACATTTAATTGTAAATTCCTTTTTGTTTTGGTTTCTTTCAAGATTTGTAAGAAAAATCTTGTTGTATTGGTTATCTGAGGAGAGCCAGGAAAACTCAGAAGTGGGGTTTTTTTAATTGTGTAAGCCCACAGACAAAGACACAATTGTAAAGGTTTTGGGTAAACCTGGGAAAACCTATTTTATTAGTGAACGCTAATATCCCCTGTGTGAGGATATTAAGAGTGGATTAGCATTCTGTGTGGCTGTTGTTTAACAGTTGGTAAACACACAGGCGAACCACTATAATTCCTTGTGTTGTGGTTGAATGATTTATACTTCTAATCTTTAATTATTCTTATGTGGGATGTATGTATGGTGGTGAATGTTGTAATCATTTAATTTAAGCATTGTGAGAATTTTGTAATAGTTTAGAATTTATTTTCTGCTATTCCTTTATCAGCTTGTTATTCAATTTCCTTTAAAAGTTGTTCCAGCAAGGTTGCCCTGCCATTTTTATGGTGTATGGCTGTCCCTAGAACAATACATTTGTGATTACAATTTATTTTAATTCAGTTTGTATTTATTTCTGTATTCCTCTTCGGTTTGAGATTTGATATAAAGATCTTTCTAGAAATAAGGTTGTCCTACCATAAACTCTGGTTTTTGGTGTAAGGTTGTCCTTAGAACAACATTTGTATCAACCTCTCAAGATCTGAACTTTGAGGTTATTTTACTTACCTGCATTGTGACTTACTTTGGCATTCATATTCTTTTTAATTCCGCTGTTATAAGTCTTATTTGGCATTGTCCTATTCACCCCCCCTCTAGGACATATAGCTAGGCCTTTTCAACTGGTATCAAAGCCTAATAGCTCTTTTTTAATTCTTGGATTTAATTCCTGAGCTAATGATTTAAGCTATTTAAGATGTCAAATTTTGATAGCCTTTCAGCCACAAGGCCTCCATCCTTTGATGACTCCAACTATGCCTATTGGAAAGCCAGAATGATGATATTCCTCAAATCAATGGATGAAAATGTGTGGCAAGCCACAGTGACTGAATGGAATCCTCCTATCATGGAAGTTACTGGGGTTGATGGTTCAAAATCTATGAAAGTCACACCATATTACCAATGTACCACTCTTCAGAAAAGTGAGAGTAGTGCAAATGCTAAAGCACTAAATGCAATTACTAGCGCACTATCACCGGATGAGTTCAAAAGAATCATTTCCTGTGATACTGCAAAGCAAGCTTGGGATATATTAGAAATGACACACGAGGGTACTACAATTGTCAAAAAATCTAAAGTCCAACTCCTCACAACCAGATTTGAAGAAATTCATATGGAGGAAAATGAAATGTTTATGGGCTTTTACATTAGATTGAATGACATTATAAACTCAATGTGGGGTCTTGGCGATAAAATTCCAGAAAGTAAAGTATGTGCAAAAATATTACGCTCACTTCCTGAACGGTTCAATTCTAAAGTAACCGCGATCCAGGAACTTTGTGATACGGATAATATGAGGGTAGAAGAACTAGTTGGTTCTCTATAAACCTACGAGTTAAACTTTAAAGCTCCTAAAGGTAAATTTATCGCACTAAAATCTTCTAAATGTAATTCAGAAGAAAATTCTGATTCAGAAGATGATATGGCTCTTTTAGCTAAGAAATTTTACAAGATTTTCAAAAGCAAGAAAAGGGTTGATTTTCAAAAATCAAATGATAAAAAGAAGTTTAGACCCAAATTTCGAAAATCTTTGAAAGATAGTCAATGTTACAACTGTCAAGAATATGGGCACTTAGCAAATAGATGTCCTAAAAGGGACAAACCCAAGAAGAAGGGTATGTTGGCTACATGGGATGAATCATCTGATTCTGAAGGTTCTTCTGAATCAGAAGATTCTGAAACTGAGTAGGGCAATGAGGTTAAAGCTCTTATGACTCTAGCCAAATTCACATTTTCAGATAATGACTCAACAAGTGAAGAAAATCTGAGCAGTGAATGTGAAAATGAAGATGATCTTCAAGACGCTTACAATGCCCTATATAAGGAAAGTTGTAAAATTGCTGTCAAACTTAAACTTCAAAAAGAAAAGTTTTCTAAACTCAAAAAATGTTTTGAATCACTTGTCTTAGAAAAATCACAAATTTCAGATTGTTTTGAAAAATCAAAATGTGATTTGGAATTCAAAAACTCCCTAATTATTGATTTAAAATCTGAAATTGAGAAACTTAAAACTGAAGTATCTTCTCTTCTGAGTCTAAAGGACACATGGAAATATGCCTAAGGTGATCCAAAGTTAGAGAAACTTTTATCCGGATCAAGAAAATGTGGCGATCTATCCGGGTTGGGCTATGATAAAAATCTACCTTCTAAATAAAAGTATACTCCTCCTATGTTTGTTAAAGGAGAGTCTTCAAACTCAAAAGGGAAAAGTACTTATCAAGATTTTTCTAGAAATTCAAAAACTTTTCAAAAACCTAGAAGCAGGCATGTCAACTTTAATCAGAAACGAAATCCACTAGCTGAAAAGATAGTTGATTTACTCAAGGAGCTCTTAAAATCTAACTCTATAGGTCATTCTTACAAATATACACAAAAGAAGACCAACTATGTTCCTAAACCCAAAATAGCTATGAAATGGGTTCCTAAAGTTACGTGCTTGGTTGCTCACACTGCTTTCAAAGCAACAAGTCATTCAAAGTGGTACCTAGACAGTGGATGCTCCAGGCATATGACAGGTGACAAAGCTTTATTCACGGATCTGAAAGATATGACTGATGGTTCAATCACATTTGGTGATGGTAGCAACTGCATGATTATAGGCCAAGGTACGGTTTAACTTTTTAATATTCCTGTGTTTAAAAATGTTTTATATGTTGAAGGCTTAAAACATAACTTGCTTAATATATCTCAAATATGTGATAGTAACCATAATGTTCGGTTTTCTAATCAAAGCTGTGAGATACTAAACAATAAGGGTTCTGTAATATTAACTGGACGTAGAACGTCTGAAAATTGCTATATTATTAGCAAATCCAGCTCATCTAATCAAACATGTTACATGGTCCATACAAACGAGACTGATTTATGCCACAAACGTCTTGGACATGTACATTATCGAAATTTATATAGATTGAGCAAACGAGAACTTATAAGAGGTTTACCCAAACTTCAGAAATTAGATAAAATATGTGGTAAGTGCCAGATAGGCAAACAAACAAAGAACTCACACAAAAAGGTGAATTCAAATACCACATCAAGACCACTCGAACTTCCCCACATTGATCTGATAGGACCTACCAGAACAGAAAGTCATGGTGGGAAAAAGTATATCCTGGTAATAGTTGATGACTTTACCAGATTCACTTGGGTAGTCTTCTTAAGGGATAAATCTAAAACCCTTGAAGAAGTAAGAAAAGTTTTCAAAAGGATTCAAACTGAAAAATCTTCTCAAATCAGTAAAATTCGTAGTGATCATGGATCTGAATTTAAGAATAGCAATTTTTAGAAGTTCTGTACCGACCAAGGAATATTACATGAATTCTCTGCTCCCAAAACTCCACAACAAATGGAATTGTAGAAAGAAAGAATAGGGTGCTTCAAGAAATGGCTAATGTCATGTTGAATAGCACGAAGCTCTCTAAAAATCTTTGGGCTGAAGCAGTCAACATAGCTTGCTATATTATTAACCGAGTCTACACTAGCAAAGATAATAATAAAACGGCTTACGAATTGTGGTTCAATAAAAAGCCTACTGTTAAATACTTTCGAGTTTTTGGCAGCAAGTGCTATATTTTACGTGATCGTGAAAATTTGAAAAAATTCGATACGAAGAGTGATGAAGGTATTTTTCTAGGATATTCCTTAAACAGTCGAGCTTATAGGGTTCTGAACAAAAGGACTGGTGTGATTTAAGAATCCATTAATGTTGTCATTGATGATCACTTAAACACGCCAATTTCTAATTCAGATAATAATGAAGTACTAATCATTGATAAACCCGATACTTCATCGAATCAGACTGATTCTGAGTTGAGGACTGTTAAAGATCATCCAACCACACAAATTCTTGGAAACCCTCTCACCGGTGTTCACACCCGTAGACAACTTGAGGATATATGTAATTATGTATGTTTTACATCCCAAATAGAACCATTTAACGTAAAAGAAGATCTTGCTGATGAGAACTGGATTGTTGTGATGCAAGAAGAACTCAACCAATTCATAAGAAATGATGTTTGGTATCTCGTACCAAGACCTAAAGATAAGCACATCATTGGAACAAAAAGAATTTTCAAAAATAAGTCTGACGAGTGTGGAAATATAATTAGAAACAAGGCTAGACTAGTGGTACAAGGTTATACTCAAATTGAAGGAATTGATTTCGATGAAACTTTTGCACCAGTAGCATGTCTTGAATCTATCAGACTATTTATATCCATTGCATGTTTTAGAAAGATAAAGATCTATCAGATGGATGTAAAAAGTGCTTTTCTAAATGGCGATTTACATGAAGAAGTCTATGTTAAACAGCCAATGGGTTTTGAAGATTCTAAAAATACTGATTATGTATATCGGCTTAAAAAGGCACTTTATGAATTAAAACAAGCACCTAGGGCATGGTATGAGAAACTAACGAAATTTCTTTTAAGTCATAATTTTCAAATGGGATCTGTTGATAAAACTTTGTTTGTTAAAAAACATAATGATCAAATCTTAATGGTGCAGATTTATGTTGATGATATTATTTATGGATCAACTTGTACTGATTTGACTACTGAGTTTGCAGATTTGATGAAATCACAGTTCGAAATGAGCATGGTTGGGGAATTGACTTATTTCCTTGGATTGCAAGTAAAGCAACAACCTGAAGGAATATTCATTTCTCAATTTAAGTATGCTTTGAATCTAATCAAGAGATTTGGATTTGAGAATGGCAAGAATTTCGATACTCCTATGAGTACTACCCTGAAACTCTCAAAAGACTCTAATGGCAAAAATGTTGACTCAAAACTTTATCGGAGTATGATTGGTAGTTTGTTATATTTAACTGCTAGTAAACCTGATATTTCTCTAAGTGTTGGTATTTGCGCAAGATATCAATCTGATCCAAAAGAATCTCACTTGATTGCTGTCAAGCGAATTATTAGATATGTTGCAAGTACTATAAATCTCGGTCTCAGGTATCCTCATGAGACTAGTGTCCAATTAGCTGGGTACTCGGATGCTAACTGGGCTGGTAATCTAGATGATAGAAAATCAACCAGTGGTGGTTGTTTTTACATTGGAAATTGTCTAGTTTCCTGGTTTAGTAAGAAACAAAATTCTATACAGCTGAAGCTGAGTATATCGCAGCTGGTAATGCATGTACACAACTTGTTTGGATGCAAAGAATGCTAAGTGATTATGGAATTAAACAGGATTCTATGTTATTACATTGTGATAATTCCAGTGCGATTAATATTTCAAAAAATCCTATTCAGCATTCTCGTACTAAGCACATTGACATTAGATTTCATTATATAAGGGAATTAGTAGAAGAAAAAGTTATATCTCTAGAATATATTCCCACTGAAGATCAACGAGCTAACATTTTCACAAAACCTCTTGATAAAAGCAGGTTCAAAAAGATGAAATTTGATCTTGGCATGTGCATTTTAAATTGATTATTTATGTCTACTTGTATTATAGTATATATATTTGCTAGATTGAATTCTAATTTTTGTATAATTTGCAAGAAATATGAATTTTTGGGCATTCTTCGACCAGTCGTGAGTATACACGACTAGTCATCCTACGACCGGTTATAGATATCCACGACCAGTCGTAGAACTCGGGAATCACTTATAATTTGGGGATTTTTGCTTTCTTCCCCATTTCGGTTTTCTTCTCTAAGGTGTCGTGCTTCGACTTGTCGAACCCATCTTTCATGTTCTTCAAAGTTAGTGTTCCAAATCACTTTTTTCTTGCAGATTTGTGTCTAGATTGCTTTCTTTTCAAGCTTTAAGCTTTCTATTTTAAATTTCATTGAGATTTGGGGTTTGAATTTTGAAAAATCTGTTTTGAGTAAACCCTCTTCTCAATCCTTTGCAACTTCGTATTTCCTTGATATCCTATGTTGCAAATGGCTTCTAGAGGTAGAAAAACTACTTCCCGTGGTCCTTCTTCCTCCAGACCGTCCAATATCTCTAAACGTCATCTTCTTGTTCCCAATGATGATCCATCATATGTTAGGGACATTAGATTACGTAATATTATTGTTGAACATCCTGTTGATGTTAATCATATTGCATCTTTTGACATCCTTCCTATGCTTGAAGCTGTAGGTTGGGTTAACTTATTACATTGGGGTGGGCCTGCATACCAGTCCATTGCCCAATCCATGTTTACATGTATTAGTGCTTTCTCACAGGATAATTTAACTTTTAAAATATCTATGAGAGAAGGGCCTTTTGACATTGATCATCATTTAATTTCAGCCCTTATGGACATTCCTGTGAATGATGAGGGTATTCCTATCCATAACTTAACTGATAAACCCTCATTGTCTGAAAAATGCATGCTCACTAGAGACTTGTGCAACATGGATGTTCAATGGACACAAAAAAGGGAATGCGATTCCCGCAAGGTATTTGTTACCCAAATACAGAATTCTCCACAAAATCTTTGTGTCTAATCTGTATCCCTGTTCGGGTAATAAATCTGACTTGACTTCGTATATGGTTCGTGTTATCCATGCTATTTCCAATGGTACTCAGATTTGTTTACCATCCTTAATTTGTCATTTCATTCTTCAGTTTAGACTCCATCTTGGTCATAGTGACATTCCTTTTGCCTATTTAATGACTGTATTGGCTACACATATGTTAGTCGATATGTCGGTTGATGAGGCACCAATCCATCATCTGATCTTTAACAATACTAATATCAATAAGATGAAATAGGATCTACTTCCTGAACAAGGTGGTGGTGGTGGTGGTCATGAAGAAGCTGGTGATAACATTAATATGGATGACATTTTTGAGGAACTGGATTCTGACTCAACAAATGATCCAGATTTTGAACCATCTGATGTTGATGCACGTCTGAGTGCATTAGAGGGTAAAGTTGAGAATATAAATGTAAAGTTGGAAAACATGTCTGTTGCTCATGATTTACAATTCAAGTACATGCGCAAATATCTTAGGCGATTGAACAAAGGCATGCACCAACTTGATCCCTCTATTCCTGCTCCATCATCTCGTTCTTGTTCTGACTAGTTTATATGAGACTTCTAATCTGTAATATCTTTATAACTTAGCACTTGGTTGACTGATTTTGAGTTGGATACTATCTATGTTTTATGCTAGATATTTATTCTATGTGAAGCTATGCTGAGTATCTCTATCTCTGTTTTACTATACTCTCATAACTCCTCATGTTTACTCTCATATATCCTTTTATTTAGTTCTCCTTTATTGTTGTTTCCTTTGTCATATTGTGACAAAAAGGGGGAGAATGGTTTGTTCTTCATGTGATTGTGAGAGGAGTAGCATTGGTTATGTTACTCAGGGGGAGTATGTTTGAACCAGTTAAATGAAACTGGTTTAATGTTGAATGTTGAATGTTGAATGTTGAATATTGAATATTGATTTGTAGGTAAGCCAGTTGATATGACTTGGTTTATAACTCTTTAACCAGTTGTTTTACTTTATGTTTATCTTGGTTATGTGTTTTGTCACTAATTTGACAAAGGGGGAGATTGTAAGTGCTATAGTTTATATCCCTGTCTGTTGTCAAATTTGTGGTGCCAAAATCACTGTTATATATAACTTGCATAAGTGAAGCTCTCTCAAGGATCAACATTCATAATCAAGCTAAGCTCACAATAAACAAAGCTCACAACAAGCAAAGCTCACAACAAGCAAAGCTCACAAGTACAAGGATCAATCTTGAATGCAATAACTGCTCACAAGACAAGACTCAAGCTCCAAGACTTCAAGAAGAGTACAAGGCAGTTTGTAAAGAACTCAAGACACTTTCAAGATTGAGCTGCATCAAGATTTCAACTACATCAAGTCTTCAAGGCTCATACTTCAAGGTCACTAGTTCCTAATGTTTCAATGTCCTTACTTCATGGTTGAGGTTTGACTGACCATAGGTTGACCTTAGAAGTAGGTCATTTTGGATACATAAGTCGAATGTTATTTTACATGAGTTTGGTCTGTTCTTCGACTATTCCTAGGCCTTCTTCGACTAGTCC
This sequence comes from Magnolia sinica, assembly GCF_029962835.1. Lineage (NCBI taxonomy): Eukaryota > Viridiplantae > Streptophyta > Magnoliopsida > Magnoliales > Magnoliaceae > Magnolia > Magnolia sinica. The sequence continues at coordinate 65,739,792 of NC_080573.1, read as the reverse complement.
TAGAGTTGCTTCGACCAGTCTAAGAAATTCCTCGATCAGTCGTGAGTTTGTTACAAATTTCGAATGAAATCTGTTAGGCTTCGACTAGTCCAGGAATCTGTTCGACCAATCGAAGGAACAATGTTGACTGCATCTTCGACCTATCGAAAATCTTCGACTCGAAATCCAGCGATGTTTTTCAGGTTCTTTGACCAGTCGAAGGAAACCTACGACCAGTCGAAGGTGACCTACGACCAGTCGAAGGAGACCTTCGACCAGTCATAGAACGGTCAGAGCTTATCCTGCCGGATCTTTCAAATATCTGTTATTGCTTCGACTAGTCGAAGAGCTCCCTAGACCAGTCGAAGACACGATCTGCTCACCTATAAATAGTGCACGAATCTCAGAAGAAATCATTTGAATTAATTAATCCATTCAAACCAATCTTCGTCGAACTTCTGAGAGATAATTCTGTGCTCCATCTAAGCTAAGCGTGCTTATTTAATATTCTCTTTCCTTAGCTTTATTTAGTTGATTTTGTTTCTGCTATTCTAATCTAATTTGATAAGGGGAATTATTATTCCCTTTCTTTGGAATCAAAATCAATTAAGGCAAGCCCTATTTGGTTTAATTTAAAATTTATTAGAATTAGAACCATTGTAATTGAGTACTGGACATTGAACTTAGACATTCAATCATCTACTCTGATTTGGTTCGATCGGGCTGCTACAATGAAGGAGATAATCATGTATTTTACATTTAATTGTAAATTCCTTTTGGTTTTGGTTTCTTTCAAGATTCGCCAGAAAAATCTTGTTGTATTGGTTATCTGAGGAGAGCCAGGAAAACTCAGAAGTGGGGTTTTTTTAATTGTGTAAGCCCACAGATAAAGACACAATTGTAAAGGTTTTGGGTAAACCTGGGAAAACCTATTTTGTTAGTGAATGCTAATATCCCCTGTGTGAGGATATTAGGAGTGGAGTAGCATTCTGTGTGGCTGTTGTTTAACAGTTGGTGAACACACAGGCGAACCACTATAATCCCGTGTGTTGTGGTTGAATGATTTATACTTCTAATCTTTAATTATTCTTATGTGGGATGTATGTATGGTGGTGAATGTTGTAATCATTTAATTCAAGCATTGTGAGAATTTTGTAATAGTTTAGAATTTATTTTCTGCTATTCCTTTATCAGCTTGTTATTCAATTTCTTTTAAAAGTTGTTCCAGCAAGGTTGCCCTGCCATTTTTATGGTGTATGGCTGTCCCTAGAACAATACATTTGTGATTACAATTTATTTTAATTCAGTTTGTATTTATTTCTGTATTCCTCTTCGGTTTGAGATTTGATACAAAGATCTTTCTAGAAATAAAGTTGTCCTACCATAAACTCTGGTTTTTGGTGTAAGGTTGTCCTTAGAACAACATTTGTATCAACCTCTCAAGATCTGAATTCTGAGGTTATTTTACTTTCCTGCATTGTGACTTACTTTGGCTATCATATTCTTTTTAATTCTGCTGTTATAAGTTTTATTTGGCATTGTCCTATTCACCCCCCTCCTAGGACATATAGCTAGGCCTTTTCAAGGGTGAATAGGACAATGCTAAATTAAATTTAAATACTGCGAAATATGAAACATGGAATAGATAGCAGCACTATACACCAATTACAGTATAGGATTGGAAAGCAACCTAAAATAGAGAAATAGAAACAAAAATTGTTCTAAGGACAACCTTACACTAAAAACCAAAGTTTATGGTAGGACAACCTTATTTCTAGAATAAATAGAGAAACAAAAGCTCAATGTAATAAAGAGATAGCAAAAATATAATGTTGAAATGTAAATCTAAATTATTACAACATTCCCCACTATGCTTGAAATGAAATGATTATAACATTCACATTCACAAGTACATTCCACGATTCTGAATGATAAAAGATAGGAAATATAAATCACACATCCACAACACAAAGAATTATAGTGGTTCGCCTGTGTGTTCACCAACTGTTAAACAACAGCCACACAGAATGCTACTCCACTCCTAATATCCTCACACAGGGGATATTAGCGTTCACTGTCAAATAGGTTTTCATAGGTTCACTCAAAACCTTCACAATTGTGTCTTTTTCAAAGGGCTTACACAATTCAAAAACCCCCACTTCTGAGTTTTCTGGCTCTCCTCAGATAACCAATAACTTTGAGATTTTTCTGGCTTAACCTCAAATAAAATCAAATAATGTAAATTACACAAATTATAAAATACCTGATTTTCTCCTTCATTGTAGCAGCCTAGAAGAACCAAGTCAGAGTTGAGATTTGAATGTCAAAGTTTAATGTCCAATACTCACTTTATAATGGTTCTAGGTTCTGATAGATTTTAAACTAAAACAGAAGGGCTAGCTCTAATTGATTTTGATTCCAGAAAAAGGAAAACAACAATTCCTCTTTTCAGATTAGATTGGAATGCAAGAAACAAAATCAATTAACAAAGCTAAAGAAAGAGAATATTAAATATGCACACTTAGCTTAAATGGAGCACCGACTAATCTCTCAAAAGACCGAATTAAATTAACTTGAATTGCATTTTCTATTCTGAGATTCGTGCTCTATTTATAGATGAGCAAATCACGTCTTCGACTGGTCTAAGGACCTCTATGACTGGTCGTAGAACCAATAGATATTTAAAAATTCGGGCGTGATAAGATTTGGCAGTTTCACGACTGGTCGTAGGTTTCCTTCGACTGGTCGTAGGTCTCCTTTGACTGGTCATAGGATTCCTTCGACTGGTCATAGGTTGTTTAATTTCAATGCTGTTCTTTGAGTCGTAGGCCTACTACTGGTCGAAGATGCAGTCGACACTGTTCCTACGACTAGTCGAACAGTCCTCAGGACTAGTCGAAGCCTAACAGAAAATTTTCAATTTTTGTAACAAACTTATGACTGATCTAGGAAATGTTTGGACAGGTCGAAGCAGTGCTAGGACTAGTCTAAAAAAGTCTAAGACTAGTCTTAGAACAGACCAAACTCACTTATATAAAACATATGAATTATGTATCCAAAATGGCCTACTCTAAAGGTCAACCTAAGGTCAGTCATACCTCAATAGTGAAGTAAGGACATTGAAATTTTAGAGACGAGTGATCTTTGAAAGTAATGGAGCTTGAAGTCTTGCTGTCATTTAAACTTGAGAGCTTTTTGAGATCTTGAGATTGAACTTGAAAGCTTCTTGAGATCTTGAGGTTGAACTTGAAAGCTTCTTAAGATACTTGACTTGTGAACAATGCTTGTCAACCTAAGTTGATCTTGAGTTGAGCATTGTTCTTCACAGATGCAAGCTTCATAACAGTGTCTTTGGCACCACAAATTTGACAACAGAAAGGGCTATAAACTATGGCACTTACAATCTCTCCCTTTGTCAAATTAGTGGCAAAACACACTTTTAAGATATGTTACATAACACAGAATATCTGATTAAAGAATCATGCACTGGTTGTTATATCTGATTAAAGAATCATGCACCAGTTGTTATATCTGATTAAAGAATCATGCACCAGTTGTTATCAACCGATCATCCTGCAGACTTATAAATCAATATTCAGTCCACCTCTGCACACCTCTACACACTCTCCCTGAGTAACATACTTATAAAACACCATACAATACAATCTCCCTCCTCATGACAACATCTATATCTATATGGATATCCATAACATATCCATACTCCCCCTTTTTATCACAATAGGACAAAGGAAGCAGAAAATAGATGGCTGAGGAGAAATAATTAATGAGAAATATGAAAGGTAACTAGTCAAGATATGAGAACATAGCATAAGCAACACACATAATTCATAGACTGAGCTAAGTTAAAGAGAGTGACAAATTCAAAAACTAGTTAGGAGTAATAAAGTTATTACAGACCAGTAATCTTAAAAATACTAATCTGACCCAGATGAAGGAGCAAGAATGGAAGGATCAAGTTGATGCATGCTTTTGTTCAAGCGCCTAAGATATTTGCGCATATATTTGAACTGTAAATCATGGGCAATAGACATGTTTTCCATCTTAATATTTAGATTCTCAACTTTATCTTACAATGCACTCAGACGTGCATCAAATGAAGAAGGCTCATAATCTAGATCATTTGTAGAATCAGACTCAAGTTCTTCAAAAATATCATCCATGTTAATATCATCAGGAGGAAGATCACCAGCTTCTTTCGCATGTTCAGCTTCAGCACTGCAAACACCATCACCTTAGCCAGGAAGGAAATCCAGCTTCATCTTATTGATATTGAAATTGTTAAATATCAGATGATGGATAGGGGCCTCTCCAACCGGCATGTCGACTGACATATGTGTAGCCAACACAGTCATCAAATATCCAAACGGAATGTCACTGTACCAGGATGGAGTCGAAACTGAATGATGAAGTGACAAATCAAGGATGGTAAACAAATGTTAACACCACTGACAACAGAAGGAAGAATACGAACCATGAAGGACATCAATTCAGATTTATTACCCGATCGAGGATACAAATTAGACACAAAGATTTTGTGAAGAACTCTGTAATTGGGTAACATATATTTTGAAGGAAGCGCATTCCCTTTATGCGTCCATTGAACATCCAAATTGCATAAGTCCTTTGTCAGCATACGTTTTTCAGTGACAAAGGGTTTATCAGATAAAGTATGGATGAGAATACCCTCATCATTCACTAGAATATCCATAAGGGCTGAAATTAAATGACGATCAACTTCAAATGGCCCTTCTCTTGTGGATATAGAAAAAGTTAAATTTTCCAGTGAGAAAGCACATATGCATGCAAACATGGATTGGGCAATGGACCGGTACGCTGGCTCACCCTAAAGCAATAAGTTATTCCAACCTATAGATTGGAGCATAGGAAAAATATTAAACGGAGTAACAAAAATATTAAACGGAGCAACATGATTAATATCTACTGGATGTTCAACAATAACATTACGCAATCTTATGTCCCGAACATAAGATGGATCATCCTCAGGAGCCCTAAGATGACGCTTAGTGATAGGGGCCGATCTGGAAGAAGAAGACGGACCACGGGACATTTATTTTCTTCCTCTAGAAGGCATATGCAACAAAGATTTCAAGAATATAAAGAGTTGCAAAGGATTGAGAAAAGGGTTTTCTCAAATTAGATTTTTCAAAAGAAAAACCTCAAATCTCAACTAAATTCGAAATAGACAACTCTAAGAGAGAAATAGAAACAATCTAGACACAAATCTACAAGCAAAATGCAAATGGAGCACTAACTTTGAAGATTTTGGAAGATGGGTTCGACTAGTCGTGTGTCAGCTCGTTGGAGAGTGAAGTTGAAATAAAGAAGAAAGTGATTTCTCCCAAATTTTAAGTGAATCCACGCGATTCACGACTGGTCGTGAGTATACACAATCGGTTGTAGCACGACTAGTCGTGGATACTCACGACTGGTCGAGTATAGGCCAAAAAATCTAATTTTTGCATATTTTTCAAGATTTGAAAACTAAACTAGCAAATATATATACTATGATACAAATAGGCATAATTAATCATTTTAAAATGCACATGCCAAGATCAAATTTTATTTTGTTACACATACTTTTGTCGAGTGGTTTAGTGAAAATATCAGCACTTTGAATCTCGGTAGGGATATATTGCAAAGATATAACCTTTTCTTCAACTAATTCCTAAATATAATGAAATCTAATATCAATGTGCTTAGTACGAGAATGCTGAGTTGGATTTTTTGAAATATTTATGGCACTGGAATTATCACAATATAATCACATAGAATCCTGTTTAATTCCATAATCACTTAGCATATGTTTCATCCAAACAAGCTGAGTACACGCATTACCAGCTGCGATATATTCAGCTTCAGCTGTTGAAAGTGATATAGAACTTTGTTTCTTGCTAAACCAAGAAACTAAACAGTTTTCGATATAAAAACAACCACCACTGGTTAATTTTTGATCATCAAGATTACCAGCCCAGTCAGCATCCGAGTACCCAGCTAATTGAACACTAGTCTCATGAGGATATCAGAGACCGAGATTAATAGTACTTGCGACATATCTTATAATCCGCTTGACAACAGTCAAGTGCGACTCTTTAGGGTCAGACTGATATCTAGCGCAAATACCAACACTTAGAGTGATATCTGGTCTACTAGCAGTTAAATACAATAGACTACCAATCATACTCCGATATAATTTCGGATCCACATTTTTACCTGCAGAATCTTTTGAGAGTTTCAAGGTTGTACTCATAGGAGTGTCAAAGTTCTTACCATTCTCAAATCCAAATATCTTAATCAAGTTCATGGCATATTTAGATTGAGAAATGAATATTCCATCAGGTTTTTGTTTTACTTGTAACTCGAGAAAATAATTCAATTCCCCAACCAAGCTCATTTCAAACTGAGATTTCATCAAATCTGCAAACTCAATAGTCATGTCAGTACAGGTAGATCCATAAATGATATCATCAACATAGATTTATACTAATAAGATATGATCCTTATGTTTTTTAATAAACAGAGTTTTATGAACACATCCAATTTGAAAATTATATCTTAATAGAAACTTTGTTAGTTTCTCGTACCATGCCCTAGGAGCTTGTTTTAAACCGTAAAGTGCCTTTTTAAGACGATACACATGATCAACATTTTTGGCGTCTTCAAAACCCATTGGTTGTTCAACATAAACTTCCTCATGTAGATCGCCATTTAAAAATACACTTTTCACATCCATTTGGTAAATCTTAAACTTTTTAAAACACCTAATGGATATAAAGAGTTTGATTGATTCAAGACGTGCTACTGGTGTAAAGGTTTCATCATAGTCAATACCTTCAATTTGAGTGTAACCTTATACCACTAGCCTAGCCTTGTTTCTAATTATATTGCCAAGTTCGTCAGACTTATTTTTGAAAATCCATTTGGTTCCAATTATGTGTTTATCTTTAGGTCTAGGTAGGAGATACCAAACATCATTTCTCACAAATTGGTTAAGTTCTTCTTGCATCACAACAATCCACTTTTCATTAGCAAGAGCTTCTTTTACGTTAAATGGTTCTATCTGGGATGTAAAACATACGTAATTTCATATATCCTCAAGTTGTTTATGGGTACGAACACCAGTGAGAGGGTTTCCAAGAATCTGTGTGGTTGGATGATCTTTAACAGTCCTCAGTTCAGAATCAGTCTGATTAGATGAAATATCAGATTTATCAATTACTAATACTTCTTCATTATCTGAACTTGAGACAGGTGTGCTTAAGTGATCATCAATGACCACATTGATGGATTCTTGAATCACATCAGTCCTTTTGTTCAGAACCCTATAAGCTCGACTGTTTAAAGAGTATCCTAAAAAGATCCCTTCATCACTCTTCGTATCAAACTTTCCCAGATGTTCACGATCTTGTAAAATATAGCACTTGCTGCCAAAAACTCGAAAGTATTTGACAGTAGACATTTTATCGAACCACATTTCGTAAGTCGTTTTATTATTACCTTTACAAGTGTAAACCCGCTTAATAATATAGCAAGTTGTATTGATTGCTTCAACCCAAAGATTTTTAGAGAGCTTCATACTATTCAACATGACATTAGTCATTTCTTGAGGCACTCTATTTTTTCTTTCAACTATACCATTTTATTGTGGAGTTTTGGGCGCCGAGAATTCATGTAATATTCCCTGGTCGCTACAGAACTTCTCAAAACCGCTATTCTCAAATTCAGATCCATGATCACTACGAATCTTACTGACTTGAGAACCTTTTTCAGTTTGAATCCTTTTGAGAACTTTTTTTACTTCTTCAAGGGTTTCTGATTTGTCCCTTAAGAAGACAACCTATGTGTATCTGGTAAAATCATCTACTATTACCAAAATATATCTTTTACCACCTCGACTTTCCGTCCTGGTAGGTCCTACTAGATCCATATAGAAAAGCTCGAGTGGTCTTGATGTGGTATTGGAATTCACGTTGTTGTGTGAGTTCCTTGTTTGTTTGCCAATCTGGCATTTACCACATATTTAATCTAATTTTGTAGTTTGGGTAGACCTCTTATAAGTTCCCGTTTGCTCAATCTATGTAAATTTCGATAACGTACATGTCCAAGACGTTTGTGCTACAAATCAGTCTCGTCTGTTTGGACCATGTAACATGATTGATTAGATGAGCTGGATTTGCTAACAATAGAGCAGTTTTCAGACGTTCTACGTCTAGTTAGTATTATTGAACCCTTGTTGTTTAGAATCTTATAGCTTTGATTAGAAAACCGTACACTATGGTTATTGTCACATATTTGAGATATGCTAAGAAAGTTATGTTTTAGACCTTCAACATATAAAATATTTTTAAACAAAGGACGGTTATAAAGTTGAACAGTACCTTGGCCCATAATCTTGCAATTGCTGCCATCACCAAATGTGACTGAACCATTAGTCATGTCTTTGAGATCGGTGAATAAACTTTTATCACCAGTCATATGCCTTGAGCATCCACTGTCTAGGTGCCACTTTGAATGGCTTATAGCTTTGAAAGCGGTATGAGCAACCAAGCAGGCAACTTTAGGAACCCATTTCAGAACTGTTTTGGGTTTAGAAGTATAGTTAGTCTTCTTCTGACTGATATTGTAAGAATGACCTACTGAGTTAAATTTTAAGAGCTCCTTAAGTAAATCTACTATCTTTTCAGTAAGAGGGTTTCGGTTTTGATTTTAAAAGTTGACATGGCTGCTTTTAGATTTTTGAAAAGTTTTTGTATTTTTAGAAAAACCTTGATAAGTACTTTTCCCTTTTGAGTTTGAGGACTCTCCTTTCACAAACTTGGGAGGAGTATACTTTTGTTTAGGAGGTATATTCTTATCATAGCCCAATCCGGATCGATCGCCACTTTTTCTTGATCTGGATAATAATTTTTCTAACTTTGGATCTCCTTGGGCATACCTCCATGTATCCTTTAAACTCAGAAGAGAAGATACTTCATTTTTAAATATCTCATTTTCAGATTTTAGATTTTCAATCAGTGAGGTTTTGACTTCTAAATCGCATTTTGATTTTTCAAAACAATATGAAATTTGAGATTTTTCTAAAATAAGTGATTCGAAACATTCTTTGAGTTTAGAAAACTTTTCTTTTTGAAGTTTAAGTTTGACAGCAATTTTATAACTTTCCTTGTATAGGGCATTGTAAGCATCTTGAAGATCATCTTCATTTTCATAATCACTATTCAGATTTTCTTCGCTAGTTGAATCATCATGATCTGAAAAAGTGAATTTGGCTAGAGTCATAAGGGCTTTAACTTCACTGCCCGACTTGGTTTCAGAATCTTCTGATTCAGAAGAAGCTTCAGAGTCAGATGATTCATCCCAAGTAGCCAACATACCCTTTCTTTTTGTTTTGTCCTTTCTAGGACATTTGTTTGCTAAGTGCCCATACTCTTGGCAGTTGTAATATTGACTATCTTTCAAAGATTTCCAACTTTTAGATTTAGGTTTAGATCTTTTCTTATCATTTGATTTTTGAAAATCTACCCTTTTCTTTCTTTTGAAAATCTTGTAAAATTTCTTCGCTAAATGAGCCATATCGTCTTAAGAATTTTCTAAATCCGAGTTTTCTTGAGAAATACTTTTAGAAGATTTGAGGACAATTGATTTACTTTTAGGAGCTTTAAAGTTTAACTCACAGGTTTGTAAAGAACCAACTAGTTCTTCCACCCTCATATTATCCGTATCACGAAGTTCCTGGATTGCGGTTACCTTAGAGATGAACCGTTCAGGAAGTGAGCGTAGTATCTTTGTACACACTTTACTTTCTGGGATTTTATTGCCAAGACCCCACATAGAGTTCACAATGTCATTTAATCTAGTATAAAAGTGTAATGACCTGAAAAATTTTGTGCAAAGACCCGAGTACTACATCAAATTATTGAGAAGTTATATGTGGGTTAATTAGCGTTAAACTCGATTGCTTGTATTAGCATCAATCACTTTAAAATTGATCTGTAAGACTCAAAACCTGTAGAATCGTTAGCGCTATATTACTTTGAATTCTGGGATTCAATGCTAAATCCAGTTGCTCTTGGAAATATTCAGAAACTTTGGATCGGACCTGGACCGCGCGTCAAAAGTCCGATAGCGATGATCTTAGGTAGTTATGGTCACCTTGTTGGGCTTGACCATCACCTCAGAAATCAAGTCCAGATGATGTCTTAGGTCGATTTATTTGAGTCTGGAGTAAAGAGTGTGAGAACGGTGAGAAATTAAATATGATTTTATGAAATCTGAGTCGTGTCGCTTGCGCGACGATTTTAAGCAATCTAACCGTTGGATTCTGACCCAATTTCACCCTCGGATCAGGAAAGATGGCCCCGGCATGTCAGAGTGCTTGTGGACCTGATCGAGTTTCGGTGATTGTTGAATTGAGATTGGTCTGCTATGTGCGATCTGTAAATCCAATCGGTACGAAAACTCAATCTGACCTAGATCCATGGTTAGTGAGCTTAAGTCCGACCGCACGTGGAAAAAGGACCACCGGAAGTGCTCCGTTGGATCGAGAGAGGCCTGATTTGGTTATAACCTAAGTATACCTTAGCCCTGGGGCTATTTTCATCAATGTTAAGCCTATATAAAGACCTTAAAACCCTCACTCTCAATTCCATACGAATTTTCTAACCCTAGCTAAGAAAGAGAGAGGAAAAGAGAGAGAAAGTGAGAGAGAAGTTGGTGAATCATCTTGAGATTCTTCCTTGCTACTCTGCATCCCTAAACCGTCACTTCTGAATCATTATTTCAGCGATTCTAAGTCCATTCTTGGGGAAGTCAATCAAACCCTAATCTATTTTAGAGCTTAGAATAGTCTACGTGTTGATGTAGCTCGTTTCTATTCTTGCCTTAGGTTATCTAGTCGCCGTTGACGAAGACATATCATCTGAATCAGATCAGTGCGCTTTTTCTGGCTTAAGGTATGGACTATATTCGTATAGGTTATGGTTTTCAAGGCTTTCAATGTCAGATAATGGTTTATTATTGTTGTGGGTGTAATTTCACATGCCAAATGCGATGTTTATATTGCGTTCCTAATATATATGAATTATGTTGAGATTTGCGTATTCTATGTGTATGTAGAAAGTATCATATACGTATGAAATACGAACATGTGTTTGCCATGATTATTTGTTGTATACTTGTACTAGTTGTATGTGTGTCAACTCCTTGGTAAAAGGAATTGTCCAAATGTGTGTTATCACTAACATACATCATGTATGTTGGAATATGTAGTCTAAGTGTTTGTAGAAATGTCTGAATGATCAAGTGTAATATATTATCCTATTTATGGACATTGAGAAGAGATTCTCAACTATCTTATTTGTGTGTACGATTTCTCACATGCAATATACATTCTTTGTTGGTTACATTTAAGCATTTCTTATACGTAAATTCATGTTAAGTTGATATTCTTCAACTGCTCACATACTGTATGAGTTGAATTGTTGTTCCATTACCGTTCTACATTGTTAATATGAATATCTGTTATAATTGAATGTGTTTGGGACTATGGAATAGTCCAGGAAATCGGTAACAGACTTTGAGCTCGTGGCCGATGTTACTTTCGCCACGAAGGACGTGTTTGACGAACCCGAGTCGTATTAGGGTTGTCGGCAGTGGTTTGGCCACATGGAGTGTTTGCGCACTCTATGTCATTCAACTTAATGTGCGCTCGTGCTAGTCGAGTTTGTCAAGTAACCCGATTGTCCCGATGTATGTTCACCATGTATGGACGCTATTGTTTGAATCTAGGGTACCAAACTTATCGATGAAATCCCGTTAACCGTTGTACCTTAATCCACTAAGACTAATGAGCCAAACATGGTGGTATGGGACACCATGGTCGAGCTGTTGGCCTACGCTGGGGTGACGAGCCTCCCCGTAGTGACCAGTGAGCACACCAGACTCATGAGCCAATTATGGTGGTATGGGACACTATATTCGCGCTATTGGCCTACATCGATTGGTGACGAGCCCTTTGTAGTGACCTTGAGCATACCTTGATATTGTATTAAGGCGACGAGCCTTAGAGTAGTAACTAAGGTATGATAGGCGTGCATTGATTGGTGACGAGCCCTTTGCAGCGACCTAGAACCATATGATCATATGAGTTTGCCTAGGATTGACGACCCTAGAATGGATCACTGTGTGAAAATTGATATGAGGAAGGTACCTTAGCTTCCCAATCCTGCTGTATGAAAAGGACTAATAACAACGTGGTAATCATGTTCATGCACCGCATTGCATGTGCATAGGAGTCGTTGGCACTGCAGGAGGTTGTCATGTGTAATGTAAGATGAAGACACTGAGGGAGTGCAGGCGAGGGCATGCATCATTTCTTCATACATCCTTGCATTAACAAGAGTACGTAGGATGTGTTTAATTGTATTGCCTTATCATTACTGCTTGATTGATTTGATATCATGTTAACTTTTACTGTATAGTTCTACTGAGTTGATCACTCACTCCCACATTCTGGGACGGTGTTTCAATACCAACCAGACTCTGTCTTAGATGCAGATGATGACACGACCCCTAAGGCAGAGCAGGAGTACAAGGATGATGAGGATGCATTTTCTATTATGCAGTTCTTAGGCGGGTTCACGTGAGTCGTGTCCTGATCGACGGGGATTTTGGGTTTTCTTTTAGGATAGATAATTTCATTCTGATACTTGTATTTTGAAGATAAACACTTGTAATTATGACCTGGCAGAGCATACATATCACAGGGACTTACACATGTATACATATATTTCCTTAAGTCTTCTGCTTGCGTTTTTCACTTATCCTTGGATTATGTTTGCAGTTTGGCTTAATCTATTCCATGTTTTATGCACTCATACAAACAACATACATCCATCAATACATATGTTGCATAAGTGATGTTTTGGAACTCGAGAGCTGAGTTATGCTCAACCCCCGAATTTCAGGGCGTTATAAAAAGTCCATAAACATTTCATTTTCCTCCATATGAATTTCTTCAAATTTGGTTGTGAGGAGTTGGACCTTAGATTTTTTTACAATTGTAGTACCCTCGTGTGTCATTTCTAATATATCTCAGGCTTGCTTTGCAGTATCACAGGATATGATTCTTTTGAACTCATCTGGTGATAGTGCGCAAGTGATTGCATTCAGTGCTTTTGCATTGGCACTACTCTCATTTTTCTGAAGGGTGGTCCATGAAAAATATGGTGTTACTCTCATTGATTTTGAACCATCAATACCAGTCACTTCAGTGGTGGGTGGGTTCCATTCAGTCACTGTGGCTTGCCACACACTCTCATCCATTGATTTAAGGAAGATCCTCATCCTGGCTTTCCAATAGGCATAATTGGAGCCATCAAAGGGTGGAGGCCTAGTGACTGATAGGCTATCAAAATTTGACATCTTATATATAGCTTAAATCATTAGCTCGGGAATTAAATCCAAATAAAAAGCAATAAGAGCGAGCTATTAAGCTCTGATACCACTTGAAATGGCCAAGCTATATGTCCAAGAGGAGGGGTGAATAGGACTATGCCAAATTAAATTTAAATAATGCGAAATATGAAATAAGAATATATAGCAACTATACACCAATCACAGTATAGGAATGAAAAGCAACCTAAAATAGAGAAATAGAAACAAAAATTGTTCTAAGGACAACCTTACACCAAAAACCAAAGTTTATGGTAGGACAACCTAATTTCTAGAATAAATAAAGAAACTGAAGCTCAATGTAATAAAGAGATAGCAAAAATATAATGCTGAAATGTAAATCTAAATTATTACAACATTCCCCACTATGCTTGAAATGAAATGATTACAACATTCACATTCACACGTACATTCCACAATTCTAAATGATTAAAGATAGGAAGTATAAATCACACATCCACAACAAAGAATTATAGTGGTTCACCTGTGTGTTCACCAACTGTTAAACAACAGCCACACAGAATGCTACTCCACTCCTAATATCCTCACATAGGGGATATTAGCGTTCACTATCAAATAGGTTTTCACAGGTTCACCCAAAACCTTCATAATTGTCTTTTTCAAAGGGCTTACACAATTCAAAAACCCCCACTTCTGAGTTTTCTGGCTCTCCTCAGATAACCAACAACTTTGAGATTTTTCTAGCTTAACCTCAAATAAAATCAAATAATGTAAATTACACAAATTGTAAAATACCCAATTTTCTCCTTCGTTGTAGCAGCCCAAAAGAACCAAGTCGGAGTTGAGATTTGAATGTCAAAGTTCAATGTCTAATACTCACTTTATAATGGTTCTAGGTTCTAATAGATTTTAAATTAAAACAAAAGGGCTAGCTCTAATTGATTTTGATTCCAGAAAAAGGAAAACAACAATTCCTCTTTTCAGATTAGATTGGAATGCAAGAAACAAAATCAATTAACAAAGCTAAAGAAAGAGAATATTAAATATGCACACTTAGCTTAAATGGAGCACCGACTTATCTCTTAGAAGACCGAATTAAATTAACTTGAATTACATTTTCTATTATGAGATTCATGCTCTATTTATATGTGAGCAAATCACATTTTCAATTAGTCTAAGGACCTCTACGACTGGTCATAGAACCAACGGATATTTAAAAATTCGGGCGCGATAAGATTTAGCAGTTTCACGACTGGAAATAGGTTTCCTTCGACTGGTCATAGGTCTCCTTCGACTGGTCGTAGGTTGTCTAATTTCAATGTTGTTCTTTGAGTCGTAGGTCTACGACTAGTCGAAGATGCGGTCGACACTGTTCCTACGACTGGTCGAACAGTCCTCAGGACTAGTCAAAGCCTAACAGAAATTTTTTGATTTTTGTAACAAACTTACGACTGATCAAGGAAATGTTTAAACAGGTCAAAGCAGTGCTAGGACTAGTCGAAAAAAGTCTAGGACTAGTCTTAGAATAGACCATACTCACTTATATAAAACATATGAATTATGTATCCAAAATAGCCTACTCTAAAGGTCAACCTAAGGTTAGTCATACCTCAATAATGAAGTAAGGACATTGAAACTTTAGAGACGAGTGACCTTTGAAAGTAATGGAGCCTGAAGTCTTGTTGTCGTTTAAACTTGAGAGCTTTTTGAGATCTTAAGATTGAACTTGAAAGCTTCTTGAGATCTTGAGGTTGAACTTGAAAGCTTCTTGAGATACTTGACTTGTGAACAGTGCTTGTCAACCTAAGTTGATCTCGAGTAGAGCATTGTTCTTCACAGATGGAAGCTTCATAACAGTGTCTTTGGCACCACAAATTTGACAACACAAAGGGCTATAAACTATGACACTTACAGAAATATCGACGAATTTTTTCATCAGTAAGAGAGCAATTTCTTGTAGTGTTTGGAATCCTCGAACTTAGTTCTAAGGTGGCTTTTGATGATCTTGTTGACCGCCTCAACCTACCCGTTAGCCTAAGGGTGCTGAGGTGATGAATAGACATTCTAAATCTTGGGCTCTTCACACATACCCCAGAATTGCGCATTCTCGAACCGTTTTCCATTGTCCGAGACAAGGGTATGTGGGACTCCATACCTGTAGATGATATTTTTCCAGACAAAATCTATCATTTGTTTGGTAATTTCGGCCAATGGCTTGGCTTCGACTCATTTAGTGAAATAGTCCACTGCAAAAACAATGAACTTGGTCTGCCCCCGGCTCGTTGGTAACAGGCCATTGACGTTAATCCCCCACTAGGAGAACGACCACGGGCTGGTCATGGGAGTAAGTTGTTCGGATAGTTGTTGGGAAACTGCAACGAATCACTGGCATTTGTCACATTTCCTTGCATATTGTTTAGCGTCCTCTTAAATAGTCGAATGACCTTGCGAGTGAGGGCTCGGCTACCTGAGTGATTGTAACACCCCAAACTTTTCAATATCTAAGTATTGAAAGCTCTCAAGTGTTACCATGAAATTTAACTTATTATGTACATGTGTACAATACCAATCTAGCTATCTTAACCTTACATCTATTCTCCAACACGAATCTAACTGTTGAGAATAATCTTCATCCATAGGTCAAGTCATTTGACCGTTGATTTTGAGATAGGATCATCATATACCCAAGTATTCACACTTGCCCATCATAACCAACCATTTAGTCAACTATTCACTGCTAGGTAAAGATATTTGACCGTCCACTCTAAGTTTAGACCACCTAATCATAAGTAAACTAGCTACTTGATCTCTGCATCTGCTCGTATGCATATCGAATAAAGATTATGGTCCGTTCATTATATTCACCACTTATGAATATGCTTAACCCACCATCAGAACTACAATCCGAGGAACTTACACATGTGAATAAGTTACTTTAATCTAACGGTATATATGGTCTACCTCTTAACCACTCCAAAAATCCACTTTGTGTTCATCCATTTATGAAACTGACCATATGTCCACTTGTATACATGGTCAGAGTACTAACCATCAAGTTCTATTTTTAACATGTTATCTGACCATCCATTATATCATTTGATATATGTACATTCCTTAATTAATTTTGTGAATAACTCTTTATTCATAATTATTTAGATATAAATACTTTTGTAAGAATTTCTTATAAACATGCCTGTAACCATGTAGAACCATTAAATTTCCCAAAATTCTTATATCAATAATAATTATGAAAATGCCATTAACCTAGACCCTTGAATTGTAGAATGGTTCTCATGATCTATTTCATGTAAAATTTTATACTATGCCTATTTATCATAAATTAACTATGCATGTTGAATTTTAGCCCTTAGATCATTGTAAAAGTGGCCCAATTGACAAATCATCCCCATAACTGTTGATTTTTGTGTCCATTGAGTGAAGAAACTCGTGCGTAGTCGTAGTAGGATATTTCCCTTCATATGAACGACTTGGATTGGCCATAATATGGACCAAGTGTGAAATATGAAGACCCCACTTTTGGTAGGCTTTTCCTTAGGTGCGAAGCTATCCTTTTGAGGCATACCAACTCCTAATAAATTTGAATCTTCCGATTTAGTCACTTTCTACCATCCATTGCAACTCAAATTTGGACTACACTTTGGTCTCATATGACTACGAGATTATACAAAATTTAGACCCCGATCGTACATCGTTGAATGTTGAAGTCAGATCCTTCATTTTGATACAAAAAGTGAAATTTTAGATTTAGGCTTTTTCTACCATCGATCAACCACCAAATTTTATCTAACCGTTTGCCTATCCTGACTACACACTTCTTCCAGAATGAACCATGATTATTAATTGTGGACCGTTAATTGAGATCAAGTTTATTTTGGCACCCGTTAGGAGCATTTTCAAGATAGGTCAATCTAAATTTCGTATCACTAAGAAAATCATATACCCTAGCTTTATTCGATGACCCTAACACAATAGACAAATTAAATTTAAAGAAAGATAGTAAAAAAAGGGTAAAATTGGAGAAATCCAATCCAAGTGGGATGTGAAACACACCCCTCTCACATGCCCACTTCTTTTTATAAAAAAGGGTGTGCGTTCCCCTCTCAACTCACTTGCCCAATTTTCCAATGCCCAAGGAAGAGAGAGAAATAGAGAGAAAAAGAGAAAGAGGGAGATAGAGGGAGATAGAGAAAGAGAAAGCCTAGATGCCATCATCCTTTTCGTTCTCTACACGTGTGGTGTCTCCCTCTTTCTCAAGCGATGTCATGATTCATGTAGAAGCTTTCCTATATGGATATTTATATACAGTTTAGATTTAAGACTAAGGTGAGGGATTCCTTTAAGCTTACACTAAATTGAGTCGATATGATATAGCGTGTTTTTGCACACTTTCATATTCCTGTGATTTTTCACACAATTGATTGATTTACCACTATCAATTATTTATCCTTTTAGGAATTATGGTTAATGTATGATTATAATTATGCATGATCTTTATGAATTTATGTGGGGTGATGGATATAAGCCTTACCTTTTGCCAATTTTGAAAACAACATATGCTTCCACTATATATTGAGTTGGCCTTTTACTCATATCTCCCTATTTTTATTGAGTTAGCATATTTGTTATTCTTCTCTTTTATTGAGATAGCTTAACGCTACTTTTCTCCTTTATTAGGTTAGCCTCGTGCTAAATCCGTTTATGGCTTGGGCATGTGTCTTGGAATTCCAAAACTCCCATAGTTCTATTTATTTTTCCTTTATTGCAAGTGATGTGTTAGAGGTCTCACAACTAGTGATTCAAATATTTTATCATGGACATAATGCGCTCTGGGTAGTAACCCTCTTGGTCGACGGGTAATTTCATAGATTTTGAGTAGTGGTGCACAAATCGATGTAAGTAATCCGCAATGCTGTTACATCACTTCCGAGATTGGATTCATAAATATTCACTATATGAACAAATCATGTCACATAATTCATCTGATTCATGTGTTATGTCACCTCGAGGTGTTCACGTAAATCCACAGTAGCGTTGGACATGCCGGTGAATCTCTGTAGTTATGGGATGCGGAGCGAGTCAGGTTTTCTATGAATTATATTCCACATTATGATGATCACTACGTATGATGAGTTGCACACACTTTACTAGGCATGCATTCATATACATTGCTTGTGCATACCGATACCACTCGTAGTGGTGGAGTATGAGACATATCGGAACCCTTACATTACTCTTATGAATCTTTTAAATTATTGTTAATCTTAAAGGATAACCATCACTATGGGTGGGGCACTGACCCTCTCCAACCGTACAGATGATGCATGTGATGTGCAAATTGAAGACACTGATGACAATCTCCCTGCGAAAGATTATTCTGAATAAATAAAGAGATAGCTTTATGTTTAATTTTATTTATTTCCACTACAAACTTTGATAATATAATAAGCTCTCGTTGAGAGGGCATTTGATAATTTGTTGAATTCTTTTACCCTAATGGAATGATAAATACAGTTGATTTTACTCTCGTGAATGGTTACCTTCGTGAATGTAACTGGATCTGATCTAAACAAAAATAAAAAAATAAAAAATAAGGTGCAATTTTGAAGCATTCAATTTTTACATTATTAACACCCGGAATTCTCGGGCACGACTATGTACTCGGGCAGTGAAAATTTGATATGTTACAATGATTGTCATAGATCTCTTCCTGAATTTCTTTTAGCACATACTCAACTTCTTCGGGTTGGAGGCACCTTAGGTATGATAGGGAGAATCTCTTCTTGTAAAGGATGTCCTCTGTCATAGTATATCGGGCAGCTCTATTTTGAATCCTTCGCGCGTCAAGCTTATCCTCCAGTAACTTGTTTTCCTGAAGGTAATCAACGATCGAATCCATCTAGCTCGGAGCTGAGGCAATGAGAAAGACCACCCCTGGGTCAAGCTCCTCAATGTTGGGCTCAGGTAAAAACTCAATGGGGATTGACTTCGAGATGTCATCATCAGCTGTTGCGGCTAGTTTCGCCAACACATCTGTAACGCCCTGAAATTCGGGGGTCGAGCATAACTCAGCGCCCGAGTTTCAAAACATCACTTATGCAACATATTTAATGATGGATGTATGTTGTCTGTATTAGTGCATAAAACATGGAATAGATTAAGCCAAATAGCAAATATAATTCAGGGATAAGTGAAGAACGCATGTGGAAGACTTAAAGAAATATATGTGTACATGTGCCAATCCCTGAAATACATATATATACCAGGTCATAATACAAGTGTTACTATCAAAATTACAAGTATCAAATTACATCATTTAATTCCCAAAAGAAATCCCAGCATCCCGCGCATCAGAATAAGGCTCACTAGAACCCGTCTGAAAACTGCATAAAAGAGAAAGCAGCCTCATCATCCTCGATCTTCCACTCTGCCTCAGAAGTCTCATCAACATCTGCAGCTAAGACAGAGTCTGGTGGGTGTTTAACACCGCCCCAGAACGTGGGAGTGAGTGATCAACTTAGTGGAACAATAAAGCAAAGGTTAACATGTTATCAGTTCAATCAAGCAGTAATTGAAAAGGCCAAGCTATATGTCCTAGAGGGGGGGTGAATAGGACAATGCCAAATAAAAACTTATAACAGCGGAATAATAAAGAAAATGATAGCCAAATTAAATAATAATGCAGGAAAGAAAAACAACCTCAAAATTCAGATCTTGAGAGGTTGATACAAACGTTATTCTAAGGACAACCTTACACCAAAAACAGAGTTTATGGTAGGACAACCTTATTTCTAGAAAGGTCTTTGTATCAAGTCTCAAATCGAAGAGGAATACAAAAACAAATATGAACTGAATTGAAATAACTTGTAATTAAAGATGTATTGTTCTAGGGACAGCCATACACCATAAAAATGGCAGGGCAACCTTGCTGGAACAACTTTCAAAATGAAATTGAAAAACAAGCTTATAAAGGAATAGCAGAAAGTAAATTCTAAGCTATTACAACATTCTCACAAAGCTTGAAATAATTACAACATTCACCACCATACATACATCCCACAAAAAGAATAAAAACAATTAAAAGAATAAATCAATCAACCACAACTCAAAGGATTTATAGTGGTTCGCCTTTGTGTTCACCAACTGTTATCCAACAGCCACACAAAAAGCTACTCCACTCCTAATATCCTCACACAGGAGATATTAGCGTTCACTAAAGATAGGTTTTCCCAGGTTCACCCAAAACCCTTACAATTGTGTCTTTGTATGTGGGCTTACACAATTAAAAAACCCCACTTCTGAGTTTTCCTGGCTTTCCTCAGGATAACCAATATAACAAGATTTTTTTGGCAAATCTTGAAAGAAACCAAAATAATAGAAAGGAATTTACAATATGTAAAATACCCGAATATCTTCTTCGTTGTAGCAGCCCGGTAGAACCAAATCAAAGTAAATGATTGAATGTCCAAGTTCAATGTCCAGGACTCGATTACAATGGTTCTAGATCTAATTGATTTTAAATTAAACCAAACAGGGCTTGCCTTAATTGATTTTGATTCCAAAGAAAGGGAATAACAATTCCTCTTTTCAACTCAGATTGGAATGACGAGAAACAAAATCAATTAAAATAAAGCTAAGGAAAGAAGATATTAAATAAGCACACTTAGCTTAGATGGAGCACAAAATTATCTCTCGGAAGTTCGACGAAGATTGGCGTGAATACTTTAATTAAATCGATGATTTCTTCGAGATTCGTGCACTATTTATAGGTGAGAAGATCAGGTCTTCGATCGGTCTAGAGTGCTCTTCGACTAGTCGAAGCCATAACGATATTTGAAAGATTAGGCGGGATAAGCGCAGAGTTCTACGATCGTCGTAGCCCTCCTACGATCGTCGTAGGTCACCTACGATCGTCGTAGGTTTCCTTCGACCGGTCGTAGGTCCTGAATAAGTTCGCTCGACTTCGAGTCGTAGATTCTACGATCGGTCGAAGATGCAAACACTGCTCCTACGATCGGTCGAGCATTCCGTGACTAGTCAAGGCTAGCATTTTATCCTAATTTGTAACAAGCTTACGATCGTCGAGGATTTTCTTAGATCGGTCGAAGCAAGTCTAGGACTAGTCGAAGGACGAGTCGTGGAAGAATAGACCAATTACATGTAAAATAACATTCGACTTATGTATCCGAAATGACCTACTTCTAAGGTCATCCTATGGTCAAACAAACCTCAATCATGAAGTATGGACATTGAAACAAGAGACCATGAAGAATGAGCCTTGAAGTCTTGATGTAGACTAAACCTTGAAGTAGCTCAATCATGAAAGTGGCTTGAGTTTCAGCTTGAGTCTTGAGTTCAGCTTGACTTTCAACTTGAGTCTTGAGTTCAGCTTGAGTCTTGCCTTGTACTTTCTTTTTCTTTTCAGCTTGAGTCTTGTGAGCAGTTCTTGCATTCAAGAGTCTTGTCTTGTGATCAGTTCTTTCATTCAAGATCCTGAGTCTTGTACTTGAGAGCTTTGCTTGATGTGAGCTTAGCTTGTTCATGTATGTTGATCCTTGAGAGAGCTTCACTTAAGCAGGTTATATATAACATAACAGTGATTTTGGCGCAGGTTATATATAACATAACAGTGATTTTGGCACCACAAATTTGACAACAAACAGGGATATAAACTATAGCACTTACAATCTCCCCCTTTGTCAAATTAGTGACAAAACACATAACCAAACAAAAGTAAAACAACTGGTTAATACATGCAAATCAATAATCAACATTTAACATTCAACCAGTTTCAACATTCAACAAGAAACAAGATCAAACAAGATCAAACATATATTCTTCTTGACACCCCACTCCCCCTGAGTAACATAACCAATGCTACTCCTCTCACAATCACATTAACAACAAACCATTCTCCCCATTTTTGTCACAAGATGACAAAGGAGAACTAAATAAAGGAATGAGAGTAAACATGAGGAGGAAATAGAGTATAGCAAAAGAGTCATAGAGATACTCAAGATAGCATCACATATATCCAGCATAAATATTACATCAAGAACAAATATCCAACAGCATAGAATCCAACTCAAACTCAATCAAACAAGAGCAAAGTAATAAAGTTATTACATACCAAAAGTCTCATAGAAACTAGTCAGAATTAGAACTTGAAGATGGAGCAGGAATAGAAGGATCAAGTTGGTGCATGCCTTTGTTCAAGCGCCTTAGGTATTTGCGCATGTATTTGAATTGCAAATCATGAGCAACAGACATGTTCTCCAACTTAACATTAATATTCTCAACTTTATCTTCTAATGCACTCAGACGTGCATCAACATCAGATGGTACAAAATCTGGATCATTAGCAGAGTCAGAATCCAGTTCCTCAAAAATATCATCCATATTAATATCAACACCAGCTTCTTCAGGACCACCACCACCACCACCTTGTTCAGGAAGCAGATCCAACTTCATCTTATTAATATTCGTATTGTTGAAGATCAGATGATGGATAGGTGCTTCATCAACAGGCATATCGACTAACATATGAGTAGCCAATACAGTCATAAAGTATGCAAATGGAATGTCACTATGACCAGGATGGAGTCGAAACTGAATAATGAAATGACAGATTAAGGAAGGTAAACAAATCTGAGTACCATTTGAGATAGCATGGATACCATATGAAGTGAAACCCGTGCTCCACGACTGGTCGTGGGTATCTACGACCGGTCGTAGTACGACTGGTCGTGTATACTCACGACTGGTCGTACAAACCCCAAAAATTCAATATCTTGCAATTTACACAAAAATTGAAATTTAATCTAGCAAATATATACAATAATATACAAGAAGGCATAAATTATCAATTTAAAATGCACATGCCAAGATCAAATTTTATCTTTTTGAACCTGCTTTTATCAAGAGGTTTTGTGAAAATATCAGCACGTTGATTTTCAGTAGGAATATATTCTAGAGATATAACTTTTTCTTCTACTAATTCCCTTATATAATGAAATCTAATGACAATATGCTTAGTACGAGAATGCTGAATAGGATTTTTTGAAATATTTATCGCACTGGAATTATCACAATGTAATAACATAGAATCCTGTTTAATTCCATAATCACTTAGCATTCGTTGCATCCAGACAAGCTGTGTACATGCATTACCAGCTGCAATATACTCAGCTTCAGCTGTTAAAAGTGAAATAGAATTTTGTTTCTTACTAAACCAGGAAACTAGACAATTTCCAATAAAAAAACAACCACCACTGGTTGATTTTCTATCATCTAGATTACCAGCCCGAGTACCCAGCCGAGTACCCAACTAATTGAACATTGGTTTCATGAGGATACCGAGACCGAGATTAACCAGTATTTGCGACATATCTAATAATTCTCTTGACAACGAATCAAGTGAGATTCTTTTGGATCGATTGATATCTTGCGCAAATACCAACACTTAGAGAAATATCGGTCTACAGCAGTTAGATATAACAAACTACCAATCATACTCCGATAAAGTTTTGAGTCAATATTTTTACCATTAGAGTCTTTTGATAGTTTCAGGGTAGTACTCATAGGAGTATCGAAATTCTTGCCATTCTCAAATCCAAATCTCTTAATTAGATTCAAGGCATACTTAGATTGAGAAATGAATATTCCTTCAGATTGTTGCTTTACTTGCAATCCAAGGAAATAAGTCAATTCCCCAACCATGCTCATTTCAAACTGTGATTTCATCAAATCTGCAAACTCAGTAGTCAAGTCAGTACAAGTTGATCCATAAATGATATCATCAACATAAATCTGTACTATTAAGATATGATCATTATGTTTTTTAACAAACAGAGTTTTATCAACAGATCCCATTTGAAATTTATGACATAAAAGAAATTTTGTTAGTTTCTCATACCATGCCCTAGGTGCTTGTTTTAATCCATAAAGTGCCTTTTTAAGCCGATATACATGATCAATATTTTTAGAATCTTCAAATCCCATTGGCTGTTCAACATAGACTTCTTCATGTAAATCGCCATTTAGAAAAGCACTTTTCACATCCATCTGATAGATCTTTATCTTTTTAAAACATGCAATGGATATAAATAGTCTGATAGATTCAAGACGTGCTACTGGCGCAAAGGTTTCATCGAAATCAATTCCTTCAATTTGAGTATAACCTTGTACCACCAGTCTAGCCTTGTTTCTCATTATATTTCCACATTCGTCAGACTTATTTTTGAAAATCCATTTTGTTCCGATGATGTGTTTATTTTTAGGTCTTGGTACGAGATACCAAACATCATTTCTTATGAATTGGTTGAGTTCATCTTGCATTGCAACAATCCAGTTCTCATCAGTAAGCGCTTCTTTTACGTTAGATGGTTCAATTTGGGATGTAAAACATACATAATTACATATATCCTCAAGTTGTCTACGGGTGCGAACACCAGTGAGAGGGTTTCCAAGAATTTGTGTGGTTGGATGATCTTTAACAGTCCTCAACTCAGAATCAGTTTGATTTGATGAAGTATCAGGTTTATCAAAGATTAGTACTTCATCATTATCTGAATTAGAAGTTGGTGTGTTTAAATAATCATCAATGACAACATTAATGGATTCTTGAATCACACCAGTCCTTTTGTTCAGGACTCTATAAGCTCGACTGTTTAAAGAGTATCCTAGAAAAATACCTTCATCACTCTTCGTATCGAACTTTCCCAAATTTTCACGATCACGTAAAATATAGCACTTGCTGCCAAAAACTCGAAAGTATTTAACAGTAGGCTTTTTATTGAACCACAATTCGTAAGCCGTCTTATTATTATCTTTTTTGTGTAGACTCGGTTAATAATATAGCAAGTTGTGTTGACTGCTTCAGCCCAAAGATTTTTAGAGAGCTTCATGCTATTCAACATGACATTAGCCATTTCTTGAAGCACCCTATTCTTCCTTTCTACAATTCCATTTTGTTGTGGAGTTTTGGGAGCAGAGAATTCATGTAATATTCCTTGGTCGGTACAGAACTTCTCAAAATTGCTATTCTCAAATTCAGATCCATGATCACTACGAATTTTACTGATTTGAGAAGATTTTTCAGTTTGAATCCTTTTAAGAACTTTTCTTACTTCTTCAAGGGTTTCAGATTTATCCCTTAAGAAGACTACCCAAGTGAATCTGGTAAAGTCATCAACTATTACCAAGATATACTTTTTACCACCACGACTTTCCGTTCTGGTAGGTCCTATCAAGTCCATGTGGAGAAGTTCGAGTGGTCTTGATGTGGTATTTGAATTCACCTTTTTGTGTGAGTTCTTTGTTTGTTTGCCTATCTGGCACTCACCACATATTTTATCTAATTTCTGAAGTTTGGGTAAACCTCTTACAAGTTCTCGTTTGCTCAATCGATATAAATTTCGATAATGTACATGTCCAAGACGTTTGTGCCATAAATCAGTCTCGTCTGTATGGACCATGTAACATGTTTGATTAGATGAGCTGGATTCACTAATAATATAGCAATTTTCAGACGTTCTACGTCCAGTTAATATTACAGAACCCTTATTATTTAATATCTCACAGCTTTGATTAGAAAACCGAACATTATGGTTATTATCACATATTTGTGATATACTAAGCAAGTTGTGCTTTAGGCCTTCAACATATAAAACATTTTTAAACACAGGAAGATTAAAAAGTTGAACCGTACCTTGGCCTATTATCTTGCAGTTGCTTCCATCACCAAATGTGACTGAACCATCAGTCATATCTTTCAGATCGGTGAATAAGGCTTTGTCACCTGTCATATGCCTGGAGCATCCACTGTCTAGGTACCACTTTGAATGACTTGTTGCTTTGAAAGCAGTGTGAGCAACCAAGCAGGTGACTTTAGGAACCCATTTCATAATTGTTTTGGGTTTAGGAACATAGTTGGTTTTCTTTTGTGTATACTTGTAGGAATGACCTATAGAGTTAGATTTTAATAGCTCCTTGAGTAAATCAACTATCTTTTCAGCTAGTGGATTTCGATTCTGATTAAAGTTGACATGACTGTTTCTAGGTTTTTGAAAATTTTTTGAATTTTTAGAAAAATCTTGATAAGTACTTTTCCCTTTTGAGTTTGAGGACTCTCCTTTAACAAACATAGGAGGAGTATACTTTTGTTTAGGAGGTAGATTTTTATCATACCCCAACCCGGATCGATCGCCACATTTTCTTGATCCGGATAAAAGTTTTTCTAACTTTGGATCACCTTGGGCATATTTCCATGTGTCCTTTAAACTCAGAAGAGAAGATACTTCAGTTTTAAGATTCTCAATTTCAGATTTTAAATCAACAATTAGTGAGTTTTTGAATTCCAAATCACATTTTGATTTTTCAAAACTATCTGAAATTTGTGATTTTTCTAAGACAAGTGAATCAAAACAATTTTTGAGTTTAGAAAACTTTTCTTTTTGAAGTTTAAGTTTGACAGCAAATTTACAACTTTCCTTATATAGGGCATTGTAAGCGTCTTGAAGATCATCTTCATTTTCACATTCACTATTCAGATTTTCTTCACTTGTAGAGTCATTATCTGAAAATGTGAATTTGGCTAGAGTCATAAGAGCTTTGTCCTCATTGCCCGACTCAGTTTCAGAATCTTCTGATTCAGAAGAACCTTCAGAATCAGATGATTCATCCCATGTAGCCAACATACCCTTCTTCTTGGGTTTGTCCCTTTTAGGACATCTATTTGCTAAGTGCCCATATTCTAGACAGTTGTAACATTGACTATCTTTCAAAGATTTTCGAGATTTGGGTCTAAACTTCTTTTTGTCATTTGATTTTTGAAAATCAACTCTTTTCTTGCTTTTGAAAATCTTATAAAATTTTTTAGCTAAAAGAGCCATGTCATCTTCTGAATCAGAATTTTCTTCTAAACTACATTTAGAAGATTTTAGAGCGATAGATTTACCTTTAGGAGCTTTAAAGTTTAACTCGTAGGTTTGTAGAGAACCAACTAGTTCTTCAACCCTCATATTATCCGTATCACGAAGTTCCTGGATTGCGGTTACTTTAGAATTGAACCGTTCAGGAAGTGAGCGTAATATTTTTGCACATACTTTACTTTCTGGGATTTTATCGCCAAGACCCCACATTGAGTTTACAATGTCATTCAATCTAGTGTAAAAGTCCATAAACATCTCATTTTCCTCCATATGAATTTCTTCAAATCTGGTTGTGAGGAGTTGGACTTTAGATTTTTTGACAATTGTAGTACCCTCGTGTGTCATTTCTAATGTATCCCAAGCTTGCTTTGCGGTACAAGAAATGATTCTTTTGAACTCATCCGGTGATAGTGCGCAAGTAATTGCATTTAGTGCTTTAGCATTTGCACTACTCTCACTTTTCAAGGGTGGTCCATTGGTAATATGGTGTGGTTTTCATAGACTTTGAACCATCAACCCCAGAACTTCCATGATAGGAGGATTCCATTCACCACCGTGGCTTGCCACACATTTTCATCCATTGATTTGAGGAAGATCCTCATTCGGCTTTCCAATAAGCATAGTTGGAGCCATCAAAGGGTGGAGGCCTAGTGGTGAAAGGCTATCAAAATTTGACATCCGAATAGCTTAAATCGTTAGCTCAGAATTAAATCCAAGAATTAAAAGGAGCTATTAGGCTCGATACCACTTGAAAAGGCCAAGCTATATGTCCTAGAGGGGGTGAATAGGACAATGCCAAATAAAAACTTATAACAGCGGAATAATAAAGAAAATGATAGCCAAATTAAATAATAATGCAAGAAAGAAAAACAACCTCAAAATTCAGATCTTGAGAGGTTGATACAAACGTTATTCTAAGGACAACCTTACACCAAAACAGAGTTTATGGTAGGACAACCTTATTTCTAGAAAGGTCTTTGTATCAAGTCTCAAATCGAAGAGGAATACAAAAACAAATATGAACGAATTGAAATAACTTGTAATTAAAGATGTATTGTTCTAGGGACAGCCATACACCATAAAAATGGCAGGGCAACCTTGCTGGAACAACTTTCAAAATGAAATTGAAAAACAAGCTTATAAAGGAATAGCAGAAAGTAAATTCTAAGCTATTACAACATTCTCACAAAGCTTGAAATAATTACAACATTCACCACCATACATACATCCCACAAAAAGAATAAAAACAATTAAAAGAATAAATCAATCAACCACAACTCAAAGGATTTATAGTGGTTCGCCTGTGTGTTCACCAACCGTTATCCAACAGCCACACAAAAAGCTACTCCACTCCTAATATCCTCACACAGGGGATATTAGCGTTCACTAAAGATAGGTTTTCCCAGGTTCACCCAAAACCCTTACAATTGTGTCTTTGTATGTGGGCTTACACAATTAAAAAACCCCACTTCTGAGTTTTCCTGGCTTTCCTCAGATAACCAATATAACAAGATTTTTCTGGCAAATCTTGAAAGAAACCAAAATAATAGAAAGGAATTTACAATATGTAAAATACCTGAATATCTTCTTCGTTGTAGCAGCCCGGTAGAACCAAATCAAAGTAGATGATTGAATGTCCAAGTTCAATGTCCAGTACTCGATTACAATGGTTCTAGATCTAATTGATTTTAAATTAAACCAAACAGGGCTTGCCTTAATTGATTTTGATTCCAAAGAAAGGGAATAACAATTCCTCTTTTCAAATCAGATTGGAATAGCAGAAACAAAATCAATTAAAATAAAGCTAAGGAAAGAAGATATTAAATAAGCACACTTAGCTTAGATGGAGCACAAAATTATCTCTCAGAAGTTCGACGAAGATTGGCGTGAATACTTTAATTAAATCGATGATTTCTTCTGAGATTCGTGCACTATTTATAGGTGAGAAGATCAGGTCTTCGACTGGTCTAGAGTGCTCTTCGACTAGTCGAAGCCATAACAGATATTTGAAAGATTAGGCGGGATAAGCGCAGACAGTTCTACGACTGGTCGTAGCCCTCCTACGACTGGTCGTAGGTCACCTACGACTGGTCGTAGGTTTCCTTCGACTGGTCGTAGGTCCTGAATATCTTCGCTGGACTTCGAGTCGTAGATTCTACGACTGGTCGAAGATGCAGAAACACTGTTCCTACGACTGGTCGAACAGATTCCAGGACTAGTCGAAGGCTAACAGATTTTATCCGGAATTTGTAACAAACTTACGACTGGTCGAGGATTTTCTTAGACTGGTCGAAGCAAGTCTAGGACTAGTCGAAGCAGACCTAAGACTGGTCGAAGAACAGACCAATCACATGTAAAATAACATTCGACTTATGTATCCGAAATGACCTACTTCTAAGGTCATCCTATGGTCAAACAAACCTCAATCATGAAGTATGGACATTGAAACAAGAGACCATGAAGAATGAGCCTTGAAGTCTTGATGTAGACTAAACCTTGAAGTAGCTCAATCATGAAAGTGGCTTGAGTTTCAGCTTGAGTCTTGAGTTCAGCTTGACTTTCAACTTGAGTCTTGAGTTCAGCTTGAGTCTTGCCTTGTACTCTCTTTTTCTTTTCAGCTTGAGTCTTGTGAGCAGTTCTTGCATTCAAGAGTCTTGTCTTGTGATCAGTTCTTTCATTCAAGATCCTGAGTCTTGTACTTGAGAGCTTTGCTTGATGTGAGCTTAGCTTGTTCATGTATGTTGATCCTTGAGAGAGCTTCACTTAAGCAGGTTATATATAACATAACAGTGATTTTGGCACCACAAATTTGACAACAAACAGGGATATAAACTACAAATTTGACAACAAACAGGGATATAAACTATAGCACTTACAGTAATGATAAAGCAGAATAATCAAACATGTCCTAAGTACTATTGTTAATGCAAGGATGTATGTAGAATGATACGTGCCCTCGTGCGTACACCCTCAGCGTCTTCATCTTACATTACGCATGACATCGCCTCAAAGTGCGCCACGTCTACAAAGCACATGCAAATGCGGGCATAAACATGATTACCAAGTTGTTATTAGTCCTTTTCATACAATAGGATTGGGAAGCTAAGATACCTTCCTCATATCAACGTCCAAACAGTGATCCATTCTAGGGTCGTTAGTCCTAGGCATCTCATACGATCATATGGTTTTAGGTCATTGCAAAGGGCTCGTCACCAATCAATGCACGCCTATCATACCTTCGTTACCACAATAAGGCTCGTCACCTCAATGCGGTATCCAGGCATGCTCGAGGTCACTACAAAGGGCTCGTCACCAATCAATGTAGGTCGACAGCATGAATATAGTGTCCCATACCACCATAATCGGCTCACGAGTTTAGTTGTTCATTGGTCACTACGGGGAGGCTCGTCACCCCAGCGTAGGCCGACAACTCGACCATGGTGTCCCATACCACCATATCTGGCTCATGAGTCTTAACGGATCAAGGTACCATGGTTAATAGGATTTCATCGGTAAGTTTGGTACCCTAGATTCAAACAATAGCGTCCATACATGGTGAACATACATCGGACAATCGGGTTACTTGACGAACTCGACTAGCACGAGCGCACATTGGGTTGAACGACATAGAGTGCGCAAACACTCCGTGTGGCCAAACCACTGCCGACAACTCTAATATGACTCGGGTTCATCTAATCAC
The DNA here is from genome assembly GCF_029962835.1 of Magnolia sinica. Taxonomy (NCBI): domain Eukaryota; kingdom Viridiplantae; phylum Streptophyta; class Magnoliopsida; order Magnoliales; family Magnoliaceae; genus Magnolia; species Magnolia sinica. Next base: position 65,708,712 of record NC_080573.1, on the reverse strand, counting down.
GTCCTACGTGGCGAAAGTAACCTCAGCCACGAACTTAAGGCTGATTACCGATTTCCTGGACTATTCATAGTCCCAAGCACATTCCACTATAATAGATATTGATATCAACAATTTAGAATAGTAATGGAACAACATCTCAAATCATATGGTATGTAAGCATTTGAAGAATATCAACTTAACATGGATTTAAGCATAAGTAAGACTTGAAATTAAACAACAAGGAATGTAACTTGCATGAAGTAAATCCTACACATCAATAGGAGTGTTGAGAATCGCTTCTCAATGCCCACAAATAGTATAATATATTACACTTTAGATCATTCAGGCATTTCTACAAACACTTAGAATATATAGTTCAACATACATGACGTATGTTGAAATACACACATTTGGACAATTCCCTTTACCAAGGAGTTGCCCCACATACATCTAGCATGAGTACACGACAAAGAATCATGGCAAACACATGTTCATATTTTATACGCATACGGTACTTTATACATACACATAGAATACATAAGTCTCAATGTAACACATGCATATCAGGAACGCAAAATAAACATAACATTTGGCATGTGAAATCTCATCCATAGCAAGAATAAACCATTCACTGGCATTGAAAGCCTTGAAAACCATAACCTATACGATTAAAGTCCGCACCTTAACCAGAAATGGAACACCGAACTGATTCAGACGATATGTCTTCGTCAACGGCGACAAGACAACCTAAAGCAAGAATAGAAATGAGCTACAATAACACACAAACTATTCTAAGCTCTAAAATAGATTAGGGTTAGGTTAACTTACCTAAAGATGAACTCAGAATCGCCGGAATAACGATTCTAAAGTGAAGGTTTACGGATGAAGAAGAATAGGAAAGAATCTAAGATGATTCACCAACTTCTCTCTCACTCTCTCTCTTTTCCCCTCTCTTTCTTAGCTAGGGTTAGGAAATTCGTATGGAAAAGAGAGCTAGGGTTTTAAGGCCTATATATAGGCCTAACATTGATGAAAATGACCCCAGGGCCAAGGTATACTTAGGGTATAACCTAAACAAGCCTCTCTCGATCCAACGGAGCACTTCCGGTTGGCCTATTACCATGAAAGGTCGAACTTAAGCTCACTGACCATGGATCTAGGTCAAGCTGAGTTTTCGTACCGACCGGATCTTCAGATCAACCGTGGCGGACCACACTCAATACAACGGTCACCGAATCTCGACCAGGTCCACAAGCACAAGGACATGCCTGGGCCACCTTCCCTGATCAGAGGGTAAAATTGGGTCAGAATCCAACGGTCAGATTGCTTAAAATCGTCGTGCAAGCGACACGACTCAGATTTGATAAAATCTCATGAATGTCTCACCGTTCTCACACTTTTCACTCCGGACTCAATCAAATTGACCCAAAACATCATCTGGACTTGATTTTTGAGGTGATGGCCAAGTCCAACATGGTGACCGCAACAGCCTAAGATCATCGTTATCGGACTTTCGACCACGTCTGATCCAGAACTTCCAAAAATTCTCAAGAGCAACTGGCTTTAGCGATGAATCCTAGATTTCAGAGTAGCATAGCGGTACCCATTCTACAGGTTTTGAGTCATGCAGATCAAATTTAAAGTGATTGATGCAAATTTCACAAGCAATCGAGTTAAGCACTAATTACCCCAAAAAGCTTCTAAGGAAAATAGAGGTAGTACTCGGGTCTTGGCACAAAATTTTTCGGGTCATTACAACATCTCTCTTGGAATTCTCCGCCCAAGGAACCAAGACGACCTCACATCTGTGGAAGCTGTCGATGAGTTCTTTCACTTTCCAAAGATAGGCTATCATCTTTTCTTCTTTTGCCTGATATTCGTTGATGAACTGGTTGAGAATGAGTTGCATGTCACTGTGAATTTTCAAAGTTTGAGCTCACATTGTCGCTGCTAACCTGAGCCGGGCGAGCAGTGCCTCATACTCTGGCATATTGTTGGACATTGGGAATCTAAATCTTAAGGCATATTACTTTCAAGTTTGGTCGGATGCTTCAAGAACTATCCCAACCCCACTGCCTTTAGAATTGGAAGACCCATCAACATGTAACATCCAGATCTACTGGTCGTGCTCCCCTCCTATGAGCGTAAGTGCTCCAAGTGTTCACCACTTGTGAATTCAATAATGAAGTTAGCCATGGCTTGACCCTTGATGGCGGTTTGAGGCTGATATTTGATAGCAAACTCACTGAGCTCGATCGCCCACTTCGTTAATCTTCCCGAGACCTCAAGCTTTCAGAGTAGCTGACGAATGGGTTGATTGGTTGGGACCATGATGGTGTGGACCTAGAAATAGGGGTGGAGACGATGTGAGGACAGAACCAAGGCCAAGGTGAGCTTCTCAATGTTAGGGTATCTGGTCTTGGCTGGGACCAGTGCCTTACTGACGTAGTAAACAGGAAACTTCTTGCTTCTAACCTCTGGGATGAGGGTCGAGCTTACCACTGCAAAGGAAACGGCTAAGTAGAGTAGCAAAGGCTCTCCCTGCTCAAGCTTACAGAGCAGCGGGGGTGAACCCAAATATTGTTTGAGTTGCTGAAAAGCTCGTTCATAGTCATCGGTTCATGTTGTTTTCATTTTACCTTTCACCTATTGGAAGAATGGAAAAAGGAACTTATCGATGGCTCGGGACACGAACCTGTTGAGCGCGACAACTCTGCCCATGAGACGCTGAATCTCCTTTGTAGTCTGGAACAAAGTCATATCCAGTAGAGCTTGTATCTTATCGAGATTTGCATCGATTCCCCTTAGGTTGACCATAAAACTGAGAAATTTCTCCGAGCTCACCCCAAAGGCACATTTACTCGGGTTTAATTTCATCTGATATTTTCTTAGAATAGAAAACATCTCTTCGAGATCAGTCATGTGGTTTATGGCTTTTACGTTTTTGACTAACATGTTGTCGACATATACTTCCATGGAGCGTCTGATCTGTTCGGTGAACATTTTGTTAACGAGTCACTGATATGTGGCTCCAGCATTCTTTAGCCTGAAGGGCATGACGTTATAGCAGTATAGGCCCTTGTCTATGACAAAGGTCATCTTTTACTTGTCATACAGATGCATAACGATCTGATTATAGCCTGAGTAGGCGTCCATGAAGCTGAGAAACTCGTGCCTTGTGTACTATCAACCAATTGGTCGATCCTAAGGAGAGGGAAGTTATCCTTAGGTCATGCCTTATACAGATCGATGTAGTCAACGCGGACCCACCAATTTTCATTGGCCTTCTTTACCAAAATAACGTTGGTGATCCAGTCAGGATAGTATATCTCTTCAATAAATCCGGCCTCAAGGAGTTTCCTGACCTCCTTACCGATGATGGCGTATCGATCGGGCTTAAATGTCCGCCGCTTTTGCCTCACTGGTCGATAATCAGGGTTCACATTTAATCTATGGACCATCACCTCTAGTTTGATGATGGGCATGTCCCAATGGGACCATGCGAACACATCAGCATATTGCTTTAGTAGGTCGACAATCTCATCCCGATGACCTGAGCCTAACAGCGAAGTTAAACTCGCAAAGAGGAATAGCTACCAGGTCCTCTATGGGGGACCCTCTCTTGAGTGATTCCTCTTGGGGGTCGAGGTAAGTTTTGGCCATTATATGCTATCGTGCTCCTACTCTCAATGTCCAAGAGTTGCATTGATGGGCCTCGTTCTAGTCTCCCCTGACCTTCCCAATACTGTATCGAGTGAGAAATTTCATCATGAGATAGTAGGTCAAGACTACTGCTCGCATGTCATTGATGGATGGTCACCTAAGGATGACGTTATAGACAGAGGGGCATTCGACCACCAAAAAGTCAACCATCATTGTTGTATGATTCCTTCCTTCCCATGCAGTCACCAGAAGTTGTATACTTCCTTCGAAGGTGACCTTCTCTCCAGTGAATTTGAGCAAATGAGTTCAGATGGGTAGGAGTCAAGATCTACCGATTCCCATTTTGTCAAAAAGTGATGGAAAAGAGATGTTGGCCGAACTGTTCGTGTCCACCAAGATGTAGTGCACTATGCAATTAGTTATCGTTATGGCCACCACCAAGGAAACGTCTTGTAGATGGTGGAACCCTCAGGCATCCTCTTCGGCGAACGTTAGGTTGCAAGGGATCATCTTCCGTTCTTTCGGGGCCTTCTAGTGAGGTTAATGTGATGCTCTAAGCTATTGCTGCTTAAGCTCCTAGCATGAGCTTTTCGGGCTCCGTTAGAGTCACCTCCACCCATAGACCCACCGAATACGGTGTGGATCTCTCCAGTTGCTTTGTTATCATTCCAGTGACTTTGTTGTTCGATCCTTTGATCTGTTTGCTCCTCCCTCCTCCTATAGACATACTCCCGAAAATGTCCATTACGGATGAGGGCATTGATTTCTTCCTTGAGGTTGAAGCAATCGGTGGTGCGTGACCATGGTCGTGATGGAAGTGGTAGTACTTCCTCTTGTCTCCTTTGCCAACATCAGTTTTTATCCTATTCGGCCACCTCAAGATCCTTTTGTCACGAACTTCCCATGCAGTCACCAGAAGTTGTACACTTCCTTCGGAGGTGACCTTCTCTCCAGTGAATTTGAGCAAATGAGTTCAGATGGGTAGGAGTCAAGATCTACCGATTCCCATTTTATCAAAAGTGACGGAAAAGAGATGTTGGCTGAACTGTTCGTGTCCACCAAGATGCGGTGCACTATGCAATTAGCTATCGTTATGGCCACCACCAAGGACACGTCTTGCAGATGGTGGACCCCTCAGGCATCCTCTTCGGCGAACGTCAGGTTGCAAGGGATCATCTTCCGTTCTTTCAGGGCCTTCTAGTGAGGTTAATGTGATGCTCTAAGCTATTGCTGCTTAAGCTCCTGGCATGAGCTTTGCGGGCTCCGTTAAAGTCACCTCCACCCATAGACCCACCGAATACGGTGTGGATCTCTCCAGTTACTTTGTTATCATTCCAGTGACTTTGTTGTTCGATCCTTTGATCTGTTTGCTCCTCCCTCCTCCTATAGACATACTCCCGAAAATGTCCATTACGGATGAGGGCATTGATTTCTTCCTTGAGGTCGAAGCAATCGGTGGTGCGTGACCATGGTCGTGATGGAAGTGGTAGTACTTCCTCGTCTCCTTTGCCAGCATCATTTTTTATCCTATTCGGCCACCTCAAGATCCTTTTGTCACGAACTTCCATAAGGACCTGCTTAGGGGTAACATTTAAGGGAGTGTAGGAGCAGAATCTACTTTCGGGCCTTTAGTTCAAGCACCGACCCTTGCTTGAGTCCTTGTCCCTTCTTATTTTGTTGATGACATCTTGCGACTACATCTCCTCTTTGCATTTCTTATCCTTCACCGAACTCCCTACACTTCGGGTGGCTTTTCGCTTCACTCGGTTAAGGAGATCGACTAAGGTCGTTAGATGGTTCTTGCCATTCAAGAAGAGAAATCTTCCTTCTCCGAGACCAATTATCATAGCAGCCAAGTCTATCTGATCTGAATAGCCTTCAACTTACATTACTTCCTGGTTGAACCGCGCGATATAATCTTTCAATAGTTCATCCTCTGTTTGGGTAATATCCATGAGATGAGTTGTTGGTTTCTGCTTATCCTTCCCTCCAATAAACTGCATGATGAAGGTCTTGATTATCTGCATGAATGAGCTGATGGACTTTGGCTTTAACTATCAATACCACTTTCGTGCTACTCCTAACATAGTCAAGGAGAAGGCTCAACACATAACTGAGCTTGATGCGTCGTGGAGATCCGTCCATGCCTTAAATGATTCTAAATGCTCAGCTAGGTCATTGGACCCGGAATAGGGGGTGATCTGTAGCATTCAGAATCTATGTGGAAGCTAGGCTCCTATGATATCATCATTGAATGGTGGTTTGGTTGCTTCTAGCATGGCTTCGATGGAGGTCAGAACTTTCGTGCAGTATGTCTGGCAGATGTCATCAATTTGACCTCATGGTTTTTTCAGCTTGGCTTTCCAGGAGACCTCATTCTCTTCTATCTCGAGAAGTACTTCGGGAGCCTTTCCACGTCTTTAGTTTTCCAACGTATGGCACAAGTCGGAATCATCCAGCTTAGTAGTCTGAGTAGTCCGAGCAGACGCTTAATGTGTTGCCCCAGTTGTATTCTGGATTCGTGAGAGTTCCAGGGATCATGGGAGGTTCGGGACTGCTTAGTGATAGCTCCATCCTCTGCCTCATGGCCGAGAGGTGGGTTTTGCCTCTCTAAGAATTGCATAAGTTGATTCATATTGCCGTTTAAGGCCTCAACTTGATTTTCTAGGGAGGTAAGTCAACCACCACGACCATGGGATTTGGACACAGATATTGTGGGAGCAAAACTCGCCTGATGCTGAGAAGATAGATTTTGAATGTCAACAGACAAATCAACTGAGGCCAGTGGGGGCACTACAATGGTGGGTAAGGCATTCTTTTTTCCTTTCGTGGTTGCAGATGAATTAGAAGTGGGAATGGCTTTGTTGTCGATTCCCACAGATGGCGCCAACTGTTGTTGCTGAAATCTGTTCATCCCTTGTTGGATCTTTGGATACCTGCAAGAACAAGGTGATAATGACAATGGGGGCCTAAGGTATGTCAGGAGACACTTGATGCCTAAGTTAGCATAAGCACCCTCTAGATCTAGTCAATTAACATAATAGTGCATACCTTTTTCTGTAGATTGAACCCCTATTTATAACTTTAGGGTCAATTTCGTGGATGGAAAATACCCTTACTTGGTAAGTGTTAGTTGTAGCTATCTTCCAAGATTCTCGACAGAGATCTCGAAACGACTTAAGCGATAAGGATAAGCATTCAGGATCTAAGAAGACTAGAAGATAGTCGAACCCTACCAGCCTCGACTAGTTGAGGTCGAGCTATAGGCCTAAGGGTCGATGCCATCCTGATATCGGTTTTCCATAGTTAGGTGTTCGGCTAGGATCAATTGGCTCACACAGTGACTCTTTGGTCGTAGCAACGAGAGTTCAACAGTGGTAGGATTATTTATTTGTGGTCAGGTCATCGAGCCATTCATGTTAGGTCGTGTTGGATCACACGACTTGGGCTACTTGACCATGGTTGTCATTCTACTATATCGGACGCCTCAAGTCAATCCATTTTTACCGATAACAGAATAAATGCTCCACCCATCTACCCAAACATTTAAAAGAACTATGTGACTCTTCCTTTAACCATCTATGGTAATTTTATTGACTATTATAGGAAGGAGCTAGTAGGTTTTATTCTCACAAGAGGAGATTGGCATGAGAGGCTGAATAGGACATGCGTACTATGATATACTCAGATCCTTCAAAGAACTTGAGTATACTCATATATTAGATAAGAGTAAGGACACTATGCTAAAATTGCGGATTTACAATGGACCAAATCCATCGTAAAACCAAATAAACGACATATTTCGTCCATCGCTTGGTCCGTCGCTGTTTACTGGGTCATTTTTTTTCGACCGATAAAATCTATCATTTAAACTGTGACGGATAAGGTCCGTCACATATTAGCGATGGATAAGATTCGTCAGAAAAAATAAAAGATCTGTTGGTAAATTTTGAAAAATTAGTCGTCATTAAAAACATTAGTGATGGATAAGGTCCGTCACTAATATGAGTAAGCAACGGACCTCAAATCCATCATTGATTTTCAACGTTTAGAAATTAGCAATAGATAAGGTCCGTCGCTGATATGAGTAAGCGACGGACCTCAAATCCGTTGATTTTCAACATTCAGAAATTAACGATGGATTTGGTCCGTCGCTAAAATATCTGTAAATAAAAAAAAATATATCGATAAATTATTATTATTATTTTTTTAATCTTGCACCTGATAGTCATTCAAAAAATAATTCACACTATTGTTTGATAAGAATCCTATTCACAAAATTGGTAACAACTCAATTCAATAAGGAGGAAATGGCCCAAGTGGGGCTAACCCAAATAACAATTCCTATATAGTAGTAATAGTAATAAAATGAAAAAAAAAAAGAGTGCAAGATGCACATTAACAAAATCCAAAAACTCAGATCTCCATGGCCAGTTCGAAATAAGGGAACATAAAACCCATATCTTGGAAATTTTATGGGGAGCACCCCTAGTAACCTTGGCCACTCACAGCAATGTCAGCTCAGCCTTCAGCTCCTTGAGATGGTTGAGAAGGTCAGATGAGGACACGTCCGGCTGTCTAAAATAGATATAAATGTCAAGATGCTGGGGACACCGGAAAACCAACATCGTCACATACCTGTACGGATATATAATGACATTGAAAAAGAAATGTATTTTTATGTAATGTGTACTTTATAGTGGATAAGATAAAGAAAAAATGCATCTAAATGACCTGAAATACATTAGATCTATACAAGGAATATAGCTCAAGTACAAGAATAAAACATACATTATCATTGTCTCATAGGTGGATCTGACACATTCATGGGACTTGGCATGTCAATTCTTTAGAAAACGGAGTGTCCTTTTTACATGTTATTTACAACTTTGATCATACAAAATCAGGTAATTTTCAAGGGTTTGGATTTGTTGGTGTTAATTTGACTTTGCATAATATTATTCCCTTTTGATTTCCATGGTATCAAAAACTAATAACATTACAGCTATAAAACCTTTATGTGATAGGAGTTGAATCAGTTTATTATGAAAAAACAAGGGGGCCATATTGGCATTGTTACGGGACTGATACACTGTTGTTACAGGCTAAAACGACTATTTAGGCCCATTTGAAATTTTTTATTTCCAACTATTCTCCCCTTTTCTGCTTCTTTATTCCTTTCAACCATGAAGGGAGCTTAAAAACTAAGTTTGAAATAGATGCAGTGGGCGGGATGATTTGAGAAATATTGGAAGTCAAGGGTAAACTATCTTTTTTCTTTTGTTTTCTTTTTCCCTTCATCTTTCCATCTTCAATTTGTTGTACTTAAATGTAATGGGCCCTAATCCACCAAATCATGCTAGACTAGTGTTTAATTGGGGCCTATTTGGTCAATTTTCAGCAGGACAAGTGAACACTGCTCAACAGACAACATTCTTTCCAAAGAATGGTCCATTACAACATCAAACACATGTCCAAAAGTAAAACCAAAAAAAAAAAAATAGAAAAAGAAAAAGAAGAAGAAGAAGAAGGACGAGAATACATATTTGGAAGCATCACATCTTTTTAGAAGTTTACCAATAATTTTCGAGGTTTATATATATATGGGTACTTTGGCAGTCACAATATGCTCTCTTTTTTGGCAAATCCAATATATGTTGTGAGAATGAGGAGCAGATTGGTAAATTGAGTGAAGACCAGTATCAAAAGAAAGAAGACATGGATCTAGTAACGCATCTTGCCTGGAGAGAGACTTTTAAAAGAACATATATAGGCAATCATCATGGAGATCTACATCAAATAGGGGATATTGTTGCTGTTGCAAATCAATAATTTGGCTCAACAATATGAAGTGTACTAGCTTACACCACACAGATGAAAAGCAGCAATAGAAAATTAAGCCTGTATCACCTTAGCAGATAGTGATAGTGATTCCAATAGGGCATCATTTTCAGAGCGACGGTTACCTAAGTTGTGGGCTTACCCAAGACATGTTAGTAGTTACCAAGCTGACCGTAGACACATTAGCAACATCAAGAAGTCCTTAATATGAAGGTTTATGGTGCTATGCTTTGTAAATCTTCCTTTCAGAAGAAAAAAAAGAAATGAAAAAGGGCTGTAGTGCAAAGAAAAACATGGGTCACTTGTAGATGGCGAAATGGTCCTTAGGTTTGGTTATGAGGTTTTCAGTCAGTAGAAGAACAGAAACACGTTATTGTGAGTGATGAATTGGCAACTTGTGGTAAATATGACTGTAAAGAAATGTGCTAGCTCATTTTGCATTCCACCTGGGCTTTCTACAAAGGTTTCAGGCTTTGTTTGGCCCCCAATGAAATGTGAGAAACATTGTAATGCTTTTTATTTGTTGGGATAATCTTCCTTTATTTTAACACACACACACACACAAAAAAAAAGAAGAAAGTTTAGGTTGTTAAGGACCTATATTGGCTATTAAGGGCCTATATTGGCTGGAATTCCCCTAATTGCTGGAATTCTCATCCAGCAAAACTAACACAACCCTATTTGGGCAAAAGTTTGCCTAAACTGTATTCTGTTAGTAGTAACCATCTTAATTATTTCACTATTTTACTTTTTACCATGCATTTCATAACCCATTTGTTGGATGTTTAGGGTTGTTGGTTAGTGTGCTTTTAAAGATATGTTCCTACAATGGGACCTACAATTTAGATGCCCTGGATAGCTGTGAATCAATGCCACGTGGGGAGGATGAGTTACCACAATTTTTTAAATGGTGAAACTAACACGGCCCTATTTGGGTGAGAAGTTTGCCAAACTCATGCGTGTACAAGGCAGACCTATGAACTAGAACACCGGCACATATGCCAGCATGGCATGGCAGAGAGGTATAATGTTCAAGCTGTTCACAAAGTGGCACCTCCGAAGATGTTTTTTTATGGCCCATTATGTTAAAAACAAGTGGGCGGTTTAGAAAACTCTTGCCAAGTTTTTTTCTGTACTTTTATTTCACAAACTGTGGCTACTCAATATGTGGACCAAACTTATTCTTACACGAGGTCATCCACATGGAAGGAACCATCTGATGGATAGGTGGTACCTGTAGCAATATGCCATGTTAGCACTTGTGGTGGAATGTGCATGAACTTCCTTGCACCCACGGGTGGATGTAGCGAAGCTCTGTTTGCAATTAGGGGAATTGTATGACTGTTGAGTTTGATGTTTGATACACAGACATTTGAAAATTATACACATTTAGATAATAGTTCGAATTAAAATGGGCAATTTGCTAGTCCCACTCTGGATTGTGCATGATTCTATTGTAACACATTAGTCTGATGATGCTAAATCATCCAATCTACAGCTAATAAGAAAATTTCAATGATAGGATGATGAGCCGCATTTAAGTAATGTTAGGGCCTATTTGTTAATCTGAATTCCAAAGTATGAATCTGAAGTTGGAAAAATAGTGGTGAATGGATGTTTGGTTTATCCAAAAGGTATCCAGTTTGAAGCTGAAAGGCATAAAAAGTGCCTCTTCTAATCTGTTTTACTCGGTCTTCCACTCAAAACAAAATGTTTACTATTGAACCTAGTATTATCTACTACATACTAGTAACATACAACCAATATTGGGGCACCATACCATAAGCTACAAAATTTCATGTCCCCCTAAACAAGGATCCTCCATTGATAACATATATATATATACACACTATATCATAAGTTTTTTATTTTCATTTACATTCACAAATACATTCATCATCCAACCAAATATTAACAACATTTACAAAAAATAAAATATATCCAACCAATTCTTAATAATAATTTACAACTTAAACTACTGGGAACCGTCGTGCATCGTAATGTCTTACGGCAGAGCGGGTTCTAAGGAGTTACAAGTTGACCCTGACACAACATATAAATGAAGTGATAAAGATATAAATGATTCAAGATTAATTAAAGGTTTCAAGAACTTACATCCACCTCGCTCTTATTGCCAAGTAGTCCTGACGAAAATGCATCCACACTACGAGAAGGGGAAAAAAATAATTTTTGGCTACATCGATACGATCTAGTATGAACAGCTGCCTACGTACCCAATGTTGGAAGATTAGGATCAAGCCATTACGTAGTTCTTAATATTTAAATTAGAACATTTTATGCATAAGCAAAGAAAATATCAAAACAAATCATAATAGAAATATGTGTTCCTTCTGTCACGCATAAGAAGATGAAAAGCTGAAACAAATCAGCAGATTAGTCAAGCAAAACTACTAAATAATTCAAGATAAAGATTTAGTCAAATAATATCCAAAATAACCTCAAACACAATCCACATGTCCTGACCAAATCACAAAAATATGTTCTTAACTTAAGAAAAGATTTAAGTAAACTCCTTTAATATCTATGTTTTCGTCAGCACTAAGCCAAACGAGAACATCACCCAGTATGTATGGTTGAGTGTGTACTGATACAATCTCATTTCCTCTAATTGCCTATCAATTTTTCAAAACAGGCAGTTTTTTCATCTGTATCAAGTATTAGGGTCAGCTAATAACAACACAAATGCAATTCAAATATTTGAAAGAGCATATCCTTTTGTATTTATTGAAGATGTTGAATTTGGATAACATGCTCATGTTTAATTCTTCTCCTTTATACTAATTTAATTAGTATGGAGAACTTTGTATAAGTCAATCAGTGATTGGTCGAGAAACTAATTAAAACATATACACACATGGGAATTATCACATTAGTTACGCTACAAGGTAGCTTAGCTACTATTTAGTTGAGCTGTTTGGGGCCCATTGTGTTGCATTCTTCATCCAGCTGGCAGATCCAATCAGGTGGGATGGTCCAATAATCATACTGATCGAGTCTTCAAGTGGGATGCTCCAATAATCATACTGATCCAATCTTCAGGTGGGCCACTCTATAGACAACCAAATTACTTATGGGGTGACCGTAACATCCGACCCTTCTAAATGGTATGCCCATCATGAAAAGGGGATGCCCCAAAACAATAGGCCAGTCTAATCATTAGGAGTGTCAGACACGGGTGATGTAGATAGAAGATACCGTTAATGAGCCAACTGCCATAACGGTTATCTGACTTAAACGCATGTGTACTGAGGTTCTCACAACGACAGTGTGTAGAATACCCTAAGAATCATAGATCCATAAATATGCCCAAATGTATGGAACTATGATTTCAAAATGGTCTTACAATTAAGGAGCAAGGGTCATGGTAACAAAACATAAGATATGAACATCCCTGTTTGAAAAACTGCAAGATGTTTCTTTCTCCCAATATTTAGATCCAAAATCAGTGCATCTTCATCAAAGCAACGGAGTCTTCCAAATCAAAATTCTCTCCCCTCAACCTTTCTAAACCAGTGTTGTGACTCATTACAATTCAACCTGACTTGGACAAAACCTATCCTACTTGGTGCAACTCATACTGACTTAATAGGTTAAGATGAATTGGACCCAGGTAGTGGGCAGACACAATTTCAACCTTGCGACTAGTCTTAGTTCCGACCAAGACCACTGTTAACTGGTCCATGTATGGAAACCTTTGTAAGTGCTATGGTCTCATGCTCTTTTGGTTATCAAATTCTGTTGTGCTAAAACCTCTATATGTGTCTTGTGTAGTTTTTCGTTATATGAATGTTCAAGACACCGCATCAATGCTTCAAGTCAAGTACAGTGATCTACTTCAAGAAACGCAAGGTCATGTACTTAGTCCTCTTTTGTAAGCTTCAATATTCAGAAATACATTGATAAGAAGAGTGCTTATTCAAGTCTAAAGAAGATGTTTAACTCAAAATGAAGTACAACCTGAGAAGACAAATCCAAGCTTTAGAAGATCTTAAGATCTAGCTACATCAAGTAAAGATCTCAAACTTCATAAGGTTCAAAGGTCAACCATCTTCTGATTGAATGAAGTTTCAATGTTCATACTTCATGTCCCAGGTATAATAGACCTTAGTTTGACCTAAGGGTAGGCAATTTTGTATACATAATTCAAGTTGAATCTTTTTATATAATTTTGGTCTGTTTTAAGACTAGTCCTGGACCTTGTTCCACTAGTCCTAGCACTGGTTCGACCAGTCCAAGAATTTCCACAACCAGTCCTAAGTTGTTGCAATTTTTTAAAATTTTTTAGTTATGCTACGACCTGTCCTGAGACCTGGTTGACCAGTTGTGTGAACAGTGCACGACTCGTCCCACGACCAGTCCTGGTTCTATGACTCAAACTACAGCAACTAATCCTGGTTTCCTACAACCAGTCCTAGGTCTACTACAACCGGTCGTGGATGGTCTAAGACCAGTCATGGACATCCTAAGACTAGTCATAGAATAGTTTTTCAGATAGTGCTCAAAATTTCAAAATGTTGTTGGTTCTATGACCAGTTGAAGTGTTTTCAAGACCAGTCGTAGACAAGGTTTTTGCATCTATAAATAGAGCACGAATTTTAGAGATTGATAATTCATTTCAAGAAAATTCAAGGCTTCACTCTGAGATAAGTTTGTGTTCATTTTAAGCTACTTTGTACATATTTAATACTCTTTTTGTTAGCTTATGCATTTGATTTTGTTTCTACATTCCAATCTGATTTGAAAGAGGAATTTCTGTATTCCGTCTTCTTGGAATCAAAATCAAATAAAGCTAAGCCCAACTAGTTTAATTTAAAATCAATTAGAACCTAGAACCATTTTGAAGTGAGTATTGGACATTGAACTTCTATATTCGAACTTTTACTCCGATTGGTTCTTCCGGGCTACTTCTGTAATGACCCGAAAAATTTCGTGCTAAGCCCGATTACTACCTCACATCCTTGAGAAGTTATGTGTGGATTGATTAGCACTAAACTCAATTGCTTGTGAAATTAGCATCAATCACTTTAAATTTGATCTGCAGGACTCAAAACCTGTAGAATCATTAGCGCTATGTTACCCTGAAATCTGGGATTCAACGCTAAATTCAGTTGCTCTCAGAAATTTTTGAAAGCTCTGGATCGGACCTGGACTGCACGTCGAAAGTCCGATATAATGATCTTAGACAGTTATGGTCACCTTGTTGGGCTTGACCATCACCTCAGAAATCAAGTCCAGATGATGTCCTGAGTCGATTTGCTTGAGTCCGGAGTGAAGAGGGTGAGAATGGTGAGAAATTAAATATGATTTTATGAAATCTGAGTCGTGTTGCTCGCGCAATGATTTTGAGCAATCTATCCGTTGGATTTCGACCCAATTTCACCCTCGAATCAGGGAAGATGGCCCAAGCATGTCATAGTGCTTGTGGACCTGATCGAGCTTCGGTGATCGTTGAATTGAGATTGGTCTGCCATGGCTGATCTGTAGATCCAATCGGTATGAAAACTTAGTCTGACCTAGATCCATGGTCAGTGAGCTTAAGTCCGACCGCACGTGGAAAAAGGACCACCGGAAGTGCTTCGTTGGATCGAGAGAGGCCTGATTTGGTTATAACCTAAGTATACCTTGGCCCTGGGGCTATTTTCATCAATGTTAGGCCTATATAAAGACCTTAAAACCCTCACTCTCTATTCCATACGAATTTCCTAAACCCTAGCTAAAAGTGAGAGAGGAAAAGAGAGAAAGTAAGAGAGAAGTTGGTGAATCATTGGAGATTCCTTCTTGTTTCCCTGCATCCTTAAACCATCACTTCTGAATCGTTGTTTCGGTGATTTTAAGTTCATCCTTGGGTAAGTTAATCTAACCCTAGTCTATTTTAGAGCTTAGAATAGTCTATGTGTTGTTGTAGCTCATTTCTATTCTTGCCTTAGGTTATCTAGTCACCATTGACGAAGACATATCGTCTGAATCAGTTCGGTGCGCTTTTTCTGGTTTAAGGTGCAGACTATATTCGTATAGGTTATGGTTTTCAAGGCTTTCAATGTCAGATAATGATTTATTATTGTTGTGGGTGTAATTTCACATGCCAAATGCGATGTTTATATTGCGTTCCTGATATATATGAGTTATGTTGAGATTTGTGTATTCTATGTGTATGTAGAAAGTATCGTATACGTATATAATACGAACATGTGTTTGCCATGATTATTTGTCGTGTACTTGTGCTAGTTGTACATGTGGCAACTCCTTGGCAAAAGGAATTGTCCAAATGTGTGTTCTCACTAACATACATCATATATGTTAGAATATGTAGTCTAAGTGTTTGTAGAAATGTTTAAATAATTAAGTGTAGTATATTATCCTATTTACGGGCGTTGAGAAGAGATTCTCAACTCTTATATTGGCGAGTATGAGTTCCTACATTCAATTTACATTCTTTGTTCTTTAAGTTCAAGCACTACTTATGTTGAAATCCATGTTAAGTTGATATTCTTCAAATGCTCACATACTGTATGATTTGGGTTGTTGTTCCATTACTGTTCTAAAGTGTTAATATGATTATCTGTTGTAATGGAATATGTTTGGGACTATGGAATAGTCCAGGAAATCGGTAATCGGCCTTGAATTCGTGGCTGAGGTTGCTTTCACCACGAATGACTTGTTTGACGAACCTGAGTCGTATTAGAGTTGTCGGCAGTGGTTTGGCCACACGGAGTGTTTGCGCACTCTATGTCGTTCAACCCAATATGCGCTCGTGCTAGTCGTGTTCGTCAAGTAACCCGATTGTCTGATGTATGTTCACCATGTATGGACGTTATTGTTTGAATCTAGGGTACCAAACTTACCGATGAAATTCCGTTAACCGTGGTACCTTGATCCGCTAAGACTCATGAGCCGGACATGGTGGTATGGGACACCGTGGTCGAGCTGTCAGCCTACGCTAGGGTGACGAGCCTTCCTATAGTGACCAGTGAGCACACCAGACTTGAGAGCCGATTATGGTGGTATGGGACACTATATTCGCGCTGTCGGCCTACACTGATTGTTGACAAGCCCTTTGTAGTGACCTCGAGCATACCGCGATACTTCATAAAGGCGACAAGCCTTAACATAGTAACTGAGGTATGATAGGCGTGCATTAATTGGTGACGAGCCCTTTGCAGCGACCTAGAACCATATGATCGTATGAGTTGGCCTAGGACTGACGACCCTAGAATGGATCACTGTGTGAAAATTGATATGAGGAAGGTACCTTAACTTCCCAATCCTGTTATATGAAAAGGACTAATAATAACTTGGTAATCATGTTCATGCACTGTATTACATGTGCGTAGAAGTCGTTGGCACTGCGGGAGGTTGTCATGCGTAATGCAAGATGAAGACGCTGAGGGAGTGCAGGTGAGGGCATGCATCATTTATACATACATCCTTGCATTAACAAGAGTACTTTAGACTTGTTTAATTGTTTTGCCTTATCATTACTGCTTGATTGATTTGATATCATGTTAACTTTTACTGTATAGTTCTACTGAGTTGATCACTCACTCCCACATTCTGGGACAGTGTTTCAACACCAACCAGACTGTCTTAGATGCAGATGATGACGCGACCCCTGAGGCAGAGCAGGAGTTCGAGGATGATGAGGACGCGTTTTCTATTATGCAATTCTCAGGCGGGTTCATGTGAGCCATGTCCTGATCGACGAGGATTCTAGGTTTTCTTTTGGGATTGATAACTTCATTTTGATACTTGTATTTTGAAGAGAAACACTTGTATTATGACCTAGCAGAGCATACATACCACAGGGACTTACACATGTACACATATATTTCTTTAAGTCTTTTGTTTGCGTCTTTCACTTATCCCTGGATTATGTTTGCAGTTTAGCTTAATCTATTCCATGTTTTATGTACTCATATAGACAACATACATCCATTATTACATATGTTACATAAGTGATGTTTTGGAACTCGGGAGCTGAGTTATGCTCGACCCCCGAATTTTAAGGCGTTACAAGTTGGTATCAAAGCATGACTTGGATTAAACCAAAACTGGGTTATGGTCACACACCGCACGCTGTAGCCACCTTAGAGTAGGAGGGTGTGGGATTAACTTAGAATTCATGTAGTTTTTCCTGTTACTTCTATCAGCGAAAGTGTATTGAAAACGATCGCCGAGATTGAGTCTGTGCACACTCCTGATCACACACATCAACCCTAAATCTCTTCTAGACCATCCATTGATGAGTTTAGATGGTATATCATCCCATCTCAGTCATTAAAATGTTTGTAAACCTATGTTTGTATCAGATTCTAATCTAAGTGGCCCGATATACGTCGAATCGGACTAAGGGCCCGATCGGGGCATTTTCAGGGGGACCCACATCATTTTGGACCTAGGGGGCCAGGAGGACCTCACCCAAATGGCGAGTCATCGTCGGATTGTCTAGAGACCGGCGATGACCTCGCCGGTTCGCGAGCCCTCACTGCCCAGCGGGCCCGCTCGAGCCAACGCTCATGGGGTCTTGTGTGGCCCACTTAATCAAGGTTGCATGATTTTAACCCTTTCTAAAACCCCTTTCCTTCACAAACTCACCCTCCAAGCTTTCTTTTTCTGTAAGTCTCAAAACCCCACAAAAACCTCCCTCCAAACCCTTTCCTTTCTTCATTTTCATGCATCCCCATCCTACCATTTCAAAACCCCATCTTTATTGTTGTTTTCACTCCTTTTCCCTCTCATTTAAGCTCTCAAATCCTTCTTTGGGATCTCAAGTGTGTGGAAGCCTCACCATTCTTCCCATTTCTCCCTTTTCTCTCATTTTCCATGGCCTTATTTGAGTTTGTTATGGCCATATTTTTCATCTCCATCATTCTCTCTTTGATGGGGAAGAAGAGAGCGCCCATTGATGAAGTTGGGCCTAGCCGCCCAACCCGTGCACGGAAGCCGAGAGGTGCCGCCGTGAGCATGGCCGCCACGCGAGAGTTTCAGACCAAGCGGGACCTCGATGTTCAAGCTCCCGTTGGAAGAACCTTGTTGGTGGAGCTATCTCATGGAGTTTATGAAGGGCGTAGGGTCCATTTTGAAGCTCATGTAGATCCGCGGCTATTTGGCGAGTTTCTCTTGTTAGAGCGCCTGGAAGGGGCTGGTTGGTGTCCCTTATTTGAGGGTGAATATCATGCCAATGCGAGCACTGTTTGAGCTTTATATGCCCTCATTCAGGAACCGTCGTTGGAGCCTTTGCAGTTCAAGATCCCTTGCGGGAGAGATCGGGAGGCCACGGTCCACGTCGCTTTGATATCCCGACTCCTGAATGTGCCGCTTGGTGAGGTGCATGCTAGTGAGAAGAATCTGAGTAGTGCGCGCGAGAGGGATTGCCGCACGTAGTTCCTGTGTGGTCGTCTGGTCGAATGACAGCCTAATAGAAGCCTTCTAGCTACCAACATGACGGACGACTTCCGCTTCCTTCACCACATTTGCACATTCAATGTTTATCCAAGGTGGAGCAACCGCAGCGAGTGTACGCGCCTGATGGTAGATTTCCTGTATCAGGTGGGGCAAGGAGATAAGCTTTGTGTGCCAACGTACATCTTGCATCAGATTGTCCTTATCGCTTGTTCGAATAGGAGAACCAAATCACTCCCATTTGGCCACCTCATTTGTAAGCCTGCACATGAGTTTGGCTTCAGGCTTGGGGCGAAAAAGCTGGTACCTGTTCGTTATATTAATGAGACGACCCTTAATCAGATGGAATTGGGCCTCGTCGACGACAAGCCTCAGAAAGTGAGGATGAGACTGAGACCGATGAGGAAGAGAGTTATGGCGAGGATGGAACTGAGATTGAAGAAGAAGAAGAGCAGGACGAGGAAAAAGCGGAGGCCCAGGACACGAGTGAGAGTTCTCCTGCTACGGCACTAGAGTAGGGTGCGGATCAGGCCGCCAGGGATGCTCGTATAGCTCGGCTTGAGGAGGGTCAAGCTGTCATGTGCTAGGATATTATGGATCTTTAAGGCCTCATGAAGCACAATTCAAGAAGATGTCTCGAACTCTGAAGTTTATCCTGTGTTGTCTGCAGGATAAGGGTGCCTCGCCTCTATCTCCTGATTCTGACGAGTAGTTGTAGTTGTAGTCATCCTTTGCTTTGTTTTGTTGTTTGTTGTTATGTGTAGCCGTTGTTGGCATAGTAGTTGTTTGTTGTTTGTTGTTTGTAGCTTTAGATGTTTTAGCTCACATGCTTTCTCTGTCGCGATTCATGTAATGCTGCACTTCTTGTATTACGATAATTTTGTTAAATGAAATGCATGTTGTTTATCTTTGAGTTGTGATGTAAATGCTGTGTGGTGGGATTATG
Organism: Magnolia sinica; assembly: GCF_029962835.1. Taxonomy (NCBI): domain Eukaryota; kingdom Viridiplantae; phylum Streptophyta; class Magnoliopsida; order Magnoliales; family Magnoliaceae; genus Magnolia; species Magnolia sinica. The sequence goes on along the minus strand of NC_080573.1, from coordinate 65,688,863 downwards.
TGGATGTTGAATCTCACAGGTTGCATCCTCTATTGAATGTAGGGTATGCCTCCTAAGGGTTCAAAGACTTCGGCCCGTCTCTCTCTGGGCGAGTCACTTACCGGAATTTCTCCCCTAGGCGATAGCCAAATGGATCCATAGTCGGGCCCATCTCATTTGGGTGCTGGGTCAGACTCTCAGCCAGTTACTAACCCCGCTGTTGGGCCGACACCTATGATTCCACCTATGGCTCGTCCAGTCACGCCTTCGGTTCTTGAGCAAATGATACTGTTAATGCAGCAGCAGCAGTTTCAGCAGTAGCAGCAGTAATTTCTGTCTTCCATGGCTGGCATCTTTGCTTAGTCGATGGGGGCGACTCCACTTGTTTCACCTATGCACCCAGCTGGAAACGCTAGTGCTAGCGGCACATTTGAGCGATTCCAGTGCTTATGACCTCCCACATTTGCAGGTACTCATAGACCTGAGGAGGCCGAGTACTAGATTGACCGCATCTCTAAGATGCTAAGGCCGCTTCACTGTTCAGAGGTTGAGCATGTCGAGCTCGCCTCCTTCATGTTTGAGAAGAAGGCCAGTCTATGGTGGGATAGTGTTCTTCGCACTGTTGTGAAAGGGTTTGAATGGACGTGGCAGGCGTTTGAGGAAAGCTTCCACGAGAAGTACTTTCCGGTCACTTACCGACATGAGAAGGAGAGTGAGTTCCTTCGCCTCCGTCAGGGAGGAATGTCGGTGATGGAGTATGAGAACCAGTTTACTGAGCTGGGTCGGTATGCTCCTTTACTTCTAGGTGATCAGCCGATGCGGATGCGGCGTTTTTCTGAGGGGTTGAGGCCTGAGATCCGATTGAAGATGTGCTGTGCTAGCATATCTTCCTATGCAGAGTTGGTGAGCAAGTCCCTGCGAGCTGAGTAGGATGGGGACAGGTCATCTCGTATGCGAGCACCCATGGTTCCCAGACCACGACCTGACTTTCAGAGTGCACCATTTCTCCGCAAGAGGCCGCGGGCAGATTCTCCTCTGAGGCGTTCAGCGCCGCCCGCTCAGCAGGTGCGATCTGATTTTTGCTGTTTGTACTATGGGAAGATTGGGCATTCAGGTCGTAATTACTTTTTGCGTATAATGCATAGTGGATTTACTCCACCACAGAGGATCAGCCGTTCGATGCCTCCGGTCATATCACCTCCACCTCTTTGGTCAGCGCCAGCTCACCCATCTTTCAGACATTCTGTACCTCGCTTCAGGCCACCTCAGTGGCCCATAGTTCCTTCGCCGAATCGCCCGCAGTAGGCTCGAGTTCACGCGCTTTCAGCTAAAGCGCCTGTGGCTGACTTAGTGCCGAGATCCTTTGAGGCTACTGCTCACATCCAAGGTATTCCCATTTCTATGTTGGTGGATACAAGGTCCACTACCTCTCTTATATCGTATGCGGCAGTTAGGTGCTTGAGTTTGGGCACTGTTACTATGAAGGGAGTGACGCTCACTACCGCTACAGGGATCTCTTCTGGTATGAACAAGCGTTGTATGGATTGTTTGATTGATCTACGGAGTGGATCGATTCTTGTTGACCTTTTTGTCAGACCTCTTTACCATTACTATGTCATTATGGGTATGGATTGGCTCACGAAGATGCGGGCAGAGATTGATTGTGAAGCTAGGTCGGTGACAATCTATGAACCTGAGGGCGAGACAATTACTTTCCCAGTTCAGGTCAGTTACCCTTTTCATATTGGTTATTATACTTCTCTGTTGGAGAGTATTGCTGGATCGGCGTTTGAAAGCACTCCTGTAGTTTGGGAGTTTGAAGATGTGTTCGAGTCGATTCCTGAATTACCCCCTCAACGCGAGATTGATTTTACTATCGATCTCATGCCTGGTGCGGCACCCATTTCTTTGCCCACCTATCGTATGCCTCTAAGTGAAATGGAGGAATTGAGGAAGCAGATAGATGGCTTGTTGAATTTGGGTTTTATACGGCCTAGTGTGTCACCTTGGGGAGCACCTGTTCTGTATGTGAAGAAGAAGGATAGTTCCTTGCGATTATGTATTGATTATCGCAGGTTGAATCAGGTGACTATGAAGAATAAGTACCCTTTGCCTAGGATTGATGATCTATTTGATCAGTTGAAGGGGGCACAGTACTTTTCGAAGGTTGATTTGCAGTCAGCGTATCACCAGTTGCGCGTCAAGAATGAGGACGTGCAGAAGACTGCCTTCAGGACTAGCTTCAGCCATTATGAGTTCCTTGTGATGTCGTTCAGTCTTACGAATGCACCGGCCGTGTTCATAGATCTAATGAACAGGGAGTTTCGGCCATTCTTGTTCCGATTCGTCATTGTCTTTATCGATGACATTTTGATATACTCTGCGAGTTGGGAAGAGCACGAGGAGTACTTAAGAGGGTTTGGATACTCTCAGGAAGAATCAGCTTTTTGCGTAGTTCAAGAAATGTGATTTCTGGAGGGAGGAAGTCAAGTTCCTAGGACATGTGGTGTCCAAGGAAGGGATAGCTGTCGATCTCGCTAAGGTAGCTGCAGTTCAGGACTGAAAGCAGCTTGGTTCGGTTACTGAGGTGAGATGCTTTCTGGGTCTAGCAAGTTATTATCGACATTTCATACGTGACTTCTCGAAGATAGCCAGACCGTTGTCTCGATTGACACGGAAAAACTTGAAGTTTGCTTAGAATGAGAAGACAGAGATAGTTTTTCAGCAGTTAAAGGACAAGTTGACATCCGCCACTGTGCTAGTATTGCCAGAGCATGGGGTTAAGTATATAATATATACTGACGCCTCTCACGTTGGTCTAGGTTGTGTCCTTATCAGAAGGACAAGGTGATTGCATATGCCTCGAGACAGTTGAGGAAACATGAAGAGAATTACCCTACACACGACCTGGAGTTAGCAGCTGTCATTTTCGCACTAAAGCTCTGGAGACATTACCTCTACGGAGAGGAGTTCGTGCTCTTTTATGACCACAAGAGCCTTAAGTATATTTTCACGCAGCAGGACTTAAATATGAGGCAACGCTGATGGATGGAAACATTGAAAGATTTTAAGTTCGATGTCTCTTACCATCCGGGCAAAGCAAACCTTGTGGCAGACGCGTTAAGTCGCAAGAAGGCTATAGAGTTTGCAGCTCCGCTAATGATAGCAGAGTGGGAAATGTTGGAGTTTGTGCGAGACTTTGAGCAGAAACTTACGGTGGAAGAGCCGTATGAGGTTATCGCACACATTCGAGTACAGCCCCTCAATGATGAGAGGATCATTGCCGCTCAGGCAGATGATGAGCTTTTGGCGAAGATGAGAGAGCGGGTTGGTACAGATAAGGACTCTGAGTGGAGTGTTAGTTCAGATGGGGGCCTACGATTTTGTGGCCGGTTATGTGTCCAAGATATTCCTGACTTGAGACGAGAGGTTCTCGAGTCAGCCCATAATTCTAAGCTTGCGATGCATCCAGGTAGTACGAAGATGTATCAAGATATGAGAAGATCTTATTGGTGGGACAACATGAAGGTTCACATTGCTGAGTTCGTATCTCGTTGTCTCACGTGCCAGCAGGTCAAGGCAGAGCATTGCCGACCTCCTGTACTGCTTCAGCCCATGCCCATAGCAGAATGGAAGTGAGACTTCATCTTTATGGATTTTATTTCAGGGCTACCGAGAACGAGGAAGGGACATGACTCTATTTGGGTGATCATCGACCGATTGACAAAGTCGGCTCATTTCTTACCAATCAGAGTCACAAACTCTGCAGACGAGTTGGCTAGGTTGTACATCAAGGAGATTATATGTCTGCACGGAGTTCCCTTGGAGATTGTGTCTGATAGAGACACGCGATTCACATCTATCTTCTGGACTCGTATCCAGGAAGCGATGGGTGTGAAATTGAAATTCAGCACCGCGTTTCATCCACAGACAGATGGGCAGACGGAACGTGTGAATCAGGTTCTGGAAGACATGTTGCAAGCTTGTGTTTTGGATTTCAAGGACAATTGGGATGGTTGTCTCCCTTATGCAGAGTGCGCGTATAATAACAGTTTCCAGGCGAGTATCGGCATGGCTCCCTACGAGGCATTGTATGGTCGCCCGTGTAGAGCACCGCATTGTTGGGTAGAAGTTGGCGAGCGTTGTTTGATTGGCTCGGAGTTGGTGCAGGCAACTTCAGAGAAAGTTGAAATTATTCGACGTCGACTTCTAACAGCCCAGAGCAGGTAGAAGAGTTACGCTGATACGAGGTGGCGACCGCTTGAGTTTGAGGTTGGAGACCATGTATTTCTTAAGGTTTTCCCTATGAGGGGAGTTCTGCGGTTCGGTAAGAAGGGAAAGCTCATGCCGAGATTTATTGGTCCATTTCAAATTCTTGATCGAATGGGAGTGGTAGCATACCGCCTTGCTTTGCCCACACCACTTGCGGGCGTGTATAACGTATTTCATGTTTCTATGCTGAAGAAGTACGTTCCTAATCCTTTGCATATTATTAGTTGGGAGCAGGTGCAGTTGAGCGAGGATGCCACATATGTACTGCGACCGACGCGTATCCTAGACAGGAAGGAGCAGGTATTGCGTAGCAAGGTCATCCCTCTTGTAAAAGTACTATGGACGCATCATAGTGAAGAAGAGGCTACTTGGGAGACTGAAGCTGAGGTCAGAAAGAGCTACCCTCAGATCCTTGAGGAGTATGAGAATGTACGAATTTCGAGGACGAAATTTTTCTTTAGGGGGGGTAGATTGTAATGACCCGAAAAATTTCGTGCTAAGACCCGAGTACTACCTCACATCCTTGAGAAGTTATGTGTGGGTTAATTAGCGCTAAACTCAGTTGCTTGTGAAATTAGCATCAATCACTTTAAATTTGATCTGCAGGACTCAAAACTTGTAGAATCGTTAGCGCTATGTTACCCTGAAATCTGGGATTCAACGCTAAATCCAGTTGCTCTGGGGAATTTTTAAAAGCTCTGGATCAGACCTGGACCGCGCGTCGAAAGTCCGATAGCGATGATCTTAGACAGTTATGGTCACCTTGTTGGGCTTGACCATCACCTCAGAAATTAAGTCCAGATGATGTCCTGAGTCGATTTGCTTGAGTCTGGAGTGAAGAGGGTGAGAACGGTGAGAAATTAAATATGATTTTATGAAATCTGAGTCGTGTCGCTTGCGCGACGATTTTGAGCAATCTATCCATTGGATTTCGACCCAATTTCACCCTCGGATCAGGGAAGATGGCCCAAGCATGTCATAGTGCTTGTGGACCTGATCGAGCTTCGATGACCGTTGAATTGAGATTGGTCTGCCACGGCTGATCTGTAGATTCGATCGGTACGTAAACTCAGTCTGACCTAGATCCATGGTCAGTGAGCTTAAGTCCGACCGCACGTTGAAAAAGGACTACTGGAAGTGCTCCGTTGGATCAAGAGAGGCCTGATTTGGTTATAACCTAAGTATACCTTGGCCCTGGGGCTATTTTCATCAATGTTAGGCCTATATAAAGACCTTAAAACCCTCACTCTCTATTCCATACGAATTTCCTAAACGCTAGCTAAAAGAGAGAGAGGAAAAGAGAGAGAAGTTGGTGAATCATTGGAGATTCCTTCTTGTTTCCATGCATCCTTAAACCATCACTTTTGAATTGTTGTTCCGGCGATTCTAAGTTCATCCTTGGGTAAGTTAATCTAACCCTAGTCTGTTTTAGAGCTTAGAATAGTCTATGTGTTGTTGTAGCTCATTTCTATTCTTGCCTTAGGTTATTTAGTCGTCGTTGACGAAGACATATCGTCTAAATCAGTTCGGTGCGCTTTTTTTGGGTTAAGGTGCGGACTATATTTGTATGGGTTATGGTTTTCAAGGCTTTTAATGTCAGATAATGATTTATTATTGTTGTGTGTGTAATTTCACATGCCAAATGCGATGTTTATATTGCATTCCTGATATATATGAGTTATGTTGAGATTTGTGTATTCTATGTGTATGTAGAAAGTATCGTATACGTATATAATACGAACATGTGTTTGCCATGATTATTTATCGTGTACTTGTGCTAGTTGTACATGTGGCAACTCCTTGGCAAAAGGAATTGTCCAAATGTGTGTTCTAACTAACATACGTCATATATGTTGGAATATGTAGTCTAAGTGTTTGTAGAAATGTTTAAATGATTAAGTGTAGTATATTATCCTATTTACGGGCGTTGAGAAGAGATTCTCAACTCTAATATTGGCGTGTATGAGTTCCTACATTCAATTTTGTTACGCCCTGAAATTCGGGGGTCGAGCATAACTCAGCTCCCGAGTTTCAAAACATCACTTATGCAACATATTTAATGGTTAATGTATGTTTTCTGTAAAAGTACATAAAACATGGAATAAATTAAGCCAAACTGCAAACATAATTCAAGGATAAGTGAAAGACACAAGCGGAAGACTTAAAGGAACATAAGTGTACATGTGCAAGTCCCTGAAATACGCATACATGCCAGGTCATACTTACAAGTGTTTATATTCAAATTACAAGCATCAAAATGAAATTCATCTATTTCCCAAAAGAAAACCCAGAATTCCCGCGCATCAGGAGATGGCTCACAAGAACCCGCCTGAGAACCGCATAAAAGAAAATGCGGCCTCATCATCCTCGAACTCCTGCTCTGCCTCAGGGGTCGCATCAACATCTGCAACTAAGACAGAGTCTGGCTGGTGTTTAAACATCGTCCCAGAACGTGGGAGTGAGTGATCAACTTAGTGGAACAATAAAGCAAAGGTTAACATGTTATCAATTCAAGCAAGCAGTAATGATAAAGCAGAACAATCAAACATGTCCTAAATACTCTTGTTAATGTAAGGATGTATGGAGAATGATGCATGCCCTCGCCTTACTCCCTTGGCGTCTTCATCTCACATTACGCATGACATCCTCTCGCAGTGTCAACGACTACCACGCACATGCAAATGTGGTGCATGAATATGATTACAAGTTGTTATTAGTCCTTTTCATACAGCAGGATTGGGAAGCTAAGGTACCTTCCTCATATCAATTTCCACACAGTGATCCATTCTAGGGTCGTCAGTCCTAGGCAATCTCATATGATCTTATGGTTTTAGGTCGCTGCAAAGGGATTGTCACCAATCAATGCACGCCTATCATACCTTCGTTACTACTCTAAGGCTTGTCACCTCAACGCAGTATCTAGGTATGCTCGAGGTCACTACAAAGGGCTCGTCACCAATCAATGTAGGCCGACGACACGAATATAGTGTCCCATACCACCATAATCGGCTCACGAGTCAGGTTACTCACTGGTCACTATGGGGAGGCTCGTCAACCCAGCGTAGGCCGACAGCTCGACCACGGTGTCCCATACCACCATGTCCGGCTTATGAGTCTTAGAGGATCAAGGTACAACGGTTAATAGGATTTCATCGGTAAGTTTGGTACCCTAGATTCAAGCAATGGTGTCCATACATGGTGAACATACATCGGACAATCGGGTTACTTGACGAACTCGACTAGTATGAGCACACGTTGGGTTGAATGACATAGAGTGCGCAAACAATCCGTGTGGCCAAACCACTGCCGACAACTCTAATATGACTCGGGTTCGTCAAATCACGTCCTTCGTGGTGAAAGCAACCTCAGCCACGAACTCAATGGCGATTACCAATTTCCTGGACTATTTCATAGTCCCAAACACATTCCATTATAACAGATATGCATATACAATTTGGAACAGTAATGGAACAACAATTCAAATCATGTAGTATATGAGCATTTGAAGAATATCACTTAACATGGATTTCAACATAAGTAGTGCTTGAACTTAAAGAACAAAGAACGTAACTTGCATGTAGGAAATCATACATACCAATAGGAGAGTTGAGAATCGCTTCTCAACACCCATACTAGGTTTATATATTACACATCAGATCATTCAGACATTTCTACAAACACTTAAACTACATAGTTCAACATACATGACGTATGTTGGAATACACGCATTTGGACAATTGCTTTTGCCAAGGAGTTGACACACATACAATTAGCACAAGTACACGACAATTAATCATGGTAAACACATGTTCATATTTTATACGTATACGATACTTCCTACATATACATAGAATACACAAATCTCATTATAACACATGCACATCAGGAACGCAAAATAAACATAGCATTTAGCATGTGAAATTGCATCCACAACAAGAATAAACCATTAATTGACATTGAAAGCCTTGAAAACCATAACCTATACGAATATAGTCCACACCTTAAACCAGAAATAGCACACCGAACCGATTCAAACGATATGTCTTCGTCAACGGCGACAAGATAACCTAAGGCAAGAATAGAAATGAGCTACAACAACACATAAACTATTCTAAGCTCTAAAACAGATTAGGATTAGGTTAACTTACCCAAGAAGGAACTTAGAATCGCCGGAATAACGATTCTAAAGTGATGGTTCAAGGATGAAGAGTAACAGGAAAGAATCTTGTGACGATTCACCAACTTCTCTCTCACTTTCTCTCTCTTTCTTAGCTAGGGTTAGGAAATTCGTATGGAAAAGAGAGTGAGGGTTTTAAGGTCTATATATAGGCTTAGCATTGATGAAAATAGCCCCAGGGCCAAGGTATACTTAGGTTATAACCAAATCAGGTCTCTCTCGATCTAACGGAACAGTTCCGGAGGTCCTTTTTCCACGTGCAGTCGGACTTAAGCTCACTGACCATGGATCTAGGTCAGGCCGAGTTTTTGTACCGATCGGATTTACAGATCAGCCGTGGCAGACCACTCTCAATTCAACGGTTAACGAAACTCGATCAGGTCCACAAGAATTATGACATGCCTGGGCCATCTTCCCTGATCCGAGGGTGAAATTGGGTCAGAATCCAACAGTCAAATTGCTTAAAATCGTCGCGCGAGCGACACGACTCATATTTCATAAAATCATATTTAATTTCTCACCGTTCTCACACTCTTTACTCCGGACTCAATCAAATCGACCCAGGACATCATCTGGACTTGATTTTTGAGGTGATGGTCAAGCCCAACATGGTGACCATAACTGTCTAAGATCATCGCTATCGGACTTACAATGCGCGGTCCAGGTCCGATCCAAAGCTTTTAAAAATGTCTAAGAGCAACCGGATTTAGCATTGAATCCCAGGTTTCAGAGTAATATAGCGCTAACGATTCTACAGATTTTGAGCCCTGCAGATCAAATTTAAAGTGATTGATGCTAATTTCACAAGCAATCGAGTTTAACGCTAATTAACCCACAAATAGCTTCTAAGAAAAATAGAGGTAGTACTCGGGTCTTGGCACGAAATTTTTCGGGTCATTACAATCTACCCCCCTTAAAGAAAAATTTCATCCTCGAAATTCGTACCTTCTCATATTCCTCAAGGATCTGAGGGTAGCTCTTTCTGACCTCAGCTTCAGTCTCCCAACTAGCCTCTTCTTCACTATGATGTGTCCATAGTACTTTCATAAGAGGGATGACCTTGCTACACAATACCTGCTCCTTCCTATCTAGGATACGCGTCGGTCGCAGTACATATGTGGCATCCTCGCTCAACTGCACCTGCTCTCAACTGATAATATGTGAAGGATCAGGAACGTACTTCTTCAACATAGAAACATGAAATACGTTATGCATACCCACAAGTGGTGTAGGCAAAGCAAGGCAGTATGCTACCGCTCCCACTCGATACAGAATTTGAAATGGACCAATAAATCTCGGCGTGAGCTTTCCCTTCTTACCGAACCGTAGAACTCCCTTCATAGGGGAAACCTTAAGAAATACATGGTCTCCAACCTCAAACTCAAGCAGTCGCCGCCTCGTATCAGCGTAACTCTTCTGCCTGCTCTAGGCTATTAGAAGTCGACATCGAATAATGTCAACTTTCTCTGAAGTCGCTTGCACCAACTCCGGGCCAATCAAACTACGCTCGCCAACTTCTGCTCAGAAATGCGGTGCTCTACACGGGCGACCATACAATGCCTCATAGGGAGCCATGCCGATACTCGCCTAGAAACTGTTATTATACACGAACTCTGCATACGGGAGACAATCATCCCAACTGTCCTTGAAATCCAAAACACAAGCTCACAACATGTCTTCCATAATCTGATTCACACGTTCCGTCTGCCCATCTGTTTGCGGATGAAACGCGGTGCTAAACTTCAATTTCATACCCATCGCTTCCTGGATACGAGTTAAGAAGATAGATGTGAAACGCGTATCTCTATCAGACACAATCTCCAAGGGAACTCCATGCAGACATACAATCTCCTTGATGTACAACCTAGCCAATTCGTCTGCAGAGTTTGTGACTCTGATCGGTAAGAAATGAGCCGACTTCGTCAATCGGCTGACGATCACCCAAATAGAGTCATGTCCCTTCTTCATTCTCGGCAACCCTGAAATAAAGTCCATAGAGATGAAGTCCCACTTCCATTCTGCTATGGGCATGGACTGAAGTAGCCCAGGAGGTCGGCGATGCTTTGCCTTGACCTGCTGGCACGTGAGACAACGAGATACAAACTCAGCAATGTGAACCTTCATGTTGTCCCACCAATAAGATCTTCTCATATCCTGATACATCTTCGTGCTTCTTGGATGCATCGCAAGCTTAGAATTATGGGCTGACTCGAGAACCTCCCATCTCAAGTCAAGAATGTCTGGGACACATAACCGGCCACGAAATCGTAAGCCCCCATCTGAACTAACACTCCACTCGGAGTCCTCATCTGTACCAACCCACTTTCTCATCTTCGCCAAAAGCTCATCATCTGCCTGAGCTGCAACGATCCTCTCATCAATGAGGGGCTGTACACGAATGTGTGCGATAACCTCATACGGCTCTTCCACCGTAAGTTTCTGTTCAAAATCTCGCACAAACTCCAACATGTCCCATTCTGCTATCATCAGTGGAGCCGCAAACTTTATAGCCTTCTTGCGACTCAACGCGTCTGCCACAAGGTTTGCCTTGCCCGGATGGTAAGAAACATCGAACTTAAAGTCTTTTAATGTTTCCATTCATCAGCACTGCCTCATATTCAAGTCATGCTACGTGAAAATATACTTAAGGCTCTTGTAGTCACAAAAGAGCTCGAACTCCTCTCCATAGAGGTAATGTCTCCAGAGCTTTAATGCAAAAATGACAGCTGCCAACTCCAGGTCGTGTGTAGGGTAATTTTCTTCGTGTTTCCTCAACTGTCTCGAAGCATAAGCAATCACCCTGTCCTTCTGCATAAGGACACAACCCAGGCCAACGTGAGAGGCGTCAGTATATATCGTATACTTAACCCCTTGCTCTGGCAATACTAGCACAGGGGCGAACGTCAACTTGTCCTTCAGCTCTTGAAAAGCTATCTCCGCCCTCTCATTCCAAGCAAACTTCAAATCTTTCCGTGTCAACTGTGACAACGGTCTGGCTATCTTCGAGAAGTCTCGTATGAAGCGTCGATAATAGCCTGTAGACCCAGAAAGCTTCTCACCTCAGTAACTAAACCAGGCTGCTTCCAGTCCTGAACTGCAACTACCTTAGCAAGATCGACAGCTATCCCTTCCTTGGACACCACATGTCCTAGGAACTTAACTTCTTCTTTCCAGAAATCACATTTCTTGAACTGCGCAAAAACCCAATTCTTCTTGAAAGTATCCAAGACCGCTCTTAAGTGCTCCTCGTGCACTTCCCAACTCGCAGAATATATCAAAATGTCATCGATAAAGACAATGACGAATCGAAACAAGAATGGCCGAAATACCCTGTTCATCAGATCCATGAACACGGCTGGTGCGTTCGTAAGACCGAACGACATCACAAGGAACTCATAGTGGCCAAAGCTAGTCCTAAAAGCGGTCTTCTGCACGTCCTCATTCTTGACACGCAACTGGTGATACCCTGACTACAGATCAACCTTCGAGAAGTACAGTGCCCCCTTCAAATGATCAAATAAATCATCAATCCTAAGCAAAGGGTACTTATTCTTCATAGTCACTAGATTCAACCTGCGATAATCAATACATAATCGCAAGGAACCATGTTTCTTCTTAACAAACAGGACAGGTGCTCCCCAAGGAGACACACTAGGCCGAATAAAGCCCAAATTTAACAACCATCTATCTGCTTCCTTAATTTCTCCATTTCACTCGGAGGCATACGATAGGTGGGCAGAGAAATGGGTGCCGCACCAGGCATGATATCGATAATAAAATCAATCTCGCGTTGAGGGGGTAGTCTAGGAATCGACTCGAACACATCTTCAAACTCCCGAACTACAGGCGTGCTTTCAAACACCGATCTAGAAATACTCTCCAACAGAGAAGTATAATAACCAAGACGAAAAGGGTAACTGACCTGAACTGGGAAAGTAACTGTCTCGCCCTCAGGTCCATAGATTGTCACCGACCTAGTTTCACAATCAATCTCTGCTTGCATCTTCGTGAACCAATCCATACCCATAATGACATTATAATAGTACAGAGGTGCGACAAAAAGGTCAACAAGAATCGATCCACTTCCTAGATCAATCAAGCAATCCATACAACCCTTGTTCATAGCAGAGGAGATCCCTGTAGCGGTAGTGAGCGTCACTCCCTTCATAGTAACAGTGCTCAAACTCAGACGCCTAACTGTCGTATATGATATAAGCAAGGTCATGGACCCTGTATCCACCAACATAGAAACGGGAATACCTTCAATGTGAGCTGTAACCTTGAAGGATCTCGGCACCAAGTCAGCCATAGGCGCTTCAACTGAGAGCGTGTGAACTCGAGCCTGCTGTTGGTGATTCGGCAGAGGAACCATGGGCCACTAAGGTGGCCTGAAGCTAGGTACAAAAGGTCTGAAGGATGGATGAGCTGGCGCTAAACGAAGAGGTGGAGGTGATATAACCTGAGGCATTGGACGGCTGATCCTCTACGGTGGAGTAAATCCACTATCCCACATACGTGAAAAGCAAGTACGATCCGAATGCCCCATCTTCCCACAGTACGAACATCGAAAATCAGCTCGCACCTGTTGAGCGGGCGGCGTTGAACGCCTCGGAGGAGAATCTACCCGCGGCCTCTTGCTGAGAAAAGGTGCACTATGAAAGTCAGGTCGTGGTCTGGGAACCATATGTGCTCGCATACGGGACGACCTATCCCCATCCTGCTCAGCTCGCAGAGACATGCTCACCAACTCCGCATAGAAAGATATGCTAGCACAGCACATCTTCGATCGAATCTCAGGCCTCAACCCCTCAGAAAAACACCGCATCTGCATCGACTGATCACTCAAAATCAAAGGAGCATAGTGACCTAGCTCAGTAAACTGGTTCTCATACTCCGTCACCGACATCCCTCCTTGACGGAGGCGAAGGAACTCACTCTCCTTCTCGTGTCGGTACGTAACCGAAAAATCCTTCTCGTGGAAGCCTACCTCAAACGCCTGCCACGACCACTCATACCCCTCCTCAACAGTGCGAAGAACACTGTCCCACCATAAACTGGACTCCTTCTCAAACATGAAGGAGGCAAGCTCGACCTGCTCGACCTTAGAACAGTGCAGCGGTCTCAACATCTTAGAAATGCGATGAATCCAGTACTCGGCCTCCTCGGGTCTATGAGAACCCAAAAATGTGGGAGGTCATAAGCATTGGAATCCCTCAAATGTGCTGCTCGCACTAGCGCTCTCAGATGGGTGCATAAGTGAAGCAGGTGGAGTCGCCCCCACCGACTGAGCAAAGATGCCAGCCATGGAAGAAAGAAACTGCTGCTGCTGGTGCTGCTGCTGCATCAACAGCATCATCTGCTCAAACCTATCAGGAGGCAGAACAGATGAAGATGCACGGTTCGGCTCAGGAACCGAAGGCGTGACTGGAGGAGCCATGGGTGGAATCACACCCGTATAAGACGGGACCGACTGTGGATCCATCTGGCTATCGCTCAGGGGAGAAACCCCGACAAGTGACTCGATCAAAGAGAGACGGGCCGAAGTCTTCGAACCCTTAGGAGGCATACCCTACATTCAACAGAGGATGCAACCTGTAAGATTCAACATCCACATAATTCACCCACATAGCATTCACAGCACAACTTCAACAATAAACAACATTCATTTTATTTAACAAAATTGTTGCAATACAAGAAGTGCAACATTACATGAATCGCGACAAAGAAAGCATGTGAACTACAACATCTAAAACTTCAAACAACAAACAACTTCCAACTACTATGCCAACAATAGCAAACATCAAAACAAAGCAAAGGATGACTACAACTGCAACTACTTGTCGAAATCAGGAGATGGAGGTGGGGCACCCTTATCCTACAGAAAACACAGGATAGACTTTAGAGTTCGAGTCACCTTCTTAAACTTATGCTTCACAAGGCCTCAAAGATCCATGATATCCTAGCGTAGAATAGCCTGACCTTCCTCAAGACGAGCGATACGGGCATCCCTGGCAGCTTGATCTACGCTCTGCTCTAGTGCCACAGGAGGAGAACTCTCACTCGTATCCTGTGCCTCTACCTCTTCCTCATCCTGCTCTGTTTCTTCTTCAATCTCAGCTCCACCCTCATCATAACTCTCTTCCTCATCGCTCTCTGACTCATCCTCACTTTCTGAGGCTTGTCATCGACAAGGCCCAATTTCCATCTGATTTAGGGTCGTCTCATTAATGTATCGAACAAGTATTGGCTTTTCTGCCCCAAGCCTGAAGCTAACCTCATGTGCAAGCTTACAAATGAGTCTGCCAAATGGGAGAGATTCGGTCCTCCTGTTCGAACGAGTGATAAGGATAATCTGACACAAGATGCACGTCGGCACACATAGCTTCTCTCCTTACCTCACTTGATATAGAAAATCTACCATCAGGCGCGTACACTCGCTGCGGTTGCTCCACCTTGGATAAACATTGAATGTACACATGTGGTGAAGTAAACGGAAGTCGTCCGTCATGTTGGTAGCTAGAAGGCTTCTATTAGGCTGCCATTTAACCAGACGACCACACAGGAGCTGCCTGCAGCGATCCCTCTTGCGCGCACTGCTCAGATTCTTCTCACTGGCATGCATCTCACCGAGCGCCACATTCAAGAGTCGGGATATCAAAGCGATGTTGACCGTGGCATCCCGACCGCTACCACAAGGAATCTTGAACTGTTGAGGCTCCAACGAAGGATTACGAATGAGGGCATAAAAAGCTCGAACAGTACTCGCATTGACGTGATACTCGCCCTCAAATAAGGGACACCAATCGGCCCCTTCCAGGCGCTCCAACAAGAGACTCGCCAAATAGCCGCGAATTTATATGAGCCTCAAAAAGGACCCTACGGCCTGCATAGACTCCATGAGATAGCTCCGCCAACAAGGTTCTTCCAATGGGAGCTTGAGGATCAAGGTCCCGCTTGGTCTGAAATTCACAGGTGGCGGTCGTGCTCGCGGCGGCACCTCTCGGTCTCCATGCACAGGTTGGTCAGCTAGGCCTGGCTTCATCCACGGGCGCTCTCTTCTTCCCCATCAAAGAGAGAAAGGTGGAGATGAAAAATATGGCCGTGACAAACTCAAAGAGGGCCATGAAAAATAAGAGAAAAAGGAGAAATGGGTAGAATGGTGAGGCTTCCACATAGTTGAGATCCCAAAGGAGGATTTGAGAGCTCAAACGAGGAGAAAAGGGAGTGAAAACAGCAATAGGGGTGGATTTTTGAGATGGGTTGAATGGGTGTGCACGAATATGGAAGAAGAAGGAGATTGAGGAGGGATTTTGGTGGAGTTTTGAGAGAAACTTGAAGAAAAGGAGAGCTTGGGAGGGTTGCTTATGAAAGAAAGGGGTTTTAGAAGGTGTTTTAATCAACCAACCTTTGAGGAGTGGGCCACACTAGGCCCCAAAGGCGTCGGCCCGAGCCGGCCCGCTGGGCGGAGAGGGCTCGCCGAACCGGCGAGGTCATCGCCGGTCTCTGGACACTCCAGCAATGACTCGCCGTTTGGGCGAGGTTGTCCTAGCCCCTTAAGTCCAAAATGAGGTGGGTCCCCCCTGAGTCCCCATGAAAATGCCCCAATCGGCCCCTTTGTCCGATTCGACGCCCATCGGGCCACTTGGGTTAAAATCTGATACAAACACTGGTTTACTGACATTTTAAGAGCTGATATGGGAAGATAAACCATCTGAACTCATCAATGGACAGTCTAGAAGAGATTTTGGATCACTGTGTGTGAACAGGAGTGTGCACAGACTCGATCTCAGCGATCGTTTTCAGTAAACTTTCACCGATAGAAATAACGGAAATATATCCACAAATTTTACAATAACCTCGCACCCTCCTACACTAAGGTGGCTACAGCGTGCGGTGTGTGACCATAACCCAGGTCCAGTTTAATCCAATTCATGCTCTGATACTAACTTGTAACGCCCTGAAATTTGGGGGTCGAGCATAACTCAGCTCCCGAGTTTCAAAACATCACTTATGCAACATATTTAATGGTTGATGTATGTTGTCGGTAAGAGTACATAAAACATGGAATAGATTAAGCCAAACTGTAAACATAATTCAGGGATAAGTGAAAGACGTAAGCAGAAGACTTAAAGGAACATAAGTGTACATGTGCAAGTCCCTGAAATACGCATACATGCCAGGTCATACTTACAAGTGTTTATATTCAAATTACAAGCATCAAAATGAAATTCATCTATTCCCCAAAAGAAAACTTAGAATTCCCACGCATCAGGACATGGCTCACAAGAACCCGCCTGAGAACTGCATAAAAGAAAATGCGGCCTCATCATCCTCGAACTCCTGCTCTGCCTCAGGGGTTGCATCATCATCTACAACTAAGACAGAGTCTGGTTGGTGTTTAAACACCGTCCTAGAACGTGGGAGTGAGCGATCAACTCAGTGGAACAATAAAGCAAAGGTTAACATATTATCAATTCAATAAAGCAGTAATGATAAAGCAGAATAATCAAACATGTCCTAAATACTCTTGTTAATGCAAGGATGTATGGAGAATGATGCATGCCCTCACCTTACTCCCTCAGCGTCTTCATCTCACGTTACGCATGACATCCTCCCGCAGTGCCAACGACTACCACGCACATACAAATGTGGTGCATGAATATAATTACAAGTTGTTATTAGTCCTTTTCATACAGCAAGATTGAGAAGCTAAGGTACCTTCCTTATATCAATTTCCACATAGTGATCCATTCTAGGGTCGTCAGTCCTAGGTAATCTCATATGATCTTATGGTTTTAGGTCGCTGCAAAGGGCTCATCACCAATCAATGCACGCCTATCATACTTTCATTACTACTCTAAGGCTCGTCACCTCAATGCAGTATCCAGGTATGCTCGAGGTCACTACAAAGGGCTCGTCACCAATCAATGTAGGCCAATGGCACGAATATAGTGTCCCATACCACAATAATCGGCTCACGAGTCTGGTTGCTCACTGGTCACTACGGGGAGGCTCGTCACCCTAGCGTAGGCCAACAGCTCGACCACGGTGTCCCGTACCACCATGTCCGGCTCATGAGTCTTAGCGGATCAAGGTACAACGGTTAACGGGATTTCATCGGTAAGTTTGGTACCCTAGATTCAAGCAATAGCGTCCATATATGGTGAACATACATCGGACAATCGGGTTACTTGACGAACTCGACTAGCACGAGTGCACGTTGGGTTGAACGACATAGAGTGCGCAAACACTCCGTGTGGCCAAACCATTGCCGACAACTCTAATACGACTCCGATTCGTCAAATATCGTCCTTCGTGGTGAAAGCAACCTCAGCCACGAACTCAAGGCCAATTATCGATTTCCTGGACTATTTCATAGTCCCAAACACATTCCATTATAATAGATATGCATATACAATTTGAAACAGTAATGGAACAACAATTCAAATCATTTAGTATATGAGCATTTGAAGAATATCACTTAACATGGATTTCAACATAAGTAGTGCTTGAACTTAAAGAACAAAGAACGTAACTTGCATGTAGGAAATCATACATACCAATAGGAAAGTTGAGAATCGCTTCTCAACGCCCATACTAGGTTAATATATTACACATCAGATCATTCAGACATTTCTACAAACACTTAGACTACATAGTTCAACATACATGATGTATGTTGGAATACACGCATTTGGACAATTCCTTTTGCCAAGGAGTTGACACACATACAATTAGCACAAGTACACGATAATTAATCATGGCAAACACATGTTCATATTTTATACGTATACGGTACTTCCTACATATACATAGAATACACAAATCTCAATATAACACATGCACATCAGGAACGCAAAATAAACATAGCATTTGGTATGTGAAATTGCACCCACAACAAGAATAAACCATTAATTGACATTGAAAGCCTTGAAAACCATAGCCTATACGAATATAGTTCGCACCTTAAACCAGAAATAGCACACCGACCTGATTCAGATGATATGTCTTCGTCAACGACGACAAGATAATCTAAGGCAAGAATAGAAATGAGCTACAACAACACATAAACTATTCTAAGCTCTAAAACAGATTAGGATTAGGTTAACTTACCCAAGAAGGAACTTAGAATCATCGGAATAACGATTCTAAAGTGATGGTTCAAGGATGAAGAGTAACAGGAAAGAATCTTGAGACAATTCACCAACTTCTCTCTCACTTTCTCTCTCTTTTCCTCTCTCTTTCTTAGTTAGGGTTCAAAAATTCGTATGGAAAAGAGAGTGAGGGTTTTAAGGTTTATATATAGGCCTAGCATTGATGAAAATAGCCCCAGGGCCAAGGTATACTTAGGTTATAACCAAATCAGGCCTCTCTCGATCCAACGGAACACTTCCAGAGGTCCTTTTTTCACTTGCGGTCGGACTTTAGCTCATTGACCATGGATCTAGGTCAGGCTGAGTTTTCGTACTGATCGGATTTACAGATCAGCCGTGGCGGACCACTCTCAATTCAACGGTTACCGAAACTCGATCAGGTCCACAAGCATTATGACATGCCTGGGCCATCTTCCCTGATCCGAGGGTGAAATTGGGTCAGAATCCAATAATCAGATTGCTTAAAATCGTCGCGCGAGTGACACGACTCCGATTTCATAAAATCATATTTAATTTCTCACCGTTCTTACACTCTTTACTCCGGACTCAATCAAATCGACCCAGGACATCATCTGGACTTGATTTTTGAGGTGATGGTCAAGCCCAACATGGTGACCATAACTGTCTAAGATCATCGCTATCGGACTTACGACGCCCGGTGCAGGTCCGATCTAAAGCTTCTAAAAATTCCCAAGAGCAACTGGATTTAGCATTGAATCCTAGGTTTCAGAGTAACATAGCGCTA
This sequence comes from Magnolia sinica, assembly GCF_029962835.1. Taxonomy (NCBI): domain Eukaryota; kingdom Viridiplantae; phylum Streptophyta; class Magnoliopsida; order Magnoliales; family Magnoliaceae; genus Magnolia; species Magnolia sinica. The sequence continues at coordinate 65,669,536 of NC_080573.1, read as the reverse complement.
ACAATTCTAGAGGTTTTGAGCCCTGCAGATCAAATTTAAAGTGATTGATGCTAATTTCACAAGCAATCGAGTTTAACGCTAATTAACCCACAAATAGCTTCTAAGGAAAATAGAGGTAGTACTCGGGTCTTGGCACGAAATTTTCCAGGTCATTACAAATTTACATTCTTTGTTCTTTAAGTTTAAGCACTACTTATGTTGAAATCCATGTTAAGTTAATATTCTTCAAATGCTCACATACTGTATGATTTGGGTTGTTATTCCATTACTGTTCTAAAGTGTTAATATGAATATCTGTTGTAATGGAATATGTTTGGGACTATGGAATAGTCCAGGAAATCGGTAATCGGCCTTGAGTTCATGGTTGAGGTTGCTTTCACCACGAAGGACGTGTTTGACGAACCCGAGTCGTATTAGAGTTGTCGGCAGTGGTTTGGCCACACGGAGTGTTTGCGCACTCTATGTTGTTCAACCCAACGTGCGCTCGTGCTAGTCGAGTTCGTCAAGTAACCCGATTGTCCGATGTATGTTCACCATGTATGGACGCTATTGTTTGAATCTAGGGTACCAAACTTACCGATGAAAACCCGTTAACCGTGGTACCTTGATCCGCTAAGACTCATGAGCCGGACATGGTGGTATGGGACACCGTGGTCGAGCCGTCGGCCCACGCTGGGGTGACGAGCCTCCCCGTAGTGACCAATGAGCACATCAGACTCGTGAGCCGATTATGGTGGTATGAGACACTATATTCACGCTGTCGGCCTACATTGATTGGTGACGAGCCCTTTGTAGTGACCTCGAGCATACCGCGATACTGCATTAAGGCGACAAGCCTTAGCGTAGTAACTGAGGTATGATAGGCGTGCCTTGATTGGTGACGAGCCCTTTGCAGCGACCTAGAACCATATGATCTATGAGATGGCCTAGGACTGACGACCCTAGAATGGATCACTGTGTGGAAATTGATATGAGGAAGGTACCTTAGCTTCCCAATCCTGCCGTATGAAAAGGACTAATAACAACTTGGTAATCATACTCATGCACCGCATTGCATGTGCGTAGAAGTCGTTGGCACTGCGGGAGGTTGTCATGCGTAACGTAAGATGAAGATGCTGAGGGAGTGCAGGCGAGGGCATGCATCATTTATACATAAATCCTTGCATTAACAAGAGTACTTTAGACTTGTTTAATTATTTTGTCTTATCATTACTGCTTGATTGATTTGATATCATGTTAACTTTTACTGTATAGTTCCACTGAGTTGATCACTCACTCCCACATTCTGGGACGGTGTTTCAACACCAACCAGACTCTGTCTTAGATGCAGATGATGACGCGACCCCTGAGGCAGTGCAGGAGTTCGAGGATGATGAGGACACGTTTTCTATTATGCAGTTCTCAGGCGGGTTCATGTGAGCCATGTCCTGATCGACGGGAATTCTGGGTTTTCTTTTGGGATTGATAACTTCATTTTGATACTTGTATTTTGAAGAGAAACACTTGTATTATGACCTAGCAGAGCATACATACCACAGGGACTTACACATGTACACATATATTTCTTTAACTCTTCTGCTTGCATCTTTCACTTATCCCTGGATTATGTTTGCAGTTTGGCTTAATCTACTCCATGTTTTATACACTCATACAGACGACATACATCCATCATTACATATGTTGCATAAGTGATGTTTTGGAACTCGGGAGCTAAGTTATGCTCGACCGTCGAATTTCAGGGCGTTACAACTTCAAAGAAAAGGAGAAATCTAGGTATTTTACATTATTGTAATTTACATTCTTTTTGGTTTCTTTTGAAATTCGCCAGAAAATTCTCATTGTACTGGTTATTTGAGGAAAGCCAGAAAATTCAAAAAGAGGGGTTTTTGAATTGTGTAAGCTCATTTAAAAGACACAATTATGAAGGTTTTAGGTGAACATGTGAAACCTATTTTGATAGTGAATGCTGATATCCCCTGTGTGAGGATATTAGGAGTGGAGTAGTTGTGTGGCTGTTGTTTAACAGTTGGTGTACACACAGGCGAACCACTATAATTTCTTGTGTCGTGTGATTTGAATGTTTGTTTAATTTTTATATCTTTTATCATTCAGATTTAGGGGATGTATGTGTGGATGTGAATGTTGTAATATTTACATTTCAAGCATTGTGGGAATGTTGTAATTGTTTAGAATTTATTTCTTGCTATTTCTTTTATTTCCTTTTCAGTTTGAGTTTTTGATACAAAGAACGTTCTAGAAATAAGGTTGTCCTGCCATAAACCCTTGGTTTTTATGGTGTAAGGTTGTCCTTAGAACAACATTTGTATCAATGTCCCAATACTTGATTATTAAGGCTGCTTTTTATTTCAGCATTATGAATTGATTTCCTTTATTTGGCTATCATACTCTTTTACTTCGCTGTTATTATTTTAACTTGGCATAGTCCTATTCAACCCCCCCCCCCCCCCTCCCCTCCTCACAGACATATAGCTAGGTCGTTTCAAGTGGTATCATAGCCTAATAGCTCATTTTTAATTCTTTATTCTTGGATTCATTTCCTGAGCTAACGATCTAAGCTATATATAAATGTCAAATTTTGATAGCCTTTCAGTCACTAGGCCTTCACCATTTGATGGCTCCAACTATTCCTATTGGAAAGCTAGGATGAGGATTTTCGTCAAATCAATGGATGAGAGTGTGTGGCAAGCCACAGTGACCGAATGGATCCCACCTACCACTGAAGTGTCTGGCATCGATGGTTTAAAATCGATGAGAGTAACACTGTATTTCTCATGGACCACTCTTCAGAAAAATGAGAGTAGTGCCAATGCAAAAGCACTAAATATAATTACTTGTGCACTATCACCAGATGAGTTCAAAAGAATTATATCCTTTGATACTGCAAAGCAAGCTTAGGATATTTTAGAAATGACACGCGAGGGTACATCAATTGTCAAGAAATCTAAAGTCTAACTCCTCACAACTAAATTTGAGGAAATTCATATGGAAGAAAATGAAGTGTTTATGGACTTTTGTATAAGATTGAATGACATTGTAAGCTCTATGTGGGGTCTTGGTGATAAAATCCCATATAGTAAAGTTTGTGCAAAGATACTACGCTTACTTCCTGAACGGTTCAACTCTAAGGTAAACGCGATCCAGGAACTTCGTGATACGGACAATATGAGGGTAAAAGAACTAGTTGGTTCTTTACAAACCTATGAGTTAAACTTTAAGCTCATAAATGTAAATCTATCGCTCTTAAATCTTCTAAATATATTTCTCAAGAAAATTCTGAAGACGATATGACTCTTTTAGCGAAAAAGTTTTACAAGATTTTCAAAAGTAAGAAGAGGATTGATTTTCAAAAATCAAATGATAAGAAAAGATCTAAACCTCAATCTAAAACTTAGAAATCTTTAAAAGATAGTCAATGTTACAAATGCCAATAATATGGGCATTTAGCAAACAAATGTCCTAAAAAGGATAAATCTAAGAAGAAAGGAATGTTGGCTACTTGGGATAAATCTTCTGGCACTGAAGCCTCTTCTGAATCAGAAGATTCTGAAACTGAGTCAGGCAATGAAGTTAAAGCCCTTATGACTCTAGCTAAGTTCACTTTTTCAGATCATGATGATTCAACTAGTGAAGAAAATCTAAATAGTGATCATGAAAATGAAGAAGATCTACAAGATGCTTATAATGCTTTATATAAGGAAAGTTGTAAAATTGTCGTAAAACAAAAACTTTAAAAAGAAAAGTTTTTAAAACTTAAAGAAAATTTTGAGTCTCTTGTTTTAGAAAAATCCCATATTTCAGATTATTTTGAAAAGACTAAAAGTGATTTAGAATTTAAAACCTCCCTAATTGAAAAACTTAAATCTGAAAATGATAAACTTAAGCTTGAAAACTCTTCACTTTTGAGTTTAAAGGATACATGGAGGTATGCCCAAGGAGATCCAAAGTTTGAAAAAATTTTATCCGGATCTAAAAAATGTGGCGACAGAACCGGGTTGGGCTATGATAAGAATATACCTTCTAAACAGAAGAATACTCCTCCTAAGCTTGTGAAAGAAGAAACCTCTAACTCAAAAGGGAAAAGTATTAATCAAAGTTTCTCTAAAAATGCTAAAACTTTTCAAAAACCTAAAAGAAATTATGTCAACTATAAAATTCAAAACCAAAACACTTTAGCTAAAAAAATAGTTGATTTGCTTAAGGAGCTCTTAAAATCTAACTCAATAGGTCATTCTTACAACAACAGAAAGAAAAAGACCAACTATACTCCTAAACCCAAAACAGTTATGAAATGGGTTCCTAAGGTTACTTGCTTGGTTGCCCACACTGCTTTCAAAGCTACAAGCCAATCAAAGTGGTACCTTGATAGTGGGTGCTCAGGCATATGACAAGCGACAAGGCTTTATTCACCGATCTTAAAGATATGACTGATGGGTCGGTCACATTTGGTGATGTTAGCAACTGTAAGATTATTGGCCAAGGTATAGTTCAACTCTATAACCTCCCCTTATTTAGGAATGTTATATATGTTGAGGGGCTAAAACACAACCTTTTAAGCATATCTCAAATATGTGATAACAATAATAGCATGAAATTTTCTAATAAAGGTTGTGAAATCTTAAACAAAAAGGGTTCTGTAATATTAACTGGTCATAGGACTTCTGAAAACTGCTATATTGTAAGCGATGGTAGCTCATCTAATCAATCGTGCTACATAGTCCATACCAATGAAACAGAATTATGGCATAAATGCCTTGGACATGTACACTACCATAATTTATACAGATTGAGCAAGAGAGAACTAATAAGAGGTCTACCTAAATTACAAAAAGTAGACAAAATATGTGGTGAATGCCAGTATGGCAAGCAAACAAGGAGCTCTCACAAAAAGGTGAACTCTAATGCTACATCCAGACCACTCGAGCTTCTCCACATGGACCTTATAGGACCTACCAGGACGGAGAGTCGAGGTGGCAAAAAATACATACTGGTAATCGTGGATGATTTTACCATATTCACTTAGGTAGCCTTTTTAAGTGATAAATTAGAAACCCATGATGAAGTAAAAAAGGATTCTCAAACGGATCCAAACTGAAAAAGGTTCTCAAGTTTGTAAGATCCATAGTAATCATGGATCTAAGTTCAAGAATAGTAGTTTTGAGAAATTCTGTAGTGATTAGGGAATATCGCATGAATTCTTTGCGCCCAAAACACCATAATAAAATGGAATTATGGAGAGTAAAAATAAAGTGCTTCAAAAAATGGAAAATGTAATGTTAAATAGTATGAAGCTCCCTAGAAATCTTTAGGCTGAAGCCGTAAATACTGCGTGCTATATTATCAACCGAGTTTATACATGTAAATCAAATAATAAAACTGCTTATGAACTTTGGTTTGATAAGATGCTTACTATTAAATACTTTCGAGTTTTTGGTAGCAGGTGCTATATTTTGCGTGACCGTGAAAATTTGGAAAAGTTTGACATAAAAAGTGATGATGGGATCTTTTTCGGATATTCTTTAAATAGTCGTGCATATCGTGTTCTGAACAACAGGACTAGTGTGATTCAAGAGTCCATTAATGTCATCATTGATGATCACTTGAATACACCTACCCCTAGTTTAGATAATGATGAAGTTCTTTTGATTGACAAACCAAATACTTCATCAAGTCGAAATAATTCTGAATTAAGGACTGTCAAAGATCATCCAACCACTCAAATTCTTAGAAACCCTCTCACTGGTGTGCACACTCGTAGACAATTAGAAGACATATGTAACTACGTGTGTTTTACATCCCAGATTAAACTAGTAAATGTAAAAGAAGCTCTTTCTGACAAAAACTAGATAGTAGCTATGCAGGAAGAACTTAATCAGTTTGTTCGAAATGATGTCTGGTACCTTGTTCCTAAACCTATAGATAAACATATTATTGGATCAAAGTGGATTTTCAAAAATAAGTCTGATGAACTTGGGAATATTATTCTAAATAAGGCAAGACTGGTTGTACAAGGGTACACTCAAATACAAAGGGTTGATTTCGATGAAACCTTTGCCCCAGTTGCTCGCCTTGAATCAATCAGACTTTTTATATCCATTGCAAGCTTTAGAAAGTTTAAAATTTATTAAATTGATGTAAAGAGTGTCTTTTTGAATAGCGATTTACATGATGAAGTATATGTTGAACAACCTACAAGGTTCGAAGACCCTAAGTTTACTGATCATGTATACCGTCTTAAAAAAGCTCTATATGGTCTAAAACAAGCTCCCAGGGCATGGTATGAAAAATTAACTAAGTTTTTACTAAGTCATAATTTTCAAATGGGTAGTGTCGATAAGATGCTCTTTGTTAAGAAACATAACAATGATATCTTAATGGTTTAGATCTATGTTGATGATATTATTTATGGATCAACATGTACTAACATGACTATTGAGTTTGCAGATTTAATGAAATCTAAGTTCGAAATGAGCATGGTTGGGGAATTAAATTATTTCCTAGGGTTGCAAGTAAAACAAGGACCTGATGGTATTTTTATTTCTCAAACCTAGTATGCTTTGAACTTGATTAAAAAGTTTGGATTTGAGAATGGTAAGAATTTTCATACTCCTATGAGTACAACTCTAAGACTCTCAAGGGACTCTACAGGTAAAGATATGGATCCAAAAGTGTATAGAAGTATGATTGATAGTTTACTTTATTTAACTGCTAGTAGACCCGATATTGCTTTAAGTGTTGGTATTTGTGTTAGATATCAGTCTAACCCTAAAGAGTCACATCTAACTGCGATTAAGCGGATTATTCGATATGTCGCAAGTTCTGTAAATTTGGGTCTTTGGTATCCATATGATACTAGTGTTAAGTTGGCTAGGTACACTGATGTTGATTGGGCTGGGAATATCAATGATAAGAAATCAACCAGTGGTGGTTGTTTTTATATTGGAAATTGTTTAGTCTCTTGGTTTAGCAAGAAGCAAAGTTCCGTATCACTCTCAACTACTGAAGCTGAATACATTGTAGCTGGAAATGTATGTACTCAACTTGTTTGGATGAAACGTATGTTAAGTGATTACGGAATAGCATAAGATTTTATGGTCTTATACTGTGATAATTCCTATGCAATAAATATTTCTAAAAATCCAATCCAGCATTCACGTACCAAGCACATTGACATTAGGTATCATTACATTCATGAATTATTGGAAGATTAAATAATATTTTTGGAATACATTCGAACCGAGACTCAACTTGCTAACATTTTCACTACACCGCTCGATAAAAGCAGGTTTAGTAAATTGAAATTTGATCTTAGTATGTGCAATTTAAATTGAATATTCTTGCATACTTGTATCATAGTGTGTGTGTGTGTGTGTGTGTATGATAATTTAATTGCTTAAATTTTAAATTTTTATGAAAAATGCTTATTTTTGTCGGTACACGACCAGTCGTGTGTGTACTCGACCAGTCGTGTCACGACCGGTTGAGCACATCCACGACCCGTCGTAAAACTCAGTGGATCTTTTAATATTTGGGAAAAACCTTTTCTTCTTCATTTTCACTTTTCTCTCCAACAAGCCGACGCCCGACCAATCGTACCCACCTTCATTGTTCTTCAAGGTTATGGGTTTTATGCATTTTTCTTATAGATTCTAGTTAATATTACTTCGTTTTCACTCTTGGAGTAATCTATTTGATCTTTCATTGTAATTTTGGGGTTTTCTTTTGAAAAATCTGATCTATCAAAATCCCACTTCAAATCTTTTGTATCTATTTGTTTCTTTGAGTCTTATATTATAAATGGATGCTAGGGGGAAAAAGAAAACTTCCCGTGGTCCATCATCTTCTGGATCAACTTCTATCACTCAACGCCATCTTCAATCACTTAAAAATAATCCCTCCGATGTACGGGATTTGTGTATGCGCAAAGTCATTGCTGAACATCCTATTGATCTTAATCATATTACTCATTTTGGTATCCTACCTCTACTCAAATCTGTTAGATGGGATAACATCTTACATTGGGGTGGGTCTGCATACCAATCTATAGCTTAATCCATGTTTGCATGCATTTCTTATTTTTTTAGTGAGAATTTATCATTTAAAATTGATGCTAGAAAAGGTCCATTTGATGTAGATCATTATCTAATTGCTGGCCTTATGGCCATTCTTGTTAATGATGAGGGTATTCCCATTCATACTTTAGCTGAAAAACCCTCATAATCAGAAAAACACATGCTCACTAGAGAACTATGTAATATGGATATGCAATAGACTCATAAAGGGAATGCACTCCCCTCAAAGTATTTGTTACCCAGATACAGGGTTCTTCATAAAATCTTTATTTTAAATCTGTACCCGCGTTCTGGTAACAAAACAGAACTAACTTCTTTTATAGTTCATGTTTTGCATTCTGTCATCTCTGGTGTAAACATCTGTCTGCCTTCTTTAATCTATCATTCCATCATTCAGTTTCGTCTCCATCCAAGTCATAGTGATATTCCATTTGCCTATCTTATGAATGTTTTAGCCACTCACATGCTCGTGGCTATGTCTGTTGGAGAGGCACTTATCCATCATCTTATATTCAACAATACAAATATTAACAAGATGAAATTGGAATTGGCTCCTAGCCAAGTGGATGTTGGTGGTAGTGGTGCTGAAGCTAGGAATGAAGCAGAAGCTAGGAATCTTCTCCTAACAATGTTGATATGGATGATATTTTTGATGAACTGGGATCAGACTCTGGAAATGATCCAGATTTCAGCCTTTTGATGTTGATGAGAGGTTGAATTCTTTTAAGGAAGAGATAGCTCAATTACGTGTAACATAATCATCTCAATTTGCTTATCTGCACAAGTATATGAGGCACGTTACTAAGGGTTTACACAAAATTGATCCACCTATTCCTGCTCCCTCTTCTGGAGCTAACTAAATGTTTTTCTCTGATGGTCTATAAGAACTTTAATCCTACTTTGCTTTCTCTCTCTCTCTCTCTGTATGTAAGACTGTTTTTATCTATCTTAAGATTGAATTGGATTATGATATGTGGATTTTACTTGTGCTTATCTTTTTCTCATATCTTGCCTAGTTATTTCATCTATTACTCTCCTATTTATTATTCTTGTCCATTTATTCTTCCTTTGTCATTTTGTGACAAAAGGGGGGAGAAGCTTTTAGTTTGATTGCTTATGGTTATGAAATGGAGATGGAAATGGATTAGTAGCAGCATTAGTAGATTTATAATTTTTTATGTATGCTACTCAGGGGGGAGTAAGTATAGAGGAGTGCCTCTAGATGAATGTTGTGTGTTAGTTTATGACAACTGGTGCATGATTCTTTAACTAGGCTGTAACTGGTTTTCTACTATAACTGGTGCATGATTGTTTGTTAAGTGTGTGTTGTGCTTCTCTTATTTTTATTTGAGTGTGTTTTGTCACAAATTTGACAAAGGGGGAGATTGTAAGTGTTATGGTATCATGCTCCTTTGGTTGTCAAATTCTGTTGTGCCAAAAACTCTATATGTGTCTTGTGTAGTTTGTTGTTATATGAATGTTCAAGACACTGCATCAATGCTTCAAGTCAAGTACGTTGATCTACTTCAAGAAATGCAAGGTCATGTACTTGGTCCTCTTCTGTAAGCTTCAATATTCAGAACTACATCGATAAGAAGAGTGCTTATTTAAGTCCAAAGAAGATATTCAACTCAAAATGAAGTACAACCTAAGAAGACAAATCCAAGCTTTAGAAGATCTCAAGATCTAGTTACATCAAGTAAAGATATCAAGCTTCATAAGGTTCAAAGGTCAACCATCTTCTGATTGAATGAAGTTTCAATATTCGTACTTCAGGTATGATAGACCTTAGTTTGACCTTAAGGTAGGCTATTTTGTATACATAATTCAAGTTGAATGTTTTTATATAATTTTGGTCTATTCTAAGACCAGTCCTGGACCTTGTTCGATTAGTCGTAGCACTGGTTCGACCAGTCCAAGAAATTCCACGACCAGTCCTAAGTTGATACAATTTTTTAGAATTTTTTTATTATGCTACGACCTGTCCTGAGACCTAGTCGACCGGTCCTGTGAACAGTGCACGACTCGTCCCACGACCAGTCCTGGTTCTACAACTCGAACTACAGCAACCAATCCTGGTTTCCTATGACCAGTCTTGGGTCTGCTACGACCGGTCGTGGATGGTTTAAGACCAGTCGTGGACATCCTAAGACTAGTGGTAGAACGGGTTTTTCAGATAGCGCTCAAAATTTCAAAATGCCGTTGATTTTACGACCAGTCGAAGTGTTTTCAAGACCAGTCGTAGACGAGGTTTTTGCATCTATAAATAGAGCACGAATTTCAAAGATTGATAACTCAATTCAAGAAAATTCAAGACGTCACTCTGAGATAAGTTTGCGTTCATTTTAAGCTACTTTGTACATATTTAATATTCTCTTTTTGTTAGCTTATGCATTTGATTTTGTTTCTACATTCCAATCTGATTTGAAAGAGGAATTTTTGTATTCTGTCTTCTTGGAATCAAAATCAGATAAAGCTAGGCCCAACTGGTTTAATTTAAAATCAATTAGAACCTAGAACCATTTTAAAGTGAGTATTGGACATTGAACTTCTATGTTCGAACTTCTACTCCAATTGGTTCTTCCGGCATGCTTCAAAGAAAAGGAGAAAACCAAGTATTTTACATTATTGTAATTTACATTCTTTTTGGTTTCTTTTGGGATTCGCTCGAAAAATCTCATTATACTGGTTATCTGAGGAAAGCTGAAAAACTCAGAAAGAGGGGTTTTTGAATTTTGTAAGCTCATTTAAAAGACACAATTGTGAAGGTTTAAGGTAAACCTGTGAAACTTATTTTGATAGTGAATGCTAATATCCCCTGTGTGAGGATATTAAGAGTGGAGTAGTTGTGTGGCTGTTGTTTAACAGTTGGTGTACACACAGGCGAACCACTATAATTTCTTGTGTCGCGTGATTTGAATGTTTGTTTAATTTCTATATCTTTTATCATTCAGGTTTGGGGGATGTATGTGTGGATGTGAATGTTGTAATATATACATTTCAAGCATTGTGGGAATGTTGTAATAGTTTAGAATTTATTTTTTGTTATTTCTTTTATTTCCTTTTCAGTTTGAGTTTTTGATAAAAAGAACGTTCTAGAAATAAGGTTGTCTTGCCATAAACCCTTAGTTTTTATGGTGTAAGGTTGTCCTTAGAACAACATTTGTATCAACGTCTCAATACTTATTATTAAGGCTACTTTTTATTTCAGCATTGTGAATTGATTTCCTTTATTTGGGTATCATACGCTTTTACTCCGCTGTTATTATTTTAACTTGGCATAGTGCTATTTTAATTTGGCCAAGGACATATAGCTAGGTCATTTCAACCTTAAAAAAAAAAAAAACAATGATCATTTTATTGCACACACCAAATGCCTAAAAAATACAACAAAAGCAAGAGACAGAATAAAGAAAAGCAAAACAAGAACTATAAACCACCCAGATATTGCTCAACTGATTTTCCACTATAGCCTTTGCTGCAATAGCCTATTCTTTAACTAGCTCTTTCCCCATGAGAACAAACTCCCCTGAAGTCTTCCAATCCCTGAAACCTACTATATATATAACCACAACAAAAAATCTCGTTGCATCCAAATGGCCCCTAAGAGTGAAAAAAATATGGCCAAGACTTTGAAAATATCAGAACATATTTAAGAAATTAAATAAAAATATTGTGTGTTTATCATGATATTTATCCAAAAATAGTATTTAAAAAAAAAAACTAAAAAAAAAACTTGAACAATTCATTGTATAAATATGTTTTTGAAGTTCGGGATTGTTTATCTGTCTTTAAAAATACTTTCCACAAGTTTTTTTTTTTTTTATATTATGATAGGAAAAACATCAAATTTTGAAAATATCCCAAGAAAATTACTAGCCGAGAAATTGCCGAGAAAGAGATGTGTTGCTAACTGTACATGTGCTTCGATTCAACCCATATGCAAGCTGGATCATTGGTTAGGCAAGATATGAATCTTGCATATGTAGCCCTTGGTTTTCATTTTTCTATCTTGCATATGTAGCCCTTTTGGGATGAATCTAAATATGTGTCTAGAAGCATTGCTAGCATCCAGGGGGTTTCCAGTCATGGGGGTTCCGAATCTATGGGGTTTCCAATCATGGGGGTTCCAAATCTAAGGGGTTTCCAATCATGGCACTGAGAGAGAGAGATTGAGAGAGAACCACCACTATCAGTTGATTGAGAGAGAGAGATTGAGAGAGAGAAAGAGAGCATTACCAGATGTTCGTGAAGAGATCGACAGGAAGAGAGAGGTGGGAGAGATCTCTAGGGCCGGCGTTGGGAGCGGGATAGATGAAAAGGAGAGTGGATGAGAGGGAGAGAGAAAAGTGGTCTCCTCGTTTTAGGGGACGTGGATTTCTTGCTAAAGCTGAAGTTCCTACGCAAGGATGCTGGGTGGGGCCCACCACCATGTTTATGGGAAATCTACTCCGTTAATCCGTTTATAGAGCTCATTTTAGAAAAATATACCAAAAATGAAGTGGATCCAAAACTTAACTAGGCCAGATGAGATGAAACAGTGGGGATTCAGTGAGAACCATTGAAACATTCTTATGGCCATAAAATGCTTTATTTCGGGCCTTTTTTTATTTCTTTTGTATTTTCACTTCATCCCAATGTTAATGACCTTATAAACTGTTTGGATGGCATATAAACATCAAGGTGGAGCCGAGGAAGGTTTTAACCGTAGGTATTTGTTTCCCCACTGTTTCCTCTCGTGTGACCCACTTGATTTTTGGATCCAACTCATTTTTGGTCTCTTGTCCTAAAATGATCTATAAAAACGGATTAACAGAGTAGATTTCCCAAAAACATGGTGTTGGGCCCCACCCAACATCCTTGCACAAGAACTTCACGCGAAGGGCTTAAGTAGGAAATCTGCGTCCCGTTTTAGGGCCGGCGATTGGCTGTGGTCGGTGCTCTATGGGCCCCAACATGACGTACATGTTTCATCCATGCTGTCCATCTATTTTCCTAGATAATTTTATGGTGTAAGACTAAAAATGAGGTATATCCCAATCTCAAATGGACCACATTACATGAAACAGTGTTGAATGAGCGTGGACAATTAAAAACCTTTTGGGGGCTATAAAAGTTTTGGATCAAGCTAATCTTTGGTTTTTCCCTTCATCTGGTCCTGTATGACTTAATCAACATATTGGATGTCAAATAAACAATACAGTGGGCCTTAAGATGGATTTTAATGGTGGATATCCAATCGCCAATTGTTTTCCTATGATGTGGTCCACCTTAGGTTTATATCCCAATCATTTTTTTGATCAAGCCCTAAAATGATCGGTAAAAATGGATGAACATAATGGATGAAATACATACATCATGGTGGGGCCCACATAGCATCGAATACTAGCCAACGGGGTAGTGGCAGGGGAGTAGCTAATACGTTCCCATCCATGCTAGTATTTGTGGTGTGGTCCATTTAATCTTTGGATATGATTATTTTTTGAATAATTCTCTGAAATGATCTTGAAGAATGGATGAACGGTGTGGGTTGATCCCAAATTTTCGGTAAATCCAAAACTCAAGTGGACCATGCGACACGAAATAATGTGGAATAATGATTTCCACCATTGACACCTTCCTTGGGCCCACAGTAACGTTTATTTGCCATCCAACCTATTCATAATATCAAATATATATGAATGAAGAGAAAACACAAACATCAGCTTGATCCAAAACTTCTATGGCCTCTAAGAATTTTTCAATGGTAGAGGTTTAATCACACTATTTCCTATGGTGTGGTCCACTTGAGCTTTGGATATTCTTCCATTTTGTTCTTTAGACCTCAAATTATTTGTTAACATGGATAAACGGAGTAGATAAAATAAATAAATAATGGTGGACCCCACAGAGTTTACTCTGGTAAGGGTAATGACTAAGTCACCTAAATGTAGAGGGGTTTCCTTGAAACATTCATAATCATATATTGGGCTTGCTTTAATGTGATTCACATATCCAAGCCACTCATTATGTGCGTCCCACTTGGATGAGGGGTCAGACCAAGTTTTAGCCGCATCCAAAACTCATGCGGGCCCCACCAAGTGCTTTTATATTTTTTAAGATGTCTTGACATGGTTTTAGATGGTATAGCCCACCTGAGTTTCGTCTACGGATGATTTTTGAGATATCTCATAACCTAAAGGGGACACATTAAATGCACGGTGTTGATGTTCAACACGCATCATGATGGGGCCCACAAAACTTATCAACATCAATTCTTAGGTTCTCGCGAGGTCAATAAGTTGGGTCACAATTTTAAGAATAATATTTAGCCCATTTTATATGTCTAGTCCATTCACTCTATTTTACTGATCAATACCCTCAATTTGTCTAGTTATTTACCCCAATCAGGCTAGCTACATGTGAGAAAGATATTGGGCATACAAGATTGATCAACAATTTATCTGTGAAATTTGATTTAAACATATGAAGTTATTTACTCTTCAATCTGGACTAATTCGATTGTCCAAAAATGATTAAATGTTCAATTAGTGGATGTGCCTAATAATTTATTAAATTATTTTTTTTTCACGGATAAATTTCAATTTCCATTTAAAAATAACATTTTTTTTTCAAAATGTATATTTTTTTACTCTTAATTTTTCATTGAAAACTTTTAACAAAATATCATTTTTATTACAAAATATTTCAAAAACTAAATTAAAATACAAATTCTGAATTTTTATTTTCAAAATATCTTAAATTTTCACAAATTTTATTTATTTTTTCCTAAAAATTCCATAATGCCGATTTTTTTTCTTCAAAAGCATCATGTTGTTTACAACTTTTCGATTTAAAAAAAAAAATTATATATATTTTTTCAAAATCTTAGTGTTTTTATAAATAACTTTTTCTTTTAATTTCGAATTTTGAACCTTTTCATTTATTTTTCAAAATCACAAAATTTTTTAACTTATTTATTTTTCTTTTCAAAATGTTTGTTTTTTGATAAAGTTTCGATTTTTTAATATCGTTTTATTTTAAAATTTTCAATTCTTTTTCACTTCTCCATTTTTTTTAAAGCATTTTATTCGAACTTGTCAATTTTTATTGAACTTCTCAATTTTATTTTATTTTTCAAATTTCAAACTCATATTTTCTTTTTCAAAATATTTTCATTTTTCAACATTGTGAAAATTTTCACATTTTTTAAAATATTTTTAATTTTCTTTTTCAGGATATTATTTATCCACTAAATCAAATGCTTTTTTTTTTTTCAAATTTATCAACTTTATTCAATATTCCTTTTTGTTCCCACAAAATAGAATTTTATTAAATCACAATTTTTATTTTTTCAAAATCTATTTTTTTTTCTCAAACATTGATAAATTTTTTAAACTTCTCAATATTCTTTTTCATGTGATATTACAAATCATTTAAATATTAGTTTTAAATTAAAAAATAAAAATAAAAATAAAAATTCCACTCATTTAATATAAAAATAAAATAAATTTTCTTTTTACATTCAATCAATTGTTAAAAAATAATCTTAGATACAAATATGTACAATAAAACTAGTGAAATTCTATTAAAAAACAATTATTAGACTTAAAAAAAAAAAACTTAATTTTCCACCATATTCTCAAAAAAATGAAAAAAATTAATGTCAAGGCAAAAGTCCTTTTACGACGGACCATGATCCGTCGCAAAAGCAACTGAAAAGTGTCGCCATTTAGTATTTTGGGCGGGAATTTGCAACTGATCATATTCCATCGCAAAATCAAACTTTGCGACGGATTTAGTTCATCACCTACTTACAACGGACAAAAATCCATCGTAAATCAGATTTTAGCGACGAATTTTGGTCCATTGTGAAATTCCACGACATTTGGACTACGAATTTTCAAGAAAGACGGGCTTAGCGACGGACTTTTTCTATTAGCGACGGATTAAATTGGTTAAACTAGTTCTGAATACTGTCTTCTGCATGTTTTCATCCCTGACGTGCAAGTGATGATACCCTGACTGTAAGTCTATCTTTAAAAAATACTATGCCCCTTTCAATTGATCGAACATGTCATCTATCCTCGGCAAATGATACTTGTTCTTCACCACCACTTGGTTCAATCTACGATAATCAATACACAATCATAGCGTTCCATCTTTCTTCTTCACAAACAGCACGGATGCTCCCCAAGGAGATACGCTAGGCCGTATGAAACCTGAATCCAATAGGTCATCAATCTCTCTTCAATTCCTCCATTTCACATGGAGGCATGGGATACATGGGCAAGGAAATGGGCATCGTACCAGGCATAAGGTCGATAGTAAAGTTGATCTTGCGCCGGGGAGGTAATCCAAGTAACGTTCTAAACACTTCCCAGAAGTCCTGGACCACGGGCGTGTTTCCAAGTGTCGAACCATTACGATCTTTCAATAGGGTATAATAACAAAGAACCCGGAAGGGGCAACTAACCTAAACGGGGAATGTGAAGGTCGTGTTCTCGGGTCCGTGTGCCATCACCAGTCGAGTCTCGCAGTCGATCTCGACCCTCATTTCAGTAAGTCAATCCATGCCGAGGATGACATCGTAATGGTATATCATAGTGACAATTAGGTCAATACATATCATTCTGCTCCCTAAATCTATCAAGCATCCCTCACACAACTTAGTGGCATCTGTAAAAGTTCCTGCTACTGCGATAACTCTCACCCCAACCATAGGGGTCGTATTCAGCCCTAAACGCTTGACCATAGAATATGATATCATCGAAATAGTGGACCCAGTGTCCACTAACAGAAATACGGGTGTACCTTAGATGTTGCCAGTGACCTCGAAGGCCAAAGGCACTGTAGTTGCTAACTCAGACGCTTCAGCTACGAGTGCATGTACTCGCGCCTGTTGAGAACAGTTCGGCTGCAGTGCCATGGGCCGTTGAGGAGGCCTAAATCCAGGTGTAGATGGTGCTGATCATAGAGGTGGGGCTGAGATGGCCTGAGGTAATTGATGGTTGATCTTCTGTGGAGGCGCAAAGACGTTGTCCCTCATCCTGGTGAAGCAGTAAGTGTCGGTGTGGCCCGACTTCTTGCAGTAAGTGCACCACAAGTCTGCTCACCTCAACTGAGTTGGTGGAGTCGTAAGTCTCGGAGGTGAATCTACACATGGCCTCTTGCTGAGGAACGGTCTGCTAGGCAAATCTGGTCGAGCCCTTAGACCCATGGGTACGTGTGAACGGGATAGTCTATCCCCATCCGGCTCAGCTCGCAAAGACATGTTCACTAGCTCAGCATAGTTGGGAATGCTAGTGCAATACATCTTGGAACATATCTCAGGTCGCAGACCGTCAGAAAATCGCCACTTCGCATCGACTCGTTTGCCAATATCAAGGGTGTCATGCCCCAAACCCGAAAATCGGATTAGCAGGAATCTTGATAGCCGAATCCGGTGCTGACAGCCTCCGTAGTACCCCATTCTCGGTTCCTAGTGTCCATACGCCAGATTACGATCTTGGGATCCTACAGGGAGAATTTTTTTTTGTACATTTTACTCGTAATAAGCATAACCAGAAAATTACCCAATTCACAAAGGCAACATCATCATCACATATCCACTAATATAATCATTGTACATTATCGGAATAAGCAGAAATACTGATAAGATCATGAATTATAAGAGTAAGCAGAAATACTGACAAGATTATAAATCATAAGATAATGGAGTAAACGGAAATACAGACAAGTCCATGAGTCAATCAATAACAAAATACGCAATATAGAACAACTATACAAATGAGGAGTCATAAAGAGCTAAATATCAGATGTCGAGGATGCGATGCAATATGCAATTCCTGATGAGTTCACGAATAACGTCAGTCGTATCTAGACCATATAAATGCAGAAACACAGTAACCCAAAATGTCATATGTCGCGGATGTAATGCAATATGCGGTGCGAATGGAACGACCATGCTGGAGTGTGAAGCTAGGATGATGGTATATAGTATCGCAGGCTATGGGGTCCATCACAAGGGACTTCTATCCAAACCAGTCCCATACCTAAATTTAGATAGTCAGACTCGATGTGGTAAACTATTGATCTCAGGTTAGTCAGGTGCCCCAACTGAAATCTTGGCCATTGCGAAGGTACACATAACAAATAGTTGCGCACCACCAGCCTGAGTGGATAGTGAATGAATGAATGAATGAGTATGTAACTCCTGCTCAATAAGTCCACATATCAGTACAGTTCATCTCTAGGATCATCACCAGGGTCTATTACACTCTACACCAACTTGCCGACCCTATCCGAGCGCATAACTGGGTAAGTGGAAGAGACCTCTCTATCCGTCTGCTAATATCGGGTCCGGCACATCGATAGCAAACCCATTACTCAAGCTAATCAAACTCAACCTAGACATTGCCCCCTCACTAAGGCGAGTAAGGTCACACCTCCTCCCAACCGACCACTACACAGTAGGAGATGCGACCTACTGGTATACGACCCTCATACGCTTATATATATCCACTCGGTCTCGATGTTGGGACATCTCCTGGCCTCAGAGGTTTAGGAATTTTCACCCAGGGCCATCTATGACAGCCCGATGCTAGAATAGATTTCTGGTGTCTCATCTGGCCATCCACGATATGCTTGTGGAGGCCACAACCCTGATGTCGCTAGGGCGTATAGTAATCACAACACACAATGCAAGATACATGACTCATACAATCCAGTCATGCATCAATCATGCGCATACCGTTCGCTCATGTGAGACAATCTCTGCCTATCAGGAAGTCTCATAACAACCTGCCCAATGACATATCTAATGGTCAACCACATCTCAAAACATGCAGATGATGCGTTTGGGCATGTATCATGATGTTATGCTGTCACATACTCATAACTTGTATCAATAACCGGCATCGACAATCGACCTCGTCAATGTGGACATTTAACCAACATTGCCCCCAAGGAATGACCCACATAAAGCCAAACATATAACAGGCCCACGGCCTAATATACAACATAGTGGACCTAACTTAAAGGCCATATATACACAATAGGTGGGCCCTACTCATGGGCCTCAAATACATGACATGTGGACCTACACATGGGTCTCGAATACATCAAATGGGCCATGCATCATGGGCCTAATACATATCATAATGGGCCTTGCCCATAGGCCACGAATACATCACAGTGAGCCTTACCCATGAGCCATGAATACATCATAATAGGCCTTGCCCATGGGCCTCGAATACATCACAATGGGCCTTGAAAATTCAGAATCGACCTCGATACTTGGCCTCGATGATCGAAATTAGCATCAATATTCTGTACCGATAATCAACATCGATAATTAGCACCGACGATCAGCATTGATAACTAGCACCGACAACCAACATATATAAACAAGGCGGGATCCATTAATAGATAACCAATCAACCATGATGTAAAGATCGGCTCTCGACCGTGGTTATATCAAATCCGATAACACAAAGCCTCCGTCTATGGCAAATGGGGCCCACTTATTTGGGTTAACACAAAGTGAATGGGCCTAACAAGGCCTAAGGGAAGGTCATAATGAGGACATCTAACCATCATTGCCCATCAATGTGGACATCTAACCAACATTGCTCCTAAGGAGTGACCTACATAGGACCAAACATATAGTGGGCCCATGGCCTCACATACAATCACGATGGGCCTCATTTATGTCACATTGACCTCGTCATATGGGCTGACATACATCACATCGGGCCTCGAATACACAATAGGTGAGCCTTGCGCCTGGGCCTCAAATATATCATATGAGCCTCATGCACGGGCCTCAATACTATGCCTCATATATCGAGTGAGCCTCATTACATGGGCTTAACAATACAAATGGGCGGGCCCCGCCCATGGGCCAAATTACATCATGATGGGTTGCACCAATGGGCTTCATGTATATCAAATCGGGCCGCACCAATGGGCCTCATAAACATCAAGTGGGCCGTATTAATGGGCCGCACAAATGGGTCGCACCAATGGGCCTCACAAACATCAAGCGGGCCGTATCAATGGGCCGCACCAATCAAACATGTATGTCACGGTGGGCCACATCACATAGACCTCAACTATATCACAATGGGCCTCACTATGGGCCTTGGATTCATACAAGTAGGCCCTATCATATGGGCCTTAAATATACATCATGATGGGCCGCACCAACGGGACTCATATATATCAAGTGGACCGCGTCCACGGGCCACACCAATGGGCTTCATATACATCAATTAGGCCACATCAATGGGCCGCAATAATGGACCTAATATACACAACTGGTGGGCCCTGCACATGGGCTTGAAATACATAACATGTGGGCCCTGAATACGCAGCAAATGGGCCTTATAGATGGACTACAAATATATATCAAGGTAGGCCTCACAGATAGGCCATAAGTGGGAGCTTGGATCACTTTAATAGTTGCACGTGCAACATGTGTATCACTGTACACATCATTCTATGGGGCACATGGCACCCTAATGATGATCAGCACCACCCAAACACTGTCTAGGTAAATCAGCACCAAACATTATCCATGTAATCGGTACCGTCTAAACATTGTCCAGCACCATCCAAACATTGTCCAACACCATCCCGACGTTCTAGAAGGTGTGTATGAAACAAATACATCACTGGTGGGGGTGTGCCACCAGATGGATGGTTAGATAAAACACATACGTTAGGGTGAGTTTCCACCGTTCAGGTCACTGGATGGTGTGGATGCCATGCGTATACATCACGTATACATCACGGTAGTCTACATAGCACCATCCAGTGGACGGTGCAGAAGACACATACATCACAGAGGGGCCCATAGGGTAGTGATCCACACGTCCCAAAAGAATGGACGGTATGGATAGAAACCCTACATCATGGTGAGGCGGGTCCCACCGTCCCAGATAGTGGACGGTGAGGATGAATGCATACCTCATGATGGGTCCCACGTGGGGTCCCACATGAAATTATATTAATAATATCTATTATATTATATTATAATATTAAATATATATAAAATGCATCCAGCGTCCATCGTCCAGAGATGGACGGACGGCCTGGATGTGAAATACATACACGCAAGGTGGGCTCCACATGAATGGCCGGTCTGGATCATCAGACCGCACTAGTGTGAGGATTGTTGGCCCACCGTCAGATGATGGATGGTATAAATATAACATGCATCATGATGGCCCCTACCTGCTACCAGGTGGACGGCCAGAATATACGTCAAGGTGAGTCCTCACGATCTGGATGGTCCAGATGGACACTCATCAAGGTGGCCCTACGATCATCAAATGGATGGACGGTTTAGATACACAACGCATACATCAGATGTGGGGGCCACAGAACTTGTTAACGTCAATCAGCAATTATGGTTGCTCGTGCAATCAGATGGACGGAGAGGATTTAGCATAAATACATTAAGGTGGGTCCCACGTGGGAGCGGCCATACATTCATATATATTATATCTATATAATATAATAATATATTATAATATTTATTATTATTATATCTTTTGTCAGCAGGGCAATACCGTCCAGCGTCCATTGATGGATGGCTGGATGGAATACATACTTACTGGTGGGCCCCACCCTCACACGAGCCACACGTGTGAGGTGACCCACATCCGCAGAAAATGGATGGAAGGTGTGGATACACACATACATCACAGTTGGGTCCCGCCTGCACGTGTAGGCGTGGGCCACGTTCTCCTGATGGCTAGACGGTTTGGATAAAAAGGCATCATGGTGGACCCCACACACAACACCGTCCAGATCATTCGGATGGTGTGGATGGGGCAAATACAATATGGTGTGGCCCACATTACTTGGTGGCGTTAACACATCAAGGTGGGCGGTGAATATATGGTTTGGATGAAACCCATACAGTCAGCTGGCATCAATGCAGTAGGTACACCGGCCAACCTACTTATATAGCAGTGGGTCTCACGTGTTGAGTACAACACACCTTTAATGTGGTCTCCACGTATTAATCAAGGCGATGTTTGCATTTTCACATCGTCCAGGCCCGCTGGATGGGCTGGATAAAACAGATGGATGGCGTTGATGCATACAATATGGTGGGTCCACGTCAACAAGGAAGGAGAGAGAGAGAGAGAGAGAGAGAGAGAGAGAGAGTGGCGGGGCCCCTCTTTACATATAAAACATACATCAAGATGGGTCCCACCTTAAGTGGGCCCTTAAACCATCATAATCACACAACTCAAACCTTAAAAGAAACACCCACCTTTGATCTTCCTCTCCTTCTACTGCCAAAGCATCCTAGAGCTCCAATTAACGAACTTCAACAGTTGAGATGGATCATGAATGGTGGAGATGGGAGTTAGGAAGGTGGACCACACTAGCTTCTCCTCTTGGAAACTATGGACGTGGGTTGCTTGGAGAGGAGTTTGAAAATGAGAGAGAGATGAGAGAGAGAGAGAGAGAGAGAGAGAGAGAGAGAGAGATGGGTGTGATAGGTGTGAGTGAGTGATGTGTACTTGTGTAAGAGAGAGTTGACTTTAGGGGAGGGGTGGTTGTACTTGGGGATGGGTAAGTGATGGAGTGTGATGTGTACTTTGATTAATGGGATTGATGTGATGCATTCTCTCAAGATTGCAACGCGCGATGTTTTCCTCGAACTGAATGCGGGCCCACATCTCCTGGCCCATGAATTCCCTTGGCATGCTAGATGCGGCATTAGAACCATGATGACAGCGCGGCCACAATGATATAAGTCTCGAGTCGAGTCGATTCTAATACACAGGACACGACTCAGCATCACGCGCAAATGCAGATAATAGATCGCGGGTCACCGGAATTTGACCGGGAGGACTGTGAGGGCATACGGAACGGTATGGGCTATGATACGGGTCTCACAAAGGGAGCATATCTAGCCAGCTTCGTGAATCTATTCTCATATTCATCCACACTCATTCCTCCTGGATAGAGGAGAAGGAAGTCACTTTCCTTCTCGTTACGGTAGGTGAGGGG
This sequence comes from Magnolia sinica, assembly GCF_029962835.1. NCBI lineage: Eukaryota > Viridiplantae > Streptophyta > Magnoliopsida > Magnoliales > Magnoliaceae > Magnolia > Magnolia sinica. The sequence goes on along the minus strand of NC_080573.1, from coordinate 65,646,431 downwards.
GAAGTACTTCTCATGGGAGCGGGTCTCAAAAGTGTCCCATGTCCATACATGTCCTATGGGAACCGTCCACAGGATGCTATCCCACCATAGACTGGCTTTCTTCTCAAACATATACGTGAACAATTCAACCTGCTCTGCCTTAGTGCAGTACAACGGCTTCAGCATCTTAGAGATGCGGTCAAGCCAATATTCAGCCTCCTTGGGTCTGTGAGTACATATAAAAGTGGGAGGTCAGAAGCGCTGGAATCGCTCAAACAAGCCGCTGGCACCCACGTTTCCAGTAGGGTGCGCAGGTGGTATAGGCGGAACCACATTCACGTTCTCGGCAAGGGCCCCAACGATGGTGGTCCAAATCTACTATTGCTGCTATATAAGGAGCATCATCTACTCCAACCTATCAAGAGGGGGAGCCGATGCATGTGGGGCATCGACGAAGACGCACGGTTCTGCTCTAGAACTGGTGGTGTAGTGGGTATTGGCCCATTTGTGGGGCCAGTGGCCGGCTAAGGATTCGGCAAAGTGTCACTGTTAGGGCCCAAACTGGGGTCCGTGTGGCTATCACTTAGGGGAGGTGCCCCGTCAAATGATCCGCCAAGTACAAGATGTGTTGTAGTCCGAGTGACTTTCGGAGGCATTCCCTATACACCACATAAGGTACAACACATGTAAGATTTTTGCATAAAAATACTCAATTTCTCAAGCATTCTACACATTTCATAGTAAAAGGAGTTGTATGCATTTCATTTAACAAAATTTGTCATAATACATGAGTTGTAGTTTTACATGAATCATGACAGAGGATGCATGTGAGCTAATCTAATCAAAACTTTAAACACCAAACGCACCATCAAATCTACCCTACTACTAAGCCTAGTAAGGCTATAATATAGGAAATAGGAAAGTAAAGAAAACTCGAGGACGGTTACAACATAGGACTAGTCGTCAAAATCTGGTGATGGTGGAGGAGCACCCTTGTCCTGCATGCAGCACAGGAGAGCCTTTAAGGTGCAAGACACCTTCTTGAATTTCTGTTTGATGAAGGTCTTATTCTCTTCAAGTTCGGTTCAGGTCTCTCTGACCTCCTGTTGTAGTGTGACCTGGCCCTCCTTAATATGAGCCAAGTGGGCTTCTAAAGTAGCCTGATCATGGTGGGGCTCATGAGTAGCAGAGGGAGAGCCCTCATCAGAGTCTGGGCCTCCTCTTCTTCCTCCTTCTGCTCTTCCTCTTCCTCGCTTCCTTCCTCTATTTCATCTTCGTTGTCTTCTTCATCACTCTCCTCATCTTTACTTCCCGTCTCATCCTCATTCTCATTGAGTCGGGCTTGACGTTGTCGTGGCCCAATACCCATGTTGTTGAGAGTAGTGTCATTGATGAAATGGATCGGTGCAAGCTTTTCTGAGCCAAGTCTATAGCCAAATTTATGAGCAAACTTGCATATAAGTGGGCCGAATGGGAGTGAAATGTCTATCCTAGGAGAGCATGCGGTCTGAACTATCTGTAGTAGTACATACATAGGCAAGCACAACTTGTCTCCTTGCACAGCTCAGTATAGGAAGTCTACCATCAAACGCATGCATTCACTGTGATTGCTCCACCTGGGATACACATTGTATGTGAAGATGTGGTAGAGCAAGCAGAAGTCAAGAGTCATCTCGGATGCTAGGAGGAAATTGCCTCGATTCCAGTGGGTCAGTTGGCCACAAAGAAATTGTATGTGGCGATTTCTTTCACGCACGCTCCTGAGATTTTTCTCGCTAGCATGAACATCTCCACGCGGCATCCCCATGATTCGGGCTATCAAGTCCACATTGACAATGGCTTCCTACCTTCCCACGGGGATAGAAAACTGTAGCTCTCGTATATGTGAGTAGAAGGCTCGGACAGTGCTCTCATTCGCACGAGACTTGCCCTCAAATATGGGACCCCAACTGGCGTCCAATAGGAGATCCATTGCCGGATAAAGCCCAAATAGTTTCTCATCCACTTGTGCTTCAAAGAGAACCCTACAGTCTTGAAACCTTCCATGTGCCATATCCGCCAGTAGACCTCTTTCGAGAGGAATCTGGGGATCGAGATCCCGCTTCATCCTTAGCTCCCAATCGATGCTTGTGCTAGCCTCGACGCCTTTCTGCCTCCTTGAATGGGTAGAGCAGCTAGGCCTAACTTCATCAAAGGAAGCCCCCTTCTTTCCCATGAGAGAAAGAAGTGTGGAAAGCGAAAATATGGTCGCCACTAGTTTAAAAGGAGCCATGAGAGTGAAACAAAATAGAGGGCTAGGATGGGTTGTTAGACCTTGAGATTTTTAACACACCATGGAGGGTTTGTGTGCCCAAATGGGAGGAAAATAAGGGAAATAGGGGATGGGTTTGAAAGGAAAGGTGGGAGGTGTGTATGTAGTAATGAAGAAGAAGATGATATGAGAATGGAGGAGAGGTTTAAGAGAGAAAAATGGGGTTTTGGGGGATTTAGAAAGCTTAGAGGGGTGGAAATGAAAGAAATGAAGTAATTTGGGAGGTATAAGGGGTCCCCACACAATTTCATGGGCCCCACACGCATGTATAATGGCCGACCTGTAGCAGCCCGACCGGCTCGCTGTCCGTAGACCACGAGGCCTCACCTTAGGCGTGATGCCATCACGATTTGCTTGACCTAGGGTGATGGCATTCCCCTAGGGACGATGACATCCCCCCACGGTGCCGTAAATGTGCGGGGCCCACCTCGGGTCCCCTTGTTTTATGCGGCTTAGGGCCCCGAGTCCGTTAGGTGCGGTTTCAGGCTCCATCTCACGTATATTCACACTTTTTGGGTTATTGAGTATGGACTACACCGATTCATCGCCTAAACCCATCGATGGACAGTCTGAAAAAGAATTAGGATTATTTCGCATGATCACAGATGCCTACGAGTCCGATCTCAACGGTCAATTTCACCCGTCGGCAAAACTTGGAATCTTACAACTGTTTCTACATTACATCGCCCTCTCCTAAGTCAAAGTACGTCAATGTGCATCATGTGTCCATAACCTAAGTCCAGTTTAATCCAACTCATGCTCTAATACCAACTTGTAAGGCCTTGAAAATCAGGGGTCGAGCAGAAGCTCGGCTCCCGGGTTCTAACGCATCACTTTTGCAATATAGATAATGATGATTAAATGTTGTCTGTATTAGTGCATTAAACATGAATGGGATTACACTAAATTAGCATATCATACTCCAAAGACAATTAGATTACGTAAGCGAAAGATTGTGATAGATATATAAAGCATATAAGTAGTTGTAAGTCCCCAGAGTATGAACATGTCGCCAAGTTAAATAATTACATATACAGTTCCAAAAATTCACAAAATGATACAATGTAATGTTCAACTAGTTTGTATCCCTGTAATCTCGTTGGCGCAACTCCACGTCTACATAGACCTGCCGGAGAGTTGTATGTAGGAGGACTCCTCCTTGTCATCATAAAAGTCAGGCTCCACCTCATAAGCATCGCCATCACCTGAAGCTACAACAGAGTCTAGTTAGTGTTTTAAAGCACCGTTCCAGAGTGGGATTGAGTGATCAACTTAGTGGTACTATAAGGCAAAGGTTAGCTTGTTATCAATTTAAAAGAGTAGTGATGATAAACCAGTACAACACTCATATCCTAAGTACTCTTATTAATGCAGGAATGATAAAATGCAATGATGCATGCCCTTGCCTGCACTCCCTCAGTGACATCATCTCACGATCGCGGCATGCCCCACTCCAGACACGTGCACTTCCTCGCTAAAGTAAATGTAATGCGGTGCATGATCGTGTTAGCCAATACTTAGTTAAGTTTATTCATACAACAGTTTCGGGAAGAAAAGGTACCTCCCCTTATATCATTTACCCAAATAATGATCCATATAGGGTCGTTAATCCTAGTTAATCACAAGTTATAGGGCAACATCACCCCTGATTTAAAAACAGTAGATAGGCAAGTTCATGTCACTATGGGAGGCTCGTCACCTCGGCGTAGGCCCAGTTTATACTCGAGGTCACTATGGGAAAGGTTCGTCACCTTAACATAGGCCGACAGCTCGAGTACAGTGTCTCATACCACCGTATTTGGCTCACGAGTTTGGGTTGCTCACTGGACACTATGGGGATGCTCATCACCCCAGTGTAGGCCAACAGCTCGACCACGGTATCCCATACCACCATGCCCGGCTCATGAGTCTTAGCGGATCGTGGTAGCAAGGTTAAACGGACTTTTTACTGGTAAGTGGTACCTTAGATTCAAGCAATAACGTCCATACATGGTGAACATATATTAGACCAATCAGGTTGTTTAACAAGTTTGACTGGTATAAGCGCACGTTGAATTAATCAACATGGAGCACATACGTACTCTTCGTGGCCTAACCACTATCGATAATCACCGTACGACTCAGATTCATCGAACGTATCCATTGTGGCGAAACTAGTTCGGTCTCTAATCGAAACTATTATCGATTGCCTGGACTACGTATTAGTCCCAATCATACTCAACACAATAGGCATTCATATGTAATAGTCAAACAGCATATGACAACCAATTCAGATATAAATCTCATTTTAGCATTTTAACAAACACATAGTGCACATGTTGTCATATATATAGGCATTTCATCCACAAATCATGTAGTAGTAAGATAGGTTACATGAAGGAAACTGTAACTATAGATAAGGTGATTGAGATTCCTATCTCAACACTTTCATTAAACACATTCCAACAAGAATTTTCTCATTCACACATTTTATCAAACACTTAGACTACACATATCAATGTATATGTAATAAATTTATTATAACATATATTATAGCAAATCCTTTCATAGGGAGTTGCCACCCATAAGTAACGTAGGGCTAGCTATTCTACTAGTTTTGGGCCTTACAGTTCATATAGAAAGTGATTCGAAGTAACTCACTGCTTAATTCAATTTAGTACTCAATTAAATTTCTTTTAATTTCCAAAGGATTCAGTCCTTAGCGATTTCTACCTGAGGTGGTACTCGGGTCATTATACGAATTTTTTTTCGAGACGTTACAATTCATTTGACAACTCATGCCAACACTCCCCCTTAAGTGGAAGCATTCAAATCTTCAATGCGCAACTTATTTAGTGAGTTGTAGAAATCCTTGCTTGATACAGCCTTTATAAGAATATTCACCAGTTGATCTTCGGACTTTATGAATGGAAACTGAATTATTTTAGCTTCGAGATTTCTTTGATAAAGTGTTTATCAACCTCCACGTGTTTGGTGCAATCATGCTGGATTGGATTGTGAGCAATGGTGATAGCTGCCCTGTTATCACAAAAGAGGTCCATCTTGGATGTAGGATGTGAGGCCCGTATCCTAGCCCGTAATGTTCCATCGGCTTCTGTGATCCTCCCAGTCGAATTCCAGCGACCTGCGACACGTAGACTACATTTACGCGTAACCCTAAGTCATGTCCCGTATTCCTGAGTCAGCTTGACCCAAGACTTGTACCTTAGTGACCACGCCGTCACTACGGTTCCGATGCCTCGTCTCGTGCACTGATTTGATACCCTGTCCGGGAGATGTGGGCCCGCGTTCAGTTTGAGGAAAACACCGCACATTTGTAATCCCAAGAGAATCTCTACATCATGTCCCATCAATCAATTAATCAATCACCTCATGTCAAGTACAAGTGCAACCCCAAAGTCAACTCTCTCCCTTTCTCTCTCTTACACACCCATACATGTCAAGTACAACTATCACCTCACATCCATCACTCACATCGATCACCTCTCTTACAACCATCCTTTCTCTCTTTATTTCTCTTCACATTTTCCAAGCAACAAGGAAACCAAAAGAGGTGCACGTCCAAGAAATTCTAAGAAGAAAAGTGTTATGTGTGGCCCACTTCCTATCACTAGATTTATCATCCTAGCCCTTCATCTCTCATCATCTTCCATCAAAGTGAGACACAAGTAGATCGGCGTTCCATCGGACCAAGAAGATTGAATGGTGGGTGTTTTATAGGCCTGGATTTTCATACTTTGATGATGGGCTAAGTGGGGCCTATCGATTGATGGTATGGATCTCACTTTGGACCTTAGATGTGGCCAATGGCACACCTTGATTCATATGATCATTCCATAATGAGGCCATTCTCCATAGACCCCATTATGATGTTTACTTTCTAGTTTGAAAGGGGTCATCTAGACCTTTCATTTTTTTGGGTGGAGAAGGAATCTCCACCATTGGTTTTGATTTGGTGGGCACACATGTGCTGGGACCCACTTGATATATGCTGTGATGTATGGAAGGGAGGGCCCAAAGTGTCGGGGTCCCTCCATCACTCAATCTCTCTCTCTTTCTCTCTCTCTCTCTCTCTCTCTCTCTCTCTCTCTCTCTTTTCCCTTGTTGTTGGCCCCATGATGTATGCAATTTATCAATGTCATCCACCTTCATGTAACCCACCTGATGGACATGTTGGATCTACACTGTCTAAGCCATGTGGGCCCTAACTTAATTGTGAGGAGAAAACACAAATATTGGATTGATCCAAATCAAGTGGGCCACGTCCATGTGGGACCCACCTTGATAAATATATGCACCACGTCCGTCCACTATCCCTCGACGCTGGATGTGGTCCAATGAAGCGTGAGCAGACAGTGGGGTGAACTGATAGCAACGGAAAAAAAAAACATTAGCTTGATTTAACAAGCTTTGGAGAGGGCCACTCATGCAGGCCCCACCTTGATGTATGTGTCTAATCCACGCCGTCCATCCCATTCCCCATATCATTTTAGGCGTTGAGCCAAAAAATGAAGCCAATCCGATTATCTGGCGGGCCACAACATAGAAAATAGTGAGCTTTATCGTTAAAATTCACTACGGCCCGCTCTTATGTTTCTATACACCAAAATACCTCAAATATTAGGCTCATTTAGCCTGTCATGAGTCGTAGGATCCAATGGTTAGAGCAGATCCTCCTGATGTGGACTCCACCTGTGAAAAACCTCTGAAAAATAAATAAATAAATATATATATATATATATATCCAAGGCAGTAGGAGCTACCGCTGATGCCAAAGGACGCACAACAGTGTCCTGCTACTGCGTTACAGGTGAGAGATGGCAGGGACCGTGGGTCCCAGCCGTAGGCCCCACCATGATGTGTGTGGAACATCAACGTCGTGCATTTGGTGGCCCCCCTTCTAGCCATGGGCCACCCCAAAAATTGGCCGTACTAGGAGCTCAGGTGGCCCACACGGCAGGAAACAGTGAGGATTGAGCATCTGCCATTGAAACCCTTTTGTGGTTACAGAAGTTTTGGATCATTATGAAATTTGTTTTTCCTCTTTAGTTAGGTCCCTGTGACCTTATTAATGGATTGGATGGTATATAAACATTATGGTGGGCCCCACGTGGGACCACACCTTGATGTATATGGTTAGTCCACATCGTCCAGATGGTTGGACGGTGGGCTGTACCATGATGTATGTGTTTATTCCACCGTCCAGATAGCCAGACAGTGGGCCTTGCTGGGATATATATGTTGTATCCAACGGTCCGTACATCTGGTGGGCCACACGTGTGGACCCCACCATGAGGTATGTACTTTGTCTATGCCGTCCTTCCTTATGAGACCCACCATGATGCATGTGTTACATGAAAACCATCTAACCATTTTGAAAAATAATTTTAAGGTTTGAGACTAAAAGAAAAATGAGACAGATCTAGGATCAGGTGGACCACATTACAAAAAACTGTGGGTTTGAACGTCCACCATTAAAGCCCTTGGGCTACAGGGTTGGACCAATATGATATTTGTTTTTCCTCTAAATTTAAGTCTTTATGACCTTATGAATAGGTTGGATGGTAAATAAACCCTATGATGGGGCCCACTGGAATTTAACTGTGGAAATCATTATCACCACGGTTAGATATGGTATGGCCCAGTTGATATTTTGATATGATTCATTTTTTATATAATACTCTATATTGATGTCTAAAAATAGATGAATTGTGTTCGACCCATTTGAATTCGCCCATTCAACTTGGCCCATTCGACTTGGCCCATTTAATTTGACCTATTGATTCGGCCCATTTAATTAGGGTCGATATGAATATGAGGCCCGTTTTTGAGGCCCACCTTCATGTGATGTATAAGGTCCGTTATTGAGGCCCACCTTGATGTGATGTATGAGGCTCGTTGTTGAGGCCCATCTTGATGTGATGTATGAGGCCCATTATTGAGGCCCACCTTGATACATATGAGGCTCATGTGATGCGGCCCATTTGATGTATTTGAGGCCCATGGGTCGAGGCCCAATGGTATGTACATAGGGTTCATTGCAATGTGTGATTCCACCATGGTTTACGTAATGATATTTATGGCAGGCGATGCCTTGGGAGCAATGATGGTTTGACGTCCACATTATAAGAATAATGGTTTACGTAATGATGTTTATAACAGGCAATGCCTTGGGAGTAATGATGGTTTGACTCTCCCTAGGGCCCATTGATAGGCCTATACTTGTTGTGTATAGGCCATCTAGGCCCATCTTCGTTGTGAGGATAGTTCATCACCATATAACATGCTTAGTATAATTCCATGACTCCTACTATACGCATCATATGTATGATTGATATGAGTGGTGACTGATCATAGCATATGCCATTGGACAGATTATTTATGGGACTCACTAATAGGAGTTACCCACATGAGCGCGCGATACGCGTAGGATTGCTGCATGACTAGACGGTGTGACTCATGCATCTCGCATATGTGTGACATGATCGTTGTACGCCCTACCGACATCAAGGTCGTAGCCTCCACAGGCATGTCATGGATGGCCAGATGGGACACCGCAAATGTTTACTTCGAGTATCTGGGCACTTTAGATGTATGTGGGTGAAAGTACCTAAACCTCCAAGGCTAGGAGATGCCCCAACGTCTAGACCGAGTGAAACATGAGCACCCGAGTGCCGAATACCAGTAGGTTGCCTCTCCCACTGTGTCATGGTCAGTTGGGAGGAGGTGTGGCCTTATCTGCCCGAGTGAGGGGGCTGTAAGCTAGGCTGAGTTTGACCAACTCACAAATGGGTTCGCTATCGATGAGCCGAGTAGGTATTGGTGAACTACAGGTCAGGCGGATAGTGTGGTCTCTTTCACCCACTAGGCTGTGCGGCTAGGGAGGCAGCAGTCAGTGTGGGGTGTACTAGACCCCGGTGATGATCCCAGAGAAAAATCGTACTGAGGTGTGGACTTATTGAGTAGGAATTTCGTACTCATTCATTCATTCACTCACTATCCACTCAGGCTAGTGGTGCGTAACTATTTGTTACGTGTACCTTCACATGGCCAGGATTTCGGTTGGGGGCACGACTAACCTGAGATCAGGAGTTTACCACATTGAGTTTGACTATCCAAATTTAGGTATGGGACTGGTTTGGATAGAAGTCCTTTGTGATGGACCCCGTAACCTGTGATACTAAGTATTATCATCCCGACCTCACACTCCAACTTGGTCATTTCATTTGCATCGTATATTGCATCCGCAGGCATATGACATTTTAGGTGGTTATGTTTTCTGTACTTATATGGCCTAGACGGACTTAACAGGATTTACATATTGCATTGTACCCTCGGTATCTGATATTTGCTTCTCTATGACTCTTCATTTGCATAGCTGGTCTGTATTGCGTACTCTGATATTGTATGACTCATAGACTTGTCGATATTTTCACTTACTCTGTTATTGTAAGATTCATGATCTTGCCAATATTTCTGACATTGTATTGCATTAAATACTTCGCACTTACCTTGCGCACACACTTTCACCATCCTCTATGTAAGCCATGTGTCCTAGATCGTACCGTTCCATGGACTTCCGCAGTCTTCCCGGTCAAATTTCGACAACCTTCTACCCTTAATCGGTATTTGCACACGACCCTGAGTCACACGTCGTCAACCTGAATTGACTCAACCCGAGACTTGTACCCTTGCGACCGCGCTGTCACCGCGGTTCCAATACCGTGACTCGCGCGCCGATCCGATACCCTGGTCAAGAGATGTGGGTCCGCGTTCGGTGTGAGAAAAACGCCACGCATTTGCAATCCCAAGAGAATCTCTATAACATGTCCCATCAATCAAGTACACATCAATCACTTCATATGTCAAGTACATATCCAATCACACCCTTACCAAAGCAACCCTAAAGTCAAAGTAACCCATACCCCTCTTACAAAAATTACCTTAAAAGTCAATAAAGCTCTTATACACCCATCACTCACCTTACCCATCACTCCATCACCCATCCTTCTCTCTCTCCTTACAACTTTCTCTCTCTCATTTCTCAAACTCATTCCCAAGCAAAACAAGCTCAAACGTATGAGCTTCCCAAGCTCTCATGGAGAAGCTCTAAGGTGGCCCACTTCCTACCCTTCATCTCCCATCTCAACCATCCAAACTCCATCTCCTCCATTAGGATCGAAGCAAGGAGCAAAGGAAGCCTAAGGAGCAAGAAGAAGTGGACGGTGGGTGATCTTGGACCCACATTTTTTTCCCTTTTCGTTATTTATTGTTTTGTGATTTGAGGGCCACATATGGTGGGACCCACTTTGATGTATGCTCGTATTCAAGAGGGGCCCATAGTGGCGCGGTCCCTCCATCATCGCCGATCTCTTTCCTCTCTTTCTCTCTTTCTCTAAGATGAATGGCCCACTTATGATGTATGTATCTTATCAATGCCACCCGACAAATAGGCCACCTTGATCCCAAATTGGGGCATGCATGACTAGACGATTACACATGTACGGATGAAGGGAAAAATACATATCAGCTTGATCCAAATATGGTAGCCCACTACCTGGGGCCACTTGTGATGTTTGAGTGCTATCCAGCACCGTCCAGCTTGCTGGATGATAGGCTAGACATGCTAGATATATTGTATATTATATAAACATATGCATATATAAAGCATGAATATATTATAATATTATATTATATTATATGATATAATATTACATAATATATATATACACTTATATATATCTAGACGTGTGGGCCCCATATGGGACCCACCATTTTTATGGATTGGCTGGTGTAACGCTGGTCAGCAGCCAGCCGAGTTGGGTGCCTTGTACAGCCCACCTAGATGCTTTAGATCCACTCCACCCATCTGTCAGGTGGGGGGACCCACTGCCCTTTTTGTATCAGTAATTTTGTGGGTCACACATATGATGCAGACCATCCGAATAGTGGGACCCAGATCCATAGCTCAAACGGTAGAGTGAGTGAAAGACACCTCGTTTCACGCTGAGGTGTTGGCGTGATTCCTAGTGAGGGTGGCTAGCGGTGAAGTGTGATCTGACCTGGGACCCATCCGCGCCGTTCATCCATTAGGGTGGGCCACGCCATAGTGTATGTTTGTATCCAGACCATCCATAGTCCTTGGACGGTGGGACACACCCCACGTGTGGGGCCCTCCTTGATGAATGTGACCGTCCAGGCCATCTAAGGGCCTGGACGTCATATTGATATAATATATATATATATATATATATATATATATATTATATAATATATACATATATGCATGGGGGTGGGCCCAACGTGTGACCCACCTTTGTTCCCCTTTAATGCAAAAGCTGCACTGACAGCTACTTATATTATATATATATATATATATTATAATGTGTGTATATATATATAAATATATATATATATGAGGGTGGGCCCTACGTGGGACCCACCTCTGTTCTCTTTAAAGTAGCTGTAGCTGCAACATACAGCAACTATGTAGCTATTGTGTACGTCCGGCTGGTGGGACCCATTGTCCATTCACGTCAGTACACTCTATGGGTCCCAAGTGATGTGTATGATCATCCCAGCCATCCTGATAGTGGGACCTGCTCCTGGGCAATGTTTGGATGGTGTTGACGCACCTGGATAATGTTTGGATGGTGCTGATGCACCTAGGCAATGTTTGGGTGATGCTGGTGCACTTGGACAAGTTTGGAAGGTACTGCGTTATATGGACAATGTTTGGACAGTGCCGGTCCTCATTGATGGGCCATGAGCCCCATGTATTTATAGTGTACAATGATACACATGTTACACCTACAATTATTGAAATGATTTTAGTATGGTCCAAGCCACTTGAGGACCATTGGTATAGCTCATCCATGAGGCACATCATGATGCATTTTGGCCCATGGGCGGGCCCTGCTTGTTTGTATTGTTAGGCCCAGATCCGTGGCCCATTTGGTGCATATGAGGCCCAGGTAGCGTGGCCCATTTATTGTATATATAAGGCTCACATGTAAGGCCCATGGTGATCCATTTTGATTCGGCCCATTGAATCGGCCCATTTTGATTTGGTCCATCGATTCGACCCATTTGAATCGGCCCATTTTGATTCGGCCCATTTAATTCAGCCCACTTGGTCGGCCCATTTGAATCAACTCATTTGAATCGGCCCAATTGATTAGCCCATTCAATCGGCTCGGTGCGATGTATGTGAGGCCAATGAATGAGGCCCAATGTAATGTATATGTGGCCGTTACATTATGTATGAATTCTTTATATATGCCACTCATCGGGAGCAATGTTGGATAGATGTCCACATTGATGGGCAATGATGGTTGGATGTCCACATTGTGACCTTCCCTTAGGCCTTGTTAGGCCCATTCTCATCATTCCCTTAGTGGGTTAACCCAAATAAGTGGGCCCCATTTGCAGCAGACGGATGGCCTCGTGCTATTAGATTTGATATAACCACGACCGAGTGTCGATCTTTATACTATGTTTGATCAACTGATCATCTATGGACCCCGCTTTATTTATCTGCTGATTATCGAGGCCGACGGTGATTATCAACCTTGAGAATCAGTGCTGATTATCGATTCCGATTATCGATCGATTCTGATTGTCATGACCGATTGCCGATACTAATTGATGTGATCGATTTACTAACTCTGATTATCGATTGATTCCGATTGACGTGACTAATTTGTCGATTCTGATTATCGATTGATTCCGATTGTCATGACCGATTGCCAATTCCGATTGAAATGACCGATTTGCCAATTCTGATTATCGATTGATTCCGATTGTCGAGGCCGATTCTGATTGTTGAGACCGAGTGTCGACGCCGATTCCAAGTTCAATTTCTATTATAAAGACTGATTTTGTTTGTCGAGGCCGATTTTGATTGTCGAGGCCGATTGTCGAGGCCTATGTAATGAGGCCCATTATGATGCATTTGAGGGCCAGGCGATGGAGCCCATTGTGATGTATGTTAGGCACATGTGAAAGGCCCATCATGATGTGTATTAAGCTCTTGAGTGAGGCCCATGGTGTTGTATATCAGGCCCTTTGTGAGGTCATGGGTCCATTATATGTTAGGCTCTATGTGGGCCACTCATTGGGGACAATGTTGGTTAAATGTCCACATTGTCGAGACTGATTGTCGATGTCGATTGTCGGTGCCGGTTATTGATACCATTATGAGTATGTGATAGCATATCATCATGATACATGCCCATACGCATCATTTGCATGTTTGTTATGAGATATGATTGACCATTACATATGTCATAGTGCCGGTTGTTATGAGACTCCCTGATAGGTGAAGATTATCTCACATGAGCGCTTGGTATGCGTAAGATTGATGCATGACTATATTCTATGACTCATGCATCTTACATTGTGTGTTGTGATTACTATACACCCTAGCGACATCAGGGCCGTAGCCTCCACAGGTATATCATGGATGGTCAGATGGGACACCAGAAATCTGTTCTACATGGGGTGCTATAGATATCCTTGGGTTAAAGTCCCAGAACCCTCTTGCTTCCAGAGGTTGCTCCAATGTCTAGACTGAGTGGATGCATGAGCGCATGAGAGCCATATACGGTTAGGCCGCGTCTCCTACTGTGTCATAGTCGGTTGGACGGGGGTATGACCTTACCTGTCCGAGAGGAGGGGGCAATGTTAGGCTGAGTCTGACCAGCTCGAGGAATGGGTCCGCTATCGATGAGCCCGACCCAATATGGGCTGGCGGATAGTGAGGTCTCTTCCACTCACCTTGTTGAGCGCGATGGGGCAACAATCTGGTTTAGAGTGTAATTGACCCCGATGATTTCTAAGAGAGGAAACGTACTGATATGTGGACTTATTGAGTAGGAGTTACATACTCGTGCATTTGTTTCATTCACTATCCACTAGGGATAGTGGTGTACAACTAATTGTTGTGTACCTTCACATGGCCAAGATTTCAGTTGGGTGCGCGAGTAACCTGAGATCAGGGGTTTACCACACTGAGTCTGACTATCCAAATTTAGGTATGGGACTGGTTTGGATAGAAGTCCCTTGTGATGGACCCCATAGCCTGCGATACTACGTACTATCATCCCGACTTCATTCCAGCTTGGTCATTTCATTTGCACTACATATTACATTGCATCTGCAGTACTTAGCATTTTGGGTTGCCTTGTTTCTGCATGGATATGGCCATTAGTACTCACGCCTTGCATCACATAGCCTTGGTATGGCTGATGACACTTATAAACTTGTCAGTATATTTTTGCTTATTTTGATATTGTATGATTTATGGCATTGTATCCTCGACATCTAATATTTGGCTCGTTTTAACTCCTCATTTGCATAACTGACTTGCATTGTGTACCCTGATATTGTATGACTCATGGACTTATTAATACTTCCTCTTACTCTGATTACTTTGATATTGCGTACTTGGCATTTACCTTGTGCACACACTTTCACCACCCACTAAGCTTTCTATAAGCTTATGCACGATAGATGCGTGCAGGTGGCATTAGGTTGTAGCAACATTGAGCTTGAAGCATGCAGTGGGCTTATGGAGCTTTGATTTTTGACATATGTATTTTCCTTTCAGCACTATATTCAACTGTTTATATTAGTGTATATGTGATGATAATGTTGCTTTTGTAATTTAGGTAAACTTGTGGTTATGCTTATTACGAGTTAAATGTACATTGGAAAATCCTCCTTGTAGGATCCCAGGATCAGAATCTGGCGTATGGACGCTAGGAGCCGAGAATGGGGTACTACGAAGGCTGTCGGCACCGAATTCGGGGATAGAAAATTTTGTGAGCTCGGTTTCTGAGTTTGGGGTGTGACAGAAGTTGGTATCAGAGCATAACTTGGGAATACCTGAGGATAACATCACCTATCTGATGACAGCTACCCTTCACTCTATGATTGATGAGAACTTAGAATGGTTAGATCCCCGAGTTTGAATAACTTAAAGATTTTCTGATATCGCTCCCTACTGTTGAGATTGTGAGGATGTATAGTATTTCAGTTTCGATCATTTCTGATCCAAGATTCGAGGTCCAGTTAGATCATCATAGTGTTGATGAGGTGTTTTAGGAGTAGGAGGCTAAGATTCGCAGGTGTTGTCCCCATCTCTTAGGTGTTTGATTATGATGGCATGTTGCGATCGGATAGGATTTCGCTCCCTTGGTGTGCTCTGTATTGGTCATGTTGTGGTTTAAATTTCGAGGACGAAATTTTTATTAGGAGGGGAGAGCTGTAAGCCCCGTGTCCTAGACCGTACCGTTCCATGGACTTCCACGATCTTCTCGGTCAAATTCTGATAACCTTCGACCCTTAACAGGTATTTACGCGTGACCCTGAGTCACACGCCATCAACCTCAATTGACTCAATCCAAGACTTGTACCCTTGTGACAGTGCTGTCCCCACGGTTCCGATACCGTAAATCATGCGCCGATCTGATACCCTGGCCAGGAGATGTGGGTCGGCGTTCGGTGCAAGAAAAACGCCACGCATTTGCAATCCCAAGAGAATCTCTACAACATGTCCCATCAATCAAGTACACATCAATCACTTCATATGTCAAGTACATATCCCATCACTCCTTACCAAAGCAACCCTAAAGTCAAAGTAACTTATACCCCTCTTACATAAATTACCTCAAAAGTCAATAAAGCTCTTACACACCCATCACTTACCTTACCCATCACTCCATCACCCATCCTTCTCTCTCTCCTTACAACTTTCTCTCTCTCATTTCTCAAGCTCATTCCCAAGTAAAACAAGCTCCAACGTATGAGCTTCCCAAGCTCTCATGGAGAAGCTTTAAGGTGGCCCACTTCCTACCCCTCATCTCCCATCTCAACCATCCAAACTCCATCTCCTCCATTAGGATCGAAGCTAAGGAACAAAGGAAGCCTAAGGAGCAAGAAGAAGTGGACGGTGGGTGATCTTGGACCCACATTTTTCCCCTTTTCATTATTTATTGTTTTGTGATTTGAGGGCCACATATGGTCAGACCCACTTTTATGTATGCTCGTATCTAATAGGGGCCCATAGTAGCGGGGTCCCTCCATCATCGCCGATCTCTTTCCTCTCTTTCTCTCTTTCTCTAAGATGAATGACCCACCTATGATTTGTGTATCTTATTCATGCCACCTGACGAATGGGCCACCTTGATCCCAAATTGGGGCGTGCATGACTGGATGATCAAACATGCATGGATGAAGGGAAAAATACATATCAGCTTGTTCCAAATCTGGTGGCCCACTACATGGGGCCACCCGTGATGTTTGAGTGCCATCTAGCACCGTCCAGCTTGCTGGATGGTGGGCTGGAAATGCTGGATATATTGTATATTATATAAACATATGCATATATAAAGCATGAATATAATATAATATTATATTATATTATATGATATAATATTATATAATATATATACACTTATATATATCTGGACATGTGGGCCCCATGTGGGACCCACTCTTTTTACGGATTGGCTGGTGTAACGCTGGTCAGCAGCCAGCCGAGTTGGGTGCCTTGTACGGCCCACCTTGATGCTTTAGATCCATGCCACCTGACCCACTGCCCTTTTCGTATGAGTAGTTCTGTGGGTCACACGTGTGATGTAGACCGTCCGAATAGTGGGACCCAGATCCATAGCTCAAATGGTAGAGTGAGTGAAAGACACCTCGTATCACGCTGAGGTGTTGGCGTGATTCCTAGTGAGGGTGGCTAGTAGTGAGGTGTGATCTGACCTGGGACCCATCCGTGCCGTTCATCCATTGGGGTGGGCCACACCATAGTGTATGTTTGTATCCAGACCGTCCACCATCCTTGGACGGTGGGACACACCCCACGTGTGGGGCCCTCCTTGGTGCATGTGACCGTCCAGGCCGTCCAAGGGCCTGGATGTCATATTGATATAATATATATATATATATATATTATAATATATATATATATATATATATATATATATATATATATATGCATGAGGGTGGACCCTACGTGGGGCCCACTTTGTCCCCTTTAATGGAAAAGCTACACTGAAAGCTACTTATATATTATATATATTATACTATGTGTGCGTGTGTATATATATATATATATATGAGTGTGGGTCCTACGTGGGACCCACCTCTGTTCTCTTTAAAGTAGCTGTAGCTGCAACATACAACAACTATATAGCTAATGTGTATATCCAGCTAGTGGGACCCATTGTCCATTCACATCAGTACACTATATGGGTCCCACGTGATGTGTATGATCATCCCAGCCATCCTGATAGTGGGACCTGCTCCTGGGTAGTGTTTGGATGGTGCTGATACACCTAGGCAATGTTTGGGTGATGCTGGTGCACCTAGACAAGTTTGGAAGGTACTGAGTTATATGGACAATGTTTGGGCAGTGATGGTCCTCATTGATGGGCCATGAGCCCCATGTATTTATAGTGTACAATGATACACATGTTACACCTACAATTATTGAAATGATTTTAGTATGGTCTAAGCCACTTGAGGACAATTGGTACGCCTAATCCATGAGGCCCATCATGATACATTTTGGCCCATGGGTGGGCCCCGCCTGTTTGTATTGTTAGGCCCAGATCCATGGCCCATTTGGTGCATATGAGGCCCAGGTAGCATGGCCCATTTGTTGTATATATAAGGCCCACATGTAAGGCCTATGGTGATCCATTTTGAATCGGCTCATTGAATTGACCCATTTTGATTTAGTCCATTGATTCGATCCATTTGAATCGGCCCATTTTGATTCGGCACATTTGATTCGGCCCACTTTGTCGGCCCATTTGAATCGGCTCATTCGAATCAGCCCAATTGATCGGCCCATTCAATCGGCCCGGTGCGATGTATGTGAGGCCCATGAGCGAGGCCCAATGTAATGTATATGTGGCCGTTACATTGTGTATGAATTCTTTATGTAGGCCACTCATCGAGAGCAATGTTGGTTAAATGTCGACATTGATGGGCAATGATGGTTGGATGTCCACATTGTGACCTTCCCTTAGGCCTTGTTAGGCCCCTTCTCATCATTCCCATAGTGGGTTAACCTAAATAAGTGGGCCCCATTCGCCGTAGACGGATGGCTTCATGCTATCAGATTTGATATAACCATGGTCGAGTGTCGATCTTTATACTATGTTTGATCGGCTGATCATCTATGGACCCCACTTTGTTTATCTGCTGATTATCGAGGCCGACGCCGATTATCAGCTCTGAGTATCAGTGTTGATTATCGATTCCGATTATCGATCGATTCTGATTGTCATGACCGATTGCCGATTCTAATTGACATGATCGATTTACTAACTCTGATTATCGATTGATTCTGATCGAAGTGACTTATTTGTCGATTCTGTTTATTGATTGATTCTGATTGTCATGACCGATTGAAGTGACCGATTTGTCGATTCTGATTATCAATTGATTTCAATTGTCGAGGCCGAGTATCGAGGCCGATTCCGATTGTCGAGACCGAGTGTCGAGGCTGATTTCAAGTGTCAATTTCGATTGTTTAGGCCGATTTCGTTTGTCGAGGCAGATTTTGATTGTTGAGGCCGATTGTCGAGGCCTATGTGATATGCCCATTGTGATTTATGTTAGGCCAATTTGAAAGGGCCATCGTGATGTGTATTAAGCTCTCGAGTGAGGCCCATGGTTTTGTATATCAGGCCTCTGTGAGGTCATGGGTCCACTATATGTTAGGCTCTATGCGGGCCACTCCTTGGGGGCAATGTTGGTTAAATGTCCACATTGTTGAGACTGATTATCGATGTCGGTTGTCGGTGCCAGTTATTGATACTGATTATGAGTATGTGATAGCATAGCATCATGATACATGCCCATGCGCTCATCTGCATGTTTGTTATGAGATATGATTGACCATTGAATATGCCATAGTATCGGTTGTTATGAGACTCCCTGATAGGCGGAGATTATCTCACATGAGCGCACGGTATACTAAGATTGATGCATGACTGGATTCTATGACTCATGTATCTTACATTGTGTGTTGTGATTACTATACGCCCTAGCGACATCAGGGTCATAGCCTCCACAGGCATATCGTGGATGTCTAGATGGGACACCGAAAATCTGTTCTACATGGGGCACTATAGATATCCTTTGGTGAAAGTCCTAGAACCCTCTTGGTCAAGAGGTTGCTCCAACGTCTAAACTGAGTGGATGCATGAGTGTATAAGGCCATATACCGTTAGGCCGCATCTCTCACTGTGTCATGGTTGGTTGGAAGGGTGTACGGCCTTACTTGCCCGAGAGGAGGGGGCAATGTTAGGCTGAGTCTGACCAGCTCGAGGAATGGGTCCGTTTTCGACGAGCCCGGCCCGATATTGGCTGGCGGATATTGAGGTCTCTTCCACTCACCTTGTTACGCGCGATAGGGCGGTAATCTGGTTTGGAATGTAATAGACCCCGGTGATTTCCCAGAGAGGAACTGTACTGATATATGGACTTATTGAGTAGGAGTTGCATACTCATGCATTTGTTTCATTCACTATCCACTCGCGCTGGTGGTGCGTGACTAATAGTTGTGTGCCTTCGCTTGGCCAAGATTTCAGATCGGCTTGTGACTAACCTGAGATCAGGGGTTTACCCCTTTGAGTCTGACTATCCAAATTTAAGTATGGGACTGGTTTGGATAGAAGTCTCTTGTGATGGACCCTATATCCTGCGATACTATGTACTATCATCCCGACTTTACTCTAGCTTGGTCATTTCATTCGCACCGCATATTACATTGCATTTGCAGTACTTAGCATTTTGGGTTGCCATGTTTCTGCATTGATATGGCCGTTAGTACTCATGTCTTGCATCGCATAGCCTTGGTACAGCTGATGACACTTATAGACTTGTCAGTATATTTCCGCTTATTTCGATATTGTATGATTTATAGCATTGTATCCTCGGCATCTAATATTTGGCTCACTTTAACTCCTCATTTGCATAACTGACTTGCATTGTGTACCCTGATATTGTATGACTCATGGACTTATCAGTACTTCTATTTACTCTGATTACTTTGATATTACGTACTTAGCATTTACCTTGTGCACACACTTTTACCACCCACTAAGCTTTCTATAAGCTTATGCACAATAGATGCGTGTAGGTGGCATTAGGTTGCAGCAACATTGAGCTTAGAGCATGTAGCGGGCTTATAGAGCTTTGATTTTTGACATATGTATTTCCCTTTCAGCACTATATTCAACTGTTTATATTAGTGAATATGTGATGATAATGTTGCCTTCATGATTTGGGTAAACTTGTAGTTATGCTTATTACGAGTTTAATCTACATTGGAAAATCTCCCTTGTAGGATCCCAGGATCAGAATCTGGCGTATGGACGCTAGGAGCCGAGAATGGGGTATTACGGAGGCTGTCGGCACCGGATTCGCCGATCAGGAATTTTGTGAGCCCGATTTTCGAGTTTAGGGCATGACAAAAGTTCGTATCAGAGAATAACTTGGGAATACTTGAGGATAACATCACCTATCTGCTGATAGCTACCATTCACTCTATGATTGATGAGAACTTAGAATGGTTAGATCCCCAAGTTTGAATAACTTAGAGATTTTTTGATATAGCTCCCTACTATTGAGATTGTGAGGATGTATAGTATTTCAGTTTCTATCATTTCTGATCCAAGATTCGAGGTCCAGTTGGATCATCATAGTGTTGATGAGGCGTTTTAGGAGCAGGGGGCTGAGATTCGCAGGCGTTGTCCCCATCTCTTAGGTGTTTGATTATGATGGCGTGTTGTGTTCGGATAGGATTTCGCTCCCTTGGCGAGCTCTATATTGGTCGTGTTGCGGTTTAAATTTTGAGGATGAAATTTTTATTAGGAGGGGAGAGCTATAAGCCTTGTGTCATAGACAGTACCGTTCTGTGGACTTTCGCGGTCTTCTCAATCAAATTCCAGCAACCTTCGACCCTTAACCGGTATTTGCGCACGACCATGAGTCACACGCTGTCAACCTGAATTGACTCAACCCGAAACTTATACCCTTACGAAGACGCCGTCGCCGTGGTTCTGATACTGCGACTCTCTCACCGATCCGATACCCTAGTCAGGAGATGTGGGTCCGCGTTCGGTGCGAGGAAAATGTTGCGCATTTACAATCCCAAGAGAATCTCTACAACATGTCCCATCAATCAAGTACACATCAATCACTTCATATTTCGAGTACATATACCCATCACTCCCTTACCAAAGCAACCTTAAAGTTAAAGTAACCCATACCCCTCCTACACAAATTACCTCAAAAGTCAATAAAGCTGTTACACACCCATCACTCACCTCACCCATCACTCCATCACCCATCCCTCTCTCTCTCTCCTTTCAACTTTCTCTCTCTCATTTCTCAAACTCATTCCCAAGTAAAACAAGCTCCAACATATGAGCTTCCCAAGCTCTCATGGAGAAGCTCTAAGGTGGCCCACTTCCTACCCCTCATCTCCATCTCAACCATCCAAACTCTGTCTCCTCCGTTAGGATTGAAGCTAAGGAGCAAAGGAAGCCTAAGGAACAAGAAGAAGTGGACGGTGGGTGATCTTCGACCCACATTTTTTTTCTTTTCGTTATTTATTATTTTGTGATTTAAGCACCACATATGGTGGGACCCACTTTGATGTATGCTCGTATCCAAGAATGGCCCATAGTGGCGGGGTCCCTCTGTCATCGCCGATCTCTTTCCTCTCTTTCTCTCTTTCTCTAAGATGAATGGCCCACCTATGATGTGTGTATCTTATCCATGCCACCCGACGAATGGGCCACCTTGATCCCAAATTGGGGCATGCTTGACTGGACGGTCACACATGCACGGATGAAGGGAAAAATACATATATGCTTGATCCAAATCTGGTGGCCCACTACGTGGGGCCACCTGTGATGTTTGAGTGTCATCCAGCACCGTCCAGCTTGCTGGATGGTGGGCTGGACATGCTAGATATATTGTATATTATATAAACATATGCATATATAAAGCATGAATATATTACAATATTATATTATATTATAGGATATAATATTATATAATATATATACACTTATATATATCTGGACGTGGGGGCCCCATGTGGGACCCACCCTTTTTACAGATTGGCTGGTGTAACGCTGGTCAACGGCCAGTAGAGTTGGGTGCCTTATACGGCCCACCTTGATGCTTTAGATCCATGCCACTCATCTGTCAGATGGTGGGACCCACTGCCCTTTTCGTATCAGCAGTTCTGTGGGTCACACGTGTGATGCAGACCGTCCGAATAGTGGGACCCAGATCCATAGCTCAAATGGTAGAGTGAGTGAAAGACACCTCATTTCATGCTGAGGTTTTGACTTGATTCCTAGTGAGGGTGGCTAGCAGTGAAGTGTGATCTGACATGGGACCCATCCGCGCCATTCATCCATTGGGGTGGGCCACACCATAGTGTATGTTTATATCTAGACCGTCCATCGTCCTTGGACGGTGGGACACACCCCATGTGTGCGGCCCTCGGGGCCCTCCTTGGTGAATGTGACCGTCCAGGCCGTCCAAGGGCCTAGACGTCATATTGATATAATATATATATATATATATTATATAATATATATATATGCATGAGGGTGGGCCCTACGTCGGACCCACCTTTGTCCCCTTTAATGCAAAAGTTGCACTGACAGCTACTTATATATTATATATATTCTGTGTATATATATATATATATATATATATATATATATATATATATATATATATATATATATATATATATATATATATATGAGGGTGGACCCTACGTGGGACCCACCTCTGTTCTCTTTAAAGTAGTTGTAGCTGTAACATACCACAACTATGTAGCTATTGTGTACGTCTGGCTGGTGGGACCCATTATCCATTCACATCAATACACTCTATGGGTCCCACATGATGTGTATGATCATCCCAGCCGTCCTGATAGTGGGACCTGCACCTAGGCAGTGTTTGGATGGTGTTGACGCACCTGGATAATGTTTGGATGGTGCTGATGCACCTAGGCAATGTTTGGGTGATACTGGTGCACCTGGATAAGTTTGGAAGGTACTGAGTTATATGGACAATGTTTGGCCAGTGCTGGCCCTCATTGATGGGCCATGAGCCCCATGTATTTATAGTGTACAATGATACACATGTTACACCTACAATTATTGAAATGATTTTCGTATGGTCCAAGCCACTTGAGGACCATTGGTACGACTCATCCATGAGGCCCATCATGATGCATTTTGGCCCATGGGTGGGCCCCACTTGTTTATTTTGTTAGGCCCAGATCCATGGCCCATTTGGTGTATATGAGGCCTAGGTAGCATGGCCCATTTGTTGTATATATAAGGCCCACATGTAAGGCCCATGGTGATCCATTTTGATTCGGCCCATTGAATTGGCCCATTTTAATTTAGTCCATCAATTCAACCCATTTGAATTAGCCCATTTTGATTCGGCCCACTTGGTCGGCCCATTTGAATCGGCTCATTTGAATCAGCCCAATTGATCAGCCCATTCAATCGGCTCGGTGCAATGTATGTGAGGCGCATGAACGAGGCCCAATGTAATGTATATGTGGCCGTTACATTGTGTATGAATTCTTTATGTAGGCCACTCATCGAGAGCAATGTTGGTTAAATGTCGACATTGATGGGCAATGATGGTTGGATGTCCACATTGTGACCTTCCCTTAGGCCTTGTTAGGCCCATTCTCATCATTCCCTTAGTGGGTTAACCCAAATAAGTGGGCCCCATTCACCGTAGACAAATGGCTCCGTGCTATCAGATTTGATATAACTATGGCCGAGTGTCAATCTTTATACTATGGTTGATCAGCTAATCATCTATGGACCCTGTTTTGCTTTGTTTATCTGCTTATTATCAAGGCCGACGCCGTTTATCAACCCTGAGTATCGGTGTGGATTATCAATTCTGATTATCGATCGATTCTGATTATCATGACCGATTGCTGATTCCGATTGACGTGATCGATTTGGTAACTCTGATTATCGATTAATTCTGATTGACGTGACTGATTTGCTGATTCTGATTATCAATTGATTATGATTGTCATGACCGATTGCCGATTTCGATTAAAGTGACCAATTTTTCGGTTTTGATTATCGATCGATTCCGATTATTGAGGCCGAGTATCGAGGTGGATTTCGATTGTCGAGACCGAGTGTCGAGGCTGATTTCAAGTGTCAATTTCGATTGTTGAGGCCGATTTCATTTGTCGAGGCCAATTTTGATTGCTGAGGCCGATTGTTGAGGCCTATGTGATGAGGCCCATTGTGATGCATTTGAGGGCTAGGCGATGGAGCCCATTGTGATGTATGTTAGGCACATGTGAAAGGCCCATCGTGATGTGTATTAAGCTCTTGAGTGAGGCCCATGGTGTTGTATATCAGGCCGTTTGTGAGGTCATGGGTCCACTATATGTTAGGCTCTATGTGGGCCACTCCTTGGGGGCAATGTTGGTTAAACGTCCACATTGTCGAGACCGATTGTTGATGCCAATTGTCGGTGCTGGTTATTGGTACCGAGTATGAGTATGTGATAGCATAGCATTATAATACATGCCCATACGCATCATCTGCATGTTTGTTATGAGATATGATTGACCATTGCATATGTCATAGTGACGGTTGTTATGAGACTCCCTGATAGGCAGAGATTGTCTTACATGAGCACACGATATGCGTAAGATTGATGTATGACTGGATTGTATGACTCATGCATCTTGCATTGTGTGCTGTGATTACTGTACGCCCTAGCGATATCAGGGCCGTAGCCTCTACAAACATATCGTGGATGGCCAGATGGGACACCGAAAATCTGTTTTACATGGGGTGCTATAGATATCCTTGGGTGAAAGTCTAGAACCCTCTTAGTTCAAGAGGTTGCTCCAACGCCTAGACCGAGTGGATACATGAGCGCATGAGGGCCATATACCGTTAGGCTGCGTCTCCCACTGTGCCGTGGTCGGTTGGAATGGTGTGCGGCCTTACTTGCCCGAGAGGAGGGGGCAATGTTAGGCTGAGTCTGACCAGCTCGAGGAATGGGTCTGTTATGGACGAGCCCGGCCCGATATTGGCTGGTGGATATTGAGGTCTCTTCCACTCACCTTGTTGCGTGCGATGGGGCGGCAATCTAGTTTGGAGTGTAATAGACCCCGGTGATTTTCCAGAGAGGAACCATACTGATATGTGGACTTATTGAGTAGGAGTTGCATACTCATGCATTTGTTTCATTGACTATCCACTCGGGTTGGTGGTGCACAACTAATTGTTGTGTACCTTCGCATGGCCAAGATTTCGGTTGGGGGTGCGACTAACCTAAGATCAGGAGTTTACTACATTGAGTCTGACTATCCAAATTTAAGTATGGGACTGGTTTGGATAGAAGTCCCTTGTGATGGACCCCATAGCCTATGACACTACATACTATCATCCCGACTTCACTCCAGCTTGGTCATTTGATTTGCACTGCATATTACATTGCATCTGCAGTACTTAGCATTTTGGATTACCATGTTTCTGCATTGATGTGGTCGTTAGTACTCATGCCTTGCATCGCATAGCCTTGGTACGACTGATGACACTCATAGACTTGTCAGTATATTTCTGCTTATTTCGATATTGTATGACTTATGGCATTGTATCCTCGGCATCTAATATTTGGCTCGCTTTGACTCCTCATTTGCATAACTAACTTGCATTGTGTACCCTGATATTGTATGACTCATGGACTTATCAGTACTTCCGCTTACTTTGATTACTTTGATATTACGTACTTGACATTTATATTGTGCACACACTTTCACCACCCACTAAGCTTTCTATAAGCCTATGCATGATAGATGCATGCAAGTGGCATTAGGTTGCAGCAGCATTAAGCTTGGAGCGTGCAGCGAGCTTTTGCAATTTTGATTTTTGACATATGTATTTTGCTTTCAGCACTGTATTCAACTGTTTATATTAGTGAATATGTGATGATAATGTTGCCTTTGTGATTTGGGTAAACTTGTGGTTATGCTTATTACGAGTTAAATGTACATTGGAAAATCCTCCTTGTAGGATCCTAGGATCGGAATCTAGCGTATGGATGCTGGGAGCCGAGAATGGGGTACTACGGAGGCTGTCGGCACCGAATTTGGCAATCGAGAATTTTGTGAGCCCGATTTTCGAGTTTGGGGCATGACACTCTAAGCTTTTTATAAGCTTATGCATGATAGATGCGTGCATGTGATGTTAAGTTGCAGCAGCATAGAGCTTGGAGCATGTAACTGACTTCTGGAGCTTTAATTTTGACATATGTATTTCCCTTTCAGATTGTATTCAAATATTTATATTAGTGGATATGTGATGATGATGTTGCCTTTGTGATTTGGGTAAACTTGTAGTTATGCTTATTACGAGACAAATGTACATTGAAAAATCCTCCTTGTAGGATCCTAGGATCGGAATTTGGCTTATGCGCATTGGGAGCCAAAAATGGGGTACTACGGAGGCTATCGTCACCGGATTCAGCGATCAGAAATTTTGTGTGCCCGATTTTCAGGATTGGGGCGTGACACAGTAGCAAACCCAATTTTAGTTAGAAGTCTTTTGAGCCACGGGACTTTACAAAGTTCTTTAGCCATTCCACGGAATTCTGCTTCAGCACTTGATAATGCCACCACTTTTTACTTCTTACTTCTTCATGTAACAAGATTCCCTCCAACAAACATGAAATATCCTGAGGTGGATCTTTTATCTGTGGTATTCCCTGCCTAATCTGCATCTGTATAACCATTAACTCTGAGATGGTTATTTTTCGAAAACATAATCCCTTTTCTTGGAGAGGATTTTAAGTATCGTAAAATCTAGATCACCACCTCCATATGATCCTTACTAGGTTGATGCATGAATTGACTTATTACACTCATTGCGTAGGCAATATCTGGACAAGTATGGGAGAGATAAATAAGTTTACCAACTAATCTCTGGTACCTTCCTTTGTCCGTTGGCATTTGGCTTGAATATTCTCCGAGCTTGTGGTTCAGAATTATTGGAGTGTCTGCTGGCTTACAATCTAACATTCCAACCTCACATAGTAAGTCTAATATATATTTTTGCTGAGAAAGAAACATATCTCTCCTTGATCTAACAACCTCTATTCCCAAGAAATATTTGAGTCCTCCTAGATTTTTCATCTTGAACTTGTCCGCCAATTGTTTATAAAGCTTAGTTATTTCCTCCTTATCATCCCCTGTGATGATCATATCATCGACATATACAATTAAAACTTTTACCTTACCCCGTTAGTGCTTCAGAAATAATGTATGATCTGAATTACTTTGGTGGAAGCCATACTTCTTCATTGCCAGATTGAACCTCTCAAACCATGCTCGAGGTGATTGTTTTAATTCCTACATTGCTCGCTGCAATTTACACCCAACTTCATCTTTTGAAGATGTTGTGTAGCCTAGGGGAGTATCTATGTAGACTTTCTCTTCAAGATCACCATGGAGAAATGCATTTTTTACATCAAACTGGTGCAATGGCCAATCCAAGTTGGCTGCGAGAGATAACAAGACCCTGACCGTATTTATCTTAGTTACCAGTGAAAAAGTTTCTTGATAATCTACGCCATATGTCTGAGTGTATCCCTTTGCGACTAGCCTTGCCTTGTATCATTCTATAGATCCATCTGTCTTGTGTTTAAGAGAGAAGACCCATTTGCACCCGACCTTTTTTTTTCCTTTAGGCAATGGAACTAAGGTTCATGTTTGATTCTTTAGTAGTGCTCCCATTTCTTCCTCTATTACCTATGTCCACTTGGGATCAGTTAAAGCTTCCTAAACTGTAGTGGGAATATGACATGTGGACAACTCGTGTGAGAATGTTTTGAGAGGTTCAGATAGCTTTTCAGTGGAAACATAGTTGGCAATTGAATACCTCGACCTTCTCTCCTCAATGTCTGGAGAGTATCTATTTGGCGGCTTGCCACGGTTATGCCTGAAAGGTAAGGCATACCTAGAAGACGTATTTATGTTATTCATAAATGAGGGTATAGTGAAATTGCTTACCTCAGGAATATTCTCAGGAGATGGGTCTGTAGGCACTAGGATATGGAGGGATTTGGGTTCTTCTCCTGATGATATGAGCTCAGTTGCCAAAGGCCCTTTAGATTCAGAGGATATGTTAGGCCCTGAAGATGTATTTGTCGATTCCTCGCCAATTATTGGTGTGTCATTCCGATCTTCAAGCCAGTTAAAACTCAGCCAATTCAACTCTTCATCTAGTGTCTCCCCCTAAAGAGAAGAAGTGGATGTCGAAGAAGGATAGAACGGTTCAGATTCCAGAAAGGTGACATCCATAGTCACCTAAGTACCCTTGGTAGTAGGATCATAGCAGCGGTAGCCTTTTTGATGTGTAGCATATCCCAGGAAGAGGCACCGAAGGGTACATGGGTCAAGTTTGGTGCGCTATTTCTTAGGGAGGTGCACATACGCCACACACCCAAATATGCGAAGAGGGAGCATTAGGGTCGGAGGTAGAGAGACCGAGGCTGACAGAGATTGTAATGGGGTCTTAAATTTTAATATTTTGGAAGGAAGGTGTTTGAATAAATGTACGACAGTGGTAATAGCATCGGGCCAATGTCACGTGGGACCATGAGTGCCTAGAAGGAGAGCCCGAGCAGTCTCAAGAATATGCCGGTTCTTCCGTTCAATGACTCCATTTTGCTGAGGGGTTTGAGGACATGAGGTCTCGTGAATAAGACCATTTTGTTAAAAATAGGAATGAAAGTGGTGATTAACATATTTACCACCATTGTCAGAGCGGGGAATCTGAATCTGAGCAGAAAACTGAGTCTGAACCATAATATGAAATGACTGAAAGATACGAAACACTTCATCCTTATATTTCATCAAATATAACTAGGTCATCTGGGTGCAATCATCAACAAATATCACAAACCACCATATACCAGATATAGTAGATAAAGGAGAGGGTCCCCATACATTAGAATGAATTAAAGCAAAAGGTGTATCACTTTTATTCATACTTAACGGATAAATAGCACAATGACTTTTGGCTAAAATACAAATATCACAGTGAAATTCAGAAGTCTTCACATTAGAGAATAAATCAGGAAATAAATGCCGTAAATACCCAAATGACGGATGTCCCAAACGATGATGCCACAGCCAAATCTGTCGAGCCTTAGAACCAAGTGTAGAAGACATGTGATACGCACGACCCAAATTGAAATCTTCCATGTAGTATAATCCGCCCCTCTTAGTACCACGCCCAATTATCTCCTTGGTGAGAATATCCTGAATAAGACAAAAATCGAAAAACATTAGCACCACATAATTTAGATCTGTAGTAACTTGGCTAACAGATAATAGTTTGTGAGATAAAGAGGGAACAAGCAGAGTGTTGGGTAAATGAAGAGAGGGTGATAGGGTTACAGATCCGGCTCCTGTGATAGGTGAGATTACTCCATTAGCATTCACAATACTAGTGCGCCTTGGAAGTGAGTGATGGGAGAAATCTGTGGGATCAAACGTCATATGATTCATGGCCCCAGAGTCGAGGAGCCAATTACTACTGTCCACATCATGATGATGACTAAGCAAGGCATGACAGATGTTACCTGGATTTGCAGGAAAGAAGTCCGATTTAGGTGAGGCAGTGGGCAGGATGAGAGAGAGATAAGGTTCGGTTGCTGTCACAACAGCCTTTCCCGCGTCTTCAGCCGTACCGTCTCATTTTTTTCTGACTAGAAGCTCGTGCCACCAATCGGAGTACCCATGCAACTGGAAGCAGTTTTCACGTGTATGCTTCGTATTGCCACAATGAGAGCATTTGAGACCATCGAATGAGGTATGGGCTTTAGAGGAAGATTTCCCAATATCCTGAGAAGCCGATCCAGACAGTCCAAGCTTTAGGCCTTTTGAAGCAAGCACCGCCCCTGGAGGTGGTTCGTGGTCGCCGGCATTCATCACCACCTGGGGAAGAGCCTCCCTACAGACATGGGCATACGCTTGCTCCACGGTGGGAAATGGGTGCATCTGTAACATGTTGTTGCGTATATGGTCCAACCTGTCATCAAGACCATCCAAGAATACATAGACCTGATCTTCTTGGAGAAGATTATTTTAACATTCAATATCAGCAAGGCACTCCATTAGATTAGGACATCGAAAATTAATCTCACACTAGAGGCCTTGCAAATTGGTGTAGCATTTTTTCAGGGAGCCACCCGCTTGGCGGAGACGTGATATGCACCACCGAAGATCATAGACTTGAGAAGTATCGCCACCATCAAAATAGGTGGCAGCAAATGAATCCCAAACCATTTTAGCCATGAAAAATCAAATGAAATTGCCGATTAATGCCGGATCCATGGAGTTAATCAACCATCCTTTGATAATGGCATTGTCAGTACACTATTTGTGGAAGGATAGATTGGTCGGAGATGTCGAAGGTAACTCGCCATTGATGTAGCCCAACTTGCCTTTGCTGGAGATGTACATATCGACAACTTGAGACCATAAAGCATAGCTAGAACCATCTAACTTGATGCTGATTGGGATAGCTGCAGGTTCAGAAAGCACAGTCAGGGTCTGAGCTTTGGATAGAGCTTTGGCCATTTTTGTGGTGAATATTTCAGAGAGGAGTGTATTATGGTCGATGGATGAGTCACCGGACTTCGTCGGGGTTTCGGTGTCTCCCATATGTGAATGTGGCGGCGGAAGGAGGATATGAACAAGGGTTAGACACAAACCAAGTGCTAGAAATCGACTAGCTTTGATACCATGTCAGATTTTCTATTATCGTATTTCTTTCATACTTTCTTTATAGAGATATTGTACAAATATATAGGGAGATTAGCAACCATATTCTTAGCTATACATAGATATTATACAATCACGAATATAATCTTTCTGATTTTCTCTAAATTAACAACTCATTGATTGATTTGACAACTCATGCCAACAAACTTTCACCTGTTTTCAAGAAAAATAGCTCCCATTTCTTTCCCCTCAAATCACCCACCAGGTGGCTAACATAACTAATCTCGAAAATAGTTGTCATTTGCATCCCAATTCCAACATCGTGCCCATTTGAGAGCAACTCCTCAATCATTTCAGGCAATTCTACATCTCCCGCCATGCACAACACACACGTTGGAGTGCACCACCAAAGATCTTCTTTGAAGATTGTCGATGGTCAAAACTCTTTTCCTACCAACACACCAACCAGAAGCCATAACTTTTAGAGGGCCCCATAGTACTACACATGAGCCATGTGTGCACGTTGAACAACCCCAAATGAGTTACAAAGCATCCCATATAAGGATCAAACAGAGAAGCAACTTGATTTATCCCTTAACCAGATCATCTTGACCCACTCTTATCTCGTTGGTGAATACAAACGTAGGCGGTCAAGAAGCCTCACAAACTCCTGCACTTCCTTATCCAATACATTTCTTCAATAAGGTGAGGACTTCAATTCCACTAAATGAGAAGCATTTAGACACTGAGATGTTATTTCCATGGAGAGACGAGCAATAGTTAGGAAAGTGGCCTGAAGAGGAGAATCCCTAACCCACACATCCTCCCAAAAATGGATTTTCTCCCCATTGCCAAGAGAGAAACCGACCCCAACTATGAATTCCTCCTTCAGAGAAGAAATTCTTAACATAAACCCTACCTTGAAACTTGTACAAAACCAGGGGTAATTGAGCAAGGTCGGGGGACCTTGTGTTCCATAACCCAGAAGCCCTGTAAAGGGAAGAATCTTTGACCAACCATTCCCCTACTTTGCATCCATATTTTCCAAAAATGGTGCCTCTCCATAAAGAGTCTTCCTCCTCCCTGAACTGCCATAATCGATTTCCTAAAACAGTTCATCTTCTCCAAATCTCTTATTCCCCCCACCCCCCTTCTTCCAACATTCTGCATACCTCTTCCCACCCTAGAAGTCGAAGCTTCTTCATATCATCTTCTCCAGTCTCTTCTTAACTTCTCCAACCTAGCTAGAATTTGACTTTAGGCATTTGAAGAGTGACATAAAATTCAATGGCAAGTTCAATATAGCGGATTTAATTAGAGTAGTCCGACAACCTAGGGATAAGTGATAAGTATCAACTCTTCCATTTGATAACTTCCTTTCGAAGTGCTACACCACTATGTCCTACAATTGCCTTGCCAGCTTCCCAGTATAAAAGGGGAGCCCAAAATAAGATGAGGGAAAATCCTCTGCACGACGGACAAATATCCCTGCCATCAACCTCCTCTCTAGAATTCGTACCCCCAAAATATCACTCTTGGCGATGTTTACTTTAAGGCCCAAACCACTTCAAATAGAACATAACATTGTCAAAATTTCCACCATAGCATCATCTGATCACAGAAGAGGAGAGTGTCATCGGTAAATAGGATGTAGAATATTGAGGGATTTACCTTATTCACCCTAACCCACGAAGACCTCCCTCCTGTCCTTTAGCTATCATCCTTCCCAAAGCCTCGGCACCACCAAATACAATAGGGGGAGAGGGGATTGCCTTACCGAATTCCCCTTGAATGCTTAAAAAATCCTTTGGGGGTTCAAAATAAAGAAGCAAATTGAACTGATACACTCCTTCATCCACCTCCTCCATCTCAGGCCGCAATCCATATACCTTAACATATAATCCAAGAACTTCCGGTGAATGTTTGCTTTCTCCAAGTCCAACTTACAAACTTTACATTTAACTCCTTCCTTGTGCCAAGAGTCGACACTCTCGTAAGTCAAAATAAAAAAGAGAGTTGAACTGATAACTCTTTTATCCACCTCCACCATCTTGAGTCACAACCCATCTGCATTATCATATAATCCAAGAACTTTTGGCTAATGTGGTTATAAGCCTTCTCAAGTCCAACTTACGAACTATTCCTTTAACTCCTTCCTTCTGCTAAGTGTCAATGCACTCGTAAGCCAAAATAGATAAGCAAGTTTAATTGATACACTCCTCTATCCACCTCTTCCATCTCAGGCCACAACCCATCTACCCTAGCATATAATCCAAGAACTTCCAAGTAATGTAGTTGTATGCCTTCTCCATGTCCAAATGACAAACCGTGTCTTTTACTCCTTACTTGTGCTGAAAGTCAATACACTTGTAATCCATTAGTGTGTTGATAATGATATGTCTACCTACAATATGATGAAGGACAATTAACCACTTGCTCTAAAAGCTCGAACTGATAAAGAATGGTGAATTAATCCCTTTATCTCATAGCCCAAGCCCCAAATCAATGGGTTAGGTCCACGGTCGAACCCTCCTTGTGGGCCCCAAATTCATGGGTTCCACCTCACACAAGTCACCCGCCTCACATGGGCTCCAAATCCATAGGTTCCGCAGGCCGCCCACTCGAGTGTGCCCTTGCATCCCACAAGCCACCCCAGTGGAACCCAGTGTGAAAATGCCCCCACATTAATCACCCCCAGTAAGGAGTCTTGATCAAGAGACCTCCCGCTCTAATACCAATTTGATGCAAGATAATTAAACACTTGTTCTAAAAGCTCAAATTGAAAGAGCATGGAAAATTAATCCATTTATCTCATAGCCCAGGCCCCAAATCCATGGGTTAGATTAGGAGAGGGGGAGATGGGAGCTACAATGTACACATATTTAGAGAGAGTGTCATTAAGGGGGGGGGGGGGGGGGGGTGGAAGGGAGCTGCATTTCTCCCTTTATAGAAGATTCTCGAGAAAAAAAAACCTAGCCGTTAGGCTGAATCCTATTTATATGTAAATGAAAACATGATTAAAAGTTAATTTTTCAATTTCAGATCAAAGCTGTAACTGGTTTACAACCTATAAATCATTTATAGGAAACTTTAGCATCCAAACAAGCCTGCAATTCATTTACATATACTTCATTACCACTTGGCTATTTTATAGGCATCCAAATGATCCCTCAGAAAAAAATTAAATAAAAAAATAAAAAAATAAAAAATAAATAAATAAGGATAATATAAGATAAGAAAGATGACATCAAATCTCATTAGGGTTAATAAATCGAAAAGAATAAAGCAAAAATATAGCAAGAAGGTGGGCCTTCAAAGCGATAAGCCATGAGATCTTACCGTGATTACTCCATCACGAGGCCAGAGGGGGGAAGGGATTGATGATCAGAGTTGGAGAAGAGAAAAAAGAGGCCAAGCAATGCATCTTTCAGATTGAAAACTAAATAAAAAGCCTTCATGATCAATCAATTGATCAGTCAGGGTGCTTGTCTATCTACATAGAGAAGGGCCACTTCAAGGACCATCTTTCCCTCCTTCCTCTCCGAACCCTCCTCTACCCTCCCTCTGTGGGGCATTATGGGGGGCTCTCCTTTTAAAAGGCGCTTGATAACTTTCTTTATGGCCTGTGACTTTCGTTATTTGACAGACACATGCATGTGACATGCGACACGCATGAAGCGAAAGGGAGCAGATTTGGGGAGACCCCTGCTTCATCTATTTTACCATATCATTTTAGGTCATTATCCCAAAAGTGAAATAGATCCAACTATCAAGTGGACCATGCCATGAGAAACAATATTGATTGACAATTAATAGGCCACCAAAGTTTTGGATCAAGCTAATATATTTTTTCAGTGGATAGGCCTTCATTTCCTAAACTATGGGCTCCTACCTCAAAGGTATATCCACATGGTCCATCAATTTTCCAGCTTATTTTAGGGCATGGTCCCAAAAATGAAATATCCAAATCTCAAGCGAACACCCAATGCAACAGTGGCCTTTAATTCCTTGCTATTAAAAACTTTCTAAGCTAACCATAATATACTTTTATGACCCCCATAAAGTCACATGGACTCAGAGGGAGGGAAAAAATACCAGCTTGCTCACAAACATTTGTGGCTCCTAGTAAGTTTTGATGGTTAGTATTTAATCCCTATTATGTGTTGAATATGCTTCATTTTTTAGAATATGCCCTAAAATGACCCGAAAAAACTAATGGTATTCATTCCCACCGTTGACAATTTCTACAAAAACTAATCAGAGTGAGTTGCATGTGATCTGGATGGATTTGCATGGTGTACTTGCAGATCTGCATGGGTATATGAAGAGGATTCTATGATTGTATAGTTGGGGTAGATTAATTAATGCCACAATATTACTTAAGCAGCCGATGAAAGAGCAATCGTGTAGAAGCGGTTAAGAGCAAAGAAGGCCATGTGGTATTGAACGGTTGTAATAATCGTCAGAATGTGGGAAAAATTTAGATGTAAGGGTAAGGCTATAAATAACAGAGGAATTCAGCAAGGAAAAGTCATCTCATACCAATCCAATCAAACTCAAATATATCTTTCAATTATCCTTTCAATTACTAGTCAATTACATTTCCTAGTGTAATCCTTTACTTTTCGTGTTAACTAACATTATATAGTGTAATCCGTAGTGCTAATCAAGTAGTTGATAATCTTAGTTTTAATTTAGCTCTATGCTCATATGCTGGATTCAGTTCCTCATTTAAGAAGGTGCTTCACAGTCGTTCTGTGTGACCGATGGTAAGAATTGCTTTCTCATTTCTCTTTTATCTGTACTGAAAAGTCCCTTCATACGGAAGGTAAAGGTGTAACCCATCATTAGAGGACGCACCCTACCCTCTAAATATCGCTTAATCATATTTACACATTAAGAAAGTGGCCAAATAGGTGGTTGATATTATTCAATCTCGGTCATATATTGGGTATCTATCTATCTCATGCTTAGGGTCATAGCCATTCGGTTTGAATTGAACCGCTAATTCAACTCTGGCACGCCCGCACTTATTATGTGACCAAATTGCTGAAAACAATGAGCAACAAGTTTTGGCATGTTCGATGGGACCCTGTCTTTAACTTATCGGTGTAATATTTTCAATTGGAATTATGAATAGAAGGAGCAATCGAATTGTTGGTGTCGAGCCCTCCACTCCGACTACACCACTTCCAATCAAAGATGTGCGGGTTCAAGTGGCCACCGAAGTATTAAATCTGAATAGTAGCTCGATACTTGCTACTGGAAATCAACAAGGGGTGTCTACCTCTTGGACTATCTCTCTGAAGAGATAATGGTCACACTCTAGGATGTACAACTGAGTATCTAACATGTTTAGGAATATGGAAGAGCCTAAGTCAAGCAATTTCATATTCAAACCAAAAACACTAACAGATACATAGCCAGCCAAACCGAGGCCATGCATCAATTAATGGCTATGATGGTCGAAAGATGACCTACGATAATGCAATATAATGCTTAAGTCCCATCGGCAACGTGGTTCAATCACCACCTATGCCTCCTCCACACGGAATCCACCGCCAATTCCCGTCAGGAGATACGGAATCCTCTGCCCCTTGCTGAATTCAGACAACTAGAGTGGGAGAGTAGGAATTTTGTTCCTGAGAATTGAAATTAGGGCTTACCGAGAGGATATAATCCCTAACATTTCCTAGGAATCCGTTATTTCAAGACGGACCAAACTGATTATGTCCCGATCCATCACAAATAGTTGAACCTCAACAACTGGATAGCAATGAAATCATGCAAATGGTCTAGGAAATTGCAGGCCAAGTACTCAGCTGCAATATTATTCCAATTTACCATAAGCCTTATCCTGAGTGGATCAATCGACAACACCCGTTGCCACATAATTATCAGTTGGATTTCACCCTATTTTCAGGAGATCCGGTTCAATCGACCATCGAGCACGTTGGTCGATGCACTATGCAGTGTGGGGCATTAGCCAATGACAACTATCACAAGATGCAATTATTCGGTCATTCGCTAATGACAACAACTTTCAAGTGGTATTCTAACTTATTACCGATTTCAATTCATACTTGGCAAGAAATGGAAGAAAAATTTCATGCTCATTTTTCTCTAACGAAAGGAAAATAACCATGACTGATCTCGCCCATTTTCGACAATTAATAGGAGAAACCTATGAGATCTATATCACTTGGTTTAAAAGGTAAAAAAGTCGATGTAAGATTGTTATGACCGAGGCCGAATTTGTGCAGCTTACGTAAGATGGGTTCGAATACAAGCTTTGTAAGAAGTTTATTGAGATAAAGTTCATAGACCTGTACAACCTAACTAGGAAGGTCTCCAAGTATGAAGAATTTCTGCATAAGGGCGCTAGGTAGAAGAACTCATCAATTGGAACATATTATCATGACTTAAATTACGAGGTTGCGACTACTAAAGTAAGTAGTAGCTAAAACGCCACTCATATGCCTGTCGTTGGTCAAGGAAAAACCGACTGTACCGACCACACCAAAGGCCCAAAAAGTTTATGCTTTTGATATTACACGGGTTGATGAGATATTCAAATTTCTGCTAGCCAAAAAGTTTATTAAGACTCCCATGAATCACAAGATACATTCGGCCGATGAATTGCAGAAAATTGAATACTGTAAATGACACGGGACTTATTCTCATTCAACTAACAAATGTGTTGTATTCAGGAATATGGTTCACGATAATATTGACCTAGGGTTACTAAATTTCCCTGAGAAGGGTGAGGAGGTGATGTTGATCGACACAGATCCATTTCTGCCTAATCTTGAGGTCAATATGGTCATTGCGAATTTGAGAAGAAATAATCGACCATGGCTAAGGGTTGATCTTAGCCCAACTAACAGCAAAAGTACACCGTAATGGCCAGGGAAAGGGCTATGTCGACCTCCCCACTCGATCACCATCCGGCCAAACCCAATTCAAAAAAAAGTCAAAGCTCACAACTATGCGACCAATGTGCCAGAAGGACCATTCTGAGATGAGGGGACTCTCCTCAATCAAGATCACAAAGCCAATACATGCCTCTAAAAAGGGCTAAAGGAAGCGATCGACATCGGCCGCAAAGGACGCCTCCACCTCTTAATCATCACTTTTAGGGCAGGGTGTCAAATCAAGGGATGGTTAAGCCTCCGTCAATCTAGAAGGGAGTCAAGAAATGGGTCATGCATCTTAAATTCCTAATAGTGCCAGAAACATTGACTCGAACTCAGAAACGTCATTAGCAGAGACGTAGAGCGGCCATGAGGAGAGAGTCAGCAGAGTTTGAAGACGTACCCCGACTGAAAGTAGTACAACCATGATCATTTTGGAGAATCCCTTTATCTGAAGAATAGGTGGTTGTTAACACGGTCGAAGCGGTTTTACATCCTGTGTTGTGTGACCAGAATGCCAACGTTCTTACCCAATAATGTGAATTGGTTGGTCTGAAAGATAAAGACGACTGTGATAATCTATCTGATTATCTCAATGACGAATGTTTCTCATGGGATAAGTGGTTGGTGAATGAATTAGTAGCAACCGTCAAAGCATTGCAAGTGGTCTCACCTATGGCTCGGCCACTAGTTGACCTCAGCTCGAACTCCGCTTGGCTCGGTCCTCGAGCTTGACTAGCTAGCTCAGCTCAGTTTGG
The DNA here is from genome assembly GCF_029962835.1 of Magnolia sinica. Classification (NCBI taxonomy): domain Eukaryota; kingdom Viridiplantae; phylum Streptophyta; class Magnoliopsida; order Magnoliales; family Magnoliaceae; genus Magnolia; species Magnolia sinica. Next base: position 65,607,620 of record NC_080573.1, on the reverse strand, counting down.
TCAGCAGCTCGGGCCAGTTCAAGTTGAGTTCGAGCCAAGATCGAGTCGACTTCGCCATTACAGCATTTTCACAAACACCCAGACTGTACCTTCAAAATCTCACTGTATTTGAGACAATAGCAATGGTTTTATAGGTATTTTATCAAACACCTTCTAAGCAACATAAAAATCAAGAAAAAAGGGTGTTGGTTTCATATACATACTTTCCATGCCACCAACCACACTTCTTTGAGTCATTTCATCAAACACTTGGTGATAATATCAATATCAAAGTAACCGAGTCACCGAACCGGTTCGATTCGAGTTGGGTTTGATCTGAGTCGAGTCGAGTTAGGGCCAGTTCGAACTCATTTTCGAGCTCAAAAAATCAGCTTGACTCGGTTCGAACTCATCTTTAAACCAAGTCGAATCAAGATTTTTTGAGTCGAGCGAGCTAATCGAGCTAGCTCAGTTCGTGTACACCTCTACCTACGATCACATCATCCGACACTATGGCTGACAACAACGCTAGGCATAATAAAAGTTTCAATACCCAAGATAGCTCAAAAACACTAAGGGGGAAATGTCTGAGTTCGAAGATTGTGTTCGGGACATTTTCACCCGTCATATTCCATTACATTATGGTATTTACTTTTCCTTCCGGTTCCCAAGCTAAATTGGCCCAGCCGAGTAAGATGAGATGTGATGTAGAGGAATTCGACCCTCTTTTGGTAACATAGCATGCTTCTTTCCCATCAGAGGAAATGATTAAAGGGAAACCTAAAATGGATGAAACGCCGCATGTAAACACTGTTAAGGTGGAATTAAGAGCTACATCAGAAAGAGTATTCATATAAAGACCCACTCACTGCATGATGTAACATCTTAAGCTATTGTATATATCTTCTCAACTTGAAGGTTGCCTAGTCACCAGGACTCTGGTTGACAATGGGGCTACCATCAATCTCCTACCACTGAAAATGATATCAAAATTGGAGAAGACAACGATCGACTTAATCTTGTCAGAGGTCACTGTCAGTAATTTCACTGGTCACGTTACAAACACTCATGGGGTTCTTCCAATTGACTTAACTGTTGGCACTAAAATGGTGTTGACTCCAGGGACTCGATTCATTCATTTGCATGTGTCTCATCATCTTTGCACTAGTTCATAATTTTTCTAGAACCAAGATAAAGTTGAATTGGTGTTGGCTAATAACAAACCTTTCTTGGCCACCTTGAACGCAAATGAAGCCTATTACTATGGCGAAGAGGTATGGTCAATTCAGCTCACTGGAAGGAATAAGCACGACCAACCACTACTAAAAAATGGGCAAAGGCTAAGGATTTAATCTGTAGCCATAGACCTATGGCTATGGTTTTAGTCCGTAGTATGATCATTGTCGTAGGTGCTGAGCCAATAGGTCCAAAACCTATGGCTACGGATTTAATCCGTAGCTATAGCTTAAAATAGCTATGGATATAAGCCGTGGCAAATATTTCTGTCGCCAAGAGTACCTACAGCTACAAATATTATTAGTAGTGAAAAGTAGTGTTGGATCCGTAGCAATATGCCGAATTTTATAACAGCTACGGTTGTCAAATTACTAGCTACGGTTAATATCCGTAGCTATTTCCTACATTAATTTTTTTTATAATCATTCATTCATTTAATTACCACCTGCATAATCATTCATTCATTCATTTAATTACAATCATTCAGTCGATTACAATCCTCCTTTATTCAATTACAATCATTCAGTCGATTACAATCATTCATTCATTTAATTACAATAATGAATTAATTACAATCCTTCATTCAATTAAAAGAAAGTGAGCATAGAGAGTGTCTTGGTAACTATGGAATCCACACAGATAGTAGACTGAGAAGTTAGAGTTTGATCGGAAAGCAACTGCTTCTGACATTTTGGGGTCTGCTGTGTTCTTGAAGGTCATGTCTCAGATTATGATGCCTCAGCCAATGACTCCTACACCAGGAAATGACATTGATTAAATGGTTAGGATATGAAATGATATTGATTAAATGGTTAGGATTAACTGATGACTAATGATATACTTGTTGGTTTTGTTGTCTGCATGGTCAACTTTTCAAATTAATCAAGCTTTGAGACATTTGAAAGGGAAAGGTACTGGAGGCTTCCGTACTTATCCGTAATAAACATGCGCACCATTACTTTAGAGACAACTTTCAGATAGTATTAATCTCTTAATAAGCAATTGCATAAGTGAAATTAAAAATAAAATCTTCATCTCTTTTTTATAAGGTAAAAAAAAAAATCAGAAATTTATATTCTCCAAAGCTCGCTACTATTTATATTGACCAATGAATATGTCTATATTAGAATCAAGTACTTGCACCTCTATTTTCTTTATAACCTCGGGGAACAAAAGTAGATGCAACACTTACAGCCAAACAATGGAAGGTCAGTCCCCTAGTTAGTTTCCATTATAGAAGAATTAGCAAAACCAACTCCTCAGACAATCCTCATAGTTCATTTCATCATTTTCTACAATTTTCTCTAGGATATTAGAGATGACTATTCTCATTTCCAATTCGCTGATGACACCATGGGTTGACCTAGCTGAATAGTGGCTAGTTTGGATAGTACAACTAACAAAAATAGCTGGGCTCAGGTCCAGTTTTTAAAACATTGGCATGAATTCCATGTACCTTATTAGGGTGAGTATTAGATAGGAGGGGCCCACCATAGATTACACATGGCCCAATATCACGTCGACTGGATGATCACAGCCATTCAAATTGAGGGCGTGCAAAAGCGATAGAAAACCATTTCTACTATTACCATACTCTTTGCATGCCGGTAATTGTCTAGTTGTGATTTGTCCAATTGTGGTTATTTTTAGTTCCCGTGTAATCTACAGTGGACCCTACAATATCTGATGTTCGTTGTTGATAGTAGGTGGACTTACTTAGGCCTCACACAAATTCACATCATAATAAGGTACAAGGAGTTCATAGGGGATCATGGCTCTTGATATACAACCTAATTTCAAGCACTAACCTTATTTTCTTGGGACTCTGGATCTTTGAAACAATCAATATTGCACACTGATTTCATCACTTCTCCAAAGCTGCCACCATTCGCTTCTAGCAGTAGATAATTAATTACAGACATCACAAGCCAAGTCAATGACAACGGATAAAAAACGGGTGAGACTGACAGCTAATCCACCATACATGTGGTAGCTTCGATGTATGTCGAGAGAAACAATCCAAATCATCAATCATATAGTGGATAGACATCATGGAAATTAGACTGATCAGACAGCCATAACAATCTGATTTCACTAGTTGAATCCGAGATGGTGACCATTTGCTACTTTAACCGTCCATCTAACAGCCTACAGTTGATGATTAGCCCTTTGGAAATGAGAATAGTCATTTCTAATATCTTGATCTAACAACCTACCATTTTCTGCACTGTACCATCAGTGAATTAGAAATGAGAATAGTCATCTCTAATATCCTAATCTCAAAACCTCTCACTAATCCAAGCCTAGCCCTTTGGCCACAATTGTGAATAAAAATGGAGATAAAGCTAAGTGGTAGACTGAGTGAAAGATACCTCGTTTCAACATTGAGGTCTAGGTATTGATCCCTAGTGGGGGTGGCTAACAGTGAAGTGTCAACTAACAGTGGGGTGTACTAACAAGCTAACCCAAAAAAAAAAAAAAAAACCATTAATTAGAATAGATAAGGACTCCACATTAATGCATTCCTTTATCCAAGACCGCCACTAGAAAAAAGAAAAAAGATAAGTTCATCTGAACTGGTATTTATTCAATAAATAGCAACAGCTGAAAAAAGGGGCCGAGTTCCAACTTTGGCTTATTCCATCTTTAAAAAAGGGGGGAGAGGATAACAAATAGAGAAATGAGGTTTTAGAGGTAAAAGGAAACATGACTCCATTAGCTTGCCAAGATCAAATTTTGGGGCCTTGAGGATTTTGACTTTCCGTATAGAGACATTTTGCAGTGGATAGATGCTGGATGTCGCCTTCTCAATCTCCTTTCCAATCACCTCAGGGATGAACTTCTACACTAACTCCTTAAGATCACAGGATGTTGCCTGGTTAACCATGATTTCCCTCATTTTTCTGCGAATCTGACATCACCAACAACAGTATATTAATGCTACTTGTACAAGATTTGGACAAATACACATGTTTTGCAACGGTGATAATGCTATATAGTAAAAACATATCCAATACAAACAAAAGTTTGTTAAATCTTCACCTATTTGATTTGGCTTGACTAGGCATAACAAACTCACTTAACCTGGTTAGGGTGCCTCTTGGTGAATCTAATGCAAAACATTCTCAGGGTGTAGTTATCTATTTCACATCTACATGCACCTCAATCAAGTTTACCACTTACGGACCAGCGATCTTAATTTGTCGGTTGTAAAATCTATTCCCTAAAAAATCCCAATCTGATTAGACTCTTCTTCTCTAAAGAGCATAACAAGTGATGGTGGAAAGAACTTTTCCTACCCAAAAGTTTGTGAGGACATTCCTTCCTTGGATATCCTCTGCTCTAAGATGGATCTTCCTGTAGGACTGATCCTCATCAGCCTGAAGGCCAGCCAAGGAACACTCAAACACTTGGTGTTTGAGACCTTCAGAAGCAATCTGTCATGGGTAAGAAATAAATATGATTTAGAAGCCAGATTGTTATAGTCTGAATTCCAAACAATTAAAAAAAACCATGGATTAAAAATATAGAAGAAAAGGTGCAACTGTCCAGATAGCATGTTTGTGAGTGTCACCCACTGTAGGCAAGAATACCCATTAAATGTAATCTATGAAAAACTAGGTACAATAGCCAGCAAGTTCAAACCAGAAAAAGCCTACCATGATAGTAACCCAATTATCCTTCAGCTAATGACAACCACATTAGCTTTAGCTATAGGCATGGTGTTACATAACAGACTTTACATAATGGTAATAATGGCATCAATTGCATTTTACTGGGTTGTAAGTTGCAAAGTAAAGTATAAGTGAAAACTACCGAGAATTTCATATGCCCAATCCCTCAATTTTTGAATATTAAGGAAAGTGATTACAATTTAGTAATTGTAATTTTTTTGAATGTTAAGGAAAGTAAAGCACATGAAGATCCATATATTTCAGGAGAATATTTATACACAATGGGGACTTGCATTCAATGACAATGGAACAATGTGCCTTTTCTAAGGGAAGAGATCCCAATATATGTGTACTCAAGTGGGTTCAGGTGCATGTATGAACTTCCAAATTCAAATGTAACTTCTAACAAAATCTAGTGAATATGAATTCAATGTAGAGAGCAGATATAAAAGGCAATATTGGACCATTGACCTTTCTTTGAAGGCCATCAATGAGGAAAGTGGGGTTAGAATCAGCATGAGTGCAAGCATAATCCAAACACGAAATAGACCAAGTCCTCTAGGCACAGCCAAATACAGTTAGAAGTTAAGCAATTTAAGGCCTATACATGATGCATACAAGGATGTCAATAGATCAGGTCCTATAATCCCCATACCACAGTAACATGTCCGAGCCTTGCTGTGTCACTTGCAATAGCTGCACATCAAGAATGTCGTTCTTGCGAACATAGTTTTCTTATGTGAGAATCTGCAAATACAGAAGGAAAAAAAAATTGTTATTCCATGATTGCCTTTATCTTTTCTTAATTTCTAAATAACTCCACATAAAAGAAATGAATTGGTATCAGGGTTAGAGATTGGAATTCAACTCAATATTGCATCAAAATACATATTAAAGCAATTGAAAACTTACTTATTTCCAACAACCGAATGAAGGTTGACAATGATCCACTCTTCTTCACTGGAGAATTTTCCTCTCTTGATATCAGGCCTCAGATAATTCTACAAACATATTTCAATAAAAGCTTGAATCTTACAATATGACACAAAAGAACACTACCAAGCCATCATAGGCACTTCAAATAATTCAAGCACGAGCTTGGAAATATCATCTAAAGTCTAAACAAAACAAGTAATTATGATTAAAAAATAAGACTTAATTTTCCAAATTATTAAGTCTTGTGTCCTTGCCTCTTGGATCTCAACTAAGAATGAAGTTCATGTTTCATCTCATGGCTGCTACGGAGTTCTACACTAAAAAGACAAGCACACATGTGTAAAGAAGCACACAAGTACAAAAGTACAAGTTCACAAGCACACATGTGTAAAGAAGCACACAAGTACAAAAGTACAAGTTCATGTTTCATCTCACGGCTGCTACGGAGTGCTACACTCCAAAACACGTGCAGAATATGTGTAAAGAAGCACACAAGTACAAAAGTCTTAAGGAAATGCTAGGATCTCTAACCTTGGGAGATATTATGAAATGGTCCATCCACAGTGGAGCCCAATAGACCAATGTTCTGGATAAAAGAACTATCAACATGATCCTCTACGCATATTGAATTCCTAAACTAAAAAGAGAGACACATCTGCACTCTCAAACACATAGGAGAATGCAGTTATAGCTTAATGACTGAACAAGATATTGTTAGAGCAATGGATGAGTAATGAATTGCACAAGTAATTAAATGATCACATTGTTAATAGAAGAGCATAATTTAAAATTGCTTTTCCTCAAGCTAATACCTACATGTCATCGCTAGTTGAAAACATGAAGGAATCATTTGAAGAACACTAAGGAAATCCATCTCTTCAAGCTGACAAGAATCATATTGTGAGAACCAGAATATCTCATTTATACTAAAACCCTACTAGTATTTCAAAATCTAACAATAGGGAAAGAGCATATTCAGTTAGAATGGTGCAGGTCAAAACAAGCCAGGGGATTACACTTACAATTATCTTGATCTTGTAAGCTTCTAAGAAGGGATGTCTGTTATCCGGTAGAGGACATCAAATACCTTCTTCTGAAGACTGCAAAAGAAATGTCAGGATCATAACCAAAATATATACGCCATTTTGTAAAATTCAACCTCTAATGGATGATCATAACCAAAATTTATACACCATTTTCTGAAGACTCCAAAAACCTAGTTTCCCACATATTTGCAAGAAAAAAAAAACTGATTTGTAGATAAAAGAAGGCTGTAAAAGAAACAGGAGTACTGACTTGCATATCCCGTCTTTTATCGAAATTTCTTTCAAGGCAACATAGGTCGTGCTGCTATATATGTGATTCAAAACCATCCAAGATTTTCAAACTTAGTTTCTAGTATCCAAACATATACAAAGGAAAAGAATAAAAAGCAAGAAAAAATATATAAAATACACAATCCAAAAATGCATTCCATTAACCTGCAAGCAACGAAATGAAATTGAAAATTACAATGGACATACATTTTTCATAACCAATCCATAGAAATAAAGAGGTAATATGAAATTTGAAAGTTCTCGAGACATACCTCTGAAATTCAAAATTGCAACCAAGGCCACGAGCTCGGCAATCTCGTTCAATATAGTCAAACCTGTTTCAAGGTTGGAATAAGACCCATTAACTTAAAAAAGCAAAAATAAGACTTAATCATGATTTCCTTCTTCTTATCAATTTAAACATGAAACACAAATAAATGCTTGGACACTACCGAGGTGTATTTTGAACATGAATTCTCAATAGACGACTCAAAAGAGAAGAAACTTATGAGCATAATACAAATCCTAAAAATGATATCAACCTAACATAAATATCATGATAAGCATAATTTCCTACTAAAGTTAAATAAATAAAGAAGTAGCACTATTAACCAACCTGATCAAGTCCTAAAAGTTAGCAAGCAACCACCAGCAAAACAACACGAAACTAAGAAAAAGCACCTACAAGAAACCACCTGTAAGAGAACAGCAAAACTATGTGTTGTCCAAATATAAGCATACTTTATGCAAAACCAAAGAAATTACATGATGTGCCTAGTAGGTGGTTAAGTAGGGATATTTTAATCAAAAGTGAAAAGAAATTTTAATTGACCGCCACTTTCAGCATTAAGTGAGGCGAGGGGAGCTGAAAAAAAGACCCATATTTTTACTGAAATTTAATTTAAGCACTTAATAATCTGGATTTGCCAAACAATCTGAATAGTATAAGTGCTGAAAATAAGTTTCATAAAACAGCACCTAACTGGTTTGAGGGAAACAGGTTCTAGAATATCCTACTTAAGTTTTTTTAATTAGACATGTAGATTTCTTAGATTTTTCATCGGAATGTTCCATCAATTCAAAACTAAGGATGAATTAAACATCTGTGAACACTCAATGAGTTAGAAAATCCATTCAAAAGATAGGCAACGAATGGAGTCTATAGTTTCAAGGAGAAGTGGACGAGATGAAAGAAACAATGGCTGCATTAGAGCATGGGAGGGAAGAGGAAATCAACTACTGGGAATGAAAGAAAGATCAATTGTGGAAAAGGGAAATCCAAATTAATTTCCTTAATTCTGATGGGAGCAAGGGGTAAATAACTATGTTGAAAGAAGCTACAAGAGAACCATAAAAGGATATGGAATGAGTTCACATGATACAAAGCCCCCAAGGAAAAATGCTACAATTTCCCACATCATCAACCTCTCTCTCTTTTTTATGACAACAGGGTGTCCCTGCCCCTTTCGATGACAAACACATAACCTGTGCAACCTCAAATCCGATCCCAAAAATAAACAAAACCCACATCCGATATCTTCTCAAACCTAGATAAAAATGGCAAACCTAAATCAAATGTATGAATGTTCCCCCCTCAAACCAATCCCAAAAATCATCCAACATGATAAAAAAACAAAAACCCACATCGAATCCGCAGATCAAAACAGAGCAATTCCACACCAAATCTAACAAAATCAGCAACACCTGGTTGAGTTTTCCTACAGATCAAACAAGAGATCCAATCAATCACCAAATCTCATGAGCTATTTAAACAAACAAGCAAACACCCAATCGAAAATCTCCATCAAAGCATTGGAACCAGACCCGATTGGACTGGTAACATCTTATACAATTCACATAAGCAATCAAAAGAAAACCCATATCAGATTTTAGTTAAAGAATACAAATAGAAACAAGGAAAACAAACCTGAGGGAAAGTCTCGCTCTGAGGCCATACGCTTCCATCATGTTCGATGATTGCCGTGGCCGTGAGAAATAGCTCTACCTATACAGAGATCTTCTTCTCCTTCTCCTTCATATTCTCCTTCTTATGGCGAAAGGGAGTTTTGAAGATTGAGAGATGGGTTTTGGGAGGTCTGCTGCGTGCAGGAAAAAAGGGTGGACTGAGATGGAGAGGCTGAGCACAGGAGGGAGAGCGGGAGATCGAGAGAGGGCAAGGGAGATGGAGAGGCTAAGTGCGAGAGAGAGATTAAGAGATGGGTTTTGGGAGCTTTGCTGTGCACGGAAGAAGAGAGCGGACTGATTTTGGATTTAGGAAGGCGCATTTGGTTTTAGGATGGGCGCGTGACGGACGGCCCATAAATCATTTGGGTATTAGGATCGTGGGGCCCACCGTGATGTATTTTATTTATCCACTCTGTTCATTAATTTTAAAATATTATTTTAAGTATTAATAAGAAAAATGAGTTAGATCAAAGCTGTAAGAAGACCACATAACATACTAACCATAGAAATTTAATTTTTATTATTTCTTATGGTGTGGTCCACTTAGACCCTTAATCAACATAATTTTTGGGCTCATCGACAAAAATTGTATATCAAAATTGATGGGCGACTTAGATAAAAAAATTATTTTAATGAGCCCCATGGAGCCCCTTAAGCAACATCGATATGTAATAAGGCTATGGCGAAGATGTAGGTTTTAGCTACGGATCAATTATGTTTTAGCTACGGATTAAATCTGTAGTTTAATTGCTACGAATTTAATCCATACCCAAAAACATTCAAAGTCCATGCCCTTTGCTCGATTTTTTGGTAGTGAACTAACTAGAATATATATATATATATATATATATATATATATATATATATATATATATATATATATATATATATATATATATATAAAGAATCTAGATAACATCGTGCAAGATCTCACAGACGTGATCAATCTGGTTGATAACTTGTTAAGGGAAATTATTCCTTTCTGCTCAGTTCTGCATTGTACCATCGAAGATATCCCGTGATTGGTATGCCAAAAAATAACCAGCGTCGGGCCGATTTCGCGGCCATAATAAAAAGACTCACGAAAGCCTAAAAGATGTAAATGACGGTTGTCTCGTCAACATTGCTGATGTAGATGTCTCAATTGAAGAAGAAGAAATGGAGCTTAAGGAAGCGCTTGATAAGCTCGAGGAATCTCAAGCTCAAGTTCAAGATCCCTTGGTGGAGCTGAACCTAGGAACTTAGCAAGACCTAAAGCCGACGTTTGTCAGTGGATTGCTTAGGTCCCAAGATAAAGTGCAATGACCAATTTGCTCAAAGAGTTTGCTGATTGCTTTGTGTAGTATTACCATGAGATGTCAGGACTCGACTGGGGGCTTGGTCCAGCACACGTTACATATAAAAGAAATGTATCGACCGCATAAATAACCACACAGGTAGATGACAACAGAAGTAACCTAGAAAATAAAAGAAGAAATTGAACGGCTATTTAAGGATGGTTTTATCAAGCTCATTAAGTATGTCTAGATCTTAAATGTAGCCCCAGTTATATATATATAAAAAAGAATGGTAAGTTGTGGGTTTGCATCAAGTTCTGAAATTTGAATATAGCAACATCGAAGGACAAATATCCAATGTCGGTGATTGGCTGCCAGACATCGAGTCATGTCCCTCGTGGATGACCATTTTGGGTACAATCAAATTTATATCATGTTGGATGATATGTCAAAAATAGCATTTAGGTGCCCAGGCCCCCTAGGGACTTACTGTTGGGTAGTAATGCTCTTTGGGCTTAAGAATGCATGGGCCACGTATTAGAGGGCAATGAAGGTCATATTCCAAGACATGATCAGATGGTTTATGGAGGTTTACATTGATGATGTTGTAGTAAAATTGGCTGATGTAGAGAGTCACCTTGCTCAATTACGTAAATCATCCAAGCAGATGAGACTTCATAAGCTAAAAATGAACCCCTTAAGTGTGCTTTTGGGGTCTCAGCCAATAATTTTTTAGGATTCTTGGTGCATCAATGAGGGGTCAAGGTCGATCAGAACAAGGCTAGAGCAATTATAAACGCTCATCTACCAAGGAGAAAATCGGAGCTCCATCTGTTCCTAAGCCAAGTTAATTTTATACGAAGGTATAAATCTACGTAGAGAAGATTAATGTATTTTCTCCATTGGTGAAATTGAAGCATGGGCTCAGATTTAATTGCGAGGCAAAGCATTAGCAAGCTTTTGAGAAGATTAAAGAATATCAGATGAAACCACCAGTGTTAATGCTGCCAGTTGAAGGTTGACCGCTCAACACTACAAGAAATCCCACCTTTACCGATGAAAATTTTCGTCGCTAAAAGCCAAATTTTCGTAGCTAAAAACTTTTAGCGATGAAAATTTTCGTCACTAAAAGATCGACGCAAAAGGTTTTTATCGACGAAAAATTCGAATCATCGACAAAGGCAGCCTTTTAGCGATGGAAATTTTCGTTGCTAAAAAAACTTTTACCGACGAATTCTTTCGTTGCTAAAAACCTTCTAGCGACAAAAATTTATTCGTAGGCAAAAATATATTTACACAACTTTTAGCGATGATAGTTGTTGTCGCTAAAATTTTATTACAAAACTTTTAGCGACGAACATTTTCGTCGCTAAAAAATACATAAAAACTTTTAACGCGAAAATTTTCGTCGCTAAAAAATATTTGCAAAAATTTTAGCTACGAAAGGTTTCGTCATTAAAAATAATTACAAAACTTTTAGCGACGAATATTTTTCACGCTAAAAAATATTTGCAAAACTTTTAGCTATGCAAATTTTCATCGCTAAAAATGAATACAAAACTTTTAGCGACGAAAATTTTTGTCGCTAAAAACTATTTATAAAACTTTTAGCTACAAAAATTTTCGTCGCTAAAAAATATTTACAAAACTTTTAGCTACGAAAATTTTCGTCTCTAAAAGTCTGTTTTTTTATATAAAAAAATATTCCAGCACAAAATTCCTGATATACACCTATTAACAATATATTTCATCATATTCATCTTGATATACACCTGTTATATAATATATTTCATCATATTCACATTCACATCCATCTAAACCAAAACTAGTAAATCCATCCAAACATAAACTACATTCATTCAAACACAAACAATCTTTTCCACATCATATTCATTCACGTATAAATACATATAAACTTAACATCATAAATAAATATACAAAAAAATCATAAAGATGAAGACGGAGGTGGCGGGGCATCGGTGGCTAAGCATGTAGTGAGAGACCGAAACATCTCCATCATCCGTCACTCATGCTCCACCCGCATCTCCTTCATCCTCCTCTCCTACTCCTCCTTCTGCCTCGCCAGTTGATCCTCCATCCTCCTCTCTTGCTCCTCCATCCTCCTCTCCTACTCCTCCCTCTGCCTCGCCAGCTGATCCATCATCTTCCTCTCCTGCTCTTCCCTCTGCCTATCCAGCTAATCTCTGATGTCATCGATGACGACCTGTAGCTGTTGAACCTCTCTCTCTCTCTGTGGTATCAGCTCGACGTACGACGCTATTGCCAACGATGATGGATTGGCTGAAGGCAGCTCTAGCGGGTGTCATGAGCTTGGCACCATGGCCAAGGCCACGCACATATCCAGAACGGGTGCCAAACACCTGACTCAGGATCTTTGGCTCACTCCGCTGAGTACCATCGGGAGTGGGCTGACTACGTAAGGTGTCCATCTCCTCCTGTAATGAAAACATATGAATTTTCACAATAAATGATATTATTATAATTTAATACAATTAAATTTTACAATGTAAGGATTTTTACCCAAATCTCACTAGCTCTAGGATGTACCCAAGATCCCGTCGCCTGCCGATAGTGAGTTCCTCTATAGAAGTTTACTAGTCCGGGCTCCTAGCCAGTGATGGAATCTTGCTGCACAATTGAACGGACAATAGAGTTAATATAAATGCATGGAAAGAATATAAAAATGTAATAATTACCAGTACTTTCTTACCATGTCACGACGAAGTCATACAAATGACTTTGAACTAGCTACGTGGTTCATTTCTAACTTTCCCCTGCTGTCAGAATTTATTTTGCTCCTCTTCTGAACACATTATTCATAATACATTGTTATTAATTACGAATTTAATTATTACATTAAGATATCGTAAATATGTAAATATTACCTGAAAAGAATAAGACAAAAACCTATCGTAGAGTATCCGCCAGTCTTCATTGATCACGTGCACTGATGCGGACTGTACGGCCTCCTCGTAGCTCACACACCACTTGTACCGCTAGTGTAACTTACCGCGGTAATCCTTGAACCGCTCCTTGATCATGTCGTCGACGGCATGGGAGATATGCCAAACACTCAAATCCAAGTCAAATTTATCCTGCAGTTTCATAAATAATAGATTAAGGTAATAAACTTTTTAAGAATATAACTTAACCGTAAATGAACTTTTATAAAATAAATTTTAATTTACTAAAATTTACTTGAAGGAGCTAACGGATGAGCTGCCACACATCATCTGTCACGTCTCCCCAACGGGGGGTGGTGAGGGGATTAGAGATTAGCATAAGACACCGACATCCGATGTAAACAACATGACATTGTTCCCAATAGGTCTAATGCAGTCCTGTGGAAACTTTACCGTCACCCTACCCTCACGCATAAGTCGCTCTAAAAGTAACTTACGCATGGGTCCACATCCTCGTTGGCTAGTCGACGACGCTGTTGTAAAAGAAATATGTAAGTCTAAACATAAATAGAAATCATTAAAAGAAATATATGTCTAGACTTATATACAGTACCCGGTGTATGCGCGACTGTGAGATCAGATGCCTATGATGCAACATATGATGGCGATGCTGGCTCCGTCGCATCATGGGTAGAATGGGTAGATTCAGTGCATGAACGACGTACTCTCCCACCTGGTGCCATCACTGAATATGTGCGATCTATGAACTTATAAATTTAAACAATGTCAATACAAGTGGAATACACTAAAACATTATACAAGTAGTGTTGACGATACAATGCATTTGTGCTTATGCTTAGAGAGATGATTAAAATATGATTAGACCATTACACTATAATGCAAGCAGAATATAATAAAACTGTAAACTTTAATCTATAACCATTGAAAATTCCATTACACATTATTATTCTATTAAATACACATATTTCGTTGTAATATGAAACAACTTTGAGGTAAACTATCCGAAGTACTCCCTGCGTAAGTTATCATATACTTCATAAGCATATGTCGTGTTGTGTGAAGCACTCAAAAGTTTTATAGCCAACATGCCAGTCACAATAGGAAAAATTTGTTCTCTCAAGACTCCATTCAGATGTGCAAGTGACAGAGTCGCATCTTTCATATCTCGTTTCCCAACATTATATATCTCCATCAGCCCCGAAATTTCTTTGAGATGGTATAATCTTTCCTCTGAGTCATCGTCGATATATTTCGCTCTATACTCATCAACTAAACTGGGTATCTGTATGACCTTACCAGAAGAAGATAGGACCGAAACGTCCATCTACAACAGCTAATGAAGTATGTTCCGTACTTCTGCTACACTCCGGTTTGAGGAGGACATGGTCAGAAATTGACTCAACTACAAATGTGGATTATAAACAAGTCGATATAAGGAATTAATCATGACTTGTAATTTTCACGTATAAATGGAATACATAAATTATTTGAATTGAAAAATGACATGTAAATCATGTGTACATTTAATAATCGTCGTATGTATCACTATCGTTTAGGGCTATTTCTTCTTCACCATCACTATTGTTGATTAGTATTTCCTCCTCATTGTCTGCAACGTCGTCATCACTGAAACCATTATCATCTCTAACAATGTCATGTATTATTGAGGCATCAACATGATCAGGTGGCACATTATCTCTTTCTAATTGTACCACATCAATATCAACACTTGAATCAGTCCCTGTATCCCTAGATGGCATGTCTTCTTGATATGCTTGTTCAACCCAAGACGTGTCATTTCCCCCATCCTCGCTATCTTTAACTTCTGGTACAGGAACGTCAAATACGTTCCTGGACTTTATTTTCTGCACCACGTGCCAAGAGTCGCCTAACTTGGTGTTAGCGAGGTAAAATACTTATTCAACTTAGCTGGCGAGGACAAATGTGTCGTCCTTAAATCACTTCCATGATAAATTTGCACTCGTAAAGTAGTTGTCAGTCTATATTCCCAACTTCTTATTTCTAATGTCCCACCAATCACATTTAAATAAGTACACCCGCTTTCTCATACAATAACTCAGCTCAATAATATCTGTCAAAATGCCATAAAAGTTAATTTCATCCTCCTCATTTGTTCCCTTCACAACCACCCCACTATTTTGTGTGGTCCTGTACTTCTCACGTTCTTCGGTGTGAAACTGAATCCCGTTTATAATACAACCTGTATATCTAGATACACATCAATCAGGGCCACATGCCAGTGAGTATAGTGCATCAGATGCATCAGTAGAGTTGCTAGTGCACAACGTCTTCATCTATTATATACAAAATATAATTATTTAGGAATTTTCTTAGGTTGAAATAATGTGGAATACAATGAAAATTTCAAGTGTGGTGAGATATAATGTGAAATCTTAGATGTTTGGCGAACCATTCTGGAAACTGATCCTAATGCATTCGATCATAATTTGTGGGGAATTTGGACTTCATCTCGTCCATGTGTTCGCTATACATAAATGGCACGTCATCAGCAAGAAACATTAAGATCAACGTATGTAGAGAAAATAATAATCGAGGGAAGACTTACTGCAAGTACGACTTTATTTCTTCATAATTATACAACACATACCACTGCGCCTTTACTAGATCCCCAAGGTCCATATCCTGTAACATCGGGGATCCTAAAAGACGAACGTTATGTGCAAATACAGATATGAGTCCTTGTTTATGCTCCTGCCCTTCATTGACATTCCGATCTTCTCGGTTGAATCTAGTTTCTATGCCACGAAGATACATGGAGAAAAATTTAAGGTACTCATTATCAATATACGCTTCAGCATCGACCCCTCCGGTCGTGCCTTATTCCTCACTAATTGTTTGAGTATGTGAAGGTATCTGTACACAAAACCACTATGTTATATGTATGAAAACATGGATATATGTAGTTTATGGAATGAATAAAAAATTTAATAGGTTCTACCACCTTTCAATCGGATACATTCAACGATATTGTACTGGGCTTGCAAGCTTCACCTCTTGCGGTAAGTGATCGCTAGGTGTACCATGACATCGAAAAATGTACGTGGAAATATTCTTTCAAGTTTGCAAAGGATTATGGCAATGTTCCTCTCCTTAAACCTATTTCTTGTAGATCCAATTGAGCCTTGAAATTGTCTTTTATTTTCTTCTCTATGTTCATCAATGTTCCGAAGACATTGTCACATATATTTTTCTCAATATGTATGACATCCAAGTTGTGTCACAATTTCAGATCACTCCAATAGGGCAACTAAAAACAGATGCTCTTTTTCCTCTAGTTTTAGAGTCCAATACTGTACGTTTCTTCTTCTTCAAGTGCGATGCCTTACCAAATCTAACTTCTCTAATATTACTCAGTTATTGCATCATATCTTCTGCAGATAGCTCTTTCGGGGGTGGCCTATGATCTTGTTTAGCATCAAAGATCATCATCTTCCCACTCCAACTATGATCGCTCGGAAGGAAGCAACGATGGCCCATGTAACACATTTTTCTACCATGCTTCAATGACAATGAACAAGTCTCAATACCATATGTAGGATAAGCCAACTTGCCCTTCGTGCTCCACCCAGATAAATTTCCATACGCGGGAAAGTTATTTATTGTCCACAAGACCGTTTCATGCAATCAAAATGTCTGTCCTGCAAATGTGTCATAGGTTTGTACATCTTAACTCCACAACTCGTTTAACTCATCTACTAATGGTCGTAAATACACATCAATGTCATTCCTAGGTAACATGGATCCAGGAATAAGCAATGACATCATAAAAAATGACTCCTTCGTACACAACCAAGAAGGTAAATTGTAGGGCATAAGTACCACTGGCCATATACTATACGAGCTACTGATATTACCAAATGGATTAAAACCATCACTTGCAAGATTAATCGAACATTACGAGAATCCTCTACAAACCAATCATGTTGCTTGTCAAAATTTTGTTAGGCTTCAGAGTCCACAGGGTGCCTCATTGTATTATCATCATGAACACGTTTCTCCTTATGTCACCTCATATCTTCAGTTATTTTATGAGATAAACAATCTTTGCAATCTGGGTTTCAATGGGAAGTACATTAACACCTTTTGCTGAATTTTTTTACCCCTGACTTTGTCATACTTTCACCTAGACTTTTCACATTCTTGACACTCTTCAACCTTTTCATACTCTTTTCAATATAATAAACAATCATTTTTACATGCATGCATGAGTTCATAATCAAGGCCCATATCTTACATCAAGGATTTTGCCTCGTAATGAGACTTAGGCAATGTCTCACCATCCAGTAATGCTTCTTTCAACAACTCAAGTAACATGTCAAATGATTTGTTACTCCAATGATTTATTATCTTCAAATGAAGTAACTTTGTAAGAAAATTCAACTTGAAAAAGTTCTCACACCCCGAATAAAGTGGATGTTGCGCATCCCTCAACAACCTACTAAACTTTTCTGATTCAACATCACCCATTGGAGGAATATCTTGGTTACTGCTTGTCGCTATAAAATCAGTATCCGTAGTTGTTCCCCTGAACACATCCCCTATGATATCTTGCATTTCGTCAACATCTTCATCCTAGCCATTCGACACAATTGGGTCAGCAAGGACTTCAGTGGGCTCAATTCTAAGGGTCATATCTTCACCATGATAGATCCACCAAGTGTAACCCTGGTCAATCCCAACTATGAACAAATCATCCTCTACTTTGTCTAAAGTCTTATATATCATGTTCTTGCATTTTCGGCATGGATACCTAATCCTATACCTTGAATCTGCCCGATTTCACGCAAATTCCATGAACTCTTGAACCCCTTATTTATATTCTGGGCCAAACCTGTTCTTAGCTCACATCCAACTCTTATCCATGTCTACAATGAAAAGTGTAAGACCCGTATCCTAGCCTATACTGTTCCGACGACTCCCCCGATCCTTCTCGTCAAATTCCAGCAACCTGCGACGTATAATCAATGTTTGCGCATGACCCTAAGTTGTATCCCGTAGATTTGAGTCGGCTTAGTCCGAGACTTATATCATAACGACCGCGCCATCGCCGCGATTCTGATGCCGCGACTCGCGCGCCAAGCCGATACCCTGGTCGGGAGATGTGGGCCAGCGTTCGGTGCGAGAAAAACGCCGCACGTCGCAAATCTCGAGAGAATCCATCACATCAATCACCTCATTCTTCAATAGTACACCCATACTCTCCCCATTCCCAAGTACAAAAGGTAATCCCAAAAGTCAAGTTTCCCATCACCTCACCATTCTCTCTCCCATCACTTCTCTTACACCTCTCTCTCTCGCTCATTTTTTTTTCAAGCTCCTCTCTCCAAGCAACCCACGTCCATGGCTCCTAAGAGGAGAAGCTAGTGTGGCCCACCTTCCTTACTCCCATCTCCACCGTTCATGATCCAATCTCGACTGTTGAAGTTCGTCCATTGATGCTCTAGGATACTTTGGCGAAAGGAGGAGGAGAAGATCATAAGTGGGTGTTTCTTATTCTCTCTCTCCCTCCCTCTCTTTCATTTTTTTTATGTGATGATTTGGCTGTGTGGCCCACCCGAAGGGACCCCACCATAAAGTATGCATCCCATCTATGTTGTCCATCAAGTGGGCCCACCTAACATCCCATAACCCACGGCCAGGCGTGGGAGAACACAAATATCTGATTGGTCTAATTTGGTGGGCCACGTCCATGTGGGACCCACCTTCAAAATGTGAGTAACCAAATAGTCCGGCGTTTAGGGACGCTCGACACGGCCACGCTGTGGAGTGAGGGTAGACTGTGGAGTGTATTGCCGGCAACAATACCAAAAAAAAAGGGAGTTTTTGGATGGGCCATTCATACAGGCCCCACCCTGCTGTATCAATCCAATCCACACCGTCTATTCCATTCTCCAGATCATTTTAGGCGTTGAGCCAAAAACTGAGGCCAATCCGATTTTTCTGGTGGGCCATATCATGGCAAACAGTGTGCCTACCGTTTAAATCAACCTCGATGTTTCGATACGCCAAAATATATTGGATGCTGGGCTTGTTTGGCTTGTCTTGAGCCGTAGCGACCAATGGCGGGGTCGGATTTCCCTGATGCGGGCTCCACATATGAAAAACCTTTAAAAAACATTTTTTTATAAAATTGAATAAAAATCAAATGCAAGGTGCAGCCTTGCTGCTGACAGACCTCAGGACGCCGCACGCGCTGGCGTCCTGCGCTGGACAATAACGGGCAGGGACGTGGGCCCCTGCTGTGGGCCCCACCATGATGTGTGTCACCTCATCAACACCGTGCATTTAGGCGAGACCCTTAGGGAAGTGGGCCACCTTGAAAATCAGCCTTATACGTGGCTCAGACGGCCCACATCTTTGGAAACAGCGGAATTGAACGTCAGCCATTGAAACCCTATTTGGTTATCACGGAAGTTTTGGATTAATATGAAATTTGTTTCTCCTTTTCATCCAGGCCCGTGTGATCTTATTAACGGGTTGGATTGCAAATAGACATTACGGTGGGCCCCACATGAAACCCACCCCAAATTATGTTTTATCCACACCGTCCATGGCTGTGGACGGTGGAGCATTGGTGTATGTGTTTTACTTACCCCGTCCAGCAGCTACTGGACGGTGGGGCCCATCTTGGCCTATGTGTTCCATCCGCACCGTCCACCCCTGGACGGTGGGACCACCCCACGTGTGGGGCTGATGCGTGTGCGTGTGTGTCTATATATATATATTATATTATATATATTATATATAGATTTTTTTTATATATTATATTATATAATATATATATGATGGTGGGCCTTCATGGGACCCACCATAATACATGTGTTGTATCCAAGCTGTCCATCCATTTTGGAAGCTCCTTTCATTGCGTGAGCTAAAGAATGAGTCAGATCTGTAGCTCATGTGGGCCCCGCCCTTGATGCATGTGTTGCATCCAAACCGTTCAACCATTTGGCAAGCTTGTCTTAACAGGCTTGAGATTAAAAATAAGTCAGATCTAAAGTTCAAGGGAACCCCACCATTTAAGGTAGTGGACAAAGATGTCCACCGTTCAAAATTGCTAAGTGCCATGGGAGTTTCCTATTAAGCTAATATTCGTTCCACTTCATCTATCATTACGTTAATTTACGAATATGTTGGATAGGAAACATATATTATGGTGGGCCTTAGGGACTTAAATGGTGGAAATCATTATTACCACTTTTATTGGGGTGTGGCCCATTTGATATACATAGGGCCCATTGGTGTGGCCCATTTGTTGGGCCCACTTTGATATATTTTGTGGTCCATTCGAGGTGCCCATCTTAATGCATGCACTCCATATTCACATCATCTTGTAGCTACTGTACGGTGGGGCCCTCCTTACTATATGTTATTATATGTGTTGAATAAGCATACCGTCTACATGCAGTATGGGCCAGCATGATGTATTTATTTATCCTCACCACCCAATCTCTGGCTGTGGGATGTGGAACCCGTGTGACATGTATTTCGTCCCATGCAGTCCATCTGTGTGAGGCCCACCTTGATGCATCCGTTGTACATATGGATCCCACGTGATATATATGTTTTTATATCCATACTGCCCAACTATTTGGATGGGATGCACCGTGATGTATTTTTATCCATGCCCTCCAGGGCAGATACCCCATTATGATATATATCAGGGCCCATGGGTTGAGGCCCATGGAGATGTATTTAAAGTCCATTTGGTAAGGCCCATCGTAATGTATTTGGAACCTGTGAGCAGAGCCCACCACATATGTTCCACCCTAACCGTCCAGGGTATATAGGGCCAGCCTCGATGTATGTTTTATTCATGCCGTTCGTGGGATGTGTGACCCACTAGATGTATGCATCCTATATCCACACTAACCATCTGGTGGGGGCCCATCTGCTGCATGTGCAGGGTCTACCTATTGTGCATTTATGCGGCCCATTGATGCAACCCACTTGATGTGCATGAGCCCCATTAGTGCGGCCCATTAATGCAAGGCCCGTTATGATATGTTAGGGGCCCATGGTTGAGGCCCATTAGGATGTGTTTATGACCCATTTGGTAAGGCCCATAGAGATGTATTTTCGGTCCATGGGTCGAGACCCATTGCAACGTATTTCTGGCCCGTATGTCGTGTCCCATTATGACACGTTTTCAGCCCAGCTATCGAGGCCCAACTTGATATGTGTAGGCCCATTAGTGCGGCTCATTGATGTGGCCCATTTGTTGGACTGACGCCCATTGATGCGGCCTAATGATGCGACCACCGTTGTGTACATATTGGGCTAATGGTGCGGCCCAATATATCGACCCACCGTGATGTGTAAGCCCACGTGCTGTATGTGTAAGGCCCACCTGTGATGACTATTTGAGGCCATCTGTTGGATATTTGGGCCCACCTTATGTTTGACTCTATGTGGACCACTGCTTGGGAGTAGTGTTGGTTGAATGTCCACATTTTTGGATAATGATGGTTAAACGCCCGCATGGTGACCTTCCCTTAGGCCTTGTTAGGCCCATTCTCTTCGTACGTTAACCCGAATAAGTGGGCCCCCATTCGCCATAGACAGATGGCTCCCTGCTATCAGATTGATATGACCAAGGCTGAGAGCCGATCTTTACATTATTGTTGATTAGTTGTCCATCTATGGACCCCGCCTTCTTTATACATGTTGACTATCGGTACCGATTATCGAGGCCGATCCCGAGTGTCGATTCCAAGTATTGAGGCCGAATATCGAGGCCGATTGTTGAGGCCCGATGCGATGTATATGCGGCCCATATTTGAGGACCGTTGTGATATGCATTCAGGCCTTGTTTAAGGTCTAATATGATGTATATGAGGCCTATGCGATGAGGTCCATTGGGATGCATTTGAGGACCAGGCTATGGAGCCCATTATGATGTACTTGAGGCCCATGAGCAGGGCCTGCCTATTGTGTATATGTGTCCCTTGAGTAAGGCCACTGTATTGTATATTAGGCCCTTGTGTGAGGCCGTGGGCCCATTATATGTTTGACTCTATGTAGGCCATTCCTTAGGAACAGTGTTGGTTAAGTGTCCACATGGTCGAGGTCGATTATCGATGCTGGTTGTGGATACCGGTTATGAGTATGTGACAGCATAGCATCATGATACATGCCCATACGCATCATCTGCATGTTTGCTATGAGAGGTGGTTGATCATTGCATATGTCATTGAGCATGTTGTTATGAGACTCCCTGATAGGTGGAGGTTATCTCACTTGAGCACGCAGTATGCACAGGATTGATGCATGACTGGATTGTATGACTCATGCATCTCGCACTATGATTACTGTACGCCCTAGCGACACCAGGGTCGTAGCCTCCACAGGCGTATCGTGGATGGCCAAATGGGACACCGGAAATATTTTATTCTAGCATACGGGCGCCATAGATGTCCCTGGGTGAAAATCTCTAAACCTCCGTGGCCAGGAGACGCCCCAACGTCGAGACCGAGTGGATACATGAGCGCCCGAGTGCCGAATACCAGGAGGCCGCGTCTCCCACTGTGTCGTGGTCGGTTGGGAGGGGGTGTGGCCTTACCCGCCCGAGGGTAGGGGGCAATACTAGGCTGAGTTTGACCAGCTCGTGAATGGGTCCGCTATCGACATGCCGGATAGGTATTGGCAGACTATTGGCCAGGCGGATAGTGAGGTTTCTTACGCTCACTTGGACTGTGCGGCTGGGAGAGCGGCAGTGCCATTTGGAGTGTACTAAACCCCGGTGATAATCCCAGAGATGAACCGTACTGTTATGTGGATTTAGTGAGCAGGAGTTGCATACTCATTCATGCATTCATTCATTCACTATCTACTCGGGTTGGTGGTATGCAACTAGTTGTTACGTGTGCCTTCGCAATGGCCAGGATTTCGGTTGGGGCGCGCGACTAACCTGAGATCAGGAGTTTACCACATTGAGTCTGACTATCCAAATTTAGGTATGGGACTGGTTTGGATAGAAGTCCCTTGTGATGGACCCCATAGCCTGCGATACTACATACTACCATCCCGACTTCACACTTCAGCATGGTCATTCCATTCGCACCGCATATTGCATTACATCCGCGGCATACGACATCTTGGGTTACTGTGCTTCTGCATTTATATGGTCTAGATATGGCTGATGTATTTGTAAACACATAAGGAATTATATACCCCATTGCATTCTCGGCATTTGATATTGATTGGCTCATGGACTTGCTCGTATTTCCGCTTACTCTGTTATCGTATGATCTATGATCTTGTGAGTATTTCTGTTTACTCTGATAATTCCTGCTCTTGTCAGTATTTCTGCTTACTCAGATAATTCATGATCTTGTTAATATCTTTGCTTATTCCGATATTGTACGATTTATGGATTACCAATACTTCCAGTTTGTATGATAATGGCATTGTATTGAATACTTGGCACTTACCTTGTGCACACATTTACACCACCCCCTAAGCTTTCTATAAGCTTATGCACGATAGATGCGTGCAGGTGTTATTAGGTTGCAGCAGCGTTGAGCTTGGAGCGTGCAGTTGTATTCTGGAGCTTTGATTTCGATATATACATTTTTTCCCTTTCAGTATTGTACTCAAATGATTATATTAGTGGATATGTGATGATGATGTTGCCTTTGTCAGTTGGGTAATCTTGTGGTTATGCTTATTATGAGTTAAAGGTACAAAAAAAATTTAATTAAAAAAAAAAAAATCCTCCTTGTAGGATCCCAGGATCGGAATCTGGCGTATGGACGCTAGGACCCGAGAATGGGGTACTACGGAGGCTGTCGGCACCGGATTCGGTGATCGGGATTCCTGCGAATCCGATTTCTGGGTTTGGGGCGTGACAAAAAGACTAAAGTCAGTTTACGGAAATAGCTTTAAGATTAGGCTAGGTTATAGGTTTAGGTTATATGTTTCGGTTTAAGGAATTGAGAATAGGTATAAGTTTAGGTTTAAGGAATTGAGGTTAGGTTATATGTTATAGGTTATAGGTTAAGGTTTAGGGAATTGAGTTTAGGTTATAGATTATAGGTAATAGGTTATAGGTTTAGGTTAAGGTTATAGGTTTAGGTTAAGGCTATAATTTTAGGTTAAGGTCATAAGTTTAGGTTATAGGTTTAGGTTAAGGTTAAGGTTAAGATTTAGGTTATACGTTATAAGTATAGGTTTATGTTTAGGTTAAGGTCTAGGTTTAAGTTATAGGTATAGGTTTTGGGATTTGAGAATAGGTTTAGGTTAAGGTTATAAGTTTAGGTTATAGGTTTAGGTTAAGGTTTAAGTTTAGGTTTAGGTTATAGGTTATAAGTATAGGTTTATGTTTAGGTTAAGGTCTAGGTTTAGGTTATAGGTATAGGTTTTGGGATTTGAGAATAGGTTTAGGTTAAGGTTGTAAGTATAGGTTATAGGTTAAGGTTTAGGTTTATGAAATTGGGTTCGGGTTCGGGATCGGATTTAGGTTTGGGTTTTCAAGTTTAGGTTTAGGTTTAGGTTAGGGAGTTGAGATTAGGATTAGGTGTAGGTTTAGGTTTAGGGATTTAAGAATACATTTAGGTTTTAGGTTTTAGGTTAAGGTTTAGGTTTCGGCTATAAGTATAGGTTTTGGGATTTGAGAATATGTATAGGTTAAGGTTATAAGTTTAGGTTAAGGTTATAGGTTATAGGTTATAGGTTTAGGTTTAGGTTTAGGTTATAGGTTATAAGTATAGGTTTATGTTTAGGTTAAGGTCTAAGTTTAGGTTATTGGTATAGGTTTTGGGATTTGAGAATAGGTTTAGGTTAAGGTTACTAGTATAAGTTATAGGTTAAGGTTTAGGTTTATGAAATCGGGTTCAGGTTCAGGATTGGGTTTAGGTTTAGGTTTTTAAGTTTAGGTTTAGGTTTAGGTTAGGGAGTTGAGATTAGGATTAGGTGTAGGTTTAGGTTTAGGGATTTGAGAATACATTTAGGCTTTAGGTTTAGGTTCTAGGTTTTAGGTTCAGGTTTAGGTTATAGATTTAGGTTTAGGTTATAAGCGTAGGTTATAGGTTTAGGGAAAGGTTAGGTTTAGGTATAGGTTTTGGGATTTGAGAATAGTTTTAGGTTATAAGTATAGGTTTAGGTTGGGTTATGGGTTAAGGTTTAGGGATTTGAGTTTAGGTTATAGGTTATGGGTTATACGGTTAGGGTAGGGTTTAGGTTATAAGTTTAGGTTATAGGTTATAGGTTTAGGTTTAAGTTATAGGTTTAGGTTTAGGTTTAGGTTTTAGGTTTAGGTATAGGCTTAGGTTATAGGTTATATGTTTAGGTTAAGGTTTAGGGATTCGGGTTCGGGTTCGGGTTCGGGTTTGCATTCGGGTTTAGGTTATAGGTTTCGGTTTAGGTTATAGGTTATAGGTTTAGGTTAAGGTTTAGGTTTAGGTTATGGGTTTTGGGATTTGAGAATAGGTTCAGGTTATAAGTATAGGTTTAGGTTGGGTTATTGGTTAAGGTTTAGGTTTAGGTTATAGGTTTTGGGATTTGAGAATAGGTTTAGGTTAAGGTTATAAGTTTAGGTTAAGGTTTAGGTTTAGGTTTAGGTTATAGGTTATAAGTATAGGTTTATGTTTAGGTTAGGTTTACGTTATAGGTATAGGTTTTGGGATTTGAGAATAGGTTTAGGTTGTATAGGTTATAGGTTAAGGTTTAGGTTTATGAAATTGGGTTCGGGTTCGGGTTCGGGATTGGGTTTAGGTTTGGGTTTAGGTTTTAGGTTATCAGTTATAGGTTTAGGTCTAGGTTTATGTTATAAGTATAGGTTTGGGATTTGAGAATAGATTTAGGTTAAGGTTATAAGTATAGGTTATAGGTTTAGGTTAAGGTTTAGGTTATAGGTTATAAGTATAGGTTTAGGTTTAGGTTAAGGTCTAGGTTTAGGTTAGAGGTATAGGTTTGGTGATTTGAGAGTAGGTTTAGGTTAAGGTTACAAGTTTAGGTTATAAGTATAGGTTTAGGTTTAGGTTTTAGGTTATAAGTATAGGTTTATGTTTAGGTTAAGGTCTAGGTTTAGGTTATATGTATAGGTTTTGGGATTTGAGAATAGGTTTAGGTTAAGGTTATAAGTTTAGGTTATAGGTTTAGTTTAAGGTTTGGGTTTGGGTTTAGGTTATAAGTTATAAGTATAGGTTTATGTTTAGGTTATAGGTATAGGTTTTGGGATTTGAGAATAGGTTTTGGTTAAGGTTATAAGTTTAGGTTATAGGTTAAGGTTTAGGTTTACAAAATCGGGTTTGGGTTCGGGATCAGGTTTTGGTTTGGGTTTTCAAGTTTAGGTATAGGTTTAGGTGAGGCAGTTAAGATTAGGATTAGGTATAGTTTTAGGTTTAGGGATTTGAGAATACATTAGGTTTGAGGTTTAGGTTTTAGGTTTTAGGTTAAGGTTTAGGTTTCGGCAATAAGTATTGGTTTTGAGATTTGAGAATAGGTTTAGGTTAAGGTTATAAGTTTAGGTTAAGGTTATAGGTTTAGGTTAAGGTTTAGGTTTAGGTTTAAGTTATAGGTTATAAGTATTGGTTTACGTTTAGGTTAAGGTCTAGGTTTAGGTTATAGGTATAGGTTTTGGGATTTGAGAATAGGTTTAGGTTATGGTTATAAGTATAGGTTATAGGTTAAGGTTTAAGTTTATGAAATCGGGTTCGGGATCAGGTTTAGGTTTGGGTTTTCAAGTTTAGGTTTAGGTTTAGGTTAGGAAGTTGAGATTAGGATTAGGTGTAGGTTTAAGTTTAGCGATTTGAGAATACATTTAGGTTTTAGGTTTAGGTTATAGGTTTTAGGCTTAGGTTTAGGTTATAGATTTAGGTTTAGGTTATAGGTTTAGGGAATGGTTAGGTTTAGGTGATAGGTTTTGGGATTTGAGAATAGTTTTAGGTTATAAGTATATGTCATGTACCAAACTCGGAAAACGCGCTCACCAAATTCCCGATCACCGAATCCGTCTCCAATAGCCTTCGTAATGCCCCATTCTCGGATTTCGGCACTCACATGCCAGATTCCGATCCTGGGATCCTACAAGGAGGGTTTTCCGTATGATTTTTTTTTGGTAATGGAACATAACCACAAGCATAACCAAGTTACAAAATAACATCACCACATATCCACTATATCAAAAACTTTTAAGTACAAATGCGGAAAGAAAAATACAAGGTAATCAAAAACTCTAAAATGAACTGATGTGCGCTGCTGCGATCCAATACCACCTGCATGCAACAATCGTGCATAAGCTTACAAAAGCTTAGAGGGTGGTGTAATTGTGTGCGCAAGGCAAGCGCCAAGTGTACAATATCAGAGTAACGAGGAAATATGTGGTAAGTCCATGAATGCTATCAGCTGTACCAAACTATGTAATGCAAGGCATGAATGCTATCGACCATACCAAGGCCATGTGATGCGGGCCTATGTAACTAAATGTCATATGCGAGATGTAAAGCAAGCATGCCAATCCCCATCAAGTACACATATCAGTATAGTTCCACTCTGGATATCACCGGGGTCTAATACACTTCATACTGACTGCCTCCTCCCTAGCTGCATAGCCAAGCAAGCGGAATAGACCTCACTATCCGCCTGACCAGTAGTTTGTAAATACCTACCTGGCTCGTCGATAGCGGACTCATTTATGAGCTAGTCAAACTCAGCCTAGCTTATAGCCCCCTCACTCAGGCGGATAAGGCTACACCCCCTTCTAACCGACCACAATACAATGAAAGATGCGGCCTACTGGTATTCGGCACTCGGCCTCTCATGTATCCACTCGGTCTAGATGTTGGAGCAACTCCTGGTACCAAAAAGGTTCTGGGACTTTCATCCAAGGACATCCTAAGTGCCCACAGTGCTAGAACCAAGTATTTTTGGTATCCAATACGGCCATCCACGATGTACTTGTGGAGCCATGGCCCTGATGTCGTTAGGGCGTATAATGATCAAGTTACACATATGCGGGATGCATGAGTCACACCGTCAAATCATGCAGCAATCCTGCACGTACCACGCGCTCATGTGGGGGCACTCCATCTCATAAGGAGTCCCGTAAATATCTCAGCCCAATGGCTTATGCTATGATCAAACATCCCTCATATCAAGCATACATATGATGCAATGGGCATGATTCATGGAGCTATACTAAGCATGTTATAAAGTGATGAACTGTCCTTACAATGAAGATGGGCCTAGATGGGCCTACACACAACAAGTATGGACCTATCAATGGGCCCTAGGGAGATTTATAATGAGGACATTAAGCCAACATTATTTTTACAATGTGGACGTTAAACCAACATTACTCCCAAGGCATGGCCTGCCATAAAACATCCTTACACAAACCATGGAGGAATCACACATTGCAATGGACCCTAAGGACATCCCGTTGGGCCTCGACCTAGGGGCCTCAGATACATCAAATGGGCCGCCTCATATGAGCCTTATATAAATCAAGTGGGCCGCATCAATGGGCCTTATGTACATTGCAATGGACCATATCCCATGGCCCTTTGAATACATCCCAATGGGCCTCGTAACATGGGCCTCATATATATCAAAGTGGGCCTCAACAAAGGGCCACCAATACATTGAATAGGCCTTATAACATGGGCCTTATGTATGTTAGATGGGCCACACCAATTAGGCCCCATATGTACATCAAATGGGCCACAACCAAATAAAAGCAGTGATAATGGTTTTCCACCATTAAAATTCCCAAGGCCCACGATAACATTTATTTCCCATCCAATCTGATCATAAGGTCACACTGACCTGAAGGGATTTTAATGGTGGACAGTCAAACCCACTGATTCTATAGGGTGGTCCACCTAATCATAGATATGCCTTATTTTTAATCTCAAGCCTTAAAATGGGCTTTCAAAATGGTTAGACAGATTGGATGCAACACATGCATCATGGTGGGGTCCACACACATGGCCCACTAATTGAATGGACGGTTTGGATATAAGCCAGACATCAAGGGTGGGGCCTACTGGCCGTCCAGCAGCCCAACCAAATGACTAGATAGCATTGATAAAACACATACATTTTGGTGGGGGCCATTAGTCGTCCAGTAGCTAGCCATATGGCTGGACGACATTGATGAAACACATATACTCTAGTGGGTTCCAATAAAACTCATACATCATGGTGGGTCCCACGTGGGGCCCACCATAATGCTTATTTGCCGTCCAAACTGTTGATAAGGTCACACTGACCCGGATGGAAGGAAAAATAAATTTCATATTGTCCTAAAACTTTTGTGAAGACCTAAATGGGTTCAATGGCAGTCATCCAATCACCATTGTTTTCTATGATGTGGGCCACCTGAGCTTTAGATGGGGCTGATATTTGGAGGCCGGCCCACTACCCTAAGGGCCTACAAAATGGACGGTGTGGATACACAAAACACACATCGTGGTGGGGCCCATGGCTGGCCGTGGGTCTGTTGTCCGTCCCCCAAATGTGGCAGGCGCTGCCTGCGCCTCTGGCAGTAGCAGCGTCTGCAGCATATTTTGTTTTTTTTAAATCACGTAATCTCGTGGTTTTTCTGGCGTGAGGCCTGCATTGGAAGAATCCACCTCACCCAATGGATTTTATAGTCCATAACCAATCCATCAAGCCCAATATTGGGCATGTTTCAGCGTGTAGAAAAAATTCAAGTGGATTTAAATGGTGAAAATCACTGTTTGTTAAGGTATGGCCCACCAGTTAGTCGGATTGGCCCCATTTTTCAGCTCAACACCTAAAATGGGTTGGGAAAGAGGATGGACGGCTTGGATTGAATCCATACGTCATTGTGGGGCCTATACAAGTGGCTCACCCAAATAGCCTTGAACCAAGGCTAATATATGTGTTTTCCATTCAACGTCCAACGTCTAGGGACGCTGGGCAGTTGTGCATCTCTAGTGGGCTGCCCACGTGGGCCACCAAATGAGGGATGGGGTGGATACATCACTTATAAAGTGGGCCCCAACTATGGATGACTTGGATAAAATACATGCCTTATGGTGGGGTCCATTTGGGTGGGCCATACAGCCACATCATCACATACTACAAGAAAGAAAGAAAAAAGAAAGAGAGAGAGGGAGAGAGAGAGAGAGAGAGAGAGAGAGAGAGAGACATAAGTATGATGGAGGGACCCCGACCCTATGGGCCCTCCTTTGAAATCAATCATACATCAAGTGGGTCCCATTACACGTGGGCCCATCAAATCAAAAATCAACGGTGGAGATCCTTTCTCCACCAAATGTAAGGTCTAGATAACCCTATCCATACAAGAAAAATAAACATCAAGATGGGGTCCATGGAGAATGGCCCCATCATGAAATGATCATGAGGATCAAGGCGGGCCATCGGCCACATCTTAGGGTTCAAAGTGAGATCCATACCATTGATTGGCAGGCCTCACTTGGCCCATCATAAAAATATGAAACTAGCCTATAGAAGCACCCACCGTTCGATCTTCTTGGTCTGTTGGAAAGCTGACCTCCTTGTGTCTCACTTTGATGGAGGATTGTGAGGCCCGTCACTGTGGTCACATGTGGGTCGGCACACGTGGGCGGGCGCACATGTGGGCGGGCCCCAAGATGGCTGGCAGGCTACTGTGTAGCTAGCAGGCTACTATGCTGGCAGGCTACCATGCACACAGTGAAGGTGAAACTTTGTTCAACATCGGAAGTGTCGTCTGAAGTTGTGATAGTGATATGCGGAATTGCCACCCTATACTGTATGAGGCCTTTTGGGGGCGACCCCGAAAACAAAATTGTGCGGGCTATGCCCAGAGTGGACAATATCATACAGTGTGGGCGTGGGCTGTTACAAATGGTATCAGAGCCGAGGATGACTCTGCCCTCGGTGGGGGATATTGTGACACCCGTCACTGTGGTCACATGTGGGCGGGCGCACATGTGGGCGGGCCCGAAGATGGCTGGCAGGCTATTATGTAGCTAGCAGGCTACTGTGCACATAGTGAAGGTGAAACTTTGTTCCACATCGAAAGTGTCGTCTGAAGTTGTGATGGTTATATGTGGAGTTGCCACCCTATACTGTATGAGGCCTTTTGGGGGTGACCCCGAGAACAAAACCGTGTGGCCTGTGTCCAGAGCGGGCAATATCATATAGTGTGGGCGTGGGCTTTTACAAGGGTGATGAGGTTTGAATGGATAGAATGAAGGATTTGGGGTGGGAAGTGGGCCACACAACTCACACTTTCTCTCTTGGGAAACTATGGACGTCCACCACTTTTCTCTTCTTTGGTGTTGCTTGGAATTTTATGTTTTGAGAAATGAGAGAGAGAATGGGATGTAAGGAGAGAGAGTGATGGGTGATGGATGTGAGGTGGTACTTGACATGTATGGGTGTATGTTCTTAACATGAGGTGATTGATTGATTGATTGATCGATGAGCATGTTGTAGAGATTCTCTTGGGATTGCAAACGTGCGGCATTTTCTTCGAACTGAACACCGGTCCACATCTCCCTGCTAGGGTATCAGATCAGTGGGCGAGACACGACATCGGAACCGCGACGATGGTGCGGTCGCAATGGTACAAGTCTCGAATTAAGCCAACTCAAATCTACAAGATACGACTTAGGGTCATGCGCAAACATCGATTATAGGTCGTGGATTACCGAACTTCGACAGGAAAGATCACGCGAGTCAACAAAACAGTACGGACTAGGATACGGGTCTTACAGCTCTCCCCACCTAATAAAAATTTCATCCTTAGGTTTAGGTTTATGAAATCGGGTTTAGGTTCGGGATCGGGTTTAGGTTTGGGTTTCCAAGTTTAGGTATAGGTTTAGGTTAGGCAGTTAAGATTAGGATTAGGTGTAGGTTTAGGTTTAGGGATTTGAGAATACATTTAGGTTTTAGGTTTAGGTTTTAGGTTTTAGGTTAAGGTTTAGGTTTCGGCTATAAGTATAGGTTTTGGGATTTGAGAATAGGTTTAGGTTAAGGTTATAAGTTTAAGTTAAGGTTATAGGTTATAGGTTTAGGTTAAGGTTTAGGTTTAGGTTTAGGTTATAGGTTATAAGTATAGGTTTATGTTTAGGTTAAGGTCTAGGTTTAGATTATAGGTATTGGTTTTGGGATTTGAGAATAGGTTTAGGTTAAGGTTATATGTATAGGTTATAGGTTAAGGTTTAGGTTTATGAAATCGGGTTCGGGTTTGGGATCGGGTTTAGGTTTGGGTTTTCAAGTTTAGGTTTAGGTTTAGGTTAGAGAGTTGAGATTATGATTAGGTGTAGGTTTAAGTTAAGAGATTTGTGAATATATTTAGGTTTTAGGTATAGGTTCTAGGTTTTAGGTTTAGGTTTAGGCTATAAGTGTAGGTTATAGGTTAAGCGAAAGGTTAGGTTTAGGTTCTAGGTTTTGGGATTCGAGAATAGTTTTAGGTTATAAGTATAGGTTTAGGTTGGGTTATGGGTTAAGGTTTAGGGATTTGAGTTTAGGTTATAGGTTATGGGTTATAGGGTTAGGTTATAGGTTTAGGTTATAAGTTATAGGTTTAGGTTTAAATTACAGGTTTAGGTTTAAGTTATAGGTTTAGGTTTAGGTTATAGGTTTAGGTTTAAGTTATAGATTATATGTTTAGGTTAAGGTTTAGGGATAGGGGTTTGGGTTCGGGTTTTGGTTATAGGTTTCGGTTTAGGTTATAGGTTATAGGTTTTGGTTAAGGTTTAGGTTTAGGTTATGTGTTTTGGGATTTGAGAATAGGTTTAGGTTGGGTTATAGGCTAAGGTTTAGGTTTAGGTTATAAGTTCTGGGATTTGAGAATAGGTTTAGGTTAAGGTTATAAGCTTAGGTTATAGGTTTAGTTAAGGCTTAGGTTTAGGTTTAGGTTATAGGTTATAAGTATAGGTTTATGTTTAGGTTAAGGTCTAGGTTTAGGTTAGGTTTTGGGATTTGAGAATAGGTTTAGGTTAAGGTTATAAGTATAGGTTATAGGTTAGGGTTTAAGTTTATGAAATCGGGTTTGGATTTGGGATCGGGTTTAGGTTTGGGTTTAGGTTTTAGGTTATAGGTTTTTGGTTTAAGTCTAGGTTTATGTTATAAGTATAGGTTTTGGGATTTGAGAATAGATTTAGGTTAAGGTTATAAGTTTAGGTTAAGGTTATAACTATAGGTCATAGGTTTAGGTGAAGGTTTAGGTTATAGGTTATCAGTATAGGTTTATGTTTAGGTTAAGGTCTAGGTTTTGGTAATAGGTATATGTTTTGGGATTTGAGAATAGGTTAAGGTTAAGGGTATAAGTTTAGGTTAAGGTTATAAGTTTAGGTTACAGGTTTAGGTTTAGGTTTAGGTTTATAAGTATAGGTTTATGTTTAGGTTAAGGTCCAGGTTTAGGTTATAGGTATAGGTTTTGGGATTTGAGAATAGGTTTAGTTTAAGGTTATAGGTTAAGGTTTAGGTTTATGAAATCGTGTTCGGGTTCGGGATTGGGTTTAGGTTTGGGTTTAGGTTTTAGGTTATAGGTTATAGGTTTAGGACTAGGTTTATGTTATAAGTATAGGTTTTAGGATTTGAGAATAGATTTAGGTTAAGGTTATAAATATAGGTTGTAGGTTTAGGTTAAGGTTTAGGTTATAGGTTATAAGTATAGGTTTATGTTGAGGTTAATGTCTAGGTTTAGGTTATAGGTATAGGTTTTGGGATTTGAGAATAGTTTTTGGTTAAGGCTATAAGTTTAGGTTATAGGTTTAGGTTAAGGTTTAGGTTTAGGTTTAGGTTATAGGTTATAAGTATAGTTTTATGTCTAGGTTAAGGTCTAGGTTTAGGTTATAGGTATAGGTTTTGGGATTTGAGAATAGGTTTAGGTTAAGGTTATAAGTTTAAGTTATAGGTTTAGGTTAAGGTTTAGTTTATAGGTTATAAGTATAGGTTTATGTTTAGGTTAAAGTCTAGGTTTAGGTTATAGGTATAGGTTTTGGGATTTGAGAATAGGTTTAGGTTACGGTTATAAGTTTTGGTTATAGGTTAAGGTTTAGGTTTATGAAATCGGGTTTAGGTTCGGGATCGGGTTTAGGTTTGGGTTTTCAAGTTTAGGTTTAGGTTTAGGTTAGGGAGTTGAGATTACGATTAGGTGTAGCTTTAGGTTCAGGGATTTGAGAATACATTTAGGTTTTAGGTTTTAGGTTTAGGTTTAGGTTATAGATTTAGGTTTAGGTCATAAGTGTAGGTTATAAGTTTAGGGAAAGGTTAGGTTTATGTTATATGTTTTGGAATTTGAGAATAGTGTTAGGTTATAAGTATCGGTTTAGGTTGGGTTATGGGTTAAGGTTTATGTAACGACCTTGAAATTTTTGTGCTAATCTTTCCTTAAGTAGTTGTTTTTGGGGTAATTAGTGCTTTACTCGATTGCTTGTGAAATTCGAATCAATCACTTTAAATTGTATCTGCATGGCTCTAAACTTGTAGATTAGTTAGCGCTACGTTACTCTGAAATCTGAGATCCATCGCTAAATCCAGTTGTTCTGGAGAATTTTTGGAAGATCTGGATCGGACCTGGACCGTGCGTCGAAAGTCCGATAGCGATGATCTTAGGCTGTTGCGGTCACCGAGTTGGGCTTGACCATCACCTCGAAAATCAAGTCCATGTGATGTTCTGGGTCGATTTGTTTGAGTTTGGAGTGAAGAGTGTGAGAACGGTTGGAATTTATTAAGTTTTTATGAAATCTGAGTCGTATCGCTTGCGCGACGATTTTAAGCTATCTGACCGTTGCATTCTGACCCAATTTCACCCTCTGATCAAGATAGTTGGCCCAAGCATATCCTAGTGCTTATGGACCTGATCGAGATTCCGTGACCGTTGAATTGAGTGTGGTCCGCCACGGCTGATCTGAAGAGCCGGTCGGTATGAAAACTCAGCTTGACCTAGATCCATGGTCAAGGAGCTTAAGTCCGACCTTTCGTGGTTATAGGCCCACCAGAAGTGCTTCGTTGGATCGAGAAAGGCATGCTTTGGTTATAACCTAAGTATACCTTGTCCCTGGGGTTATTTTCATCAATAATAGGCCTATTTATAGTCCTTAAACCCTAGCCCTCTTTTCCATACGAATTTTCTCTAACCCTAGCTTGGAAAGAGAGTGGAAAAGGGAGAGAAAGTGAGAGAGAAGTTGGTGAATCATCTTGGATTCTTCCTTGTTCTTCTTCATCTTTGAACCTTCACTTTGAATCATTCTTTTGACGATTCTGAGTTCATTTTGGGGTAAGTTAACCTAACCCTAACCTATGTTAGAGCTTAGATTAGTCTTGGTGTTGTTGTATCTCATTTCTATCCTTGTTTTAGGGTATTCTATCGCCGTTGACGAAGACAACTCGTCTAAATCAATTCGGTGTTTCTTTCTTTGCTTAAGGTGCTGACTTTAAGTGCATAGGTTATGGTTTTCAAGGCTTTCAATGCCAGTTAGTGATTTATTCTTGTTATGGATGAGATTTCACATGCCAAATGTTGTGTTTACGTTGCTTTCCTGCTATGCATGTGTTATATTGAGATTTGTGTATTCTATGTGTATTTATAAAGTACCGTATACGTATAAAATATGCACTTATGTTTGCCATGATTATTTGTCATGTATGTATGCTAGATGCATGTATGACAACTCCTTGGTAAAAGGAATTGTCTAAATGCATGTTCTTCAACATACGTCATGTATGTTGTTCCATGTATGCTAAGTGTTTGTAGAAATGCATGAATGATATAAAGTGTAATTTATTACACTAATTGCGGGCGTTGAGAAGTGATTCTCAACACTCCTATTGATGTGCATGATTTCCTTTATGCAAGTTACATTCCATGTTATTTAAATTCAAGCATCTCCTATGCTTACATTTATGTTAAGTTGATATTCCTCAAGTGCTTATGTACCATGATTTGAGTTGTTGTTTCATTACTGTTTTACATTCCTCATGAGTATCTGTAGTAGTGTAATGTGTTTGGGACTATGCCTTAGTCCAGGAAATCGGTAATTGACCCTATGTTCGTGGCTGAGGTTGCTTTCGCCACGTAGAACGTATTAGACGAACCCGAGCCATATTAGAGTTGGCGGCAGTGGTTTGGCCACGCGGAGTGTTTGCGCACTCTATGTCGTTCAATTCAACGTGCGCTCATGCTAGTCGAGTTCGTCAAGTAACCCAATTGTCCGATGTATGTTCACCATGTATTGGACGCTACTGTTTGAATCTAGGGTACCGAACTTACCAGTGAAATCCTATTAACTATGGTACTTGATCCGCTAAGACTCATGAGCCGGACATGGTGGTATGGGATACCATGGTCAAGCTGTCGGCCTACGCTGGGGTGACGAGCCTCCCCGTAGTGACCAGTGAGCAATTAAACTCGTGAGCCGATTATGGTGGTATGGGACACTATATTCGTACTGTCGGCCTACATTGATTGGTGACGAGCCCTTTGTAGTGACCTCGAGCATACCTGGATACCGCAAGGAGGTGACGAGCCAAATTGTGGTAGTAAAGGCATGAAAGGCGTGCATTAATTGGTGACGAGCCCTTTGCTATGACCTCAAACATATGATCGTATGAGATGTCTAGGATTGACGACCCTAGAATGGATCATTGTTTGGATGGTGACACGAGGAAGGTATCTTAGCTTCCCAATCCGGCTGTGTGAAATAGACTAATAACAACTTGGTAATCATATTCATGCACCGCATTTGCATGTGCTTTGTAGATGTGGCGCACTTTGAGGGATGTCATGCATAACGTAAGATGAAGACGCTGAGGGTGTACGCGTTAGGGCACGCATCATATTGCATACATCCTTGCATTAACAAGAGTACTTAGGATTTATTTAATTGTTCTGCTTTATCATTACTGTTTGATTGAACTGATAACATGTTAACCAGTGTCTTATTGTTCCACTGAGTTGATCACTCACTCCCACGTTTCTGGGGCGGTGTTAAACACCCACCAGACTCTGTCTTAGGTTCTGATGTTGCAGATGTGGATGCGACGTCTGAGGCAGAGCGGGAGATGGATGATGATGAGGCTGCGTTCTCATATATGCAGTTTTCAGACGGGTTCTAGCGAGCCTTGGTCTGATGCGTGGGATCTCTGGGATTATTTTTGGGAAATTAAATGGTGTAACTTGATACTTATAATTTTGTTAAATAACACTTTCATACGACCTGGCTTGTATATGTACTTCAGGGATTTACACTTGTACACATATTTTTCTATAAGTCTTCCGCTTGCTTTATTCACTTATCCCTGAATCATATCTGTGTTTTGGCTTAATCTATCCCATGTTTTATACACTAATACAGTCAACATACATCCATCATTAAATATGTTGCATAAGTGATGTTTTGGAACTCGGGAGCTGAGTTATGCTCGACCCCCGAATTTTAGGGCGTTACAGTTTAGGGTTTTGAGTTTAGGTTATAGGTTTAGGTTATAGGTTATGGGTTATAGGGTTAGGTTAGGGTTTAGGTTATAGGTTTAGGTTATAGGTTATGGGTTTTAGGGTTAGGTTAGGGTTTAGGTTATAGGTTTAGGTTATAGCTTATAGGTTTAGGTTTAAGTTATAGGTTTAGGTTAAGGTTAAAAGTTTAGGTTACATGTTTAGGTTATGGTTTAGATTTAGGTTTATGTTATAGGTTATAAGTATAGGTTTATGTTTAGGTTAAGGTCTAGGTTTAGGTTATAGGTATAGATTTTGGGATTTGAGAATAGGTTTAGGTTAAGGTTATAAGTTTAGGTTTATGAAATCGGGTTCGGGTTCGGGATCAAGTTTAGGTTTGGGTTTTGGTTTTAGGTTATAGGTTATATGTTTAGGTCTAGGTTTATGTTATAAGTATAGGTTTTGGGATTTGAGAATAGAATTAGGTTAAGGTTATAAGTATAAGTTATAGGTTTAGGTTACAGTTTTTGGTTAATGTTTAGGTTATAGGTTATAAGTAGAGCTTTATGTTTAGGTTAAGGTCTAGGTTTAAGTTATAGGAATAGGTTTTGGGATTTGAGAATAGGTTTAGGTTAAGGTTATAAGTTTAGGTTATTGGTTAAGGTTAAAGTTTAGGTTTAGGTTATAGGTTATAAGTATAGGTTTATGTTTAGGTTAAGGTCTAGGTTTAGGTTATAGGTATAGGTTTTGGGATTTGAGAGTAGGTTTAGGTTAAGGTTATAAGTATAGGTTATAGGTTTAGGTTTAGGTTTAGGTTTATGTTTAGGTTAAGGTTTAGGTTATAGGTTTTGGCTTTGGGTTAGGTTTATGTTATAGGTTATAGCTTTAGGGAATAGAGAATAGGTTTAGGATGTGGTTTAGGTTAAGGGTGTGGTCCCTGCAAATACAGATATAAACACGGCCTATCCAAATGGCCAGGCCCCTCTAATGCTGTCCATAGGAAATGGCCAGCTTCATCATGGTCATAACAGTGGTTCCCACCTTCCAGGGACCCTCACTCATTCGGATAGCTCCGATGCACATCCGGGTCTGCTCCATTAATTGCGAGTAAATATATAAACACGGCTTGTCCAAATGGTCAAGCCCATCCAATACTGTCCATAGGAAATGGACAGTTTCATCATGGTCATAACAGTGGCTCCCACCTTCCAGGGACCCCTGCTCATTTGGATAGCTCCAACGCACATCCGGGTCTGCTCCATTAATTTCGAGCAAATACATACACCCGGCCTGTCCAAATAGTCAGGCCCCTCTAATGTTGTCCATAGAAAATGGACAGCTTCATCATGGTCATAACAGCAATTCCCACCTTTCAGGGACCCCCGCTCAACATCCGAATAGCTCCAACGCACATCTGGGTCTACTCCATTAGTTCTAAGCTAATACAGTGAAATCTTAAATTAGTTACTCATTCATGGTTGGATAGATTGTAATACTTTCATATTCCCATTTAAACGTCCACGCCGAAAATCTGTTAGCATCTTCCTATGCCTCTCCAGATAAGTTGATCTTACGTTACATTCTGATGCCAAATATCTAAAACAATGTAAAGATATTTAGCATTGGATATGGAACGAAAGAAACACATCCAAAGAGAAACAAGGAGATAGACCACGGATCAAGCATGAATATTTAAATAGATTATATGAAAGCATACTATCTATCTAACCTTGAATTGTCCAAAATGGGACAATTTGAGCGATTTCTATGCCACCAAAAACACACCATATCTATGTATGGCCTGTAATGCCCTGAAATTCGGGGGTCGAGCATCACTCAGTTCCCGAGTTCCAAAACATCACTTATGCAACATATTTAATGATGGATGTATGTTGTCTGTATTAGTGCATAAAACATGGAATAGATTAAGCCAATAGCAAATATAATTCAGGGATAAGTGAACAAAGCAAGTGGAAGACTTATAGAAATATATGTGTACAAGTGCAAATCCCTGAAGTACATATACATACCAGGTCATTCTGACAAGTGTTACTATCAAAATTACAAGTATTAGATTACATCATTTAATTTTCCAAAAGAAATCCCAGCATCCCGCGCATATGAACGAGGCTCACTAGAACCCGTCTAAAAACTGCATAAAAGAGAAAGCAGCCTTATCATCATCAATCTCCCGCTCTGCCTCAGAAGTCGCCTCAACATCTGCAACATCAGCAGCTAAGACAGA
Source organism: Magnolia sinica (assembly GCF_029962835.1). Classification (NCBI taxonomy): domain Eukaryota; kingdom Viridiplantae; phylum Streptophyta; class Magnoliopsida; order Magnoliales; family Magnoliaceae; genus Magnolia; species Magnolia sinica. Next base: position 65,567,644 of record NC_080573.1, on the reverse strand, counting down.
GTCTGGTGGGTGTTTAACACCGCCCTAGAATGTGGGAGTGAGTGATCAACTCAGTGGAACAATAAAGTACAGGTTAACATGTTATCAGTTCAATCAAGCAGTAATGATAAAGCAAAACAATTAAACATGTCCTAAGTACTCTTGTTAATGCAAGGATGTATGCAGAATGATGCGTGCCCTCACGAGTACACCCTCAGCGTCTTCATCTTACGTTATACATGACATCGCCTCGAAGTGCGCCATGTCTACAAAGCACATGCAAATGTGGTGCATGATTATGATTACCAAGTTGTTATTAGTCCTTTTCATACAGCAGGATTGGGAAGCTAAGATACCTTCCTCATATCACCATCCAAACAGTGATCCATTCTAGGGTTGTCAGTCCTAGACATCTCATACGATCATATGGTTGTAGGTCGTTGCAAAGGGCTCGTCACCAATCAATGCACGCCTATCATACTTCGTTACTGCACTAAGGCTCGTCACCTCAATGCGGTATTCGGGTATGCTCGAGGTCACTACAAAGGGCTCGTCACCAATCAATGTAGGCCGACAACACTAATATAGTGTCCCATACCACCATAATCAGCTCCCGAGTTTGGTTGCTCACTGGTCACTGTGGGGAGGCTCGTCACCCCAGCATAGGCCGACAGCTCGACCCCGATGTCCCATATCACCATGTCCGGCTCATGAGTCTTAACGGATCAAGGTACCATGGTTAATAGGATTTCATTGGTAAGTTGGGTACCCTAGATTTAAACAGTAGCGTCCATACATGGTGAACATACATCAGACAATCAGGTTACTTGACGAACTCAACTAGCACGAGCGCACGTTGGGTTGAGCGACATAGAGTGCGCAAACACTCCGCGTGGCCAAACTACTGCCGACAACTCTAAAACAACTCGGGTTCGTCTAATACGTCCTACGTGGCGAAAGCAACCTCAGCCACGAATTTAAGGCCGATTACCGATTCCCTGGACTATTCATGGTCCCAAACACATTACACTACAACAGATATTCGTATTGAATGTAGAACAGTAAAGGAACAACAACTCAAATCATGTGGTACACAAGCATTTGAAGAATATCAACTTAACATGAATGTAAGCATAAGTAATACTTGAATTTAAACAACAAGGAATGTAACTTATATGAAGGAAATCATACACACTAGTGGGAGAGTTGAGAATCACTTCTCAACGCCCATACTAGGTTGATATATCACACTTTAGCTCATTCAGACATTTCTACAAACACTTAGAATACATAATACAACATACATAACGTATGTTGAAATACAAACATTTGGACAATTCCTTTTACCGAGGAGTTGTCACACATACATCTAGCATACATACATGACAAATAATCATGGCAAACACATGTGCATATTTTATACGCATACGGTACTTTATACATACACATAGAATACACAAATCTCAATATAACACATGCATATCAGGAACACAAAGTAAACATGACATCTGGCATGTGAAATCTCATCCATAGCAAGAATAAACCATTCACTAACATTGAAAGCCTCGAAAACCATAACCTATACGATTAAAGTCCGCACCTTAACCAGAAAAGAACACCGAACTGATTTCAGACGATTTGTCTTCGTCAACAGCGACAAGATAACCTAAGACAAGAATAGAAATGAGATACAACAACACCAAGACTATTCTAAGCTCTAACACAGATTAGGGTTAGGTTAACTTACCCAAAGATGAACTCAGAATCGTCAGAATAACGATTCAAAGTGAAGGTTTAAGGATGAAGTAGAACAAGAAAGAATCTAAGATGATTCACCAACTTCTCTCTCACTTTCTCTCTCTTTTCCTTTCTCTTTCTTAGGTAGGGTTAGAAAATTCGTATGGAAAAGAGAGCTAGGGTTTTAAGGTCTATAAATAGGCCTAATATTGATGAAAATAACCCCAGGGCCAAGGTATACTTAGGGTATAACCAAAACCGGCCTCTCACGATCCAACGAAGCACTTCCGGTGGGCCTATTACCACGAAAGGTCGGACTTAAGCTCACTAACCATGGATCCAGGTCAAGCTGAGTTTTTGTACCGACCGAATCTTCAGATCAGCTGTGGTGGACCACACTTAATTCAACGGTCACTGAATCTCGATCAGGTCCACAAGCACAAGGACATGCCTGGGCCACCTTCCCTGATCAGAGGGTGAAATTGGGTCAGAATCCAATGGTCAGATTGCTTAAAATCATCGCGCAAGTGACATGACTCAGATTTCATAAAATCTTATTAAATTTCCAACCGTTCTCACACTCTTCACTCCAGACTCAATCAAATCGACCCAGAACATCATCTGGACTTGATTTTTGAGGTGATGGTCAGGGCCAACATGGTGACCGCAACAGCCTAAGATCATCGCTATCGGACTTTCGACGCGCGGTCCAGGTCCGATCCAGAACTTCTAAAAATTCCCAAGAACAACTGGATTTAGCGATGGATCCCAGATTTCAGAGTAACATAGCGCTAACTAATCTACAGGTTTTGAGTCATGCAGATCCAATTTAAAGTGATTGATGCAAATTTCACAAGCAATCGAGTTAAGCACTAATTACCCCAGAAAGCTACTAAGGGAAGATTAGCACAAAATTTTCAGGGTCATTACAATCTACTCCCCTTAAAGAAAATTTCGTCCTCGAAATTCATACCTTCTCATATTCCTCAATGATCTGAGGGTAGCTCTTCCTGACCTCAGCTTTAGATTCCCAAGTAGCCTCTTCTTCACTATGATGCGTCCATAGCACCTTCACAAGAGGGATAACCTTGCTATGCAATACCTGCTCCTTCCTATTAAGAATACGTGTCGGTCGCAGTACATAAGTGACATCCTCACTCAACTGCACCTGCTCCCAACTGATAATATGCGAAGGATCAGGATCATACTTCTTCAGCATAGAACCATGAAATACGTTATGCAGGCCCGCAAGAGGTGTGGGCAAAGCAAGGCGGTATGCTACCGCTCCCATTTGATCTAGAATGGACCAATAAATCTCGGTGTCAGCTTCCCCTTCTTACCGAACCGCAGAACTCCCTTCATAAGAGAGACCTTCAGAAATACATGGTCTCCAACCTCAAACTCAAGCGGTCGACGCCTCGTATCAGCATAACTCTTCTGCCTACTCTGGGCTGTCAGAAGTCGACGTCGAATGATGTCAACTTTCTCTGAAGTCACCTGCACCAACTCTGGGCCAAGCAAAGTTCGCTCGCTAACTTCTGCCTAGTAATGCGGTGCTCTGCATGGGCGACCATACAACGCCTCATAGGGAGCCATGCCAATACTCGCCTGGAAACTGTTATTATACGCGAACTCTGCATACTGAAGACAATCATCCGAACTGTCCTTGAAATTCAAAACACAAGCTCGCAACATGTCTTCCAGGACCTGATTCACGCGTTCATCTGCCCATCTGTTTGTGGATGAAACGCGGTGCTGAACTTCAGTTTCACACTCATCGCTTCCTGAATACGAGTCCAGAAGATAGATGTGAAACGCGTGTCTCTATCAGACACAATCTCCAGGGGAACTCCATGCAGACGTACTATCTCCTTGATATACAACCTAGCCAACTCGTCTGTAGAGTTTGTGACTCTGATCGGTAAGAAATGCACTGACTTCGTCAATCGGTCGACGATCACCCAAAAGAGTCATATCCCTTCCTCATTCTTGGCAACCCAGAAATAAAATCCATAGAGATGAAGTCCCACTTCCATTCTGCTATGGGCATGGGCTGCAGCAACCCAGGAGGTTGGCGATGCTCTGCTTGACCTGCTGGCACGTGAGACAACGAGAAACAAACTCAGCAATCTGGACCTTCATATTGTCCCACCAATATGATCTCCTCATATCCTGATACATATTCGTGCTACCTAGATGCATCGCAAGCTTAGAACTATGGGCTAACTCGAGAACCTCCCGTCTCAAGTCAGGGATGTCAGGAACACATAACCGGCCACAAAATCGTAGGCCCCCATCAGAACTAACACTCCAGTCGGAGTTCTCATCTCTACCAACCCACTTCCTCATCTTCACCAAAAGCTCATCATCTGCCTGAGCTACAACAATCTTCTCGTCGATAAGGGGCTATACACGAATGTGTGCGATAACCTCATACGGCTCAACCACCGTAAGCTTCTGCTCAAAATCTCGGATGAACTCCAACATATCCCACTCTGCTATCATCAGCAGAGCCGCAAACTCAATAGCCTTTTTGCGACTCAACACATCTGCCATACGGTTTGCCTTACCCGGATGGTAAGAAACATCGAACTTAAAGTCCTTCAATGTTTCCATCCATCGGCGCTGCCTCATATTCAAGTCACGCTGCGTGAAAATATACTTAAGGCTCTTGTGGCCGCAAAAGAGATCGAACTTCTCACCATAGAGGTAATGTCTTCAAAGATTTAATGCGAAAATGACAGCTGCTAACTCCAGGTCGTGCGTAGGGTAATTCTCTTCATGTTTCCTCAACTGACGTGAAGCATAAGCAATCACCCTGTCCTTCTGCATAAGGACACAACCCAGGCCAATGTGAGAGGCGTCAGTATATATAATATACTTAACCCCTTGCTCTGGCAATACTAGCACAGGGGCGGACGTCAACTTATCCTTTAGCTCCTGAAAAGCTAACTCTGCCTTCTCAATCCAAGCAAACTTCAAATCCTTCCATGTCAACTGCCACAACGGTCTGGCAATCTTCAAGAAGTCTTGAATGAAGCGTCGATAATAGCCTGCAAGACCCAGAAAGCTTCTTACCTCAGTAACTGAATCAGGCTGCTTCCAGTCCTGCACTGCAGCTACATTGGCAAGATCGACAGCTATCCCTTCCTTGGACACCACATGTCCCAGGAACTTAACTTCCTCTTTCCAGAAATCACACTTCTTGAACTATGCAAAAAGCTGATTCTTCCTAAGAGTATCCAAAACCGCTCTTAAGTGCTCCTCGTGCTCTTCCCGGCTCGCCGAATAAATCAAGATGTCATCGATAAAGCAATGATGAATCGGAACAAGAATGGCCGAAACACCCTGTTCATCAGATCCATGAACACGGCCGGCGCGTTCGTAAGACCGAACGACATCATAAGGAACTCATAGTGACCGAAGCTAGTCCTGAAAGCGGTCTTCTGCACATCCCCATCCTTGACGCGCAACTGATGATACCCAGACTGCAGATCAACCTTCGAAAAGTACCGTGCCCCCTTCAATTGATCAAACAGATCATCAATCCTAGGCAAAGGGTACTTATTCTTCACAGTTACCAAATTCAGCCTACGATAATCAATACACAATCGCAAGGAACCATCCTTCTTCTTCACTAACAAAACAGGTGCTCCCCAAGGAGACACACTAGGCCGAATAAAACCCAAATTTAGCAAACCATCTATCTGCTTCCTCAACTCCTCCATTTCACTCGGAGGCATACGATAGGTGGGCAATGAAATGGGCGCCGCACCAGGCATGAGGTGGATAGCAAAATCAATCTCACGCTGAGGAGGTAGTCTAGGAATCGACTCAAACACATCTTCAAACTCCCGAACCACCGGCGTGCTAACTAATGCCGATTCAGCCATACAGCATTCAAAGCACAACTCCAAAGATAAACAACATGCATTCCATTAAACAAAATTATCGCAATACAAGTAGTGCAGCACTACATGAATCACGACTAGGAAAGCATGTGAACTACAACATCTAACACTTCAAGCAACAACAAACAATTACAAAACAACTCCAACTACAAAGCCAACAACGGCTACACACAGAAAGAAACAACAAATAAAGCAAAGGATGACTACAACGACAGCTACTCGTCGAAATCAGGAGATGGAGGCGAGGCACCCTTATCCTCCAAGCAACACAAGATAGACTTCAGAGTTCGAGTCACCTTCTTAAACTTATGCTTCATAAGGCCTCGAAGATCTATGATATCCTGGCGTTGAACAGCCTGCCCTTCTTCAAGTCGAGCAATACAGGTATCTCTGGCAGTCTAACCTGTGATCTGCTCTGGTGCCACAGGAGGAGAGCTATCACTCGTATCCTGTGCTTCTACCTCTTCCTCGTCCTGCTCTGTTTCTTCCTCAATCTCAACACCACCTTCAGCATAACTCTCTTCATCATCGCTCTCTGACTCATCCTCACTCTCTGAGGCTTGTCGACCAGAACCAATCTCCATTTGCTTAAGGGTCGCCAGGCTAATATGACGAATAGGAACCGACTTCTCTACTCCAAGCCTATAGCCAAACTCATGAGCAAGCTTACAAATGAGACGGCCAAAAGGAAGCGATTCGGTCCTCCTAGTTGAACGAGCGATGAGAATAGTCTGGCGCAGGATGTACGTCGGCACATATAACTTCGCTTCTTGCCCCACCTGATACAGGAAATCTACCATCAGGCGCGTACACTCGCTGCGGTTGCTCCACCTTGGGTATACATTGAACGTACACATGTGGTGAAGCAAACGGAAGTCGTCCGTCATGTTGGTAGCCAGAAGACTCCTATTAGGCTGCCATTCGACCAGACGACCACACAAGGATCGGGTGTGACGATACCTCTCGGGCATACTGTTCAAATTCTTCTCGCTGGCATGCACCTCACCAAGTGGCACATTCAGGAGTCGGGATATCAAAGCGATGTTAACTATAGCTTTTCGACTACTACCACAAGGAATCTTGAACTGTAGAGGCTCCAGCGAAGGATCACGAATATTGGCATAACAAGCTCAAATAGTACTTGCATTCGCGCGATACTCACCCTCAAACAAGGGACACCAACTAGCCCCTTCCAGGCACTCCAACAACAGAAACTCGCCATACAGCCGCGGATCAACATGAGCCTCAAAAAGGACTCTACGGCCTTCATAGACTCCATGCGATAGCTTTGCCAACAAGGTTCTACCAATGGGAGCTTGAGGATCGAGGTCCCGCTTGTTCTGGAATTCATGAGTGGCGAACGTGCTCGCGGCAGCACCTCTCGGCCTCCGTGCACGGGTTGGGCGGCTAGGCCTGACTTCATCCACGGGCGCTCTCTTCTTCCCCATCAAAGAAAGAAGGGTAGAAATGGAAAAGATGGCCGTGATAAACTCAAAGAGGGCCATGAAAAATCAGAGAAAGAGAGAAATAGGAAGATAGTAAAGCTCTCACACACTAGAGATCCCAAAAGATGGATGTGAGAGCTCAAATGAGAAGAAAGGAGAGGTAAAGAGCAATGGGGGTGAGGGTTTTAAGATAGGGTGATGGGGTTTGCATGAAAATGAAGGAAGAAGAAGATTTGGAGGAGATTTGGAGAAGTTTGGAGAAGAACTTGAAAGAAAAGGGAGCTTGGGAGGGAAGTTTATGAAGGAAGTAAGGTGTAGGAAGGGTTTAAAGCAGCAAACCGTGGAGGGGTGGGCCACACTAGGCCAAATATTCATCGGCCCGCCCGGCCTGGCACGCTGATCGGCGAGGCCTCTCAGAGCCGACGATGGCATCGCCGGTCTCTGGACCATCCAGCGATACCTCACCATTTGGGCGAGGTCCTCCTAGTCCCCTATGCTCAAAATGATGTGGGTCCCCCCTGGGCCCCACTGAAAATGCCCCGATCGGCCCCTTGCATGATTCGACGCCTATCGGGCCATTCGGGCACAAATCTGATTCAAACAGAGATTTCTTAAAGATTTAAGGGTTGAAATAGGATGATAAACCATCTAAACTCATTAATAGATGGTCTAGGAAAGGTTTCGGGTCGCTGTGTGTGATCAGGAGAAAGCATAGACTCGATCTCGGCGATCGTTTTCAGTAAACTTTCGCCGATAGAAGCTACGGAACACAAACACACAATCTACAATAAATTTGCACCCAAATACACTAAAGTGGCGACAACGTGCAGTGTGTGACCATAACCCAGGTCCGTTTTAATCCAAATCATGCTCTGATACCAACTTGTAACACCCTGAAATTCGGGGGTCGAGCATCACTCAGCTCCCGAGTTTCAAAACATCACTTATGCAACATATTTAATGATGGATGTATGTTGTCTATATTAGTACATAAAACATGGAATAGATTAAGCCAATAGTAAATATAATTCAGGGATAAGTGAAGAAAGCAAGCGGAAGACTTATAGAAATATATATGTATAATACATACCAGGTTGTTCTGACAAGTGTTACTACCAAAATTACAAGTATTAAATTACATCATTTAATTTCCCAAAAGAAATCCGAGCATCCCGCGCATCAGAACGAGGCTCACTAGAACCCATCTGAAAACTGCATAAAAGAGAAAGCAGCCTTATCATCATCAATCTCCTGCTCTGCCTCAGAAGTCGCCTTAACATCTGCAACATCAGCAGCTAAGACAGAGTCTGGTGGGCGTTTAACACCGCCCAAGAACGTGAGAGTGAGTGATCAACTCAATGGAATAATAAAGCACAGGTTAACATGTTATCAGTTCAATCAAGCAGTAATGATAAAGCAGAACAATTAAACATGTCCTAAGTACTCTTGTTAATGCAAGGATGTATGCAGAATGATGCGTGCCCTCACGCGTACACCCTCAGCATCTTCATCTTATGTTACGCATGACATCGCCTCAAAGTGCGCCACGTCTACAAAGCACATGAAAATGCGGTGCATGATTATGATTACCAAGTTATTATTAGTCCTTTTCATACAGCAGGATTGGGAAGCTAAGATACCTTCTTCATATCACCATCTAAACAATGATCCATTCTAGGGTCGTCAGTCCTAGACATCTCATACGATCATATGGTTGTAGGTCGTTGCAAAGGGCTCGTCACCAATCAATGTACGTCTATCATACCTTCGTTATTAACTAAGGCTCGTCACCTCAATGCGGTATCCGGGTATGCTCGAGGTCAATACAAAGGGCTTGTCACCGATCAATGTAGGCCGACAGCACGAATATAGTATCCCATACCACCATAATCAGCTCCCGAGTTTGGTTGCTCACCGGTCACTACGGGGAGGCTCATCACCCCAGCGTAGACCGACAGCTCGACCACGGTGTCCCATACCGCCATGTCCGGCTCATGAGTCTTAGCGGATCATGGTACCATGGTTAATAGGATTTCATTGGTAAGTTGGGTACCCTAGATTCAAACAGTAACGTCCATATATGGTGAACATACATCAGACAATCGGGTTACTTAACGAACTTGACTAGCACGAGCGCACGTTAGGTTGAGCGACATAGAGTGCGCAAACACTCCGCGTGGCCAAACCACTGCCGACAACTCTAATACAACTCGGGTTCGTCTAATACGTCCTACGTGGCGAAAGTAACCTCAGCCACGAATTTAAGGCCGATTACCGATTCCCTGGACTATTCATGGTCCCAAACACATTACACTACAACAGATATTCGTATTGAATGTAGAACAGTAAAGGAACAACAACTCAAATCATGTGGTACACAAGCATTTGAAGAATATCAACTTAACATGAATGTAAGCATAAGTAATACTTGAATTTAAACAACAAGGAATGTAACTTACATGAAGGAAATCATACACACTAGTGGGAGAGTTGAGAATCACTTCTCAACGCCCATACTAGGTTGATATATCACACTTTAGCTCATTCAGACATTTCTACAAACACTTAGAATACATAATACAACATACATAACGTATGTTGAAATACAAACATTTGGACAATTCCTTTTACCGAGGAGTTGTCACACATACATCTAGCATACATACATGACAAATAATCATGGCAAACACATGTGCATATTTTATACGCATACGGTACTTTATACATACACATAGAATACACAAATCTCAATATAACACATGCATATCAGGAACACAAAGTAAACATAACATTTGGCATGTGAAATCTCATCCATAGCAAGAATAAACCATTCACTAACATTGAAAGCCTTGAAAACCATAACCTATACGATTGAAGTCTGCACCTTAATCCAGAAAAGAACACCAAACTGATTTCAGACGATATGTCTTCGTCAACAGCGACAAGATAACCTAAGACAAGAATAGAAATGAGATACAACAACACCAAGACTATTCTAAGCTCTAACACAGATTAGAGTTAGGTTAACTTACCCAAAGATGAACTCAGAATCGTCAGAATAACGATTCAAAGTGAAGGTTTAAGGATGAAGTAGAACAAGAAAGAATCTAAGATGATTCACCAACTTCTCTCTCACTTTCTCTCTCTTTTCCTTTCTCTTTCTTAGGTAGGGTTAGAAAATTCGTATGGAAAAGAGAGCTAGGGTTTTAAGGTCTATAAATAGGCCTAATATTGATGAAAATAACCCCAAGGCCAAGGTATACTTAGGGTATAACCAAAACCGGCCTCTCACGATCCAACGAAGCACTTCCGGTGGGCCTATTACCACGAAAGGTCGGACTTAAGCTCACTAACCATGGATCCAGGTCAAGCTGAGTTTTTGTACCGACCGAATCTTCAGATCAGCTGTGGTGGACCACACTTAATTCAACGGTCACTGAATCTCAATCAGGTCCACAAGCACAAGGACATGCCTGGGCCACCTTCCCTGATCAGAGGGTGAAATTGGGTCAGAATCTAATGGTCAGATTGCTTAAAATCGTCGCGCAAGTGACATGACTCAGATTTCATAAAATCTTATTAAATTTCCAACCGTTCTCACACTCTTCACTCCAGACTCAATCAAATCGACCCAGAACATCATCTGGACTTGATTTTTGAGGTGATGGTCAGGGCTAACATGGTGACCGCAACAGCCTAAGATCATCGCTATCGGACTTTCGACGCGCGGTCCAGGTCCGATCCAGAACTTCTAAAAATTCCCAAGAACAACTGGATTTAGCGATGGATCCCGGTTTGAGTAACATAGCGCTAACTAATCTACAGGTTTTGAGTCATGCAGATCCAATTTAAAGTGATTGATGCAAATTTCACAAGCAATCGAGTTAAGCACTAATTACCCCAGAAAGCTACTAAGGGAAGATTAGCACAAAATTTTCAGGGTCATTACAATCTACTCCCCTTAAAGAAAATTTCGTCCTCGAAATTCATACCTTCTCATATTCCTCAATGATCTGAGGGTAGCTCTTCCTGACCTCAGCTTTAGATTCCCAAGTAGCCTCTTCTTCACTATGATGCGTCCATAGCACCTTCACAAGAGGGATAACCTTGCTATGCAATACCTGCTCCTTCCTATTAAGAATACGTGTCGGTCGCAGTACATAAGTGACATCCTCACTCAACTGCACCTGCTCCCAACTGATAATATGCGAAGGATCAGGATCATACTTCTTCAGCATAGAACCATGAAATACGTTATGCAGGCCCGCAAGAGGTGTGGGCAAAGCAAGGCGGTATGCTACCACTCCCATTTGATCTAGAATGGACCAATAAATCTCGGTGTCAGCTTCCCCTTCTTACCGAACCGCAGAACTCCCTTCATAAGAGAGACCTTCAGAAATACATGGTCTCCAACCTCAAACTCAAGCGGTCGACGCCTCGTATCAGCATAACTCTTCGCTCTGGGCTGTCAGAAGTCGACGTCGAATGATGTCAACTTTCTCTGAAGTCACCTGCACCAACTCTGGGCCAAGCAAAGTTCGCTCGCTAACTTCTGCCTAGTAATGCGGTGCTCTGCATGGGCGACCATACAACGCCTCATAGGGAGCCATGCCAATACTCGCCTGGAAACTGTTATTATACGCGAACTCTGCATACTGAAGACAATCATCTCAACTGTCTTTGAAATTCAAAACATAAGCTCGCAACATGTCTTCCAGACTCTGATTCACACGTTATCTGCCCATCTGTTTGTGGATGAAACGCGGTGCTGAACTTCAGTTTCACACCCATCGCTTCCTGAATACGAGTCCAGAAGATAGATGTGAAACGCGTGTCTCTATCAGACACAATCTCCAGGGGAACTCCATGCAGACGTACTATCTCCTTGATATACAGCCTAGCCAACTCGTCTGCAGAGTTTGTGACTCTGATCGGTAAGAAATGTACTGACTTCGTCAATCGGTCGACGATCACCCAAAAGAGTCATATCCCTTCCTCATTCTTGGCAACCCAGAAATAAAATCCATAGAGATGAAGTCCCACTTCCATTCTGCTATGGGCATGGGCTGCAGCAACCCAGGAGGTTGGCGATGCTCTGCTTGACCTGCTGGCACGTGAGACAACGAGAAACAAACTCAGCAATCTGGACCTTCATATTGTCCCACCAATATGATCTCCTCATATCCTGATACATATTCGTGCTACCTAGATGCATCGCAAGCTTAGAACTATGGGCTAACTCGAGAACCTCCCGTCTCAAGTCAGGGATGTCAGGAACACATAACCGGCCACAAAATCGTAGGCCCCCATCAGAACTAACACTCCAGTCGGAGTTCTCATCTCTACCAACCCACTTCCTCATCTTCACCAAAAGCTCATCATCTGCCTGAGCTACAACAATCTTCTCGTCGATAAGGGGCTATACACGAATGTGTGCGATAACCTCATACGGCTCAACCACCGTAAGCTTCTGCTCAAAATCTCGGATGAACTCCAACATATCCCACTCTGCTATCATCAGCAGAGCCGCAAACTCAATAGCCTTTTTGCGACTCAACACATCTGCCATACGGTTTGCCTTACCCGGATGGTAAGAAACATCGAACTTAAAGTCCTTCAATGTTTCCATCCATCGGCGCTGCCTCATATTCAAGTCACGCTGCGTGAAAATATACTTAAGGCTCTTGTGGCCGCAAAAGAGATCGAACTTCTCACCATAGAGGTAATGTCTTCAAAGATTTAATGCGAAAATGACAGCTGCTAACTCTAGGTCGTGTGTAGGGTAATTCTCTTCGTGTTTCCTCAACTGACGCGAAGCATAAGCAATCACCCTGTCCTTCTGTATAAGGACATAACCCAGGCCAATGTGAGAGGCGTCAGTATATATAATATACTTAACCCCTTGCTCTGGCAATACTAGCACAGGGGCGGACGTCAACTTATCCTTTAGCTCTTGAAAAGCAACTCTGCCTTCTCAATCCAAGCAAACTTCAAATCCTTCCATGTCAACTGCCACAACGGTCTGGCAATCTTCAAGAAGTCTTGAATGAAGCGTCGATAATAGCCTGCAAGACCCAGAAAGCTTCTTACCTCAGTAACTGAATCAGGCTGCTTCCAGTCCTGCACTGCAGCTACATTGGCACATGTCCCAGGAACTTAACTTCCTCTTTCCAGAAATCACACTTCTTGAACTATGCAAAAAGCTGATTCTTCCTAAGAGTATCCAAAACCGCTCTTAAGTGCTCCTCGTGCTCTTCCCGGCTCGCCGAATAAATCAAGATGTCATCGATAAAGCAATGATGAATCGGAACAAGAATGGCCGAAACACCCTGTTCATCAGATCCATGAACACGGCCGGCGCGTTCGTAAGACCGAACGACATCATAAGGAACTCATAGTGACCGAAGCTAGTCCTGAAAGCGGTCTTCTGCACATCCCCATCCTTGACGCGCAACTGATGATACCCAGACTGCAGATCAACCTTCGAAAAGTACCGTGCCCCCTTCAATTGATCAAACAGATCATCAATCCTAGGCAAAGGGTACTTATTCTTCACAGTTACCAAATTCAGCCTACGATAATCAATACACAATCGCAAGGAACCATCCTTCTTCTTCACTAACAAAACAGGTGCTCCCCAAGGAGACACACTAGGCCGAATAAAACCCAAATTTAGCAAACCATCTATCTGCTTCCTCAACTCCTCCATTTCACTCGGAGGCATACGATAGGTGGGCAATGAAATGGGCGCCGCACTAGGCATGAGGTCAATAGCAAAATCAATCTCACGCTGAGGAGGTAGTCTAGGAATCGACTCAAACACATCTTCAAACTCCCGAACCACCGGCGTGCTAACTAATGCCGATTCAGCCATACAGCATTCAAAGCACAACTCCAAAGATAAACAACATGCATTCCATTAAACAAAATTATCGCAATACAAGTAGTGCAGCACTACATGAATCACGACTAGGAAAGCATGTGAACTACAACATCTAACACTTCAAGCAACAACAAACAATTACAAAACAACTCCAACTACAAAGCCAACAACGGCTACACACAGAAAGAAACAACAAATAAAGCAAAGGATGACTACAACGACAACTACTCGTCGGAATCAGGAGATGGAGGCGAGGCACCCTTATCCTCCAAGCAACACAAGATAGACTTCAGAGTTCGAGTCACCTTCTTAAACTTATGCTTCATAAGGCCTCGAAGATCTATGATATCCTGGCGTTGAACAGCCTGCCCTTCTTCAAGTCGAGCAATACAGGTATCTCTGGCAGTCTAACCTGTGATCTGCTCTGGTGCCACAGGAGGAGAGCTATCACTCGTATCCTGTGCTTCTACCTCTTCCTCGTCCTGCTCTGTTTCTTCCTCAATCTCAACACCACCTTCAGCATAACTCTCTTCATCATCGCTCTCTGACTCATCCTCACTCTCTGAGGCCTGTCGACCAGAACCAATCTCCATTTGCTTAAGGGTCGTCAGGCTAATATGACGAATAGGAACCGACTTCTCTACTCCAAGCCTATAGCCAAACTCATGAGCAAGCTTACAAATGAGACGGCCAAAAGGAAGCGATTCGGTCCTCCTAGTTGAACGAGCGATGAGAATAGTCTGGCGCAGGATGTACGTCGGCACATATAACTTCGCTTCTTGCCCCACCTGATACAGGAAATCTACCATCAGGCGCGTACACTCGCTGCGGTTGCTCCACCTTGGGTATACATTGAACGTACACATGTGGTGAAGCAAACGGAAGTCGTCCGTCATGTTGGTAGCCAGAAGACTCCTATTAGGCTGCCATTCAGACGACCACACAAGGATCGGGTGTGACGATCCCTCTCGCGTACTGTTCAAATTCTTCTCGCTGGCATGCACCTCACCAAGTGGCACATTCAGGAGTCGGGATATCAAAGCGATGTTAACTATAGCTTTTCGACTACTACCACAAGGAATCTTGAACTGTAGAGGCTCCAGCGAAGGATCACGAATATTGGCATAACAAGCTCAAATAGTACTTGCATTCGCGCGATACTCACCCTCAAACAAGGGACACCAACTAGCCCCTTCCAGGCACTCCAACAACAGAAACTCGCCATACAGCCGCGGATCAACATGAGCCTCAAAAAGGACTCTACGGCCTTCATAGACTCCATGCGATAGCTTTGCCAACAAGGTTCTACCAATGGGAGCTTGAGGATCGAGGTCCCGCTTGTTCTGGAATTCATGAGTGGCGAACGTGCTCGCGGCAGCACCTCTCGGCCTCCGTGCACGGGTTGGGCGGCTAGGCCTGACTTCATCCACGGGCGCTCTCTTCTTCCCCATCAAAGAAAGAAGGGTAGAAATGGAAAAGATGGCCGTGATAAACTCAAAGAGGGCCATGAAAAATCAGAGAAAGAGAGAAATAGGAAGATAGTAAAGCTCTCACACACTAGAGATCCCAAAAGATGGATGTGAGAGCTCAAATGAGAAGAAAGGAGAGGTAAAGAGCAATGGGGGTGAGGGTTTTAAGATAGGGTGATGGGGTTTGCATGAAAATGAAGGAAGAAGAAGATTTGGAGGAGATTTGGAGAAGTTTGGAGAAGAACTTGAAAGAAAAGGGAGCTTGGGAGGGAAGTTTATGAAGGAAGTAAGGTGTAGGAAGGGTTTAAAGCAGCAAACCGTGGAGGGGTGGGCCACACTAGGCCAAATATTCATCGGCCCGCCCGGCCTGGCACGCTGATCGGCGAGGCCTCTCAGAGCCGACGATGGCATCGCCGGTCTCTGGACCATCCAGCGATACCTCACCATTTGGGCGAGGTCCTCCTAGTCCCCTATGCTCAAAATGATGTGGGTCCCCCCTGGGCCCCACTGAAAATGCCCCGATCGGCCCCTTGCATGATTCGACGCCTATCGGGCCATTCGGGCACAAATCTGATTCAAACAGAGATTTCTTAAAGATTTAAGGGTTGAAATAGGATGATAAACCATCTAAACTCATTAATAGATGGTCTAGGAAAGGTTTCGGGTCGCTGTGTGTGATCAGGAGAAAGCATAGACTCGATCTCGGCGATCGTTTTCAGTAAACTTTCGCCGATAGAAGCTACGGAACACAAACACACAATCTACAATAAATTTGCACCCAAATACACTAAAGTGGCGACAACGTGCAGTGTGTGACCATAACCCAGGTCCGTTTTAATCCAAATCATGCTCTGATACCAACTTGTAACACCCTGAAATTCGGGGGTCGAGCATCACTCAGCTCCCGAGTTTCAAAACATCACTTATGCAACATATTTAATGATGGATGTATGTTGTCTATATTAGTATATAAAACATGGAATAGATTAAGCCAATAGTAAATATAATTCAGGGATAAGTGAAGAAAGCAAGCGGAAGACTTATAGAAATATATATGTATAATACATACCAGGTTGTTCTGACAAGTGTTACTACCAAAATTACAAGTATTAAATTACATCATTTAATTTCCCAAAAGAAATCCGAGCATCCCGCGCATCAGAACGAGGCTCACTAGAACCCATCTGAAAACTGCATAAAAGAGAAAGCAGCCTTATCATCATCAATCTCCTGCTCTGCCTCAGAAGTCGCCTTAACATCTGCAACATCAGCAGCTAAGACAGAGTCTGGTGGGCGTTTAACACCGCCCAAGAACGTGAGAGTGAGTGATCAACTCAATGGAATAATAAAGCACAGGTTAACATGTTATCAGTTCAATCAAGCAGTAATGATAAAGCAGAACAATTAAACATGTCCTAAGTACTCTTGTTAATGCAAGGATGTATGCAGAATGATGCGTGCCCTCACGCGTACACCCTCAGCATCTTCATCTTATGTTACGCATGACATCGCCTCAAAGTGCGCCACGTCTACAAAGCACATGAAAATGCGGTGCATGATTATGATTACCAAGTTATTATTAGTCCTTTTCATACAGCAGGATTGGGAAGCTAAGATACCTTCTTCATATCACCATCTAAACAATGATCCATTCTAGGGTCGTCAGTCCTAGACATCTCATACGATCATATGGTTGTAGGTCGTTGCAAAGGGCTCGTCACCAATCAATGTACGTCTATCATACCTTCGTTATTAACTAAGGCTCGTCACCTCAATGCGGTATCCGGGTATGCTCGAGGTCAATACAAAGGGCTTGTCACCGATCAATGTAGGCCGACAGCACGAATATAGTATCCCATACCACCATAATCAGCTCCCGAGTTTGGTTGCTCACCGGTCACTACGGGGAGGCTCATCATAGGCCGACAGCTCGACCACGGTGTCCCATACCGCCATGTCCGGCTCATGAGTCTTAGCGGATCATGGTACCATGGTTAATAGGATTTCATTGGTAAGTTGGGTACCCTAGATTCAAACAGTAACGTCCATATATGGTGAACATACATCAGACAATCGGGTTACTTAACGAACTTGACTAGCACGAGCGCACGTTAGGTTGAGCGACATAGAGTGCGCAAACACTCCGCGTGGCCAAACCACCGCCGACAACTCTAATACGACTCGGGTTCGTCTAATACGTCCCTACGTGGCGAAAGTAACCTCAGCCACGAATTTAAGGCCGATTACCGATTCCCTGGACTATTCATGGTCCCAAACACATTACACTACAACAGATATTCGTATTGAATGTAGAACAGTAAAGGAACAACAACTCAAATCATGTGGTACACAAGCATTTGAAGAATATCAACTTAACATGAATGTAAGCATAAGTAATACTTGAATTTAAACAACAAGGAATGTAACTTACATGAAGGAAATCATACACACTAGTGGGAGAGTTGAGAATCACTTCTCAACGCCCATACTAGGTTGATATATCACACTTTAGCTCATTCAGACATTTCTACAAACACTTAGAATACATAATACAACATACATAACGTATGTTGAAATACAAACATTTGGACAATTCCTTTTACCGAGGAGTTGTCACACATACATCTAGCATACATACATGACAAATAATCATGGCAAACACATGTGCATATTTTATACGCATACGGTACTTTATACATACACATAGAATACACAAATCTCAATATAACACATGCATATCAGGAACACAAAGTAAACATAACATTTGGCATGTGAAATCTCATCCATAGCAAGAATAAACCATTCACTAACATTGAAAGCCTTGAAAACCATAACCTATACGATTGAAGTCTGCACCTTAATCCAGAAAAGAACACCAAACTGATTTCAGACGATATGTCTTCGTCAACAGCGACAAGATAACCTAAGACAAGAATAGAAATGAGATACAACAACACCAAGACTATTCTAAGCTCTAACACAGATTAGGGTTAGGTTAACTTACCCAAAGATGAACTCAGAATCGTCAGAATAACGATTCAAAGTGAAGGTTTAAGGATGAAGTAGAACAAGAAAGAATCTAAGATGATTCACCAACTTCTCTCTCACTTTCTCTCTCTTTTCCTTTCTCTTTCTTAGGTAGGGTTAGAAAATTCGTATGGAAAAGAGAGCTAGGGTTTTAAGGTCTATAAATAGGCCTAATATTGATGAAAATAACCCCAGGGCCAAGGTATACTTAGGGTATAACCAAAACCGGCCTCTCACGATCCAACGAAGCACTTCCGGTGGGCCTATTACCACGAAAGGTCGGACTTAAGCTCATTGACCATGGATCTAGGTCAAGCTGAGTTTTCGTACCGACCGGATCTTCAGATCAGCCGCGGTGGACCAAACTCAATTCAACAGTCACTGAATCTCGATCAGGTCCACAAGCACGAGGACATGCCTGGGCCACCTTCCCTAATCAGATGGTGAAATTGGTAAGAATCCAATGGTCAGATTGCTTAAAATCGTCGCGCAAGCGACACGACTCAGATTTCATAAAATCTTATTAAATTTCCAACCGTTCTCACACTCTTCACTCCAGACTCAATCAAATCGACTCAGAACATTATCTGGACTTGATTTTTGAGGTGATGGTCAAGTCCAACATGGTGACCGCAACAGCCCAAGATCATCGCTATCGGACTTTCGACGCGCAGTCCAGGTCCGATCCAGAACTTCCAAAAATTTCCAAGAACAACTGGATTTAGCGATGGATCCCAGATTTCAGAGTAACATAATGCTAACTAATCTATAGGTTTTGAGTCATGTAGATCCAATTTAAAGTGATTGATGCAGATTTCACAAGTAATCGAGTTAAGCGCTAATTACCCCCAAAAAGCTACTAAGGAAAGATTAGCACAAAATTTTCAGGGTCATTACATGGCCCCATAGAAATCCTTAAACGAGTAACTAATTATCTAACTAACAAATCTATAAATTACAAGTCACAACTATAAACTGTAATATGAATAATTTATGATAAGAAAATGATATATGAATAATTTATCCTAAAAATATTCTGCTACAAGAAATGCATTCTGCATATTAACAATAGCCTAATGAAAAATAATGTAAGTTCAAATTTAGATGCAAGGTAAATCCATATTAGTCAAATTAAAGAATCAATTTCGAACTACGTCACAAGTCAGTATTAGAAAACATATCTCATGCCAAACGCAAATGCTAAGTTAGTTATTAAGCATTCAATATTTGTACATCCAATGCATGCATGACACTAAAATTTTTATTAAGCAGTCTGTGGTTAATTTGTGTTTATATGTTATGCCACGTGTACAATTGGAGTATATGAGTATGGGTGTCATATTCCACCAGGGAATCAAACAACTCCGTTCGATCGGCTTGTGAAGTATCCACTATGGGGCCCACACCGCTATGCTGTGTCAGCATCACCATCATGGGAGAGGACGCGGATTGCGTTTTCCCTTCAAATAAAATTCTGGGCCCACATAAGTTTCAGGTCATTAAAAAAATTCTGGGCCCACATAAGTTTTGGATCAAGTTGATGCTTGTGTTTTCCCTTCAAATAAACATCATGGTTGGCCCTAGGATTCAACGGTGAGCATTGTTTCTCAACTATTTCACATGATATGGTCCACTTAAGCTGGCCGCGGATTTCCTGCGAAAGCCTTTGGCAGGAAGTTCGTTCATCTATTTATAGAGCTCATTTTTGGACCATTGGCCAAAAATGAGATGATCCAAAACTCAAGTGGGCCACAAGCTAGAAATAGTACGGATTCAGTGAGAGCCATTGAAGCATTCTTATGGCCACGAAATTTCAGGCTAAATTTTTTGTATTTTCACTTTATCCCTGTGGTAATGACCTCGTAAACAGTTTGGATGACATATAAACATCAAGGTCCAGCCTAGGAAGGTTTCATCTGTAGTTATTTCTTTCCTCAATTATCCCTCTCATGTTGCCCACTTAAGTTTTGGATCCACCTCTTTTTTTTTCATGTCCTGAAATGAGCTCCCCAAATAAATGAACGGAATATATTTCCCACAAACATGGTGGTGGGCCCCACCCAGCATCCTTACACAGGAACATCCTAGGAAAGGCTTTACATGGTGATGAACCATGTTAGTACTTGGATAAGCTACAAACAATTTACAGATTATCCAAACACCATAACATGTTTATCTGTAATCAAAGTCAAATAAGATAGGCTGTAAATTCTCTACAACTTTGCACCTGTAATTCAATCACCTGTTATCGGATTACAGCTATAAAGATTTTATGGGAATCTAAACAACCGTAATTCAATTACCTTTTATCAGATTACAGGTTAAAGATTTTATGGGAATCCAAACAATCCATTAAGACCATCTAATCCGCAAAACCTTTGAAACTCTGCCGTAGGGTGAGATCTAATCACCGTACACCTGGAACAATGATTGGTTCAAATTGAGATGTCTCTGGTGTGATCCGATCTTTTCATTTACCAAATGAAACAAATAATGGAAAAACAGATGGAAAGAATGGAATTCTCAAAAACATGATGGCGAGCCACACAATTATCTCAATACCCATTGTTTCCTTTTGTGCGGCCTACTTTAGTTGTGGACCTGACTCTTATTTGGGTCCACTTCTAAAAATTATCTGGTGAAATTAGTGAATGGAGCAGATTTATGGGCCACACAAAATTTTCAAGGGAGAGTTTCTATGTGGGTGTTCAATACCCCACTGGTTTGTGCTTGTGGCTAGTACTTGAGCTTTAGATCTGCTTTATTTTGGGTCCACTCCCTTAAAGGATATGGCTAAAGTGGTGAACGGGATAGATTTGTCACATACAGCTAGGAAACATATACAAATATCTAATTCCCCAAATTCATAAATCGGCATTGAGAGAGAGAGAGAGACTAACCGTTGTCGGATCGGAGCTAGAGATGTCTTTCGATCTGGATTTCCTCTCCTTCTTCTTCTTCTTCTTCTTCTTCTTCTTCTTTTGAGTGCTCTCCGAGTCTCTGTCACAGATCTAAGGTGGGTTTGTAATGAAAGGGGGATTTCAAAACCCTAACGAGAGAGAGAGAGAGAGGTGTTGGGAAACAGAGGGTCGGGCGCGCGAGAGAGAGGGGTTGGGAAACCGAGGGCTTGGCGTGAGAGAGAGAGAGAGAGAGAGAGAGAGAGAGAGAGAGAGAGGGTTTGGGAGAGGGACGGGCGTGCGAGAGAGGTTTGAGGGATTTGGGTTTTGGGAGGGGTGGGTGGGAGATGTGGGTTTTGGGAGGGGCAGGCATTTTTAGGAAACAGATTGGCTACTCCCCCTGTCACCAGCCATTGCCTAGTGGTCGGTGCTCTGTGGGCCCCACATGTGTTTCATCCATTCTGTCCATCTATTTTTATAGATCATTTTATAGTATGGAAGGAAAAATGAGTTATATCTCAATCTCAAGTGGACCACATTACAGGAAACAGTGTTTAATGAACATTGACCATTAAAAACATTTTGGGGGCCATAAAAGTTTTGGATCAAGCTGATATTTATTTTTTCCCTTCATCTAGGTATTTATGACCTAATCAACAGATTGGATGTCAAATAAACAGTACATTAGGCCTTAGGAGGATTTTAATAATGGATATCCAATCATTATTTTTTCCCAGTGGTGTGGTCCACCTAAGATTTATATCCCTATAATTTATTTATTTTTTGTAAATTACTAAAATGATCTATAACAATGGATGAACGGAATGGATGAAACACATACATCATTATGGGCCCCAATGAGCACCGACCACGGAATGGACAGTGACACCCACCGTTGAGACTTTCCTAGGGCCATTATGATGTTTATTTGAGATCTAACCTATTAATAAATAAATAAAAAAAAGGACATGGATGATTTGAGAAAAATCAAAAATTAGCTTGATACAAGACTTCTGTAGCCCTTTGAAATTTTTTATTAGTACGCATTCAATCACCACATTTTTTTTTTGTTTGTGTTGGGTTAACTTGAGATTCTGGTTAGCTTGGTTAGGGATGTAGATGAGTAGCGTTAGCTTGGTTAGCTTGCTCCACTAGACTCGAAAAAGCTCGATTCGACTCAGTTCGAAACTAAGTTCAAGCCGAGTCAAGTTTATTTTTTTAGCTTGAAAAAATTTCGAACTGAATTCAAGCTTTGGTTTTTTTTTTTTTTTTGTTAGCTTGTTAGTACACCCACTGTCAGTTCACACTTCACTGTTAGCCACCTCCACTAGGGAATCGATACCAAGACCTTGGTGTTGAAACGAGATATCTTCCACTTAGTCTACCACTTGAGCTATGGATCAAGGTGTTAACCAGACCGAGTTTAAGCTTGCCCGAGCTTTACTCGACTCGGATCGAACCCAACTCAAATCGAACCAGTTCGGTGACTCGGTTACTTTGATATTGTTGTTGCTCACCAAGTGTTTGATGAAATGACTCAATGAAATGTGGCTACGATGATGTATGTGTTTTATCCACACCGTCCATCCATTTTTCTATATCAAGTTAGGGCATGAGCTCAAAAATGGGTTAGATTAAAATCATCTCGGTGGATTTATGACTTGATTTTTGAGCCCTAGGGCCACCATGGAATGGTGCATCTAACTGATTGGGTACAATCATTTTTACAACTCATTTTAGTAGTTGAGCCCTAAACTTAAAGCTATTCACAGCTCAAGTGGACTACACCAAAAGAAATAGTGGGGATAACGGCATTCACCATCAAAACATTTCTAAGCCCCAAAGTGATGTTTATTTGTCATCCAACCTATTCATGGGGCTGAAAGTCAGGTAGGTTTCGTCAGGTTGGTGCTCAACCCTGGCTAAACCCAAGGTTCTTGTACCTCAACCCTAACCCAACCCAACCCAACCTCAGGTTGGGAATTTCATCCCAAGCCCAACCCAAGCGGGTTCAGTCGGGTTGGTTGGGTGAATACATGCTAATATTTTAATGATTACATTAGTTTATTATATTTTAATACACATCTTATTTTTTATATTTATAATTTTATTAATTATGTATGTCGTTATTTATTGTAAAGAACTTCATTTATTCTAAACAAACAAGTTAGAATATAGGACAACTACTCATTTAAAAGTCATGTTGTGTAGCACACAATCTATTTGGGAGGGAGAAAAGAAACATTTGTACATCCAAATAGCCCGAGCTCGACCCAAGATTTATCAGGTTGGTGTTTGTACAGCCTAAGCATAAGATCGGACACAATAGATCTTGCCCAAGCCCAACCCAATGTCGGGTCGGTCACGGGTCGGTCGGGTTCAACCCGCCCAACTTTCAGCCCTACCTATTCATAAGGTTACAAGGACATAGATAAAGGGAAAACATATATATCAAACTTGTTCCAAAACATTTGTATCCCTCAAGAAATTTCAACATTATAAAATTATTATATATCCATCATTAAAATCCTCCTAGAATAACTTGTAAGACCAGCAACCTGGAAACGATGACTGATACACAACATGAAAAGATTACCAGCCATAGAGACATCGAAAACCTTTTGTGACCCACTCGTCTAGATGGATGAGGTCAGTATGAACATGAAAATGAACGATATTGTTAGCAATGCAATGGAATTAGGAAATAAACATGCAAAAGCCAATGCACCAGATCCATTTTTTTAGACCTGTTAAAAATTTGGATTGTATTCGGATCAACTCTTTTTGACCCATTTAGTACAGGTCAGGTCTGGTACCTAATGCAGCACAATACCCAATTAGTAATAAATTAGTTTTAGTCATAGTTATATGCATTAATCAACTAATGTCTCCAACTGGTTGGACTATAAGTTACGGTCCACCCAGTGCATAACTACGAACCTTTTCGAGTGTGTGTGACATCTACCCAATCGAATAGGTTGGTCTCATCATGAAGGTCATCTTATGTAAAAATCCTCCACGTATACTCATCGAGTGGGCACACCTATATTTTGCTATTTATCAAATGGCTAGAAATTGTTTTCAATGGTGGCTCACTATATGAGTAGATAGGGCTGATTTTTGCAAATCCCTATGGTGGGGCCAAACCCTGTCCATCCTTTTTTTTTATCCACACTGTCCATCCATTTTTTTCATTGTCATGCAGAGGTCGAGCCAAAAACTTGAAAACCCAAAGCTCAAGTGGACCATACCACAAGAAATAATGGAAATACTAATTTAGACTGTTGAAACCTTTCTAGCGCCCATAGTGATCTTTATTTGTCATCCAACATGTTCATGAGATCACAAACACCTGGATGAGGGAAAAAAATTAGCATGATACATAACTTCTGTGGCCCCCTAGAAATTTTCAACAGTATACACTCAATTCGCACTATTTCCCGTAGTGTGGTCCACTTGATCTTTGGATATAGCTAATATTTAGGATCAGGACTTAAAATTAAGTATTAAAATGGATGGACAGTGTGGATCAAATACATATATCATGGTGAATCCCATAGAGTTTACACACTCAATCCCTTCCCGAAGAATACTTAGCCGTGCACAAGTGGGCAAGAGTTCTTGAGAACTTTTTGGGAATTCATCAAGGTGTGACTTGAGTCTAAAATCTGAATGGTCCACATGATGCAGAACTCCATGAAACCTCATTGACCCAACTTTTACTTTGATTTAAAACATTGGTGGGCCATGACAAATGAAAACATTTTCCTACCTTGATTTTCATCTCTCTTTTATATGGCCCACCAGAGTTTTAAATAGGTTTGAAAATTGGTCCCTGATGGTTTCATGGGATGCTGCATCACATGGACCATTTGGATTAGAGGTCCATGACACGTGTGAAAAAATGCGCACATGCGCAGGTGCGTATAAGTGAGCTTACCTTGTTGAGTAATGCCAAGCCACTGCCGTTTTGACAGAGAAAAAAGGGTTGATGAAACCTTATGGCTATCAATCAGGACGAGATAGAAGGGGGTAATTGTAGCGCTGAGATTGTAGAGATGGAGAGAGATTGCAGAGCGGGAGGGGGAGAGATTGTAGAGATGGAGAGAGACTACAGAGAGGAAGGGAGGGAGGGGGAGAGAGATTGCAGAGAGGGAGGAGGAGAGAGCTTGGGATGTTGAGGCGAAACCTTCAGGGGAGTCTCCACAATAACTCAGTTTGATTAAGGTAAGTCCTTCCCCTCAGAACCCTAAACATTATCTCGATTGATTTTGTTCTTGTTTTCATTTGAAAACAAATAGATCTTGTGCTTTCAACAGCTTCTAACTACAAATATTACTTGAATCTCGTTCGATTTTGAGGTGGGGAAATGATTTTTTTTCTTTTTGATGTTGCTGGTCGGAATCCCTTTTGGAAATCATTTTTTTGTGTTCTATGTTGGAAGATGTTGTTGATGCATGTAAAATGTGGGATAATGATTGATGCCCGCTAGTTGTTCGATGAAATGCATGAAAGGAACTTAGTTTCTTGGAACACCATTATAGGAGGGATGGTTTGAGTTATTTCATCTAATTTATGTCATTTTCTTTGGTTCTGAATAGTTGTAATTCTCTATATCTAATTAACAAGTTAGCTGAGTTTCTAAGCCTAGTTTATCCACTGCAAACCGAATCAACCTTCACGGCAAGTTTCAAATAGACTTGGTAATTTCATCAGCCATAAATCCGAGATGACATTAGCACATAGAAATAATAAAACAAGTTCCAGCCATATGGAACCATTAATCATGCATTATGATACATTTCAAGTGATTTCTACTTCTTTGAATTTTGTATTCTAAGTTAAAACTTTTTGTTTTATAG
Organism: Magnolia sinica; assembly: GCF_029962835.1. Taxonomy (NCBI): domain Eukaryota; kingdom Viridiplantae; phylum Streptophyta; class Magnoliopsida; order Magnoliales; family Magnoliaceae; genus Magnolia; species Magnolia sinica. The sequence goes on along the minus strand of NC_080573.1, from coordinate 65,541,434 downwards.
ATGTTGAATTCCTGTAGAATGGGGATTGTTTTTGTGTGAATGGCCTAATGAATAATATACCATTGGAATTAGGGATTTTGGGGCTTACAGATTTGAATGTGGACCCCAAATTGGGGCTTTTCTGATTTTACAAATTAGGGATTTGGGGATTTTAGGATTTTGGGGATCTGAGGATAGAACCAGAATTAGGGATTTCTAATTTACATGGATGGATGGTTTAGGTTAGACATGTACATATGCATGGATGGATGATTGGATTGGATGCATTTATATTATACAAACTCATTCTAGTTACTATTGCACTAATATTTTACAATGACACGTGCTTTTAAACCCCCATAAAATGCGAACTTATCATGTATGCCTCTTTTTGCAATTATTTGATTACTAAATGTCCCAAAAAGTCCAACCAGTTCAATTATAAGGCCCGAACCAACCACATGCTAATCATTTCAAAGTATTGCAAATGGCCTGTTTGAGTTAGGTGCAAGGGTACTAAAACCTATATCTGTACTCATGTTGGACCTAAAATGAATGCCCATATTTATACATGGCATGTGTATGTGCGTGGTCCAGGTTACATCATATGTATGTTGAGGATGGGCAAGTTTGCTTTGGTTGAAAAAAGGGATAGGTTTGGTCATTATTGCATTTTTATTTTTAGGATGGACCTTTTGTCATTTCTTTTTCAACTGCCCTTCTCTTGTTGTAGAAGGGTAGGTCACATATAGGCAGAACAACCATTTTTAGGCAATGACATGACAAAGACCACCTGATGACTAGCTCACATCTTGCACATTTTGGCATATGGCTTCTAGCATTAGGATTTTACAATCCTATAGTGTATCCAAACACATGATAGCCAAGAACCCCTATTTCCATATTTCTTGTTACCCAACCATCCTCTGTAAATGGCAGTCTTGTCACAAGAAATTTCTAAAGGGGAGTTATTTGACACTCTGTCAGGTACATAAGACATTTGATACATAGGCATGAACTCAGATATTGTATATGTAGCATACGTTAAATTAAATCAAATCAAATGGACTAAATTGTGGAATTGTTGTTCCAAAATTACATTCACAAAATCAGATTGGTTCAAGAATTCTAATATCTGATTCATGGACACTTATTCTTTAAAATAGGACCATTGGAAATTTTCATGTTAACCATCCATCAAACTTTCCACCAATCAAATAACCAAAAAATCGAATGAGTATAATATTTGGTTGACAATACATCTAAACTGGAACCCTAATTTGGACAGTTGGTTTGAATTACTTGTATCGTATGCAATTTCTAACTAATTTCCAAGGACCTGCATATTTTTTATTTTATTTTAACTTCCCAACAAAATTTCCACTAAAACTAATAATCAAATAAATTGGTTCATGATACACCTATTCTATATGGATTCACTATTCATTTGCTTACTTAATTTGTGTTGAAAATATTTCTCAATAAGGGTTTAATGTCCTTAAATATCCTAATTATATTAGACACATCTACTCGTGGCCAAGGAGAGAAATTATCCATGGATCTTATTTCCTTAGCTATGACTGTATAAGAACTTGAAAATGCCTATACTATTCAAATTGTTATCCTGATCATATTAGACACATCTACTTGTTTCCTGATCATATTTCCTTAAATATCCTGATCAAATTAGACACATCTACTTTTTTTCACAGGTTAGTTACTCTTTTCCACAATTAGCCTCTTTCAAGCCTTTGCTTGGCCTACTTTTGTTTGGTCTTAGTAGCTGGCTGGCCATTTTAAAGATGTGTACATGGGTTATTGTCTTTTTGATTATGTTGTTTCTTGCTCTACAAATTTGGGCCGTGTTGTTAATTTATGAAATTAGAGGAAGAGGAGCTTTTGTCTTCCTAATCTGTCAGTACAGTTGTTTTGTTTTGTGTATTTGTTTATAGATACACACACACACACACACACACCTCATGTTGATCTTAATTTGATAAGAGTTAAAGAAAAATAGGAAGAAGTTGGAAGTTTGAGCTCAAATATAACAATGAACTGCTAACATGGGCATGTGATTGCACTAAGAATCCATAATATCTGCAACATTTGGTACTTGAGATTGGGTTGCAATGTGGAGAACCCATGAGATGAAATAATGGGCCATGTGAAGAATACTTCTAGGGGCAAACTAACCAAGCTACTTGACTAATCAACCAAACTCCCACAATGACTTGGCAATGTATCCTCAATAGTATGGACCATCCCATTTCTTAGGGTTTTGTACTATTTGTTTGTAGAAAAAACATGAGATGAAAACTTATTTTCTGTCTACACCAAAAGACAAGATTAAAAAAAACCTTATTTTTTGCCATCTCCCCTCACATATGAGAAAAGAGACTTATAAATAATATATATCTCTCTCTCTCTTTCCACATATCTAGTTTAGTACATTGTGACTCGAATTATATTGTACCCCACTATTTGTGTTATAATGTAAAAGAAATTATTTTCCGCCACTTAAAAAATGGTTGCAAACCAAACACCAACAAAAATAGCCGCCTTATTGGTGGTGAATGATATGATACCTAATACACTGACTTTAATCCATGGTTTTCAATGAAAGGTGGATCCCATGGTCCAATCATCCAAACCCATGCATGTTTGTCCCAACAGCGAATGGACTACGCCTAAGAATCTCCTTGATAGGACAATCTTAACCTATCAATTTCTGGCTTCTATATAAAAGGTTACATTGTCTTGTCTCACTCATGCACCATTTCATATTATATACATTGTATTCTATACATCATTAAATATACATTATACGAGGGTTACAGTAATCTTGGAGTGCAGAAAATTTCCAGGTATATGCATTTTAGTCCGAGTTCCTTCTCTAATCATGATAGCCTTGGGAGGGTTGATACGAGGGATGGGTTGACTGTGAAAGGGCCGATTAAAACTATATTGGGTTATCTTGCTGGTCTTAAAATCATTATGTCCGGCGAGATAACCCAATAGAGTTTTAATAAGCCCTTTTGCAATCAACCCATCCCTCGTATTAACCCTCTCAAGGTTATCGTGATTATAGAAATAACTCGAACTGAAATGCACATACTTGAAAATTTTTTACACTCTAAGATTACTCTAAACCTCGTACAATTTACTTGGAAATTTTCATCAGCTGTAGGTCATCTGGTATAAAGAGCTTGTCCTTCTTATGGACAACATTGGAGTAGCTTAGCCATTTGGACAGGCCGTGTTTATGTATTTGCTCGAAATGAATGCAGACCCGGATATGCGTCAGAGCTATTCGGATGTTGATCGGGGATCCCTGAAAGGTGGGAACCGCTGTTATGACCATGATGAAGCTGTCCATTTTCTATGGACAGCATTGAAGTGGCCTGGCCATTTGGACAAGCCGTGTTTATGTATTTACTCGAAATTGATGCAGCAAACCCGGATGTGCGTCGGAGCTATCCGAGTGTTGAGAGGGGATCCGTGGAAGGTGGGAACCACTATTTATGTTCGGGTAAAATAAGATGCATGATTTTCCTTTTCAACTGTTAGTCATATAGTGAATGGATGATGATGAATGTATTTGCGAATGTAAATGAAAATAAACAACTTGTGTGTGTGTGTGTGTGTGTGTGTGTGTGTGTGTGTGTGTGTGTTATCAATGGAGGATACCTTGTTTAGGGGGACTTGAAATTCTTGTAGCTTATGGTATGGTGCCCCAATAATGGTTGTATGTTAATAGTATGTAGTAGATAATACTAGGTTCAATAGTAGATAATACTAGAGAATACCTAAACCTAAGCCTATAACCTAAACCTAAACCTATAACCTAAACCTATACCTAAACCTAGACCTAAACCTATAACCGATACCTAAACTTAATACCTTAAACCTAAATCAAACCTAAACCCGATCTCGAACCCGAACCTTATAACCTATAACCTAAACCTTAACCTATAACTTATAACCTATAACCTAAACCTTAACCTATAACCTATAACCTATTCTTAATTCCCTAAAGCTATAACCTATAACCAAAACCTAAACCCAAACAAAACTTAAACCTAAACCTTAACCAAAACCTATAACCTAAACCTTAACCTATAACCTATAACCTACAACCTAAACTTACAACCTAAAACCTAACCTTAACTTAAACCTAAAACTTAAACCTAAACCTATAACATAAACCTATAAACTAAAACCTAAACCTAAACCTAAACCTAAAACCTAAATGTATTCTCAAATCCTTAAACCTAAACCTACACCTAATCCTAATCTCAACTCCTTAACCTAAACCTAAACTTGAAAACCCAAACCTAAACCCGATCATGAACCCAAACCCAATTTCCAAAACCTAAACCTTAACCTATTCTCAATTCCCTAAAGCTATAACTTATAACCTAAACCCAAACCTAAAACCTAAAACCTATACCTAAACCTAAAACCAAAATGTATTCTCAAATCCCTAAACCTAAACCTACACCTAATCCTAATCTCAACTCCCTAACCTAAACCTAAACCGAAAATTGAAAAACCCAAACCTAAACACTATCCCTAAAGCTCTAACCTATAACCTATAACCCAAACCTATAAGCTTAACCTAAACCTAAAACCTAAATGTATTCTCAAATGCCTAAACTTAAACCTTAACCTATTCTTAATTCCCTAAACCTTAACCTATAACCTAACTCAAACCTAAACCTATATCGTACACTTATAACCTAAAACCTAAATGTATTCTCAAATCCCTAAACCTAAACCTTAACCTATTCTCAATTCCCTAAACCTTAACCTATAACCTAACTTAAACCTAAACCTATAACCTACACTTATAACCTAAAACCTAAATGTATTCTCAAATCCCTAAACCTAAACTTACACCTAATCCTTATCCCAACTCCTTAACCTAAACCTAAACTTGAAACCCCAAACCTAAACACAGTCCCGAACCCGATTTCCTAAACCTAAACCTTAACCTATTCTTAATACCCTAAACCTTAACTTACAACCTAACTTAAACCTAAACCTATAACCGACACTTATAACCTAAACCTAAACCTATAACCTAAACCTAAAACTTAAATGTATTCTCAAATCCTTAAACCTAAACCTAAACCTAAACCAAAATCTATAACCTTAACCAAAACCAAAACCTATAACCTAAACCTTAACCTATAACCTATAACCCAATAACCTAAACTTATAACCTTAACGTAAACCTAAAATCAAAACTTAAACCTATAACCTAAACCTATAAACTAAAACCTAAACCTAAACCTAAACCTAAAACCTAAATGTATTCTCAAATCTCTAAACCTACACCTAATCCTAATCTCAACTTCCTAACCTAAACCTAAACCTAAACTTGAAAACCCAAACCTAAACCCAATCCCGAACCCGAACCCGATTTCCTAAACCTAAACCTTAACCTATTCTCAATTCCCTAAAGCTATAACCTATAACCTATAACCTAAACCAAACTTAAACCTAAAACCTTAACCTAAACCTAAAACCTAAACCTAAACCTAAACCTAAAACCTAAATATATTCTCAAATCCCCAAACTTAAACCTACACCTAATCCTAATCTCAACTCCCTAACCTAAACCTAAACTCAAACTTGAAAACCCAAGCCTAAACTCGACCTCGAACCCGAACCTGATTTCATAAACCTAAACCTTAACCTATTCTCAATTCCCTAAAGCTATAACCTATAACCTATAACCTAAACCTAAACCTAACCTAAACCCATAACCTTAACCTAAACCCAAAACCTAAGCCTAAACCTAAACCAAAGCCTATAACCTTAACCAAAATCAAAACCTATAACCTAAACCTTAACCTATAACTTATAACCCAATAACCTAAACTTATAACCTTAACCTAAACCTAAAATCAAAACCTAAACTTACAACCTATAACCTAAACCTATAACCTTAACCTTACCCTAAAACCTAAACCTAAACCTAAAACTTAAAACCTAAATGTATTCTCAAATCCGCAAACCTAAACCTACACTTAATCCTAATATCAACTCTCTAACCTAAACCTAAACTTAAACTTGAAAGCCCAAACCTAAACCCGACCCCGAATGCGAACCCGATTTCATAAACCTAAACCTTAACCTATTGTCAATTCCCTAAAGCTATAACTTATAACCTATAACCTAAACCTAAACCAAACCTAAACCTATAACCTAAACCTATAACCTTAATCTAAACCTAAAACCTAAACCTAAACCTAAACCAAAACCTATAACCTTAACCGAAACCAAAACCTATAACCTAAACCTTAACCTATAACCTATAACCCAATAACCTAAACTTATAACCTTAACCTAAACCTAAAACCAAAACCTAAACCAATAAACTAAAACCTAAACCTAAACATAAACCTAAAACCTAAATGTATTCTCAAATCCCTAAACCTAAACCTACACCTAATCCGAATCTCAACTCCCTAACCTAAACCTAAACCTAAACTTGAAAACCTAAACCTAAACCCGATCTCGAACCCGAACCCGATTTCCTAAACCTAAACCTTTACCTATTCTCAATTCCCTAAAGCTATAACCTATAACCTATAATCTAAACCTAACCTAAACATATAACCTTAACCTAAACCTAAAACCTGAACGTAAACCTAAACCTAAAACCTAAATGTATTCTCAAATCCCCAAACCTAAATCTACACCTAATCCTAATCTCAACTCCCTAACCTAAACATAAACCTAAAACCTAAATGTATTCTCAAATCCCCAAACCTAAATCTACACCTAATCCTAATCTGAATTCCCTAACCTAAACCTAAACCTAAACTTGAAAACCCAAACCTAAACCCGAACTCGATTTCCTAAACCTAAACCTTAACCTATTCTTAATTTCCTAAAGCTATAACCTATAACCTAACTTAAACCTAAACCTATAACCGACACTTATAACCTAAACCTAAACCTAAACCTAAATGTATTCTTAAATCCCTAAACTTACACCTACACCTAATCCTAATCTCAACTCTTAACCTAAACCTAAACTTGAAAACCCAAACCTAAACCCGAACCCGATTTCCTAAACCTTAGCCTATTCTCAATTCCCTAAACCTTAACCTATAACCTAACTTAAACCTAAACCTATAACCTACACTTATAACCTAAACCTAAACCTACAACCTAAACCTAAAACCTAAATGTATTCTCAAATCCCTAAACCTAAACCTACACCTAATCCTAATCTCAACTCCCTAACCTAAACCTACACCTAAACTTGAAAACCCAAACCTAAACCCAATACTGAACTCGAACCAGAGCCTGATTTCTTAAACCTAAACCTTAACCTATTCTCAATTCCCTAAAGCTATAACCTATAACCTATAACCTAAACCTAACCTTAACCTAAACCTAAACCTATCACCTTAACCTAAACCAAAACCTATAACCTAACCTTAACCTATAACCTATAACCCATAACTTTTAACCTAAACTTATAACCTATAACCTAACCTTAATCTAAACCTAAAACCTAAACCTAAAACTATAAGTGTAAGTTATCGGTTTAGGTTTAGGTTAAGGTTGTTTTTCTTTTCATTTGTCTGGATCACCTCTCATATGTTCTCTCTCTTTTCATTTATTTTTTTTTCCATAGGATTGTTTGTGTTTGGATGGATGTAGTTTATGTTTGGATGAATGTAGTTTATGTCTGGATGAATTTACGTAGTTTGGGTTTAGATGGATGTGAATGTGAATGTGAATTTGATGAAATATATTATATAACAGGTGTATATTAGGAAGAATATGATAAATTATATTCTAACAGGTGTATATCAGGAAATTTGAGATGGAATATTTTTTTCAAAAAAAAGAGACTTTTACCTATGAAATATTTCGTAGGTAAAAGTCTCATTAACGCTTTTTAGCTACGAAAATTTTCGTAGCTAAAAGTAAACTTCTCAAAAAGCCTTTAACGACGAAACATTTCGTAGCTAAAAGTCTCATCCACGTTTTTATTTCCGTAACTAAAAGTAAACCTTTAGATTTTTTGAAAAATTGTTTACAGCCTTTAGTGATGAAAATTTTCGTAGCTAAAAGTCTAATCCACGTTTTTTAGCTACGAAAACTTTCATAGCTAAAAGTAAGCCTTTCGATTTTTTTCAAAAATTGTTTACAGCCTTTAGTGAGGAAAATTTTCATAGCTAAAAGTCTCATCCACATTTTTTAGCTACGAAAATTGTCGTAGCTAAAAGTAATCCTTTCAATTGTTTTGAAAAGTTGTGTACAGCCATTAGCGACGAAAATTTTTGTAGCTAAAAGTCTCATCCACGTTTTTTAGCTACGAAAATTGTCGTAGCTAAAAGTAAACCCTTCAATTTTTTTTGAAAATTGTTTATAGCCTTTAGTGACGAAAATTTTCGTAGCTAAAAGTCTCATCCACATTTTTTAGCTACGAAAATTGTCGTAGCTAAAAGTAAACCCTTCAATTTTTTTTGAAAATCGTTTATAGCCTTTAGTGACGAAAATTTTCGTAGCTAAAAATAAACCTTTTGATTTATTTCAAAATGTATTTATAGCTTTTAGCAACGAAACTTTTCGTAGCTAAAAGTCTCTTCCATGTTTTTTAGCTACAATTTTCGTAGCTAAAAGTAAACCTTTCAATTTTTTTTAAAAATTGTTTACAGCATTTAGCGACGAAAATTTTCGTAGCTAAAAGTAAACCCTTCGAGAAAATTGTTTACAGCATTTAGCGATGAAAATTTCCATAGCTAAAAGTCTCATTCACGTTTTTTAGCTACGAAAATTTTCGTAGCTAAAAGTAAACCCTTTGATTTTTACAGAAATTTGTTTACACCCTTTAGCGACGAAAATTTTCATCAGTAAAAGTGACTTTTAGCTACAAATTTATAATTTCATCGCTAAAAGTAAATTTTAGTCACTAAAAGTGAATTTTAGCGACGAAAAAAAGTTTCATCACTAAAAACCCTCTTTCTTGTAGTGCAAGATGTATGTTGCAACATCGGCAGAGTTGATTGGAGCCCTCTTAGCCCAAGACAACGATGATTGATTAGAGCTGCCAGTTGAAGGTCGAATGCCCTCGATATCAAGATACTCTATTCAACCATGAAAAGTTATGCTTGTCATTATACTTCACGGCTACCAAATTAAGACATTATTTGTTGGTCGAAAGTGTAAATATAATAGCAATGATCGATTTAGTGAAATACATATTAAATCGGTCAATTTTGAATAGTCAAATTGGTAAATGGGTGTTGTCTTTGTCTAAATTTGATCTTTATTATGTTCCCTAAAAGGTAGTAAAAGGTCCGGCTATAGCTAATTTCTTTACCGACCATCTGTTTATCTTGCAAGATTAAATTTCTCCAGATGTTTTAGATCTATATTACATATGTTTAATGTTCACACCCCAAATATAGGGTTGTGATGTAGTAATAATCTCGATAAGACCGAGGTCGAATCCATAAGGATTGATCCTTGTACATAATCTGAAAGTAACTCGGACTAGAACTAAAATAAGATGTAATCTAAATAAGAGGAATATGAGGGACTAATGGTGAAATAATACACTAAAACTTGTAGAATTCAAAGGTAGGAAACTAGGGATTCAGAAGATCCAATTATAGAGATCAGGGAGATCTACACTTGATTCAAGTCCCATCTTTATCCAGTTAGAAGATATATCACTAAAGCTCAGTCTAAACTTTATTCGATCTAATTTTCAAAGAGATGAAAGGTATAAGAATTAGAGATGATTCCATCACAAAGACATACCCATGAGACAGAGTAAACAATAGAATTAAACTAATCCACAACCAATCAGGAAGATGCATGAATGTTAAGAAGGATTCCATCATCCAACCACGTCTAAGGGGCAATGGTGAACAACATAGCTTCCTAAATTCACAATCAAAATAATGAAAAGGAAATACTTAAAGCCATCACAGATCTATTGTAATTTCAGTCATAACAAACCATTAAAAAGTGAAAGCATTCCTATTAATCAAACTATAATCGAGGTAGTTCATAACATGAATCAAAATCATAAAATCCTTCCCGTCACACCACAAGCTTTACCTCTTAGCCCTAGCTAAGAGGTTTAGCATGATCAATCCTCTCTCTCTCTCTCTCTCTCTCTCTCTCTCTCTCTAAACACGTCTGCTTTGATACCTCACTCTCTCTCTCTCACGTCTCTCTTTTATAAGACCACCAAGATCGGTCGGCTGGGAGCATGGAGAGATGAAGTCGGCTGGCTTGTATCAGTCGGTGAAGGAATTACGTGCGCAAGCAGAGAAGATGCGCGATTGCACAAAAGTCCATCCTTGTAATAGGACTGGTTGCAAACCAATTTGCGTGTGTTGTGGATGTTTTCTCAGTGTGAAACAAGTTAGGTTGGGGCTGAACCTATCCCCTGAGCATATAGACGGATTAGATTACCCAGACAGATCACAAAGATGGGCCACATCAAGTCACAGCAGCATGGCTGCACTGTTCGCATGCCCAATGGAAATCCCATTGGTTCTGGGGTTTCTTGTAAATTTCTTCCCATTTTCCTTTTTTCTCTCAACCTTTCTCCATGTGTGGCCCACTTACTACGGATCCTCCTGCGTAAACCTCTTTGCGGAACATGTTTATGTAGCTATGTAGCCAGCTGTCTTGTGTAATCGACCAGAAAGGCAGAAATCTTGCTGGCTTGGTGCGTGCACAAAATGCACCTCCACAAAGGGAGGACGTCCCTATGGTCAGTTCTGGATGGCCAAACAGATGGACGGTGTTGATTTTTCGGACGTCCACTCTTGGTGGCCCGTAACTTCTCTAAGCCACTGATGTCCCTTAATCTGGAAGTGCAGAGGCCTTCCTTTGGCCCAGAATTGTGTGTTCGTACGTGTACCTCAACATCTAAATCTTATAATGTTTTCATCTTCGGTGGGCCCTATGTTGCAAGGACGGATTGGATCAGTCATATGGCCATGATGGTGGCCCGTAGCGATCCACAAGATGGCCTCCTGCATCAGTTGCCGTAGAAAATTGGAGCCTTTCGTTTTGGCTAGGAGTCGGGTTAGCATACGTTGGGAGTCGGGTCAGCGTATGCTGACCGACTCCCCAGATTCTGTAACGCCCTGAAATTCGGGGGTCGAGCATAACTCAGCTCCCGAGTTCCAAAACATCACTTATGCAACATATTTAATGATGGATGTATGTTGACTATATTAGTGCATAAAACATGGAATAGATTAAGCCAAAATACAGATATGATTCAGGGACAAGTGCATAAAGCAAGCGGAAGACTTATAGAAAAATATGTGTACAAGTGTAAATCCCTGAAGTACATATATAAACCAGGTCGTATGAAAGTGCTATTTAGCATAATTATAAGTATCCAATTACATCATTTAAGTTCCCAGAAAAATAATCCCATAACCCCGCACATCAGAGCGAGGCTCGCTAGAACCCGTCTGAAAACTGCATATAGGAGAAGGCAGCCTCATCATCATCCATCTCCTGCTCTACCTCAGAAATCACATCCACATCTGCAACATCAGAACCTAAGACAGAGTCTGGAGGGTGTTTAACACCGCCCCAGAAACGTGGGAGTGAGTGATCAACTCAGTGGAACAATAAGGCACTGGTTAACATGTTATCAGTTCAATCAAGCAGTAATGATAAAGCGGAACAATTAAAAAAGTCCGAAGCACTCTTGTTAATACAAGGATGTATGCAAAATGATGCGTGCCCTCACGCGTACACCCTCAGCGTCTTCATCTTACGTTACGCATGACATCGCCTCAAAGTGCGCCACATCTACAAAGCACATGCAAATGCGGTGCATGGATATGATTACCAAGTTGTTATTAGTCCATTTCACACAGCCGGATTGGGAAGCTAAGATACCTTCCTCATATCACCATCCAAACAGTAATCCATACTAGGGTCGTCAATCCTAGACATCTCATACGATCATATGTTTGAGGTCGTAGCAAAGGGCTCATCACCAATCAATGCACGCCTTTCATGCCTTTACTACCACAATTCGGCTCGTCACCTCCTTGCGGTATCCAGGTATGCTCGAGGTCACTACAAAGGGCTCGTCACCAATCAATGTAGGCCGACAGCACGAATATAGTGTCCCATACCACTATAATCGGCTCACGAGTTTGATTGCTCACTGGTCACTATGGGGAGGCTCATCACCCCAGCGTAGGCCGACAGCTCGACCACGGTGTCCCATACCACTATGTCCGGCTCACGAGTCTTAGCGGATCAAGTACCATAGTTAATACGATTTCACTGGTAAGTTCGGTACCCTAGATTCAAACAGTAGCGTCGATACATGGTGAACATACATCGGACAATCGGGTTACTTGACGAACTCGACTAGCACGAGCTCACGTTGAATTGAATGACATAGAGTGCGCAAACACTCCGCGTGGCCAAACCACTGCCGACAACTCTAATACGGCTCGGGTTCGTCTAATACGTCCTACGTGGCGAAAGCAACCTCAACCATGAACATAGAGTCGATTACCGATTTCCTGGACTAAGGCATTGTCCCAAACACATTACACTACTGCAGATACTCATGAGGAATGTAAAACCTTAATGGAACAACAACTCAAATCATGGTACATACGCATCTGAAGAGTATCAACTTAACATAAGTGTAAGCATAGGAGATGCTTGAATTTAAATAACTTGGAATGTAACTTGCATAAAAGAAATCATGCGCATCAATAGGAGTATTGAGAATCACTTCTCAACGCCCGCAATTAGTGTAATAAGTTACACTTTAGATCATTCATGCATTTCTACAAACACTTAGCATACATGGAACAACATACATGATGTATGTTGAAATACATGCATTTAGACAATTCCTTTTTCCAAGGAGTTGTCATACATGCATCCAGCATACTTACATGACAAATAATCATGGCAAACGCAAGTGCATATTTTATACGTATACGGTACTTTATAAATACACATAGAATACACAAATCTCAATATAACACATGCATGACAAGAAAGCAACGTGAACACAACATTTGGCATGTGAAATCTCATCCATAACAAGAATAAATCATTAACTGGGATTGAAAGCCTTGAAAACCATAACCTATACACTTAAAGTCCGCACCTTAAGCAAAGAAAGAAACACCAAACTGATTTAGACGAGTTGTCTTCGTCAACGGCGATAGAATACCCTAAAACAAGGTTAGAAATGAGATACAACAACACCAAGACAAATCTAAGCTCTAACACAGGTTAGGGTTAGATTAACTTATCCCAAAAAGAACTCAGAATCGTCAGAAGAACGATTCAAAGTGAAGGTTCAAAGATGAAGAAGAACAAGGAAGAATCCAAGATGATTCACCAACTTATCTCTCTCACTTTCTCTCTCTTTTCCACTCTCTTTCCAAGCTAGGGTTAGAGAAAATTCGTATGGAAAACAGGGGCGGACGTCAACTTGTCCTTCAGCTCCTGAAAAGCTAACTCCGCCTGCTCATTCCAAGCAAACTTCAAATCTTTCCGTGTCAGCTACGACAACGGTCTGGCAATCTTCGAGAAGTCCTGAATAAAGCGTCGATAATAGCCTGCAAGACCCAGAAAACTCCTTACCTCAGTAACTGAACCAGGCTGCTTCCAGTCCTGCACTACAGCTACCTTGGCAAGGTCGACGGCTATTCCTTCCTTGGACACCACATGTCCCAGGAACTTGACTTCCTCTTTCTAGAAATCACACTTCTTAAACTGTGCGAAAAGCTGATGCTCCCTAAGAGTATCCAAAACCGCTCTTAAGTGCTCCTCGTGCTCTGCCCGGCTCGTCGAATAAACCAAGATGTCATCGATAAAGACAATGACGAATCGGAACAGGAATGGCCGAAACACCCTGTTCATCAGATCCATGAACACGGTCGGTGCATTCGTCAGACCGAACGACATCACAAGGAACTCATAATGACCGAAGCTGGTCCTAAAAGCGATCTTCTACACGTCCCCATCCTTGACGCGCAACTGATGATACCCTGACTGCAGATCAACCTTCGAAAAGTACCGTGCCCCCTTCAACTGATCAAACAGATCATCAATCCTAGGCAAAGGGTACTTATTCTTCACAGTTACCAAGTTCAACCTGCGATAATCAATACAATCGCAAGGAACCATCCTTCTTCTTCACAAACAAAATAGGTGCTCCCCAAGGAGATACACTGGGCAGAATAAAATCCAATTCCAGCAAACTATCTATCTGCTTCCTCAACTCCTCCATTTCACTCGGAGGCATACGATAGGTGGGTAAAGAAATGGGCGCCGCACCAGGCATAAGATCGATAGCAAAATCAATCTCACGCTGAGGAGGTAATCCAGGAATCGACTCAAACACATCTTCAAACTCCTGAATTACCGGCGTACTAACCAACGCCGATTCGGCCAAACTCTCCAACAGAGAAGAATAAAAATCAATACGAAGAGGGTAACTGACTTAAACTGGGAAAGTAACAGCCTCGCCCTCAGGTCCATGGATCGTCACTGATCTAGCTTCACAATTGATCTCAGCTCGCATCCTCGTGAGCCAATCCATACCCATAATAACATCGTAGTGATAAAGCGGTGCGACTAGCAAATCAACACGGATCGATCCACTTCTTAGATCGACCAAACAATCTATACAACGCTTGCCCAAAGTAGAGAAAATCCCCATAGCGGTAGTAAGCGTCACTCCTTGCATAGGAACAGATCTCAAACCCAAACGCCTAACTGCCGCATAAGATATAAGAGAAGTAGTGGACCCTATATCCACCGACATAGAAATGGGAATACCTTCAATGTGCGCTATCACCTCAAAGGAGCTCGGCATTAAGTCAGACATAGGCGCTTCAGCTAAAAGCGCATGAACACAAGCCTACTGCTGACGATTCGGCGGAGGAACCATGGGCCGCTGAAGTGGCCTGAAACCAGAAACTGCAGGTCTGAAGGATGGATGAGCTGGAGCTGATCGAAGAGGAGGAGGAGAAATAACCTGAGGCATCGGACGGCTAACCCTCTGCGGTGGAGTAGAACCACCGGCTCGCATACGGGAGAAACAAAAATGGTCCAAGTGCCCCACCTTCCCACAATAGGAACATCAAAGATCAGCTCTCATCTGCTGAGCGGGCGGCACTGAATGCCTAGGAGGAGAATCAACTCGCGGCCTCTTGCCGAGGAAAGGTGCACCCTGGAAATCCGGTCGCGGCCTGGGAACCATCGGTGCTCGCATGCGGGACGCTCTATCTCCGTCCTGCTCGCAAGGACATGCTCACCAGCTCCGCATATGAAGAAATACTAGCACAGCAAATCTTCGATCAGATCTCAGGTCTCAGTCCCTCAGAGAAACGCCGCATCCTCATCGGCTGATCACACCGGATCAAAGGAACATACCGCCCCAACTCAGTAAACTGGTTCTCATACTCCGTAACCGACAACCCTCCCTGGCGGAGGCGAAGGAACTCACTCTCCTTCTCATGTCAGTACATAACCGAAAAATACTTCTCATGGAAGCGCGCCTCAAACGCCTGCCATGACCACTCAAAGCCTTCCTCGACAGTGCGAAGCACACTGTCCCACCACAGACTGGCCTCCTTCTCAAACATGAAGGTGGCAAGCTCAACCTGCTCGACCTCAGAGCAGTGCAGCGGTCTCAGCATCTTAGAGATGCGGTCTATCCAATACTCGACCTCCTCGGGTCTATGGGAACCCGCAAAAGTAGGAGGTCGCAAGCGCTGGAATCGCTCGAAAGTGCTGCTGGCACTGGGGCTCCCAGGTGGAGGCATAGGTGAAACAGGTGGAGTCACCCCCACTAACTGAGCAAAGATGCCAGCCATGGAAGAGAGGAACTCCTGCTGCTGCTGCTGCTGCATCAACAGCATCATCTGCTCAAACCTATCAACAGGCGAAGCAGACGAAGGTGCACGGCTCAGCTCAGGAACCGAGGGTGTGACTGGAGGAGCCATCGGTGTCGGCCCAACACCGGCTCGAGATGGACCCGCTTGCGGATCTGACTGGCTATCGCTCAAGGGAGGAACCCCAGCAAGCGACTCAATCAAAGAGAGACGGGCCGAAGTCTTCGAACCCTTAAAAGGCATCCCTACATTCAACAGAGGATGCTACCTGTCAGACTTTACGTCACATAATCCATCCACACAACAACACAGCACAACTCCAAAGGCAAACAACATGCATTCCATTAATCAAAATTGTCGCAATACAAGTAGTGCAGCAATACATGAATCACGACTAGGAAAGCATGAAAACAATAACATCTAACACTACAAACAACCACAACAACTACAACAACCACAAACAATTACAACACTCCAACTACAAGCCAACAACGGCTACACACAGAAAGAAAACAACAAACAAAGCAAAGGACGGCCACGACGACAGCTACTCGTCGGAATCAGGAGATGGAGGCGGAGCACCCTTATCCTGCAAGCAACACAGGATAGACTTCAGAGTCCGAGTCACCTTCTTAAACTTATGTTTAACAAGGGCTCGAAGATCAACCATATCCTAGCGTAAAACAGCCTGCACTTCTTCAAGCCGTGTAAGATGGGCATCTCTGGCAGTCTGCTCTGCGCCTTGCTCTGGCGCCACAGGAGAAGAGCTATCACTCGAATCCTGTGCCTCATCTCCTTCCTCGTCTTGCTCTGTTTCTTCCTCAATCTCCGCACCACCTTCAACATAACTCTCTTCATCACCGCTCTTAGACTCAGCCTCACCCTCCGAGGCATGCCGACCAGAACCAACCTCTATCAGCTTAAGAGTCCTCAGATTGATGTGACGAATAGGAATCGACTTCTCAGCTCCAAGCCTATAGCCAAACTCATGTGCAATCTTACAAATGAGGCTTCCAAAAGGAAGTGACTCGGTCCTCCTACTCGAACGAGCGATGAGAATAATCTGGCGCAGGACATACATCGGCACACACAACTTCGCTTCCTTCCCCACTTGATATAGAAAATTCACCATCAGGCGCGTACACTCACTACGGTTGCTCCACCTTGGGTATACATTGAACGTAAATATGTGGTGAAGCAAACGGAAGTCGTCCGTCATAAAGGAAGCCAGAAGACTCCTATTTGGCTGCCATTCGACTAGAAGACCGCACAAGGATCGGGTGCAACGATCCCTCTCGCGCACATTGTCCACATTCTTCTCGCTGGCATGCACTTCACCAAGTGGCACTCTCAGGAGGTGGGATATCAAAGCAACAACAACGATACCCACACGACCGCTACCACAAGGAATCTTGAACTGCAGAGGCTCCCTCAAAGGCTCCAGAATGTTGGCATAAAAGGCCCGAACAGTGCTAGCATTCGCGCGATACTCGTCTTCAAACAAGGGACCCCAACCAGCCCCTTCTAAGCACTCCAACAAGAAAAACTCACCAAAGAGCCGTGGATCAACATGAGCCTCAAAAAAGGACTCTACGGCCTTCACAGACCCCATGCGACAACTCCGCCAACAAAGTCCTACTAACGGGAGCTTGACGATCAAGGTCCCGCTTCGTCTGGAATTCACGAGTGGCGGACGTGCTCGCGGCGGCACCTCTCGGCCTCCGTGCACGGGTTGGGCGGCTCGGCCCAACTTCATCCATGGGAGCTCTCTTCTTCCCCATCAAGGAAAGAAGAGAAGAAATGGAAAAGATGGCTGTCACAATCTCAAAGAGGGCCATGAGAAATGAGAGAAAGAGAGAAATAGGAAGATGGTGAAGCTTCCACACAACTATTAGCCAAAAAGGGGATGCAAGAACTCAAATGAGAAGGAAAGAAAGAGAAATCAGCAATGAAAAGGAAGATTTGGAGATGGGGTGGTGGGTTTGCACGAAAAATGGAGGAAGAAGAAGATTTGGGAGAGATTTGAAAGGATTTGGAGAGGGTTTTCAAGAAAGGGAAAGCTTGGGAGAGGGATTTGTGAAGGAAATAGGTAAAAGAAAAAGGTTTTAAGGTAAAACCATGGAGGGGTGGGCCACCTTAGGCCTAGAAGTGATCGGCCCGCGTCGGCCTGGCCCACCTGGCCCGCTGACCGGCGATCCCTCGCCGAATCGGCGATGGCATCGCCGGTCTCTGGACATTCCGGCGATGCCTCACCATTTTGACGAGGCCCTCCTAGTCCCCCATCGTCTGAAACATGTGGTTCCCCCCTGGGCCCCACAGGAAATGCCCCGATTGGCCCCTTGTATGATTCGACGCCTATCGGGTCATTCTGGCAGAAATCTGATTAAAAGAGAGATTTCTTGAAGGTTTAAGGGTGAAAGAGGGAAGATAGACCATCTAAAATCATTAATAGATGGTCAAGGAAAGGTTTCGGGTCGCTGTGTGTGATCAGGTAAGAGTACAGACTCGATCTCAGCGAAGGTTTTCAGGAAACTTTCGCCGATAGAAACTACGGAGCACAAACACCAAATCTATGATAGACCCGCCCCCAAATACACTAATGTGACAACAACGTGCGGTGTGTGACCATAACCCAGGTCCGGTTTAATCCAGATCATGCTCTGATACCAACTTGTAACGCCCTGAAATTCAGGGGTCGAGCATAACTCAACTCCCGAGTTCCAAAACATCACTTATGCAACATATTTAATGATGGATTTATGTTGACTGTATTAGTGCATAAAACATGGAATAGATTAAGGCAAAACACAGATATAATTCAGGGATAAGTGAATAAAGCAAGCGGAAGACTTATAGAAAAATATGTGTACAAGTGTAAATCCCTGAAGTACATATATAAACCAGGTCGTATGAAAGTGCTATTTAACAAAATTATAAGTATCAAATTACATCATTTAAGTTCCCAGAAAAATAATCCCACAACCCCGCACATCAGACCGAGGCTCGCTAGAACCCGTCTGAAAACTGCATATAGGAGAAGGCACCCTCATCATCATCCATCTCCCGCTCTGCCTCAGAATTCGCATCCACATCTGCAACATCAGAACCTAAGACAAAGTCTGGTGGGTGTTTAACACCGCCCCAGAAACGTGGGAGTGAGTGATCAACTCAGTGGAACAATAAGGCACTGGTTAACATGTTATCAGTTCAATCAAGCAGTAATAATAAAGCAGAACAATTAAACAAGTCCTAAGCACTCTTATTAATGCAAGGATGTATGCAAAATGATGCGTGCCCTCACGCGTACACCTTCAGCATCTTCATCTTACGTTACGCATGACATCGCCTCAAAGTGCGCCACATCTACAAAGCACATGCAAATGCGGTGCATGGATATGATTACCAAGTTGTTATTAGTCCATTTCACACAGCCGGATTGGGAAGCTAAGATACCTTCCTCATATCACCATCCAAACAGTAATCCATACCAGGGTCGTCAATCCTAGACATCTCATACGATCATATGTTTGAGGTCGTAGCAAAGGGCTCGTCACCAATCAATGCACGCCTTTCATGCCTTTACTACCACAATTCGGCTCGTCACCTCCTTGTGGTATCCAGGTATGCTCGAGGTCACTACAAAGGGCTCGTCACCAATCAATGTAGGCCGACAGCACGAATATAGTGTCTCATACCACCATAATCGGCTCACGAGTTTGATTGCTCACTGGTCACTAAGGGGAGGCTCGTCACCCCAGCGTAGGCCGACAGCTCAACCACAGTGTCCCATACCACCATGTTCGGCTCATGAGTCTTAGCGGATCAAGTACCATAGTTAATAGGATTTCACTAGTAAGTTCGGTACCCTAGATTCAAACAGTAGCGTCCATACATGGTGAACATACATCAGACAATTGGGTAACTTGACGAACTCGACTAGCACGAGCGCACGTTGAATTGAACGACTTAGAGTGCGCAAACACTCTGTGTGGCCAAACCACTGCCGACAACTCTAATACGGCTCGGGTTCGTCTAATACGTCCTATGTGGCGAAAGCAACCTCAACCACGAACATAGAGTCGATTACCGATTTCCTGGATTAAGGCATAGTCCCAAACACATTACACTACTACAGATACTCATGAGGAATATAAAACCTTAATGGAACAACAACTCAAATCATGGTACAAACGCATCTGAAGAGTATCAACTTAACATAAATGTAAGCATAGGAGATGCTTGAATTTAAATAACTTGGAATATAACTTGCATAAAAGAAATCATGCGCATCAATAGGAGTATTGAGAATCACTTCTCAACGCCCGCAATTAGTGTAATAAGTTACACTTTAGATCATTCATGCATTTCTACAAACACTTAGCATACATGGAACAACATACATGATGTATGTTGAAATACATGCATTTAGACAATTCCTTTTTCCAAGGAGTTGTCATACATGCATCCAGCATACTTACATGACAAATAATCATGGCAAACGCTAGTGCATATTTTATACGTATACGATACTTTATAAATACACATAGAATACACAAATCTCAATATAACACATGCATGGCAGGAAAGCAAGGTGAACACAACATTTGGCATGTGAAATCTCATCCATAACAAGAATAAATCATTAACTGGGATTGAAAGCCTTAAAAACCATAACCTATACACTTAAAGTCCGCACCTTAAGCAAAGAAAGAAACACCGAACTGATTTAGACGAGTTGTCTTCATCAACGGCGATAGAATACCCTAAAACAAGGATAGAAATGAGATACAACAACACCAAGACTAATCTAAGCTCTAACACAGGTTAGGGTTAGATTAACTTACCCCAAAAAGAACTTAGAATCGTCAGAAGAATGATTCAAAGTGAAGGTTCAAAGATGAAGAAGAACAAGGAAGAATCCAAGATGATTCACCAACTTATCTCTCTCACTTTCTCTCTCTTTTCCACTCTCTTTCCAAGCTAGGGTTAGAGAAAATTCGTATGGAAAAGAGGGCTAGGGTTTAAGGACTATAAATAGGCCTATATTTGATGAAAATAACCCTAGGGACAAGGTATACTTAGGTTATAACCAAAACCTGCCTCTTACGATCCAACGAAGCACTTCTGGTTGGCCTATAACCACGAAAGGTCGGACTTAAGCTCATTGACCATGGATCTAGGTCAGGCTGAGTTTTCGTACCGATCGGCTCTTCAGATCAGCCGTGGCGGACCACACTCAAATCAACGGTCACTGAATCTCGATCAGGTCCACAAGCACTAGGATATGCTTGGGCCACCTTCCCTGATCAGAGGGTAAATTGGGTCAGAATCCAACGGTCAGAATGCTTAAAATCATCGCGCAAGCGACACGACTCAGATTTCATAAAAACATATTAAATTCCAACCGTTCTCACACTCTTCACTCCGAACTCAATCAAATCGACCCAGAACATCAGATGGACTTGATTTTCGAGATGATGGTCATGCCCAACTCGGTGACCGCAACAGCCTAAGATCATCGCCATCGGACTTTCGACGCGCCGTCCAGGTCCGATCCAGATCTTCCAAAAATTTCCCAGAACAACTGGATTTAGCGATGGATCCCAGGTTTCAGAGTAACGTAGCGCTAACTAATCTACACGTTTAGAGCCATGCAGATACAATTTAAAGTGATTGATGCGAATTTCACAAGCAATCGAGTATAGCGCTAATTACCCCAAAACAACTACTTAAGGAAAGATTAGCACAAAAATTCCAAGGTCGTTACAGATTCGGTGCACCTTCTGTGCACGTTGTTGTGCACACTCGCTCCATGGAAGTGGGTCTCATATTGATGTTTTGAGAAATCTGCTCCGTTCATCTGCTTTTTCAGCTCATTTAATGGGTTGAGACCAAAAGTAGAGCATATCTAGGTATCAGGTGGGCCTTAGCTTGACGATTTGTGGGCTGATATGTCTATTGGGCCATTTCCACAAGGGTCTAGTGACTGAAATTTTCTGTGTACGGTTAATTTTTGGTCCTCATGCCATATATGAAGTTTCGAGCCAAATGGATGGTGAGAACCATGTGATCTTGCATTCTGGATGAATTTTAGGCCTCTTTAACATGATAGACTAGATTTCCTCGAATCCCAGGCATGTAAATTCTTCGATCTCGCTCCCCTGGAGTCCTTCCTTTGCCTTGGTAACGTTGGAGCATTAATTTCATGCTTTTAGTACCCTTGTCCAGTCCCGGCTCCTAAATACACCCTGCATTACAAACACGATTAAAATAAGGCATTTAAACGGTATCATGCTTGTAAAATCAGGTAAAAACTGGTGTCTAATTGCAATATTTGACCGTCAACATTTAACCTCATAGAAGTTGATCTTTGATGGATCAAAGACCCACAAAGCATCAAGATCTAAAATCATTTTAATTACATTGAATTAAAATAAGCAGGAATTTCTATTTCAATTGGGAGTTCAAATGCACTAATAATCAAGTCGAGTACGAAGCTATATGATAATCTGCCTAGAATTATTAATGGAATTAGGTGCAAGAAATGTGATAATTATAGGCAATTCACAGTTAGTTATTAACTAAATGGAAGGACTTTTATGCAAATGCAGCCCTTTTACCATACTAAGGATCATAAAATGGGTTTGAGGAAGTAGAACTCATGCATGTGACTAGTGATCATACTATGGACGCTAATGAAATGATGTGGTTAGTGGCATGACTCAATGTCTTGAGGCGAAAGGATGATTACCGTCTAAAGGGTCTTTACCATTAATTTTTAAAAGGGAAATTGTTATGCAGATATGTTGGGTCAAGATAGAAGAAGAAGACTGTACTCCTCTCATGGGTTATCTTCAAAGCCCATGTGCTATGGTCGGAGGGAATATGAGGAGATCGGCTAATAATTATATCACGATTGACGGTGAGCTATACTGAAAAAGGCTTGCATAGTTTTTCTTCAATGTTTATCCAAAAGAGAGGCTTTATTGGAAATGGGTGAGGTTCATGAAGGGATATGTTGGGCCCAATAGGCAGGAAGAAAAATGAGGCTTATACTTAGGTATTATGAGTTTTTTCAACCAAAAATGATGGCCGACTGCATCGGATATGCCAAAGATTGGGAGGCTTGCCAAAAGAACTGACCGATTCAACACAAACCAAGGTGCAACATTTTCAGCAAAGAGGTGAGGGCGATGGAGGATAAATATGGGATTAAAATTTTACATTCAACGCTATATTATACACAGGCCAATAGTCAGGACGAGGCTAGTAATAACGTAATTAAGAATATCTTAAGAAAGATGATTGAGGGAAATTCCTGTGAATGGCATATGAAATTGTTTGAGGCGCTATGGGTATACAGAAACTTTCCATGCACAAGTACAGGGATGAATCCATTCGCATATACGTATGGACACGATGCAGTGGTACCTCTAGAAATTACTGTGTTGTCTTTGCGAATTGCACATCAGGCCAAGTTAACCCCTCCTAAGTTTAAAGAGGCGATGCTGGTCCGGTTCGAAAGGCTAGATGAAACCCGAAAGAGAGCCATTAATTTTATCCTTACCAACAAATCGATCATTGCTCGAGCATATAATAAGAGAGTAAAAGCGAAGCCCTTCGGGGAGGGGGATAAGATTTGGAAAGTCGTGTTGCCAATCAAGCACATAGACTACGCTTTGGTAAGAAATAGTCTCCCACATGGGATGGACCATATATTGTCATTCAAGTCCTTGACATAAACAGGAAAGTCGTGAAGACTCTAATTAACGACCAATTCTTGAAAATATACTATCCCTCTTTATGAGAAATAGTGCAAGGACGTGCCAAATAGATATAAAAAGCAGGAGTTAAAATGTCCTATCATAGGTAACAGAATAAGGAAAACATATTTGCATTAAAGGAAAAAGGCCCTTAAATTATTGGCCACTTAATTTCAAAAAGAGAGAGAGAGAGAGAGAGAACAAGGGGAGTTAAAATCGGCCAATCAGTAAGTTCAAAGGCAGGCCTAGAGCTCTTTCAATTCCTTAGTGGCCGACTCATTTTACTTTCGAGCCTGCTCATGCTTGCTCCTACACAACGGGCACTTAGTCGTGGTCTGGTGAAGAAGGCCTATCACCACATCAAGGCATCGGTTGACTGTTATAACCTCTTGACCGGCCTTTAGCTCCTCAGACCTACTACATTCATTATAAGTCCGATAGAACTCTATCTAAGACATGATGAAAGTCAGGAGTTCCTGTGAGTCTGGCTAATCTTATTTTGGATAGAGTCATGTAACCTCCGAGAGGTTGAGGGTAGGTTATGGTGTTAGGCCTCCAACAATTCCAACATTGCCTTATCGAAATAATGTTGGTGTACCTAGTGCAAACAATCCTTCCATGTGACATTGTAGCGAGTTAAGAGGGATTTGGACTCAGCACAGATGGCCACTTATTTCTCCAGAAGGCCGACATACCATCGTAAGTCCAAATCAGCTTTAAAATAGATATCCCTAAGGTGTTGTAAGGTGGAAAGAAACTCTAGGGTTTCCCGGAGAGGCTCATCAGTTTTTTTTGCCTCATAGACATCCCTGGCAAAGGGATAGATGTTGTGAAGGAGAGGAGAATGAGAGAAGTATTTGATTCCTTCTTCGAAGATTTCCTTCAGGATGATGAACGACTATGAGAGAAACATGGTAGAAGTCAAGGTTTTCATTGAGCGAAAGTTGGATGTACAACGTAAAGTTGGAATGTATGATACTTTTATAAGCAGTGCTAAGAGTAATAAATGTTTGCATTGTATAGGGTATGACAGTTAGAATTTCCTAGTTAAGTGATGCAACGCTGATTCAGTTCTTAAAAGGTCGGAATGTGCAATAGAAATAAATATGGTTTCCTCGGAAAGTGGTGCACAAATCCCCATTCATCGTGGTCTAATAAGAAAATGACTATGGAAAAAAAACTTAGTTTGGGTGGTCGAGCTTTGAAGAAAATTTGTCAACGAGACACATTGATAAGTCGGTCGACATCATGTCTTGGTATCAGTAAAAAACAATCATTCAACGAGCCCCTTGCCATAGTTGCGAGAAGTTCTAGTTGGTTAATCGCTCTAAATGTCTTGAGCCATGACCGATCGAGGTTGTAAGACAAATATGTGATATCCCAGAAGGACAATTCAATGAAGAATATGTCTTTCTACAATATAAAGAAAAATGAATCTTGGCAAATATGTGAAAATTGGTAAAAAGACAGTTTATTTAAAAGCATGCTAGCCATCGGTCACATTAGAAAAGTAAAAGGAATAAAGATAAATAGAGCAGTCAAGTGGTTTATGCATTTTTTTAATTCCTTTGAAATCCTTGAGGAGTTGTTGCTTATCGGCATCAACCTATTTCTGTTTTGATTTCCAATCAACTCCTTTCTCGATAAGGATGTGCAGAAGGTGTAGGAGTTAGTTGACGTGGTTGCCATGAGTAGAGACTCTGTGCTCGGCCTCTCTTCTCCCAGCAATGCTCATCTTCGATTGAGCTTGGTAAGCAGCGATTTGTGAATCGAGGAAAGAGAAGAGATCCTCAGGAACAATTAGATCCTTGGGAGCGAAGGAATACTCTTTCTCCTTCATATCTTCCAACAACCTAGTGAGTTGTGCTTATAGCACGCGGAGCATAGAATGGTTGAACTAATGAATTTGGTTTCACCCCAATCGGTCAATCCGGGCTATCTCATAAGCTTCATTGATTGCCAAAGAATCTTCCCTAGCCGCAGCCTGTTGTCACAAATATCCCACAAGTTGCTTGGACCCGAAGACAAGTTGGAAGTAGCAATTTCAATAAAATACAGTCGTTTCAGTGTCTATAAAAGGTATTCCAACTTAGCATCTGATTCGGCCCCTTTTGAAGCATCCCTGATGAAGTGATTAACATCAAAGATTAACAAAGATTGATTGAAGTCGATGAGACCCCAATCGAAAATTTCCTTCTGATAGTTATTCGCTCCATTGAGGAAGGAAGAGGAAATGGAGTTGAAAGCAATGGTTGTAAGAACAGGGAGTTAGAAAGTCTATGTTGATGTCGATATGAGTTTGGGATGGGGTCTAAGGAAATTTAAATAGGTAATTATAGAGGCCACATTCGAGGCAGTTATGGTGGGTAAGGGTTTTTTATAACCATCACCTATGCTCGAGTAGAAGTGGGGAATGGTAGCAGACTGGGGTGATAAGGAGTGAGATATTTTCATCAAACGGAAGATTGAGATTATTTAATCTTTCCCTATCCTTCCACCATTTATTCCAGCATTTATTATAGTGAGCTTCTTGATGATGTTTTTAGACCTTCCTTGATTTCTTTAGAATAGTCTTTAATGGAGAGTTCTGGCCAATATTTGGTTTTGAAGTATTTTTCAAAGGAAGACACATCCTCGATTGAGGAAGTAACAGATTGTCGTCGTCCCTTGGATGATATCTGTAAGTTCTTATACTTAAGTACAATTAGGATTGTCAAATTCTGTAGTCCTAAAAGGAACACAAGAACTCATGGAGATACTCTTCGACAACTCATGAAGAATTGTTAAATATTCGATCAAGCATCTCAAGTCATAAAAGGACATGGTTTGAAGTTCGGAACACTTTGTATGAGTCAACCATCAGGTGGTATAACTTTAGATTGACCCTAGGTTAGGTGTATTTTACATAGCATCATGATGAATAAAATTCAAAGTAAAATACACTCAAGTTAGGCCAGCCCAACAACTGGTTCGGCTAGCTTAACTACCTTCGGATAACTCAACATAATTTGGGCAAGTTTACAGATTGACAAAGATTTTTCGCGGCAAGTTTAGCCAGGCCAACCGAACACATCCGCTCAGCCAACCCGAAGGATGTTTGGTCAAGTTTCCAGTGTGTATAGATTTCGGATCTCAAGGAGACTCGGCCAGCTAAACCCTGTATTCGACCAGCTGAATTTTGGCTTAGGCCAGCCGAATTTTTGTAAGATCTTATCCTGCAAAATCCAAGTGTTGTTGGAACGCAATCGTTGGAATTCGGCTAGCCGAACTGACAATTGGGCCACCCGAATTTCCAAATCCTTCAGCTATAAATAGAGAGCTTCTCTCAATCATTTCCAACAACGAAAAATTGTGAGCAATATACTCAAGTAATGAGAGAAATTAGGGCCTTCTTAAGCTATTTGAGTAATAAATCTTATTTTATTTAAGCTTATTTATTCTCTTTTCTCAAGTTAGTTTTAATCATTTTTCAATAGAGTAATTCATACTCTATATGAGAAATAGAGAATCAAATTTGTAGCATTAGGGCGTCCTACCTAAAGAGAGGTGCGGCTTGGAATATTTCGGTTTGGTTTGCTAGTGCAATCCTGACCCTTCTTTTACTTCTAGAAACTCCTGTAGAGCATCTCAAACATCCATATTAGGGCATTCAAAAGCCCCCTTAATGTTGGTTTGGAGATCTTGCACGAAATATCATAAGATCACGAAATATCATCCATAAGTGAAAACATTGTGACCCACAGAAAGATGGTGATTATCCGTCCAAAATATGGATCCCACAATGATCAAGAGGCCCATTTGATCCATCCAAAAATAATGGATCATCAAATGGGGCCTTAGACAAGAAATTGCCACGAACGACCCCATCTTCTTCTCCATCAGACCGTGAAACCCATACCTTTCGATGGGCCCCATTCATGAATCATAGATGACCATCAAGTGGCCCATAACACTAAAAAATTGTATGTGTGGGTAGCTTACAGTCATGCAATCAGATTAGTGCATGATCAACAACAAAATCCAACTATCTAATGTGTTAAAATTAGGATTTTTGCAATTAAACTAAAGATTAACAGTTGACTCTTCTAAACTATCCTAGGGCCTATAAAAGGCTATTTGTTAGGGCATCCTGTCTTCCTAAAAATAGAAAGTTAAGTGCTACTATGTTAAGCACACATAAACTGTCAAAATTCGTAAGACAAAAGCGCTTCAAGGTCAGATCACAAGTATATAATCACAACTACTTTACATGCTTGAAGATCAACTCAAGATCGGCTTATTATCAACTGTAGATCGGCACATCTTCTCAAGAAATTGACACTCGAATTCAAGACAAGATCAAGTCAAATCCTGAAAAAAGTGATGTAACACTGCAATTGTGATTTACATACATCGATTGTGTGCCACGCCAACCAACCCACGGAATTACGTGCCGACGAAGAGGGCCGCTACCCATAACGCATTATGTCCACGATAAATATTGAGTCACTAGTCATGATACCTTTAACACAACACTTGCAGTGATAGAGAATGTAAACTGAATCGTGATTCCTCAAAAAAGGTAAATAAATGATGGTAATAAATCAATTAAAAGGATAACTCTGAGTAACATGTGAACATGAAAAGGCAGGATAATAATAATCAATTAAATCAAAGTAAGCTTAAAAGGATAAAACCCTCACACTACGGATTTGAATGGACCGTGGAAAAGGGAAGTTTGTTGCCATGACCTCCTCCTTCTCTTTCTCTTTCCTTCTCCTTTCTTTTCTTTCTTTCTTCCTTTATTTCTTTTTCTTTCTTTCCTTCCTTGTCCTTCTCGTTCTCCTTCTCTCTCTTTCTTTCTCTTTGGGTATTAGGCTGGGGTTTTATAAGCCCTTCCACGCATCTAGGGGGGCTTCTTGCGTAGAAGGTACGCTGGACGTGCCGTGGGAGAACGAACAGCTCCAGCGCCTGTCCGTGACTCTACTGACTCCTTCTTTATAGGATCCTTTCCTTATGTACATAAGGAGTTTGGATCGGTTTTGGGATGGGCCATCAATTGGTCAGTTTAGATCAATTCAAGGTGTAGTCGCATGCGGTTTTGAGATGGCCCTGTTTTTCTGTTTTTTTTTTTTTTTTTTTTTTAAAATAGTAGATCGCCCTCCATTCCATCTTTCTCCTTCGTCTCTCCCCTGGATGTTCTGGATTGATCAAGTGATGCTTGTGATGATCTAAAAGTGAAGGTTTGGATCCTTTCGTTGGTGGGACCAGCGAAAACTCCCGTTGCAAGTCGGTCTACTCTGTAATTTTGGAAATCCCGGCATCGTTCCGGACTCCCAGCATTCTGGTTGTCGTCAGATCTCTCTTAAGTGGAGGCTGAATAGGTCGGATGTCATTGGATTTGCCGTGTCCGGAAGTTTCGGTGGCGAAAACTTCCGCTAGCATTTTTTGCTCGGACGCTGCTACTACGGGCATAGGAGGTCGACTTCGGCTGCTGGGTACGTGGGGTCCACTAATCATTCCGGAAATCCATTTCATCCATCCGATTCTTCGTATCATGTCAAGAGATGGGGTTGAAGATGAGGTGAATCCATTGATCAGGTGGCCCACAAACGAAACGGGAAGGTGGGGTAAAATCCATAGTCGCGCTGTTTTTGTTGCGCCCTGTTACATAGTGCGAAAAGTGCTTGATTGTTCGAAATGGGTGGGTCCACTTGTGATAATATTCCGGGAGATCCACACCCTTCACCACCTTTTTCATAGTGTGTTGGCCCATAGGTCAAATTATGAAGTAGATCTGATTTCCAGATGGGCCACATGGTCAGCTGTTGTGGGAGCGATATTCACCGTTGAGCCAATTTTCCTTCATGCTCAAGTTAGTTGTTGGAAGTAGGTAGGGTCCACTGTGATGTTTGGTGAATAATCCACTCCGTTCACTGTTTTTGTTCACCGTTTTTGTCCCATTATATTAGGACACATGGTAAAAAATGAAGAAATTTCTTAAATCAGGTAGACCACATTGTCTAAATGAGTTGAATTCAACACCCACCCTTAAACCTTTAGGATGCGTGGATTAAACAGTGACATGCATGGTGTTTGTTTTATTTACAAAATTGTCATCAAACCCTCAACTGGCTTCCACTGTTCGTTTTGTCGGGCTGCACCATCCGATTGCTTTGAAATTGGGCAATCATTCCTCATTTTTCGTGCTTTTCCCATGGAAGTTTGAGCTCCGGTCTCCTACAGATGTACAGTGTGCTTTTTAAGTGGTTAACATGCTCCGTACTTCAGAAACATGGCTGTATACATCTATTGAAAACATTATCTAGTAGTTTGGACATATAATCTAAGATCTTCATAATGACTGGATTTTCCTAATATTTGGATGGTCCATTTGGGAATCCAGACATGATGGACGGTTAGATGACATGCTAAAAATAGGAAGACTTGATTGTTGGTATTCTAGTCGTATATCTAGGCGATTGTACCGTCAGTTTTGTAAATGGATAGACATAAAGCGGTTTTCTGGAGTGATTAGGGGGTAGAACATGTGTACCGTTATATTCGAGTGTCTTGTTCACACGTGTAAATATCTCAGATTGTAGTTCTGATAGTGGGTTGAGCATATTCATAGGTAATGAATAAGATGAACGGATCAGAATCTTAATCCGATAAGTGTACGAACGGATGTAGAGTCAAGTAACTAGTTTATTATGATCTAAGGCTTGAAATTCGATGTGTATGGTTAATTTATGATAATTAGGCATGGTGTAAAATTTTGCATCAAAACGATTGTGGGAACCATGTGATCTAGAATCATGAGGTCTATGTTAATGGCATTTTTGTAATTATTGTTAATCTAAGAGTTTTGTGAAATCTAATAGTTCTACATGGTTGTGGTCATGTTTCTAAGTAATTTTTATTAAAGAACTTATGTCCAAATCCTTATGGATGATGGAGCATACATTGATTTAGTTCAAGGGAATGTACATGTACTAATCCACATGATTAACTGTCGGATGACTTGATTTATAGATGGCAACTGTTCTCAAGGGTTAGATTTGCTAATTTACTTAAGGGGAGTACAAAAGTCAAGTCGCATGATGGATGGTCTAGTCTTTAAAATCAACGGTCAGATGGCTTGATCTATGAATGGAGATCATTCTCAATGGTTAGGTTTGTGTCAGGGAAAGGATGTAAGGCTAGGACAATTGGATTGGTATTGTACACACGTATATATATTACTTTGAATCTTATGGTAATGCTCGAGAAATTTCGATGCTCGAGTATTAAAAAGTTCAGGGTGTTATAATTGATACCCGAATTCAAGACAAGATCAAGTCAAAGTTCAAGACAAGGTGTCTTATATATTTGCTAAGACACAAGTGGTACAACCCTAGAAAGACCTTAGGTTAGGATCTTTCAAAAATTCATTAAGTTGGGTTTTAATAAGTGTTTTTAACCTAAAACTCGTCTAGCCTAACTTCCTCGGCCAGCCTAACTTCAAGCCCGAGCAAAATAATAAATTCTGTTGAAAATTTGGCTAAACGAAGCTTGAAATTCTGTTAGCCCGAGAAAGTTCGGGTGAAATTACAGTAATGTAATCTTTTGAAACTTATGGGAATTCACTCAGTCTATTGGCAAATTCAGTCAGCCGAATTGTGAAATTCATCCGGTCAAATTTGACCTCGGGTCAGCCGAATTTTAGATAAATCTTATCCCACATAATTCGAGAGCCATTGAAACAAATCTAGTGGACTCTAGCCAGTTAAAGCCAATCTTAGGCTAGCTGAAGTTCTAACCACTTTACCTATAAATTGAGGCTTTCTAATGAAAAGTTACTATAATCATTCTGCAAGAGAGAGAGAAGCTCGAGTCCCCAGCAAGCTATATGCTGGTATTTATAATTTAATTTATAACTTATTCAATTCCCTTTTTCTCAAAATCACTTAAGTCTTATTATGAGAGAGTAATTTATACTCTTCTTTGAGATCTAAGAGAATTGAATCAAGTAGCATTTGAGTTTTCCATTTATAAAATCTATAGAACCCTAGACTTTTTCTTTCTGATTAAACATTGTGTCATTGACGTTCAAAAAAGAAGTTCTTTTGCTACAAGCTTCTACCACATCTTCGAATCTCCATTTAAAGATAAGTACATTTACTGTATTTCATTTTGGGTTTTTCTAAGATAACCTGTGAAAATCACAGTGAGGTTTGTCTAAGATAACCTGTAAAAATCTCAGTGGGGTTTCTATTTCTGATAGCCCGTGAAAATCACAAAAGGGGTTTTTATTGTGATAGCCTGTGAAAATCACAAGGAATTGTATCAAGTTGTTGAGGTGAACTTGTGAAAACCTTATTATAGTGAAAGACAAAATTATGAGGGTAGTAATTTTGGGAGTAGAGTAGGTATGGTTGTTTTAAGCACCCAACTGCTATAACTCCTTGTGCTGTGTGGTGAATGTTTTGTTCTTTTTGGTGATTGGATGTTATTTATTATTTCATTCTTATGGTGAATGTTATAATCTCTTTTATATTCTCTTACTAGTTTGAAAGATTGATTTTAAAGACATTCTTGAAATAAGATTGTCCTGTCTAATACATTAGGTGAAGGTTGTCCTACAAATTATTTGGAATCAAAGTTTCAATACTCAAGCGACTGAGATCTTTTTTAATCTTTACATATTCCGTATTTATTTTGAGTATCTGGCATTGTCCTATTCACCCCCCCTCTAGGACATCACTAGCTCTCCATTTCAAAAGCTAAAAGAGAGAGGAACGCGCCGTTTCTGGTACGGTAAGAAACCAAGTTGACTCAGTCCGAGTCCCTATAAGATTGGGCCAAGTCCATCGTCCCAAAGCCTTCCTAACAAAAAGAGACAAGAAAGAGAGAAGCATGAGGAGAAAAGGAAAGCGATAAAGGAAGAGAGAGGATGAGGAAGAAATAGAAGAAAGGAGGGGAGTTGATGCCACTGCCGCACTCTCGCCTAAGTTAGGTAGGTCCCAGTTCGAGTCAGAGAATCTGGTCAAAACCAGATGTTGTTTGGTTATAAGGAGAAATAGAGAAAAAAAAGGAATGAGAGAGAGAGAGAGCACAAGAAGAAGATGAGAAGGAGAATAGAGGAGGCGAGTTCATGGGTTTGCACCACCTTGTGCCACACTGAGTCTGGTTGAGCCCAGCAGGTGGATCTGATTTGTCCCATTTCACCAATGATCGCCATGTGGGCGTTGGGTTTAGTCCAGCCACCTAGGAGACCTTCAAGTTCGAACTCTTCGACAAAGACTCTTGATTTTCAAGAACTCGTATCGAGTTAATTCGAGTTCAACAATTGTATGGTAGCATTCGAGTCATTCTAATAATGATTTGGGTCGAGCATCGGCTCATCTAATAGCCTTTTGCTAGGTTCGGTTCCGATCCCCAAAATGAATATGAGAACCGAGCAAAAAAGGGCACCTCATTATCAGCTCGACCATCGAGTCATCGAGCT
Organism: Magnolia sinica; assembly: GCF_029962835.1. NCBI lineage: Eukaryota > Viridiplantae > Streptophyta > Magnoliopsida > Magnoliales > Magnoliaceae > Magnolia > Magnolia sinica. The sequence goes on along the minus strand of NC_080573.1, from coordinate 65,508,327 downwards.
AGTGTAACTCAGGTCAAAACTAACTTCATATGGGTTCGATTGGTAGAAGCTCATCTAATCCAAGGGCTGGGGTTGAGTTGTAATCAGAGGAGAGGTTACACTCGGTTAGGTGATATCTCGATTAGAGATGAGTTGGGATCAGGTCTGAGTTCAGCCAAGATCAACTGAGCCAAGATCGGGTTACGTCCTAGGTCAAATCAACTCAATTGATCGGGGAATATTACTCTGTTTGGGATTATCTCTTCAATGATTTTGGGGGAAATTGGCAATTCTTAACCCTCAGGTCTAAATTCACCACACTTGGACCTCGGGTTGAGTTGAGTTGGGAGCCAAGACAACTTGAGCTCAGCTACCCCTCTACCCTCTAGCGTGGAAATTTAGATTTGATTATTAATTAGATGTTATAACCTTGAAATGTGTAAATCATAATCTTAGGTTAGATTGTAGGTCAAGGGTCGCTATTACCTAATTAAGACCCTAACATTGATCTTAACCATAAATAATTTGTAGAACCTTAATCTAATCATACAATTTCATAATTCATTGTAGGATTCGACTTTAAGGGTGCACGCATGTCCTACCAACATTGGTAGGCTATTCGATTCATAAGGTGATGACTTTTCCCCTTAGGCTTTCCTCTTCCATGTTAGCTTAAGTAATAGTTACCGTTGACGTAGAAATCTGGTTAACCCTCCTTGACCCTTGGAATATGTAAGGCCCGTATCCTAGTCCCTACTGTTCTGTAAACTCCTGTGATCCTCCTTGTTGAATTCTGACAAATTGCGACCTATAATCTATATTTGCGTGCGACCCTAAGTCGCATCCTGTAAACCCGAGTCGACTCAACCCGTGACTTGTACCCTAACGACTGCGCCATCACCGCGGTTCCAACAATGCATCTTGCGCACCAATGCGATACCCTGGCCAGGAGTTGTGGGCCCGCGTTTATTTCGAGGAAATGCCGCGAATTGCAAATCTCGAGAGAATCTTTACCCAAACATCACATCAATCAAGTTAAGTACATCCCATCACAACCCATCACTCACTCATACCTCTCTATTCACCAAGTCAAATGAACCCATACCTAGCCATTCCTTTCTTACCAACAAGTCATCAATCACCATACCCTCCATGTCATCTCTGCTTACAACACCACTCGTCCTCTCTCTCTCTCTCATCCCTCCATCCCAAGCAATCCAAGGGAGAGGACTGTCCAAGCTCTAAGGAGAGCAAGGAGAGTCAAGTGTGGCCCACTTCCTAACCCCCATCTCTCATCCTAGCCCTTCAATCCTCATCATCCTCCATCAAAGGGAGAGCTTATGAGCGAAGGATTCCAAGGGACCAAGAAGATCCAATGGTGGGTGTTCATAGTACTAGATTTTGATTTTTTGATTTAGGGCCCACATGTATTGGGACCCATTTAATGTATGTTTTGTAAGGGAGGGCTCATAGTGGCAGAGCCCTCCATCGCATGCTGTTTCTTTCTTTCTCTCTCTCTCTCTCTCTTTTGTGATGGTGTGTGGCCCACTTAATCCAGACCGTCTGTTCATGAGGCCCACCTTACTGCTTGTCCGTTGGGACAAGCCTGAATGAAGGAAAATACAAATATCAGCTAATTTAAAACTTTGGTGGGCCACCATGTGGACCCACCATAATGTTTATGTTGAAAATCCACCCCATCCATGCATGGGACATGGGGCCCACCATGATGACGTGCTAAGTGTAGCATGTGAGACCACGTGATACACGTGTTTCACATCCAGGCCATTCGTCTAAACCAGGGATGTGAGGCCATTGATTTCCATCCAGGCCGTCCATGTGCTGGATGTCCAGGATGCCTGAATGGGGTGAAGGGAAAATACAAGTATCAGCTTCTTCCAAAGTTGGTGGGTCCCACACGTGTGGACCCACCTTGATGTATGGGCCTCATCCCCACCGTCCAGCAATGGACGGTGGGCCCAACGTATTAACGTCAGCAGGTACTGTGCTCCCACCGTGAGATATGTGTTATATCCTACACTGTCCATCCATTTTCACCAGACGTGTGGGGCCCACCCCACAAGTGTTGCTTGTGTGGGACGGGACCCACCTTGATGTACGTAGTTTACATCCACCATCTGTCCATCTGCCTAGGACAGTGGACCCCACTTTAATGTATGTGACTTATACACACCGTCCTTTCTGGACAGGTGGGTTGACATGATGTATGTGTTTTATACACACTATCCATCTGTTTGGACGTGGGGCCCACCCACACGTACTGCACATGTGGTATGAGACCCACCTTGATGTATATATTCTATATCTGCACCATTCATCTGGATGATGCTATGTGGTGCGCACCACTATGTATGTATTTCATGTCCATGCCATCCATCCACCGGGCCCACCTTGATGTATGTGTTACATCCAAACTGTCCATTTGGATGGTGAGCTCGTCTTAAGGCTTAAGACTAAAAATAAGATAGATCTATTTATCAAGTGGACCACACTGCAAAACCATGGGGATTGAACATCCACCATTGAAACCCTTTTAGGGTCACGGGAGTTTTTAGATCAATATGAAATTTGTTTCCTCTTAATTCAGGTCTTTGTGACTGTATGAACAGTTTGGATGGAAAATCAATGTTATGGTGTGATCTAGATAATCTTTAAATCATCATCTCCGTTGCTGTTTATGGTATGGTCCAAATGATCTTTTGATATGATTCATATTTTTAGGTAATGCTCTAAATGATCTCTAAAAATAGATGTATGGTGTAGATATAATAAAATGAAAACATAGTTTGTTGGGTCCCACCTTGGTGTGATGTATATTGGGCCCGAATGAGAGGCCCATTATGATATGTTGGAGGCCCATGGTGTAACGCCCCAGATTTCAAGGGTCGAGCAAAACTCTACTCCCAAGATCCAGCACATCATTTATGCAATATGGATGATGATGTTCAAAATTTGTCCATATTAATGAGTTAAGCATGAGTAAGATTATACAAAAACATTATATCATACTCTAGATATAATTAAATTAAGCAAGCAGAAGTCTGAACCATAAATATTTAACCATGTGGGAGTTTCACAAACCTCCAGAGTATTATTACATAATCGAGTTTAATATATACATGAATTGTTTCAAAATAACAAAATGCGGGAAAGTAGATGTGTCAAACTAAGCCAAATATCCCTGTAATCCCTGCGCATCAGCACGAGGTCTATATAGACCCGCCCGAGAGCTAAAAGTAGGAGAACTCTTCCTCCTCATCCATAAAGTCCTGCTTCGTTGCATAAACTTTATCATCAAATGCATCTAAACCAGAGTCTGGTTGGTGTTTTAAAACACCGTCCCAGGGTGGGAATGAGTAACCAACTTAGTGGTACTATAAGGCAAAAGTTAACATGTTATCAAGTTAATCAAACAGTAATGATAAAGCAATACAACAATCATTTCCTAACTACTCTTGTTAATGTAGTGATGGTATGCAGTAATGATGTATGTCCTTATACAAAGCTCCTTCACAAGTGACTCCGACAACCAAGTTTGCGCATAACAACTTCCTTAAAGTGCACCTTCCTCGCTAAAGCACATGCAATGCGGCGCATGGTCGTGTTAGTCGAGTACTTAATTAGGCTCATTTCTACAGCATAGTTGGGAAGTTAAGGTACCTCCCTTTATATCATTAACCCAAACCAAAGGATCCATCTAGGGTCGTTAATCCTAGTTAATCACATACGATAGGCAAGTTGTAAGGCATCGCTCCTAATGAAAAGCAGTCGATAGGTAAATTCAAAGTTTATACTCGCGGTCACTACGGGGTGGCTAATTACCTCAGCGTAGGCCGACAGCTTGAACACGATGTCCCATACCACCATGCCCGGCTCACGAGTTGAGGTTGCTCACTGGTCACTACGGGGAGGCTCGTCACCCCAGTGTAGGCTGACAACTGAACCACGGTGTCCCATACCACCATGCCCAGCTCATGAGTCTTAACGGATCATGGTACCATGGTTAAAGTGGGTTTTCACATTGGAAGGGGTACCTTAGATTCAAGCAGTAGTGTCCATACATGGTAAACACACAATAGTCCAATCTGTTTATTTGGTAGGTTCGATTAGTATGAGCACACGCTGACTTAATCTACATGGAACACATAAGCACTCCTCGTGGCCTAACCACTGTTGATAGTCGTCATGTGACCCGGATTCGTCGAATTACCCAATGTGGCGAGACTAATTCGGCCACCCGAATGGAAACTGTTACTAATTGCCTAGGCTAGGTTGTAGCCCCAGTCTTACTCAGATGTAGCAATTAAATACATGTGATAATTAATTCAGCATTTAACAAACAATCTAAGTGAAATCTTCATTTGAGTATTTCATCAAACACCTTAATCATGTTACCACATACTAGCATTTTATCAATCATTTGCATAGAGGTGAATATGATTTCATGAAAGAAACTATACATATGTATAAGGTAAGAAAGAATCTTATCTTAAAACTCGTAATACATACAAATCATCAACAAGTTCTCATTCAGACAATTCATCAAACACTTAGACTATACTTCACCAAATACATAGACTAGGTTAGTTACAACATATATTTTAGAAAATCCTTACATAGAGAGGCCAACACACATATGACAATGATGAATCCTAGTTTAGTAGTCATAATAAATACAAATCATATTTACATGTTCATACAAACATTTCAACAAACACATGAGATGCGTATTTTGTACTACATAGTTCACACATGTATATTATATCAACAACAGCATATCGAAGACAATATGGTAGCAATCAAGTCAGACATAAATCATTACTGACATTAAAAGCATTGAAAACCATAACCTAAGTGTTTATAGTCCGCACCTTTCGTCGAAATACACGATTCGGACGCGGTTCAAACTCTATGTTCCCGAAAACGGAACGTCGGGCACCTAAATAACGAAATAGGTTAGCTAGTTCATCAATTATGCTATCTGGATTTCTAAATCAAGATTAGGGTTCGGTTTTCTTACCCAAATTGTGGCTGAATCAGAGTGTGTAGTGAAGTGGGGAGGTGAATCAGTACGTGGAGTTGTGGGAGAGAAACATTGCAACAATCTCCCAAACTTTCTCTTCTCTCCTTACTCTTTTCTCTATTCTCTCTCCTAGGGTTTGGAGAAAATCGTATGGGAGAGATATAGGGTGGTTTAGGGGCTATATATAGGCCCAAAAGTGATGCAAATGGCCCCAGGGCCATGGTATACTTAGTTTGTATCCAAAGTGCGCCTATTTTTGACAAATAGGGCTTATAGGGAGGCCCACTACTCACACGCATCATAGGGTAAGTTCCCTAATGTAACGCCCTAAAATTCAGGGGTCGAGCATAACTCAGCTCCCGAGTTTCAAAACATCACTTATGCAACATATTTAATGATGGATGTATGTTGTCTGTATGAGTACATAAACCATGGAATAGATTAAGCCAAACTGCAAACATAATTCAGGGATAAGTGAAAGATGCAAGCGGAAGACTTAAAGAAACATAGGTGTACATGTGCAAGTCCCTGAAATACGTATACATGCTAGGTCATATTTCAAGTGTTGCTATAAAAAATACCTGCATTAAAAGACATTATCTATTCCAAAAGAAACCCAGAATTCCTGCGCATCAGGACATGGCTCACAAGAACCTGCCTGAAAACTGCATGAAAGAAAATGCAGCCTCATCATCCTCGAACTCCTGCTCTGCCTCAGGGGTCGCATCAATATCTGCATCTAAGACAGAGTCTGGTTGGTGTTTAAATAGCATCCCAGAACATGGGAGTGAGTGATCAACTCAGTGAAATAATAAAGCAAAGGTTAACATGTTATCAATTCAATCAAGCAGTGATGATAAAGCAGAGCAATCAAACATGTCCTAATTACTCTTGTTAGTGCAAGGATGTATGTAGAATGATGCATGCCCTCGCCTGTACACCCTCAACGTCTTCATCTTACGTTACGCATGACATCACCTCAAGTGCTCTACCTCTTCCAGGCACATGCAATGTGGTGCATGAACATGATTTCCAAGTTGTTATTAGTCCTTTTCATACAGCAGGATTGGGAAGCTAAGGTACCTTCCTCATATCAATTTCCAAACAGTGATCCATTCTAGAGTCGTCAGTCCTAGACAATCTCATACGATCATATGGTTTTAAGTCGTTGCAAAGGGCTCGTCACCAATCAATGCATGCCTATCATACCTTAGTACTACTCTAAGGCTCATCGCCTTAATGCAGTATCCAAGTGTGCTCGAGGTCACTATAAAGGACTCGTCACCAATCAATGTAAGCCGACAACACGAATATAGTGTCCCATACCACCATAATCGGCTCACGAGTCTGGTTGCTCACTGGTCACTACGGGGAGGCTCGTCACCCCAGCGTAGGCCGACAGCTCGACCACGGTGTCCCATACCACCATGTCCGGCTCATGAGTCTTAGCGGATCAAGGTACAACGGTTAACGAGATTTCATCGGTAAGTTTGGTACCCTAGATTCATACAAAAGCGTCCATGCATGGTGAACATACATCGGATAATTAGGTTACTTGACGAACTCGACTAACACGAGTGCACGTTGGGTTGAACGACATAGAGTGCGCAAACACTCCATGTGGCCAAACCACTGCCGACAACTTTAATACGACTCGGGTTCGTTAAATCGTGTCCTTCGTGGCAAAAGCAACTTCAGCCACGAACTCAAGGCCCATTACCGATTTCTTGGACTATTCCATAGTCCCAAACACATTCCACTACAACAGATATTCATATAGAATTCAGAACAGTAATGGAACAATAATTCAAATCATGTAGTATGTGAGTATTTGCAGAATATCAACTCAACATGGATTTACACATAAGTAATGCTTGAAGTTAAACAACAAATAATGTGACTTGCATGTAGGAAATCATACACACCAAGAAGAGAGTTGAGAATCGCTTCTCAACGCCCGTAATCAGGATAATAAATTACACTTTAAACCATTCAGACATTTCTACAAATACTTAGACTACATAGTTCAACATACATGACGCATGTTGAAATACACGCATTTGGACAATTCCTTTTACCAAGGAGTTGACACACATACATCTAGCACAATACATGACAAATAATCATGGCAAACGTATGTTTATATTTTATACATATACGGTACTTCCTACATATATATAGAATACACAAATCTCAATATAACACATACATATCAGGAACACAAAATAAACATAGCATTTAGCATGTGAAATTTGCACCCACAATAAGAATAAACCATTATCTGACATTGAAAGCCTTGAAAACCATAACCTATACGAATATAGTCCGCACCTTAAACCAGAAATAACGCACCGAACTGATTCAGACGATATGTCTTCATTAACGACGACAAGATAACCTAAGGCAAGAATAGAAATGAGCTACAACAACACATAAACTATTCTAAGCTCTAAAACAGATTAGGGTTAGATTAATTTACCCAAGAAGGAACTTAGAATCGCTGGAATAACGATTCAAAGGTGATGGTTTAAGGATGTAGAGTAATAGGAAAGAATCTGAAGATGATTCACCAACTTCTCTCTCACTTTCTCTCTCTTTTCCTCTCTCTTTCTTAGCTAGGGTTAGGAAATTCGTATGGAAAAGAGAGTGAGGGTTTTAAGGTCTTTATATAGGCCTAACATTGGTGAAAATAACCCCAGGGCCAAGGTATACTTAGGTTATAACCAAATCAGCCTCTCCTGATCCAACGGAACACTTCTGATGGTCCTTTTTTCGCGTACGGTCGGACTTAAGCTCACTGACCATGGATCTAGGTCAGGCTGAGTTTTCGTACCGATCGAATTCACAGATCAGCCGTAGCAAACCACACTCAATTCAACGGTCACCGAAACTCGATCAGGTCCACAAGCACTATGACATGCCTGGGCCATCTTCCCTAATCAGAGGGTGAAATTGGGTCAGAATCCAACGGTTAGTTGCTTAAAATCATCGAGCAAGCGACACGACTTAGATTTCATAAAATCACATTTAATTTCTCACCGTTCTCACACTCTTCACTCCGGACTCAATCAAATCAACCCAGAACATCATCTGGACTTGATTTTTGAGGTGATAGCCAAGTCCAACATAGTGACCATAACAGTCTAAGATCATCGCTATCGGACTTTCGATGTGCGGTCCAGGTCCGATCCAAAGCTTCTAAAAATTTTCAGGAGCAACTGGATTTAGCGTTGAATCCCAGATTTCAGAGTAACTTAGCGCTAACTATTCTACAGGTTTTGAGTCATGCAGATCAAATTTAAAGTGATTGATGCTAATTTCATAAGCAATTGAGTTTAGCGCTAATTACCCCACAATTAGCTTCTAAGGAAAATAGAGGTAGTACTCGGGTCTTGGCACGAAATTTTTTAGGTCATTACACCTAACAATAGATATATGCCAGGATGTGATTTCAGTGTGATCTGATGAGCAGATCGCCCGTGGGAGACCCGTGTCAGATCAATGGTCATGTTTACTCGATCGGGGCCATAAGTATACGGATATGAGTAAGGAAATTTCCTTTTTCCCTAAGTGAAGTTTGGTCAGAAACTGATGGTCCAAAATCCCCAATTTTGCTCGTGAAAAAATGACCCAATTCACTTAAGTTTCATTACATTTTCTAAAGATATTCGCGTTTCTCACACACTTTGCTCAGGGCTCAAGTTGTGCATTTTGTGACGCTATCTGGGCTTGATTCCCACAATGGTTGTCAAGCCCAATAGGTTGGACATAATCCTATAGTTTCGCAGTCATCGGACTTTCAACGTGGGGTCCAGGTCTGATACAGAGTTTCAATGTACTCCCGAGAGCGACAGGTTCACGGAATTTTTCCTAGGTCTTTATGTCATGTTGAGTCAATGGTATTAATGGTTTTAGGCCTTGCCATTTGTGGAAATAGTGGTTTGAGTTAAATCCACCGATTATTTAGTTTTGCACTTAACTAAATTTTGCCTAAATTATACTACAGGATGTGGTCCTCAAGTAGTTCTATATTTTTTTGGCACTTTTAGTTAGTATATTATTTTAATTATTTTTTAACTAGTTCATCATCAAGTCTACTTTAACTCCACCAAATTTCATTAAATTTCATATTTTAGAAAAATTCTAAAAATTCTGGAAGTAGCAGCTGTTTGATCTAATAATTTTTGAACAATTGTCACATCATCCTAGATTTAACTTTGTTAAAATTTTTATTTTATTATTTTACTTATTTTTATATAAAACTAGATTTATCAAGCTTCAATTTGACTTTTGAATCACCTAAATCGGAGTTATAGTAAGGGAGTCAGTTGAAGACGTAGAAAATTTCAGTGAGGGTCCATCGAAATTTGGTGCACTGGCAGCACACTGCCGACCTGGCGGTGGCACCGCGCCCCTCTGCTGGTCCTGGTGGTAATTTTGCCACTCAATTTTTGAAATGAGTGTATCTTGTAAACCGGAATGAGTTATTCGACGTACAATATATGATTTTGGGTAGGAGAAGCTAAGCTATCCAAATAACCTAGTTATTTTGTGAGATTTAAAAAGGTTAATGGTCAAAAATCCATTTTATTTATATATTTACTATTTATAGTAAAATCAGTTTAATTATAGTTCTTCATCCTTTGAGCTTTAGGATTTGTGTCTAATATGAAATATTTAGAAAATTTTGAAGAATAATGTGGTGAAAGGTGAGATCGTTGAAGGAGATGGGTTGAAAGGGGGATTTAAGACTTTGGGATTGAGTTTTGAGAGCTTGGGAAGAGAATAGGGTGATGTAACGCCCTGAAATTCGGGGGTCGAGCATAACTCAGCTCCCGAGTTCCAAAACATCACTTATGCAACATATTTAACGATGGATGTATGTTGACTGTATTAGTGCATAAAACATGGGATAGATTAAGCCAAAACATAGATATAATTCAGGGATAAGTGAAGAAAGAAAGCGGAAGACTTATAGAAAAATATGTGTACAAGTGCAAATCCCTGAAGTACATATACATACCAGGTCGTAATGAAAGTGTTACTATCAAAATTACAAGTATCAAGTTACATCGTTTAATTCCCAAAAATAATCCCAAAATCCCGCGCATCAGAACAAGGCTCGCTAGAACCCGTCTGAAAACTGCATATAAGAGAAAGCAGCCTCATCATCATCCATCTCCTGCTCTGCCTCAGAAGTCGCATCAACATCTGCAACATCAGAACCTAAGATAGAGTCTGGTGGGTGTTTAACACCGCCCCAGAACGTGAGAGTGAGTGATCAACTCAGTGGAACAATAAAGCACAGGTTAACATGTTATCAGTTCAATCAAATAGTAATGATAAAGTAGAACAATTAAACAAATCCTAAGTACTCTTGTTAATGAAAGGATGCATGCAGAATGATGCGTGCCCTCACGCGTACACCCTCAGAGTCTTCATCTTACGTTACGCATGACACCACCTCAAAGTGCGCCACGTCCAGAAAGCACATGCAAATGCGGTGCATGGATATGATTACCAAGTTGTTATTAGTCCTTTTTCACACAGTAGGATTGGGAAGCTAAGATACCTTCCTCATATCACCATCCAAACAGTGATCCATTCTAGGGTCGTCAGTCCTAGACATCTCATACGATCATATGGTTTGAGGTCGTAGCAAAGGGCTTGTCACCAATCAATGCACGCCTATCATACCTTCGTTACTACACCAAGGCTCGTCACCTCAATGCGATATCCAGGCATGCTCGAGGTCACTACAAAGGGCTCCTCACCAACCAATGTAGCCGACAGCACGAATATAGTGTCCCATATCACCATAATCGTCTCACGAGTTTAGTTGCTCACTGGTTACTACGGGGAGGCTCGTCACCCCAGCATAGGCTGACAGCTCGACCACGGTGTCCCATACCACCATGTCCGGCTCATGAGTCTTAGCGGATCAAGGTACCATGGTTAATAGGATTTCATTGGTAAGTTCGGTACCCCTAGATTCAAACAGTAGCGTCCAATACATGGTGAACATTCATCGGATAATTGGGTTACTTGACGAACTCGACTAGTACGAGCGCACGTTGAGTAGAACGGCATAGAGTGCGTAAACACTCCGCGTGGTCAAACCACTGCCGCCAATTCTAATACGGCTCGGGTTCGTCTAATTACGTCCGTTGTGGCGAAAGCAATCTCAGCCACAACCTTAAGGTCGATTACCGATTTCCTGGACTATTCATAGTCCCAAACACATTTCCCTACAACAGATATTCGTATTGAATGTAAAACAGTAAAGGAACAACAGCTCAAATCATGATACATAAGCACTTGAAGAATATCAACATAACATGAATGTAAGCATAAATAATGCTTGAACTTAAACAACAAGGAATGTAACTTGCATGAAGGAAATCATACACACTAGTGGGAGAGTTGAGAATCGCTTCTCAACGCCCATACTAGGTTGAAATATCACCCTTTAGATCATTCAGACATTTCTACAAACACTTAGAATACACAGTTCAACATACATGACGTATGTTGAAATACACATATTTGGACAATTCCTTTTACCAAGGAGTTGTCATACATACATCTAGCATACATACATGACAAATAATCATGGTAAACACCAGTGCATATTTTATACGCATACGGTACTTTATGCATACACATAGAATACACAAATCTCAATATAACACATGCATATCAGGAACGCAATATAAACATAACATTTGGTATGTGAAATCTTATCCATAGCAAGAATAAATCATTAACTGGCACTGAAAGCCTTGAAAACCATAACCTATACACTTAAAGTCCGCACCTTAAGCGAGAAGAGAACACCGAACTGATTTCTGACGAGTGGTCTTCGTTAACGGCGATAGAATACCCTAAAGCAAGAATAAGAATGAGATACAACAACACCAAGACTATTCTAAGCTTTAACACAGGTTAGGGTTAGGTTAACTTACCCCAAGATGAACTCAGAACCGTCAGAATAACAATTCAAAGTGAAGGTTCAAGGATGTAGAAGAACAGGAAAGAATCCAAGATGATTCACCAACTTCTCTCTCACTTTCTCTCTCTTTTCCACTCTCTTTCTTACCTAGGGTTAAAGAAAATTCGTATGGAAAAGAGAGCTAGGGTTTCAAGGACTATAAATAGGCCTAATATTGATGAAAATAACCCCAGGGCCAAGGTATACTTAGGGTATAACCAAAACCTGCCTATCGCGATCCAACGAAGCACTTCTGGTGGGCCAAATACCACGAAAGGTCGGACTTAAGCTCATTGACCATGGATCAAGGTCAAGCTGAGTTTTCGTACCGACTGGATCTTCAGATCAGCCGTGGCGGACCACACTCAATTCAACGGTCACAGAATCTCGATCAGGTCCACAAGCACAAGGATATGCCCGAGCCGCCTTCCCTGATCAGAGGGTGAAATTAGGACAGAATCCAATGGTCAGATAGCTTAAAATCATCGTGCAAGCGACACGACTCAGATTTCATAAAAGCTTAATAAATTTCCAACCGTTCTCACACTCTTCACTCCGAACTCAATCAAATCGACCCAGAACATCACATGGACTTGATTTTCGAGGTGATAGTCAAGCCCAATATAGTGACTGCAATAGCCTAAGATCACCGCTATCGGACTTTCAACGCGCGGTCCAGGTCCGATCCAGAACTTTCAAAAATTTCCAAGAACAACTGGATTTAGCGATGGATACCAGATTTCAGAGTAACATGGCACTAACTAATCTATAAGTTTTAAGTCATGCAGATACAATTTAAAGTGATTGATGCAGATTTCACAAGCAATCGAGTATAGCGCTAATTACCCCAAAAACAACTACTACGGAAAGATTAGCACAAAATTTCTAAGGTCATTACAATCTACCCCCCTTAAAGAAAATTTCATCCTCGAAATTCATACCTTCTCATATTTCTCAAGGATCTAAGGGTAGCTCTTTCTGACCTCAGCTTCCGATTCCCAAGTAGCCTCTTCCTCACTATGATGCGTCCATAGCACCTTCACAAGAGGGATGACCTTGCTACGCAATACCTGCTCCTTCTTGTAGAGAATACGCGTCGGTCGCAGTACATAAGTGGCATCCTCACTCAACTGCACTTGCTCCCAACTGATAATATGCGAAGGATCAGGAACGTACTTCTTCAGCATAGAAACATGAAATACGTTATGCACGCCCGCAAGAGGTGTGGGCAAAGCAAGGCGGTATGCTACCGCTCCCACTCGATCCAGAACTTGAAATGGACCAATAAATCTCGGCGTTAACTTCCCCTTCTTACTGAACCGCAGAACTCCCTTCATAGGAGAGTCCTTCAGAAAAACATGGTCTCCAACCTCAAACTCAAGCGGTCAACGCCTCTTATTAGCATAACTCTTCTGCCTACTCTGGGCTGTCAGAAGTCGACGTCGAATGATGTCAACTTTCTCTGAAGTCACCTGCACCAATTTCGGGCCAAGCAAACTATGCTCACCCACTTCTGCCCAGCAATGTGGTGCTCTGCACGGGCGACCATACAACGCCTCATAGGGAGCCGTGCCGATACTCGCCTGGAAACTATTATTATACACAAACTCTGCATACTGAAGACAATCATCTCAACTGTCCTTGAAATCCAAAACACAAGCTCGCAACATATCTTCCAGGACCTGATTCACCCGCTCCGTCTGCTCATCTGTTTGCGGATGAAACGCGGTGCTGAACTTTAGTTTCACACTCATCGCTTCCTGAATACGAGTCCAGAAGATAGATGTGAAACGCGTGTCTCTATCAGACACAATCTCCAAGGGAACTCCATGCAGACGTACTATCTCCTTGATATACAACCTAGCCAACTCGTCTGCAGAGTTAGTGACTCTGATCGGTAAGAAATGCACCGACTTCGTTAATCGGTCGACGATCACCCAAATAGAGTCATATCCCTTCCTCGTTCTCGGCAACCCAGAAATAAAATCCATAGAGATGAAGTCCCACTTCCATTCAGCTATGGGCATGGGCTGCAACAACCCAGGAGGTCGGTGATGCTCTGCCTTGACCTGCTGGCACGTGAGACAACGAGAAACAAACTCAACAATCTAGACCTTCATATTGTCCCACCAATAAGATCTCCTCATATCCTGATACATCTTCGTGCTACCTAGATGCATCGCAAGCTTAGAACTACGGGCTAACTCGAGAACCTCCCATCTCAAGTCAGGGATGTCAGGAACACATAACCGGCCACAAAATCGTAGGCCCCCATCAGAACTAATACTCCAGTCGGAGTTCTCATCTGTACCAACCCACTTCCTCAACTTCACCAAAAGCTCATCATCTGCCTGAGCTGTAACGATCTTCTCGTCGATAAGGGGCTGTACACGAATGTGTGCGATAACCTCATACGGCTCAACCACCATAAGCTTCTGCTCAAAATCTCGCACGAACTCCAACATATCCCACTCTGCTATCATCAGTGGAGCCACAAACTCAATAGCCTTCTTGCGACTCAACGCATCTGCCACAAGGTTCGCCTTACCCGGATGGTAAGAAACATCGAACTTGAAGTCCTTCAATGTTTCCATCCATCGGCGCTATCTCATATTCAAATCACGCTGCGTGAAAATATACTTAAGGCTCTTGTGGTCGGAAAAGAGCTCGAACTCCTCACCATAGAGGTACTGTCTCCAAAGCTTTAATGCAAATATGACAGCTGCTAACTCCAGGTTCTCTTCGTGTTTCCTCAACTGACGTGAACATAAGCAATCACCCCTGTCCTTCTGCATAAGGACACAACCCAGGCCAACGCGAGAGGCGTCAGTATATATAATATACTTAACCCCTTGCTCTGGCAATACTAGCACAGGGGCGGACGTCAACTTGTCCTTCAACTCCTGAAAAGCTAACTCCGCCTTCTCATTCCAAGCAAACTTCAAATCTTGCCGTGTTAGCTGCGACAACGGTCTGGCAATCTTCAAGAAGTCTTGAATGAAGCGTCGATAGTAGCCTGCAAGACCCAGAAAACTCCTTACCTCAGTAACTGAACCAGACTGCTTCCAGTCTTGCACTGCAGCTACCTTGGCAAGATCGACAGCTATCCCTTCCTTGGACACCACATGTCCCAGGAATTTGACTTCCTCTTTCCAGAAATCACACTTCTTGAACTGCGTGAAAAGCTGATTCTTCCTAAAAGTATCCAAAACCGCTCTTAAGTGCTCCTCGTGTTCTTCTCAGCTCGTAGAATAAATTAAGATGTCGTTGATAAAGACAATGACGAATCAGAACAAGAATGGCCGAAACACCCTGTTCATCAGATCCATGAACACGGCCGGTGCATTCGTAAGACCGAACGACATCACAAGGAACTCATAATGACCGAAGCTAGTCTTGAAAGTGGTCTTTTGCAAGTCCCCATCCTTGACGCGCAACTGATGATACCCCGACTGCAGATCAACCTTCGAAAAGTATTGTGCCCCCTTCAATTGATCAAACTGATCATCAATCCTGGGTAAAGGGTACTTATCTTCACAGTTACCAAATTCAGCCTGTGATAATCAATACACAATCGTAAGGAACCATCCTTCTTCTTCACAAACAAAATAGGTGCTCCCCAAGGAGACACACTAGGCCGAATAAAACCCAAGTTCAGCAAACCATCTATCTGCTTCCTCAACTCCTCCATTTCACTCGGAGGCATACGATAGGTAGGTAATGAAATGGGCGCCGAACTATTCATAAGATCGATAGCAAAATCAATCTCACGCTGAGGAGGTAATCCAGAAATCGACTCAAACACATCTTTAAACTCCCGAACTACTGGCGTGCTAACTAACGCCGATTCAGCCATACTCTCCAACAGAGAAAAATAATAATCAATACGAAGAGCGTAACTGACCTGAACTGGGAAAGTAATTGTCTCGCCCTCAGGTCCTTGGATCGTCACTAATTTAGCTCCACAATCAATCTCAGCTCGTATCCTCGTGAGCTAATCCATACCCATAATAACATCATAATGATAAAGCGGTGCGACTAAGAAATCAACACGGATCGATCCACTTCCCAGATCGACCAAACATTCCATACAACGCTTGCCCAAAGTAGAGGAAATCCCCATAGTGATAGTAAGCGTCACTCCTTGCATAGGAACAGACCTCAAACCCAAACGCCTAACTACCGCATAAGATATAAGAGAAGTAGTGGACCCTTTATCCACTAACATAGAAACGGGAATACCTTCAATGTGCGCTGTCACCTCGAAGGATCTCGGCACCAAATCAGACATAGGCACTTCAGCTGAAAGCTCATGAACTCGAGCCTGCTGCTGACGATTCAGCTGAGGAACCATGGGCCGCTGAGGTGGCCTGAAGCTAGGAACTACAGGTCTGAAGGATGGATGAGATGGTGCTGATCGAAGAGGTGGAGGAGAAATAACTTGAGGCATCGGACGGCTAATCCTCTGCGATGGAGTAAATCCACTAGCTCACATACGAGAGAAGCAAAAACGGTCCAAATGCCCTGTCTTCCCACAGTACGAACAACGAAGATCAGGTCTCATTTGCTGAGCGGGCGGCGCTGAACGCCTAAAAGGAGAATCTGCTCGCGGCCTCTTGCCGAGAAAAGGGGCACCCTAAAAGTCCGGTCGCAGCCTAAGAACCATCGATGCTCGCATGCGGGACGACCTATCCCCGTCCTGCTCTGCTCGCAAGGACATGCTCACCAGCTCCGCATAAGAAGAAATGCTAGCACAGCAAATCTTCGATCAGATCTCAGGTCTCAATCCCTCAGAAAAACGCTGCATCTTCATCAGCTGATCGCCCAGGATCAAAGGAACATACTGACCCAGCTCAGTGAACCGGTTCTCATACTCCGTCACCGACAACCCTCCTTGGCGGAGGCGAAAGAACTCACTCTTCTTCTCATGTCGGTAGATAACCGAAAAATACTTCTCGTGGAAGCATGCCTCAAACGCCTGCCACGACCACACAAAACCTTACTCGACAGTGCGAAGAACACTGTCCCACTACAGACTGGCCTCCTTCTCAAACATGAAGGAGACAAGCTCAACCCGCTCAACCTTAGAGCAGTGTAGCGGTCTCAGCATTTTAGAGATGTGGTCGATCCAATACTCGACCTCCTCGAGTCTATAAGAACCCGCAAACGTAGGAGGTCGCAAGCGTTGGAATCTCTCAAAAGTGCCGCTGGCACTGGCGCTCCCAAATGGAGGCATAGGTGAAGCAGGTGGAGTCGCTCCCACTGACTAAGCAAAGATGCCAGCCATGGAAGAGAGGAACTCCTGCTGCTGCTGCTGCTACTGCTGCTGCTGCTACTGCTGGTGGTGGTGCTATTGCTGTTGAATCTGCTGCTGCTACATCAACAACATCATCTGCTCAAACCTATCAGTAGGCGAAGCAGACGAAGGTGTACGGCTCGGCTCAGGAACTAAGGGCGTGACTGGAGGAGCCATAGGTGTTGGCCCAACACCGGCATGAGACGGGCCCGCCTGTGGATCCGTCTGGCTATCGCTCAAGGGAGGAACCCCAGCAAGCGACTCAACCAAAGAGAGACGGGCTGAAGTCTTCGAACCCTTAGGAGGCATTCCCTACATTCAACAGAGGATGCAACCTGTCAGATTCTACATCCACATAATCCATCCACACAGCATTTACAGCACAACTCCAAAGATAAATAACATACATTCCATTAAACAAAATTGTCGCAATACAAGTAGTGCAGCATTACATGAATCACGACTAGGGAAGCATGTGAACTACAACATCTAACACTTCAAATAGCCACAAAGAACTACAAACAAATCCAACTACAAAGCCAAGAGTGGCTACACACAAAGAAAATAACAAACAATGCAAAGGACGGCCACAACGATATTACTCGTTGGAATCAGGAGATGGAGGCAGGGCATCCTTATCCTCCAAGCAACACAGGATAGACTTCAGAGTTCGAGTCACCTTCTTAAACTTATGCTTAACAAGGCTTCGAAGATCAACAATATCCTGGCATAAAATAGCCTGCCCTTCTTCAAGCCGTGCGAGACGGGCGTCTCTGGCAGTCTACTTTGCGCTCTGCTCTGGCGCCACAGGAGGAGAACGATCACTCATATCCTGTGTCTCATCCTCTTCCTCGTCCTACTCTGTTTCTTCCTCAATCTCAGCACCACCTTCAGCATAACTCTCTTCATCACCGCTCTTTGACTCAGCCTCACTCTCTGAGGCATGCCAACCAGAACTAACCTCCATCAGCTTAAGGGTCGTCAAGCCACTATAACGAACAGGAACCGGCTTCTCTGCTCCAAGCCTATAGCCAAACTCATGAGCAAGCTTACAAATGAGGCGGCCAAAAGGAAGCAATTCGGTCCTCCTAGACGAACGAGCGATGAGAATAATCTGGCACAGGATGTATGTCGGCACACACAACTTTGCTTCTTACCCCACCTGATACAGGAAATCCACCATCAGGCGCGTACACTCGCTGCGGTTGCTCCACCTTGGGTATACATTGAACGTATACATGTGGTGAAGCAAACGGAAGTCGTCCATCATGTTGGTAGCCAGAAGACTCCTATTCGGCTGCCATTCGACCAGACAACCACACAAGGATCGGGTGCGACGATCCCTCTCGCGTATACTGTTCAAATTCTTCTCACTGGCATGCACCTCACCAAGTGGCACATTCAGGAGTCGGGATATCAAAGCGACGTTGACTGTAGCTTCCCGACCACTACCACAAGGAATCTTGAACTGCAGAGGCTCCAGCGAAGGATCACGAATATTGGCATAAAAAGCTCGAACAATACTTGCATTCGCGCGATACTCCCCCTCAAACAAGGGACACCAACCAGCCCCTTCCAGGCGCTTCAACAACAGAAACTCACCATACAGCCGCGGATCAACATAAGCCTCAAAAAGGACTCTACGGCCTTCATAGACTCCATGCGATAGCTCCACCAACAAAGTTCTACCAATGGGAGCTCGAGGATCGAGGTCCCGCTTGGTCTGGAATTCACAAGTGGCGGACGTGCTAGCGGCGGCACCTCTCGGCCTCCGTACACGGGTTGGGCGGCTAGGCCTGTCTTCATCCACGGGCGCTCTCTTCTTCCCTATCAAAGAAAGAAAGGAGGAAATGGAAAAGATGGCCGTGATAATCTCAAAGAGGGCCATGAGATATGAGAGAAAGAGAGAAATAGGAAGATGGTGGAACTTCCACACACTTGAGAGCCCAGAAGGGAATGTGAGAGCTCAAATGAGAAGGAAAGGAAGGATAAACAGTAATGGGGGTGAGAGTTTTGAGATGGGGTGATGGGGTTTGCATAAAAATGAAAGAAGATGAAGATTTGGAAAGGATTTGGAGAAGTTTGGAGAGAAACTTGAGAGAAATGAGAGCTTGGGAGGGAGAGTTATGAAGGAAGTAGGGTGTAGGAGGTGTTTTAATCACCGAACCATGGAGGGGTGGGCCAGACAAGACCAAAAAATGCGTCGGCTCGCGCCGGCCCGCCCGGCCTGGCCCGCTGATCGGCGAGCCCTCGCCGAACCGGCGATGGCATTGTCGGTCTCTGGACTGGCCGGCGATGCCTCGCCATTTGGGCGAGGTCCTCCTAGTCCCCCAAGCTCAGAATGATGTGGTTGCCCCCTGGGTCCCACTGGAAATGCCCCGATCGGCCCCTTACATGATTTGACGCCTATCGGGCCATTCTGACAGAAATCTGATTCAAATAAAGATTTTTTGAAGATTTAAGAGTTGAAACAGGATGATAAACCATCTAAACTCATTAATAGATGGTCTAGGAAAGGTTTCGGGTCGCTGTGTGTGATCAGGAGAGAGCACAGACTCGATCTCGGCGAACGTTTTCAAGAAACTTTCGCCGATAGAAGCTACGGAGCACAAACACACAACCTACGATAGACCCACACCCAAATACACTAAAGTGGCAACAACATACGGTGTGTGACCATAACCCAGGTCTGGTTTAATCCAGATCATGCTCTGATACCAACTTGTAACGCCCTGAAATTCGAGGGTCGAGCATAACTCAGCTCCCGAGTTCCAAAACATCACTTATGCAACATATTTAACGATGGATGTATGTTGACTGTATTAGTGCATAAAACATGGGATAAATTAAGCCAAAACACATATATAATTCAGGGATAAGTGAAGAAAGCAAGCGGAAGACTTATAGAAAAATATGTGTACAAGTGCAAATCCCTGAAGTACATATACATACCAGGTCGTAATGAAAGTGTTACTATCAAAATTACAAGTATCAAGTTACATCGTTTAATTCCCAAAAATAATCCTAGAATCCCGCACATCAGAACAAGGCTCGCTAGAACCCATCTGAAAACTGCATATAAGAGAAAGGAGCCCTTCATCATGCATCTCCCGCTCTGCCTCAGAAGTCGCATCAACATCTGCAACATCAGAACCTAAGACAGAGTCTGGTGGGTGTTCAACACCACCCCAGAACGTGGGAGTGAGTGATCAACTCAGTGGAATAATAAAGCACAAGTTAACATGTTATCAGTTCAATCAAATAGTAATGATAAAGCAGAACAATTAAACAAATCCTAAGTACTCTTATTACTGCAAGGATGCATGCAGAATGATGTGTGCCCTCACGCGTACACCCTCAGCGTCTTCATCTTACGTTACGCATGACACCACCTCAAAGTGCGCCACGTCTACAAAGCACATGCAAATGTGGTGCATGGATATGATTACCAAGTTGTTATTAGTCCTTTTTCACACAGCAGGATTGTGAAGCTAAGATACCTTCCTCATATCACCATCTAAACAGTGATCCATTCTAGGGTCGCCAGTTCTAGACATCTCATACGATCATATGGTTTGAGGTCGTAGCAAAGGGCTCGTCACCAATCAATGCATGCCTATCATACCTTTGTTACTACACTAAGGCTCGTCACCTCAATGCGGTATCCAGGCATGCTCGAGGTCACTACAAAGGGCTCGTCACCAATCAATGTAGGCCGACAGCACGAATATAGTGTCCATACCACCATAATTGGCTCACGAGTTTAGTTGCTCACTGGTCACTACAGGGAGGCTCGTCACCCCAGCATAGGCCGACAGCTCGACCACGGTGTCCCATACCACCATGTCCGGCTCATGAGTCTTAGCGGATCAAGGTACCATGGTTAATAAGATTTCATTGGTAAGTTCGGTACCCTAGATTCAAACAGTAACGTCCAATACATGGTGAACATACATCGGACAATCGGGTTACTTGACGAACTCGACTAGCACGAGCGCACATTGAGTAGAACGGCATAGAGTGCGCAAACACTCCGCGTGGTCAAACCATTGCTGCCAACTCTAATACGGCTCGGGTTCGTCTAATTATGTCTGTTGTGGCAAAAGCAATCTCAGCCACAACCTTAAGGTCGATTACCGATTTCCTGGACTATTCATAGTCCCAAACACATTTCCCTACAACAGATATTCGTATTGAATGTAAAATAGTAAAGGAACAACAACTCAAATCATGGTACATAAGCACTTGAAGAATATCAACTTAACATGAATGTAAGCATAAATAATGCTTGAACTTAAACAACAAGGAATGTAACTTTCATGAAGGAAATCATACACACTAGTGGGAGAGTTGAGAATTGCTTCTCAACGCCCATACTACATTGAAATATCACACTTTAGATCATTCAGACATTTCTACAAACACTTAGAATACACAGTTCAACATACATGACGTATGTTGAAATACACATATTTGGACAATTCCTTTTACCAAGGAGTTGTCATACATACATCTAGCATACATACATGACAAATAATCATGGCAAACACCAGTGCATATTTTATACGAATGCGGTACTTTATACATACACATAGAATACACAAATCTCAATATAACACATGCATATCAGGAACGCAATATAAACATAACATTTGCCATGTGAAATCTCATCCATAGCAAGAATAAATCATTAATTGGCATTGAAAGCCTTGAAAACCATAACCTATACACTTAAAGTCCGCACCTTAAGCCAGAAGAGAACACCGAACTGATTTCAAATGAGTTGTCTTCGTCAACGGCGATAGAATACCCTAAAGCTAGAATCAGAATGAGATACAACAACACCAAGACTATTATAAGCTCTAACACAGGTTAGGGTTAGGTTAACTTACCCCAAGATGAACTCAGAACCGTCAGAATAACGATTCAAAGTAAAGGTTCAAGGATGTAGAAGAACAGGAAAGAATCTAAGATGATTCACCAACTTCCCTCTCACTTTCTCTCTTTTCCACTCTCTTTCTTAGCTAGGGTTAAAGAAAATTCGTATGGAAAAGAGAGCTAGGGTTTCAAGGACTATAAATAGGCCTAATATTGATGAAAATAACCCCAGGGCCAAGGTATACTTAGGGTATAACCAAAACCTACCTCTCGCGATCCAACGAAGCACTTCTGGTGGGCCAAATACCACGAAAGGTCGGACTTAAGCTCATTGACCATGGATCAAGGTCAAACTGAGTTTTCGTACCGACCGGATCTTCAGATCAGCCGTGGCGGACCACACTCAATTCAACGGTCACAGAATCTCGATCAGGTCCACAAGCACAAGGATATGCCCGAGCCGCCTTCCCTGATCAGAGGGTGAAATTAGGTCAGAATCCAATGGTCAGATAGCTTAAAATCATCGTGCAAGCGACACGACTCAGATTTCATAAAAGCTTAATAAATTTCCAACCGTTCTCACACTCTTCACTCCGAACTCAATCAAATCGACCCAGAACATCACATGGACTTGATTTTCGAGGTGATGGTCAAGCCCAATATAGTGACTGCAACAGCTTAAGATCACCGCTATCAGACTTTCAACGCGCGGTCCAGGTCCGATCCAGAACTTCCAAAAATTCCCAAGAACAACTGGATTTAGCGATGGATCCCAGATTTCAGAGTAACATAGCGCTAACTAATCTACAAGTTTTAAGTCATGCAGATACAATTTAAAGTGATTGATGCAGATTTCACAAGCAATCTAGTATAGCGCTAATTACCCCAAAAGCAACTACTAAGGAAAGATTAGCACAAAATTTTCAAGGTCATTACAGGTGATGACTTGAGAGTGAAAAGGGTATAACGAACTAGAAACGGGGTATAAGTGAAGCAGAAAAGGCCCTAAGTGAAGCCCCTGAGGCTTCTATGTGATGCATGAGAGCAAAGAGGGGTCGCTTCTATAGCTAAACCCTAGGCTAAGACTTCAGTGTTTAGATTAGCCGGATGGCTTAATCCTAGGGTCCTTTAACATCGTTAAGTTCGATCACTCCCTCTTAAGTCGACAAGGTGTTATGATAAACACATTTCCTAAGGATGTCCAACTTTAAGTTGGCAAAAATCTTGGACATTACATATGGGTTGTGGCCCATTATGATGTATTCAAGGCCCATGGGTTGTGGCCCATTGTGATGTATTCAAGGCCCATGGAACGTGGCCCATTATGATGTATTTGAGGCCTAGATATGAAGCCCATTGTGATGTGTTGGAGGCACATGGATTGTGGCCCATTGTGATGTATTTAAGGCCCATGGGACGTGGCCCATTACGATGTATTTGAGGCCCAGATATGAAGCCCATTATGATGTGTTGGAGACCCATGGTTTGTGGCCTATTGTGATGTATTCGAGGCCCATGAGATGTGGCCCATTTTGATGTATTTGAGGCCCAGGTGGTATGGCCCAATGTGATGTATTTATGGCCCATTGATGAGGCCCAATGTGATGTATATATGGCCCATTGATAAGGCCCGATGTGATGTATTTATGACCCATTTGATGAGGCCCGATATGATGTATATGCAGCCCATGTGACGCAACCCACTTGATGTTTGAGGCCCAAATGAGATGTTGATGAGGCCCAATGTGATGTATGTGGGGCCCATTGTGATTGTATGAGACCCACTGTGATGTATGTATTATATATACGCCGTCTATGCATTTTAGGCCGTGAACCCCGCCGACTTATGTAGGTCCACCATGTATGAGTGTTGGGTTCACGCCATCTATCCATCTCCTAGTATTTGGAGGGCCGAGGGCCCCGTTACGATTCCGATTCCCAAATGCACCGCGCCTCAGACAATGGTGTTTAAAAGTCCACCATTGTAAACCTCGCCAAGGCCCATTGTAAGCCCACTTCCACCCTTACCCCATTGGGCTATCCCTAACAATTAGGCCCCCGTTTAAGCTAGTAATACCCATTGGGCTAACCCAAATCATTGGGCCCTTACTGATGATGATACTTTCCACCATCCTTTCAAGTGGACCCTGAAAGTGCCCTGGTTTGTCAATTAGTGTGAGTGTTGAGTCAGCTAGACTGTAGAGCCTCATAGGAAGATCAATCTGTCTGCCTCAACCGGATGTGTGCAAGCTCACCACAAGTAAATCTATGCCTCACATCCCATGTCTCAAAACACCAAGTATATAAAAACCTTAAAACAAATTAGAACATCATAGGGTTTTTAAGTTAAGAAAACTTTTTCAAAAATCAAAAAATTCTAAGTTTTCTTGCTTTGTCAATTTTATCGATACGCATCTCGATATGATTGACTTGTGCTGTCGATGTCCTCGATGCTTAAACGATATCATCGATATGAGGACAAAATACGGCTAACAACCACATATACCTTTGGACGGATTTATCGATGTATCGATATACCTATCGATATCATCGATATTTGAATCTCGAGTCCATCGAAGGTGACTCGATAATATCGATGGACAGATCTTCGATGCCCCTATTTTTACTTTAAAAAATCACATGTGCATCGATATATCGAAGCCCTTCTCGATACCATCGAAAGTCAAATCTCAATGATATTAGAAGGCCTGCAATGTTATCGATCATGGCCGCTTAGTCTTCCAGCAATTATTTCAGGATAGTTTATCTATGATCGAGGGTCACTTGATAGAATCGATATTCAAATATCGATGATATCAGTATAGTTTCGTTGGCATCGAACAGAGACGGAAAACTATCTAGCAAGCTTAAATGAAAATCCCTTGGATTTATCGATGCCTTGACACATCTATCGATATCATCGACGTTCAAATTCTGATGATCTTGAAGGTCCCTCGATCATCCTTGTAAACCTAAAATAATTCATAGCAAGTCTCTCTCATTTTTCAAATTATCGATGAATCGAACCTCTCATCGATGATATCGGAGTTCGAAATCCGATGACATCGACATGTGTTTCGATTCCATCAACCAGCTGACAAAAGGGTTCAAAAGCGCGTGACATTTGAGTTTGTGTCATCGAGCAGCAAGTTGATGCAATTGAGAGTATACGCTCGATGATATCGACCCTGCTCGATGATATCGAACTCTGTTATAAATGTGACCATTTTATATCTATTGGAACCTTTTACCTATATAAAGAGAACTTATCTATTGTTGCTGGTAGAAAAAGAAGAGAGTGTTTTTTAGTGTTTTACCTTAGATCATATACCTAAAGCCCTTTCTCTTATGAGAGTTCATCCTCCAATCCACCCTCATCATTGATATTCAATAGAGTGGATTGGAGAATGAACTTCCGCATTCAAGGATCCTCCAGCTACTACCTTAATGGTAAATCATTAAGCTAGGATGCCTTAAATGCATAGATGACTAGAATCACTCTATCTTCCTTATAGGAAAACATTTAATAGAGTAGGATTCCGTCTTAACCTTGACCCAACCCGAAGCCATGTATTAGTACATCATTTGTGTTGCGGATCAAGGAAGCAGAAGATTCTTCATCAACAAGGAGGAGATCTTCGTCAACGTGCTGAATGAGACTCATCCACTTATTTATAAGTTATTAGAGTCCAAAGGACACTTATGATCATTCCTTTTTAGGATTGGGTTTAAGGTGTTTCTCACCTTTACAAGCCCACGTAGGAGGCCTCCGGTGGGAGTGTATGTGGTGGATGCATTGTGTTTACCCTTGCTCTGTGGAGAACATAAACAGTTAGGTTCCTTGTGTGGATCCTTGGCCAGTGTGCCTAAAACTAGGTGCATTGTATTAACCCTTGCTTGTGGGAACATAAATAGAGGTTCCTTGTGTGGATCCTTGGCCAGTGTGCCTAAAATCGGCTGCACCTAATTTAAACAGTCAGCCAGTGTGTTGGCCCTTGCTCAGGGAACAAAAATAGTCAGCCTCAGTGTAGGTTGTAAAGGTTAAAGGTGAACCTGATTTAAAACCTTAGGCTTGAGGTGAACCGCTGTGAAACCTCCTTGGTGAAATCCGGTACACTCAAGGGTTGAGTGCAGTTACCAGGAGTGGAGTAGACAAGTAGTCGAACCACTATAAAAATAACTGTGTTTGAGATTGCTATTCTTTTGTTTGTGTGATTTTCTTTAAGATTTTCATTCTGAATATCTGTGATCACACCTCACACACTTACACAGTTATATCCATCATAAACTAGTTTGCATATTATTTACTTCTTAAATAGTTTGTGATTGGATCCTCTACCAGCCTTGGAAGCTAGTAGAGTTATCCTTAAGTAATCCTAATATGTGCATGTTGTTAGGATTAGGATAATAAGATTTTTAATAAACCATAAAACTTTAAAAAGTCCTATTCACCCCCCCTCTAGGACATATTGACATATTCCTACTTCAACTAAAGCAGTCTTTACCGTAAATTTAGACCCCTCCTTAGGATATATGATATACTACTACCTCGAATAGGTTATGATAGTCTAGCTTGGACCATTCCGTATAGACTTCTATACCGTTCAACCCCTATTCTTGTAAGTGTCATACCGGGTAAGTCCGATCATCGCCTGCTATATCTGATAATCATGCTAGTGTACTTAGTTAGTAAGACACACTAAGAACATGCTTACTATTGCATCATGCTACATGCCCATATGCATCATTTGTATGCCTATTATTAGGAGTGTTTGATCATAGCATATGCCGTTGGGCTAAGACATTTACGGGACTCCTTATGAGATAAAGTGCCCGACATGATCGCATGGTACGCGCAGGACTGATGCATGACTAGATTGTATGACTCATGCATCTCACATTTGTGTGACATGATCACTATACGCCCTAATGACATCAGGGTCGTAGCCTCCACAGGTACATCATGGATGGCCGGATTAGATACCGAAAATATTGGCTCTAGCATTGTGGGCACATAAGATGTCCTTGGGTGAAAGTCTCAGAACCTTTTTGGTACTGGAGAGTGGATATATAAGGGCATGAGTGCCGAATACCAGTAGCTTGCGTCTCCCACTGTGTCGTGGTCTGTTAGAAGGGGGTATGGCCTTATCCGCTCGAGGGTAGGGGGCATAGTTAGGCTGAGTTTAACCAACTGGTAAATGGGTTGGGTCGCTATCAACGTGCCAGGTAGATATTGGCTGACTACTGGCCAGTCGGATAGTGAGGTCTCTTCCACTTGCATGGTTGTACGTCCAGTGGGCGGCGATCTGGTGTAAAGTGTACTAGACCCTGGTGATGATCTCAGAGATGTACGGTACTGATACATGGACTTATTCAGCAGGAGTTGCATAATTAATATTTTACTCATTCATTTATTCATTCACTATCCACTCGGGTTGGTGGTGCACAACTAATTTATTATGTGTACCTTTGCAATGGTTAGTATTTCGGTTTGGGCACGCAACCAACCTAAGATCAGGAGTTTACCACATTAAGTCTGACTATCCAAATTTAGGTATGGGACTGGTTTTGATAGAAGTCCCTTGTGATAGACCCATAGCCTACGATACTACGTACTATCATCCCGAATTCACACTCTAGCTTGGTCATTTCATTCGCATCGCATATTACATTGCATCCTCAACACATAGCATTTGGTTTACTATTCTTTTATATTACACAGTCTGAATATGGTTGATAGTATTCTTGGACTCGTCAGAATTTCCATATTGCATTGGTCCTTAGTATATGATATTTGGCTGACTATGTCTCCTCATTGCATAGCTGATCTATATTGCTTCCTCGGTATACGATATTGGCTTATTATGTTTTTGTATCACATAACCTGGATAAGGCCGATGGTATTTATGGACTTACCACCATATTTTCGCATTGCTCTAATTATTTACGGACTTACCAGCATGTTTTTGTATTTCTCTAATATTACATATTTGACACTTACCTTGTGCATACACTTACATCACCCTCTGAGCTTTCTATAATCTTATGCACGATAGATGCGTGTAGGTGGCTTTAGGTCGCAACAACATTAAGCTTGGAGCGTGCAGCTGTCTTCTAAAGCTTTGATTTTCGATATATGTATTTCCCTTTTAGCAATATATTCAACTGTTTATATTAGTTGATATGTGATGATGATGTTGCCTTTGTGATTTGGGTAAACTTGTGGTTATGCTTCTTATAAGATAAATGTACGTTAGAAAATCCTCCTTATAGGATCCCAGGATCGAAATCTGGCGTATGGGCGCTGAGAGCTGAGAATGAGGTACTACGGAGGTTGTCGGCATCGGATTCGGTGATCGAAAATTTTGTGAACCCAGTTTCCTAGTTCAGGGCGTGACAAAAGTTGGTATCAGAGCATAACTTGGGAACCTGAGGATAACATCACATATCTGCTAATAGCTACTGTCACCCCCAAACTCAGAAATCGGGCTCACAAAATTTTTGATCGTTGAATCCGGTGCCAACAGCCTCCATAGTACCCCATTCTCGGCTCCCAGCACCCATACACTAGGTTCCGATCCTGGGATCCTACAAGGAGGATTTTCAACATAAATTTCTTTGAAGATAAGCATAACCACAAATTTACCCAAATCACAAAAGCAACATCATTATGATCACATATCCACTAATATAAACAATTGAATACAGTGCTGAAAGGGAAATACATATATCGAAACTTAAAGTTCCAGAAGACCGCTGCACGCTCCAAGCTCATTGCTACTACAACGTAACATCACCTGCACGCATCTATCATGCATAAGCTTATAGAAAGCTTAGAGGGTGGTGTAAGTGTGTGCACAAGATAAGCGCCAAGTATTCAATACAATGCCATAATCATACACTATCGAAAATACTGGCAAGATCACGAAGCATATGATATTAGAGTAAGTGGAAATACTGACAAGTCCATGAGTCATACAATATCTGAGTACGTAATACAGATCAGCTATGCAAATGAGGAGTCATAAAGAGCCAAATATCAGATGTCGAAGATGCAATGCAATAAACAATTCTTGATGAGTTCACGAATACCGTCAGCCGTATCTAGGCCATATAAATGCAGAAACATAGTAACCCAAAATGCTATATGCCACGGATGTAATGCAATATGCAGTGCGAATGGAATGACCATGTTGGAGTGTGAAGTCGAGATGATAGTACGTAGTATCACAGGCTAGGGGGTCCATCACAAAAGACTTTATCCAAACCGGTCCCATACCTAATTTGGATAGTCAGACTCAATGTGGTTAACTCTTGATCTCAGGTTAGTCGCATGTCCCAATCGAAATCCTTGCCATTGCGAAGTTATACGTAACAAATAGTTGTACACCACCAGCCCGAGTGGATAGTGAATGAATGAATGAATGAGTAAAATATTGAGTATACAACTCCTCAATAAGTCCACATATCAGTACTGTACATCTCGGGGATCATCACCGGGATTTATTACACTCTATACCAGCTTATCGCCCTTATCTGAGCGCACAATTGGGGAAGTGAAAGAGACCTCACTATCCGCCTACCAATATCAGGCCCGACTCGTCTATAGCGGACCCATTCCTCAAGCTAGTCAAACTTAACCTAAATATTGCCCCCTCACTCAAGTGGGTAAGGTCACACCCTTTCCCAATCGACCACGACATAGTGGGAGACACGGCCTACTGGTATACGGCCCTCATGGGCTCACATATACATATATACATATATATATATATATATATATATATCCACTCGGTCTAGACATTGGGGCGTCCTTTGGTACTAAGAGGGTTCAGGAATTTTCACCCAGGGTCATCTATGGCGGCCTAATACTAGTAAAAGATTTTCAGTGTCCCATCTAGCCATCCATGATATGCCTGTACGGTGGTCATATCACAAAATGCAAGATGCATGAATCACACAATCCAATCATGCATCAATCCTGCGCATATCGTGCACTTATGTGAAACAATCTCCGCCTATTAGGGAGTCTCATAACAACTTACCTAATGACATATGCAATGGTCAACCATATCTCATAACAAACATGCAGATGATGCGTATGGGCATGTATCATGATGTTATGTTGTCACAAACTCATAATCAGAATTGGCCTCGATAATTGGAATCGCCCTCGACAATCGGCTTCGACAATTGAAATCGGTTTCGATAATCAGAATTAGCCTCAACAATTGGCCTTGACAATCAAAATCAGCATCGATAATTGGCCTTGATAATTGGAATCGGCCTTGACAATCGAAACCGGAATTGACAACCGGCCTCGACAATTGGAATCAGCCTCGATAATTGGCCTAACAAAGGGCCTAAGGGAAGGTCACAATGTGGACATTTTACCATCATCACCCATCAATGTGGACATTTAACTAATATTGCTCCCAAGGAGTGGCCCTTATGGAGACAAACATATAGTGGGCCCATGGCCTCACACAAAGGCCTCATACACAATACAATGGGCAGCATACAATCTCAATGGGCCTCATACAATCATAATGGGCCTTACACAAGGGTCTCATACATCATAATGGGCCATGTCACATGGGCCTAATACACATCACATGGGCCACATCAATAGGCCGCACCAATGGGCCTCATATACATCACAGTGGGCCACATCAATGGGTCACACCAATGGGCCCCTTAATACATTAAGAGGGCCACATCAATGGGCCGCACCAATGGGTGTCATATACATCAAGTGGGCCACATCAATGGGCTACACCAATGGGCCCCATATACATTAAGTGGGCCGCACCAATGGGCCTTATGAGGCAACCCATGGTTCAACTAAGATAGGTGGGCAGCCATGCACAACATACACATTAAGGTGGGCCCTGCACAAGTAACAGGTGGGCCTATACAATCCATATAGGCCCCACCATATGGACAACTAGGATATAAAATGCATATATCATGGTGGGCTCTGTCACTGATGGCCAGTAAGGATAAAACACATACATCGTACCGCCCTATGGACTGGTGTAAATATACAACACATACCTCAAGATAGGTCTCACATGCATCACATTGGGCCTCATACATGGACCACACACACACACACACATATATATATATATATATATATATATCACAATGGGCCTCATTACATGGGCCACACATACATCACTTTGGGCCTTAAACATGGGCCGCATATACATCACAATGGGCCTCATTACATGGGCTGCTCATACATCATAAAGGGCCTCATTACATGGGCCTCTCATACATCATAAAGGGCCTCATTACATGGGCCGCAAATATATCACAATGGGCCTCATACACAGGCTGAATATGAAACACAATGGGCCCCATACTCGAGCCACATATACATCACAATGGGCCCCAACACATGGGCCAGGTATATGTCGCATTGGGCCTCAATCATGGGCCTCAAATACATCAAGGTGGCCTGCAACAACGGGCCTCATATACATCAAGGTGGGCCGCAACGACAGGCTTCATATACATCAAGGTGGGCCGCATCACATGGGCCGCACCATCTACATCATTCATCTATATTAGAGATCATTTTAGAGCCTTACCCCAATAATGAATCATAACGGAAGATCGTCTGGACCACACCACAAATAACAGTGGAGATATTAATTTCCACCCTTTAAAATTCCTAGGGCCCACCATAACGTTATTTTCCATCCAATCTGTTCATATGGTTATAAAGACCTAAATCAAGAGGAAAAACAAATATCATATTAATCCATAACTTCGGTGCTCCCAAAAGGATTTCAATGGTGGACGTTCAATCTCCACTGATTTTTGAAGTGTGGTCCACCTGATAGGCATACCTGTCCTCCAATGGATTACAATGGTAGACATTCAAACCCACAAAACTTGCTGTCGGATTACATCAGCTATTATTGCTGGGGTCCATGGATGGACGGCCCAAATTAAATACAGATGGGTGGCATGGGATGAAACACATGTATCATGCAACACCCACAAAAATTTTGATGGTAAAATAGATGGACGGCTGGATGATCAGATACATCAGAGCTCGGGTCCACGTCCACCTGGATAGATGGACAAAATGGATATAGAATAAATACATCAAGGTGGGTCCCATCCCACACGTGCAGCACGTGTGGGGTGGGCCCCACACGACTGAACTGGATGGACGGCGTGTATAAAGCACTTATATCACGGTGGGTCCCACCGTCTAACCATCTGGATGGTGTGGATATCACCATACGCTACGGTGTGGCCAACCGTCCATCAGATGGACGGTGGGGATTTAAAACATGGTGGGTCCTATAGACCTTGTTAACGTCAATACAGTAGCTATATAACTGTTGTATGATGCAGCGGCCTGCCTCATCTCAGCGCAGGTGGGACCCACGTGGGCCCTCCAGATATGTATATTATCATATATACTAATATATATATATATATATATATTGTTATATTTTATGATTTTATATTATTATTTTTTTCTCTCTTTTTTTAACAAAACAAATCAGAGTCCAGGCCTAGACGGCCTGGACAGCATGCACCAACGGGGTCCATGGATGGACGGTCCGGATAAAGCCCATGCATCACACATGGGTCCCACACACACGTGGCCCACCTGGTGATATCGAACTAATATTTGAGGTTTCCCCCTCATCCAGGACCTTCCAAAAGGGGCAGCAAGGTGGCTACAACATGGGCCCCGGTTGGGTCCAGTTGGTGCTCAATACAGGTGAAATACATACATCACAAGCGGACCATAAAATTAAGGGGGGAGAGAGAGAGAGAGAGAGAGAGAGAGAGAGAGAGAGAGACGCGTGTAATGGAGGGACCCCGATACTATGGGCTCTCCCTTCCATGCATTACAACATACATCAAGTGGGTCCCATTCATGTGAGCCCACCAATCAAAGTCAACGGTGGAGATCCCTTCTCCACCAAAATGCAAGGTCTAGATGACCCTTTTTTATACAAGGAAGATAAACATCATGATGGGGTCCATGGAGAATGGCCCCATTATGAGATGAACATATGATCGTGGTGGGCCATCGGCCACACATAGGGTCCAAAGTGAGATCCTTACCATCAATCGGTAGGCCCCACTTGGCCCATCATCAAAATAATGAAATCTAAGCCTATAAAACACCCACCTTTGGATTTCCTCTTCCTTCTTCTACTAATTCATCCTAGAGCTCCATGGAATGCATTTCAACGGTCGAGATGAAGTTGGAGGGTGGGATTGGATGGTAGGAAGGTGGGCCATACTAGCTCCCTCTCATGGAAATAGCTTGGACGATTGCTCTCATGGAGCTTGGGAGAAAAATGAGAGAGAGAGAGAGATGAGAGAGAGAGGTGATGTAAGAGATGGGTGATGGATGGAGTAATGGGGAGTGATGGGTGAGGAGAGAGGGAGAGTTGACTTTAGGGTACTTATGTAAGAGAGAGGTAAGGGTAGGGTGTGGGTTGTTTGTACTTAACTTGAGGTGTGATGTGTACTTGATTGATGAGGTTAATTTGAAAGGTGCTCTTGGGTTTTACAAATGCATGACATTTTTCCTTGAAATGAAAATTGGCCCACATCTCCTAGCCTGGATATCGTATCAATGTACGAGACGCGACGTCAGAACTGCGGAGACGGCGTGGACGCAAGGATACAAGTCTCGGGTTGAGCCGCCTCTAAAATACGGGACATGACTCAGGGCTACACGCAAATACTGATTACAGGTCACGGGTTGCCGAAATTCGATTGGCAGGACCGCGGAAGCTTACGGAATGGTACGGGTAAGGATATGGGTCTCACAGCTACCCTACACTCTATGATTGTTGAGAACTTAGAATGGTTAGATCCCGAAGTTCGAATAACGTAGAAACTTTCTGACATAGCTCCCTACCATTGAGATTGCGAGGCTGTATAGTATTTCAGTTTTGATGGTTTCTGATTCAGGATCCGAGTTTCAGTAAGGGTTACCATTCTGTTGAGGAGGCGTCTTGGGAGCGCGAGGATGAGATTAAAGAGCCCTATCCCCATTTGTTCGTAGATGATCATGCCTTGTATGGTATTAATTATTATATATACATGACGATGCTTTATCTTCCCTTACTTTGTCCTGTGTGATAGAAAATTTTGAGGATGAAATTTTTATTAGGAGGGGAGAGCTGTAAGGCCTGTATCCTAGTCTGTACCATTTCATAAACTCCCGCGATCCTCCCTACTGAATTTTGGCAAACCGCGACCTATAATCGACATTTGTGTGCAACCCTAAGTCACATCCCATATATTAGAGTCAACTCGACCTGAGACTTATACCCTAGTGACTGCACCGTCGCCACGGTTCCAACGCCGCGTCTTGTGTACTAATGCGATACCCAGGCCAAGAGTTGTGGGCCCATGTTTATTTCGACGAAATGCCACGCGTTGCAAATCCCGACAGAATCTCTACCCAAACATCACATTAATCAAGTCAAGTACATCCCGTCACAACCCATCACCCACCCATACCTCTCTCTTCACCAAGTCAAATGAACTCATACATAGCCATTCCTTTCTTACCAACAAGTCAACAAGCACCATACCCTCCATGTCATCTCTCCTTGCAATACGACTCCTCTCTCTCTCTCATTTCTCACTCCATCATAAGCAATCCAAGGGAGAGGACCATCCAAGCTCTAAGGAGAGCAAGGAGAGCCAAGTGTGGCTCACTTCCTACTCCCTTGTCATGCCCTAAACTCGGAAACCAGGCTCATAAAATTCCTGATTGTCGAATCTGGTATTGACAGTCTCCGTAGTACCCCATTCTCGGCTCCCAGCATCCATATGCTAGATTACGATCTTGGGATTCTACGAGGAAAAATTCAATGTACATTTAACTCGTAATAAGCATAACCATAAGTTTACCCAAATCACAAAGCCAACATCATCATCACATATCCACTAATATAAACTTTAAATATAATGCTGAAAGGAAAATGCATATGTCAAAATAAAATCAAAGCTCCAGAAAACAGCTGCAAGCTCCAAGCTCAATGCCGCTACAACCAATGCCTCCTGCACGCATCTATCGTGCATAAGCTTATAGAAAGATTAAAGGGTGGTGAAAGTATATGCGCAAGATAAGTGCCAAGCACATAAATAGAACGTCATAATCATACAATGTCAGAAATACTTGCAAGATCATGAATCATATAATATCAAAGTAAGTGGGAATACTGACAACTCCATGAGTCATTCAATATCAGAGTACGCAATACAAATTAGCTATGCAAATGAGTAATCATAAAGAGTCCATGCAGGAGTGTGAAGTCAGGATGATGGTACGTAGTATTGCAAGCTATGGGGTCCACCACAAGGGACTTCTATCCAAACCAATCGCATACATCAATTTGGATAGTCAAACTCAATGTGGTAAACTCCTGATCTCAGGTTAGTCGTACACCCCAACCGAAATCCTGGCCATTGCGAAGGTATATGAAACAAATAGTTGTGCACCACCAGCCCCAGTGGATAGTGAATGAATGAATGAATGAGTATGCAACTCCTGCTTAATAGGTCCACATATCAGTACTATACATCTCTGGGATCATCATTGGGGTCTAGTACACTCTACATGCAATTGCTGCCACTGGATGCGGACCATGTAAGTGGAAGAGACCTCACTATCTGCCTTGCCAGTAGTCAGCCAATATCTATCTGACATGTCGATAGCAGACCCATTTACGAGCTGGTCAAACTCAGCCTAGCTATGCCTCCTACCCTCAAGTGGGTAAGGCCACACCCCCTCCCAACCGACCACGACACAGTGGGAGATGCGGCCTATTGGTATACGGCCCTCATGCGCTCATATATATCCAGTCGGTCTTGACGATAGGGCATCTCCTGGCCTCGGAAGTTTAGGAATTTTCACCCAGGGTCATCTATAGCAGCCCGATGCTAATAATAGATTTCCAGTGTCCCATCTGGCCATCCACGATATGCCTGTGGAGGCTACGTCCCTAATGTCGCTAGGGCGTACAGTATTCACAATACACAATGCAAGCACTACCAAAAAAGGGGCAAAGGCTACTGATAAAAACCATAGCTAAATGCCTTTCGTTACGGATTTAGTTCGTAGCACATCCGTAGCTATTGGTGGTGTAGCTAGAGGTCAAAAAATCAATGGCTACGGATTACATCCGTAGCAATAGAGATTAGTAGCTACGAATAAAACCCGTAGCTATAATTTCTGTAGCAACATGTACCTATGCCTACAGATTAAATCCGTAGCAATAGATATCACTAGCTATGGATAAAGGCCATAACTATAATTTTTGTAGCGAAATATACCTACGGCTACAGATTACATCTGTAACAATAAATATCACTAGCTACGGAAAAAAGCAGTAGCTATAATTTGTGTAGAAAAATGTACCTGCAGCTACGGATAATATCAGTAGCTAAAAGTGGAATGAAATCCGTAGCAATATGCTGAAGTTAGCAATAGCTATGATTTTTAGAACAAGAGCTACGGCTAAAATCCATAGCTATTTTTTTTTAAAAAAAAATTAAAAATTATAATAATGGTGCCTGTTTCCATTGCAAGAACCTACTATGATTGATAACTCATCTAAGCTTAATGCTGATAGGAATAGTACATAAAATGCAATTAGGAAAAAAAATGATGCATTTATTACAAATATCAATCAAATCATACAATGCATCCCACATTCACATTTTAAAATAAACAATACTTCACTTTGCTTAACCTATCATAAGAATTACAAAAAAAAGGAACCTGTTCGAACTTTAGCTTCGACTCCATCTCCAAATACTTCCTACGAAGTTCTTCCATATCCCACTGCACATGAATGAGATGGGAGATAAGAATTATGACAAGAAATTAAGAGTAAACCTATCTTTCATAATTGCTCTAGCTAGTATGCCAGCGTAGATGCTCCTTTTTAAGATCTTCCTTCAAAGAAGAGATCTGAATTTCTAATTCCATTATCTGAGACCTACAACAAGAAGAGTGGTTGCATACAACTAAGGCATGCCCTCATGTGCAAGAAACAAATACACTCCAACACAGTAAACACCCTCCATATAATGCAATAATGCTCACATTTTTATAGAATTTTCTTCCTTCAGATGGTCAATTTCAGCTAATGCAGAAGATAAAGCTTCTTCTTTCCCTAAAACTGTAGATGTAACTTCTGTGGACTTTAACACAAGATCACTTTCAAGTTCTGAAACCCTTCCCTTGAGAAAATGAATTTCATCCTCCAGTGACTTCTTTAGCTTGTCAGCCTGTAAAAAACAGCATTTGTAGACACAATCAAATAAGCATGCCTTTGTATACATCTTAAAAGAAAGAAAGATAAAAAAAAAAAAACACTGAAAACAGGGATTGCAACTTTCAAACAAATGAGGTTCAGGATAGGATACAGGGATGTACCTTAGCCTTGAATTTTTCATGAGCAGATTTAATTTGCTTCAATGCAACTTCATTTACTGTAAAAAAAATATCATAAAATATTTAAATCCTTAAGAGTATAATAAATCCAAGTAAAAAATCCAAACCACCTATAGCATGTGATCCTTGTTGGCTTGTGCCTCCCCTTTCAGTTTTTCCATCTCTTCCTTTGCTTTCTGCATGTCCTCAATAAGCTATTACATATATAACTAACAAAATTGGAACATACTTGTAGAAACATTACATAGTAAGAGAGAAAGACATGAGTAAGAAAAAGGTGAGAGAAAAATCAAGCCAAAATGTTTCTCATATAGA
Source organism: Magnolia sinica (assembly GCF_029962835.1). Classification (NCBI taxonomy): domain Eukaryota; kingdom Viridiplantae; phylum Streptophyta; class Magnoliopsida; order Magnoliales; family Magnoliaceae; genus Magnolia; species Magnolia sinica. Next base: position 65,470,358 of record NC_080573.1, on the reverse strand, counting down.
TTATACATACATATATAGGTTATGGCCCAACGGAGTTTAGACATTATCTTTTTTATTTTATTTTATTTTATTATTTTTTATGGGGCTTGTATTCTCCCTTATGACCGCCTTTTTTCTTTCTTTTTCTTTTTTTTTTCCTTTTTCCCACTATGAAAGTTTCTGTCGCCTTAAAATAAAAAGATAAATGAAAGTTTCCACTGCCTTTCGAAAAAAGAAATACCGTGAGTTTTTCACATGAGATTATGAGATGAATGGATTGGATGACAGATAACATAGTAGGCGCTTGACACAACAAATTCCAACTGTTTCCTAGCATGATCATTTCAATCTTTTGGAGACCTGATGAATACAAAGTGGGTCGCCAAATGGACGAACCGGATCAATATATGAAAGAATGCATCATGTCATTTCCCTATTGCTTTATTTTCTCCTTACAGATGACAAGCATCTAGGATGTCTAGCCGATGGTTCACATTCAATGTGAAAAGTTTGCCCCTGTTTAACATCTGCTTAAAATTAGTTCATCTCAAATTAAGTTGTTTGTTTTTTTTTAATTACATATGTAATTTGAATGGTGTATGTTTAAGAGGGAAATATACATGTAATTAGACCTCCAAAAGACTATCCAGGTGCATGAAATCTAACACGGATGGGGTACAATTAAAATCTGTGGGTCTCAAAGTGATGTATGTGTGTGATCCACACTATTTATTCGTTTTACCATCTAATTTCCAGAGGAAACAAGGTGGTTAATGATGTCGACGGTTGAAAATTTAAACCTTTTTAAGGCCCACATGTTGTCTATCTATCATCCAACCAGTTCATAAGATCACACTAACATGTATAAAGGTATATACAAATATCAGCTTGATCCAAAATTCCTGCGACTCCCAAGAAGTTTTCAACATTGGCTGATCAATTCCCACCATTTACTATGTTGTGGTCCACTTGAGATTCGAATCTCCCTCAAATTTTGGCTCATGCCCTAAAATGGGCTAGTTGAACAGATGAACGGCATGGATAAGATACATACATCATGGTAGGCCCTACAACTTTCACATATGGAAATTGTACTAATGTAATTTAGTAAGGAAGTGGGAGGCTTTGCAAAGCTCCCTGTTAATGTCAACCTTGGGGCTTCTGCTGTAAATACATTGGTAACTCATTTACATTAAATTACATTGGAAAATGGAAAAAAAAAAACAAAAACCCCCCTTAGAGATCATAGTCTACATAAATTGTCACTTATCTAACAATCCCTTCCAAAACTAATTTGATCTATTATCTATTTGAATACCAAGAATCTAGGCTATATATGGACATGAATAATTGAAATGAATAACTTCAAAAAAAAAAAAGTATCTTTTTGGGTAACAAGCTAAAATTCTAGCTTCATTACACAATGGGTATATTGTATCTTGCAAGCACTACCACTATGAGTATGGATTACTTAATGGAATTCATAGTTTTCTTTGCAATCCAAATAGCAAGAAATGTCAAATCAAGGAAAATATATTTTTCATTTTTAAGTGGAACCAAACAGGGCCTTAACTGTTCACAAGATCACAAGATACTCAAGCGATGAAGAGAAAAAATAAATATCTCAAGTGCTGACTTGCGGTAAGGTTAAAAGCAACCTCCACATCATTCTAAGTACCACCCGCCTAGGCAAGAATCTATGTTCGTTGAAATTCACTAAGGTACTATTTGGGGGATTTGTGAAATCTACAGATTTCAAATTTGTGTAGACTTGCCAGATTTGCCAAATCCACAAAATAATACTCTCCTAAAAGCAATACAACTTATTCTCTTGCAGCAAATACTATAAATTCTTTGTCATTGCCATAAATGCTCTCCAAATCTATGGATTTGTAGATTAGCTTCCAAACAATGAAGTAGTTTTACCAAATCCAAATCCAGTGCAAATCCATGAATTTGATTAGTTCATGGATTTACCAAATTTATATTCTCATTTCCTGATCCCAAATGGGGCCTAAGCACCCATTTTAGAGTTTTATCTTTATAACCTCTTTCTTTCCCCTAAAGAACCAAGCACACAAATGATTTGGATCAACTGATCAGGTTAATGGATCCCATCCAATGATAAATGGTTTTGGGTGTGAAATTGGATCCACTAGGTCGAGTATAGGACCAAAACACCACCCCAAATCCAATGATCAAATGGAACCTCCCGAGTTGACCCAACCCACCCCTGTCGCCCTACTTTCGAATCGGTTAGATTCTAGTCCACTGAAAATTACCCGACCTATGCCCGCATGATCTGGAACTAACTCCTATATTTCCTTTAAGGCAGTTAAAGCAATTAACTAAAATAAGAAACACCTACATAAAGAAAACATGCAGTAAGGTGCTTAGCTGGAAATCTATATTAAGTGAGAAACCAGAAATTAGACAAAACCAACTCATACCAGTTTTATAGATAACTGAATCAAGTCTGATTTGAACTTGAACCTGACCTACATACACATTATTGTTAAAGAACTATGGTATGAAATCTTGTGGCCCCACATGTACCAATTGGATCATGAAATGGCCAAGCTATATGTCCTAGAGCGGGGGGGGGGGTTGTGAATAGGACTATGCCAAATTAAAAATAAATACAGTGGAATATGAAACAAGGAATAGATAGCACTATACACCAATCACAGTATAGGAATGGAAAGCAACCTAATATAGATAAATATAAACAAAAATTGTTCTAAGGACAACCTTACACCAAAAACCAAAGTTTATGGTAGGACAACCTTATTTCTGGAACAAATAGAGAAACTGAAGCTCAACGTAATAATAAAGAGATAGCAAAAATATAATGCTGAAATGTAAATCTAAATTATTACAACATTCCCCACTGTGCTTGAAATGAAATGATTACAACATTTACATTCACACATACAATCCACAATTCTGAATGATAAAAGATAGGAAATATAAATCACACATCCACAACACAAAGAATTATAGTGGTTCGCCTGTGTGTTCACCAACTGTTAAACAACAGCCACACAGAATGCTACTCCACTCCTAATATCCTCACACAGGGGATATTAGCATTCACTATCAAATAGGTTTTCACAGGTTCACCCAAAACCTTCACAATTATGTCTTTTTCAAAGGGCTTACACAATTCAAAAACCCTCACTTCTGAGTTTTCTGGCTCTCCTCAGATAACCAACAACTTTGAGATTTTTCTGGCTTAACCTCAAATAAAACCAAACAATGTAAATTACACAAATTGTAAAATACCTGATTTTCTCCTTCATTGTAGCAGCCCAGAAGAACCAAGTCGGAGTAGAGATTTGAATGTTAAAGTTCAATGTCCAATACTCACTTTATAATGGTTCTAGGTTCTAATAGATTTTAAATTAAAACAAAAGGGCTAGCTCTAATTGATTTTGATCCCAGAAAAAGGAAAATAACAATTCCTCTTTTCAGATTAGATTGGAATGCAAGAAACAAAATCAATTAACAAAGCTAAAGAAGAGAATATTAAATATGCACACTTAGCTTAAATGGAGCACTGACTTATCTCTCAGAAGACTGAATTAAATTAACTTGAATTGACTTTCTTCAAAGCAATAATTCTAAGATTCGTGCTCTATTTATAGGTGAGCAAATCATGTCTTCGATTGGTCTAAGGACCTCTACGACTGGTCGTAGAACCAACTGATATTTGAAAAATTCGGGTGTGATAAGATTGGCAGTTTTATGACTGGTCGTAGGTGGTCTACGACTAGCCGTGGGTCTCCTACGACTGGTCGTATGCTCACACGACTAGTCGAAGAAAATTAGAATTTAAGCGTTGTACATTGAGTCGTAGCTCTACGACAGGTTGAAGATGCAATCGACACTGTACCTATGACTAGTCGAACAGTCCCCAGGACTAGTCGAAGCCTAATAGAAATTTTCTAATTTTTGTAACAAACTTACGACTGATCCATGAATTTCTTAGATAGGTTGAAGCAGTGCTAGGACTAGTTGAACAAAGTCCAGGACTAGTCTTAGAACGGACCAAACTCACTTATAAAAAACATATGAATTATGTATCCAAAATGACCTACTCTAAAGGTCAACCTAAGGTTAGTCATACCTCAGGAGTGAAGTAAGGACATTGAATATAGGAAACAAGTGACCTTTGAAAGTAGTGAAACTTGAAGTCTTGATGGAGCTCTAATTTGAAAGCTTCTTGGGATCTTGAGGTAGAACATGAAAGCATCTTGAGATTCTTGACTTGTGAACAGTGCTTGTCAACCTAAGTTGATCTTGAGTAGAGCATTGTTCTTCACAGATGCAAGCTTCATAACAGTGTCTTTGGCACCACAAATTTGACAACACAAAGGGCTATAAATTATGGCACTTACAGATCATCAGTAAGCTAGTCATGTACAGATGCATCCGAACCCTATAACTTCTCAAACCCAAAATTATAGTCACATACAGATGCATCAGGAACCTATAACTTCTCTGTTTAGAGATCTCATTCATTGCCAAAAATTAAACCTTTATTAGATAATTTTAAGAAAATTTTACAAGAACCTGACATACTACGCCACAAATACTACTTTCTTCACCAAATCACACCATTTCCAAAATAAAAGGGCTAGGAACAGAGAAATCATTACCAGATCCGATCAAAACCACACAATTTTAGCAAATACAACCAAAAGACTCAGACAACCACAATCTCAAATAGACCGAATTCCAGATCCAACACTAGAAACACTAAAAAAAAACACACAAAGGCTACCGCCAGATAAAAAATTCCACACCTTTCAGAATCTAAAACAAAGAATCCAAATCATGACCTAAAATCAAATATAAAAAAACACACTAGCATTTCAAAAACAAAAATAAAAAAGTAAATCTCCAAATAATGGGATCCGAAAGGAAAACAGATCTATCCACAAGAACCGGATCAAAATCCAATGAAATCTCTTGGAATCAAGAGACATAAGCAAGATTCAAATTAAAATATATTAAGCACCAAAAATTGAGAAATCTCTCAGAATCACTATCTGTGTGATCTTGTGAACAGGTTGGATGATACTGAAAGTGCTAACTTGCAGTAAGGTTAAAAGAAACCTGCTCACAAGATCACACAGACAATGGTGAAGGGAAAAAATAAATATCAGCAGTTCCCACCTTCAAGGGACCCCCGCTCAACATCCGGATAGCTCCGACGCACATCCAGATCTGCTTCATTAATTTTGAGATAATACATGAACATGGGTCAGGCCACCGATATTGTTGTCCATAGGAAATGGACAGCTTCATCATGTTCATAACAGTGGTTCCCACTTCCAGGGACCCCCTCTCAACATTCGGATAGCTCCTCATGACAACATCCATATCGATATACATATCCATAACATATCCATACTCCCCCTTTTTGTCACAATAGGACAAAGGAAGCATAGAATAGTTGAGGAGAAATAATCAATGAGAAATATGAGAGGTAACTAGTCAAGACATGAGAACATATCATAAGCAACACACATAATTCATAGACTGAGCTAAGTTAAAGAGAGTGACAAACTCAAAACAAGTTAGGAGTAATAAAGTTATTACAGACCAGTAAACTTAAAAATACTAATCTGATCCAAATGAAGGAACAGGAATGGAAGGATCAAGTTGATGCATGCCTTTGTTCAAGCGCCTAAGATATTTGCGCATATATTTGAACTATAAATCATAGGCAACAGACATGTTTTCCATCTTAACATTTAGATTCTTAACTTTATCTTCTAATGCACTCAGACGTGCATCAAATGAAGAAGGCTCATAATCTAGATCATTTGTAGAATCGGACTCAAGTTCTTCAAAAATATCATCCATGTTAATATTATCAGGAGGAAGATCACCAGCTTCTTCCTCATGTATAACTTCAGCACCGTCAACACCATCACCTTGGCCAGGAAGATAATCCAGTTTCATCTTATTGATATTGGAATTGTTAAATATCAGATGATGGATAGGGGCCTCTCCAACCGGCATGTCGACTAACATATGTGTAGCCAACACAGTCATCAAATATCCAAAAGGAATGTCACTATGACCAGGATGGAGACGAAACTGAATGATGAAATGAAAAATCAAGGATGGTAAACAAATGTTAACACCTCTAACAACAGAATAAAGAATACGAACCATGAAGGACGTCAATTCAGATTTGTTACCCGACCGAGGATACAAGTTAGACACAAAGATTTTGTGAAGAATTCTGTATTTAGGTAACAAATACCTTGAGGGAAGTGCATTTCCTTTATGCGTCCATTATACATCTAAATTGCATAAGTCATTAGTCAGCATACGTTTTTCAACAACAGAGGGTTTATCATATAAAGTATGGATAGGAATATCCTTATCATTCATTGGAATATCCATAAGGGCTGAAATCAAATGTCGATCAACTTTAAATGGCCCTTCTCTTATGGAGATAGAAAAAGTTAAATTTTCTAGTGAGAAAGCACATATGGATTGGGCAATGGACCGGTATGCTGACCCACCCCAAAGCAATAAGTTATTCCAACCTATAGATTGGAGCATAGGAAAAATATCAAACGGAGCAACGTGATTAATATCTACTGAATGTTCAACAATAACATTACGCAATCTTATGTCCCGAACATAAGATGGATCGTCCTCAGGAGCCCTAAGATGACTCTTAGTGATAGGGGCTGATCTGGAAGAAGAAGACGGACCACGGGACGTTGATTTTCTTCCTCTAGAAGCCATATGCAACAATGATTTCAAGAATATAAAGAGTTGTAATGGATTGAGAAATGGGTTTTCACAAATCAGATTTTTCAAAAGAAAATCCCCAAATCTCAACTAAATTTGAAATAGACAACTTCAAGAGAGAAATAGAAGCAATCTAGATACAAATCTACAAGAAAAATACAAATGGAGCACTAACCTCGAAGATTTTGGAAGATGAGTTCGACTAGTCGTGTGTCGGCTCGTTGGAGAGAGAAGTTAAATGAAGAAGAAAGTGATTTCTCCCAAATTTTAAGTGACTCCATGCGATTCACGACCGGTCGTGGATACTCACGACTGGTCGAGTATAGGCCAAAAAATCTAATTTTTACAAAATTTCAAAATTTCAAAACTAAACTAGCAAATATATACAATATGATACAAATAGGCATAATTAATCATTTTAAAATGCACATGCCGAGATCAAATTTTATTTTTTAAACCTGCTTTTGTCAAGCAGTTTAGTGAAAATATCAGCACGTTGATTCTCGGTAGGGATATATTCCAAAGATATAACCTTTTCTTCAACTAATTCCCAAATATAATGAAATCTAATATAAATGTGCTTAGTACGAGAATGCTAAATTGGATTTTTTGAAATATTTATGGCACTGAAATTATCACAATATAATAACATAGAATCCTGTTTAATTTCATAATCACTTAGCATACGTTTCATCCAAATAAGCTGTGTACACGCATTACCAGCTGCGATATATTCAGCTTCAGCTGTTGAAAGTGATATAGAACTTTGTTTCTTGCTAAACCAAGAAATTAAACAGTTTCTGATATAAAAACAACCACCACTGGTTGATTTTCGATCATCAAGATTACCAGCCCAGTCAGCATCCGAGTACCCAGCTAATTGAATACTAGTCTCATGTGGATACCAGAGACCGAGATTAACAATACCTGCGACATATCTTATAATCCACTTGACAGCAGTCAAGTGCGACTCTTTAGGTTAAGACTGATATCTAGCGCAAATACCAACACTTAGAGCGATATCAGGTCTACTAGCAGTTAAATACAATAGACTACTAATCTTACTCCGATATAATTTCGGATCCACATTTTTACCTACAGAATCTTTTAAGAGTTTCAAGGTTTACTTATAGGAGTATCAAAGTTCTTACCATTCTCAAATCCAAATCTCTTAATCAAGTTCATAGCGTATTTGGATTGAGAAATGAATACTCCATTAGGTTTTTGTTTTACTTGCAACCCGAGGAAATAATTCAATTCCCCAACCAAGCTCATTTCAAACTGAGATTTCATCAAATCTGCAAACTCAATAGTCATGTCAGTACAGGTAGATCCATAAATGATATCATTAACATAGATTTGTACTAATAAGATGTGATCCTTATATTTTTAATAAACAGAGTTTTATCAACACATCCCATTTGAAAATTATGGCTTAATAGAAACTTTGTTAGTTTCTCGTACCATGCCCTAGAAGCTTGTTTTAAACCGTAAAGTGCCTTTTTAAGACAATACACATGATCCGCATTTTTAGAGTCTTCAAAACCCATTGATTGTTCAACATAAACTTCCTCATGTAGATCACCATTTAAAAATGTACTTTTCACATCCATTTAATAAATCTTAAACTTTCTAAAACACGCAATGGATATAAAGAATCTGATTGATTCAAGACATGCTACTAGTGCAAAGGTTTCATCATAGTCAATACCTTCAATTTTAGTGTAACGTTGTACCACTAGCCTAGCCTTGTTTCTAATTATATTGCCAAGTTCATCAGACTTATTTTTGAAAATCCATTTGGTTCCAATGATGTGTTTATCTTTAGGTCTAAGTACGAGATACCAAACATCATTTCTTACAAATTGGTTAAGTTCTTCGTACATCGCAACAATCCAGTTTTCATCAGCAAGAGCTTCTTTTACGTTAGATGGTTCTATCTCGGATGTAAAACATACATAATTACATATATCCTCAAGTTGTCTACGGGTACGAACACCAATGAGAGGGTTTCCAAGAATCTGTGTGGTTGGATGATCTTTAACAATCCTTAGTTCAAAATCAGTTTGATTAGATGAAGTATCAGGTTTATCAATTATAAGAACTTCATCATTATCTGAACTTGAGACATGTGTGCTTAAGTGATCATCAATGACCACATTGATGGACTCTTGTATCACACTGGCCCTTTTGTTCAGAACCCTATAAGCTTGACTGTTTAAAGAATATCCTAAAAAGATCCCATCATCACTCTTCGTATCAAACTTTCCTAGATTTTCATGATCTCGTAAAATATAGCACTTGCTGCCAAAAACTCGAAAGTATTTGACAGTAGGCTTTTTATCAAACCACATTTTGTAAGCCATTTTATTATTACCTTTACCAGTGTAAACCCAGTTAATAATATAGCAAGCTGTATTGACTGCTTCAGCCCAAAGATTCTTAGAGAGCTTCATATTGTTCAACATGACATTAGCCATTTCTTAAAGCACTCTATTTTTTCTTTCAACTATTTCATTTTGTTATGGAGTTTTGGGTGCTGAAAATTCATGTAATATTCCCTGGTCACTACAGAACTTCTCAAAACCGCTATTCTCAAATTCAGATCCATGATTACTACGAATCTTACTGACTTGAGAACATTTTTCAGTTTGAATCCTTTTGAGAACCTTTTTTACTTCTTCAAGGGTTTCTGATTTGTCCCTTAAGAAGACAACCCATGAACATCGGGTAAAGTCATCTATTATTACCAAGATATATTTTTTGTCACCTCGACTTTCCGTCCTGGTAGGTCCTACTAAGTCCATATGGAGAAGCTCGAGTGGTCTTGATGTGGTATTGGAATTCACCTTTTTGTGTGAGTTCCTTGTTTGTTTGCCAATCTGGCATTCACCACATATTTAATCTAATTTTTACAGTTTGGGTAAACCTCTTATAAGTTCCCGTTTGCTCAATCTATATAGATTTCGGTAGTGTTCATGTCCAAGACGTTTGTGCCATAAGTCAGCCTCGTCTGTATGGACCATGTAACACGATTGATTAGATGAGCTGGATTCGCTAACAATGTAGCAGTTTTTAGACGTTCTACGTCCAGTTAGTATTACTGAACCCTTGTTGTTTAGACTCTCACAGCTTTGATTAGAAAACCGTACACTATGGTTATTGTCACATATTTGAGATATGCTAAGCAAGTTATGTTTAAGACCTTCAACATATAAAACATTTTTAAACAAAAGAAGGTTATAGAGTTGAACAGTACCTTGGCCCATAATCTTGCAGCTGCTGCCATCACCAAATGTGACTGAACCATCGGTCATGTCTTTGAGATCGGTGAATAAACCTTTATCACCAGTCATATGCCTTGAGCATCCACTATCTAAGTACCACTTTGAATGGCATGTTGCTTTGAAAGCAGTGTGAGCAACCAAGCAGGCAACTTTAAGAACCCATTTTAGAACTGTTTTGGGTTTAGGAGTATAGTTGGTCTTCTTCTGACTGATGTTGTAAGAATGACCTACTGAGTTAGATTTTAAGAGCTCCTTGAGTAAATCTACTATCTTTTCAGCAAGAGGGTTTTAGTTCTGATTTTTAAAGTTAACATGGCTGCTTTTAGGTTTTTGAAAAGTTTTTGTATTTTTAGAAAAACTTTGATAAGTACTTTTCGCTTTTGAGTTTGAGGACTCTCCTTTCACAAACTTGGGAGGAGTATACTTTTGATTAGGAGGTGTATTCTTATCATAGCCCAATTCGGATCGATCGTCACTTTTTCTTGATCCAGATAATAGTTTTTCTAACTTTGGATCTCCTTGGGCATACTTCCATGTATCCTTTAAACTCAGAAGAGAAGATACTTCATTTTTAAGTATCTCATTTTCAGATTTCAGATTTTCAATCAACGAGGTTTTGAATTTTAAGTCACATTTTGATTTTTCAAAACAATCTGAAATTTGAGATTTTTCTAAAACAAGTGATTCAAAACATTCTTTGAGTTTAGAAAACTTTTCTTTTTGAAGTTTAAGTTTGACAGTAATTTTACAACTTTCCTTGTATAGGGCATTGTAAGCATCTTGAAGATCATCTTCATTTTCATAATCACTATTCAGATTTTCTTCGCTAGTTGAATCATCATGATCTGAAAAAGTGAATTTGGCTAGAGTCATAAGGGCTTTAACTTCACTGCCCGACTCAGTTTCAGAATCTTCTGATTCAGAAGAAGCTTCAGAATCAGATGATTCATCCCAAGTAGCCAACATTCCCTTTCTTTTTGTTTTGTCCTTTTTAGGACATTTGTTTGTTAAGTGCCCATACTCTTGACAGTTGTAACATTGACTATCTTTCAAAGACATCCAACTTTTAGATCTAGGTTTAGATCTTTTCTTATTATTTGATTTTTGAAAATCTACCATTTTCTTGCTTTTGAAAATCTTGTAAAATTTCTTTTCTAAAAGAGCCATATCGTCTTCAGAATTTTCTAAATCCGAGTTTTCTTGAGAAATACCTTTAGAAGATTTGAGAGCAATGGATTTACTTTTAGGAGCTTTAAAGTTTAACTCATAGGTTTGTAAAGAACTAACTAATTCTTCTACCCTCATATTATCCATTTCACGAAGTCCTGGATCGCGGTTACCTTAGAGTTGAACCATTCAGGAAGTGAGCGTAGTATCTTTGCACACACTTTACTTTCTAGAATTTTATTACCAAGACCCCACATTGAGTTTACAATGCCATTTAATCTAGTGTAAAAGTCCATAAACATTTCATTTTCCTCCATATGAATTTCTTCAAATTTGGTTGAGGAGTTGGACTTTAGATTTTTTGACAATTGTAGTACCCTCATGTGTCATTTCTAATATATCCCAGGCTTACTTTACAGTATCACGGGATATGATTCTTTTGAACTCATCTGGTGATAGTGCGTAAGTAATTGCATTTAGTGCTTTTACATTGGCACTACTCTCATTTTTCTGAAGGGTGGTCCATGAGAAATGTGGTGTTACTCTCATTGATTTTGAACCATCAATACCAGTAACTTCAGTGGTAGGTGGGTTCCATTCAGTCACTGTGGCTTGCCACACTCTCTCATCCATTAATTTGAGGAAGATCCTCATCCTGGCTTTCCAATAGGCATAATTGGAGCCATCAAAGGATGGAGGCCTAGTGACTGATAGGCTATCAAAATTTGACATCTTATATATAGCTTAGATCGTTAGCTCAGGAATTAAATCTAAATAAAAACCAATAAGAGCGAGCTATTAGGCTTTGATACCACTTGAAATGGCCAAGCTATATGTCCTAGAGGGGGGTGAATAGGACTATGCCAAATTAAAAATAAATATAGCGGAATATGAAACGAAGAATAGATAGCGGTATACACCAATCACAGTATAGGAATGGAAAGCAACCTAATATAGAGAAATATAAACAAAAATTGTTCTAAGGACAACCTTACACCAAAAACCAAAGTTTATGGTAGGACAACCTTATTTCTAGAACAAATAGAGAAACTGAAGCTCAACGTAATAATAAAGATATAATGCTGAAATGTAAATCTAAATTATTACAACATTCCCGACTGTGCTAGAAATGAAATGATTACAACATTCACATTCATACATACATTCCACAATTCTGAATGATAAAAGATAGGAAATATAAATCACACATCCACACAAAGAATTATAGTGGTTCGCCTGTGTGTTCACCAACTGTTAAACAACAGCCACACAGAATGCTACTCCACTCCTAATATCCTCACACAGGGGATATTAGCGTTCACTATCAAATAGGTTTTCACAAGTTCACCCAAAACCTTCAAAATTGTGTCTTTTTCAAAGGGCTTACACAATTCAAAAACCCTCACTTCTGAGTTTTCTGGCTCTCCTCAGATAACCAACAACTTTGAGATTTTTCTGGCTTAACCTCAAATAAAACCAAACAATGTAAATTACACAAATTGTAAAATACCTGATTTTCTCCTTCGTTGTAGCAACCCAGAAGAACCAAGTCGGAGTAGATATTTGAATGTCAAAGTTTAATGTTCAATACTCACTTTATAATGGTTCTAAGTTCTAATAGATTTTAAATTAAAACAAAAGGGCGAGCTCTTATTGATTTTAATTCCAAAAAAAGGAAAATAACGATTCCTCTTTTCAGATTAGATTGGAATGCAAGAAACAAAATCAATTAACAAAGCTAAAGAAAGAGAATATTAAATATGCACACTTAGCTTAAATGGAGCACCTACTTATCTCTCAGAAGACCGAATTAAATTAACTTGAATTGCATTTTTTCAATGCAATAATTCTAAGATTCATGCTCTCTTTATAGGTGAGAAAATCATGTCTTCGACTGGTCTAAGGACCTCTACGACTGGTCGTAGAACCAACAGATATTTGAAAATTTTGGGCGTGATAAGATTGGCAGTTTTACGACTGGTCGTAGGTGGTCTAAGACTGGTCGTGGGTCTCCTACGACTAGTCAAACTAAGTCAAATTTGAGCACTGTACATTGAGTCGTAACTCTACGAAAGGTCGAAGATGCAGTCGACACTGTACCTACGACTGGTCGAACAGTACCCAGGACTAGACGAAGCCTAACAGAAAATTTCCAATTTTTGTAACAAACTTACGACTAATCCATGAATTTCTTAGACAGGTCGAAGCAGTGCTAGGACTAGTCGAACAAAGTCCAGGACTAGTCTTAGAACGGACCAAACTCACTTATAAAAAACATATGAATTATGTATCCAAAATGACCTACTCTAAAGGTCAAACTAAGGTCAGTCATACCTCAGGAGTGAAGGACATTGAACATAGGAAACAAGTGACCTTTGAAAGTAGTGAAGCTTGAAGTCTTGATGGAGCTCTAATTTGAAAGCTTCTTGAGATCTTGAGGTAGAACTTGAAAGCATCTTGAGATTCTTGACTTATGAACAGTGCTTGTCAACCTAAGTTGATCTTGAGTAGAGCATTGTTCTTCACATATGCAAGCTTCATAATAGTGTCTTTGGGACCACAAATTTGACAACACAAAGGGCTATAAATTATGGCACTTACAGATCATCAGTAAGCTAGTCATGTACAGATGCATCCGAACCCTATAACTTCTCAAACCCAAACTTATAGTCACATATAGATGCATTAGGAACCTATAACTTCTCTGTTTAGAGATCTCATTCATTGCCAAAAATTAAATCTTTATTAGATAATTTTAAGAAAATTTTACAAGAACCTGACATACTACGCCACAAATACTGCTTTCTTCACCAAATCACACCATTTCCAAAACAAAAGGGCCAGGAACAGAGAAATCATTACCAGATCCGATCGAAACCACACAATTTTAGCAAATACAACCAAAAGAATCAAACAACCACAATCTCAAACAGACCAAATTCCAGATCCGACACTAGAAACACTAAAAAAAACACACAAAGGCTACTGCCAGATAAAAATTTCCACACATTTCAGACTCTAAAACAAAGAATCCAAATCATGACCTAAAATCAAATATAAAAAAACACACTAGCATTTCAAAAACAAAAATAAAAAAGTAAATCTCCAAACAATGGGATCCAAAAGGAAAACATATCTATCCACAAGAACCGGATCAAAATCCAACGAAATCTCTCAGAATCAAGAGACATAAGCTAGATTCAAATTAAAATATATTAAGCACCAAAAATTGAGAAATCTCTCAGAATCACTGTCGGTGTGATCCTGTGAACAGGTTGGATGATACTGAAAGTGCTGACTTGCAGTAAGGTTAAAAGCAACCTGTTTACAAGATCACACAGACAGTGGTGAAGGGAAAAAATAAATATCAGTAGTTCCCACCTTCAAGGGACCCCCGCTCAACATCCGGATAGCTCCGACGCACATCCAAATCTGCTTCATTACTTTCGAGATAATACATTAACATGGGCCAGGCCACCGATATTGTTGTCCATAGGAAATGGACAGCTTCATCATAGTCATAACAGCGGTTCCCACCTTCCAGGTACCCCCGCTCAACATCCTGATAGCTCGGACGTAAATACAGAAATAAACTAATTATGAACTTACAATAATAAAAGGTACCAGGTCTTTGGTCCAAGGGTGATCCACAATAAAAGGTACCACTTACAATGAACTAAAACCATATTTATCCTTACCTTGATTGGACTCACTACAAGGGTAATCTTTCAATGATGGCCCACTGCTTCTGATAATCACTACAGGGGTAAGAAAATTACAAAAAGTAAGACTCATGAGATGACATAGGTACAAATAGGGACAAGACTAGTTGGTAATGATAGGAGGCTAAGACATCAAATTATTTGTTAAGAACAGGAAAAAATAAAGATAAAATAAATAGTTAAAAACTTTACCATTTCAATATTGAACCTTATAATGGTAACATTGATCTGAGGGGCTAAAAATACATCAGCCCACATATAAAAATCTCAAGTTAGTTAGACCTTTGAGGTCCTCAAATAATAGTAGAAGAAGCCAGAAAACTCTTGAAATTAACCATCAAGAATTTTAAAAATGCCTCTCAGAAAATGAATGAAGAGTACATAACTCACCTTGATGCTAACTCTCCCTCCTCCTTTACCCGGACTTGGGACCGGCAATGCAAAGAGTTACATTGGCGGAGTTAAAAAGGGGCTTAGGCTCCATTTGGTTTGTAACAACCAAATGGAGTCTAATATGTTTAAATATAGAGTATAAAATTCATTCAAAATTACAAAAACCAAACCAAACAACATATAAAGTAACTAGAAAAAACATGTAGACCATTAATATGTTGAACTATAAAGTGCTAAATTAGTTTAAATTTAAGGAAAAAACAAGAAAACATCATATAAAGTAACAAAAAAATCATCCACACCAAGTTCAATTATAGAGTACTAAATTTGTTCAAATTATCGAAATCTCAAAGATTCCTTCCCCCATTGCACAAATGATCCCGGACCGGCCTCTCCAAGTGTAGATGCGAACCCATCTTCTTTCCACAAATGAGTGTCAGGATGTATAATCTTAGTCAAGATAATAACAAAATCTCCCTCCTCCAATGGTTCGCAATGGACAACTGCATTTGGATTAATTTTGTGTACTTGACCACGAGCAACTACATCATGATTTCCCCAACCAAGCAAGTCGCATCTCTTACCGATATATATATATATATATAATATCTGGCTACATGTACACATATAAAATGGCATTGGTATTGTTATCATTTATAAAATAATTGTAAGTTCAATACAATAGCAAATTTACACTTGCATACCAACGATGCCTGAGCAGATCTAGCGAGTGTTGGTGATGAGAGGTTTTGAGTAGCTTGTGCATGTTGCTGCATCTCCATCCAGGCCTTCATCTCGGCCAATTATTTCTTTATATTAGATATCTCCTGCACTAAGCTCTCTCTTTCTTTTATCAAATTCTCTACCTTTGAACAGGCAGGGGCTGACATCTTCAGTCCTGTCTTAGTTATTAAGCAACCTAGACCCCGCATTTACCCTCCACTGTCAGAACCAACCAACTGCAAAACCTTACAAATCAAATTATTAGAAAATTCATAATTACCATGAATCTCACTGTAATTTTTAAATTTTATTATTACCTATGTAAGGGCAATTTCAACGCTGGTAATCTTAGAAGCAGGATTGCTAGAATAAAGCTCATCTAATTTTTCCTGTGATAAAATACAAATGAATGTAAAATAATTCAAAGTTATACATTGGCATCTCATAAAGGTACTGGTTAGTGGTAGACAGGGATGCACTTACAACAAGGTCAGTATACTGGACAACTTTGTCCTTTCTTGTATGGGCTCTTAAGTAAACATCACTTCTACCTATCTCGGCATCAGAGGTAAGATTCCTCTCCTTCGCCTTTGACACATTACATATTAATAGAGTTAGATGAGTGATAATTCAAAAGTAAATTCAATATTAAACTATAATACCTATATTTATAAATAAATAATACATACCATCTGATGGCGAATAATAGGCATGCTATTCCTCCCAAGACACGTAGGTCCTTTTAGCTTGGACTGATTGACTTTATTCCTTTCACTTGCACTCTTGAATTCCTCAGTGCTATGTTGATTCATGAAGAGCAACCAATCCTCCATAGGGATACCTGGTGGGGGGGAAGGGGGGAGGGGGGCAGGACTATCTCTCACAACTGCAGAATCCTTGTCTTTAATATATTTTGTAGTCAACCTTTTCTTGTAATTCCGCCATGTTTCCTTGATGCATTTTGTTATATATGTAAGACTCGCATCCCAACTTTGACCCTCAAACTCATAAGCCCGTGACAATGACTCTATGATCATTTGAATGTGTACATGAGGCACCTGGCGAAAGTCCTGGTATATGATCAGGATATGATTACGGGTGAGGATACCGATATGCGATGCAAATTGCTTTTATTCAGGACAATCCTCATTCAGTTGCCCGAATTCATTCGTCTTTAGGACTTTTTCCTATCACGTTGCTCATGTAAAAAAGCACCCCTAGTATGACCTCTCTTTCTAGAGGAAGAAGAAGAAGCTGGCACAATAACATAAAAAGAGTAACAGTTATATATACACATCGTTGATTACTGCCAATATATAAGAAAATTGAAATTTACATATCTAATTAAGGTGAACTATCATATTACCTATGGTCTTGCTAGCATCTGTAGTCTTGGTCAAGTGCACACCCAATTCCTCTGGTTGTGAATCCATGTGTCTGTTAATTCACTAATATAAATAAAATAAAATAAAATAAACTAATGATTAATACAATAATTTAGATAAAAGATAAAGTACAAACAATTAACTACATTATCCATACCTTGATTGGATTTCCTCCACTAAATATCATTTTGTTACATGCTTAGAAAATATAAACAATTCAATATATTCTCCTTGATCACTTTCTTTTCTTTATTTTCTCGACTACAACACTGATGTCCTTAGGTTCATTGAATATCAACTCATCAACAATTGTTAATGAGGTGAGATTAGGTCCTGCATCGGCATCAATTACGTCCTTAAATCGTTCCTATAGATGGCACATCTTTTCTTCGATAAAAATCTTTTTTGGAACCTCCAATACCACATGCCATTCAAGATTTTTTGGATCTCTGGAGTAGAAAACTTGCGTGGCATGCTTCATAAGAATGAACGACTCGTCACCCAATTTATTTGAACTGTAAAGACTGGACAAATTTACTAATCTCAGATTTGCTTCGACATCAAAATAAACACCATGATGCATCACCTTCACCTAATCGCACTTAAATAGGATAGGCTTGTACCCTGTTCTGTACTCCAATTGGATAATTCTATGAAGGACACTGTAGTAAGGTTGATTTTCAACCACTGTACTCATATCCTTAGCACTAGATCGGAAGGTGGTCATACCCTCTATTATAACCCCACTGTTTTGGTTTGTTTTATTCTCCTCATAGTCCTTAGTGATGAAGAGAAAACCATTAATACAATATTTATTATATTGAGTACAAAAAGCTAGAGGTCCTCTCACTATATCTTTAAATTCTTTATCGTTAAATTCGCTAAACTCTGGTTGCCTCTTCAACCAAGGTATGAATTCATCCTCGGTAGGCACCCTGTTGGTCCTCCTGTAGCATCGTTGCACGAAATATTTATGCTTCCTGTGTTTTATTTGATACCATTGTTATATTGAAATCTCATAAAGTAAAGAAGATATATACAAATGAGCTAATTGTGCATACCCTTCCCACACATCATAGATAGGATGACTCTTCAGTACCCATGTACGAGCCTATTCGTATTCGATACCCACTAGGATAATACTTTGACTCGAACCTATTGGACCAACATCGTCATCATGAGGGTCGTCATCAATGGCATCTTGCAACTTTTGTAGTCCTAGAATGACTCCATCAAACCATTTTTCCAGTTTTTCCAAGAGGCTTGTTTTTTGTTTTCCTCTGTATTAGTTGCAATATATAATTGTCTCCTCTTCGATATATTGTTCTGCAATGCAACCCACAGGTCGCGTGTTGTTACGGACATAGGCCTTGAATGTCTTCATGAACCTAACAAAGATAATGATACATTACAAATATATGCAACCGTGTTGTTAGTGTACCATTCGAATGAATACATCCATCGATAGTATATAAGACCACATATGCGAGCCTTATAAGCCAAGTGGATCAACAGATACATCATCACGATAAATATAAATGGAGGGCATATAATCTCAAGCTGACATAATGTCCTAGCCATACCCCTCTCAAGAGTGAGGAGCATTTGAAGGTCTACTATTGTCAAGCACAAGGCATTAAAGAAGGTGAAAAATCTTGAAATTATAGGACGAATGACCTTCCTATCCCTGAATGCATGCTGGATGAGAACTGGGAGCAAATGTTGCATCAACACATGGTAAGAATGAGACTTCATTCCCTTTAAATCCACACAATCTCCCTTTATGATGGTCTTCCAATTCGCACGAAAATCGATTGAAACACGTAGGTCATGCAAAGTCTAGATAAAAAGATTTTTCTCTTCTTTTTATAAACAAAAAGGACCTTGTTTCTGAATCATCTTTACCATTGCTCTTTTTTAGCCATAGACGCTTCTTAATTCCTAACCATTTTAGGTCCTTGCACGCGTTAGCATTTTTCCTTGGTCTTGCTAGGTGTGTTCAACAACAAGGTGATAAGGATTTCACATATATTCTTCTCGACATGCATAACATCAAGGTTGTGATGCACTAGAATATCTTTCCAATACTCCAGATCAAATAATATAGATCGTTTGAAGAACTACAGTGATTCAACATCACCCATTAGCTCTTGTCGGCCTCCATCAATACCCCTCATATTCCTCTTCTCAATCTTCCCCCATTGCATATTCAGGTTCTCAGTCTGTCTTTCGACCTCAATCCCGTCCAGACAAATGGATTGTCATCATATCTCCACCTTCTTATTGAATGTGCTAGCATTTGTGTCCTTCCTTGCCTGGTCTAACATTAGCAACCACCATCTGTGCCCATATAAACATGTTTCTTTCCATATTGGAGTCGCAAGGAATCTATGTTGGGACCATATACAGGACAACCACACTTACCCTTGGTCCTATAACCAGAAACATTACCATAAGCTAGAAAGTCGTGGATTGTCAAGAGTAAAACGGCACGCATGTTGAATTTGTTTTCATGGTATGCATCGAGCGTCATGACCACTTTTTGCCATAAGTCTTGCAATCATCAATTAATGGCCGTAAATAAACATCAATATCCTTTCCTGGTTGTTGTGGTCCCATAATGAGCAAAGTCAACATAGTAAACTAAAGTTTCATGCAAAGCTTTGGTGGAAGGTTGTACGTCACACACATAATAGGCCATGAACTATAAGCTGTGGTCAAAGCACCGAATGGGTTAAACCCATCTGTAGCCAGGCCCAATTGAACATTGCGAGGCTCTGCTGGAAAAATCTATATACTTCTCATCGAGATTCTTCCATGCAATAGAATTAGCCGGATGCTCCATCTTTTCATGTTGCAATTTTCTAGTTGAGTGTCAGGACATTTCTTTCGCTAACCATGACACACTGAACATTCTTTGTAGCCTTGGTGTTAATGGAAAATACCTTAACACCTTGACAGGTACTCAAGATTGTTTTTTCTCAACATCCATTTCTATCTTGAACCTAAAAGCTTTACAAGTTGGACAACTGGTTTTCATCTCATTCTCTTTCTAATACAAGATACAGTCATTTGGACAAGCATTGATCTTCACATAATCAAGACCCAACTTTGTAATGATCTTCTTCGCTTGGTAGGTATTAGTAGGGGCCTTGTTACCAGAAGGTAACACCTTCTTTAGTAGTTGAAGGAGCTCTATAAAGTTTTTTTTCGCTCCATCCATGGGTCACCTTTAATTTGAAAACTTGTACAATAAAAATCAGTACAGTGAAATCTTGGGCCCTTAGGTATAGCTCAGTCAATGATTCTTGTAGATTTTCTTCAAACTCATCAATTTCATTTTCCCCAAAGACACCTTCGACTACAGGGGTCACATTTGGCTCAGCCTGTACAACTTCATCTAGGTTATTACCATTGAGTTCTTGAACGATCGCGTTGTGAACCTCATTTAAGTTCAGGACATTATGGTACTGTTGGGAACTTAATGCATATTCAGTACACTTAGGTGATACATGCTCACCATGCATGTCTCAAACCCTATAACGTGGGTCAAATCCATTTTTCATTAGATGTATTTCCAAATCATCATAAGAAACTGGTAATCGTAAACATCTGCAAGTGGCGAATGGACAAAGAATGGTTTCTCTACCAGGAAGGTGTTCTCGTGCAAACTTCAAAAAGCTTCTGATTCCAGAAATAAAATCAGCATTCAGAAAACTTAGTGTCATCCACTCCCTATCTATTATAGCCGGATCCTGATTAACCAAGCGGTTCATTTTGAACCTGCACCATACCAATATATATATATATATATATATGTATGTATGTATATGTATATATATATATATAACCCATTCACATATCTAATTCTAAACACATGCATCTATGACTATCATTGGAGTTTAGTCTTTGAATAGCTTTAACTTTTCATGGGCATATCACAAGGGACCTGGATTGCCTACTGACGGTGCTGTGTGGGTCACCGCATGATGTATGTGTTTCATCCATGCCATTCATCCATTTTTCTACATCATGTTAGGGCATGAGACTGAAAAAGGAAGATCTAAATCTTATGTGGATTACATAAGATGAAATAATGATTATTGAACGCCCATTCATTTTTGGGCTCATGACCCGCGATGATATGGAAAAATGAATGGACAATCAAGCTCAGGACCCACATCATGGAATGTCTAGATTAATGGATTGTTTATAGTATGAACAATATAAACCATCAATTTCCTTAGCCATTGATTGGATAGTTAAGATCATCTAGTCAAAAGTGATTTTTTTGAGAGAGAGGGGCAATCAAAGATGGACCCATTTGATGGATTGCCCATATTGAGGGTTGGGACCAACCAAACAGTGTAAGGATAATTCTCAGCAATTTGTATTGCATGGTTATTGAAATGCCTAAATTATCTATATGTCCCCAATCCAAATGACCTCCTAACGTTGTTTGGATGTCAACGTTTCCAAAAAAAAAAAAAGAAGAAGCATTTTATAAAATGTCAACATGGTATAATGTAACTATCGGTGGTCCATCTTTTCAGCCCTACAAACAATGTACCAAGTCTTAAATCTTCCTATTAGAATTAAACTTTAATTAGAGGCTACGATCTTCCAAACCCAAATATATTTGGTCATGGCCCATTCACTTTCTTGTGTTTCACTTATGGATTTCAATACAAAGAAACTGATTTTCAAAAAATAAAAATAAAAAATTAGGCCAAATACAAACTCAGGTGAGCCCCAACACAAGGGACAATGAGGGAGGATGCCCCACCTCAAAAACATATCATAGTGTCAATGGAGCTTAGTATCATGTGTATATGCCATCCAAGACATTCACTAGACGTGCCCCACAAGGAGAAGGTGCACAATGAAGTACCTGACCCAACCTGATTTTTCATGGTTTCAATTTGGACTTGTAATTAAGATTGCAATTACATTGTTTTCAATTTGGACTTGTAATTAATAAGTATCACGGTTGAAGTTTATGTGAAAAGTTGAGAGATGCTAAGACAATTTGAAGATGTGGTTTACATCAGATGTGAGACATGGAGCACTTACGCAAGATCCAGGCCATTTATCAGGCAGGGGCCATCAATCATTAACATGACAAGTGGGCCACATGTATGTCGAACATAGACTGTTGTTGGTATTTTGTTTTTTATCATCCACTTCTCCTTGGATGATTTGGATGATAGGTTCTTAAAAAGTTTCTGTAGAAACACCTGTTTCCATATAAAAAAATGCAGTATATGTTTTCCTTCTATGAAAACTATTTTAGAAAGTAAATGCATATGGAACTTCCAAAATCTATGTTTTATCCCTATGGTTTCTAATCCAAGTTTTGATTCCCAACACAAATGCTTAGAAGGCCATTTCCAAAAGGGTTAGTTAGATTATGATTTCTTTATGTGATGGAGGTTTCTCCTTGGCTAAGGCTTTTCTCATTTGTGAATTTTCCACTTAGGCGGTTCGATGTTTCATGCAATAGTGATTCTTTTCTATGCCACATGATTCATTTGGTTGATATCATTTTAGCTAATGCCTGAAAATTCTATTCCCAACTGCTCAGGCATATTTATTCTGGATTGGAAATAGGTCTTCATGTTGTTTGTCATTTTGTAGTTGTTCAAAGTGAAGTTGTAGCAAAATTTCTAGTATCACACCGTATACTTAATGGTAGCCAACATTTGCATCCAATTTGGGTTTTCAAGCTAGATTTGGTCCTAATTTCAAATCAACTTTCACTTCTCTTTCGATTTTCAGGAGTCAACCTTTCAGATGTAGAGACTCCACACAATTTGGAGTCTAGGAGTAGCCCATGATCAGTATGTTATAAGACACTCGGTCCCTCACTGAGACCTCAAAAACATTCCTTACAAGGTTCAAGCATCCACATTTTGCATACATGTCAGTCAAAGCATTCACGATAAACACATCAAGATAGGACCTAATGCGGATCGACCGAGCATGAATATAAAATTAAAAGAGCATGAACAACCGTTAGCATGCATCTAAAATTACAGAAGATTAAAAAAAAAATCTTATCCAGCCATTTCAACAAACAGATAGCATGCCATTTCATCAAACATTTAGCATATATCAAATATGAAAGACAAGAAAAGAGATACAAATAGAAGAAGATATCAAACCTATGGAGAGGAGCTTCACGGCATGTGTTTCTTCGGGTAGGAGATTCACGACTGCTACAATGGAGAGAGAGAGAGAGAGAGAGAGAGAGAGAGAGAGAAAGAGAGAGAAGAGGATGTTCATGGCCTGTGTTTCTTCACGGCTGATGCATTGGAGAGAGAGGGAGGAGAATGAGAGAGATGGAGCAGAGATTGGGAGGGAGAGAGAGGATTAGGGAAAGGAGCTTATGGATGCTCTAATTAAGGAATAGAGAGAGAGAGAGAGAGTGTGTGTGTGTGTGTGTGTGTGAAATACCCCTCTTTGGGCGCAGCTCTATTTTGAGCGCATGCCCAAATTTGTGCATCTTCTCATAAACGGACGTACACAGTCCGGACAGGGGCTCCGTGGGGCCCACCATGATGTATTTGGTTTATCCATTCCAATCCATAATTTTAATAAATTATTTTAGCTTATGATACCAAATTTTAGGTATATTAAAGGCCCAAGTGGACCACACCATAAGAAGCAACTGTAATTTAATATCCATGTTTCCTACCGTGTGGTCCACTTGAGCCTTCAATCTAGCTGATTTTTTTCATCCTCTAAAGTAATATTTCTAAACATATAGGTGGCTTAGATAGAACAGATAGTTTTTTCTAGGCCTCATAGAGCCCCTTACAACACCATTAATTATTAATGATGTGTCAACTTTTTAGCTACAGATTAAAACGGTAGCAATATAGCTAAGGTTTATATCTGTAGAAAAAACACTAATGTGGTCTGTATCCTTTGCCCCTTTTTTTGGTAGTGAAGATGCATGGGTCATACAATCCAGTCATGCATCAATCCTGCGCATACCATGCGCTCATGTGAGACAATCTCTGCCTATCAGGGAGTCTCATAACAACCTGCCTAATAACATATGCAATGGTCAACCACATCTTATAATAAACATGTAGATGATGCATATGGGCATGTATCATGATGTTATACTCATAATCGATATTGACAACCAACACTAATAATCGACATCGATAATCGGCCTCGACAATTGGAATCTCCTCGACAATCGAAATCTACCTCGACAATCGCAATTGGCCTCGACAATCAGAATCGGCCTCGACAAATGGAATCAGCCTTAATAAATAGAATCGGCCTTGACAATCGGCCTCGATAATCAGAATCGGCCTCAACAATCGGCCTCAATAATCGGAATTGGCCTCGATAATCGGAATGGGCCTCGACAATCGGAATTGGCCTTGACAATCGGAATCGGCCTCAATAATTGGAATTGGCTCGACAATCAACCTCAATAATCAAAATCGGTAATCATCCTAACAAAAGTTCTAAGGGAAGGTCACAATGTGGACATTTAACCATCATCGCCCATCAATGTGGACATTTAACCATCATTGCTCCCAACGAGTGGCTCACATAGAGCCAAACGTATCGTGGGCCCATGAACTCACACAATGGCCTAATATACATCACAATGAGCCTCATACAAGGGCTATATACACATCACTATAGGTCGCATCACATGGTCCTAATACACGTCACGGTGAGCCGCATCACATGAGCCTCGAATACATCACAATGGGCCTCATACACAACAGGTGGGCCCTGCTCATGGGCCTCAAATGCACAACATGTGGGTCCTACACAGGGGTCTTAGATGCATCAAATGGGCCACACATCTGGCATCGGATACATCAAATGGGCCATGCGACATGGGCCTAATACATATCAAAATGGGCCTCGTATACAACTCAATGGGCCAGGCTAAAAAGGGTCATAAATACACAATAGGTGGGCCCTACACATGGGCCCAATATACATAACGGGTGGACCCTGCACATGGGCCTCATACACATCAAGTGGGCTGCATTAATGGGCCACACTAATGGACCTCATATACATCAAGTGGGCTGCATCAATGGACGGCATAGATATATAATACATTCATCATGGCGGGCCACACAAATGAACGGTCATGGATGTAAAACAGGTGAGCGGCGTGGAATACACCACATAAATCAAGTGGGCCCCATGGAACTTGCTAACGTCAATACCTTAGCTATCAAGCTGGTGTGAGGTACTCTAGTTAATCCGCATCCACCGTCCATGGATTGGACGGTGTGAATGCAATACATTAAATCAAGGTGGGCCTCACACGTTGCCATGGTGGGGCCACGTCCAATGAATGGACGGGGTGGAGAAATGCATACATCATGGTGGAATCTCACCATCCTTGCATTGGATGGTGAGGATACAACCCTTACATCATGGTGTGGTCCACGGATGACGTGGATAAAACACTTACATCAGGGTGAGGTCCACGCACGTGGCCCATAAGAGAATTGAATTTGCTTCATTTTTGTCTCAAGCCTAAAGAAGAGCTCGCCAATGGGTGGATGGCTTGGATGCAACACATACATCACATGAGAGGTGGATCCCACCTGTCCAAATTGCTAGACGGTGTGGATAAGACCCACACAAACGGGGTGGGTCCCATCTAGATGGGCCACCCCACCTTTCCTCTCACTCTCTCTCTCTATATATATTAACATAATTATTATTTTATTATTTATTTATTATCATTTTATTTTTTTAGAGGACAGCCAACATCCAGTGTCCTGGATGGATGGCCTGGATGAAAGCCACCAACAGGGACGGTGAAACACATCATCCAAGAGGTTGGACGGGTGGATAAATCACATGTATCATGGTGCCGCCACGTGGGTGGGTCATCATGATCTAGATCACGATGATATTCATGTTTTCCCTCCGTCTAGACCCAGCGTGTGGACGGTCTGGATTACATAAACATCACATGGGCCCTACATTTCACTAAGCTGATATTTGCATTTTCTCTTCATCTGGGCTTGTCCAGACGGTCAGGCAGCAAGCCCGTCCACTGGACAGCCTAGCAAGATGGGCCCCATAGGGAGATGACATGGATATAAAAAAACATCATGGTGGGCCATACACCTCATCATCAACAATGAAAGAGAGAGAGAGAGAGGGAGAAAGAGAGAACGGTGGAGATGGGAGGGACCCCGCCACTATGGGTCCCTTAAAATACAATGTTTACATCAAGTGGGTCCCATTAGAAGTGGGCCCTAAATCAAAAACCAAGATGATGAACACCCACCGTCAATCTCCTCTTCCTTCTTTCGCCAACACGATCTAGAGCTCTAAGGGGTGCGATTCAACGGTCGAGATGGACTTTGGATGGTGGGGATGGGAGGTAAGAAGGTGGGCCACACCAAGCTCTCTCATGGAGGTTGGGCATTGGATTGCTCTCATGGAGCTTGGGAGAAAAATGAGAGAGATGAGAGAGAGAGAGAGGTGATGTGAGTGACGGAGTGATGGAGAGAGGGATGGGTGAAGTGATGGAAAGTTGACTTTTAGGGATGGGTATGGTACTTGGGGATGGGTGTGAGTGATGGGAGTGATGGAGTGTGTGTACTTGACATTTGATGGGACATATTCTCTTGAGATTTGTAATGCATGGCATTTTCCTCAAACTGAACGCGAGCCCACATCTTCTGGCCTGGGTATCGCTTCAGCGCGCGAGATGCAGCATTGGAACCGCGGTGACGGCGCAGTTGCAAGGATATAAGTTTCGAATCGAGCCAACTTTAATGTACTGGACACGACTCAAGATCATGCACAAACACCGATAACAGATCACATGTTGCCAGAATTCGAGCAGGAGGATTGTAGAAGCCTAAGGAATGGTACGGGATAGGATACGGGTCTCACACCCCTCATCTCTCATCCTAGCCCTTTAATCCTCATCATCCTCCATCAAAGGGAGAGCTTATGAGCCAAGGATTCTAAGGGACCAAGAAGATCCAACGGTGGGTGTTCATAGTACTAGATTAATTTATTTTTTATTAAGGCTCCACATGTATTGGGACCCACTTGATGTATGTTTTGTAAGGGAGGGCTTATAGTGGCAGAGCCCTCCATCGCATGTTGTTTCTCTCTCTCTCTCTCTATCTCTCTCTCTCTCTTTGTGTGATGGTGTGTGGCTCACTTAATCTAGACCGTCCATTCGTGAGACCCACCTTGTTGCCAGTCTGTTGGGACAGGTATGGATGAAGCAAAATACAAATATCAGTTGATCTAAAACTTTGGTGGACCCACCATAATGTTTATGTTGAAAATCCACCCTGTCCATGCATGGGACGTGAGGCCCACCTTGATGACGTGCTGAGTGTAGCACGTGGGACCACATGATACATGTGTTTCACATCCAGGCCATCCATCCAAACTAGGGATGTGAGGCCATTAATTTTCATCCAGGCCATCCGTCCGCTGGACGTCCAGGATGCCTGGATGGGGTGAAGGGAAAATACAAGTATCAACTTCTTTAAAAGCTGGTGGGTCTCACACATGTGGACCCACCTTGATGTATGGCCCTCATCCCCACCGTCCAGCAATGGACGATGGGTCCCACTTATTAATGTCAGCAGGTTCTGTGGTCCCACCATGAGATATATTTTATATCCTACATCGTCCATCCATTTTCAACAGATGTGTGGGGCCCGCACGTGGCCCCACACATGCTGCACGTGTGGGATGGGACCCCCCTTGATGTACGTAGTTTACATCTATCATTCGTCCATCTGCCCAGGACGGTGTACCCCACTTTAATGTATGTGACTTATACACACCGTCCATCTGTTTAGACATGGAGCCCACCCACACGTACTACACATGTGAGATGGGACCCACCTTGATGTATATATTCTATATCTACACCGTCCATCTGGATGGTGCTGTGTGGCGCACACCACTAATGTATGTATTTCATGTCCACGCCATCCATCTGTCCGGCCCACCTTGATGTATGTGTTACATCCAAATCGTCCATCCGGATGGTGAGCTCGTCTTAAGGCTTAAGACTAAAAATAAGACATCTATTTATCAAGTGGACCACACTGTAAAACCATGGGGATTGAATGTTTACCATTAAATCCCTTTTGGCATCATGGGAGTTTTTGGATCAACATGAAATTTGTTTCCTCTTAATTCAGGTCTTTATGACCGAATAAACAGTTTGGATGGAAAATCAACGTTATGGTGTGGTCCAAATGATCTTTAAATCATCATCTTCGCTACTATTTGTGGTATGGTTCACATGATCTTTTGATATGATTCATATTTTTGGGTAATGCTTTAAATGATCTCTAAAAATAGATGTATGGGGTAGATATAATAAAATGAAAACATAGTGTGTGGGTCCCACCTTGATGTGATGTATATTGGGCCCGAATGAGAGGCCCATTGTGATATGTTGGAGGCCCATGGGTTGTGGCCCATTGTGATGTATTCAAGGCCCATGGGATGTGGCCCCATTATGATGTATTTGAGGCCCAGATATGAGGCCCATTGCGATGTGTTGGTGGCCGATGGGTCATGGCCCATGGTGATGTATTCGAGGCCCATGGGACGTGGCCCAATGTGATGTATTTGAGGCCCAGGTGGTATGGCCCAATGTGATGTATTTATGGCCCATTGATGAGGCCCAATGTGATGTATATATGACCCATTGATGAGGCCTAATGTGATGTATTTATGGCCAATTTGATGAGGCCCGATATGATGTATATGTAGCCCATGTGATGCAGCCCACTTGATGTTTGAGGCCCAAATGAGACGTATGTGGGGCCCATTGTGATTGTATGAGACCCACCGTGATGTATGTGCTATATATACGCCGTCTATCCATTTTAGGCCGTGAACCCTGCCGACTTATGTAGGCCCACCATGTATGAGTGTTGGGCCCACGCCGTCTATCCATCTCCTAGATATTTAGAGGGCCGAGGACCCCGTTACAATTCTGATTCCCAAATACACCGCGCCTCAGACATTGGTGGTTAAAAGTCCACTGTTGTAAACCTCCCCAAGGCCCATTGTAAGCCCATTTCCACCCTTACCCCATTGGGCTATCCCTAACCAATGGGCCCCCGTTTAAGCTAGTAATACCCATTGGGCTAACCCAAACCATTGGGCCCCCACTGATGACGATACTTTCCACTGTCCTTTCAAGTGGACCCCTCCTTAGGATATATGATATACTAGTACCTCAAATAGGGTGTGATAGTCTAACATGGACCATTCCGTGTAGACTTTTATACCGTTCAGCCCCTATTCTTATAAGTGGCATACCGGGTAAGACTGATCATTGCCTGCTATATTTTATAATCATGCTAGTGTACTTAGTCAGTAAGACACACTGAGAACATGCTTAATATTGCATCATGATACATGCCCATACACATCATTTGTATGCCTGTTATGAGGAGTGTTTGATCATAACATACGCCATTGGGATAAGACATTTACGGGACTTCTTATGAGATGAAGTGCCCCACATGATCGCACGGTACATGTAGGACTGATGCATGATTAGATGGTATGACTCATGCATCTCGCATTTGTGTGACATGATCACTGTATGCCCTAACGACATCAAGGTTGTAGCCTTCACAGGCACATCATGGATGGCCGGATTGGATACCAGAAATATTGGCTCTAGCACTGTAGGCACATAGGATGTCCTTAGGTGAAAGTCCCAGAACCTTTTGGTATTAAGAATGTTCTAATGTCTAGACCAAGTGGATACATGAGCGCATAAGTGCTGAATACTAGTAGGCCGCGTCTCCCATTGTGTCGCAGTCAGTTGAAGGGGGTGTGAGCCCGAGGGTAGGGGGCATAGCTTGGCTGAGTTTAACCATCTCATAAATTGGTCCGCTATCGACGTGCCAGGTAGTATTGGCTGACTACTGGGCAATCGGATAGTGAGGTCTCTTCCACTTGCATGGTTGCGTATCCAGTGGGCAGCGATCTGGTGTAGAGTGTACTAAACCCTAGTGATGATCCTAGAGATGTACAGTATTGATATGTGGACTTATTGAGCAGGAGTCGCATACTTAGCATTTTACTCATTCATTCATTCATTCATTATCCACTCAGGCTGGTAATGCGCAACTAATTTATTATGTGTACATTCGCAATGGCCAGGATTTCGGTTGGGGCGCGCAGCCAACCTAAGATTAGGAGTTTACCACATTGAGTCTGACTATCCAAATTCAGGTATGAGACTAGTTTAGATAGAAGTCCCTTGTGATGGACCCCATAGCATGTGATATTACATTCTATCATTCCGACTTCACACTCCAGCTTGGTCATTTCCTTCGCACTACATATTACATTGCATCCTTAACACATATCATTTGGTTTACTATGCTTCTTTATTGCATAACCTAAATAAGGTTGACGGTATTCATGGACTCGTTAGGATTTTCATATTGTATTGCATCCTCAATATATGATATTTAGCAGACTATGTCTCCACATTGCATAGCTGATCTATATTGCTTCCTCAGTTTACGATATTGGCTTATTATGTTTTTGCATCGCATCACCTGGATAAGGCCGATGGTATTTATGGACTTAGTAGCATATTTTCATATTGATCTGATTATTTATGGACTTACCAACATATTTTCGTATTTCTCTGATATTGCATATTTGACACTTACCTTGCGCGCACACTTACACCACCCTCTAAGATTTCTATAAGCTTATACATGATCGATGCATGCAGGTGGCGTTAGGTCACAGCAGTGTTGAGCTTGGGCTGTGCAGCTGTCTTTTGAAGCTTTGATTTTTGATATATGTATTTTCCTTTCAACATTGTATTCAACTGTTTATATTAGTGGATATGTGATGATGATGTTGCTTTTGTGATTTGGGTAAACTTGTGGTTATGCTTCTTACGAGATAAATATATGTTGGAAAATCCTCCTTGCAGGATCCTAGGATCGGAATCTGGTGTATGACCGCTGGGAGTTGAGAATGGGGTACTATGGAGGCTGTCGCCACCGGATTCGGTGGTCGGGAATTTTGTGGGCCCGATTTCTTAGTTTGGGGCGTGACAGAATACCTGCACACAAAGAATACAAAGGAGACCTTGGCTGCAACAGGGGACCCTCTGATGCCTAATTCAGGTAGGGAATCTAGGTCTAGTTGAGAATAAGGTTTTTGGGACAAAGATTGTGCGTACCTTTCACCATTAGGGATGTTCTTATTTATAAGTGAGGAGTGGGCGGTGGCATGGATTGCCATCTTTCTACTTGGTAGGAGCATATGGTAGAGGGATTCACGTCTTGGATGTGTCACAGATATTGTTTGAGATCTTCGACAGAGATCTCAGACAGATGTCTTTGATGCGGTCTGAGTAGTTATAATTGGAAGAAACATGGAATAGAAGTCAAGGCCGAGCAAGAAGTTCAAATTGAGCCATGTAGTCATCCCAATGAATAGTGCACCGACCCGACTTTCCCTCAGAACTGTGACCGAGCTTTCCCTTAACATTGGGCAGATTACTGACTTGCCGAGGTGAGGTCATGTCCGAGTACAGAGGTCATACTCCTTTCTTTAGTACCTCTCCACCTTGTTATTCGGTGAAGGGGCTCTCCTACTAGCTTTCTGAACAGGGCGTGCTTGGTCTCACACGAGATGGTGTCTCGAGATGTTTTTCTGGAGGATTTAGACGTGGACTTGGGCAAGGGTATGGTTCTGTCGGAGCTTAACACTTGGTCGGCCATATGACTTGTCATGAACATCCAAGACAACCTCACAATTATGTTTGGCTCATTTAAACTCATAACAGAAGCCCCTACTTCCAAGCTAACCGAAGTGAGCTCAAGAAGTAAGTCAGTGAAATAAGGTCAGACGCGAAGGAGGTCAAGTCAATTTGTCATTAATGCAAAGATATGCTGCGGGTGCGGAGATAGAGTTGGATTTGCAATCATGGTACGACATGTACGATGGGACGTACACTAGCAAAACACCTTTTTTCTCTCCAGCTTATAGGGTGCGGATGCGTGGTGATGCCTGGGGAGCCGCGTCATTAGGCAATAGGAGGTTACCATGTGGTCATATGCTCGTGCCAAGGAGTCTCTTCGGCTACTGCATTTAATGTGGGCAATTGTCACTCACGGCCATGCTTCCTATAAAAGGGGGGAAGCTCTGACGTTCGAAACCATTTACTTTTGCCGCTCTTTCAAGTTCCTGGTCTTGGTGACTTCTGGTAAGTTGGAAATCCTCTCCTCCAATGCTCCTTTGCTTCCTTTTTCTTTCTGTTTCTTCCTTTCTGGCCCAGAATGTCTAGCATTTCAAACAGAGGGCCCGAGCTTTACGCGTTCTAGGGGGATTCTGACCCTGAGAGCATAGATTCTAAGTTAGGGGACCCTAACCCTCCATCTTCGGTGTCTTCGAGTTATGACCACAAGTAATCAATGGGGTCTGCTTTGTCTGAGAGGGCGGTTGCTCAGACTTCAGCTAAGCAACCGGCCAGTGTCGATCTGGCCAGGTCGATACTGAGAGAGGCTAATTTGGCCCAAATCATATCTGAGTTCTAGATCCTGAGCTCAGTGGGACTTAGGGTTCTTGACCTTGGTGAGGTTCTTGGTGACCTACGCAAAGCTGATGTAGCGATCTTCCATGTCGCATTGCAGTGTGGACTCTGTTTTCCCTTTCACTCGATAATGCGAGAGGCCACTTCTCGCCTAGGGTTGGCCCCTGGCAAGATTATCCCAAACTCCTGGAGGGCGTTACTTGAGATTATATCCTCTGGTTCCAACTCGGGAGCCAGGAATTGACAGTCAAGGAGTTTATGTACCTGTATCAACCTAAGGCACATCCGAAAGAGATGAGCTAGTACTACTTCTCGGCATGGGCGAGGAAGGCCAAGGCCCTCATTGCTTGTAACCTGACTTCTAACAAGAATTGGAAGAATAAGTGGTTCTAGGCATCTGAAGAGTGGGAGGCTCCTGCTGCCGAGCTATCTCAACTATAAGCTTGGGTTCCTACCAAGTTTGGTACTCCATGTCAAACATTGTCGAGGCCATCTTAAAGGTCGCAGCTATAGAGGAGTATAAAGCCTCGAAGGAACAAGCCGATGAGGTGGAGGTGATCTATAACTGCGGCTACGAATGCTATATAGAGGATGTCAGGGACTATACCCCGAGCTAAGCCTCAACAGCCTCGGTGGCGGCTCGCAGGCAGACCCTACACCATCGGGCCCCACACCAATCGACATCGAAGCCGTACAACAACCCCCCTCTTGAGTCAATTGAGCCTCGCCACCCCCTCTTATACTTGAACAATTTTTATTTTGTATTCTTTTCATATTTACTTCTCTATCTTATCATTAGAAAAAGTATTTTTTGTGATATCTATTGCATATGAGATTTTTGTAGACTTGGTAGGTCGGTCTGACGTTTCGTCGGGCATTGTCTTTGTAGGCCGTGCAGGAGCTCGTGGGCTAGCACTTAGTCCCATGCAATGATTCTTATTTTTTCATAGTAGACATGAAAGCTACATTAATTCCCTTATAGAGGGTCGAGCAACATGCTCTAGAAGGATCGTTCCTCCTTGTATTAAAGGATCCTTATTGTAAATCAGGTGGTATGAGTAGTGTTGTTAATCAGTGATCCAACCTCTTCTTTAAGGGTCGAGCGACTGGTCAGGGACTGTTTCTCCCTTACACTAAGGAAAGTCTTCAGTAGACCACGTAGTAGATTTGATCATCGGTCCGACCTCTTCCCTAATGGTCAGACTATTAGTGTGGGCTTTTTTTTCTTTTTCTTTTTTTTTACTAAGGGAAGCCCTTAGTAAATTCATGAAAATCGAATGTTTGTAAGTAACAAGTACATAGTAAAATTTCCCGACCTCAGGATTTTTATTGTAGATTGTGAAGGAAACATGTGGATTCTGACTTGGTCGGTCGCTTATTGTAGATTCTAAACAGCAAACATGTAGATTTTGACCCTAAACCTAGTTAGTCTTTACAGGTAGTAGATCTTTAAGTGCTTGGCATTTCATAAAGGAGGTAGGGATCGACCCTCCATGTCTTTGAGTCAATACACTCCTGGACAGGTTGTGCATGTCACCTTCTAGGGCCCTTCCCAGTTCGGCCACAAGGTCCTTAAGTCAGGCTCCTTGGTGTTCTGGATGGTCCTATGGAGGACTAGATCTTCAGCTCGGAACCTTCTCATCCTTACACTGGAATTGTAGAACTGGACAACTTGTTATTGCCGAGTTGTGACCTTGAGTTGGGCTTGCTCCCTTTTTTCTTCGATTAAGTCAAGGTCCAGTGCCATCTGCTCGGTGTTTTGATGTTAGTTGTATGAGTGGGTCCGAGAAGTTGGGAGTCCAATCTCAACTAGGATGTTGAGGGTCAAATATTGCATATTAGACCCCAGTTATTACCTAATTTTACAAACATGATACCGTTTAATGTCCTATTTTGATCATGTTTGTGTTGTAAGGTGAATTTAAGAGCCTAGACTGAAAAAGAGTACTAAAAATATGAATTTAAAGCTAAAAAATCACCAAGGTAAGGGACGAATCTTAGGGGACCGAGATCGAAGAATTTACACACCAAAGATCTAAGAAAATCAAGTGATTGGAGTTAAAAGGGCTTGAAAGTTATCCTGAATACAAGATCATAGAGTTCCCACCATCCGTTTGGCTTGAAACTTTAGATCTAGCCTGAGGACCCTAAATTAACCATACACGTCGAAATTCAGCCCTGGATCCCTGTGGAAGTGGCCCAACAGTTAAATCAGCCCATAAATCATCGATTTGTGGTTCACCTGATATCTGGATATGCTTTAATTTTGGTCTCAACCCCTTAAACTAGATGAGAAGGAGGATGGGCGGAGCGAATTTCTCATAAACATCATAGTGGACCCCACCTTAAGTGGTGTGTGCACTGTGCACAAGTGCACTAGCTGTGCACTGAAAATCAAGAAACGAGTCAGTGCACACTGACCCGATCTTCTTCCTTAAAAATGGAAATTCCATTTTTGGTTTCTACCTGTTGGACACTGCGACGCTCAGTGGGCCACTGCGATCGCCCCATTGGACAATTTGAACTGTACAACGTGCTCAGGGGGTGGCCACGACCCTAGCCATGGTGGCCTTTTGGTCCCATGCATGTGTACACACGTAGATCGCCGTCAAATGCAGGATGAATGGTGGGCTGATTTAATACCATGGGCCGTACTAAAACTCAACCAAAACCACTCCTTTCCGACCGAAATTTTGCCAGGAATCCAATGAACGTGGTGGATTTCTTTAAAAATATCACTATGGGGCACACCAAACATGTCAGTGTTAGGCAATGCACGTTCGGGAAAACCGGACGTTGTAGGGAGTTGTACGGCCCAAATCGTGATCGGATGCAAGATCCAAATAGTTAAAAAGTCTAGAAAGGGGCTCTTTACCCCAACGATGGACAAAAACTCAGTTTTTCGGCACGCTATTTTCCAAAAGCAAGATCCAAATGCAAGTTAGTGCATTTCTTCCGCTGTCACTGCGCACGCAACGTGCATATGAGTTACGCACGCCGACTCCCAGCCTACCAGCCACCGCCCTTCATGCTTATAAATGGAGGAGGAGAAACGTGGAGAGAATTCATTGAATCCTTGGACATGGCAGACGTGAACAACAAGAGGAGAGAGGGAGAACGTGGGTCGGCTCCATCTGATTGAGTTTTTCTTTCTTCCCTTTTAATTTATTTCTGTTTTTATTTTTTAAGTGATTCTAGCCTAATCATGTCTATGATCGGCTAAACCTCTTAGCTAAGGCTAAAAGGTGAAGCTTGTAGTATGATGGGGTATTTTTCCATGCTTTGATTCATGTTTCATGAAACATCTTTGATTATAGTTTGATTATGATGAATATTTATAGTTTTTAATGGTTTATTGTGACTCAAATTACAATGGATCTGTGATAGCTTCGAGTATGTTCTTTGCATTATAGAGATTATGAACATGGGTGCCTTATTGTTCACCATCGTCTCTTGGACATGGTTAGATGATGGAATCCTTCCCCTATATTCATAACTCTCTCAGATTGGATATGGATTGGTTAAACTCTGTTGTTTACTTTGTCTCATGGGCATGATTTTGTGATGGAATCAAGTCTAATTCACATCCTTCTCATCTCTTGAAAACTAGATCAAGGGAAGTCCAGATTTGATTTTTAATGTTATATCCTCCAATTGGATGAAGATGGGATTCTAAATCCAGTTGTGTTCATGAATCAAGCATAGATCTCCCTGATCTCTACAACTGGATCATTGGAAACCCTAGTTCTCTACCTTTGAATTTTACAAGTTTTAGTTAAAGTTATTCATCATTATTCTCTTAAATTCTTCTGATTTAGTTACATCTTCTTCTAGTTACTTTCAAATTACGTACAAGGTTCAATCCCTGTGGATTCGACCTTGGTCTTACCGAGATTATTACTACATCACAACCCTATACTTGAGGCGGTGAACAAGTTTTTGGCGCTGTTGCCGGGGATTGACGGTTACATTTTTTTGAGATTAACTAGCTTTAGAATTATGTTAATATTAGGATTTTTCAAGTTTTTAATTCTAGGTTTAGGTTTTTCTATTTGATTTTTAGAAACTAACCTGACTTTCCTGTTTTGTAGTATTCTGAGATAGACTTTCTAACTTAGTAATCTCTTTTTAATTTTTTTAATTTTTCAATTTTTAGGAATATGGTTTTATTTTCTATTTTTAGAAACTTTATAATTCTAGGTTTAGAACTTTCCTAATCACTTTTTAGAAACTTTCTATTTTTGGTTTTTAGAAATTTTTCCTTTTTTAGAAACTAGTTTACTTTCTGTTTTTTAGGAACTTTCTAATTTTGACTTTCTATTTTCAGAAACTGACTTGTTTTATTTTGTATTGTAGGTTTTTAACTTAAGAACTTCTAATTTGGTAACTTCTTTCCAACTCTTTTCTTTCTTTCTAGATTTCTATTTCCTTTCTTTCTTTTAGGTTTAGGTTTAGAATCTAAATTGAGGGTTGCGAGTGTTTCATGCCCAAGTGGGTCCGTGACAACACTCGACGTCTCTTAACTGAAAGAGGATTGGTTGAGGGGTTAATTATTCAATGCAAGACTAGACACCGCTCGAGATCCCCATAGTTAATTGAGTTTATGGCCGCAAATCAACTAGC
The DNA here is from genome assembly GCF_029962835.1 of Magnolia sinica. Taxonomy (NCBI): domain Eukaryota; kingdom Viridiplantae; phylum Streptophyta; class Magnoliopsida; order Magnoliales; family Magnoliaceae; genus Magnolia; species Magnolia sinica. The sequence continues at coordinate 65,432,719 of NC_080573.1, read as the reverse complement.
CAATCAACAGAAGGACTACCTCAACCAAGGGTTGGGGAAGTCCAGGATGAGAATGAGGTGCATCAATCACCCCCGCCTCGTACTTTATGAGATTACTTACAACCAGCGGGGGTGAGCACACTCTCATGTATAGTTTTTCCATAGAATATGGGACACATGGCTATGAAGCCAAGGGTGATCCAACTCCTTCCTAAATTTCATGGGCTTGAGTCAGAAAATTCATATTTACACTTGAAAGAGTTTTATGAGATCATAGCAATTCTTTACTTTCCTAACGTGTCTGATGACACGGTCAGGTTGAAACTCTTTCCCTTTTCTTTGAAAGAGAATGCTAAGACATGGTTACATCCACTACGTCCTCGATCATTGGGTAGATGGAATGGCATGACAAGAGAGTTCATAAAGAAAATTTTCTCATATCATAAGACGAACACCCTTAGAAAGTCGATCATGAACTTAGCCCAAAGGGAAGATGAAACATTCTTCCAATGTTTGGAGTGGTTCAACGATCTTATCAATTCATGCCCACAACATGGTTTTGAAATGTGGTGCATCACGAACTTCTTCTATGATGGACTGACATCTCCCATGCGCCAATTAGTCGAGACGATGTGTAATGAGGAATTCATGAATAATGTCGATGAGGTGTGGGATTACTTTGATAAGCTTGCTAAGAACATACAATCATGGGACATCTCTCCAAAACCAAGCACCATGTCTAAGTCGACTCAATCCAAGGAAAGAGGTGAAATGTATCTCTTAACAGAGGACGATGATATCAGAACTAAAGTGGCTAATCTTACTAGGAAACTCGAGGCCATGAAATTAAAGAAGGATAAGGCTAAGGAAACTGTTTGCAGTATTTGTGCTTGCAACATTCACACAACTGAAAATTGTCCAACAATACCTGCCTTTCAAGAGGTGTTGAATGAGCAATCCAATGCCATGAACAATTATCAAAGACCTTTCAATGGACCTACCTCCAATGCATTCATCCAAACTTTAGTTGGAGGAATGGATAAACTGCTACTCCTCAAGGTTTCTTTAATCAAAGTCTACAACAATAGAAACCTCAAGAGGACTCGGTTCTAACACATTTTCAAAAGCAAGAGTTTTTCAATCAGGGTATGCTATAAGCTTTTCAAGACCTTACAAAGGCCATACAAGGACTTGAAGCTAAAAATACGATTGGGAATAAGGGGAGCCTCCCAGCTCAACCTCTTCCTAATCTAAAACCACAATATGAAGTTAACGACCCAAGCTCTTCAAATCAGATGGAGCAAGCTCAATCTGTCACCACTCTTAGGAGTGGAAAAACCATTGACAAAACCATTCTAGTTAGGGCTGAAAAGCCTAAGGAACCGAAAGAGGACAAAGATGATGGATCTAGCCATGCCCCACAAGAACTAGAACATAAACCTCAAGGGAAGCCAGTTGCTCTATTTTTCGAATGGTTGGTTGCACCAAAACTTCTCTCTAACTCTCAGGACATTTTAGAGGTGTTAAAACAAGTGAAGGTCAATATTCCTCTACTGGATGCGGTTAAACAAACACCTTCATATGCCAAATTCCTAAAAGACTTGTGTATGACCAAAAGACAGTACAATATTCAAAAGAAAGTCTTCTTAATTGAAAAAGTGAGTGCCATCCTAAAGCAAAATGTGCCACAGAAATTCAAAGATCCCGGTAGCCCAACCATCGCTTGTGTAATTGGGAATTATCGTATTGAACATGCACTTCTTGATTTAGGAGCGAGCGTAAATCTGATTCTTTACTCGGTGTATAAAAAGTTAGTTTTAGGTGAATTAAAACCCACCTTAACCACATTACAACTCGCTGATCGATCTGTTCGTGTACCGAGAGGGATAATTAAGGATGTGTTGGTCTAAGTTGACAAATTCTACTACCCTGTAGATTTTATCGTCCTGGATATTGAACCCATTAGTAACATGAGCACTTAGATTCCCGTCATTCTTGGTCACCCATTCCTTTCCACTTCAAACACAATCATCAATTGCAAGAATGGTGTCATAAGCATGTCCTTCGGGAATATGACATTGGAGTTAAACATCCTTTTCAACACAGGCAGACGGTTAGAGGATGATGATGATTTCTATGACATTAACATGATTGACTCTTTTGTGGAAGATAGAACACCTTTCACCTTATCCTCTGACCCTCTAGAGACGTGCTTGACCCACTCCCATGATTTTGATGATGACATGATTAGGGAGATAGTTGCCATATTTGATATTGCGCCGATACTTGAAGTTAACTGGTGGAGGCCACAATTTGAAGAAATGCCCCTAACCTAAGAAGTGCTTCTGTCGTCTAACCTCAAGGCACTGAAGCTTGACCTAAAATCTTTGCCCTCTGATTTAAAATATGTTTATTTAAATCAAGATGAGACATACTCGGTGGTGATTTCATCCCACCTTAAGCAAGAATAGGAGAGTATGCTCATATCTACTCTCATTGAGTATAAGGGAGCACTTGGATGAACGATTGCGGACCTCAAGGGAATTGACCCTTCGATTTGTACTCACCGTATTTATCTTAAGGATAATGCGAAAACCTCTTGACAATCACAACATAGAATAAATTCAAACATGAAAGAAGTGGTTAAAGCCAAGATTCTTAAACTATTGGATGTGGGTATCATATACCCTATATCCGATAGTCAATGGGTGAGTCCAACTCAGGTGGTTCCTAAGAAGTCTGGAATCACCATCGTATCAATGGCAATAATGAAGTCGTGCCAACTAGAGTTACTACTAGTTGGAGAATATGCATTGACTACAGGAAGTTGAATATTGTCATGAGGAAGGACCACTTTCCTTTGCCCTTTATTGATCAAATTTTGAAAAGGCTAACTGGTCAGTCATATTACTATTTCCTTGACGGGTATTTGGGATACAATCAGATAGAGATAGATTCTTAAGATCAGGGAAAGACCACATTTACATGTCCTTATGTCACCACATTTACATGTCCCTATGGCACCTTTGCTTACCGAAGGATGCCATTCGGACTATGTAATGCCCTTGCCACTTTTCAGTGATGTATGATGAGTATTTTTCTGATATGGTGGGATAATATCTAGAGGTCTTCATGGACGACTTCTCTGTCTTCGGCCCATCTTTCAACGATTGCTTAAAGAATCTTAAATGTAAGCTGAAAAGATGTGAAGAAAATAATTTGGTACTCAATTGGGAGAAGTGTCATTTCATGGTTCATAAGGGAATTGTCCTTGGATATATCATCTCGTCCAAAGGAAGCGAGGTAGATAAGGTAAAAATTGATCTTCTCTCTAACCTACCTCCACCCAAGAATATACGAGACGTGCAATCCTTCTTAGGACACCGCAGTTTTTACAGACAATTTATAAAGGACTTTTATAAGTGCTATGTTTTCTAGCTCCTATGATTGTCAAATTTTGTAATGCCGAAACCTCTTAAAATTTGTCTTGTGTAGCTCATCTACATATTCAAGATCATGCATCTCATGTACAAGAACAAAGGTCTTTACCTCAAGAACTTCAAATGCAAGATCAAGAGATATACAAGTTCAAGTTCAAGTACAACACCAAGTGTTAGTTCAATCTTTCAAGCTTCAATAGTTAAAGGTTTCAAAGCTTCATCCATGTCAAGACAAAGTTCTTTAGTTTGGTACTTAAAGCTCAAGATGAAATACAAGTCAAGTACTTCAAGTTCAAGCTTCAAAGTACATCAAGTTTAAACTTCAACATACTTCAAGATGTCAAGCTTCATGTACCTCACGATCAACTATTAATCGAAATAAAAGATGTTTCAATGTTCAAACATCGCTTAAAAGGTATGAATGACCCTAAATTGACCATAGATTAGGTCATATTGATTACATACTTTAATTGGGTCACTTTATACGTGTGTAAACTGTTTTCTCAACTAGTCTTAGCCTATGTTCGACTAGTCCTAGTACTAGCTTGACCAGTCCAAGAAATTCCTCAACCAGTCTAAGGTTTGTTACTAATTTTCAAGATTTTCTATTATAGCCTTGACCAGTCCTAGAGACTATTCGACCAGTCAAGTGAACAGTGCTCGACCAGTCGAGTAGGCTCGACTCAAAGTCTAGCAACTAAAATGGGTCCCACACGACAAGTCGAGAGCAGGGCTCGACCAGTCGAGCAAGCCCTTCGACCAGTCATGAAATGACCTTATCTTATTGCGTCCAAATTTTTAAAAGTTTGTTGGTCCTTTGACTAGTCGAGCTGTCCTCTGGGCCAGTCAAGTGAACAGTTTCTGCACTTATAAATAGAGCACAATTTTCAGAGTTTTTCAATGAATTCAAGAAAAATCAAGACACCACTATGAGAGATAAGTTTGTGATATTCTTAAGCTATTTAGTGCTCATTTAATATTCTCTTTAATTAGCTTTTTATATTCTACATTCCAATCTTATTTGAAGAAGGTATTCAAATTTTCCCATTTCTTATAATCAAAATCAAATCAAGCTAGCCCAAGGTGATTTAATCTAAAAATCATTTAGAACATAAAACCTTTTCATAAGTGAGTGTGGACATTGAACAATTACGTTGAACTTCTACTCTGAATTGGTTCTACCGAGCTGCAACAAAGGAGAATATGCAAATTAGTATTTTATAGTTTTGTAAATCTATTCTTTTAGTTTCTTTGAGATTGTGCCAGAAAAATCTCTTTCTTTTAGTTTGTCTGAGGTGATCCGGGAAACTCAGAGTGTGGGGTTTTTTAAATTGTGTAAGCCCACTTGATAGACAATTGTGAAGGTTTTAGGTGAACCTTGAAAAACCTATTGCATAGTGAACACTAATATCCAATGTGTGAGGATATTCGGAGTGGAGCAGTTCTGTGGCTATTTTTCTAAGCAGTTGGTGTACACACAAGCGAACCACTATAATTTCTGGTCTTGTGGTGATTGATTGATTGTGGCATTTTGCGGATTTTGTAATTTCCTTTTATGCATTTGTAGAGAATGTTGTAATCTTTTTATGCAAGTGTGGAAATGTTGTAATAGCTTAGTTATTTTCTTTGCTATTTTTACTCTTTATTTCTCTGTATCAGTTTGAGACTTTGATACACAGACCATTCTAGGAATCAAGTTGTCCTACCATAAACCATTGGTTTTTGGTGTAAGGTTGTCCTTAGAACAACATCTGTATCAACCTCTCAATACTTGTACATTTGATGTTATTATTCATTTCTGCATTGTGGGATTGATTAAGTGCTATCTTTATTTATATTTGTTAAATTCCCATTTAATTTTTTAATTTGGCACAATCTTATTCACCCTCCCCCTTTAGGACTCTTAGCTCGGCCTTTTCAAGTGGTATCAGAGCCTAATAGCTCGCTTTAATTATTTTTTTTTGATTAATTTCCTGAGCTAATCGATCCGAGCTTTTTAAGATGTTAAATTTTGATAGCCTTTCATTCACTAGGCCATCACCATTTGATGGCTCCAATTATGCCTATTGGAAAACCAGAATGAGGATTATTTTAAAATTCATGGATGAAAGCGTGTGGCAAGCCACAATAACCAATTGGACCCCTCCTACCACTGAAGTGACTGGTACCGATGGATCTGTAACTGTAAAAGTAACACCTTATTTTTCTTGGACCAATCTTTAGAAAAGTGAAAGTAGTGCCAATGCGAAGGCTCTAAATGTAATTACTTAGCACTATCACTAGATGAATTCAAGAGAATTATATCCTATGATACTGCAAAGCAAGCTTGGGATGTTTTGGAAATGACACACGAGGGAACAACAATTGTCAAGAAATCTAAAGTCCAAATCCTCACAACCAAATTTGAGGAAATACATATGGAAGAAAGTGAAACTTTCATGGACTTCTATACAACATTGAATGACATTATCAACTCTATGTAGGGTCTTGGTGATAGAATCCCAGAAAGTAAAGTCTGTGCAAAGATACTATGCTGACGGCCTAAACGGTTCAATTCAAAGGTGACTGCGATCCAGGAACTTTGTGATAGAGATAATATGAGGGTAGAAGAATTGGTTGGTTCCTTATAGACCTATGAGTTAAACTTTAAAGCTCCTAAAGGTAAATCCATCGCCCTTAAATCTTCTAAAATTATTTCTCAAGAAAATAATAATTCTGATTTAGAAAATTCTGAAGATGATATGACCCTTTTATCTAAAAAGTTTTATAAGATTTTCAAAAGTAAAAATAGGGTTGATTTGCAAAAACCTAATGAAAAGAAAAGATCTAAATCTAAAACTTGGAAATCTTTACAAGACAGTCATTGTTACAACTGACATGAATATGGGCATCTAGTAAACAAATGTCCTAAAAAGGACAAACCAAAAAAGAAACGTATGTTGGCTACATGGGATGAATCTTCCTACTCTGTAGCTTCTTCTGAGTCAGAAGATTCTGAAACCGAGTCGGCTAATGATGTTAAAGCCCTAATGACTCTAGCTAAATTCACTTTTTTAGATAATGATGATTCCACTAGTGAAGAAAATCTGAATAGTGATCATGAAAATGAAGAAGATCTTCAAGATGCTTATAATGCCCTATACAAGGAAAGTTGCAAAATTACTGTAAAACTAAAACTTCAAAAAGAAAAGTTTTTAAAACTTAAAGTAAATTTTGATAATCTAGTCTTAGAAAAATCACACATTTTCAGATTGTTTTGAAAAAACTAAACGCGATTTAGATTTCAAAACCTCCCTTGTTGAAAACCTAAAATCTGAAAATGAAAAGCTAAAACTAGAAGTCTTTTCACTTTTGAGTTTAAAAGACACATGGAGGTATGTCGAAGGTGATCCTAAGTTAGAAAAACTCTTATTTGGATCCAGAAAATGTGGCGATCAATCTGGATTGGGCTACGACAAAAGTATTCCTCCCAAACATAAGAATACTCCACTCACATTTGTGAAAGGAGAGTCTTCTAACTCAAAAGGGAAAAGTCTAAATCAAAATTATTCTAAAAATACTAAGACTTTTCAAAACTTAAGACCTAAAAGCAACCATATCAACCATAAAAATCAGAATCGTAATCCTTTAGTAGAGAAAATTGTTGCCTTACTTAAGGAGCTCTTAAAATCTAACTCAATGGGTCGGTCTTATAACAACTACAAACATAAGAAGACCAATTATACTCCTAAACCCAAGACTGTAATGAAATGGGTCCCTAAGGTTACTTGCTTGGTTGCTGTGAGACCCGACCCGAGTTCGCATGTGTGCATGTGTGTGTGTGAGTATGCATTCCGTCCATCTTGATCCCGCGGTCCTACCGGTCGAATCCCGGCGACCCGTGACCCTTGGATAGTGTTTGCGGTCATCCGTGAGCCCAGTCATGAAGACCCGACTCGGATCGAGTTGAAACCTATACCATTGTGACCGCATCGTCGTTGCGATTCCAATGACGCGTCTTGTGCATTCATCCGACTTATAGATCAAAAGTTGTGAGCATTTCATCATGTGGCCCACTTTTTGTACAAAAGCATATGGACCACTCTCAGGCACAAGTTCCCATGCACACCACCCACACACACTACAATTCCCATGGAATAAACACTACCCATCCTAAACACTACCCACACCTAACCTACCCTAGCAAGCATTGTTTGTATCACCATAGGTTATGATTTCTTTCTCTAACCAAGGAGGGAGAGTAATGATGACTCCCCTACAACCTTTCCTTTCTCTCTCTCCTCCTTCATTCTCTCATTTTCCTCTTTCATGGAAGAATTTCCAGCCCTCCCTCTCCCAATTTCCAGCAACTTTTCCTTCCTTTCTTCCTCCATCTAGCCATCACAAACTCATCTTGACCATTGAACCTTTAAGCTTGGAGCTTGGAGTACCTAGTGTTGGTGGTAGCTTGAAGATTCAAGGTGGGTGATTATAATTGTTGATCTTATTTTCTAACCTTTGATCTTTTTCTTTCTAGATGGATCATATGGGACCCACCAATCCATGGTGGGGATCCCATTTGATCCCATGGATGTGGCCCTTTGGCCCATCCTACATGCATGTCATGATCCATGATGAGGCCATTCTCCATGGACCCCATCATGATGTATTTTATAATCCACTCCATCTTAAGGTCATCTAGACCCTAAGGATCATGTTGGGATGGCATCCCAACCATCCATAACAATTATATATCATGCATGTAGTGATTTTTTGTTGCATGTAAAATCAATGTAGTTGTATGGGTATGATTCACTCTTGGGAGGGCCCACTAGTGGCGGGGCCCTACCCCCATGGCCGGATTACTCTATTTCCTTCTTCTCTTTTCTCTGATGTATGGATGATAGTGTGTGTGTGGCCCATTTATAGTGGGCCTTGGATGTCCCAAAATAAATAAAAATAAAAATCCAGCAAGGTGGGATGCTCTTATCACCTAACTCCATGATCATCGGACACCTTAATCAAATGCATGCAAGTGTCCTAGTTCTAGTATGTGATTTGGACTTATGTGGGGCCCACTGAGGAAGGCCACACACCCTTTTTATGGCTGAGATTATTGAGATATAGGCTGATGTGTCCAGCCATGTATTGCTGTCCAAAAACTTGGACTGTTGCATGGATTGTCATGTTCAATCTTTGGCATGGATTTTTGGATCATGATTGTCATCATTTTCTTTATAAGTATGGAGTGTAATGAGAAGGTGTGGACCCCACCATGAGGTGTGATGGGTCATACCTCAGATGGTCCATGATATGGTACCCAAAAAGGAGGCCCATAGGGGTGGGCGGTCCACCTTGTTGGGCTGTCCAACCCACATGTATGGAGGGAAAACATACACTTGAGCTTGGTTTCTCTGAAGGATGGGCCACTTTTATGGACCCCACCTTACCTTATTTTATGAAGAAAATACTAAACCTCCATTTTTCCCCTCTTGGATGAAGGTTGGGCCCACCTTATTGGGTAAACAATGCATGGACAGCAACATCCCTTCCTGGACAGATTGAAATTCTTAATTTAATTAAAATATTTATGAGTATCCAAAAATCATAAAATTTTACAGAGAGGTGGTTCACTTATGGTAGGACCCACCTACAAAATTTTGGGGCCAATGGACACCTGTACACACCATGGTGGTGGCTGGACTGGCCCATTACAATACGGTGTCCAGATCAGTCCCATTTTTAGGACAGATTGATTTCTTTAAATAAATTAAAATATTTATATATGTCTAAAAATTTTGAAATTTTGTGGAGATATGTTCCACCCATTCTAGGACCCACTTACCAAATTTCAGGGCCAATGGACCTCTGTGTACACCATGGCAAGGGCCGGACTGGCCCACCACGTTGGGACGTCCAGGTCAGTCCGATTTTCTGGACAGTCTATTTTATTTAAATAAATTAAAATATTTCTAAGTGTCCAAAAATCTTGAAATTTTGTGGGGGTGTAGGTCACCTATGTGAGTATCACTCTGTAAAATTTCAGATCCAAAATACATTTGAGTTGCCCGTGGTGTGGCTGGAAGTGGTCTGCTAGGCAGGGACGCCCAGGCTGGGGCATCTAGCCTGCTTCGTGGGCCCACCTCGATGTGTTGAATGTCCCACCACCCATCCATGTAGGGTCCTTAGGGGATTGATCATACTTGCCCCCTTTTTATTCAATTAGAACACATTAGGTGGATTTTTGGGCCATATACCCCAGGCCCATAGGACTGCCTACACATGGGACATCCCTGCCTTAGGCTACTGCTGGGCTTGCATTCTAACAGTCTGGCCCATTTCATATATGTATTGTATATCCTCTCTCATCTGGTGGGGCCCACAGTGATGTGTGTGAGTCATCCAGAATTAATTATACTAAGAAATACTTCTAATGCTGAACTCCAACCAACCCAGAAATTTGGGTGGGCTGGAATTTGGCATTGAGCCCAATAATTGTTGCCTATAGATGTTCTTTGGGGCAATATGGCCCACTAGATTTGAGGAGGATTTATGTCAGTATCTTATCATCTTAATTTTTATTTTTTGGGCTTAATTAGTGTATGATTAAAGGCCCATCCCAAATAGGATTCTTCTTGGGCTAGTCTCTTAGTCAAGTAAGGGCCTTATAGCCTTGGTTGGGCTGGAACTTTTGATAGGCCCATTGAACCCTTGGGTCCTATATTTACCATGTCATTGTGATGGGCCTTATGGGCCAAATACTCAAGTAGTTGGGCCCTTGTTTGCCCACTATAATAAATCCATACTTGGGCCGAGATGTGAGGCCCAACTTACATGTGTTAAAAATTTAAGAATTTCCCATATGTTGGGATAATGGGCTGCCCATTAGGCCTACTACAATGAATGAACCTATGACCCTTATGGTTAGGCCCTAACCTTGCTTAAGGGCCCACCAGGTTGCCTTTGTTTTTGGGCTTAGTGTATGGCCCACTAGGCCATGGGTTGATTGTGCCTTGGACCTTTCTTTACATATATAGTAGGCTACCTTTTGGGACCCAGTTGAGGTTGGATGTCCTCCTTGGTGGCCCTAAGGTAGGCCCATAGAGGCCCTTATAGGTGGTTAAAGGCCCACCTTGGGCCGGCTAGGACCGTTCCTCCTTAGGATTTTAACTCTCTTAGTTTGTGGGTCATCCCAAAGTACCGGGCTCCCACTAGAGGGCTTCTCTTCTTCTTAGAATACTTGTCGATGTGCCTAGATCTTGACCCTCCTTGGGACAGACGATTTCATATTCCTCAGGTAGCACACTTACATCATTGCGACCCATATGCATCATCTGTATGAATTGATTGCATTGCATAGTGGTCATTCAGGGATGGAGTTTCTCCCCTTTTGCACATTGAGTGCCTGAAACTTGTGCATGATCTGTGTGTGCGACTCATGCATTGGCATCGCATTTCATGAGGATACCGTCCTTGCTTCATCAGGGCCTTGCCTCCACAGGGACATTTGTGGATGGCCGCATGTGTGGACACCGGAAATATTACTTGAGCATACGGGTGCGTAGGATGCCCATGGGTGAGATTCCCAAAACTTCCATGGTACCAAGGATCTGCTCCAACGCCGTGACCGGGTGGAATACATGAGCGCACGAGGGCCTTATACCGTTAGGCCGCGACTCCCACCATCGTGTAGTCGGTTGAATCGGGGTGTGGCCTTACCTGCCTGGTGTGAGGAGGCATTGCTAGGCTGAGTCTGACCAGCTCGTAAATGGGTCCGCTACCTTCAGGCCTTGTTGGTGATTAGTTGTCCACAGGCGGGTAGTGAGGTCTCTTACGCTCGTTTGACTGTGCGGGATCTGCAGAGCGGCAGTCATTCAGCAGTGTAATGGACCCCGGTGATTTCCCTATGATTGAAAATGTACTTGACTTATGGTTATGAGCATTGACATCACTTACATCGCATTAGCATTGGCTGTACAAGCCCCCCTTTCATACATTGCCTTGGTATGACACTCATAACTTATTGCATCGCATTCATGGTAAGCCATGCTAAGACTAGTGATATGTTCAATGAATATGCTTCTCTCCTTATACCTCCTACTATTCTCTGCACCATTGTCACACACTTACACCACCCTCTAAGCTTCTATAAGCTTATGCACGATTGATACGTGCAGGAGACTCTAGGTAGGCGCCGTAGCAGCAGAATGGAGTAGAGTTGAGCAGTGAGGACTCCAGTATTGCGATTTCTCTCTCTTTTCCTTTTATTCTCATGTATGTCCTTTTGGACCTTTTGGATGATTGTAAAAGTTTAAATTTTTAGTGGATTTTGTGATGTGTACCTTTGTTATTCTCAGATGTACTTGCTGTGATCTTGAGTATGCTCGCATTGGAAGTGATTATATTGTTATGAAAATCCTCCTTGTAGGATCCCGGGATCGGAACCTACCTCGGGAGCCGAGAATGGGGTACTACGGAGGTGTCGCCCGAACCGGCCATCGGGTTCCTTGTGAGTCCGGATACCGAGTCTGGGCGTGACAGAGTTGGTATCGAGAATAGCAGGTAATTCTGGAAAGACTAAGGATGACATCGCAGGTCTGCTACTAAGAACATGGGACAAGTAGTGTCCCGAGATCCTTCATTTCGCTCCGTATTGAGCCTTCTGTAATTGTCTTGATTCCTTGAGTCGTCATTATTTTGTAGACGATGCCGCGTGGACGTGACGCCCGTGGTCATGGGTTCCGTGGTCGTGGCACTCGTGGTCCTAGTGCTCGTGGACGAGGCACCCAAGTTACCTATCCTACTCGAGCACATCCTGCTCCCATTGTTGAGGATCCGATTCCTGAGGTCCCGATCCTACCTATTCCTCCAGTTGAGCCCGTAACGACTGTACCTTCAGTTGCTCCAGTTCCCTCACTATCCCCCCTCCTCAGCCTGCAGTTCTGGCTTCGGAGACTCCTGTTCCGCCGATCGCACCCGTGCCTCCGCCTGAGGCGAGTGCCACCCCTACCTTTCCGACAGTACCTATAAGAGCCGAGCATTTTCAACAGTTGGTGCAGCTTGTTGCCACCGCATTGCAGACCCGTCAGCCAGCTACCGCTGAGGTTTCTGTGCAGTCTGATTTACCATGAGCTAGTGTGATAGCTCAAGAGTTCCGGCAGCATGATCCCCCAAGGTTTAGTGGTGAATCAGACCCTTCTGCCACTGAGGCTTGTCGCACTGAGGTTGCGAGGATTTTTGACACTATTCGGTGTCCTGCGGGTCAAAGAGTATCCCTTGCGACCTATCTTCTTCAGGGTGAGGCCCGTCATTGGTGGTCATCTATATCTAGGATGGTCAGACCTCAGTTTGTTTGGACATGGGAGGAGTTCGTGGTCCGTTTCGACCAGAAGTTCTTCCCTGAGCACGTTCAGATCCAGCGGGCGATCGAGTTTGAGACCCTAGTGCAGGGTGATATGACTGTATCTCAGTATGAGGCCCGTTTCTTGGCCTTGTCTAGATTTGCTCCTCATCTCACCAGCGATGAGAAGATGAGGGCTCGTCGTTTTGTGACTGGCTTGCGTCCTGCCTTTCACATTCGTGTGGTAGGGCATTGTTTAGAGACATTTGACCAGGTCGTTCATCGGGCACTGGTTTATGAGGAGGACTGGGCTATGACCCAGAGGTCGAGAGAGCAGAGTTCCGGTGGAGACCGGAAGAGGAGGGCACCAGCCGGCAGTTCTAGGCAGCACCGTCAGCAGAGACGGAGGGGCAGGTCAGGATTTCAGCAGCCTACGGTTCAGACAGTAGCTTCATCATCATCATCAGCACCGCCAGCCGCTTCATCTTCCGGCCCCTTTTCTGGTGTATGCTTCGGCTGTGGACAGGTCGGGCATCGGAGGCGTGAGTGTCCTCTCCCCATTCAGCAGCAGAGGCCACCGCAGTTGCCTCCTCCTCGTCCTCCTCAGCAGCAGCAGAGAGCTCAGCTTCCACCCGCCGCTCCTAGGGCTCCTCCTCAGCAGCAGAGGCAGCCAGGCAGACCTCCTCAGCAGCGACAGCAGCAACAAAGACAGCAGCAGCAGAGACAGCAGCAGCCGCAGCACCAGCAGAGGGGATATCCGCATGTCCGGTCCCTGGGTCCAGTATGTATCGCAGCCCAGCAGGCACAGACTCAGGACCCTCAGTCTTCCGGGTTGCTTCCCCTACCAGCTCAGGGCCGCTTCTATTCTGCACAGCAGGCGTCAGGCCAGGACCCGCAGTCATCGACCGGTGGAGTAGTCGAGGGTATTCTTCTTGTTTCTTCCTGCATTGCTCATGTTTTATTTGATTCTGGTGCCTCCCATTCTTTTATAGATGAGCAGTTTTGTCGATTGACCGGTATTCCATCGGAGTCCATGTCCGAAGCTTTGACCGTTTCGACTCCCATGGGGAAGTCTGTTATGTTGACCCGTCGCTGTCCTTCTTGCCCGGTGTTAGTAGGCGAGATATTCCTTCCTGCCGATCTGTTCGTGATGCCGATGTCAGGTTTTGATGTGATTCTGGGTATGGACTGGCTTGCAGAGTATGGTGCCGTCTTAGACTGTGCCGCGAGGAAGGTTACGTTTCACATTCCAGGCTTGCCAGTGTTCCAGTTCGTCGCCGAGCCCAGAGAAGAGCCATTATCTAGTTTCTTGGGCTCGGTCATTGAGGATTCTGTGGCAGAGAGTATTGAGCAGCTGCCAGTTGTTTGTGAGTACCCGGATGTGTTTCAATCGGGTTTACCGCCGCGTCGGCAGGTGGAGTTCCAGATTGATTTGGTGCCCGGTACTGCGCCCATCTCGAAGGCCCCCTACCGGATGGCACCATTGGAGTTGAGGGAACTGCAGGAGCAGTTGGATGAGCTCCGGGAGTTAGGTTTCATTCGTCCTAGTAGTTCACCTTGGGGAGCCCCGGTATTGTTTGTGAAGAAGAAGGATGGTTCGTTGCGACTCTGTGTAGATTATCGTGAGCTCAATAGAGTCACCATTAAGAACCGATACCCGCTTCCCTGTATTAATGACTTGTTCGATCAGTTGCAGGGTGCACAGTATTTTTCCAAGATAGACTTGCATTCTAGTTACCATCAGATTCGGGTCCGGGAGGAGGACATTCCGAAGACAGCTTTCCGGACTCGTTATGGTCACTTCAAGTTCTTGGTCATGTCGTTTGGACTGACCAATGCGCCCGTTATATTCATGCAGCTGATGAATGAGGTTTTTCGGCCGTTCCTTGATCAGTTCGTGGTGGTATTCATTGATGATATTCTTGTATATTCGAGGACTCAAGAAGACCATGCTAAGCACCTACGGATTGTGCTTGAGACCCTCCGTGCCCACCAGCTGTATGCGAAGCTGGAGAAGTGTGAGTTTTGATAGGAGGAGATAAAGTTCCTCGGTCACGTGGTGACGAGGGAGGGTGTCGCTGTGGACCCCTCGAAGGTTGATGCAGTGCATCGGTGGGGCCAGCCCACGAACGCGTTCGAGATTCGCAGCTTCCTTGGTCTAGTGGGATATTACCGACGGTTTATCGAGGGTTTATCCCGTATTACAGCACCGCTGACCCGGTTGACACGGAAGGGCATCAAGTTCATCTGGAGTGACGCCTACGAGGAGGCATTTTCAGAGTTGAAGGACCACCTCACGTCTGCTCCTGTTCTGACTCTTCCAGATGGGAGTGAGGGTTTTTATATTTTTACTGATGCCTCTAGAGTTGGCTTGGGTCTTTGTCGATGCACGGCATGGGAAGCCGATGGCGTATGCCTCACGCTAGCTCAAGGTCCATGAGCTGAACTACCCCACTCATGATTTGGAGCTCGCAGCAGTCATCTTCACACTGAAGGTGTGTAGGCATTATCTATATGGGGTCGGTTTCGAGCTCTTCTCGGATCATAAGAGCTTGAAGTATCTATTTTTGCAGTCCGAGTTGAACCTGCGACAGAGGCGATGGATGGAGTTGCTGAAAGATTATGATTTCGACCTTCAGTACCACCCGGGCAAGGCAAATGTGGTGACAGACGCGCTCAGCCACTAGCCACAAGGCCTAGTGGCACAGATGATGGTGTGTGAGTGGCACATGCTCGAGGATGTATTAGAGTTTGACTTTGAGTTCGGTCTGCAGTCTTCCATTGTTCAGCTTTCGAGCTTGTCGATTCAACCCTCCTTAGTGGCCAGGGTGATCGAGGCTCATCAGACAGATGAGTCACTTCAGGAGTACCGAGCAGAGGCCGCATCCGTGGAGCAGTCAGATTGGCAGATTGGTTCCGATGGTGGATTATGCTTCAGAGGCCGGTTGTCTGTCTCGGAGTACCAGAGTTGCGTTGTAATCTGATGACCGAGGCACACCGATCGAGACTTACTATCCACCCGGGCTCCACGAAGATGTATCGTGATATGAGGAGGCAGTACTTTTGGCAGGGGATGAAGCGTCAGATTGCTAATTTTGTGGCTGAGTGTGACACATACCAGCGTGTCAAGGCCGATCACTAAGGACCCCCTGGTCCCTTGCAGCAGTTAAGCGTTCCAGAGTGGAAGTGGGACCACGTATCAATGGATTTCATCGCAGGTTTGCATAGGACTCAGCATGGTCATGATACCATCTGGGTTATCGTCGATCGTCTAATGAAGTTGGCTCATTTCATTCCAGTGTGCTTCCTGGTCTATGGACCGGTTGGTGAGGATATTCATTGAGGAGATAGTGAGACTGCACGGCATCCCGTTTCGATCGTTTGCACCGAGACTCCGGCATTTACGTCTCAGTTTTGGAGGAGTTTTCAACAGGCATTGGGGGTCACTTTGCATCTCAGCACCGCTTATCATCCGCAGACAGATGGGCAGACCGAAAGGGTCAACCAGATCCTTGAGGATATGCTCAGGGCTTGTGTGATCGACTTTGCGGGCAGTTGGGACGAGCATATGCGCCTCGCCGAGTTCGCATACAATAACAGCTATCAGGCGACTATTGGCATGGCTCCTTTTGAAGCACTTTATGGCAGACCGTGCAGATCTCCTAGTTGTTGGACCGAGGTTGGAGAGCGTCGTCTCGTAGGTCCCGAGCTTGTGCTGCAGACGTCAGAGGTTATTGATGTTATCAGGCAGAGGATGCGCACAGCCCAGAAGAGTTTTGCTGATCGTCGGCGTCGACCCCTCGAGTTCGCAGTCAGGGACATGGTGTATCTCAAGGTCTCGCCTATGAAGGGCGTGGTTCGCTTTGGTGTGAAGGGCAAGCTTGCCCCGAGATTCATCGGACCTTTTGAAATTACCGAGCGCGTGGGCGCTGTGGCCTATAGGCTTGCCTTACCTCCTGAGTTGTCTGCAATCCACGACGTGTTTCATGTTTCTATGTTGCGGAGATGTGGGTCGGACACTATTCCTGTGATTGATTGGCAGCCACTTGAGGTCCGTGAGGATGCTTCTTATATTGAGCAGCCGATTCGTATCCTTGATCGGAAGGAGCAGGTCCTCAGGACCAAGGTCATTCCCTTAGTGAAGGTGCAATGGGGTCATCATTCAGAGGCCGAGGCGTCTTGGGAACGTGAGGCCGAGATTAGAGAGCGTTATCCCCATTTGTTTGATGATTGATTGATATATGATTGTTTGTATTGCCTTCCTTATATGATGATTGCTATATGATGGTGGTGTTTTGTCTTTTATTTTGTCTAAGATTGTTTAATTTCGAGGACGAAATTTCTTTGTTGGTGGGGAGGGTTGTGAGACCCGACCCGAGTTCGCATGTGTGCATGTGTGTGTGTGAGTATGCATTCCGTCCATCTTGATCCCGCGGTCCTACCGGTCGAATCCCGGCGACCCGTGACCCTTGGATAGTGTTTGCGGTCATCCGTGAGCCCAGTCATGAAGACCCGACTCGGATCGAGTTGAAACCTATACCATTGTGACCGCATCGTCGTTGCGATTCCAATGACGCGTCTTGTGCATTCATCCGACTTATAGATCAAAAGTTGTGAGCATTTCATCATGTGGCCCACTTTTTGTACAAAAGCATATGGACCACTCTCAGGCACAAGTTCCCATGCACACCACCCACACACACTACAATTCCCATGGAATAAACACTACCCATCCTAAACACTACCCACACCTAACCTACCCTAGCAAGCATTGTTTGTATCACCATAGGTTATGATTTCTTTCTCTAACCAAGGAGGGAGAGTAATGATGACTCCCCTACAACCTTTCCTTTCTCTCTCTCCTCCTTCATTCTCTCATTTTCCTCTTTCATGGAAGAATTTCCAGCCCTCCCTCTCCCAATTTCCAGCAACTTTTCCTTCCTTTCTTCCTCCATCTAGCCATCACAAACTCATCTTGACCATTGAACCTTTAAGCTTGGAGCTTGGAGTACCTAGTGTTGGTGGTAGCTTGAAGATTCAAGGTGGGTGATTATAATTGTTGATCTTATTTTCTAACCTTTGATCTTTTTCTTTCTAGATGGATCATATGGGACCCACCAATCCATGGTGGGGATCCCATTTGATCCCATGGATGTGGCCCTTTGGCCCATCCTACATGCATGTCATGATCCATGATGAGGCCATTCTCCATGGACCCCATCATGATGTATTTTATAATCCACTCCATCTTAAGGTCATCTAGACCCTAAGGATCATGTTGGGATGGCATCCCAACCATCCATAACAATTATATATCATGCATGTAGTGATTTTTTGTTGCATGTAAAATCAATGTAGTTGTATGGGTATGATTCACTCTTGGGAGGGCCCACTAGTGGCGGGGCCCTACCCCATGGCCGGATTACTCTATTTCCTTCTTCTCTTTTCTCTGATGTATGGATGATAGTGTGTGTGTGGCCCATTTATAGTGGGCCTTGGATGTCCCAAAATAAATAAAAATAAAAATCCAGCAAGGTGGGATGCTCTTATCACCTAACTCCATGATCATCGGACACCTTAATCAAATGCATGCAAGTGTCCTAGTTCTAGTATGTGATTTGGACTTATGTGGGGCCCACTGAGGAAGGCCACACACCCTTTTTATGGCTGAGATTATTGAGATATAGGCTGATGTGTCCAGCCATGTATTGCTGTCCAAAAACTTGGACTGTTGCATGGATTGTCATGTTCAATCTTTGGCATGGATTTTTGGATCATGATTGTCATCATTTTCTTTATAAGTATGGAGTGTAATGAGAAGGTGTGGACCCCACCATGAGGTGTGATGGGTCATACCTCAGATGGTCCATGATATGGTACCCAAAAAGGAGGCCCATAGGGGTGGGCGGTCCACCTTGTTGGGCTGTCCAACCCACATGTATGGAGGGAAAACATACACTTGAGCTTGGTTTCTCTGAAGGATGGGCCACTTTTATGGACCCCACCTTACCTTATTTTATGAAGAAAATACTAAACCTCCATTTTTCCCCTCTTGGATGAAGGTTGGGCCCACCTTATTGGGTAAACAATGCATGGACAGCAACATCCCTTCCTGGACAGATTGAAATTCTTAATTTAATTAAAATATTTATGAGTATCCAAAAATCATAAAATTTTACAGAGAGGTGGTTCACTTATGGTAGGACCCACCTACAAAATTTTGGGGCCAATGGACACCTGTACACACCATGGTGGTGGCTGGACTGGCCCATTACAATACGGTGTCCAGATCAGTCCCATTTTTAGGACAGATTGATTTCTTTAAATAAATTAAAATATTTATATATGTCTAAAAATTTTGAAATTTTGTGGAGATATGTTCCACCCATTCTAGGACCCACTTACCAAATTTCAGGGCCAATGGACCTCTGTGTACACCATGGCAAGGGCCGGACTGGCCCACCACGTTGGGACGTCCAGGTCAGTCCGATTTTCTGGACAGTCTATTTTATTTAAATAAATTAAAATATTTCTAAGTGTCCAAAAATCTTGAAATTTTGTGGGGGTGTAGGTCACCTATGTGAGTATCACTCTGTAAAATTTCAGATCCAAAATACATTTGAGTTGCCCGTGGTGTGGCTGGAAGTGGTCTGCTAGGCAGGGACGCCCAGGCTGGGGCATCTAGCCTGCTTCGTGGGCCCACCTCGATGTGTTGAATGTCCCACCACCCATCCATGTAGGGTCCTTAGGGGATTGATCATACTTGCCCCCTTTTTATTCAATTAGAACACATTAGGTGGATTTTTGGGCCATATACCCCAGGCCCATAGGACTGCCTACACATGGGACATCCCTGCCTTAGGCTACTGCTGGGCTTGCATTCTAACAGTCTGGCCCATTTCATATATGTATTGTATATCCTCTCTCATCTGGTGGGGCCCACAGTGATGTGTGTGAGTCATCCAGAATTAATTATACTAAGAAATACTTCTAATGCTGAACTCCAACCAACCCAGAAATTTGGGTGGGCTGGAATTTGGCATTGAGCCCAATAATTGTTGCCTATAGATGTTCTTTGGGGCAATATGGCCCACTAGATTTGAGGAGGATTTATGTCAGTATCTTATCATCTTAATTTTTATTTTTGGGCTTAATTAGTGTATGATTAAAGGCCCATCCCAAATAGGATTCTTCTTGGGCTAGTCTCTTAGTCAAGTAAGGGCCTTATAGCCTTGGTTGGGCTGGAACTTTTGATAGGCCCATTGAACCCTTGGGTCCTATATTTACCATGTCATTGTGATGGGCCTTATGGGCCAAATACTCAAGTAGTTGGGCCCTTGTTTGCCCACTATAATAAATCCATACTTGGGCCGAGATGTGAGGCCCAACTTACATGTGTTAAAAATTTAAGAATTTCCCATATGTTGGGATAATGGGCTGCCCATTAGGCCTACTACAATGAATGAACCTATGACCCTTATGGTTGGGCCCTAACCTTGCTTAAGGGCCCACCAGGTTGCCTTTGTTTTTGGGCTTAGTGTATGGCCCACTAGGCCATGGGTTGATTGTGCCTTGGACCTTTCTTTACATATATAGTAGGCTACCTTTTGGGACCCAGTTGAGGTTGGATGTCCTCCTTGGTGGCCCTAAGGTAGGCCCATAGAGGCCCTTATAGGTGGTTAAAGGCCCACCTTGGGCCTGGCTAGGACTGCTCCTCCTTAGGATTTTGACTCTCTTAGTTTGTGGGTCATCCCAAAGTACTGGGCTCCCACTAGAGGGCTTCTCTTCTTCTTAGAATACCTGTCGATGTGCCTAGATCTTGACCCTCCTTGGGACAGACGATTTCATATTCCTCAGGTAGCACACTTACATCATTGCGACCCATATGCATCATCTGTATGAATTGATTGCATTGCATAGTGGTCATTCAGGGATGGAGTTTCTCCCCTTTTGCACATTGAGTGCCTGAAACTTGTGCATGATCTGTGTGTGCGACTCATGCATTGGCATCGCATTTCATGAGGATACCGTCCTTGCTTCATCAGGGCCTTGCCTCCACAGGGACATTTGTGGATGGCCGCATGTGTGGACACCGGAAATATTACTTGAGCATACTGGGTGCGTAGGATGCCCATGGGTGAGATTCCCAAAACTTCCATGGTACCAAGGATCTGCTCCAACGCCGTGACCGGGTGGAATACATGAGCGCACGAGGGCCTTATACCGTTAGGCCGCGACTCCCACTGTCGTGTAGTCGGTTGGATAGGGGTGTGGCCTTACCTGCCTGGTGTGAGGAGGCATTGCTAGGCTGAGTCTGACCAGCTCGTAAATGGGTCCGCTACCTTCAGGCCTTGTTGGTGATTAGTTGTCCACAGGCGGGTAGTGAGGTCTCTTACGCTCGTTTGACTGTTCAGGGTCTGCAGAGCGGCAGTCATTCAGCAGTGTAATGGACCCCGGTGATTTCCCTATGATTGAAAATGTACTTGACTTATGGTTATGAGCATTGACATCACTTACATCGCATTAGCATTGGCTGTACAAGCCCCCCCTTTCATACATTGCCTTGGTATGACACTCATTACTTATTGCATCGCATTCATGGTAAGCCTTGGTAAGACTAGTGATATGTTCATTGATTATGCTTCTCTCCTTATACCTCCTACTATTCTTCTGTGCACCATTGTCACACACTTACACCACCCTCTAAGCTTCTATAAGCTTATGCACGATTGATACGTGCAGGAGACTCTAGGTAGGCGCCGTAGCAGCAGAGCATGGAGTAGAGTTGAGCAGTGAGGACTCCAGTGTTGCTGATTTCTCTCTCTTTTCCTTTTATTCTCATGTATGTCCTTTTGGACCTTTTGGATGATTGTAAAAGTTTAAATTTTTAGTGGATTTTGTGATGTGTACCTTTGTTATTCTCAGATGTACTTGCTGTGATCTTGAGTATGCTCGCATTGGAAGTGATTATATTGTTATGAAAATCCTCCTTGTAGGATCCCAGGATCGGAACCTACCTCAGGAGCCGAGAATGGGGTACTACGGAGGCTGTTGCGGCCAGAACCGGCCATCGGGTTCCTTGTGAGTCCGGATACCGAGTCTGGGGCGTGACAGTTGCCCACACCACTTTCAAAACTTTAAGCCATTCAAAGTGAAACCTAGACAATGGATGCTCCAGACACATGACAGGTGACAAGGGTTGGTTCACCAATCTTAAAGACATGACTGATGGTTCAGTCACAGTCGATGATGTTAGCAACTATAGAATTGTTGGCCAAGGTACGGTTCAACTCTTTAACCTCCCTCTATTTGAGAATATTTTATATGTAAAAGGGTTAAAACACAACTTATTAAGCATCTCTCAAATATGCGATAATAATCATAGTGTAAAATTGACTAACCAAGGTTACGAAATTCTAAATAAAAATGGTTCTGTAATATTAACTGGTCGCAGAAGTTCTGAAAACTACTACATTGTTTGTGATTCAAGCTCATCTAATCTATCATGCTACATGGTCCATACCGATGAGACCGAATTATGGCATAGGCACCTCGAACATGTACACTACCACAACTTATATAGATTGAGCAAAAGAGAGTTGGTAAGAGGTTTACCTAAAGTATAGAAAGTAGATAAAATTTGTGGCAAATGCCAGATTAGTAAACAAACTAGGAGTACTCACAAAAAGGTGAACTCGAATGCCACATCTAAACCACTCGAACTTCTCCACATGGATCTCATTAGACCAACTAGAACGGACAATCGAGGTGGCAAGAAGTACATACTGGTAATTGTTGATGACTTTACCAAGTACACTTGGGTAGTCTTCTTAAGAGACAAATCAGAAACTCTCGATGAAGTAAAAAAGGGTACTTAAACAATCCAAACAGAAAAAGAATCACAAGTCTCTAAGATCCGTAGTGATCATGGTTCAGAATTTAAAAATAGTGGTTTTGAGAAATTTTATAGTGATCAGGGAATATCACATGAATTTTTTGTGCCCAAAACACCACAACAAAATGGTATAGTAGAAGGAAAAAATAGAGTGCTTTAAGAAATGGTAAATGTAATGTTAAATAGTATGAAGCTCCCTAAAATTCTTTAGGCCGAAGCCATAAATACTGTTTGTTATATAATTAATCGCATTTACACTAGAAAATCAAATGGTAAAATGGCTTATGAAATGTGGTTTGATAAGAAGCCTACTGTCAAATACTTTCGTGTTTTTGGCAGCAAGTGCTATATTTTACGTGACTGAGAAAATCTGAGTAAGTTTAACACCAAAAGTGATGAAGGGATATTTTTAAGGTATGCTCTGAATAATCGAGCGTATCGGGTTCTTAATAAGAGGACTAGTGTAATTCAAGAGTCCGTTAATGTGGTTATTGATGATCACTTGAATACACCTATCTCAAGCTCAGAAAATGATGAAGTTCTTCTAATTGATAAATAGACTCTTCATCAAGTCAAAATAACACTAAACTAAGGACAGTTAAAGACCATCCAACTAATCAAATTTTTAGAAACCCTCTCACTAGTGTACGCACTCATAAACAACTTGAAGATATGTGTAACCATGTGTGCTTTACGTCTCAGATAGAACCGGCTAACGTAAAAGAAGCTCTTACCGATGAAAACTGGATTGTTATGATGCAAGAAGAACTCAATCAATTTGTCAGAAATGATGTTTGGTACTTAGTTCCAAGACTAAAAAATAAACACATTATCAGAACAAAGTTGTAAGACCCGTATCCTAGCTTGTACTGTTCCATAGGCTTCCGCGGTCCTCCCGGTCGAATTTCAGCGACCCGCGACGAGTAGACAGTAATTGCATGCAATCTCGAGTTGTATCCCACATTCTAGAGTCGACTTAAGCTGAAACTTATACCCTAGAGACCACACCATCGCTGCAGTTCCGATGCCACGTATTACGCACCGAGGCGATACTTAGGCCAGGAGATGTGGGCCCGCGTTCAGTTCTAGGAAAACACCACACGTTGTGAATTCTGAGGGAATCTCTACAACCCCTCACATCAATCACTCAAAGTACAAGTAAGTACCTAGCCCATCACTTTTCCACCAACAAAGCATGACACCCCTCTCTCTCTCATCCCTAAAGTCAACCCTTCCTTACAATAACTCATTCCTCCCATCCCTCTCTCCTTACATCTTCTCTCTCTCTCTCTCACTTATTTTCTACTCATTCTCTTAAGCAACCTAAGCACCCAATATCCATTGCTTTTATGGATAAGCTAGGTGTAAGACCCATATCTTAGTCCGTACCGTTCCGTAAACTCCCACTATCCTTCCCATTGAATTCCGGCAACCCAGGACCTATAATCAATGTTTGTGCGTGACCCTAAGTCGTATCCCATAGACTTTAGTCGGCTTAATCAAAGACTTGTACCATTGTGACCGCACCATTGCCACGGTTCCAACGCCATGTCTTGCACACCGATCCAATACCCTGGCCAAGTGATGTGGCCCCGCGTTCAGTTTGAGGAAAACACCGCACATTTTGTGAACCTAAGACAATCTCTACAACCCATCCCATCAATTAATCAATCAATCAAAGTACACAACCCATGCTTTCTTTCTCCCCAAGTCAAGCAACCTACCAAGTCAACTCTCAAGTCAATTACAACTATCACCTCATATGCATTACTCACATCCATCACCTCTCTTACAACTATCCTTTCTCTCTATCTCTTTCTCTTCACATTTTCCAAGCAATAAAGGAGATAAAAAAAGTACATGTCCAAGCACTTTCAAAAGAGAGAAAAGAGAGTGTACTGTGTGGCCCACTTCCTCTTCCAAGATCCATCATCCTATCCCTTCAACTCTCATCACCTTCCATCAAAGTGAGACACAAGGAGATCGGCATTCCATTGGACTAAGAAGATCGAACAGTGGGTGCTTTATAGGCTTAGATTTAATGTTTTGATGATGGGCCAAGTGAGGCCTACCGATTAATGGTATGGATCTCATTTTGGACCCTAGATGTGGCCAATGGCCCACCATGATTCACATGATCATTCCATGATGGGGCCATTCCCCATGGACCCCATTATGATGTTTATTTTCCTTGCATAAGTAGGGTCATCTAAACCTTGCATTTTGATGGAGAAAGGATCTCCACCGTTGATTTTGATAGGTGGGTCCACATGTAATGAGACCCACTTGATGTATATTGTGATGTACGGAAGGGAGGGCCCATAGTGCCAAGGTCCCTTCATCACTCGATCTCTCTCTCTTTCTATCTCTCTCTCTCTCTTTTCCCTTGTTGATGGCCCATGATGTATGCAATTTATCCAAGTCGTCCCACCTTCGTGGGACCCAGTTGATGGACGTGTAGGTTCTACACGTCCAGGTCACGTGGGCCCTACCTTAATGATGATGGGAAGACACAAATATTAGATTGATCCAATCAAGTGGGGCCATGGACATGTGGCACCCACCTTGATGGTATATATATTCACACTGTCCATCTAGCGTCCTTGGACGCTGGACATGGGCGTTGTGAAGTGTGAACATGTAACGCCCTGAAATTCGGGGGTCGAGCATAACTCAGCTCCCGAGTTCCAAAACATCACTTATGCAACATAATTAATGAATGATGTATGTTGACTGTATTAGCACGTAAACATGGGATAGGTTAAGCCAAAACGCAGATATGATTCAGGGGTAAGTGAATAAAGCAAGCGGAAGACTTATAGTAAAATATGTGTACAAGTGTAAGTCCCTGAATTACATATACAACCAGATCGTGTAAAAGTGTTATTTATCAAAATTATAAGTACAAGTTACATTATTTCAGTTCCCAAAATAGTCATCCCATAGATCCCGCACAACAGACCGAGGCTCGCTAGAACCCGTCTGAAAACTGCATATAGGAGAAGGCAGCCTCGTCGTCATCCAGCTCCCGCTCTGCCTCAGACGTCGCATCCACATCTGCAACATCAGGGCCTAAGACAGAAGTCCGGTGGGTGTGTAACACCGCGAAACGTGGGAGTGAGTGATCAACTCGGTGGAACAATAAGGCATCGGTTAACATGCTATCAGTTCAATCAAACAATAATGATAAAGCAAGACAATTAAATAAATCCTAAGTACTCTTGTTAATGCCGGTATGAATGCAATATGATGCGTGCCCTCACACGTACACCCTCAGCGTCTTCATCTTACGTTACGCATGACATCGCCTCAAAGTGCGCCACATCTACAAAGCACATGCAAATGCGGTGCATGGATATGATTACCAAGTTGTTATTAGTCCAATTCATACAGCAGGATTGGGAAGCTAAGATACCTTCCTCATATCACCATCCAAACAGTGATCCATACTAGGGTCGTCAATCCTAGACATTGCATACGATCATATAGTTGAGGTCGTAGCAAAGGGCTCGTCACCAATCAATGCACGCCTTTCATGCCCTTACTACCACAGATCGGCTTGTCACCTCCTTGCGGTATCCGGTATGCTCGAGGTCACTACAAAGGGCTCGTCACCAATCAATGTAGGCCGACAGCACGAATATAGTGTCCCATACCACCATAATCGGCTCACGAGTTTAGTTGCTCACTGGTCACTACGGGGAGGCTCGTCACCCCAGCGTAGGCCGACAGCTCGACCACGGTGTCCCATACCACCATGTCCGGCTCATGAGTCTTAGCGGATCAGGTACCATGGTTATTAGGATTTCACTGGTAAGTTCGGTACCCTAGATTCAAGCAGTAGCGTCCATACATGGTTAACATACACTGGACAATCGGGTTAGTTGACGAACTCGACTAGCACGAGCGCACGTTGAATTGAACGACATAGAGTGCGCAAACACTCCGCGTGGCCAAACCACTGCCGCCAACTCTAATACGGCTCGGGTTCGTCTAATACGTCCTACGTGGCGAAAGCAATCTCAACCACGAATATAGGGTCAATTACCGATTTCCTGGACTAAGGCATAGTCCCAAACATCCTACACTACGACAGATATTCATATGGAATGTAAAACAGTAATGGAACAACCACTCAAATCATGGTGCATACACATCTGAAGAATATCAACTTAACATAAATGTAAGCATAGGAATGCTTGAATTTAAATAACTTGGAATGTAAATGCATAAGGGAAATCATGCGCATCCATAGAAGTATTGAGAATCACTTCTCAACGCCTGCATTTAGTGTAATCAGTTACACGTAGATCATTCATGCATTTCTACAAACACTTAGCATTCATGGAACAACATACATGACGCATGTTGAAATACGTGCACTTAGACAATTCCTTTTCCCAAGGAGTTGTCATACATGCATCTAGCATACATACATGACCAAAAATCATGGCAAACATAAGTGCGTATTTTATACGTATACGGTACTTTATAAATACACTTAGAATACACAAATCTCAATATAGCACATGCATATCAGGAAAGCAATGTAAACATAACATTTGACATGTGAAATCTCATCCATAACAAGAATAAATCACTAACTGGGATTGAAAGCCTTGAAAACCATAACCTATACACTTAAAGTCCGCACCTTAAGCAAAGAAAGAACCGCCGAACTGATTTAGACGAGTTGTCTTCGTCAACGGCGCAAGAATACCCTAAAATAAGGATAGAAATGAGATACAACAACACCAAGTCTAATCTAAGCTCTAACACAGGTTAGGGTTAGGTTAACTTACCCCAAAAGAACTCAGAATCGTCAGAGGAACGATTCAAAGTGAAGGTTCAAAGGTGAAGAAGAACAAGGAAGAATCAAGGTGATTCACCAACCAATCTCTCTCACTTCCTCTCTCTTTTCCACTCTCTTTCCAAGCTAGGGTTAGAGAAAATTCGTATGGAAATGAGAGCTAGGGTTTAAGGACTATATATAGGCCTTAAAATGATGGAAATAACCCGGTCAAGGTATACTTAGGTTATAACCCAGGTACGCCTTGCTCGATCCCACGAAGCACTTGGGGGGGGCCTATAACCACGAAAGGTCGGACTTAAGCTCACTGACCATGGATCTAGGTCAGGTTGAGTTTTCGTACCGACCGGCTCTTCAGATCAGCCGTGGCGGACCACACTCAATTCAACGGTCACGGAATCTCGATCAGGTCCACAAGCACTAGGATATGCCTGGGCCAACCATCCTGATCAGAGGGTGAAATTGGGTCAGAATCCAACGGTCAGAATGCTTAAAATCGTCGCGCAAGCGACACGACTCAGATTTCATAAAAAGCTTAATAAATTCCAACCGTTCTCACACTCTTCACTCCGAGCTCAACCAAATCGACCCAGAACATCAGATCGACTTGATTTTCGAGGTGAAGACCAAGCCCAACTCAGTGACCGCAACAGCCTAAGATCATCGCCATCGGACTTTCGACGCGCGGTCTAGGTCCGATCCAGATCTTCCAAAAATTCCCCAGAACAACTGGATTTAGCGATGGATCCCAGATTTCAGAGTAACGTAGCGCTCACTAATCTACACGTTTAGAGCCATGCAGATACAATTTAAAGTGATTGATGCGAATTTCACAAGCAATCAAGTAAAGCGCTAATTACCCCAAAAACAACTACTTAAGGAAAGATTAGCACAAAAATTCCAAGGTCGTTACAGAACAAACAATGGATGTACTAAAAGTAAAAAAATATATTAGCTTGGTTTAAGCTTTTGGGGTGGGCTACTCATGCAGGCCCCACCTAGATGTCTATGGCTGTTCCACACCGTCCATCCCATTCCCCAACTCATTTTAGGCGTTGAGCTAAAAAATGAAGTTAACCTGAGTATCTGGTGGGCCATATCTTGGAAAAATAGTAAGTTTTACCGTTAAAAACCACTACGGCCCACTCTGATGTTTCTATACACCAAAACACATCGAATATTGAGCTTGTGTGGTTTGTCTTGAGCCATAGAATCCAATGGGTGGGTTAGATTTTTTAGATGCGGGCCCCACCTAGGAAAACCTCCAAAAAAATGGTAAATAAAAAAAAACAAAGCAGCTGATGTTGTGTTGTTACACGTCCAGAGGACGCTGTAGTAGCGTCCTACTGTGTGGAAGGGTGGCCAGGGATGTGGGTCCCAGCCATGGCCCCCACCGTGATGTGCGTTGAACATCAACCATGTGCATTTGATAGGCCCTTTAGGGCAGTAGGCCCCCTCCCAAAAATCAGTCGTACCTGGAACTCAGGTAGCCCACGTTACAAGAAATAATAGGATTGAACGTCTACCATTGAAACCCTTTCTGAGTCATAGAAGTTTTGGATCATTATGAAATTTATTTTTCCTCTCTATCCAGGTCTGTGTGACCTTATTTACAGATTGGATGAAAAATAAACATTATTGTGGGCCCCACATGGGACCCACTGACGTTGTGTCAAACCCACACGATCCTCACTAAGTGGGATGGTAGTGCACCTCACTCCAGCTACATAGCTACTGTAATGGCGTCACCAAGTTCTGTAAGACCCACTTGCTTCATCCATGTCGTCTATGGGACCCACCATGATGCATGCGTTGTATCCATACCGTCCAACCATTTAGCAAGCTCCTCCTACAACTTGAGAATAAAAATAAGACAGATCTAGGATCAGGTGGACCACATTATAGAAAGCAGTGGGTTTGAACGTCCACCATTAAACCCTTGGGCTTCAAAGCTTGGACCATTATGATATTTGTTTTTCCCCTAAATTCAGGTCTTTGTGACTTTATGAATAGACTAGATGGGAAATAAACCCTATGATGAGGCCCACTGGAATTTAACTGTAGAAAACATTATCACTACGGTTAGATATGGTATGGTCTAGTTGATCTTTTAATATGATTCATTTTTTATCTCTAAAAATAGATGAGTTAGGTTCGACCTATTTGAACTTGGCCCATTCGAATTGGCCCATTTGACTCGGCCCATTCAACTTAGTCCATTTGATTCTGCCCATTATTTCGACCCATTTGATTAAGCCCGATGTTATATATGAGGCCCGTTGTTGAAGCCCACCTTGATGTGATGTATGAGGCCCGTTGTTAAGGCCCACCTTGATATATATGAGGCCCACGTGATGCGGCTCATTTTATGTGTTTGAGGCCCATGGGTCGAGGCCTAATGGGATGTATGTAAGGTCCATTGTAATGTGTGATTCCACCATAGTTTATGTAATGATGTTTATGGCAGGCTGTGCCTTAGGGAGCAATGATGGTTTGACATCCACATTGTAAGGATAATGTTGGTTAAATGTCTACATTATGACCCATACTTATTGTGTGTAGGCCATCTAGGCCCATCCCCATTGGAAGGATAGTTCATCACCATATAACATGCTTAGTATAACTCCATGATTCATGCCCATACACATCATATGTATGCTTGATATGAGGAATATTTGATCATAACATAAGCCGTTGGGCTGAGACATTTCTAGGACTCCTTATGAGACGGAGTGCCCCACATGATCACACGGTACGCATAGGATTGTTACATGACTAGATGGTGTGACTCATGCATCTCTCATATGTGGACATGATCATTGTACGCCCTAGTGACATAAGGGCCGTGGCCTCCACAGACACATCATGGATAGCCAGATTGGATACCGAAAATATTGGCTCTTGCACTTTGGGCACGAGGATGTCCTTGGATGAAAGTCCTAGAACCTTTTTGGTACTAGGAGATGCTTCAACGTCTAGACCGAGTGGATACAGGAGCGCCTGAGTACCGAATACCAGTACGCCACATCTCCCACTGTGTCGTGGTCGGTTGGAAGGGGGTGTGGCCTTATCCGCCCAAGTGAGGGGGTTGTAAGCTAGGCTGACTTTGACCAGCTCACAAATGTGTCTGCTATCAATGAGCCGGGTAGGTATTGGCAGACTACTGGTCAGGCAAATAGTGTAGTCTATTCTGCTCACTGGGCTGTGTGGCTAGGGAGGCGGCAGTCAGTGTGGAGTGTACTAGACCCCGGTGATATCCCAGAGAGAAACTGTGCTGATATGTGTACTTGATGAGGACTGGCATACTTTCTTTGCATCTTGCATATGACATTTGGCACATAGGCCTCGCATCACATGGTCTTGGTATGGCCAATAGTATTCATGCCTTGCATCACATAGCCTTGGTATGGCTGATTGTATTCATGGACTTACCAGCATTTTTTCACATTACTCTGATATTGTATACTTGGCACTTGCCTTGCGCACACACTTACACCACCCTCTAAGCTTTTGTAAGCTTATGCATGACCCTTGCATGCAGGTGTCATTGGATCGCAGCAGCACTAAGGCAAGAGTGTGCATCAGATTATTTTGGAGCCTTTTGATCACCTTGTATTTTCCCTTCCGCATTGTACTTAATTTTTTTTATATAGTGGATATGTGGTGATGTTGTTTGGTGACTTGGTTATGCTTGTGGTTATGCTCCATTAAAAAAAATCATACTAAAAATCCTCCTTGTAGGATCTCAGGATCGGAATCTAGCACATGAGTGCCAAAAGACGAGAATGGGGCACTGCGGAGGTTGTCGGTGCCGGATTCGGCAATCGAAAATTTTTTGAGCCATTTTTCTAAGTTTGGGTGTGACACTAGGTGTGACCCACATCCCTACCACCCAATCCCACCATCCAAATATCATCTCCACCGTTGAAATGCATCCCTAGAAGCTCTAGGATGCGTTGATGGAAGAAGAAGTCCAAGAAGATCAAAGGTGGGTGTTTTTATAGGCCTAAATTTCATGTTTTGATGATGGGCCAAGTGGGGCCTATCGATTGATGGTATGGATCCCACTTTGGACCCTATGTGTGGCCGGTGGCCCACCATGATTCACATGATCATTCCATTATGGGGCCATTCTCCATGGACCCCATCATAATGTTTACTTTCCTAGTTTGATAGGGGTCATCTAGACCTTGCATTTTGGTGGAGAAGGGATCTCCACCGTTGATTTTGATTGATGGGCCCACATGTAATGGGACCCACTTGTTGTATATTGTAAAATATGGAAGGGAGGGCTAGTACCAAGGTCCCTCCATCATATGTCTCTCTCTCTCTCTCTTCTATTTTGTGATGATTTGTATGGCCCACCTAATATGTACACGACGTTTAGCCGTCTAGAATTGCTGGATGTCCTTGTTGTCCAATTTTCTTTTTTTTTAGAATTCCAGCATGATGGTCCACCTGATGTGTGCACAATATTCTAGTAGCCCCGGATGAGGGAAAAATATAAATATCAGATTGAGTCAACTATGGTGGGCCACGGACACGTGGGACCCACCAGACATCGACATTTCATCTAGGTTGTCCGTTCGCTGGACGTCCTGTAGTCCTGGACAAAGAGAAAACACAAATATTAGCTTTGATTTAAAGAGCTGGTGGGCCACACCCACGTGGACCCACCTTGATGTTTAAGCTATCCTCATTGTCCTTGGATGGTGGGACTTATCTCACGTGTGGGGGCTGCACCTTGATGTATGCATTCATCCAGGTCGTCCCAGGCCTGGACGTTTGCTGACCCACCTAATATTTATATATATTATATCTACACTGTGCATCTGGAGGACGGTGGGACCATACCTGGTGTGTGGTGTCCACACGTGGGACGTGGACCCCATAACGTGATGTATGTATTTTTAGATCCACACCGTCCAGTGGTGTGAACGGTGGGGACCACCAAATTTGATGTGTTTAAGTCCACGCCATCCATCCAGGCCTAAAGGCTTGGAGAATGAAGCAGATTCAAATCTCATGTGGAGCATCCCATGTGGGACGTGGACTCTCGCACGAGGTCTGTGCTTTATCAAAGTTGTCCATCTGTTTTGATATGTGGACCATCCCACACGTGCGGCATGTGTGGGTGGGACCCACCTTGATGTATTTATTCAACCTGGCCGTCTATCTGCCTTAAATCCAGACCGTCCATCTGTGTAGTGGACCCCACCATGGTATAAGTACTTTATATGCACCGTCTATACAGTGGACCCCTCTATGGTATGAGTATTTTATCTACGCCATCTATTAGGTGGACCACACTGCATATTAGTGAAGGATTAGACGTCCACCATTGAAACCCATTTGGGTCACAGAAGTTCTGGATCATTATGAAATTTGTTTTCCTCTTAATCCAGGTCCTTGTGACCTTATGAAACAGATTGGATGGAAAATAAACATTATGGTGGGCCCTATAAATTTGAAGCAATGCGAGTCATTATCTCCATTATTATCTGTAGTATGGTCCAGATGATCTTTGGATATGATTCATTTTTGGGTAATACTCTATAATGATCTCTAAAAATAGATGAATGGTGTAGATGGGGCGGCCTATTGTTACGGCCCACTTGTTGTATATGAGGCCCATGTATTTTAGCCCATATGTGTATATTGGGCCCACAAGTGAGGCCCGATGTGATGTTTATAAGGCACATATGATGGGCCCCACTTGCTTGAATCTAAGGCCCATGGTAGAGGCCCACTGTGATGATTCATGGCCTATGGGTAAGGCCCATTATGATGAGTATTGGGCTCATGTCTCGTGGCCCGTTATGATAAATTTCTGACCCATATGATGTGGCCCATAGTGATGTATTCGAGGCCCATACAATGTGGCCCATCTTGATGTATTTGTGGCCCATCCGTTAAGGCCCACCTTGTTGTAATTACGGCCCATAGTAATGTGTATGTAGCGCTTGCATGAGGCCCATTGCGATGTATATTAGGTCCTTGTGTGAGGCCATGGGCCCACTATACGCTTGGCTCTATGTGGGCCACTCCTTAGGAGTAATGTTCGTTAAATGGCCACATTGATGAGCAATGTTGGTAAAATATCCACATTGATGGGTAATGATGGTTGGATGTCCACATTGTGACCTTCCCTTAGGCCTTATTAGGCCCATTCTCACCGATTCCGATTGTCGAGGCCGATTGTTGAGGCCAATTCCGATTCTGATTGTCAAGGCCGATTATCGAGGCCGATTCCGATTGTCGATTTCAATTTCGATTGACGAGGCCGATTATCAAGGTCGATTCTGATTCCGATTGTCGATTTCGGTTTCGATTGACGAGGTCGCTTATCGAGGTCGATTCCGATTCCGATTGTCGAGGTTGATTGTTGAGGCCGATTCTGATTCCGATTGCTAAGGCCAATTTTGATTGTCGATACCGATTCCGATTATCGATTATGACTGTTAAGGCCGATTGACGAGGCCGAGTCTGATTGTCGAGGCCGATTCCGATTATCGAGGCCGATTTTGAGGCCGATTCTGATTCCGACTGTCGAGGCCGATTCTGATTGTTGATACTGATTCCGATTGTTGATTCCAATTATAATTATCGAGCCTGAGTCCGATTGTCGATGTTGATTTCGATTGTCAAGGACGATTATTGAGACCATCTCCAATTCTGATTGTTGAGGCCGATTCTGATTGTCGAGGCCGATTCTGACTGTCGAGGCCGATTTCGATTACCAAGGCCGATTGTCAAGACCCAATATAATGTATATGTGGCCTGTAGTTGAGGCCCATTGTGATATGTATTTAGCCTGTGTTTAAGGCCCAATGTGATGTATATGTAGCTCGTGTATGAGGCCCAATGTAATGTATATGCGGCCCGTATTTGAGGCCCATTGTGATGTATATTCAGCCCGTGTTTAAGGCCTAATGTGATGAACATGAGGTCTATGTGATGAGGCCCATTGTGATGCATTTGAGGGCCAAGCGATGGAGCCCATTGTGATGTATCTTAGGCCCATGTGAGAGGTCCATCATGATGTGTATTGAGCTCTCGAGTAAGGCCCATGGTGTTGTATATTAGACCCTTGTGCGAAGCCATGGGTCCACTATATGTTAGGCTTTATGTGGGCCATTCCTTAGGGCAATGTTGGTTAAATGTCCACATTGTTGAGACCAATTGTTGATGATGATTATTGATACCAATTATGAGTATATGACAGCATAACATCTCGATACATGCTTATACGCATCATCTGCATGTTTGTTATGAGATGTGGTTGACCATTGCATATGTCATTGGGCAAGTTGTTATGAGACTCCCTGATAGGTGGAGGTTATCTCACATAAACGCACGGTATGCGCTGGATTGATGCATGACTAGATTGTATGACTCATGCATCTTGCATTGTGTGTTGTAATTACTATACGCCCTAGCAACATCAGGGCCGTAACCTCCACAGGCATATCATGAATGGCCAGATGGGACACCGAAAATGTTTGGTTCGAGCATCGGGCTACCATAGATGGCCCTAGATGAAAATCTATAAACCCTCTTGGTACCAAAGGATGCCCCAACGCCGAGACCGAGTGGATATATATATGAGCGCATGAGGGCCGTATACCAGTAGGCTGCGTCTCCCACTGTGTCATGGTCAATTAGGAGGGGGTGTGGCCCTACCCGCCTGAGGGAGTAGGCATAGCTAAGCTGAGTCTAACAAGCTCCTTAATGGATCCGCTATCGACGAGCTAGGTAGGCATTGGTATACTGCTGGTAGGCGGGTAGTGAGGTCTTTTCTACTCGCTGGGTTGTGCAACCTGCAGGGGCGGTAACCAGTTTGGAGTGTACTAAACCCCGGTGATGATCCCAGAGATGTGCAGTATTGTTATGTGGACTTTTTGAGCAGGAGTTGCATAATCATTCATTCATTCATTCACTATCCACTCGGGTTGGTGGTGCGCAACTATTTGTTACATGTACCTTCGCAATGGCTAGGATTTCGGTTAGGGCGCACGACTAACCTGAGATCAGGAGTTTACCATATTGAGTCTGACTATCCAAATTTAAGTATGAGACTAGTTTCGATAGAAGTCCCTTGTGGTGGACCCCATAGCCTGCGATACTATGCACTATCATCCCGACTTCACACTGTAGCTTCGTCATTTCATTCGCACCACATATTGCATATTGTATTATATCCTCGGCATATGACATTTTGGCTTGCTATGTTTCTGCACTTATATGGCCTAGACGAACTTGGTAGGATTTGCATATTGTATTGTATCCTCGGCATCTAATATTTGGCTCTTTATGACTCCTCATTTGCATAGTTGAACTGTATTGCATACTCTGATATTGTAAGATTTATAAAATTGCAGTATTTTCGCTTACTTTGATATCATATGATTCATGATCTTGCCAGCAATTCTGATATTGTATGATTATGGCATTGTATTTAATACTTGGCACTTACCTTGTGCACACACTTATACCACCCTCTAAGCTTTCTATAAGCTTATTCACGATAGATGTGTACAGGTGTCATAGGGTTGCAACAGCGTTGAGCTTAGAACGTGCATCCATCTTCTGGAGCTTTGATTTTTGATATATGT
The DNA here is from genome assembly GCF_029962835.1 of Magnolia sinica. Lineage (NCBI taxonomy): Eukaryota > Viridiplantae > Streptophyta > Magnoliopsida > Magnoliales > Magnoliaceae > Magnolia > Magnolia sinica. The sequence continues at coordinate 65,396,661 of NC_080573.1, read as the reverse complement.
ATTTTCCTTTTAGTATTGTATTCAAATGTTTATATTAGTGGATATATGATGATGATGTTGCCTTTGTGATTTGGATAAACTTGTGGTTATACTTATTACGAGTTAAATGTACATTGAAAAATCCTCCTCATATGATCCCAGGATCAAAATCTGGCGTATGGCTGCTTGGACTGAGAATGGGGTACTACGGAGGCTTTCGGCACCAGATTCAGCGATCGGGAATTTTGTGAGCCCAGCTTCCGGGTTTAGGGCGTGACAAAAGTGGATTTTCAAAAATAAGTCTGATGAACTTGGTAATATTACTAGAATCAAGGCTAGGCTGGTTGTATGAGAGTATACTCAAATTGAAGGCATTGATTATGATGAGACCTTTGCCCCAGTAGCTCGTCTTGAATCAATCAGACTATTTACATCAATTGCATGCTTTAAAAAGTTCAAAATATGCCAAATGGATGTAAAGAGTGCATTTTTGAATGGTGATTTGCATGAAGAGGTGTATGCTGAACAACCATCGGGTTTTGAAGACCCTAAATATGTTAATAATGTCTATCGCCTAAAAAAGGCATTTTACGGTTTGAAACAAGCTCCCAGGGCATGGTACGAAAAGTTGACTAAATTTCTACTTAGTCATAACTTTATAATGGGAAGTGTTGATAAGACATTATTTGTAAAGAAACATAATGATCACATATTAATAGTGCAAATCTATGTTGATGATATTATCTATGGATCTACCTGTGATAATATGACTGTTGAGTTTGTAGATCTTATAAAGTCTAAGTTTGAAATGAGCATGGTTGGAGAATTGAATTATTTCATAGGGTTACAAGTCAAACAGCTACCTGATGGTTTCTTTATCTCTCAAACTAAATATGCTCTGAACTTAATTAAAAAGTTCGGATTTGAGAGTGGGAAAATTTTTAATACTCCAATGAGTACTACGTTAAAACTCTCAAAGGATTCTACAGGTAAGAGTGTGGATCCTAACTTGCATCGCAATATGATAGGTAGTTTGCTTTATTTAACTGCGAGTCGACCTGATATTGCATTTAGTGTAGGAATTTGTGCTAGATATCAATCTGACCCTAAAGAGCCATATCTAATTGTTGTTAAGCAGATTATGCGATATGTCGCTAGTTTAGCAAATTTTGTTCTCTGGTATCCACATGATACTGGTGTGCAATTAGCTGGTAACACGGATGTTAATTGGGCTGGTAACATTGATGATCGAAAATCAATCACTAGTGGTTGTTTCTATGTAGGGAACTGTTTAGTTTCTTGGCTAAGTAAGAAACAAAGTTTCGTATGGCTTTTAACAGCTAAGGCTGAATACATTGCTGCAGGTAATGCATGCACTTAGCTTGTATGGATGAAAAGAATGCTAAGCGATTACGGAATTGCGCAAGATTCTATGGTTTGATATTGTGATAATTCAAGCGCAATTAATATCTCTAAAAATCCAATCCAGCATTCACGAACCAAGCATATTGACATTAGATATCACTATATTCGTGAATTAATGGAAGACAAGACAATTTCTTTGGATTATATTCCAACCGAGAATCAACTAGCTGACATATTCACAAAACCACTCGACAAAAGAAGGTTTGCAAAATTGAAATTTAATCTTGGTATGTGCAATATAAATTGATAAATCATGTCTTTTTGTATCATAATGTATATATTTGTTCTTTTAAAATTTTTAAAATTCAAATTTTATGAAAAATTGTAAAATTTGTGTGGTGCACGACCAGTCGAGTACATACTCGACCAGTCGTGGCACGACCGGTCGAGCATGCACTTGACCAGTCGTAAACTGCAAGTATGGCCTTTTATTTGGGGAAAAATCACTTTTTCCTTCATTTGGGTCTTCTTCTCCAATGAGCCCTACCTCGACCAGTCGAACCCATCTTCGATTCCTCTATGGTTAGTGCATTGTTTTTATTTTTCTTATAGATTCAAATCCTTTGTACTTCCTTTTCATCATTTGTGTGGTTTATTTCTTATTTTATGTTGGTTTTTGGGGTTTTATACTAAAAAATATGATCTACTAGAAACTCACTTTACCTCTTTTGGAATCTCTTTATTCATTGCTTTCTTTATTGCAAATGGAAGGTAGAACCAAGAAGAAAGGATCTCATGGTCCCTCTTGCTCTCGTTCGACTCCTATCACGGTGTGCTACCTTTGGTTGCCCGAGGATGATCCCGATTATATGCAGGATATTCGATTGCGCAATGTGATAGTAGAATGAACTGTTAATCTTGTTCATGTGGCACCATTTGATATTGTTTCTCTCCTTCAGTCTATAGGATGGGATAACATACTACATTGGGGTGGGCCAGCATACCGCTCCATTACGCAGGCTATATATGGTTGCATTACTGATTTTTCTACTAAAAATCTGACATTTACTATTGCGACCAGAGAAGGTCCAGTTGATGTGGACTGTCATCTTATCTCTGGATTAATGGATATACCTGTCAATGATGAAGGTATTCCTATTAGTTCTCTAGTGGCAAAACCATCTAAAACTGAAAAGCGAATGCTCACTAGAGATTTATGCAAAATAGGTGTGGAATGGAATACTAGAAATGCGCTCGCCTCCAAGTTTTTGTTACCTAGATACAGAATCCTTCATAGGATTTTCATTTCAAATGTTTATCCTCGATTTGGTAACAAAACCGAACTTACTATGTTCATGGTTCGTATTCTTCAATCCATCATTTCTGGAGTCTCTGTATGCCTTCCTTCTCTAATTTGTCATAGCATCATTCAATTCCATCTCCATCTAGGTCACAATGACATACCCTTCGCTTATCTTATGATTGTGTTATCCACCCATAGCTTACTGGCTATGCCTGTTGGAGAGGCTCTCATTACCCAACTACCATTTAATAACTCTAACATTAACAAAATGAATTTGAAGTTGGTCCCATGCCAGGTTGATGTGGGGGTTGGTGGAGCTGCAGCTGCAAATGAAGAGGAGGGTGGTTTGCCTCCAGATGATGTGAATATGGATGACCTCTTTGATGACATCGAATCTGATTCTGCCGCTGATCCTGATTATCAGTCATCTGACTTTGATGCGTGTTTGCGTTCTCTTGAGGAGAAGGTTGAAAGTATGAATGTGTCCCATGAAATGTAATTTAAATATATGCGCAAGTATCAGAAGCGCATTAACAAGAGACTTCATCAAATTGATCCTTCCATAGCTACTCCTTCTTCGGGTTCGGATTAGTAGTTGAATATTTGATATGTAATAACTTTTAAACTACTTTCATTTCTCTTGTTTTATGGGATTGGACATGCTTGAACATGCTTACTTTTAGATTTAGTTATCTTGATTATCGTGTTCATTTACCTTCTTCTTCCTCATTACTCTTCTTTTACTTCCTTATTTATTTACTTCCATTATCATTTTATTAGTTTCTTCCTTTGTCATATTGTGACAAAAAAGGGGATAATTTTATCATGCTTGTGATATGTGGATTGTGGATTGTGGATAGGTAGCCATTATTTTATTTTTATTTTTGTAAGGGGGAGTAAGTAAGAGAGAGTATTGTTAGGAGAGTAATGTTGTATTGATGCGTATTTCTTTAACCTGTTTATAACTGGTGCATGATTCTTTAACCAGGTTGTAACTGGTGCATGATTCTTTATTGTGCGTGTTATGCTTATCTGATTTTAATGAAGTGTATTTTGTCACAAATTTGACAAAGGGAGAGATTGTAAGTGCTATGTTTTGTAGCTCCTATGATTGTCAAATTTTATAATGCCAAAACTTCTTGGAATCTGTGTCTTATGTAGCTCATCTACACATTCAAGATCATGCATCTCATGTACAAGAACAAAGGTCTTTACGTCAAAAACTTCAAATGCAAGATCAAGAGATATACAAGTTCAAGTTCAAGTTCAAGTATAACACTAAGTGTTAGTTCAATCTTTCAAGCTTCAATAGTTAAAGGTTTCAAAGCTTCATCCATGTCAAGAAAAAGTTCTTTACATTGGTACTTAAAGCTTAAGATGAAAGACAAGTCAAGTACTTCAAGTTCAAGCTTCAAAGTACATCAAGTTCAAGCTTCAACATACTTCAAGATGTCAAGCTTCATGTACTTCACAATCACCTATCAACCGAAGCAAAAGATCTTTCAATGTTCAAACATCACTTAAAAGGTATGAATGACCCTAGATTGACCATAGGTTTGGTCATATTGATTGTATACTTTAATTGGGTCACTTTATAAGTGTATAGACTGTTTTCTTGACTAGTCTTAGCCTATGTTCGACTAGTCCTAGTATTAGCTCGACCAGTCAAAGAAATTCCTCGACTAGTCCAAGGTTTGTTACTAATTTTTGGGATTTTCTTTTATAGCATCGACCAGTCCTGGAGACTGCTCGACCAGTCGAGTGAACAGTTCTCAACCAATCGAGCAGACTCGACTCAAAATCCAGCAACTAAAATGGGTCTCACACGACCAGTCGAGAGCAGGGCTTGACTGGTCGTGGAGGCCACTCGACCGGTCGAGCAAGCCCTTCGACCAGTTGTGGAACGACCTTTTCTTATCGCGCCTAAATTTTTTAAAGTTTGTTGGTCCTTCGACTAGTCGAGTGAACAGTTCCTGCACTTATAAATAGAGCATGATTTTCAGAGTTTTTCATTAAATACAAGAAAAATCAAGACACCACTCTGAGAGATAAGTTTGTGATATTCTTTAGCTATTTAGTGCTCATTTAATATTCTCTTTAATTAGCTTTTTGTATTTAATTTTGTATTCTACATTCCAATCTTATTTCAAGAAGGGATTAAAATTTTCCCATTTCTTGGAATCAAAATTAAATCAAGCTAGCCCAAGGTGATTTAATCTAAAAATCATTTAGAACAGAGAACCTTTTCATAAGTGAGTGTGGACATTAAACATCTACATTGAACTTCTACTCCAAATTGGTTCTACCGAGCTGCATCAAAGGAGAATATCCAGATAAGTATTTTACAGTTTTGTAAATCTATTCTTTTAGTTTCTTTGAGATTATGCCAAAAAAATCTATTTCTTTTGGTTTGTCTGAGGTGATCCAGAAAACTCATAGTGAAGGTTTTAGGTGAATCTTGAAAAACCTATTGCATAGTGAACGCTAATATCCATTGTGTGAGGATATTAGGAGTGGAGTAGTTATGTGGCTGTTTTTCTAAATAGTTGGTGTACACACAAGCGAACCAGTATAATTTCTGGTCTTGTGGTGATTGATTGATTGTTGCATTTTGTGGATGTTGTAATTTCCTTTTACGCATTGTGGAGAATGTTGTAATCTTTTTATGCAAGTGTGGGAATGTTGTAATAGCTTAGTTATTTTCTTTACTATTTTTACTCTTTATTTCTCTATATCGGTTTGAGATTTTGATACACAGACCGTTCTAAGAATCAGGTTGTCCTACCATGCACCATTGGTTTTTGGTGTAAGGTTGTCCTTATAGCAACATTTGTATCAACCTCTCAATACTTGTATATTTGAGGTTGTTATTCATTTCTGCATTGTGGGATTGATTAAGTGCTATATTTATTTATATTTGTTAAATTTTGCATTTAATTTTTTAATTTGGCAGTCCTATTCAACCCCCCCCCCCCCCTCTAGGACTCTTAGCTCGGCCTTTTCAACTTTAATCTCATCTCCCGACCTCTATGTAATCTACTTCAAAAGGATGCACCATATGAGTTGACTGAGCAATGCTAGGAAGCTTTCACTAAGCTTAAGGGCATGTTGACCACTACACCTATCATACAGCCACCTGACTGGAGCCTTCCTTTTAAACTCATGTGCGACGCGTTTGATTATGCTCTTAGGGTGGTCTTAGGCTAGAGAAAAGAAAAGAAGCCCTATGTTATCCATTACGCAAGTAAAACTCACTACGTGAAAAATGGAAAAAAATGATGGATTTAGAGACGGTTCTGAACCGTCTCTAAAATTGCTTGGTTTATAGACGCTTTAGAGACGGCCGTAAATCGTCTCTAAACTTTTAAACGGCCCTTGACCATCCTTAATATTGTCTTAAAAATTTGAACGTCCACAAATCATTTAAGACGATCAAAAATCATCGTTAACTGCAGATAAAAGACGGCCATTGACCGTCTGGAATAAGAGACGGTCAAAGACCGTCCCGTATTAGAGACGGTCATTGGCCATCTCTTACTAGTAATTTGAGACTGTTAAGGACTGTCTCAATTAGAGACGGTCATTGGCCGTCTTTTCCTGTAATATGAGACTGTCAAAAACAGTTTGTATTAGGGACGGTTCTTAGCTGTCTCCATTTGAGACTGTCAAGGACCGTCCGTATTAGAGACGGTCATTGGCCGTCTTTTATTGGTAATCTGAGACTGTCATTGACCGTCTCAATTATAGACGGTCATCGGCCGTCTTTTACTGGTTTTATCCAACACTCAAAAATAGTCTGTATTAGGGACAGTCCTTAGCAGTCTCTATTTGAGACTGTTAAAGACCATCTCTATTAGAGACGGTCCTTAACCGTCTTATAGTGGTCATTTAAGACTGTCAAAGACAGTCTGCATTAGAGATGGTCCTAAACTGTCTCTAATGCTCAAGTCAAAAATTAAGTACAAAAAAATTTATGAATTTCGAAAAAAAAAAGTTAAAAAGCTTAGAAAAATAACTAACAATGTTTAAGAAAAAATTTTAGATTTTGAAAAAAAAAATGTAATTTTATAAAAATTTAGATTTTGAAATAAAAATTAAGAGCTTTTAATAATGTTGTAATTTTGAAATAAAAATTAAGAACTTTTAATAATGTTGATAATTTTGAAAAAAGAAGAAAATTTCGATAAGAAAATGATATTTTTAAAAAGAAAATTTTAAAAATTAAACAAAATTGTGAAAAAATTGACAAATTAAAAAAATATATATTTTTTTTAAAAGAAAACTAGATTTTGTATTTTGAAAAGAAAAATTAAAAAGTTGTATAACAAAAGTGATATTTAAAAATTGATATTTTGAAAAAGAAAATTTAAAAAATTAAACAAAATTGTGAAAAAATTGATAAATTGTAAAAAAAATATATATTTTAGAAAAGATAACTAGATTTTGTATTTTGAAAAGAAAAATTAAAAAGTTATATATCAAAAGTGATATTTAAAAAATGATATTTTGAAAAAGAAAATTTAAAAAATTAAACAAAATTGTGAAAAAATTGACAAATTGTAAGAATATATATATTTTAAAAAAAGAAAACTAGATTTTGTATTTTGACAAGAAAAATTAAAAAGTTATATAACAAAAGTGATATTTTAAAAAGGAAAATTTAAAAAATTAAACAAAATTGTGAAAAAATTGACAAATTGTAAATAATATATATATTTTAAAAAAGAAAACTAGATTTTGTATTTTGAAAAGAAAAATTTAAAAGTTGTATAACAAGATTTCGATAAAAAAAATGATATTTTGAAAAAGAAAATTTAAAAAATTAAACAAAATTGTGAAAAAATTGACAAATTGTAAAAAAAAATATATTTTTTTTAAAAAGGAAAACTAGATTTTGTATTTTGACAACAAAAATTAAAAACTTATATAGCAAAAGTGAGATTAAAAAATGATATTTTGAAAAAAATAATTAAGAAATTAAACAAAATTGTGAAAAAATTGAAAAATTGTAAAAATATATATATTTTTTAAAAAAGAAAACTAGATTTTGTATTTTGACAAGAAAATTTGAAAAAAAAAAAAAGGGATCTATACCAAATTGAATGGATGTGGCCTATAATACACAAGGTGGGATTAAAAACATGTAAACGTGAAAAGAAAAAAGAAGAAGAAGAAGAAGAAGAGTGTTAACTCGAGGTTAAGAAAAAATATACACGTTTAAGAAAGAGGAGTGAAAGTCAGAGTTCCTCAATACCTTGGTAAAAAAGAAAATGGTCTAAAATCAACGGTAATATCAAATGGTTAAGATTATCTAATCATTGCGATAATAAAATAAGTGTTCTACCCAACAGAATAGATGTGCCCTTCAACACAATAGGAGTGCAGACCAAAGGAGATTGAAGCATATAGATGTTTTAAAAGAATAGTACAACTCAATGTCCCTTAGGATAGTGAAAAAGAAAATGGTCCAAATTAATCCAACTGCAATTTCAGACAGTTAAGATCATCTAATCAGTGTGACCTTTGGAGAGGTACAGGTATGCCAGGTGCAGGGTGGGTGAGTTGCCAACATTAAGAATTGGTTCCAAATGCATACATTAGTATAGGCCATTCTTATGTTATCATTTTTCGGCTATTAACTCGTCTCCAAAGCAATGAGATGTAAACTTGCACAGCTTAAATATAGTTTAAGCTACTTGTTAATTAAAAAGGAACTGGAATATAGTTTAAGCCAAATGGAATCTCAAAAAAAAAAAAGACGACCGACATCCATCCAATCGTACTAAGTCCACCAATCAGGCGGCAGAGATTGTTCCATGAAAGGCATTCCCAGCTCTCCACCCATCCACAGTCGGCCCCCACATATTAGCTCCAAGGACTCCAAAACAGTAAAACACAACACATAAGTCTCACTAGAAACCCTAGAGCTTGCATAAACACAAGACATTGACACAGACAAAATTTTTCCCAAATGGAATCAAATTAATATCAGAGGTTAGTTTCCAAACACCACTAGTATAATCGAACAATCTTTAACAAGAAAACAAAATCAAACCCTACAACCCCTAGAATTCAACATACAGTCTCATCAAAACAACAAAATCCAAAGGTAAAAAAATCATCATAAGAGCGATTTCATGACCCACCTGAGATTATTGAGTTCTTATGATTCGAAATCACATCCTATATATATAATGGAAAAATATATGGACGGTGTCGATATACATAAAATATATCAAGGTGGGCCATACACCGTTAGAGTAACACCCATGAAGGAGTTACCTAAATAGTGAAATGGTACTATAAGGTCACCTCATGGGAACTTCCCATGAGGTTAATCTGTGTGCGCCCCACCATGATGTATGTAGAACATCAACACCATGCATTTGATGTGTCCCATTTAAGTCCAAAAATCAGTCGTATACAAAACTCAGGTAAGCCATAGCATCTAAAACTATGTGAAGACATCCCTAAAACATATAAAAGCATTTAATTGGTGGGGCCCACATGAGTTTTGGATGTGTGTGAAACTTGGGTTGACTCCTCATCCAAGTGGGACACACGTATATAATGAATGGGCAAGATCTATGAACCACATCTAGGTGGGCCCAATAAATGATTATGAATGTTTTAATGGGAGGGTAACCCTCTCAACTATAGTATGTGGTGTGGCCCACCCAAGTCATGGATTGACTTTATTTTTAAGCTCGTGGCCCAAAGTCACGGTTTATGATATCCACATCGTCAATCTATTTTTCTAGATCATTTTAGGGCTCGTTTGGATAGGTAGATTAGAAGGGATTGGAAGTTAAATCCCTAGATTGGTCGGGCGTGCCAAACAAATTGGGTGATCTGATCCTGGGATATATAGCAATCCCATGGATCTTAAGACAATCCACTGACAACACCATCATTACCTTTAAATCCCATCCAATCCACCCTAATCTGGTCAAATTTTCCTGGGACATGTTTGGTTCGAGGGATTGAAAGGGATGAGAAGGTTTAATCCCAGGATTAGCCGAGTGTGCCAAACAGACTTAATATAGCAATCCGGGGGAATATAGCAATTCCATGGATCTTAAGACAATCCATTGACAACGCCATCATTACCTTGAAATCCATGCCATCCACCCTAAAACCATTCAATCCCTTCCAATCCACCCATCCAAATAGGCCCTTAGTTATTGAGTCCACAATTAAAGTATATCTAAAGCTCAAGTGGACCATACCACAGAAACAGTGGGAATAATGATTTCCACCGTTGAAATCTTCCTATGGCCTACAGTGATTTTGATTTGTCATCCAACATGTTCAATAGATCACAAATACATGGATGAAGGGAAAACTAAAATATCAACTTGATCCAAAAGTGTAATGACCTGAAAAATTTCGTGCAAAGACCCGAGTACTACCTTAAATTCTTTAGAAGTTAAATGTGGGTTAACTAGTGTTAAACTCGATTGCTTGTCAAATTAGCACCAATCACTTTAAATTTGATCTGCAAGGGTCAAAACCTGTAGAATCGTCAGCACTATGTCACCCTGAAATCTAGGATTCAACGCTAAATCCAGTTGCTCTCAGGAGTACTTGAAAACTTTGTATCGGACCTGGACCGCGCGTCGAAAGTCCGATAGCGATGATCTTAGACATTTATAATCACCTTGTTGGGCGTGACAATCACCTCAAAAATCAAGTCCAGATGATGTCCTGAGACGACTTGCTTGAGTCCGGAGTAAAGAGTGTGAGAAAGGTGAGAAATTAAATATGAATTTATGAAATCTGACTCGTGTCGCTTGCGCGTCGATTTTAAGCTTTCTGACTGTTGGATTCTGACCCAAATTTACCCTCGGATCAGGGAAGATGGCCCAGGCATGTTATAGTGCCAGTGGACTTAATCGAGTTTCGGTGACTGTTGAATTGAAACTGGTCCGCCACGGCTGATCTGTAAATCCGATCGGTACAAAAACTCAACCTAACCTAGATCCATGGTCAGTGAGCTTAAGTTCGACCGCACATGGAAAAGGGACCACCAGAAGCACTCCGTTGGACCGAAATAGACCCGATTTGGTTATAACCTAAGTATACCTTGGCCCTAGGGCTATTTTCATCAATATTAGGCCTATATAAAGGCCTTAAACCCTCACTCTCAAATTCCATACGAATTTCCTAAACCCTAGCTAAGAGAGAGAGAGAGAGGAAAAGAGAGAAAGTGAGAGAGAAGTTGGTGAATCATCTTGAGATTCTTCCCTATTACTCTGCGTACCTAAACCATCACATCTGAATTGTTATTCCGGCGATTTTAAGTTCATTCTTAGGTAAGTCAATCAAACCCTAGCCTGTTTTGGAGCTTAAAATAGTATAAGTGTTGATGTAGCTCATTTTATTCATGCCTTAGGTTATCTAGTCACCGTTGACGAAGACTTATCGTCTGAATCAGATCTGTTGCGCACTTTTTGGTTGAAGGTGCGGACTATATTCCTATAGGTTATGGTTTTCAAGGCTTTCAATATCGGTTAATGGTTTATTATTGTTGTGGGTGAAATTTCACATGCTAAATGCGATGTTTATATTGCGTTCCTAATATATATGAGCTATATTGAGATTTGTGTATTCCTTGTATATGTAGAAAGTATCGTATACGTATGAAATACGAACATGTGTTTGTCATGATTAATTATCGTGTATTTGTGCTAGTTGTATGTGTATCAAACTCCTTGGCGAAAGGAATTGTCCAAATGTGTGTTATCACCAACATATGTCATGTATGTTGGAATATGTAGTCTAAGTGTTTGTAGAAATGTCTGAATGAATAAGTGTGTAATATATTATCCTATTTATGGGCATTGAGAAGAGATTCTCAACTATCTTATTGGTGTGTATGATTTCCTACATGCAATTTACATTCTTTGTTGTTTAAATTCAGGCACTACTTATGTGTAAATCCATGTTAAGTTGATATTCATCAAATGCTCACATGCTGTATGATTAGAATTGTTGATCCATTACTATTTTGAATTGCTGGTATGAATATCTGTTATACTTGAATGTGTTTGGGATTATGAAATAGTCCAGGGAATCGGTAACAAACCTTGAGTCCGTGGCCAAGGTTATTTTCACCACGTAGGACATGTTTGACGAACTCGAGTCGTATTAGGGTTGTCGACAGTGGTTTGGCCACACGGAGTGTTTGCGCACTCTATGTCGTTTAACTCAACGTACGCTCGTGCTAGTTGAGCTCGTCAAGTAACCCGACTGTCCCGGTGGATGTGCACCATGTATGGATGCTATTGTTTGAATCTAAGGTACCAAACTTACCAATGCAATCCTGTTAACCATTATACCTTGATCTGCTAAGACTCATGAGTCGGGCATGGTGGTATGGGACACCGTGGTGAAGCTGTTGGCCTACGCTAGGGTGACGAGCCTTCCAGTAGTAACCAGTGAGTACACCAGAATGTGAGCCGATTATGGTGGTATAGGACACTATATTTGCGCTGTCGACCTACATTGATTGATGATGAGCCCTTTATAGTGACCTCGAGCATACCTTGATACTACATTGAGGCGACGAGCCTTAAGGTAGTAACTAAGGTATGATAAGCATACTTTGATTGGTGATGAGCCCTTTGCAGCGACCTAGAATCATATGATCATATGAGATTGTATAGGATTGACGACCCTAGAATGGATCACCGTTTGAGAATTGATATGAGGAAGGTACCTTAGCTTCCCAATCCTACTGTATGAAAAGGACTAATAACAACTTGGTAATCATGTTCATGCACTGCATTGCATGTGCTTTGGCATCGTGGAGCACTGCTGGAGGTTGTCATGCGTACCCTAAGATGAAGACGTTGAAGGATGTAGGCGAGAGCATGCATCATTTCTATATACATCCTTACATTAACAAGAGTAATTAGGACGTGTTTGATTGTATTACCTCATCATTACTTCTTGATTGATTTGATAACATATTAACTTTTACTATATAGTTCCACTGAGTTAATCACTCACTCCCACATTCTGGGACGGTGTTTCAACACCAACCAAACTCTGTCTTAGATGCAGATGATGATGCGACCCCCGAGGCAGAGCAAGAGTATGAGGATGACGAGGGCATGTTTTCTTTTATACAGTTCTTAGGCGGGTTCATGTAAGCCGTGCCCAGAGCTACGAGGATTCTGGGTTTCTTTTGTAATGGATGATTTCATTTTGATACTTATATTTTAAAACAAACACTTGTAATTATGACCTGGCAGAGCATACATGTCTCAGGGACTTATATAGATATACATATATGTTTCTTCAATCTTCTGCTTACAGATTTCACCTATCCCTGGATTATGTTTGCAGTTTGGCTTAATCCACTCCATATTTTATGCACTCATACAGACAACATACATCCATCATTGCATATATTGCATAAGTGATGTTTTAGAACTCGGGAGCTGAGTTATGCTCGACCCCCGGATTTCAGGGTGTTACAAGTTGGTATTAGAGCATGATTTGGATTAAATCGGACCTGGATTATGGTCGCACAATGCACGCTGACACCACCGTAGTGTAGGAGGGTGCGAGTTTAATCTAGAATTTGTGTAGGTTTTCCAGTTGCTCTTATCGGCGAAAGTTGATTGAAAACGATCGCCGAGATCGAGTCCGTGCACACTCCTGATCACACACAGTGACCCCAAATCTCTTCTAGACTGTCCATTGACGGGTTTAGACTGTGTATCATCCCTTTCTAGCCATTAGAAAGCCGGTAAAAGTGTATATGTATCAGATTCTATTCAAAGTGACCCGATAAGCGTCGAAACGGACTAAGGGCCCAATCGGGGCATTTGTAGGGGGACCCAGGGTGGGACCCACATCAAATGCTGACCTGGGGGACAGGAGGACCTCGTCCAAATGGTGAGTCCTAACTAGAGTGTCCAGAGACCGGCGATGACCTCACTGGTTCGGCGAGCCCTCACCGCCCAGTGGGCCGGCTCGGGCCGATGCATGTGGGGACTAGTGTGGCCCACTCCTCCATGGTAACATTGTTTTAACTCCCCCAAAACCCTCCTTCCTTCACTAAGCTACCCTCCAAGCTTCCCTTTTCTTGAAATTTCTCTCAAAACCGCACAAAAATCTCTCCCCAAAGCCTTTCTTCTTCCATTTTCGTGCATCCCCATTCTACCCATCTCAAAACCCACCTCCATTGCTATTTTCCCTCTCTTTTCTTTCCATTTGAGCACTCAAATCCTTCCTTTGAGTCTCAAATTTGTGGAAGCCTCACCATTCTTTCCATTTCCCTCTTCTCTCCCATTTTCCATGGCCCTATTCGAGCTTGTTACGGCCATATTTTTCATTTCCTCCATTCTCTCTTTCATGGGGAAGAAAAGAGCTCCCATTGATGAAGTCGGGCCTAGCCACCCAACCCGTTCACGGAGGCCGAGAGGTGTCACCGTGAGCTTAACCGCCACTTGAGAGTTTCAAACAAAGCGGGATCTCGATCCTCAGTCTCCCGTTGGAAGAACTTTGTTGGCGGAGCTATCTCATGGAATCTATGAAGGCCATAGGGTCCTTTTTGAAGCTCATGTAGATCCGTGACTTTTTGGAGAATATCTCTTATTGGAGCGCTTGGAAGAGGCCAGTTGGTGTCCGCTATTCGAGGGCAAATACCGCACCAATGTGGGTACTGTCCGTGCTTTCTATGCCCACATTTGAGAACCTTCGCTGGAGCCATTGCAGTTCAAGATCCCTTGCAGAAGAGATCGGGAGGCCACAATCAACGTCGCTTTGATATCCCGACTTCTAAACATGCTGCTGTTGAGGTTCATGCAAGTGAGAAGAATCTGAGTAGTGCACGCGAAAGGGATCGCCGCACACGGTTCCTTTGTGGTCGTCTGGTTAAATGGCAGCCTAACAAAAGCCTTTTAGCGACCAACATGACGGACGACTTTCGCTTGCTTCACCACATCTGCACATTCAATGTTTATCCAAGGTGGAGCAACTGCAGTGAGTTTACGTGCTTGATGATAGATTTCCTATATCAGGTGGGGCAAGGAGAGAAGTTGTGTGTTCCAACGTACATCTCGCGACAGATTGTCCTTATCGCTCGTTTGAATAGGAGGACCGAATCTCTCCCATTTAGCCGACTCATTTGTAAGCTTGCACATGAGTTTAGCTACAGACTTGGGGCGAAAAAGCCGGTACCTGTCCGTTACATTAATGTGACGACTCTTAATCAGATGGATATCAGGCCTCGTCGACGATAAGCCTTACTTGAAGAAACTGAGGATGAGATTGAGAGCGATGGGGAAGAGAGTAATGGTGAAGGTGGAGCTGAGATAGAAGAAGAATAAGAGCAGGACGAGGAAGAAGTGGAGGCCCAGGACACGAGTGAGAGTTCTCCTCTTGTGGCACCAGAGCAGGGCACAGATCAAGCCACCAGGGATGCCCATATAGCGCGACTTGAGGAGGGTCAGGCTGTCCTACGATAGGACATTATAGATCTTCGAGGCCTCGAGAAACATAAGTTCAAGAAGGTGTCTCGCACTCTGAAGTCTATCCTGTGTTGCCTGCAGGATAAGGGTGCCCCTCCTCCATCTCCTGATTCTGACAAGTAGTTGCAGATGTAGTAATCCCTTTCTCTGTTTTGTTGTTTGTTATTGTGTGTAGCCATTATAGGTATAGTAGGTTATTTTGTGGTTTGAAGCTTAAGTTGTATTAGCTCGCATGCTTTCTCTATCGTGATCCATGTAATGCTGCACTTCTTGTATTACGACAATTTTGTTAAATGAAATGCATGTTGTTTTTTCATAAGTTGTGATGTAAATACTATGTGGGTGGATTATGTGGATGTTGAATCTCATAGGTTGCATCCTCTGTTGAATGTAGGGTATGCCTCCTAAAGGCTCCAAGACTTCAGCCCGTCTCTCTTTGGGCGAGTCGCTTGCTGGGGCTTCCCCCCTAGGCGATAGCCAGACGGATCCACAGTCAAGCCCATCTCATTTTGGTGCTAGGCCGAACTCTCAGCCAGCTACTGGCCCTGCTGTTGGGCCGACTCCTGTGATATCACCCATGGCTCCACCAGTCACGCCTTCGGTTCCTGAGCCGAACCGTGCATCTACGTCGACGCCTTATTCATCTTCGTCCGCTCCACCTCCTGATAGGCTTGAGCAAATGATGTTGTTGAAGCAGCAGCAGCAGATCCAGTAGTAGCATCACCAGCAGTAGCAGCAACAGTTTTTTACCTTCCATAGTTGGCATCTTTGCTCAGTCGATGGGGGTGACTCCACCTGCTTCACCTATGCACCCATCTGGGAATACTAGTGCTAGCGGCACATTTGAGCGATTCCAATGCTTACGACCTCCCACATTTGCGGGTTCTCATAGACTTGATGAGGCCGAGTACTGGATTGACCGCATCTCTAAGATGCTGAGGCCGCTTCACCATTTTGAGGTTGAGCAGGTCGAGCTTGCCTCCTTCATGTTTGAGAAGGAGGCCAGTTTATGGTGGGACAGTGTTCTCTGCACAGTTGTGGAGGGTTTTGTTTGGACGTGACAGGCCTTTGAGGCTCGCTTCCACGAGAAGTATTTTTGGGTCACTTACCGACACGAGAAGGAGAGTGAGTTCCTTCACCTCCGTCAGGGAGGGATGTCGGTGATAGAGTATGAGAACCAGTTTACTGAGCTGGGTCGGTATGCTCCATTGCTCCTGGGTGATCAGCCGATGTGGATGCGGCATTTTTCTAAGGGGTTGAGTCCTGAGATTCGATCGAAGATGTGCTGTGTTAGCATATCTTCTTATGCTGAGTTTGTGAGCATGTCCCTGAGAGCTAAGCAGGACGAGGACAGGTCACCCCGTATGCGAGCACCTATGGTTCCCAGACTGCGACCTGACTTTTCGAGTACACCATTTCTCGGTAAGAGGCCATGGGCAGATTCTCCTCCGAGACGTGCAGCGTCACCGGCTCAGCCGATGCGTTCTAACTTGCGCTGTACATACTGTGGAAAGATTGGGCATTCGGATCGTAATTGCTTTACGTGAATGCGGGATAGTGGATTTACTACGCCACAGAGGATCAGCCCGTCTGATGCCTCAGGTCATATCAACTTCACCCCTTCGTTTAGCGCCAGCTCACCCATCCTTCAGACCTTCTGTACCTCGCTTCAGGCCACCTCAATGGCCCATGGTACCACCGTCGAATCACCCACAGTAGGCTCGAGTTCACGCGCTGACAGCTGAAGCGCTTGGGGCTGACTTGGCACAGAGATCTTTTGAGGTTACAGCTCACATTCAAGGTATTCCCGTCTCCTTATTGGTGGATACCGGGTCTACTACCTCTATTATATCGTATGCGACAGTTAAGCGCCTGAATTTGGGCACTGTTACTATGAAGGGAGTGACACTCACTACTGCTACAGGAACCTCCTCTAATATTACCAAGATTTGTATGGGTTATTTGATTGATCTAGGGAGGAGATCGATTCTAGTTGACCTGTTTATCGCACCTCTATATCATTACAACATCAATTTGGGCATGGATTGGCTCACGAAGTTACGAGCAGAGATTGATTGTGAAGCTAGACTGGTGACAGTCCATGGACCTGAGGGCGAGACATTTATTTTCCCTGTTCAAGTCAGTTACCCTTTCCGTTTTGGTTGTTATACTTCTCTGTTAGAGAGTATTGCTGGTTCAGCGCTTGAAAGCACGCCAGTAGTTCAGAATTTCGAAGATGTATTTGAGTCAATTTCAGGATTACCCCCTCGGTGCGAGATTGATTTTACTATCGATCTCATGCCTGGTGCGACACCTATTTCATTGCCCACCTATCGCATGCCTCCGAGTGAAATGGAGGAATTGAGGAAGCAGATAGATGGCTTGTTGAAGTTGGGCTTTATTAGACCTAGTGTGTCCCCTTGGGGAGCGCCTGTTCTGTTTGCCAAGAAGAAGGATGGTTCCTTGCAATTATGTATAGATTATCACGGGTTAAATCAGGTGACAGTGAAGAACAAGTATCCCTTATCCAGGATCGATGATTTGTTTGATCAGTTGAAGGGGTACGGTACTTTTCGAAGATTGACCTACAGTTAGGGTATCATCAGTTGCGCGTTAAGAATGAGGACGTGCAGAAGACCGCATTCAGAACTAGTTTCGGCCATTATGAGTTCCTTGTGATGTCGTTCGGTCTTACAAACGCACCGGCCGTATTCATGGATCTGATGAACAGGGTGTTTCGGCCATTTTTGTTCCGATTCGTCATTATCTTTATTGATGAACAGGGTGTTTCGGCCATTTTTGTTCCGAGAAATGTGACTTTTGGAAGGAAGAAGTCAAGTTCCTAGGACATGTGGTGTCCAAGGAAGGGATAGCTGTCGACCTCGCTAAGGTAGCTGCAGTTCAGGACTGGAAGCAGCCTGGTTCAGTTACATAGGTGAGCTTTCTAGGTCTAGCAGGCTATTATCGACGCTTCATATAAGACTTCTCGAAGATAGCCAAACCGTTGTCTCAGTTGACACGGAAAGACTTAAAGTTTACTTAAAATGAGAAGGCCGAAATAGCTTTTCAGGAGCTGAAGGACAAGTTGACGTCTGTGAAAAGGCCTAGCTATATGTCCTAGAGGGGGGGTGAATAGGACAATGCCAAATAAAACTTATAACAGCGAAATTAAAAAGAATATGATAGCCAAAGTAAATCACAATGCAAGAAAGTAAAATAACCTCAAAATTCAGATCTTGAGAGGTTGATACAAATGTTATTCTAAGGACAACCTTACACCAAAAACCAGAGTTTATGGTAGGACAACCTTATTTCTAGAAAGATCTTTGTATCAAATCTCAAACCGAAGAGGAATACAGAAATAAATACAAATTGTATTGAAATAAATTGTAATCACAAATGTATTGTTCGAGGGACAGTCATACACCATAAAAATGGCAGGGCAACCTTGCTGGAACAACTTTTAAAAGAAATAGAATATCAAGCTGATAAAGGAATAGCAGAAAATAAATTCTAGACTATTACAACATTCTTATAAAGCTTGAATTAAATGATTACAACATTCACCACCATATATAAATCCCACAAAAGAATAATTAAAGATTAGAAGAATAAATCATTCAATCACAACACAAGGGATTATAGTGGTTCGCCTGTGTGTTCACCAACTGTTAAACAACAGCCACACAAAATGCTACTCCACTCCTAATATCCTCACACAGGGGATATTAGCGTTCACTAACAAAATAGGTTTTCCCAGGTTCACCCAAAACCTTTACAATTGTGTCTTTGTATGTGGGCTTACACAATTAAAAAAACCCCACTTCTGAGTTTTTCTGGCTCTCCTCAGATAATCAATACAACAAGATTTTTCTGGCAAATCATGAAAGAAACCAAAACAAAAAGGAATTTACAATTAAATGTAAAATACCTGATTATCTCCTTCGTTGTAGCAGCCCGGTAGAACCAAATCAGAGTAGATGATTGAATGTCCAAGTTCAATGTCCAGTACTCAATTACAATGGTTCTAATTCTAATAGATTTTAAATTAAACCGAATAGGGCTTGCCTTAATTGATTTTGATTCCAAAGAAAGGGAATAACAATTCCTCTTATCAAATTAGATTGGAATAGCAGAAACAAAATCAATTAAATAAAGCTAAGGAAAGAGAATATTAAATAAGCACACTTAGCTTAGATGGAGCACAGAATTATCTCTCAAAAGTTTGACCAAGATTGGCTTGAATAGATTAATTAATTCGATAACTTCTTCTGAGATTCGTGCACTATTTATAGGTGAGCAGATCGTGTCTTCAACTGGTCTAGGGAGCTCTTCGACTAGTCGAAGCAATAACAGATATTTGAAAGATCCGGCGGGATAAGCTCTGACAGTTCTACGATTGGTCGAAGGTCACCTACGACTGGTCGTAGGTTTCCTTCGACTGGTCGAAGAACCTATAAAACATCGCTGTATTTCGAGTCGAAGATTTTCGATTGGTCGTAGATGCAGTCGACACTATTCCTATGATTGGTCGAATAGATTCCTGGACTAGTCGAAGCCTAACAGACTTCATCCGAAATTTGTAACAAACTCATGACTGATCGAGGAATTTCTTAGACTGGTTGAAGCAACTCTAGCACTAGTCGAAGAAGGCCTAGGACTAGTCGAAGAACAGACCAAACTAATGTAAAATAAACATTCGACTTATGTATCCAAAATGACCTACTTCTAAGGTCAACCTATGGTCAGTCAAACCTCAATCATGAAGTATGGACATTGAAACATTAGGAACAAGTGACCTTGAAGTATGAGCCTTGAAGTCTTGATGTAGTTGAAATCTTGATGTAGCTCAATCTTGAAAGAGTCTTGAGTTCTTTACAAACTGTCTTGTACTCTTCTTGAAGTCCTGCAGCTTGAGTCTTGTCTTGTGAGCAGTTCTTGCATTCAAGATTGATCCTTGTATTTGTGAGCTTTAGCTTGTTTATGAATGTTGATCCTTGAGAGAGCTTCACTTATGCAAATCATATATAACAATGATTTTGGCACCACAAATTTGACAACAAACAGGGATATAAGCTACAATACTTACAATCTCCCCCTTTGTCAAATTAGTGACAAAACACATAACCAAGATAAACGTAAAGTAAAACAACTGGTTTTATGAACCAGGTCATATCAACTGGCTTACCTGCAAATCAATATTCAACATTCAACATTCAACCAGTTTCATTCAACTAGTTCAAACATACTTCCCCCACTCCCCTTGAGTAACATAATCAATGCTAACCATTCTCACCCTTTTTGTCACAATATGACAAAGGAGAACTAAATAAAGGAATATATGAGAGTAAACATGAGGAGTTAAGAGAGTATAGCAAAATAGTGATAAAGATACTCAACATAGCATCACATTAAATAAATATCCAGCATAAAACATAGATAGTATCCAACTCAAAATCAGTCAACCAAGTGCTAAGTTATAAAGTTATTACAAACCAAAGGACTCATATAAACTAGTCAGAACCAGAATCAGATGATGGAGCAGGAATAGAGGGATCAAGTTGGTGCATGCCTTTGTTTAAGCGCCTAAGATATTTGCGCATGTACTTGAATTGCAAATCATAAGCAACAGACATGTTTTCCAACTTTACATTTATATTCTTAACTTTACCCTCTAATGCACTTAGATGTGCATCAACATCAGATGGTTCAAAATCTGGATCATTTGCTGAGTCAGAATCCAGTTCCTTAAAAATGTCATCCATATTATTGTCATCACCAGCTTCTTCATGACCACCACCACCACCACCTTGTTCAGGAAGTAGATCCAGTTTCATCTTATTGATATTAGTATTGTTGAAAATCAGATGACGGATAGGTGCTTCATCAACCGGTATATCGACTAACATATGTGAAGCCAATACAGTCATTAAATAGGCAAAAGGAATGTCACTATGACCAGGATGGAGTCTAAACTGAAGAATGAAATGACAGATTAAGGATGGTAAACAAATCTGAGTACCATTGGAAATAGCATGGATAACACGAACCATAAACGAAGTCAAGTCAGATTTATTACCCGAATGAGGATACAGATTAGACACAGATTTTGTGAAGAATTCTGTACTTGGGTAACAAATACCTTGCGGGAAGCGCATTCCCTTTTTGAGTCCATTGAACATCCATGTTGCACAAGTCTCTAGTGAGCATGCACTTTTCAGACATTGAGGGTTTATCAATTAAGTTATGGATAGGAATACCCTCATCATTCACAGGAATGTCCATAAGAGCTGAAATTAGATGACGATCAACGTCAAAAGGCCCTTCTCTGGTAGATATTTTAAAAGTTAAATCATCCTGTGAGAAAGCATTAATACATGTAAACATGGATTGGGCAATGGACCGGTATGCAGGCCCACCCCAATGTAATAAGTTAACCCAACCTACAGCTTCAAGCATAAGAAGGATGTCAAAAGGTGCAATATGATTAACATCAACAGGATGTTCAACAATAACATTACGTAATCTAATGTCCCTAACATATGATGGATCATCATTGAGAACAAGAAGATGACGCTTAGAGATAGCGGTCGATCTGGAGGAAGAAGAAGGACCACGTGAAGTAGTTTTTCTACCTCTAGAAGCCATTTGCAACAAGGATTTCAAGGAATAAATAAGTTGCAAAGGATTGAGAAGTGGGTTTACACAAAACAGATTTTTCAAAATCCAAACCTCAAATCTCAATGAAATTCAAAATAGAAAGCTTAAAGCTTGAAATGAAAGCAATCTAGACACAAATCTGTAATAAAAACGAGATTTGGAACACTAACCTTGAAGAACAAGAAAGATGGGTTAGACAAGTCAAAG
This sequence comes from Magnolia sinica, assembly GCF_029962835.1. Lineage (NCBI taxonomy): Eukaryota > Viridiplantae > Streptophyta > Magnoliopsida > Magnoliales > Magnoliaceae > Magnolia > Magnolia sinica. The sequence goes on along the minus strand of NC_080573.1, from coordinate 65,374,662 downwards.
CACGGCTCCAAGGAGAAGAAAAATGAAATGAGGAAGAAAGTAAAAATCTCCAATTTAAGTGAATCCCGAGTTCTACGACTGGTCGTGGGTATCTACGACCGGTCGTAAGACGACTGGTCGAGTATACTCACGACAGGTCGAAGAATGCCCAAAAATTCATATTTCTTGCAAATTATACAAAAATTGGAATTCAATCTAGCAAAAATATACACTATAATACAAGTAGGCTTAAATAATCAATTTAAAATACACATGCCAAGATCAAATTTCATCTTTTTGAACCTGCTTTTATCGAGAGGTTTTGTGAAAATGTCAGCTCGTTGATCTTCAGTAAGAATATATTCTAGAGATATAACTTTTTCTTCTACTAATTCCCTTATATAATGAAATCTAATGTCAATGTGCTTAGTACGAGAATACTGAATAGGTTTTTTTGAAATATTTATTGCACTGGAATTATCACAAAGTAATAACATAGAATCCTGTTTAATTCCATAATCACTTAGCATTCGTTGCATCCAAACAAGCTGTGTACATGCATTACCAGCTGCGATATACTTAGCTTCAGCTATTGAAAGTGATATAGAATTTTATTTCTTACTAAACCAGGAAACTAGACAATTTCCAATGTAAAAACAACCACCACTGGTTGATTTTCTATCATCTAGATTACCAGCCCAGTCAGCATCCGAGTACCTAGCTAATTGGACACTAGTCTCATGAGGATACCAGAGACCGAGATTTACGGTACTTGTGACATATCCAATAATTCGCTTGACAGCAATCAAGTGAGATTCTTTTGGATCAGATTGATATCTTGCGCAAATACCAACACTTAGAGAAATATCAGGTCTACTAGCAATTAAATATAACAAACTACCAATCATACTCCGATAAAGTTTTGAGTCAACATTTTTACCATTAGAGTCTTTTGAGAGTTTCAGGGTAGTACTCATAGGAGTATCGAAATTCTTGCCATTCTCAAATCCAAATCTCTTGATTAGATTCAAAGCATACTTAGATTGAGAAATGAATATTCCTTCAGGTTGTTGCTTTACTTGCAATCCAAGGAAATAAGTCAATTCCCCAACCATGCTCATTTCGAACTGTGATTTCATCAAATCTGCAAACTCAGTAGTCAAGTCAGTACAAGTTGATCCATAAATGATATCATCAACATAAATCTGCACCATTAAGATATGATCATTATGTTTTTTAACAAACAGAATTTTATCAACAGATCCCATTTGAAAATTATGACTTAAAAGAAATTTTGTTAGTTTCTCATACCATGCCCTAGGTGCTTGTTTTAATCCATAAAGTGCCTTTTTAAGCCGATATACATGATCAGTATTTTTGGAATCTTCAAAACCCTTTGGTTGTTCAACATAGACTTCTTCATGTAAATCGCCATTTAGAAAAGCACTTTTCACATCCATCTGATAGATCTTTATCTTTTTAAAACGTACAATGGATATAAATAGTCTGATAGATTCAAGACGTGCTACTGGTGCAAAAGTTTCATCGAAATCAATCCCTTCAATTTGAGTATAACCTTGTACCACTAGTCTAGCCTTGTTTCTAATTATATTTCCACACTTGTCAGACTTATTTTTGAAAATCCATTTTGTTCCAATGATGTATTTATCTTTAGGTCTTGGTACGAGATACCAAACATCATTTCTTACGAATTGGTTGAGTTCTTCTTGCATCGCAACAATCCAGTTCTCATCAACAAGAGCTTCTTTTACGTTAGATGGTTCTATTTGGGATGTAAAACATACATTATTACATATATCCTCAAGTTGTCTATGGGTGCGAACACCGGTGAGAGGGTTTCTAAGAATTTGTGTGGTTGGATGATCTTTAACAGTCCTCAACTCAGAATCAGTCTGATTCGATGAAGTATCGGGTTTATCAATGATTAGTATTTCATCATTATCTGAATTAGAAATTGGTGTGTTTAAGTGATCATCAATGACAACATTAATGGATTCTTGAATCACACCAGTCCTTTTGTTCAGAACCCTATAAGCTCGACTGTTTAAGGAATATCCTAGAAAAATTCCTTCATCACTCTTTGTATCGAATTTTCCTAAATTTTCACGATCATGTAAAATATAGCACTTGCTGCCAAAAACTCGAAAGTATTTAACAGTAGGCTTTTTATTGAACCACAATTCGAAAGCTGTTTTATTATTATCTTTGCTAGTGTAGACTCGGTTAATAATATAGCAAGCTGTGTTGACTGCTTCAGCCCAAAGATTTTTAGAGAGCTTCATGCTATTCAACATGACATTAGCCATTTCTTGAAGCACCCTATTCTTTCTTTCTACAATTCCATTTTGTTGTGGAGTTTTGGGAGCAGAGAATTCATGTAATATTCCTTGGTCGGTACAGAACTTCTCAAAATTGCTATTCTCAAATTCAGATCCATGATCACTATGAATTTTACTGATTTGAGAAGATTTTTCAGTTTGAATCCTTTTAAAAAATTTTCTTACTTCTTCAAGGGTTTTAGATTTATCACTTAAGAAGACTACCCAAGTGAATCTGGTAAAGTCATCAACTATTACCAGGATATACTTTTTCCCACCACGACTTTCTGTTCTGGTAGGTCCAATCAGATCCATGTGGAGAAGTTCGAGTGGTCTTGATGTGGTATTTGAATTCACCTTTTTGTGTGAGTTCTTTGTTTGTTTGCCTATCTGGCACTCACCACATATTTTATCTAATTTCTGAAGTTTGGGTAAACCTCTTATAAGTTCTCGTTTGCTCAATCTATATAAATTTTGAAAATGTACATGTCCAAGACGTTTGTGCCATAAATCAGTCTCGTCTGTGTGGACCATGTAACATGTTTGATTAGATGAGCTGGATTCGCTAATAATATAGCAATTTTCAGACGTTCTACGTCCAGTTAATATTACAGAACCCTTATTGTTTAGTATCTCACAGCTTTGATTAGAAAACCAAACATTATGGTTATTATCACATATTTGAGATATACTAAGCAAGTTATGTTTTAAGCCTTCAACATATAAAACATTTTTAAACACAGAAAGATTAAAAACTTGAACCATACCTTGACCTATAATCTTACAGTTGCTACCATCATCAAATGTGACTGAACCATCAGTCATATCTTTCAGATCCGTGAATAAAGCTTTGTCACCTGTCATATGCTTGGAGCATCCACTGTCTAGGTACCACTTTGAATGACTTGTTGCTTTGAAAGCAGTGTGAGCAACCAAGCAGGTAACTTTAGGAACCCATTTCATAACTGTTTTGGGTTTAGGAACATAGTTGGTCTTCTTTTGTGTATATTTGTAAGAATGACCTATAGAGTTAGATTTTAAGAGCTCCTTGAGTAAATCAACTATCTTTTCAGCTAGTGGATTTCGTTTCTGATTAAAGTTGACATGGCTGCTTCTAGGTTTTTGAAAAGTTTTTGAATTTCTAGAAAAATCTTGATAAGTACTTTTCCCTTTTGAGTTTGAGGACTCTCCTTTAACAAACATAGGAGGAGTATACTTTTGTTTAGGAGGTAGATTTTTATCATAGCCCAACCTGGATAGATCGCCACTTTTTCTTGATCTGGATAAAAGTTTTTCTAACTTTGGATCACCTTGGGCATATTTTCATGTGTCCTTTAAACTCAGAAGAGAAGATACTTCAGTTTTAAGTTTCTCAATTTCAGATTTTAAATCAATAATTAGGGAGTTTTTGAATTCCAAATCGCATTCTGATTTTTCAAAATAATCTGAAATTTGTGATTTTTCTAAGACGAGTGATTCAAAACAATTTTTGAGTTTAGAAAACTTTTCTTTTTGAAGTTTAAGTTTGACAGCAATTTTACAACTTTCCTTATATAGGGCATTGTAAGCGTCTTGAAGATCATCCTCATTTTCACATTCACTATTCAGATTTTCTTCACTTGTTGAGTCATTATCTGAAAATGTGAATTTGGCTAGAGTCATAAGAGCTTTAACCTCATTGCCCGACTCAGTTTCAGAATCTTCTTATTCAAAAGAACCTTCAGAATCAGATGATTCATCCCATGTAGCCAACATACCCTTCTTCTTGGGTTTGTCCCTTTTAGGACATCTATTTGCTAAGTGCCCATATTCTTGACAGTTGTAACATTGACTATCTTTCAAAGATTTTCGAGATTTGGGTCTAAACTTCTTTTTATCATTTGATTTTTGAAAATTAACCCTTTTCTTGCTTTTGAAAATCTTGTAAAATTTCTTAGCTAAAAGAGCCATATCATCTTCTGAATCAGAATTTTCTTCTGGATTATATTTAGAAGATTTTAGTGCGATAGATTTACCTTTAGGAGCTTTAAAGTTTAACTTGTAGGTTTGTAGAGAACTAACTAGTTCTTCTACCCTCATATTATCCGTATCACGAAGTTCCTGGATCGCAGTTACTTTAGAATTGAACCATTCAGGAAGTGAGCGTAATATTTTTGCACATACTTTACTTTCTGGGATTTTATCACCAAGACCCCACATTGAGTTTACAATGTCATTCAATCTAGTGTAAAAGTCCATAAACATTTCATTTTCCTCCATATGAATTTCTTCAAATCTGGTTGTGAGGAGTTGGACTTTAGATTTTTTGACAATTGTAGTACCCTCGTGTGTCATTTCTAATATATCCCAAGCTTGTTTTGTAGTATCACAGGAAATGATTCTTTTGAACTCATCCGGTGATAGTGCGCAAGTAATTGCATTTAGTGCTTTAGCATTTGCACTACTCTCACTTTTCTGAAGAGTGGTCTATTGGTAATATGGTGTGACTTTCATAGATTTTGAACCATCAACCCCAGTAACTTTCATGATAGGAGGATTCCATTCAGTCACCGTGGCTTGCCACACATTTTCATCCATTGATTTGAGGAAGATCCTCATTCTGGCTTTCCACTAGGCATAGTTGGAGCCATCAAAGGGTGGAGGCCTAGTGACTGAAAGGCTATCAAAATTTGACATCTTAAATAGCTTAAATTGTTAGCTCAGGAATTAAATCCAAGAATAAAAAAGAGCTATTAGGCTTTGATACCATTTGAAAAGGCCTAGCTATATGTCCTAGAGGGGGGGTGAATAGGATAATGCCAAATAAAACTTATAATATCGGAATTAAAAAGAATATGATAGCCAAAGTAAATCACAATGCAAGAAAGTAAAATAACCTCAAAATTCAGATCTTGAGAGGTTGATACAAATGTTATTCTAAGGACAACCTTACACCAAAAACCAGAGTTTATGGTAGGACAACCTTATTTCTAGAAAGATCTTTGTATCAAATCTCAAACCGAAGAGGAATACAGAAATAAATACAAACTGTATTGAAATAAATTGTAATCACAAATGTATTGTTCTAGGGACAACCATACACCATAAAAGTGGCAGGGCAACCTTGCTGGAACAACTTTTAAAAGAAATAGAATATTAAGCTGATAAAGGAATAGCAGAAAATAAATTCTAAACTATTACAACATTCTCACAAAGCTTGAATTAAATGATTACAACATTCACCACCATACATACATCCCACAAAAGAATAATTAAAGATTAGAAGAATAAATCATTCAATCACAACACAAGGGATTATAGTGGTTCGCCTGTGTGTTCACCAACCGTTAAACAACAGCCACACAAAATGCTACTCCACTCCTAATATCCTCACACAGGGGATATTAGCGTTCACTAACAAAATAGGTTTTCCCAGGTTCACCCAAAACCTTTACAATTATGTCTTTGTATGTGGGCTTACACAATTAAAAAAACCCCACTTCTGAGTTTTCCTGGCTCTCCTCAGATAACCAATACAACAAGATTTTTCTGGCAAATCATGAAAGAAACCAAAACAAAACGGAATTTACAATTGAATGTAAAATACCTGATTATCTCCTTCGTTGTAGCAGCCCGGTAGAACTAAATCAGAGTAGATGATTGAATGTCCAAGTTCAATGTCCAGTACTCAATTACAATGGTTCTAATTCTAATAGATTTTAAATTAAACCGAATAGGGCTTGCCTTAATTGATTTTGATTCCAAAGAAAGGGAATAACAATTCCTCTTATCAAATTAGATTGGAATAGCAGAAACAAAATCAATTAAATAAAGCTAAGGAAAGAGAATATTAAATAAGCACACTTAGCTTAGATGGAGCACAGAATTATCTCTCAGAAGTTCGACGAAGATTAGCTTAAATAGATTAATTAATTTGATAATTTCTTCTGAGATTCGTGCACTATTTATAGGTAAGCAGATCGTGTCTTCGACTGGTCTAGGGAGCTCTTCGACTAGTCGAAGCAATAACAGATATTTGAAAGATCCGGCAGGATAAGCTCTGACAGTTCTATGACTGGTCGAAGGTCACCTTCGACTGGTCGTAGGTCACCTACGACTGGTCGTAGGTTTCCTTCGACTGGTCGAAGAACCTATAAAACATCACTGTATTTCGAGTCGAAGATTTTCGACTGGTCATAGATGCAGTCGACACTATTCTTACGACTGGTCGAACAGATTCCTGGACTAGTCGAAGCCTAACAGATTTCATCCAAAATTTGTAACAAACTCATGACTGATCGAGGAATTTCTTAGACTGGTCGAAGCAACTCTAAGACTAGTCGAAGAAGGCCTAGGACTAGTAGAAGAACAGACCAAACTAATGTAAAATAAACATTCGACTTATGTATCCAAAATGACCTACTTCTAAGGTCAACCTATGTTCAGTCAAACCTCAATCATGAAGTATGGACATTGAAACATTAGGAACAAGTGACCTTGAAGTATGAGCCTTGAAGTCTTGATGTAGTTGAAATCTTGATGTAGCTCAATCTTGAAAGAGTCTTGAGTTCTTTACAAACTGCCTTGTACTCTTCTTGAAGTCTTGCAGCTTGAGTCTTGTCTTGTGAGCAGTTCTTGCATTCAAGATTGATCTTTGTATTTGTGAGCTTTGCTTGTTGTGAGCTTTAGCTTGTTAATGAATGTTGATCCTTGAGAGAGCTTCACTTATGCAAGTCATATATAACAGTGATTTTGGCACCACAAATTTGACAACAAACAGGGATATAAACTATAACACTTACAGTCCGCCCCTGTGCTAGTATTGCCAGAGCAAGGGGTTAAGTATACGATATGTACCGACGCCTCTCGCATTGGTTTGGGTTGTGTCCTTATGCAGAAGGACAGGGTGATTGCATATGCCTGGAGACAGTTGAGGAAAGACGAAGAGAATTACCCTACACACGACTTAGAGTTGGTAGCTGTCATTTTCGCACTAAAGCTCTGGAGACATTATCTCTACGGAGAGGAGTTCGAGCTCTTTTGCGACCACAAGAGCCTTAAGTATATCTTCACACAGCGTGACTTGAATATGAGGCAACTCCGATGGATGGAAACATTGAAAGACTTTAAGTTCGATGTCTCTTACCATCCGGGCAAGGCAAACCTTGTGGCAGACGCATTGAGTAGCAAGAAGGCTGTAGAGTTTGCGGCTCCGCTAATGATAGAAAAATGGGACATGATGGAGTTTGTGCGAGACTTTAAGCAGAAACTCATGGTGGAAGAGCCGTATGAGGTTATCGTACACATTCGAGTACATCCCCTCATTGACGAAAGGATCATTGCAGCTCAGGCAGATGATGAGCTATTGGCGAAGATGAGAGAGCGGGTTCGTACAGATGAGGACTCCGAGTAGAGTGTTGGTTTAGATGGGGGCCTACGATATCGTGACCGGCTATGTGTCCCAAACATTCCTGACTTGAGACGGGAAGTTCTCAAGTCAACCCATAATTCCAAGCTTGCGATGCGTCCTGGTAGCACGAAGATGTATCAAGATATGAGGAGATCCTATTGGTGGGACAACATGAAGGTTCACATTGCTGAGTTCGTATCTCATTGTCTCACGTGCCAGCAGGTCAAGGCAGAGCATCGCCGACCTCCTGGACTGCTTCAGCCCACGCCTATAGCAGAATGGAAGTGGGACTTCATCTCTATGGATTTTATTTCAGGGCTACCGAGAACGAGGAAGGGACATGGCTCTATTTGGGTAATCTCGACTGATTGGCGAAGTCGGCTCATTTCTTACCGATCAGAGTCATAAACTCTGCAGACGAGTTGGCTAGGTTGTACATCAAGGAGATTGTACGTCTGCACGGTGTTCCCTTGGAGATTGTGTCTGACAGAGACACGCGATTCACATCTATCTTCTGGACTCATATCCAGGAAGCAATGGGTGTGAAATTGAAGTTCAGCACCGCGTTTCATTCGCAGATAGACGGGCAGATGGAACGTGTGAATCAGATTCTAGAGGACATGTTGTGAGCTTGTGTTTTAGATTTTAAGGATAGTTGGGATGATTGTCTCCCTTATGCAGAGTTCGCGTATAATAATAGCTTCCAGGCGAGTATCGGCATGGCTCCCTACGAGGCTTCATATGGTCGCCCGTGTAGAGCACCGCATTGTTGGGCAGAGTTGGCGAGCATAGTTTGATTGGCCCAGAGTTGGTTCAGGCGACTTCAGAGAAAGTTGACATTATTCAACGTCGACTTCTGATAGCCCAGAGCAGGCAAAAGAGTTACGCTGATACGAGGCGACGACTGCTTGAGTTCGAGGTTGGAGACCATGTATTTCTTAAGGTTTTCCCTATGAAAGGGGTCCTGCGGTTTGGTAAGAAGGGGAAGCTCACGTCAAGATTTATTGGTCCATTTTAAATACTGGATAGAGTGGGAGTGGTAACATACCGCCTTGCTTTGCCCACACCACTTGCAGGCGTGCATAACGTATTTCATGTTTCTATCTGAAGAAGTACGTTCCTGATCCTTCGCATATTATCAGTTGGGAGCAGGTGCAGTTTAGCGAGGATGCCACATATGTACTGCGACCGACGCGTATCATAGACAGGAAGGAGCAGGTAATGCGTAGCAAGGTCATCCCTCTTGTGAAAGTACTGTAGACGCATCACAGTGAAGAAGAGGCTACTTAGGAGACTGAAGCTGAGGTCAGAAAGAACTACCCTCAGATCCTTGAGGAGTATGAGAAGGTACAAATTTCGAGGATGAAATTTTTCTTTAAGGAGGGTAGATTGTAATGATCAAAAAAATTTCGTGCAAAGACCCAAGTATTACCTCAAATTCTTTAGAAGTTAAATGTGGGTTAACTAGCGCTAAACTCGATTACTTGTGAAATTAGCACCAATCACTTTAAATTTAATCTATAAGACTCAAAACCTGTAGAATCGTTAGCGCTATGTCACCCTGAAATCTAGGATTCAATGTTAAACCCAGTTGTTCTCGGGAGTACTTGGAAACTTTGTATCGGACCTGGACTGCGCGTCAAAAGTCTGATAGCGATGAACTTAAACATTTATGATCACCTTGTTAGGCTTGACAATCACCTCAAAAATCAAGTCCAGATGATGTCTTGAGATGATTTGTTTGAGTCCGGAGTAAAGAGTGTGAGAAAGGTGAGAAATTAAATATGAATTTATGAAATCTGAGTTGTGTCACTTGCGCGCCAATTTTAAGCTTTCTGACCGTTGAATTTTGACCCAAATTTACCCTCGGATCAGGGAAGATGGCCCAGGCATGTCATAGTGCTGGTGGACCTGATCGAGTTTCGGTGACCGTTAAATTGAAACTGGTGCACCATTGTTGATCTGTAAATCCGATCGGTACAAAAACTCAGCCTGACCTAGATCCATGGTCAGTGAGCTTAAGTTTGACCACACGTGGAAAAAGGACTACCAGAAGCGCTCCGTTGGAGCGAAATAGACCCGATTTGGTTATAACCTAAGTATACCTTGGCCCTGGGGCTATTTTCATCAATATTAGGCCTATATAAAGACCTTAAACCCTCACTCTCAAATTCCATACGAATTTCCTAAACCCTAGCTAAGAGAGAGAGACGAAAAGAGAGAGAAAGTGAGAGAGAAGTTGGTGAATCATCTTGAGATTCTTCCCTGTTACTTTGCGTACCTAAACCATCACATCTGAATCATTATTCTGGCGATTCTAAGTTCATTCTTGGGTAAGTCAATCAAACCCTAGCCTGTTTTGGAGCTTAGAATAGTTTATGTGTTGATGTAGGTCATTTTATTCATGCCTTAGGTTATCTAGTCGCCGTTGATGAAGACTTATCGTCTGAATCAGATCTGTTACGCACTTTTTGGTTTTAGGTGCAAACTATATTCGTATAGGTTATGGTTTTCAAGGCTTTCAATGTCGGTTAATGGTTTATTATTGTTGTCGGTGAAATTTCACGTGCTAAATGCGATGCTTATATTGCGTTCCTAATATATATGAGCTATACTGAGATTTGTGTATTCCTTGTATATGTAGAAAGTATCGTATACATATGAAATACGAACATGTGTTTGCCATGATTAATTTTCATGTATTTGTGCTAGTTGTATGTGTATCAAACTCCTTGGCGAAACGAATTGTCCAAATGTGTGTTATCACCAACATACGTCATGTATGTTGGAATATGTAGTCTAAGTGTTTGTAGAAATGTCTGAATGAATAAGTGTGTAATATATTATCCTGTTTATGGGCGTTGAGAAGAGATTCTCAACTATCTTATTGGTGTGTATGATTTCCTACATGCAATTTACATTCTTTATTGTTTAAATTTAGGCACTACTTATGTGTAAATCCATGTTAAGTTGATATTCATCAAATGCTCACATGTTGTATGATTAGAATTGTTGATCCATTACTATTCTGAATTGCTGGTATAAATATCTGTTATACTTGAATGTGTTTGGGACTATGAAATAGTCCAGGGAATCGGTAACAAACCTTGAGTTCGTGGCCGATGTTGTTTTCACAACGTAGGACGTGTTTGACGAACCTGAGTCATATTAGGGTTGTCGACAGTGGTTTGGCCACACGGAGTGTTTGCACACTCTATGTCATTCAACTCAACGTGCGCTCGTGCTAGTCGAGCTCGTCAAGTAACCCGACTATCCCGGTGGATGTGCACCATGTATGGACGCTATTGTTTAAATCTAGGGTACCAAACTTACCAATGCAATCCCGTTAACCATTGTACCTTGATCTGCTAAGACTCCTGAGCCGGGCATGGTGGTATGGGACACCGTAGTCGAGTTATCGGCCTACGCTGGGGTGACGAGCCTCCCCGTAGTGACCAGTGAGCATACCAGACTCGTGAGCCGATTATGGTGGTATGGGACACTATATTCGCGCTGTCAGCATACATTGATTGGTGACGAGCCCTTTGTTGTGACCTTGAGCATACCTTGATACTGCATTGAGGCGACGAGCCTTAGGGTAGTAACTAAGGTATGATAGGCATGCATTGATTGGTGACGAGCCCTTTGCAGCGACCTAAAACCATATGATCGTATGAGATTGTCTAGGATTGACGACCCTAAAATGGATCACTGTTTGGGAATTGATATGAGGAAGGTACCTTAGCTTCCCAATCCTACTGTATGAAAAGGACTAATAACAACTTGGTAATCATGTTCATGCACCGCATTGCATGTGCTTTGGCGTCGTGGATCACTGCGGGAGGTTGTCATGCGTACCGTAAGATGAAGACGCTGAGGGAGTGTAGGTGAGAGCATGCATCATTTCTACATACATCCTTGCATTAATAAGAGTAATTAGGACGTGTTTGATTGTATTGCCTCATCATTACTGCTTGATTGATTTGATAACATGTTAACTTTTACTGTATAGTTCCACTGAGTTGATCACTCACTCCCACATTCTGGGACAGTGTTTCAACACCATCCAGACTCTGTCTTAGATGTAGATGATGATGTGACCCCCGAGGTAGAGCAGGAGTATGAGGATGACGAGGATACGTTTTCTTTTATGCAGTTCTCAGGCGGGTTCATGTGAGCCGTGCCCTAAGCTACGGGGATTCTGGATTTCTTTTGTAATGAATATTTCATTTTGATACTTATATTTTGAAACAAACACTTGTAATTATGACCTGACAGAGCATACATATCTTAGGGACTTTTATAGATATACATATATGTTTCTTCAGTCTTCCGCTTGCAGATTTCACCTATCCCTGGATTATGTTTGCAGTTTGGCTTAATCTACTCCATGTTTTATGCACTCATACATCCATCATTACATATGTTGCATAAGTGATGTTTTGGAACTCGGGAGCTGAGTTATGCTCGACCCCCGGATTTCAGGGTGTTACAAAAACTTCAGTGGCCTCCCAAAAATTTTCAATGGTAGACGTTCAATTTATATTGTTTCCTAGGATGTGGTCCACTTCAGATTTTTATAGGCTTCAATTTTGACCTTACGTAATAAAATTATATGTTAAAATGGATGGATGGAGTGGATAAATTGAATAAATCATAGTGGGCCCCACAGGACGCTTAGGGTATAAGGGGCCCTATAGGGCCTAAAAATATGTGTCTTATCTAAGCCGTCTATATATTTTAAAATATTATTATAGGGCATGAAACCAAAAATCATCTAGATCGAAGGCTAAAGTGGTCCATACGGTAGGAAACATAGAGATTAAATCACATGTATTTGCTATGGTGGGGAACAGATTGGCTACTCCCCCTGACACTGGCCAATGGCTGGTGGTCGGTGCTCTGTGGGGCCCACCATGATGTATGTGTATCATCCATGCATCCATCTATTTTTATATATCATTTTATGAGATGATAAAAAAAATGAGTTATATCTCAATCTCAAGTGGACCACATTACAGGAAATAGTGTTGAATGAATTTTGACCATTAAAAATGTTTTGGGGGACATAAAGTTTTGGATCAAGCTGATATTTTTTTCCCTTCATCTGGGTCTTTATAACCAAATAAATAGATTGGATGTCAAATAAACAGTACAGTGGGCCTTAGGAGGATTTTAATTGTAAATATCCATTTATTACTTTTATCCTGTGGTGTGGCCCACCTAGGATTTATATCCCTATCGTTTTTTGCATCAAGCACTAAAATGATCTGTAAAAATGGATGAACCGAATGGATGAAACATGTACATCATGGTGGGGCCCACAGAGCATCGACCACCAGCCACGGTCCTCCCCCCATTTTAACAGGCTGCCCGCCCACTCTCTCTCTCTCTCTCTCTCTCTCTCTCTCTCTCTCTCTCTCTCTCTCTCTCGCCATCCCGGTCCCAGACCCGCGCGACTCTCTCTCTCCGTCCCGGTCCCAAACCCGCGCGACTCCCAGCTTCTTCCTACCCTGGAGTCTCTCTCTCTCTCTCTCTCTCTCTCTCTCTCTCTCTCTCTTCCTCACTTGCATCATCTCTAGATCTGGTGAGGCCAGCAGCCCCTGCCCTTCATCTCTTCCCCAGCCAGGTACTCATTTCCCTATTTAGGTTTTTAATTTTTAGATATGTAAACCTGCAGTGGGGGTTCGTTGGCCATGTCTGGTAAACAATGGGACCAATGATCTAGATGGCCTGGGTTGCTATAGATGTATACCATGTATACAATGGATGCAGACATAGAATAGTCTTGTCATTCATCATTTGTTGTGAATGTTTAAGGTGTGCACAACATGTGTTTGATGAAATGTCTCTGCTGGAGAAGGTGGATTGCATACTTTGTAACTTAAGCATGCGAGTAAACTTTATGGGCCACTACGATGTGTGTGTCTTATCCATGCAGGCCATCTATTTTGCAACTCATTTTATGGCATGAGCCCAAATGGAAGCATATCCATTGCTCAAGTGGGCCCACCACAGGAAACAGTGGGAATCGAAGACCCACTGTTGAAAACTTCTTAGGGTAGCAGAAGTTTCGAATCAAGCTGATATTTGTGTTTTCCCTATGTCTGTGTCAGCTTATGAACAAGTTGGGTGAAAAATAAACATCGTTGTGGGCCCTACGAAAGTCTCAACGGTGGATGTCATAATCCCCACTCTTTTGCTGTGTGTGGTCCAGTTGAGCTTTGGATAAAATGAGGATTGTTGGTCTCTGCTGGTCTGTACAAAATAAAATCTTTTTGTTGAGCTTGCCAATGTAAAATGTGAATTAGGTATATTCCTTCTGCTAGTTATGATCAGGGTGAACTAATTCAAGAAAATTCTTGTTGGATGGTACAAAATAAATTCTTTAGAACCACCAGGGAAACTAAAATGCCAATGAATTTAACATGTTATATAAATCAAAACACAATTTTTCTTCATATTTTCATTTTTAGTGCTGATTGTTTATCAGTTTTCTTTTCTATCATGTAGAACAAATGTAATATTAGTAATATCATCCATGGTATTACAGCAATCAATATCAAGGATGCATTTCCACATGATACATAACAATAGGGAATCCTAGTAGTGAGATGAATCATGGAATATCAGAGAAACAATTTCAGATCATCAAGCTTCATGAGAGCAAGTTTATTCTACACATGACTATTACTACTCACCACTGAGCAAGAACCATATGAACAAAGAATGGAGATGAACAATTTTATTTTCACTAATAATACAATGACTAATAATTTATTACTATGACACATGAGATTGCTGAGCTTTGGATGCATGTTAATGGTTTAAGTTATAAATGATTTACATCTTTACAGCCTGTCTTGTTTGGCTTTAAGAGTTTGAATAATTGGATAGAATTGAAGTATCATTAGCACGTTATATGTCTAATAGAATAATAAATGATTTATAGTTAACCCCAACAAAAAGATTGCTTCATCAAGGATAATAAAAGAAGGCACCAAAAGAACACATGTGGGGCTTGAATCGTGAAATTTCCTTTCCCACCAAAGTAAGCAAAGTATGCATGTGACCCACTTTAGAAAGGACAACACTTAATGAACCATCTTACTCACGTCTATTTTTCTCATACATGTGGGTCCCACCTGATAGTAGACTAGCATTCTTCCTCTTTTTTTGCAAGGCATGTTCTCAGCAGGTTACACCTGATGAATGGGCCAAATACTTTCAAGTTGCAGAGACAGAGGATGACAGAAGGATTGAGAAAAACCAAAGATACTAAAGTATCTAATGCATCTTAAATATTTAGAATTAAGAAGTCTCAAGTTCAACCAGTTGGACTACAATTTATTGCATCTTAAACATTTTTACAAATCATTTTATAAATCATTTACATCTTTACTATCAATTGTATTATCAAATGAAATTCAAACTCTTTGTTGGGGTTAACTATAAATCATTTATAGTTGTTTATAATAATATGAAAAAAATCTATTTTTTTATAATAATATTAAAAAAATCTGTTTGTAAAAAAAATAATTTCATTTGATTTTTTTTGTATGGATGCATCATGCATGGTTTTATGATAAAACACATGTATGTATGTGTGTATATGTATGCATGCACACATGGATGGATGAAATGTATGCATGCATGCATGGATGGACAGATTATGCATGTGTGTATGCATGCATACATGCATGGATGGATTTATGTGTGTGTATATGTATGAATGTATGCATGCATGGATGGAAGACTGGATGGATGGATCATCACGCATGTGTGTGTATGTGTGTATGCATGCATGGATAGATGGATGGATTGTTAGATCATGGATGGATGGATCATCATGCATGTGTTTATGTATGTATGCATGCATGGATGGATGGATGCATCATCATGCATGTTTGTATGCATGTATGTATGCATGTGTGATCCTAAACCTAAGCCCGATCCCAAACCCGAACCCGATTTCCTAAACCTAAACCTTAACTTATTCTCAATTCCCTAAAGCTATAACCTATAACCTATAACCTATAACCTAAAACCTACACCTAATCATGTGCATATATTTGTGGATATATATAGATCTATATTTTTTTTTGTGATTGGTGACCACATGTGTGGCATGTTTTGACAGTTTATGAAAAACCTCTTTTTTATTGTATCTCACTTTTTATATGCTACATCCACGTGATATCAGAAATGGATTTGACGCCCCTGAGCAAGAATTGGATGACGAAAGATATATTGAGTGATGAATACATTAAAGGCGTTGAATCGTTTATTATCTTTGCGAAAAGGAATTCGAGAGGTGTTGATTGATATAGTTGTCCTTGTGCTAGATGTCGTAATGTGCGTGGGAAGAAAATACTAAGTATAGTTTCTGAGCATTTGATTATGAATGGTATAGATCAGACATATACAACTTGGTTTTTTCATGGAGAACAACTTCCCAATATGGGTGTCAATGCCAAGGCTCCTAGTACATCTGCCACTAATTGTAATGAAGAGCTGTTTCCTAGAATGGTTGATTTGGTTAATGATACTTTTGGTCGTGTTCAACATGATGACTTAGATGCTTGTATGAATGAGGTCAATGAGGAACATGGTAGTCAGCCTCAAGATGACATAGACAATGATACTCAGTACAATAAATTAAGGGAGGATGCGATACAACCCCTATATCCATCATGTAAATGTGAGTATACAAAGTTGTCAGTGACAGTTGAGTTGATGAGCATGAAGGCTAGATATCAGTGGCCAGATAATAGCTTTAAGAGTTTACTGCAACTACTCAAGAAGATTTTGCCAAGCGAGAACTCTTTGCCAGATAGTACCTATAATGCAAAGAGATTGATCAGTTCATTGGGTATGAACTATGAGGTGATACATGCATGTCGTAATGATTGTATTCTGAACAGGAAGGAGCATGCTAATAAGGAAAGTTGTCCTACATGTAAAGCAAGCAGATGGAAAGTGAATAGTGTTGTAAGATCAAGAGTCTCACATGTACCATGGAAGGTGTTAAGATACTTCCCATTAACACCAAGGTTAAAAAGACTTTATAGCGTATCATGGATTGCAGAGAATATGGTATAACATTCAAAGGGGGCTAAAAATGACTCGTACATGCATCATCCTGTGGATTCTTCTATGTGGAAGTTTGTAGATAGAAAATTTAGTAATTTTGTTGTGAATCCACGTAGCGTTCAGTTGGGACTTGCAACAGACAGATTCAACCCCTTTGGGCATATGAGCATCTCATATAGTTGCTGGCCTGTTATGGTTGTTCCATACAATCTTCCACCTCGTTTATGCATGCAGAAGGAATTTATTATGTTAACACTTTTAATTCCCAAAAAAAATGGTCATGACATCAACGTATATTTACAACCATTAATTGAAGAATTAAATGAATTGTGGAAAGGGTCGATAACATATGACTCGTTCGGGAAGAACAGGTTTACAATGAAGGCGATTTTATTATGGGCAATACATGACTTTCCAGCCTATGGACATCTTTCTGGGTGTAGGACAGGAGGAAAGTATACATGTCCTGTTTGTAGTGAGGAGACTACTCTGTTTAGCTAAAACATGGAAAGAAGTTTGCTTATATGGGGCACAAAAGATTCCTCCCAAGAGCTCACATCTTTAAGAGCCAAAGATTTTGATTCAATGGGAATGATGAAAATCGGCAGGCTCCAAAGCATTTGTCTGGAGAACAAGCATTAGTTAAAATGAATAATATATAAACCAAGTTTGGAAATTATATAGGAAATAAGAGGAAGAAGACCACGGATGAGGAGTCTAACCTTACTACTTGGTCGAAGAGATCAATCTTCTTTACATTGTCGTATTTCATTTGCTGATTGGCGCAAAGTGCCTGGTGCAATTAAAGATAATATCTGGTCTATGGTTTTGGTGAGTATGTTTGTTCTTAATTTTATTTCTAATTCTTACTCAATAAGATTATTTGATTATTAATTTAATGAAATAGGCCACGTACAACATCGATGATGAGTTAAAAGAATATGCATTTTCAAAAGTAAGCAAAGCTTGGAAGGTATGGAAATACAATCTGCGAAAGGAATATGATAAATTTGATAATGATGTAGAAAGAAGAAGAAATTGTCTCATTGGTGTGAAGCAAGAGGATTGGGACATTTTCATTAATCTACAATCCACATAATTATTAATCAATCTTCGTAAGAAGGGAAAGACTTCCAGAGCACAGGTGAAATGCCCTCACACGACTGGAAGATGAGGTGCTGCTAGGACATTAGAGAAAATGGTAATTTGTACTACATTTTTTGATAATTTAATTGATGAATATAAATTCTTGTTGACTAATTTGCTTATATAATTATAGCGAAAAGAAAATCCAAATACTATCATCACCAGAACCGATTTGTTTGTTGCCACTCATAGCAGATTTGATGGGTCTTACCCAACACAAACACATCTTGAAACAGCGGTGAGAATAATTTTTCAGTTTTTAATCATTTTTTTATTTAAGTACAATGAAGGATTTATTGTAAAAATTATATTCTAACAGAAAAGAATATTATCGATAGTTGGCACTGATGCTTCTAATAAGCATAAGGATTTAGACCACGACCCAGTTTCACAGGTTTTCCATCAATTCTACTCACTTTACATACATCGTTGTTATTTTTTTTTAATAATAATATACATACATCACTAAACTTAAAAATTATTATTTAGGTTTGTGGTCGTGATAGCAGAGGCCGGGTTAGGGGCATGGGTTTGGGTATTTCTAAGACTACTATGAACGTTGCCACCCCCTACATCATAGAAGCTCGGTTAGAGAGGAATGCACGTATGTTCATTGAGGCTAAATTTGAAGCATCAATGACTTAAATGCAAGAATTTCGTATGATTGTTGAGTAAAAATTTACTGAAATTAGGCAACAAATTACTTATCAAAGCCAACTACTTCACCACTCCCCTGATACAGCTGCATCTCAGGTACTACATTTGCTGCGATGAAATGATATAATTATTATTTTTAAAGATAAAAGTAGCATTATTATTTACATAAAACCATTATTTTATTTATAGGCCCACCGTCAATCTGGTGAGCCCTCAAGTATTCGAGAAGACTCAGCAATAACTCCATCGATGGAATAAATTTGCCAATTGAGAGATATCCGTGGTCGGACTGTTGCCAGTGGACGGATGCTGTCAGATACTACAGGCATCCCTCCAGAATGCATCAGAGTTGTAATAAATGATATCAATATTTGCACAGCAGAGTTGTTTAATGATGACAGGACATTTGAAGATATTCAATTGGGTGAAATTGTTGTTTGGCCCAAATTCCTGATGAGAATTTGAATATTCAGTAGTTTTGTTTACCTTTTTGAACTCTAAGACATATTGTATGACGAAAACTTGATTATTCACTGAAATCCTTTTTTGATCAAGTTGCCTTTTTTATTTGTTTAATCTTTAGCATCCTTTTTATTAATTATGGCTTGTTGTCATTTTTTTATTTATTAACCAAGTCACTAAAGGATTTCAATTTCAAATGTAACTGAAGTATTGACGGAAAGTTGTCTCTTGTTGTAGTACGAGATGTAACAAGAATATACATTGATTGTGTATTTGAATTTCTTTAAATGCACCAACCAGAAACGATTTGAGATGATGTTCAATGATACTTTGTTAAATATGAAATTTATGACCTTTAGTAACTTAGTTAATTAAAAAGAACTATGTAGTGGCTTGATCCCAATCTGACTTTTTGGGTACGTAGGCAGCCATTCGTAATGTACTAGAATATCGGTGTAGCCACAAATCTTTTTTCTCCTTTAAATTGTAACAGACTGTATCGGTTGCATTTTTCTCTGTCATATAGGTTGTGGCTATCAAAGATATAATATCACCTCCTTATAGGGAAACATTTAATGATGTGTATAGGTAAATTCATTTTTTCTTATTCCTTATATTGTTTCCTAGTTATATTTGTGTTGGTTTCAGAGTACAGGTAGCAATAGAAAGTGTTGGTCGATTGTGGCTTATAGACAAAGGGATGAATAACCAATAATACGAATATGGGAGGCCTTCCCCAGGTGTCCAAATGCTTTTATATATAATTATATTATTTTTAAATGTATTAACTCGAAATTGATGGAGCAGACCCAGATGTGCGTCGGAGCTATCTGGATGTTGAGCGGGGGTCCCTGGAAGGTGGGAACCGCTGTTATAACCATGATGAAGCTGTCCATTTCCTATGGATAACATTAGAGTGGCCTAACCATTTAGACAGGCCATGTTTATGTATTTACTCAAAATTGATGGAGCAGACCCGGAAGTGCATCGGAGCTATCCGGATGTTGAGCGGGGGTCCTTGAAAGATGGGAACTGCTGTTATGACTATGATGAAGCTGTCCATTTCCTATGGACAACATTGGAAGGGCCTGGCCAATTGGAGCAGGCCGTGTTTATATCTATTTTTGCAGGGACCATACCCTTAACCTATTACTTAAACTTATTCTCAAATCCTAAAACCTATAACTACAACCTAAACCTAAAACCTAAACCTATAAACTATAACCTAAACCTTAAACTAAACCTAAACCTAAAACCTAAACGTATTCTCAAATCCTTAAACATAAACCTACACCTAATCCTAATCTCAACTCCCTAACCTAAACCTAAACCTAAACTTGAGAATCAAAACCTAAACCTGATCCCGAA
Source organism: Magnolia sinica (assembly GCF_029962835.1). NCBI lineage: Eukaryota > Viridiplantae > Streptophyta > Magnoliopsida > Magnoliales > Magnoliaceae > Magnolia > Magnolia sinica. Next base: position 65,354,229 of record NC_080573.1, on the reverse strand, counting down.
CCCGAACCTGATATCCTAAACCAAAACCTTAACCTATTCTCAATTCCCTAAACCTATAGCTTATAACCTAAACCTAAACCTAAACCTAAACCTAAACCTATAACATTGTAACGCCCTGAAATTCGGGGGTCGAGCATAACTCAGCTCCCGAGTTCCAAAACATCACTTATGCAACATAATTAATGAATGATGTATGTTGACTGTATTAGCACATAAACACGGGATAGATTAAGCCAAAACGCAGATATGATTCAGGGGTAAGTGAATAAAGCAAGCGGAAGACTTATAGTAAAATATATGTACAAGTGTAAGTCCCTGAATTACATATACAACCAGATCGTGTAAAAGTGTTATTTATCAAAATTTATAAGTACAAGTTACATCATTTCAGTTCCCAAAAATAGTAATCCCATAGATCCCGCGCAATGACCGAGGCTCGCTAGAACCCGTCAGAGCATATAGGAGAAGGCGGCCTCGTCGTCATCCGGCTCCCGCTCTGCCTCGACGTCACATCCACATCTGCAACATCGGGGCCTAAGACAGTCCGGTGGGTGTGAAACACCGCCCGAAACGTGGGAGTGAGTGATCAACTCGGTGGAACAATAAGGCAGGTTAACATGCTATCAGTTCAATCAAACAATAATGATAAAGCGGGACAATTAAATAAATCCTAAGCACTCTTGTTAATGCAAGTATGAATGCAATATGATGCGTGCCCTCACGCGTACACCCTCAGCGTCTTCATCTTACGTTACGCATGACATCGCCTCAAAGTGCGCCACATCTACAAAGCACATGCAAATGCGGTGCATGGATATGATTACCAAGTTGTTATTAGTCCAATTCATACAGGCAAGATTGGGAAGCTAAGATACCTTCCTCATATCATCATCCAAACAGTGATCCATACTAGGGTCGTCAATCCTAGACATCTCATACGATCATATAGTTGAGGTCGTAGCAAAGGGCTCGTCACCAATCAATGCACGCCTTTCATGCCCTTACTACCACGGATCGGCTCGTCACCTCCTTGTGGTATCCGGTATGCTCGAGGTCACTACAAAGGGCTCGTCACCAATCAATGTAGGCCGACAAAGACGAATATAGTGTCCCATACCACCATAATCGGCTCACGAGTTAAGTTGCTCACTTTGGTCACTACGGGAGGCTCGTCACCCAGCGTAGGCCGACGGCTCGACCACGGTGTCCCATACCACCATGTCCGGCTCATGAGTCTTAGCGGATCAGTGTACCATGGTTATTAGGATTTCACTGGTAAGTTCGGTACCCTAGATTCAAGCAGTAGCGTCCATACATGGTTAACATACCTGGACAATCGGGTTAGTTGACGAACTCGACTAGCACGAGCGCACGTTGAATTGAACGACATAGAGTGCGCAAACACTCCGCGTGGCCAAACCACCGCCGCCAACTCTAATACGACTCGGGTTCGTCTAATGCGTCTCACGTGGCGAAAGCAATCTCAACCACGACCAAAGGGTCAATTACCGATTTCTTGGACTAAGGCATAGTCCCAAACATCCTACACTACTACAGATATTCATATGGAATGTAAAACAATAATGGAACAATAACTCAAATCATGTTACATACACATCGAATAATATCAACTTAACATAAATGTAAGCATAGGAGATGCTTGAATTTAAATAACTTGGAATGTAAATGCATAAGGAAATCATGCGCATCCATAGGAGTATTGAGAATCACTTCTCAACGCCCACACTTAGTGTAATCAATTACACTTAGGTCATTCATGCATTTCTACAAACACTTAGCATACAAGGAATAACATACATGACGTATGTTGGAATACATGCACTTAGACAATTCCCTTTACCAAGGAGTTGTCATACATGCATCTAGCATACATACATGACCAATAATCATGGCAAGCACAAGTGCGTATTTTATACGTATACGGTACTTTATAAATACACATAGAATACACAAATCTCAATATAGCACATGCATATCGGAAAGCAATGCAAACATAACATTTGACATGTGAAATCTCATCCATAACAAGAATAAATCACTAATCGGGATTGAAAGCCTTGAAAACCATAACCTATACACTTAAAGTCCGCACCTTAAGCAAAGAAAGAACCGCCGAACTGATTTAGACGAGTTGTCTTCGTCAACGGCGCAAGAATACCCTAAAATAAGGATAGAAATGAGATACAACAACACCAAGTCTAATCTAAGCTCTAACACGGGTTAGGGTTAGGTTAACTTACCCCAAAAGAACTCAGAATCGTCAGAGGAACGATTCAAAGTGAAGATTCAAAGGTGAAGAAGAACAAGGAAGAATCAAGATGATTCACCAACCAATCTCTCTCACTAACTCTCTCTTTTCCACTCTCTCTCCAAGCTAGGGTTAGAGAAAATTCGTATGGAAATGAGAGCTAGGGTTTAAGGACTATATATAGGCCTTAAAATGATGGAAATAACCCTAGGGGGTCAAGGTATACTTAGGTAATAACCAAAGTACGCCTTTCTCGATCCAACGAAGCACTTCGGTGGGCCTATAACCACGAAAGGTCGGACTTAAGCTCACCGACCATGGATCTAGGTCGCTGAGTTTTCGTACCGACCGGCTCTTCGATCACCGTGGCGGACCACACTCAATTCAACGGTCACGAAACTCGATCAGTCCACAAGCACTAGGATATGCCTGGGCCAACCATCCCGATCGGAGGGTGAAATTGGGTCAAGAATCCAACGGTCGATAGCTTAAAATCGTCGCGCAAGCGCACGACTCGATTTCATAAAAGCTTATTAAATTCCAACCGTTCTCACACTCTTCACTCGAACTCAATCAAATCGACCGAGAAATCCGATCGACTTGATTTTTGAGGTGAAGACCAAGCCCAACTCGGTGACCGCAATAACCTAAGATCATCGCCATCGGACTTTCGATGCGCGGTCAGTCCGATCCGGATCTTCCAAAAATTCCCCAACAACCGGATTTAGCGATGGATCCCAGATTTCAGAGTGATGTAGCGCTCACTAATCTGCACGTTTAGAGCCATGCAGATACAATTTAAAGTGATTGATGCGAATTTCACAAGCAATCAAGTAGAGCGCTAATTACCCCAAAAACAACTACTTAAGGAAAGATTAGCACAAAAATTCCAAGGTCGTTACAATCTACCCCCCTTAAAGAAAATTTCGTCCTCGAAATTCATACCTTCATATAAGCCTCGAGGATCAGAGGGTAGGTCTTCCTGACCTCAGCTTCAGATTCCCAAGTAGCCTCTTCTACGCCATGATGCGACCATAACACCTTCACGAGAGGGATAACCTTGCTACGCAGTACCTGCTCCTTTCTATCCAGAATACGCGTCGGTCGCAGTACATAAGTGGCATCCTCACTTAACTGCACTTGCTCCCAACTGATAATATGCGAAGGATCAGGAACGTACTTACTTCTTCAGCATAGAGATATGAAATACGTTATGCACGCCCGCAAGAGGTGTGGGCAAAGCAAGGCGGTAAGCTACCGCTCCCACTCGATCCGAACTTGAAATGGACCAATAAATCTCGGCGCCACCCTTCCTACCGAACCGCAAAACTCCCTTCATAGGAGAGACCTTCGAAAAACATGATCTCCCACTACGAACTCAAGCGGTCGACGCCTCGTATCAACATAACTCTTCTCCTGCTCTGCGCTGCTAGAAGTCGACGTCGAATGATGTCGACCTTCTCTGAAGTCACCGCACCAACTTCGGGCCAAGCAAACTACGCTCACCAATTTCGCCCAACAATGTGGTGCTCGCACGGCGACCATACAACGCCTCGAAGGGAGCCATACCGATACTCGCCGGAAACTATTATTATACGTGAACTCTGCATACTGAAGACAATCATCCCACCTGTCTTTGAAATCCAAAACACAAGCTCGCAACATATCTTCCAGGACTTGATTCACGCGCTCCGTCTGCCCATCTGTTTGCGGATGAAACGCGGTGCTGAACTTCAATTTCACACCCATTGCTTCCTGGATACAAGTCCCGAAGATAGATGTAAAACGCGTGTCTCTATCAGACACAATCTCCAGGGGAACCATGCACACGCACTATCTCCTTGATATACAACCTAGCCAACTCGTCTGCAGAGTAAGTGACTCGATCGGTAAGAAATGCGCCGACTTCGTTAATCGATCGACGATCACCCAAATAGAGTCAAATCCCTTTCGTCCTCGGCAACCCGGAAATAAAATCCATAGAGATGAAATCCCACTTCCATTCAGCTATGGGCATGGGCTGCAACCACCCAGGAGGTCGGCGATGCTCTGCCTTGACCTGCTGGCACGTGAGACAACGAGAAACAAATTCAGCAATCCGGACCTTCATATTGTCCCACCAATAAGACCTCTTCATATCCTGATACATCTTCGTGCTACTGGATGCATCGCAAGCTTAGAACTATGGGCTAACTCGAGAACCTCACGCCTCAAGTCAGGGATGTCGGGAACACATAACCGCCACGAAAACGTAGGCCCCCATCGGAACTAACACTCCAGTCGGAGTTCCCATCTGTACCAACCCGCCGCCTCATCTTCACCAAAAGCTCATCATCTGCCCGAGCCGCAACGATCCTCTCGTCGATGACGGCCGTACACGAATGTGTGCGATAACCTCATACGGCTCAACCACCGTAAGCTTCGCTCAAAATCGCGCACGAACTCCAACATCTCCCACTCTGCTATCATCGGAGCCGCAAACTCCAAAGCCTTCTTGCGACTCAACGCATCCGCCACAAGGTTCGCCTTACCAGGATGGTAAGAAACATCGAACTTGAAGTCCTTCAATGTTTCCATCCATCTGCGCTGCCTCATATTCAAATCACGCCGCGTGAAAATATACTTAAGGCTCTTGTGGTCGCAAAAGAGCTCGAACTCCTCACCATAAAGGTAATGTCTCCAAAGCTTTAATGCGAAGATGACAACTGCCATTCCAAGTCGTGCGTAGGGTAATTCTCTTCGTGTTTCCTTAATCGACGCGAAGCATAAGCAATCACCCCGTCCTTCCGCATAAGGACACAACCCAGGGCCAACGCGAGAGGCGTCCGTATATATAATATACTTAACCCCTTGCTCGCAATACTAGCACAGGGGCGGACGTCAACTTGTCCTTCACGAAAAGCTAACTCCGCCTGCTCACTCCAAGCAAACTTCAAATCCTTCCGTGTCACCTACGACAACGATCTGCAATCTTCGAGAAGTCCTGAATAAAGCGTCGATAATACCTGCAAGGCCAAGAAAACTCCTCACCTCGATAACCGAACCAGGTTGCTCCCTGCAGCTACCTTGGCAAGGTCGACGGCTATACCTTCCTTGGACACCACATGTCCCAGGAACTTGACTTCCTCTTTCCAGAAATCACACTTCTTGAACTGTGCGAAAAGCCGATGCTCCCTAAGAGTACCCAAAACCGCTCTTAAGTGCTCCTCGTGCTCTGCCGGCTCGCCGAATAAATCAAGATGTCATCAATAAATACAATGACGAATCGAAACAGGAAGGCCGAAACACCCTGTTCATCGGATCCATGAACACGGCCGGTGCGTTCGTCGATCGAACGACATCACAAGGAACTCATAATGACCGGAGCTAGCGGTCTTCTGCACATCCCCATCCTTGACGCGCAACCGATGAACCTTGACTGGAGATCAACCTTCGAAAAGTACCGTGCCCCCTTCAACCGATCAAACAGATCATCAATCCTGGCAAGGGGTACTTATTCTTCACGATTACCAGAAGTTCAACTGCGATAATCAATACACAATCGCAAGGAACCATCCTTCTTCTTCACAAAGAGAGACAGTGCTCCCCAAGGAGACACACTGGGCCGAATAAAACCCAATTCTAGCAAACCATCTATCTCGCTTCCTCAACTCCTCCATTTCACTCGGAGGCATCCGATAGGTGGGTAAAGAAATGGGCGCCGCACCAGGCATAAGATCGATAGCAAAATCAATCTCACGCTGAGGAGGTAATCCAGGAATCGACTCAAACACATCTTCAAACTCCTGAACTACCGGCGTACTAACCAACGCCGACTCGGCCGAACTCTCCAACAGAGAAGAATAAAAATCAATACGAATAGGGTGCCTGAACCGGGAAAGTAACAATCTCGCCCTCAGTCCATGGATCGTCACCGATCTCGCTTCACAATCAATCTCACCGCATCCTCGTGAGCCAATCCATACCCATAATAACATCGTAGTGATAAGCGGTGCGACTAGCAAATCAACACGGATCGATCCACTTCCCGGATCGACCAAACAATCCATACAACGCTTGCCCAAGGCAGAGGACATCCCCGTAGCGGTAGTAAGCGTCACTCCGGTATAGGAACAGATCTCAAACCCAAACGCCTAATCGCCGCATAAGAAATAAGAGAAGTAGTGGACCCCTGTATCCACTAGCACAGAAACGGAATACCTTCCATATGCGCTGTCACCTCAAAGGACCTCGGCACCAAGTCAGACATAGTTGAAAGCGCATGAACACGAGCTCTGCGCCGACGATTCTACTGAGGAACCATGGGCCGAGGTGGCCTCGAAGCCGTGAACCGCAGTGTCGAAGGATGGATGAGTGCGCTGATCGAAGAGGAGGAGGAGAAATAACCGGAGGCATCGGACGGCTAACCCTCTGCGGTGGAGTAAAACCACCTGCTCGCATACGGGAAAAGCAGAAACGGTCCAAGTGCCCAACCTTCCCACAATAAGAACATCTCAGATCAGCTCTCATCTGCTGAGCGGGCGGCGCTGAACGCCAAGGAGGAGAATCAACACGCGGCCTCTTGCCAAGGAAAGGTGCACCCTGGAAATCCGGTCTCGGCCTAGGAGGCATCGATGCTCGCATGCGGGACGCTCTATCTCCGTCCTGCTCTGCTCGCAAGGACATGCTCACTAGCTCCGCATATGAAGAAATGCTGGCACAGCAAATCTTCGATCGGATCTCAGGTCGCAGCCCCTCAGAAAAACGCCGCATCCTCATCGGTTGACGCCCAGATCAAAGGAACATACCGCCCCAACTCAAGAAACCGGTTCTCATACTCCGTAACCGACAACCCTCCTGGCGGAGGCGAAGGAACTCACTCTCCTTCTCATGTCGATACGTAACCGGAAATACTTCTCGTGGAAGCGCGCCTCCAACGCCAGCCACGACCACACGACGTCCTCCCCGACCGTGCGAAGCACACTGTCCCACCACAAACCGGCCTCCTTCACAAACATGAAGGGGGCAAGCTCAACCGGCTCGACCTCAGAGCAGTGCAACGGCATCGGCATCTTAGAGATGCGGTCAATCCAATACTCGGCCTCCTCGGGTCTATGAGAACCCGCAAAAGTAGGAGGTCGCAAGCGCTGGAATCGCTCGAATGTGCCGCTGGCACTAACACTGGCACTGGCACTCCCGGATGGAGGCATAGGTGAAACAGTTGGAGTCTCCCCTACTGATTGAGCAAAGATGCCAACCATGGAGGAGAGGAACTCCTGCTGCTGCTGCCGCTGCCGTTGTTGCTGCTGTTGCCGCATCAACAACATCATCTGGCTCAAACCTATCAACAGGTGAAGCAGAAGAAGGTGCATGGCTCGGCTCAGAAACCGAGGTGTGACCGGAGGAGCCATAGGTGTCGACCCAACACCGACACGAGATGGACTCGTGGGGTTCGTGCGGCTATCGCTCAAGGGAGGAACCCCAACAAGCGACTCAATCGAGAAAGACGGGCCGAAGCCTTCGAACCCTTAGGAGGCATCCCTACATTAAATCAAAGGATGCAACCTGTCAGATTCTAAGTCACATAATCCATCCACACAACAACAACACAACAGCACAACACCAAAACAAACCACATGCATTCCATTAATCAAAATCGTCGCAATACAAGTAGTGCAGAGAAATACATGAATCACGACTAGGAAAGCATGAAAACAACAACATCTAACACTACAAACAACCACAACTACTACAACCACTAACAGCTACCACACTACAACAACTCCAACTACAAGCCAACAACGGCTACACACAGAAAGAAACACCAAACAAAGCAAAGACGGCCACGACGATGCTACTCGTCGGAATCAGGAGACGGAGGCGGAGCACCCCTATCCTGCAAGCAACACAGGATAGACTTCAAAGTCCGGGACATCTTCTTGAACTTGTGCTTAACCAAGCCTCGAAGATCCACCATCTCTTGGTGTAAAGCAGCTTGCCCTTCTTCAAGCCGTGTAAGACGGGCATCTCTGGCAACCTGCTCTGCGCCCTGCTCTGGCACCACAGGAGGAGAGCGATCACTCGAATCCTGTGCCCCACTCTCTTCCTCGTCTTGCTCTGCTTCTTCCTCAGACTCCGCACCACCTTCAGCATAACTCTCATCATCACTCTCAGACCCGGCCTCACCCTCAGAGGCAAGCCGACCAGAACCAACCTCCATCAGCTTAAGGGTCCTCAAGTTGAGATGACGAACAGGGACCGGTTTCTCAGCTCCAAGCCTATAGCCAAACTCATGTGCAATCTTGCAAATGAGGCGGCCAAAGGGAAGAGACTCGGTCCGTCTACTCGAACGAGCGATGAGAATAATCTGACGCAGGACGTACGTCGGCACACACAACTTCGCATCCTGCCCCACCTGATATAGAAAATCTACCATCAGGCGCGTACACTCGCTGCGGTTGCTCCACTTTGGATACACATTGAACGTAAAGATGTGGTGAAGTAAACGGAAGTCGTCCGTCATGTGAGAAGCCAAAAGACTCCTATTTGGCTGCCATTCAACTAGACGACCACACAAGGATCGGGTGCGACGATCCCTCTCGCGCACACTGTCCACATTCTTCTCGTTGGCATTCACTTCCCCAAGTGGCACCTTCAAGAGTCGGGATATCAAAGCAACATTGACAATTCCAACTCGACCGCTACCACAGGGAATCTTGAACTGCAGAGGATCCAGCGAAGGCTCCAGAATGTTGGCATAGAAGGCCCGAACAGTGCTAGCATTCGCGCGATACTCGCCTTCAAACAAGGGACCCCAACCAGCCCCTTCTGGTGCTCCAACAAGAAGAACTCACCAAAGAGCCGCGGGTCAACATGAGCCTCAAAAAGGACTCTACGCCCTTCATAAACTCCATGCGACAATTCCGCCAACAAGGTCCTACTAACGGGAGCTCGAGGATCGAGGTCCCGCTTCGTCTGGAACTCGCGCGAGGCGAACGTGCTAGCGGCGGCACCTCTCGGCCTCCGTGCACGGGTTGGGCGGCTCGGCCTGGCTTCATCCACGAGCGCTCTCTTCTTCCCCATCAAGGAAAGAAGGGAAGAAATGGAAAAGATGGCCGTCACAATCTCAAAGAGGGCCATGAGAAATGAGAGAAAGAGAGAAATAGGAAGATGGTGAAGCTTCCACACAACTATGAGCCAAAAAGGGAATGAAAGGGCTCAAATGAGAGGGAAAGATGGAGAAATCAGCAATGGAATGGAAGATTTGAGAATGGGGTGATGGGTTTGCACGAAAATGGAAGGAAGATGAAGATTTGGGAGAGATTTGAGAGAGTTTGGAGAGGTTGTTGAAGAAAAGGAGAGCTTGGAAGAGGGTTTTGTGAAGGAAATAGATGAAAGGAAGGGTTTTAAAATGGAAACCGTGGAGGGGTGGGCCACACAAGCCTCATGGACGATCGGCCCGCGTCGGCCCGGCTCGACCGGCGATCTCTCGCCGAACCGGCGATGGCATCGCCGGTCTCTGGACATATCGGCGATGCCTCGCCGATTTGGCGAGGTCCTCCTGGTCCTCCTTGGTCCAAATGATGTGGTTCCCCCCGGGTCCCACAGAAAATGCCCCGATTGGCCCCTTGTGTAATTTGAAGCTTATCGGGTCATTCTGACAGAAATCTGAAACAGCGATTTCTGGAAGGTTTAAAACTGAATAATGGGAGGGTAGACCATCTACACTCATTAATAGAGGGTCTAGAACAGGTTTCGGTTCGCTGTGTGTGATCAGGTAAGGGTACAGACTCGATCTCGGTAAAGGTTTTCAGGAAACTTTCGCCGATAGAAACTACGGAGCACAAACACAAAGCGATGATAGACCCGCACCCAATTACACTATAGTGGTGACAACGTGCGGTGTGTGACCATAACCTATGTCCGGTTTAATCCAGATCATGCTCGATACCAACTTGTAACGCCCGAAATTCGGGGTCGAGCATAACTCACTCCCGAGTTCCAAAACATCACTTATGCAACATAATTAATGAATGATGTATGTTGATGTATTAGCACATAAACACGGGATAGATTAAGCCAAAACGCAGATATGATTCAGGGGTAAGTGAATAAAGCAAGCGGAAGACTTATAGTAAAATATGTGTACAAGTGTAAGTCCTGAATTACATATACAACCAGATCGTGTAAAAGTGTTATTTATCAAAATTTATAAGTACAAGTTACATCATTTCAGTTCCCAAAAATAGTAATCCCATAGATCCCGCGCAATAGGATCGAGGCTCGCTAGAACCCGTCTGGAAAACCGCATATAGGAGAAGGCGGCCTGCGTCGTCATCCGGCTCTCGCTCGCCTCGACGTCACATCCACATCTCGCAACATCGGGGCCTAAGATGAGTCCGGTGGGTGTGAAACACCGCCCGAAACGTGGGAGTGAGTGATCAACTCGGTGGAACAATAAGGCAATCGGTTAACATGCTATCGGTTCAATCAAACAAGAATGATAAAGCAGACAATTAAATAAATCCTAAGTACTCTTGTTAATGCAAGTATGAATGCAATATGATGCGTGCCCTCACGCGTACACCCTCGCGTCTTCATCTTACGTTACGCATGACATCGCCTCAAAGTGCGCCACATCTACAAAGCACATGCAAATGCGGTGCATGGATATGATTACCAAGTTGTTATTAGTCCAATTCATACACAGATTGGGAAGCTAAGATACCTTCCTCATATCATCATCCAAACAGTGATCCATACTAGGGTCGTCAATCCTAGACATCTCATACGATCATATAGTTGAGGTCGTAGCAAAGGGCTCGTCACCAATCAATGCACGCCTTTCATGCCCTTACTACCACAGATCGGCTCGTCACCTCCTTGTGGTATCCAGGTATGCTCGAGGTCACTACAAAGGGCTCGTCACCAATCAATGTAGGCCGACAAAAACGAATATAGTGTCCCATACCACCATAATCGGCTCACGAGTTAAGTTGCTCACTGGTCACTACGGGGAGGCTCGTCACCCCAGCGTAGGCCGACAGCTCGACCACGGTGTCCCATACCACCATGTCCGGCTCATGAGTCTTAGCGGATCGTGGTACCATGGTTATTAGGATTTCACTGGTAAGTTCGGTACCCTAGATTCAAGCAGTAGCGTCCATACATGGTTAACATACACTGGACAATCGGGTTAGTTGACGAACTCGACTAGCACGAGCGCACGTTGAATTGAACGACATAGAGTGCGCAAACACTCCGCGTGGCCAAACCATTGCCGCCAACTCTAATACCACTCGGGTTCGTCTAATGCGTCTCACGTGGCGAAAGCAATCTCAACCACGACCAAAGGGTCAATTACCGATTTCCTGGACTAAGGCATAGTCCCAAACATACTACACTACTAAAGATATTCATATGTAATGTAAAAAATTAATGTAACAATAACTCAAATCATGTTACATACACATCTGAATAATATCAACTTAACATAAATGTAAGCATAGGAATGCTTGAATTTAAATAACTTGGAATGTAAATGCATAAGGAAATCATGCGCATCCATAGGAGTATTGAGAATCACTTCTCAACGCCCACACTTAATGTAATCAGTTACACTTAGGTCATTCATGCATTTCTACAAACACTTAGCATACAAGGAATAACATACATGACGTATGTTGGAATACATGCACTTAGACAATTCCCTTTACCAAGGAGTTGTCATACATGCATCTAGCATACATACATGACCAATAATCATGGCAAGCACAAGTGCGTATTTTATACGTATACGGTACTTTATAAATACACATAGAATACACAAATCTCAATATAGCACATGCATATCAGAAAGCAATGCAAACATAACATTTGACATGTGAAATCTCATCCATAACAAGAATAAATCACTAACCGGGATTGAAAGCCTTGAAAACCATAACCTATACACTTAAAGTCCGCACCTTAAGCAAAGAAAGAACCGCCGAACTCGATTTAGACGAGTTGTCTTCGTCAACGGCGCAAGAATACCCTAAAATAAGGATAGAAATGAGATACAACAACACCAAGTCTAATCTAAGCTCTAACACAGGTTAGGGTTAGGTTAACTTACCCCAAAAGAACTCAGAATTGTCAGAGGAACGATTCAAAGTGAAGATTCAAAGGTGAAGAAGAACAAGGACGAATCAAGGTGATTCACCAACCAATCTCTCTCACTAACTCTCTCTTTTCCACTCTCTCCAAGCTAGGGTTAGAGAAAATTCGTATGGAAATGAGAGCTAGGGTTTAAGGACTATATATAGGCCTTAAAATGATGGAAATAACCCTAGGGGGTCAAGGTATACTTAGGTAATAACCAAAGTACGCCTTTCTCGATCCAACGAAGCACTTGGTGGGCCTATAACCACGAAAGGTCGGACTTAAGCTCACGACCATGGATCTAGGTCAGCTGAGTTTTCGCTCTGATCTTCAGATCGGCCGTGGCGGACCACACTCAATTCAACGGTCACGGAAACTCGATCAGTCCACAAGCACTAGGATATGCCTGGCCAACCATCCTGATCGAGAGGGTGAAATTGGGTCGAGAATCCAACGGTCGAGATAGCTTAAAATCGTCGCAAGCGGCACGACTCAATTTCATAAAAGCTTATTAAATTCCAACCGTTCTCACACTCTTCACTCCGAACTCAATCAAATCGACCCAGAACATCAGATCGACTTGATTTTTGAGGTGAAGACCAAGCCCAACTCAGTGACCGCAACAGCCTAAGATCATCGCCATCGGACTTTCGATGCGCGGTCTAGGTCCGATCCAGATCTTCCAAAAAATCCCCAGAACGACTGGATTTAGCGATGGATCCCAGATTTCAGAGTGATGTAGCGCTCACTAATCTGCACGTTTAGAGCCATGCAGATACAATTTAAAGTGATTGATGCGAATTTCACAAGCAATCAAGTAGAGCGCTAATTACCCCAAAAACAACTACTTAAGGAAAGATTAGCACAAAAATTCCAAGGTCGTTACAAACATATAACCTAAACCTAAACTTAAAACCTAATGTATTCTCAAATCCTTAAAACCAAACCTACACCTAATCCTAATCTCAACTCCCTAACCTAAACCTAAACTTAAACTTGAAAACCCAAACCTAAACCCGGTCCCGAACCCGAACCCGATTTCCTAAACCTAAACATTAACCTATTCTCAATTCCCTAAACCTATATCTTATAACCTAAACCTAAACCTAAACCTAAACCTTAACCTAAACCGACAACCTATAACCTTAACCTAACCTAAACCTAAACCTGTAACCTATAACCTAAACCTAAACCTAAAACCTAAATATATTCTCAAATCCCTAAACCTATACCTACACCTAATCCTATTCTCAACTCCCTAACCCAAACCTAAACCTAAACTTGAAAACCAAAACCTAAACCCGATCCCAAACCTGAACCCGATTTCCTAAACTTAAACCTTAACCTATTCTCAATTCCCTAAACCTATTGCTTATAACCTAAACTGAAACCAAAACCTATACCTATACCTTAACCTAAACCTAAACCTAAACCTATAACCTATAACCTAAACATAAACCTAAAACATAAATGTATTCTCAAATCCCTATACCTAAACCTACACCTAATCCTAATTTCAAATCCCTAACCTAAACCTCAACCTAAACTTGAAAACTCAAACCTAAACCCGAACCCAATTTCCTAAACCTAAACCTTAATGTATTCTCAAATCCCTAAACCTAAACCTACACCTAATCCTAATCTCAACTCTCTAACCTAAACCTAAACTTAAACTTGAAAACCCAAAGGTAAACCCCAACCCGATTTTCTAAACCTTAACCTTAACCTATTCTCAATTCCCTAAACCTATATCTTATAACCTAAAACTAAGCCTAAACCTAAACCTAAACCTAAACTAAACCTAAACCTAAACCTATAACCTATAACCTAAACCTAAACCTAAAACCTAAATGTATTCTCAAATCCCTAAACCTAAACCTACACCTAATCCTAATCTCAACTCTCTAACCTAAACCTAAACCTAAATGTGAAAACCAAAACCTAAACCCGATCGCGAACCCGATCCTGATTTCCTAAACCTAAACCTTAACCTATTATCAATTCCCAAAACCTATAGCTTATAACCTAAACCAAAACCAAAACCTAAACCTTAACCTAAACCTAAACCTAAACCTAAAATCTAAATGTATTCTCAAATCCCTAAACCTAAACCTACACCTATTCCTAATCTCAACTCCCTAACCTAAACCTAAACCGAAACTTGAAAACCAAAACCTAAACACCATCCCAAACCCAAACCCGATTTCCTAAACCTAAACCTTAACCTATTCTCAATTCCCTAAACATATAGCTTATAACCTAAACTGAAACCTAAACCTATACCTTAACTTAAACCTATAACCTATAACCTAAACATAAACCTAAAACCTAAATGCATTCTCAAATCCCTAAACCTAAACCTACACCTATTCCAAATCTCAACTCTCTAACCTAAACCTAAACCTAAACTTGAAAACTTAAACCTAAACCCGATCCTGCACCTGAACTCGATTTCCTAAACCTAAACCTTAATGTATTCTCGAATCCCTAAACCTAAACCTACACATAATCCTAATCTCAACTCCCTAACCTAAACCTAAACTTAAACTTGAAAACTCAAACCTAAACCCGATCCCGAACCCGAACCGGATTTCCTAAACCTAAACATTAACCTATTCTCAATTCCCTAAACCTCTATCTTATAACCTAAACCTAAACCTAAACCTTAACCTAAACCTAAACCTAAACCTATAACCTATAACCTTAACCTAACCTAAACCTAAACCTGTAACCTATAACCTAAACCTTAATGTATTCTCAAATCCCTAAACCTAAACCTACACCTAATCCGAATCTCAACTCCCTAACCTAAACCTAAACTTAAACCTAAACTTGAAAACCAAAACCTAAACCCGATCCCGAACCCGAACCCAATTTCCAAAACCTAAACCTTAACCTATTTTCAATTCCCTAAACCTATAACTTATAACCTAAACCTAAACCTATACCATATAACCTAAACATAAACCTAAAACCTAATGTATTCTCAAATCTTTAAATCCAAACCTGCACCTAATCCTAATCTCAACTCTCTAACCTAAACCTAAACTTAAACTTGAAAACCCAAACCTAAACCCGATCCCGAACCCGAACCCAATTTCCTAAACCTAAACATTAACCTATTCTCAATTCCCTAAACCTATATCTTATAACCTAAACCTAAACCTAAACCTTAACCTTAACCTAAACATAAACCTAAACCTATAACCTATAACCTTAACCTAACCTAAACCTAAACCTATAACCTATAACCTAAACCTAAACCTAAAACCTAATTGTATTCTCAAATCCCTAAACCTAAACCTACACCTAATCCTAATCTCAACTCCCTAAACTAAACCTAAACCTAAACCAAAACTTGAAAACCAAAACCTAAACCCGATCCCGAACCCGAACTCGATTACCTAAACCTAAACCTTAACCTATTCTCAATTCCTTAAACCTATAGCTTATAACCTAAACCTAAACCTAAACCTAAACCTAAAACCAAATGTATTCTCAAATCCTTAAACCCAAACCTACAACTAATCTTAATCACAACTCCCTAACCTAAACCTAAACTTAAACTTGAAAATGCAAACCTAAACCCGATCCCGAACCCGAACCCGATTTCTCAAACCTAAACATTAACCTATTCTCAATTCCCAAAACCTATATCTTATAACCTAAACCTAAACCTAAACCTTAACCTAAACCTAAACCTAAACCTATAACCTATAACCTTAACCTAACCTAAACCTAAACTTGTAACCTATAACCTAAACCTAAACCTAAAACCTAAATGTATTCTCAAATCCCTAAGCCTATACCTACACCTAATCCTAATCTCAACTCCCTAACCTAAACCTAAACCTAAACTTGAAAACCAAAACCGAAACCCAATCCCGAACCTGAACCCGATTTTCTAAACCTAAACCTTAACTTATTCTAATTCCCTAAACCTATTGCTTATAACTAAAACCGAAACCGAAACCGAAACCTAAACCTATACCTTAACCTAAACCTAAACCTAAACCTATAACCTATAACCTAACCATAAACTTAAAACCTAAATGTATTCTCAAATCCCTAAACCTAAACCTTCACCTAATCCTAATCTCAACTCTCTAACTTAAACCTAAACCTAAACTTGAAAACCCAAACCTAAACCCGATCCCGAACCCGAACCCGATTTCCTAAACCTAAACCTTAACCTATTCTCAATTCCCTAAACCTATAGCTTATGACTTAAACCTAAACATTAACCTAAACCTAAACCTAAACCAATAACCTATATAACATATAACCTAAAACTGAAACCTAATGTATTCTCAAATCCCTAAACCTAAACCTACACCTAATCCTAATCTCAACTCCCTAACCTAAACCTAAACCTAAACTTGAAAACCCAAACCTAAACCCGATCCCGAACCCGAACCCCATTTCCTAAACCTAAACCTTAACCTATTCTCAATTCCCTAAACCTATAGCTTATAACCTAAACCTAAACCTAAACCTAAACCTTAACTTAAACCAATAACCTATAACCTAAACCTAAACCTAAAACCTAAATGTAATCTCGAATCCCTAAACCTAAACCTACACCTAATCCTAATCTCAACTCCCTAACCTAAACCTAAACCTAAACTTGAAAACCCAAACCTAAACCCGATCCCGAACCCGAACACGATTTCCTAAACCTAAACATTAACCTATTCTCAGTTCCCTAAACCTATAGGTTATAACCTAAACCTAAACATAAAGCTTAACCTAAACCTAAACCTAAACCTATAACCTATAACCTAAACCTAAACCTAAAACCTAAATGTATTCTCAAATCCCTAAACCTAAACCTACACCAAATTCTAATCTCAACTCCCTAACCTAAACCTAAACCTAAACTTGAAAACCCAAACCTAAACACGATCCCGAACCCGAACCCGATTTCCTAAACCTAAACCTTAACCTATAACCTAACCTAAACCTATTACTTGCACTTATAACCTAAACCTATAACCTAAACCTAAGCCTAAAACCTAAACCTAAACCTAAAATCGAAATGTATTCTTAAATCCTTAAACCTAAACCTACACCTAATCCTAATCTCAACTCCCTAACCTAAACTTAAATGTAAACTTAAAAACCCAAACCTAAACCCGATCCCGAACCCGGACCGGTTTCCTAAACCTCAACCTTAACCTTAACCTATTCTCAATTCCCTAAAGCTATAACCTATATACTATAACCTATAACTAAAACCTAAACCTTAACCTAAACCTATAACCTAAACCTAAACCTAAACCTAAACCTAAACCTAAACCAAAACCTATAACCTAAACCTTAACATATAACCTATATAACCTATAACTTAAACTTATAACCTATAACCTAAAACTTAAACCTAAACCTAAAACCTAAATGTATTCTCAAATCCTTAAACCTAGACCTACACCTAATCCTAATCTTAACTCCCTAACCTAAACCTAAACCTAAACTTGAAAACCCAAACCTAAACCCAATCCTGAACCCAAACCCAATTGCTGTAATAATGTAACCCAATCACATGGCAAGAAACAAGAATGTATCCCTTTTAACACATGCCCCTTTTTACAAAGCTTTAATTTTTGTTGTTGTTTCTATTAACTTGAATTGTAGCCCAATCACATGGCAACAAACAAGAATGTATCCCTTTTAACACATGCCCCTTTTTACAGAGCTTTAATTTTTGTTGTTGTTTCTATTAACTTGAATTGAAACACTTTTTTGCATTATTTGCTTGCGTTAGTTTTATTTTAATGATCAGTTTTATTTTTAAAAAGTGCCCACTTTTTTAGAAGAAGTTTATGCAATTCATCATGATTCTGAATTATAATGTTTTGTTGGTTTAATATTTTTTTTTCAGATGAAAGACACAAAAAGAAAATTGTTGTTGATTTTTTTCCTTTTTTTATTTATGATGTTAAACTTATATGTATTTATGCGTGGATGAATGAAATGTGGATAAGATTGTTTGTTTTCAGATGGATGTAGTTTATGTTTGGATGAATATAGTTTATGTTGGATTTACGTAGTTTGGGTTTAGATGGATATGAATGTGAATATGATGAAATATATTATATAACAGGTGTATATCAGGAAGAATATGATGAAATATATTGTAACAGGTGTATATTGATCCTCTCAAATTTGAAAATGTGCTTTGAAGGCTCATAAGGGACGGTCCATGACAGTCCTTTTTAAGGACGGTCTGTGGCCGTCCTTTGAAGGCTCATAAGAGACGGTCCATGACAGTCCTTTTTAAGGACGGTCCATGACCGTCCTTTTAAAGGACGGTCCATAGCCATCCTTTGAAGGGCCATAAGAGATGGTCCATGACCGTCCTTTTAAAGGACGGTCCATAGCCATCCTTTGAAGAGCCATAAGAGATGGTCCATGACCGTCCTTTTGAAGGCTCATCAAAGACGGTTTATGACAGTCCTTTTTAAGGACGGTCGATGGCTGTCCTTTAAAGGCTCATAAGTGACTGTCCATGATTGTCCTTTTTAAGGACGGTTCATGACCATCCTTTTTTCATCAATAAGAACGATGGTTTTCGACGGACCTTTAAGTAATACGACACGTCAAAATTTGACGGCCCATGCGACGGTCCATGACCATCCTTTTTGGTCATTTGAGACGGTTTTGGACCGTCCTTTTTTCGCAGTTTTGGCGTAGTGACTCTAAATCCTGCCCATTTGAACTACTCGACTACGGAAAAGGAACTCTTAGCCGTAGTGTTCGCTTTGGACAAATTTAGGTCCTACTTGATTAGATCCAAGATTGTCATTTACACAGATCATGCGGTGCTTAAGTATCTTCTTGATAAAAATGATGTTAAGCCCCACCTGATAAGATAGATCCTCCTACTCCAAGATTTGATTTAGAAATTAAAGATAAAAAGGGAGTAGAGAACACAATAATTGACCATCTTTCCTGCCTTAATCCCTCTGAATTCCTTGAAATGACACATATCAATGACATGTTCCCTGACGAACAATTGTTCAGAGTCTCCCATTCACCTTGGTTCGTTGATATTGCTAATTATCTTGCCACAGGTTTCACACTAACACATTTGACTACACAAGATAAGAAGAAAATTTTCACCAAGGTGCACAAAATCTTCTAAGATAATCAATATTTGTTTAAATATTACCCAGACCAAATCTTAAGAAGATGTGTCTCAAACGATGAGCATCAGAGTGTCATCTCCTTCTGTCACTCTCAGGCTGTGGTGGTCACTTTTCTGCTAAAAAGACCATGGCCAAAATTCTGTAGTGCAGCTTTTATTAGCCCACGATGTTCAGGGACACTCATGAGTTTTGCAATGCTTGTGAACGTTGCCAAAAATTGGTAGCATTTTTCTATTAAAATATGATGCCCTTGAACCTCATTCTTATCGTAGAAGCATTTGATTGTTGGGGCATCGATTTCATGAGACCATTCCCCCAATCCTTTAGAAACCTCTATATTTTGCTCGTCGTAGACTATGTCACTAAATGGGTTGAAGCGATTCCATGTCAAAATAACGACCATCGCATGGTCATTAAATTCTTACAAGAGAACATCCTTTCCCGATTCGAAACACCTCGAGCCATCATTAGTGATGGGGGCTCACATTTTGTAATAGGCTATTCGAGAATTTAATGAAAAAACATGGTATCTCTCATAAGGTTAGCACTCCATACCACTCACAGACAAGTGGGCAAGATGAGATTTCTAATAGGGAGATCAAACACATATTGGAAAAGACGGTTAACCCTAACCATAAGAATTGGTCAATCCGATTGACTGATGCTTTATGGGCTTATCGTACTGCATTTAAGACCCCTATTGGAATGTCTCCCTTTAGACTTGTCGATGGGAAGGCTTGTCACTAGCCTGTGGAGTTGGAACATAGAGCCTACTGGGCGATTAAAAATCTGAACTTCAATCTGGACAACATTGGCTCCCTACTCAAACTTCAGTTGAATGAACTCGAAGAAATCTGGAACAATGTGTACGAGAACTCAAGAATTTACAAGGACAGAATGAAGGTGTTTCATGAGCAACACATTCTGCGAAAATCATTCACGCTAGGTCAAAAAGTCCTTTTGTATAATTCTCAGTTACATCTCTTTCCGGGTCGGCTTCGATCTTGTTGGAACGACCCGTTCACTGTTATCAATGTTTATCCTCATGGGGCTGTCGAGATTCAAAATCCAGACAATGAAAATGAGTTTAAAGTAAATAGATATCGATTAAAGCCATTTGTTGAGAAATTTGATTCATAGGATATGTCCATGCCTCTGAATGTTCCTGTTTACCAGGATTGATCTCCTAGTCTGATGGAGGTATAGGTAGGTTTACTGCTTTCATAGACTATGGTAGTTTGTTTTTTGTCATTCTAGAATAGTCGGCTTTATGCTGTTAGGATAGTTTTCTTTTTGTTTGTTTAACTCTTGTGCTGAGCCACCTTCACGCTGAGATCTCTTTGGAAACACCGTTCAATTTCCTCATAAGATTACTACCTTTCCATCACTTCTCCTTTACCTTTCGTTGTCTCATATGCATTACATGCTTATATCTTTTACATTGAGGACAATATAGATTTTAAGTTACCTAATCAGTATTTTCTTAGTCTTGAAAAAATTGTGAAAATTTTAAAAAAAAAAACTTCTGAAATTTTTTGTGAATTCAAAGTGATTTTGACACCCATCTTCAATTTAGAAGTATAAGATACGTAATGTTGGAGATTTATGACTCTTGGATTCAGTTACCGGTTAAATTGCACAGTTAAATTTGGATTATTACTCCATGATTAGAAGTCTTAAACATTGATTGAGTCATGATTCCACATGTCACATCTAGCTTACACATTAAGGTTTCAGTTCGATATTGAATTATTAACCTGGTAATCACTAAGCATGGAAGGAACTAACCTAGGGAATTTGTCCATCATGTTCTTCGAAAAAAAAGGAAACGAATATCCAGCTAAAAAAACACTTGTTATAAAAAATGGCTACCTATTAAAGATCTTTAAAAACGTTGACACGGCGTGAAGCCATTGATGGAAAAAATTAAAAGCTAGAAGAACAAAAAGGTTGAACTGTAATGCAAGTTTCGGTTTGGGTTGGGTTATCTAGGAATGTTCTGTTTGATTATCAATGTTATCATGAAAATTGATGATTGAACTCTTGATGATGATAAGACGAGGTTACACTATACATTCATGAAACTCAATGTTTAAAATTATTCTAATCGATAGATTAATACTTTGAACTTGACCATGAAGTTTACCGTGCGCTTGAGTTTAAGAGAAAGTAATGCCCAACATTCATGTATCTTAGAATTCTATTGTTTAGATTGTTTTTCAAAAATCACTCGAGTTTATAGAAATTGTCCTATAATTTTCACAATATTTTTCGCATACTTTGCTCGGGACTAGCAAAATGTTAGTTAGGAATTCTGTTGAGGGTCAAATATTGCATATTAGACCCTAGTTATTACCTGATTTTACGAACACGATACTATTTAACATCCTATTTTAATCATGTTTGTTTTGCAAGATGAATTTAAGAACCTAGACTGCAAACGGATACTAAAAGTATGGATTTAATGCTTAGAAATCACTAAGGCAAGGGACGGATCTTAGAGAACCGAGATCGAAGAATTACACGCCAAAGATCCAAGAAAATCAAGTGATTAGAGTTAAAGGGGCTTGAATTGTACTAAATACAAGATCATAGAGTTCCCACCTTTTATTTGGTTCAAAACTTTATATCTAGCCTGAGGACCCTAAATTAACCATACATGTCGAAATTTAGCCCTTGGATCCCTATGGAAGTGGCCCAACGGACAAATCAGCCCATAAATTATCAATTTGGGGCCCACCCAATATCTAGATATGCTTCAATTTTGGTCTCAACCCCTTAAACTAGATGAGAAGGAGGATGGACGGAGCGGATTTCTCATAAACATCACAGTGGACCCCACCTTGAGTGGTGTGTGCACCGTGCACAAGTGCACCGGCCATGCACCGAAAATCAAGGGTCAGCACACGCTGACCCGATCTTCTTCCTTAAAAACAGAAATTCTATTTTGGGTTTCCACCTGTTGGACGCGACAACGCTAAGTGGGCCACCATGCTCTTCCCATTGGACAATATGAACCGTCCAACGTGCTCAGGGGGTGGCCACGACCCTAGCCATGGTGGCCTTTTGGTCCCATGCACGGGTACACAGGTAGATCACCGTCAAACGCAGGATGAACGGCGGGCTGATTTAATACAGTGGGCCACACCAAAACTCGACCAAAACCACTCCCTTCCGACCAAAATTTAGCCAGAAATCCAATGAACGGGATGGATTTCTCCGAAAACATCACTGTGGGGCACACCGAACACATCAGCATAAGAGTTTTCACATGCAACGCACGTCCGGGAAAAATGGACGTTGCAACAAGTTGTACAGCTCAGATTGTGATCGGATGCAAGATCCAAATTGTCTAGAAGTCTAGAAAGAGGATCTTTTCCCTAACCATGGAGAAAAACTCAGTTTTTCGGTGCGCCATTTGCCAAAAACAAGATCCAAATGCAAGTTGGTGCGTTTCTTCCATTGTCACTGCACACGCAATGTGCGTACGAGTTACGCACTCCACGCACGCCGACTCCCAGCCTTCCAGCCACTGCCCTTCATGCCTATAAAAGGAGGAGCTGAAACGTGGAGAGAATTCATTGAATCCTTGGACGTGGAAGATGTGAACAGCAAGAGGAGTGAGGGAGAACGTGGGTCGGCTCCATCTAATTGAGTTTTTCTTTCTTCCCTTTTAGTTTATTTCTATTTTTATTTTTTAAAAGATTCTTGCCTAATCATGTCTACGATCGGCTAAACCTCTTAGCTAGGGCTAAGAGGTGAAGTTTGCAGCGTGATGGGGTGTTTTTCCATGCTTTGATTCATGTTTCATGAACTATCTTTGATTATAGTTTGATTATGAGGAATATTTGTAGTTTTTAATGGTTTATTGTGACTCAAATTGCAATGGATCTACGATAGCTTTGAGTATGTTCTTTGCATTACAGGGATTATGAACATGGGTACCTTATTATTCACCATCGTCTCCTGGACATGGTTGGATGATGGAATCCTTCCCCTATATTCATAACTCTCTCAGATTGGATATGGATTGGTTAAACTCTGTTGTTTACTTTGTCTCATGGGCATAGTTTTGTGATGGAATCAAGCCTAATTCACATCCTTCTCATCTCTTGAAAACAAGATCAAGGGAAGTCCAAATTTGATTTTTAATGTTATATCCTCTAATCGGATGAAGATGGGACTCTAAATCCAGTTGTGTTCATGAATCAAGCATAGATCTCCCTGATCTCTACAAGTGGATCCTTGAAAACCCTAGTTCTCCACTTTTGAATTTTACAAGTTTTAGTTAAAGTTATTCATCATTATTCTCTTAAATTCTTCTGATTTAGTTACATCTTCTTCTAGTTCTACTTCTAGTTACTTTTAGAATACGTACAAGGTTCAATCCCTGTGGATTTAACCTCGGTCTTATCGAGATTATTACTACATCGCAACCCTATACTTGGGGTGGTGCACATGGGACAACGACCTCAGCCCCGAAGACCAGGGAGAAATGAGTTTCTCCTGTGGTCATTTGGGTAGTGGTCCGGTATACCCATAGAACATGGGGAAGCTCCTCTGCCCATGGCCCTTTAGCCTTCTCAAGCTTGGTTCACAGGTGGTTCTTAATAATCTTATTGACCGCCTCGACCTGACGATTAGCGTGGGGGTGTTAGGGTGACGAGTAGGCATTTCGAATTCCGAGGTTCTCCCGTTATCCGATATGATCGTGTGTCGGATCCCGTACCGATATATGATGTTTTTCCAGATGAAGTTGGTAATTTTTTACTCGGTGATTTTGGCCAGGGGCTCGACCTCGGCCCACTTAGTGAAGTAATCAACTGTGACGACTGTGAACTTGGTTTGTCCTTTACCAGTTGGTAAAGGGCCGATGATGTCAATCCCCCACTGAGCGAAGGGCCATGGCCCAGTCATGGAAGTCAGCTGCTCAGGTGGCTGATGAGGTATTGTTGTGAATCACTAAATTTGTTGTACCTCCGGGTGTATTTCTTGGCATCTTTCTGGATGATTGGCTAAAAATATCCCCGCCAAATGACTTTATGAGCGAGGGTGCGGGTACTAGAATGGTAACCACAAATACCCTCATGAATTTCTCTCAAGACATACTCGGCTTCGTCCAGTCAAAGGCAACTGAGATAGGGGATGGAAAATCCCTTTTTATACAAGGTGTCCCTGACCATGGTGTATCGGGCCAACCTGGCTCGGAGTCTGCACTCCTCGAGTCGATCTTTGGCCAACTTACCCTCCTGAAGGTAGTTGACTATTGGGTCCATCCAGCTCAGGACCGAGTTCACTGGAAGGATTGCTCTGGATCAGGCTTGCTGATGCTCGGCTCAGTAAGGAACTCGACCGGGATTGACTTAGGGATGTTATCCTCGGTCCCAGTGGCCAGCTTTGCTAACGTGTCAGCTTTGGAGTTTTCTGACCTAGAGATTAGACTGATGTCACACTTGGGGAATTTTCTTATGAGTTCTTAGGCCTTCTGTAAGTAGGCAATCATTCTTTCTGCCTTAGCCTGGTACTCACTAGCAATCTAGTTGACAATGAGGTGTGAGTCACTATAGATTTTCAAGTTCTGAGCCCCCATTGCTGCTGCCAACCTAAGTCCAATGAGCAATGCTTTGTATTCTTTCATGTTGTTCAATGTCTGAAATCTAAATCTTAAGGCATATTGCATACAGGTATGATTAGGAGCCTTAATGACTACGCCGGCCCCATTGCCTTTGGAATTAGATAAGTCGTTGACATATAGTATCCAAGTCGGCGAGTCGAGTCTGATTACTTGTCTATCCTCGGTTGGTTGATCAACTCCACAGCTTGGGTCAACTTCCAGGTTTTGCTCGACAATGAGCTCAACAATGAAGTCGGCCCCTACTTGGCTTTAGATGGCAGTCTATGGCTGGTACCTGATGTCAAACACGCTGAGCTCGATTGCCCATTTTATGAGTCTTCTCGATACCTCATTCTTCTAAAGTACTTGACGGAGAGGTTGGTTGGTCGGGACTATGATAGTGTGGGCCTGGAAATAAGGTCGGAGGCAACGAGATGAAATGACTAGAGCCAACGCGAGCCTCTCGATGTCAGGATATCTTATTTCAGCTGGGACCAGGGCCTTACTGAAATAATACACTGGTAGTTATTTTCCATTATCTTCTCGAATGAGGGCCAAGCTTACCGCCGCATCTGAGATAGCCAGGTACAGTAGTAGTGGCAGCGAACCTAGGTACTGTTTGAGCTATTAGAAAGCTAGCTCACAGTCCTCAGTCCATTCTAGTTTCTTCTTTCCTTTCAATTGTTTAAAGAACAGCGTGCATTTATCCATGGCTCGGGAGATGAATCAATTGAGGGCAGTGACCTTGCCGGTGAGGCATTGAATTTCTTTCATTGTCCTGGGTGAGCTTAATTCCAGCAGGACCCAGATTTTGTCGGGGTTTGCCTTTATCCCCCTCTAGCTGACCACAAAGCCAAGGAATTTTCTCGAGCTAACGCCGAAGGCGCATTTGTTCGAATTTAATTTCATCTGGTATTTTCGTGGGATTGGAAAAATATCCTTGAGGTCATTGATATGGCCTACAGCCTTGATGTTTTTGATAAGCATGTTGTCAACATATACTTCCATGGATCATCCGATCTACTGGGAGAACATCTTATTGACGAGTCACTGGTATGTGGCTCTAGTGTTCTTTAGCCTGAAGGGCTTAACCTTGTAGTAGTAAAGCCCTTTGTCAGTAACAAAGGTTGTCTTCTTCTTATCATAGGGGTGCATGACAATTTGGTTGTAACCTGAGTAGGCGTCCATGAAGCTCAGAAGTACATGCCCAGCCATGTTGTTGATGAGCCGGTCGATCCGTGGGAGGGGAAAACTATCCTTGGGGCAAGCTTTGTTCAAGTTGGTGTAAGCAACATAGACCCCCCACTTACCATTGGACTTTTTCACTGAGACAACATTTGTGATCCAGTCAAGGTAGTATATATCTTCAATAAAGCCCACTTTCAGGAGCTTACCAATGTCATGCCCCAGACTCGGTAACCGGACTCACAAGGAACCCGATGGCCGGTTCTGGCTGCAACAGCCTCCATAGTACCCCATTCTCAACTCCTGAGACAAGTTCCAATCCTGGGATCCTACAAGGAGGATTTCCATAATAGCATAATCATTTCCAGTATGTGCATAACCAAGATCACAGCAAGTACATCTGAGAATAACAAAGGCACATACTATAAAATCCACTAAGAATTTGAACTTTTACAAGTTTACATCAGATTCAAAAGAACATACATAAGGAAATAAGAAAAGAGAGAGAAATCAACAACACTTGAGTCCTCACTGCTCAATCTACTCCACGCTCTGCTGCTACAAGTCTTGTCTAGAGTCTACTGCACACATCAATCGTTCATAAGCTTATAGAAGCTTAGAAGGTGGTGAAAGTATGTGTCAATGATGCACAGAAGAATAGTAGGAAGTACGAGGAAAGAACATGTTCAATGAGAATATCACTATCCTTACCAAGGCTTATCATGAATACCATGCAATGAGTACTGGGAGCCATACCAAGGCAATGCATAAAGGGGCTTACATAGCCAATGTTAATGCGATGCAAGTAATGCCAGTGCTCATAACCTAACCATATGTCAAGTATATTTCCAATCATAAGGAAATCACTGGGGTCTATTACACTACTGAATGACTGCTGCTCTACAGACCCCGCACAGTTAAACGAGAGTAAGAGACCTCACTATCCGCTTGTGGACAGTCAATCACCAACAAGGCCTGAAGGTAGCGGACCCATTTATGAGCTGGTCAGACTCAGCCTAGCAATGCCTCCTCACACCAGGCAGGTAAGGCCACACCCCTATCCAACTGACTACACAACAGTGATAGTCACGGCTTAACAGTATAAGGCCCTCATGCGCTCATAGTTTTTACTCGATCACGGCATTGGAGCAGATCTTTGGTACCATGGAAGTTTTGAAAATTTCACCTATGGGCATCCTATGCACACAGTGTGCTTAAGTAATATTTTCGGTGTCCACTCATATGGTCATCCACGAATATCCCTATAGAGGCGAGGCCCTGATGAAGCAAGGGCAGTATCATCATGAAATGATATGCCAATGCATGAATCACACACACAGATCATGCACTAGCTGCAGGCACACAATGTGTATAAGGGGAGAAACTCCAACCCTCAACGACCACCACACAATGCAATCAATTCATACAGATGATGCATATGGGTCATAAAAATGTAAGTGTACTACCTGTGGAATATGGAATCCTCCATCCCAAGGAGGGTTAATGTCTAGACACATAGACAGGTATTCTAAGAAGAAGAGAAGTCCTCTAATGGGAGCTCAGTACTTTGGGATGGCCCACAATCTAAGAGAGTCAAAATCCTAAGGAGGAACGGTCCTAGCCAGTCCCAAGGTGGGCCTTCAACCACCTATAAGGGCCTCTATGGGCCTTCCTTAGGGCCACAAAGGAGGACATCCAACCTCAACTGGGTCCCAAAAGGTAGCCTGCTATGTATGCAAAGAAAGGTCCAAGGCACAATCAATCCATGGCCTAGTGGGCCACACACTAAGCCCAAAACAAAGGTAACCTGGTGGGCCCTTAAGCAAAGTTAGGGCCCAACCATAAGGGTCATGGGTTCACTCATTGTGATGGGCCTAATGAGCAGCCCATTATCCCAACATATGGGAAATCCTTATATTTTTAACACAAGTAAGTTGGGCCTCACATCTTGGCCCAAGTATGGATTTATTATAGTGGGCAAACAAGGGCCCAACTACTTGAGTATTTGGCCCATAAGACCCATCATAATGATATGGTAAATATAGGACCCAAGGGTTCAATGGGCCTATCAAAAGTTCTAGCCCAACCAAGGCTATAAGGCCCATACTTAACTAAAAGACTAGCCCAAGAAGAATCCCATTTGGGATGGGCCTTTAATCATGCACTAATTAAGCCTAAAAAAAATATAAAATTAAGATAGTAAGATACTGACTTAACTCCTCCTCAAATCTAGTGGGCCATATTGCCCCAAAAGAACATCTATAGGCAACAATTATTGGGCTCAATGCCAAATTCCAGCCCACCCAAATTTTTGGGTTGGTTGGAGTTCAACAATAGAAGTATTTCTTAGTATAATTAATTCTTGATGGCCCACATACAACTATGGGCCCCACCAGATGAGAGAAGATATGCAACACATATATCAAATGGGCTAGGCCGTTGGAATGCAGGCCCAACAGTAGCCTAAGGCAGGGATGTCACATGTGTAGGCAGCCCGATGGGCCCGGGGTGTCTGGCCCAAAAATCTACCCAATGGGCCCCAATTGAATAAAAAAGGAGAGTATGCTCAATCCCAAGGACCCCACATGGATGAGTGGTGGGATATACAACACATCAAGGTGGGCCCACGAAGCAGGCTGGACGCCCCAGCCTGGGCGTCCCTGCCTAGCAGGCCACTTCCAGCCATATCACGGCCAGCTCAAATGTCTGTTGGGTCTAAAATTTTGTAAGGTGATACTTATATAGGTTTCCCACACCTCCACAAAATTTTAGGATTTTTGGACACTTATAAATATTTTAATTTATTTAAATGAAACAGACTGTCCAGAAAATCGGACTGACCTGGATGTCCCAATGCGGTGGGCTAGTCCGGCCCTTGTCACCGTGTACACAGGGGTTCATTGGACCAAAAATTTGGTAAATGGATCTTAACATATGTGGAACATATCTCTAAAAAATTTCAGAATTTTTAGACATCTAGAAATATTTTAATTTATTTAAAGAAATCAATCTGTCCTGAAAATCGGACTGATCTGGACACCATATTGTAATGGGCCGGTCCAGCCACCACCATGGTGTGTACAGGTGTCCATTGGTCCAAATATTTTGTATGTAGGTCCTACCATGAGTGAACCACTTCTTTGAAAAATTTTACAATTTTTGGATACTCATAAATATTTTAATTAAATTAGGAATTCCAATCTGTTAAGGAAGAGATGTTGATGTCCATGCATTGTTTACCCAATAAGGTGGGCCCAAACTTCATCCATGAGGGGGAAAATGGAGGTTTAATATTTTCTTCATAAAATTCAGTAAGGTGGGGTCCACAAAAGTATCCCATCCCTTAGAGAAACCAAGCTGAAGTGTATGTTTTCCCTCCATACATGTGGGCTGGACAGCCCAACAAGGTGGACTGCCCACCCCTATGGGCCTCCTTTTTGGGTACCATTTCATGGGCCATCTAAGGTATGACCCACCACACCTCAAGGTGGGGTCCACACCTTCTCATTACACCCTATACTTATAAAGAAAATAATAGAAATCATGATCCAAAAATCCATGCCAAAGATTAAACATGACAGTCCATGCAACAGTCCAGATTTTTGGACAGCAATACATGGCTGGACACATTAGCCGATATCTCAATAATCTCAGCCATAAAAAGGGTGTATGGCCTTCCTCAGTGGGCCCCACATAAGTCCAAATCACAGACTAAGACTAGGACACTTGCATGCAGGTGTCCAAAGATCATGGAGTTGGGTGGTAAGGGCGTCCCACCTTGCTGGATTTTTATTTTTATTTATTCAGGACATCATAGGCCAACTAAATGGGCCACACACACATTATCATCCACACATCAAAGAAAATAGAGTAATCCGGCCATGGGGGAAGGGCCCCACCACTAATGGGCCCTCCCAAGAGTCAATCTCAACCATATAATAATGTTACTTGAACATGCAACATTATACTAATGCATGCATGATCTATGACTAGAATAGGTGGTTGGGATGTCATCCCAACATGACTTATAGGGTCTAAATGCCCTTGAAATAAAGTGGATGTTACAATACATCATGATGGGGTCCATGGAGAATGGCCCCATCATGTTTCATGATATGCATGTAGAATAGGCTAAAAGGCCACATCCATGAGGTCAAATGAGGTCCCCATCATGGATTGGTGGGTCCCATATGATCCATCTAGGAAGAAAAATAAGATCAAAGGGTAGAAAATAAGATCAAAAATTATAATCACCCACTTGCAAATCAAGCCTCCAAACTCCTACACCATAAAGGTCTTGAGCCTAGGAAGAAGTTTTAATGGTGGAGATCTACTTTTGATGTAGGGATTGAAAGTATTTTGAGGATTAGGGGGCTGGAGAAGAGAGGGAGATGGAAGGGAAGTGCTGAAAATTCTAGCAATGGAGGGAAATGAGAGGGAGGGAGAGAGCAAAGAGAGAGAAAAGTGCCATCATTATTTTGTAAGAGAAGTCATCATTATCATAAGGAGGAGATTACAATGCTTAGGCTTTTAGGCTAGGCTTTGGTAGTGTTTGCTGAGATGGGTGGTGTTTCCATAGGATTTGTGTGGTATGTGTGTAGTGTGTATGGGGACTTGTGTCATGGAGGTGGTCTTCATGCATTTGCATAAAAGTGGGCCGTATGATCAAGGGCCATATCATGTAATGCTCATAACTTTTGATCCATAAGTCGGATGGATGCACAATACATGTCGTCGGAATTGCAGCGACGATGCGAACAAGATGGCATAGGTGTCAGGTTGATCCGAGTCGGGTCTACGTGATTGGAGTCAATGATGACTGCAAACACAATCTGAGGGTCGCAGGTCACCGAAATTTGACTGGTAGGATCACAAGACCATGATGAACAAGATACATACTCACACACACACATGCATATATAAGAACTAGGGTCGGGTCTCACAACCAACCTCCTATCCAATGATGGCATAAAATTCTAGTTTGAAGGCTCATCTGTTTTGCCTTACTAGTCGGTGGCAAGGGTCATGTGTAATAGGAAATTTCCAGGTTGATAAATCACTTTTTGAATAGGAGAGCTTAAGTAGTCCTAGAGGGGGGTGAATAGGACTATGCCAAACAATCAAATAAAGTGCTAATTTTTTTTAAAAAAATCAAATATCTCAATTGCACTAATATTGAAATGTTGATTCAAACTGATTCGTAGGACAACCTTCACCCAAACAAGTTTAGGTAGGATAACCTTATTTCACGAATTTGATAAGAATCAAAATTCTAAACTGAGCAAGAGTAAATAAAATAAATATTACAATCATTCACTACTTGTACTAAAATGAAATTACAACCATTCACTACAAAAATAATAAAAACATTCACCACAACACCAATAATTATAGTGGTTCGGTGTGTCAATAACAATTCTCAAACAGCCACACCTAATCCAATCCAAAAATTACTATCCACGTAATCTTGGCTTTCACTACGAATAAGGTTTTCTCAAGGTCACCTTAAAACCTGATACAGTTGTGATTTTACTGGGCTATCACAAATAAAAACCCTTACTAAGATTTTCTAGCTTATCTCAGAAAAACCAATACAGAAATTTTTTGGCTATCTCAGAAAAACAAACTACAAAATGTAAATGCATATTTATCTTCACCGTAGAAGAAGTTGTAGACGAAGACCCGCTTTTCTTGAATGTCGAATGTTCAATGTTCAATCCGATAGAAAAGGTCCACGGTTCTATTGATTTCAATTAAATTTAAATCAATGGCTACTAGTATTAATTCCTTTAAATCTGAATAAGAAGAGTATTCACTCTCTTTTTAGAATTAGAATGATAGAGTTTGGGATTAATGAATTAAATAAAAAAGCTAAAAAATGATTTATAAATATCGTTCAATAGCTTAATAATAACTAAGGTTTCTCTCTCTCTTATAGAAGGATTTTAATAGACTTGAATGCATTTTTGGATTGAGAGAGAACACTAATTTATAGGCAAAAAAGTTATTTTTTCAGCTGGCCCAAGCACCAGATTCAGTTCCAACAAATTTTTAGATTTGAGTGGGATAAGATTTAATAAATCTTAGACTGGTCGAAGGCTAAGCTCGACTGGTCGAATGTGGTCTTCTATTGGTCAGGGATTCTAAAATCTGAACTGATTTAGTTGTTGGACTTTGAGCCGAGAAACACTCGACTAGTCGAAGATTGTCCTTCGACGGGTCGAGCAAACCACTCGACTGGTCAAAGGTGTAATAGAAATTTTCGTTTCACTCGATTTAAACTAAGACTGGTCAAGAAAATCTTAGGCTCATCGAGCCAAAACTTAGGCGGTCAAAACTCAACCAAATACAAGCATAAAAACCCAATTTTAAATATATTTTGAAAGCACCTAAACCTAACGTCTTTCTAAGGTTTATAATACCTGTATGGACTGAACTTCATTGTCTTGAAGAAGATTAGAGACTTGAACTTCTCTAAGGAGCTTGATCTTCTACTAGAACATTAGTAGATCTTGACTTCATGTTATCTTTTAAGCTTGATCTTTAACTTTTTCTTGAGCTTGATCTTCTACTAGATCTTGAACTTGTTTTGAACCTTGATCTTGAATCATACTTGAAGCTCACTTGATAAGATGTTTTGACTAATCAAAATTTGACAAACAAAGTGTGAAGTGTGCTTTAAACATTACAACACAGTCTCCCCCTTTGTCAATTTCGTGACAAAATTCTTAGTATTACAATTATTGGAATGAAGCTTTGTGTCATGCCCCAAACTTGGAAACTAGGCTCACAGAATTCTCGATCATTGAATCCGGCACTGACAGCCTTCATAGTGCCCCATTCTCAGCTCCCGACACCCATATGCCGGATTCCGATCCTAAGACCCTACAAGGAGGATTTTCAGTATGATTTTTTTTTATAATGGAGCATAACCACAACCATAACCAAGTCACAAAACAACATCACCACATATCCACTATATCAAAAACTTTGAGTACAATGCGGAGAGGGAAATACAAGATGATCAAAAAGCTCCAAAATAATCTACCACGCGCACCTGCCTTAGTGCTGCTACGATTCGACGCGACCTGCATGCAACGGTCGTGTATAAGCTTATGAAAAGCTTAGAGGGTTGTGTAAGTATGTGCGCAAGGAAAGTGTCAAGTATGCAATATCAAAGTAATGCAGAAATATGCTAGTTAAGTCCATGAATACTATCAGCCGTACCCAGGCTATGTGACGTAAAGCATGAATGCTATCATCCATACCAAGGTCATGCGATGCAAGACCTACGTAGCTAAATGTTATATGCGATATGCAACGCAAGCATGCCAGCCCTCATCAAGTACATATATTAGTATAGTTCCCCTTTGGGATATCACCGAAGTCTAAGACACTCCACACTGACTGTTGCCTCCCTAGCCGCACAGCCCAACGAGTGAAAGAGACCACACTATCCTCCTGACCAGTAGTATGCCAATGCCTACCCGACTCGTTGATAGCGGACCCATTTGTGAGCTGGCCAAACTCAGCCTAACTTACAACCCCCTCACTTGGGCGGATAAGACCATACCCCCTTCCAACAGACCACAACACAGTGGGAGACGCGGCCTACTGGTATTTGAAACTTGTGCACTCATGTTTTCACTCAATCTAAACATTGAAGCATCTCCTGGTACTAAAAGGTTCTGGGACTTTCACCCAAGGACATCCTATGTGCCCACAGTGCCAGAGCCAATATTTCTAGTATTTAATCTGGCCATCCACGATGTGCCTGTGGAGGCCACGACCCTGATGTCCCTAAGGGATACAATGATCATGTCACATAACTGCGAGATGCATGAGTCATACCATCCAGTCATGCACCAGTCCTGCGCGTACCGCGCGATCATGTGGGGCACTCTGTCTCATAAGGAGTCCCATAAATGTCTCGTCCCAACGGCGTATGCTATGATCAAACACTCCTCATAACAGACATATAAATGATGTGTATGGGCATGTATCATGATGTTATAATAAGCATATTTTCAATGTGTCCTACTAGACTAAGTAAACCAACATGGTTATCAAATCTAGCAGGTGATGATCGGCCTTAACCGGTATGTCACTTACAAAGATAGGGGTTGAACGATACGCTCATATAGAAGTCTATATGGAATGGTCCATGTTAAACTTTCATAACTTAGGTAAAGGTACTAGCATATCATATATCCTAAGGCGAGGTCCCCAGCAAGGACGATGGAAAGTATCATCATCAATGGGGGCCCAACGGTTTAGGTTAGCCCAATGGGTATTACTAATATAAGTGGGGGCCCAATAGTTTAGGTTAGCCCACTAGGTTAAGGGTGGAAATGGGTTTAGCAATGAGCCCTAGGAAAACTCACAGTGGTGGACATTTAACTACCATTGTCCTAAGGTGTGGTCCATTTTGGACCGGAATCGGAATCATAACGGGGCTCTCGGCCTTCCATTGATTTAGGAAATGGATAGACAGTGCGTGCCCATCACTCATACATGGTGGGCCTTCATAAGGCGGTGGGACCCATAGCTTAAAAATGGATAAACGGTGTGTATATAGCATGTACATCATGGTGGGCCTCACATATTCCCAATGGGCCCGTAAACAATCACAAAGGACCTCATCTCATGGGCCTAATATGCATCACAATGGGCCTCTCACACTAACCTAATATACATAACAATGGATCTCTCACATGGGCCTAATATACATCACAATGGGCCTCTCATGCAAGCCTAATATACATCATAATGGGCCTCTCACACGGGCCTAATATACATCACAATGGGTTGCATCTCATGGGCTGCAACAATGGGCCTCATATACATCAAGTTGGACCCATCGTCCCAGTTGGAATATCTAACCATTCATCTATTTTTAGAGATCATTTTAGAGCGTTACCCAAAAAATGAATCATATCGAAAGATCATTTGGACCATACCACAAATAGCAGTGGAGATAATGATTTTCACTTTTAACAATTCATAGGGCCCTCCTTAACGTTTATGTTCTATCCAATTTGTTCATAAGGTCACAAAGACCTAAATTAAGAGGAAAAAAATTTCGTATTGATCCCAAAACTTCTGTGATCCCAAACGGGTTTCAATGGTAGATGTTCAATCCTCCACTAATTTATTTTTGCAGTGTGGTCCACCTGATAGACAGATCTGTCTCATTTATCGTCTTAAGCCTTAAGACGAGCTCACGAAGTGGATGGACAGTTTGGATATAACACGCATCATGTGGGACCCATAGAGCTGCTAACGTTATACAGCAGCTATATAGCCTGTGGGGTCCACAAATGGATGGTTTGGATGTAACACACACATCATACAGGACCCATAGAGCTGCTGACATAAGTCTAGCAGCTATCTAGCGGGCTGGTCCCCACTGTCCCAATGGACGGTTGGGATATAACATATACCTCATGATCGGGCCCACATAGCTTACTGACGTCAAATATAGTAGTGGTGGGACCCACTGATGGATAGTTGAGATATAACATATACTTCATGATCAGGCCACAGCACCTGCTAATGTAATACAGCAGCTACATAGCTAGTGTGAGGTACTCCAGCCAATCTGCTTCCCATCATCCAGGGATTGGATGGTGTGGATACAACACATCCATCTTGGTAGGGTCCCACCATCCCAGACAATGGGCTGTGTGGATGAAAAACAAATGGATGGTGTAGATAAAACCCATACAACACGTGGGGTCCATGTAGATGGATGGTGTGGATAAAACCCACAGAACTTGTTGATGTCAAACATCAGCTATATTGTTGGTGGGTTCCACCTTCCATCTTACCTCATGCTCACACGCACAGAGCTTGTTGACTTCAAATATAGCAGCCGTATAGCTGTGGATGAATGGTTTGGATATCACACATAAATCATGTGGACCCACGTACGAACGACTTGGATATAACATGTACATCATAGGTGGGGTCCATGTCTAGTGGACTAGACGGTGTGAACTACCACACATGCAGCAAGCTCCACCGTCCATGATCCCATGGACAGTGTGGATACAAAGTACATACATCACGGTGGGATTTCAACCGTCCACGGTGTGGATCTAATCCATTCTTCAAGGTGGGACACATAGGAAAAATAGAGAGAGAGAGACCTGTGATTGAGGGAGCTCCGCCACTATGAGCCCTCCTAGGATTACAATACATACATCAAGATGGGTCCCAAGTAGGATCCATACCATCAATCAATAGGCCCCACTTGGTCCATCACAAAAATTGAAATCTAATCCTACAAAACGCCCAACGATTACTAATCTTCTTGGTTTCTTGACTTCCTTAGTTCCTTGGCTTCTTCTTTGATGGAGGTTGATGAAGATTGAAGTGCTAGGATGAGAGATGAGGGGGTAGGAAGTGATCCACACACAAAGGTCTTTCTCTCCTTAGAAAGCTTGGACATCCACACTCTTGGGGTTCCTTAGGGAATGGGTAGAGAATGAGAAAGAGAGAGGGTGGTTGTAAGACAGAGGTGATGGGTGATGGGTAGAATGATGGGTGTGAGTGACATGAGGGTTCACTTTGGGGAGGGTTGCTTGTCTTGGGGAGAAAGAAAGCATGGGTTGTGATGGGATGTGTACTTGACTTGTGATTGATTGATTGATTGATGTGATGGGTTGTAGAGATTCTCTTAGGATTTGCAACGCGCGGTGTTTCCTCGAATTAAATGCCGGCCCACAACTCCTGGCCTGAGTATCGCATCGGTGCGTAAGACACAGCGTTGAAATTGCAACGACGGTGCTGTCATAATGGTATAAGTCTCAGGGAGTCGACTCAGATCTACGAATATGACTTAGGGTCGAGCGCAAACATCGATTAAGATCGTGGGTCGCTGAAATTCGACGGGGAGGATCGCGAAAGTCTAAGGAATGGTGTGGACTAGGATACGGGCCTTACACTTTGTACTCTTGTACTCATGTTATAGAAGATTGTTGAAGATTTTACTACTCCCCCTCATTTGTACTTGCCCTGTATTATGACATGAAACATTTCATTCCAAAGTATTCCATTCCATAGCATTTATGTTTCATCCATATATTCATATATTCAAAACATGTCATTCTTCAAGTAATAACTAACCCTCTCCCCCTTTTTGTCATAAGTTGACAAGGGAAGGAATAGTTTATCTATCAAGCAAATGAGATATTCAATGAATTAATAAGGACAGAAACTTAATAGAAGAAGAAATAAGCATATGAGTATAGCAAGGAGTAAATGAGCATATGAAATTGTCAAAGTTAGAGAAATAACATCCAAGGAGTTTAGGAGAGTGTGAAGAAATCATCCAATCAAACAAGTAAAGATTAAGTTTTACAACCCCATAAATATAAGAACTAAAAAGAAATGATCTCAATCGGATCCAAATGATGAAGGAGCAGGCATAGAAGGGTCAAGCTGGTGCAAACTCCTTGTGATACGATGGAAGTACTTTTTCATGTACTTCATTAAAGATTTTTATTTTTGAATCACATTGTCTTGGGAGACCAGCAATGCCTCAACCTTCTCCACTAAAGATTTAAGACGATCATCAACCTGAGAAGGCTGATAATCTGGATCTTTTAAATCATCCGACTCATCGAGTTTAGCAAAAATGTCATCCATTAAAGTGTCTACAGGTGCAGGTGCTTCCTCCTCTTCTTCTTCACGTTGGTCAGGAAGAAATTGTGGATTCATCTTATTCAAGTTGGTATTGTTTGTTGAGGCATAAAAAGAGAGAGACTCTTATTGAGCGCAAGAGCATTGTACGTAACAACAGACTAAGCGCACAAAGGTGATCGACACAAAGGGGAGCGCACAAAGGATCAGAGGTGTCCGCACAAAGAAGTGACTGTGCAATAGGGTTCAGCATACAATGGACACATTGTACGTTCACACGTGTGGAAAGGCTATATATACCCCATCACCCCTATATATGAGTCATTAGCACAAGATTCGAGAGGAGAAGGAGAGAAGTGGACCTTAAGTGAATACAGGTAGTGTCCGCATCCGTTGTGCGGAACGACCATTGTGCAATGCACAACTATGGTAGCACACAATGTGCTCAAGCATACAATGTGCACCAGCGCACAACATGTGTGAGTGCGCAATGCATGCTAGCACACAGTGACTGTTTTTCAGGCACAATGTTACCTATATGCAATGACATATCTGTGATTTCTTTAACAACCAGAGATCAATGAAAAGCTTTAGATTAGACCAAAGGAGCAATCAAGACATGTGTCACGTCGGCATATTAATATCAACACACCGAAGCATATTGAAGTTCATGATTCAATATTTGCATTTTCAGTTTTATATTATAATTCTGTAAACATTCTACTTTGGAATCAAAGGAGAAAATGGATGTAAACGAATTCGAAATGAATAATATTGTGATTATCGTCTTTATCTTCTTTTGTTAACTATTGAGTGAATGAAATCCCCCAAATCAAATGATTTTGTTTCTTATTCGAAACAAAATGGTAACTCCACTGGGGATCGAACCCAGAATCTCTGGTTTTGTAGACCACCGCCTTATCCAAAATGCAGAGGTGAGTCAAGACATCACAGAGGTCCCGCCCGTGGTCATTGTAATGTCTGACGTTCCTGTTCCCACCAATAGATCTCCTACTATACGACCCCTCCTATCTAACCAGTAGCTCAGAGTTTGGAATTCTTTTCTGACCCGATCGATGTTCCAACTCCGATGACTCTAGATTCGAGTACCAGAGCAGCTCAGGAGCTTTCTTTCAATGTCGCCGTAGCTACAAACATACCCATGTCTGCAGAACTAGGAATCTGTTCTATTCAAGATACTTCTGCAATCTCCTCCGGACAGGGTATATGCTCTCTTTTCTTCCTTTCTTCATATTGCTAGATATATGTATCCTCTTTTAATTCATAATTCTTCTCTTGTTTTTAGCTTTAGCTATACTAACTCAAAATGGGTCTGAAGGTTCCAACTCGGTAGCTACAGTTTCTAATAGACTTTCATTGGAGAAGGTGTCACCTCCCATGCTAGTGTTCTTTAAGAATGAAATCTCTGTTATTATAAGTGCTTTTAAGGATATAGCCCAGTGGCCCTTTTTAGACAGTGCCTTGGCCGTTCTTGACCATTCAGCTCGTCTGGCCTATGTCAATGTTTAATCCCTTCATGACTCCTTATCACAGTTCTATGATTCCACTAAAAATTTAGAGGCAACACGAAGTGTAGTCATTGTTCCAGAGATTTTGAATCGTCAAAGAGAACTAATGGTACTCAAGGAGAAACTTTCTCGAATAGATGACATCCTCTCTAATTGTGGTTTTGTTAATTAATCTCTTCATGAGAGTCTGAAAGCTTTTGATATAAATAAGACAATCATCAATGACCAAATCGGCCTTCTGGAGAAAGAGATTATGTTGCTTAAGGTTCGAAGAGAAGAAGAGGAGTCGAATATGCGTCAAATTAGGGAGGAGCTTGAAATGAATACTTAGATTTCCGACATTGAAAAGGCTGAACAAGCGAAGAATAGGGAAACTGTTGCCTCTTTGGAGTTAGAATTCGCTATCGTTCCTGATCATGCCAAGATTATTCTTGAAGTTGAACATATGACTGCTACAGCACAAATTTAGTTAAAAGAGGAATTACGGCGTTATGCAGTAATGTTAGGCATTTTGAGGATCTAAAAAATTGTATTTTCCTATAAATTTCTTTACTTCTTTTTTTTATGTTGCAGTGTGTGGATGAATGATAATGTTTTGTTCAAAGAAAGCATATTCTTGGCAATACAATCATTGGTTTTGGGATACATGTTAACACAATACTTTCATAGTCATGCTTCATTATATCTACAATTCATCATATTTACGAATCATAAAGCATCCCTATGTGATGTTTATTTCAATGGAAGGAACTATTTCTATTTTAAAGTCAGTAGAGTTAGTTTTGTACACAGTTTAAGCTATTGAGTAGTGGAGCAATCACAGTTTTTTAGACTCATAAGTAGTTGGAGTTAGGTCTTATGTGAATGGCCTCTTTAACTCTCTAGAGTTCACAAGGCTTATCACTGCCGGGGAGTTCACAAACCGCGATCCATCAGAGGGGCCCAATGAAGCTATCAGGGCCGTGAACTCAATGAGATTTACAGACAGGGTTGGCCGCAATAACTCTCTGGAGTTCACGGGGTGTGCAAGGCTACCTTTGGTACCAAATCCAAGGCCGTCAGTCCATCAATGAAGGGGTATTTTGACCCTGTCCTCTTGAGTTACAACTGAAATCAAGCTAGGGATCTGGGGGGTCTTATTCTATTCCCCATTTTTCTTCATCTATAAGTGTTGACTCATTTACGGGAGGGTATTTTCATCCTCGTCCGTGACGTTGTCGGAGAGCTTATAGATGGCATTGGTCTCACGCGTGACTGGCCATTGAGGACTTTTTAGCCTTTTAAGGCTTTTAGTCACTGGGTCCGTCCATTGCACGCATGCGTATACATGTGATGTGGCCTATACGGGTTTTTTAAGGCCACAGGCTCCACACTACTTCCCGAATAATATATAGGTCTTATGCGTAGTTAGCCATATAGGGCTTGGCTAAGTAGCCTTAAATGATGAGCTGTCATAAAGATCTGCATGAACTTGGCTGCATAGACTGTCCCACTGCCATAAATGGTGAACCAAGTCTACTGTCATGAATGGTGAATCAATAATTGATACATCACTGCTGCTTGCTAGTGTCGATAATATTCTGATGATATTTATCTCTATTATCAAATTGGCTTGGTGATAATAACAATTTTGATAAGCAACCAGTAAAGACAGTGATGGCTGCGACTTCAACGATAGTCATTGATGGTTAGTCTTGATATGCTTGAGAATTCACCTTTTATTCATTATATATGAGAGGAAGAATATAAGGCTCCGCCTTTTAAGCCTGTTTCATCATTTCATCTATAGATGCCCCCTTTTGATGCAGAAGTATTATTCTGATAATATTCTGGATCAAAATCGTTTCCGTTGTTAGGGACGATATTTCTTGTATACCAATACCCCAACCGTCCTGAT
Organism: Magnolia sinica; assembly: GCF_029962835.1. Lineage (NCBI taxonomy): Eukaryota > Viridiplantae > Streptophyta > Magnoliopsida > Magnoliales > Magnoliaceae > Magnolia > Magnolia sinica. Next base: position 65,312,819 of record NC_080573.1, on the reverse strand, counting down.
CTATTACCATATATGCTCCATTGGAATATACTTCGGTTATGATCTATGGCCCATCCCATTTAGGGTCGAACTTGCCCCCTGTTCTGCAGGTGACCACTATTGTTCTCTTCAACATCAAAACCATGTCACCTTTCTTCAAGGACCGGTGCTTAACTTTCTTGTCAAAGGTAGTGGAAATCCTTGCTCGATATAATTGAAATCTCTACTGAGCCGCTAGTCATTTTTCGTCGAGCAAGTCCAATTCTGCCAGCCTTATTCTTACATTCTCATCATCCGTAATCGACTGGTGCACTTAAAAGGGCCAAGCTATATGTCCTGAGGGGGGGGGGTGAATAGGATAATGCCAAATTTAAACAATAACAATGGAATATAAATGAATAAAAGATAGCACTATTAATAAATCACTATATTGGAATGTAAAGCAACCTCAAAAAGAGAGATTGATATCAATGTTGTTCTAAAGACAACCTTACACCAGAAAAACCAAAGGATTATGGCAGGACAACCTTATTTTTAGAACAAATTGAATATCAAAAACTCAAACAGAAAGGAAACAAATGAAATAGCAAGAAATAAATCCTAAACTATTACAACATTCCCCACAATGCTTGAAATGTAAATATTACAACATTCACATTCACATGTACATCCCACATATCTGACTGATCAAAGATAGAAAATATAAATCACACATCCACAAAACACAAAGAGTTATAATGGTTCGCCTGTGTGTACACCGACTATTAAAAAATAGCCACATAGATTGCTACTCCACTCCTAATACCTCACATAGGGAATATTAGCCTTCACTATCAAAATAGGTTAAAAAATAGCCACATAGATTGCTACTCCACTCCTAATATCCTCACATAGGGAATATTAGCCTTCACTATCAAAATAGGTTTTCACAGGTTCACCCAAAACCTTCACAATTATGTCTTTTTAGAAAAGGTCTTACAAAATTCAAAAAGCCTCACTTCTGAGTTTTCTGGCTCTCCTCAGATAACCAACACAATGAGATTTTTCTGGCTTAATCTCAAATAAAACCAAAATGAAAATTTACATAAATGTAAAATACCTAGATTTCTCCTTTTGTTACAGCCCGAAAGAACCAGTCAGAGTAGAAGATCGAATGTAGAAGTTCAAAGTCCAATACTCACTTTAAAATGGTTCTAGGTTCTAATTGATTTTAAATTAAACCAGTTAGGCTAGCTATATTTGATTTTGATTCCAAGAAAAAGGAATATCACAATTCTTCTTTTCAATTAAGATTGGAATGTAGAAACAAAATCAAATTAATAAAGTTAACAAAAGAGAATATAAATTATGCACAAAGTAGCTTAAAATGAACACAAACTTATCTCAGAGTGATCCCTTGATTTTACTTGAATTGAGTTATGAAACTCTAAAATTCTTGCTCTATTTATAGTTGCAGAACTCAACTACGACTGGTCCTGAGGACACTACGACTGGTCGTAGAAGAAACGGATTTTTGAATTTTTATGCGTGATCGGATAAAACCGTTCTACAACTGGTCATAGGCCCTCTACGACTGGTCATAGCATACCCATGACTGGTCGTAGGACTCAAAGATTGGTTACTATAGTTTGAGTCGTAGACCAAGACTAGTCATAGGATGAGTCGACATTGTTCATATGACCGGTCGAACAGAGTGAGGGACTGGTCATGGACGAACAGAAAATTCTGAAAAATTGCAACCAATTTAGGACTGGTCTTGGAATTTCTTAGACTGGTCGAGGCAGTGCTAGTACTAGTCGAACAAGGTTCAGGACTGGTCTTAGAATAGTCCAATTCCATGAAAAATGATTCAATTGAATTATGTATTCAAAAATGACCTACCCTAAGGACAATCTAAGGTCAATCATACCTTGAAAGTGAGGTATGAACATCGAGACTTCATATCTTCAGATGATAGATGACCTTTGAAGATTGTGAAGCTTGAGATCTTTGAACTTGATGTACCACTGAACATGAGATCTTCTGTAACTTGAATAACAATTCATCTTGTGTTGTACACTGACTTGAGTCTTGAACAATATCACTTCTACTGTTGTAGCTTGTACTTGCATTCTATTGTAGTAGCTTGTACTTGCATTCTATTGTAGTAGCTTGTACTTGCATTTCTTGAAGTAGTTTGAAGTAGTTCTTCGTTCTTGACTTGAAGTAAAGTACTTAGAGCGGTGATGCAATGTCTTAAACATTTATAACAATGAACTACGCAAGACATAGATTGAGGTTTTGGCACCACAAAATTTGACAACCAAAGGAGCATAAAACCATAGCACTTATAATCTCCCCTTTTGTCAAATTTGTGACAAAACACTCAACAATAATATAACCAATATGAATACAAAAAAATATGCATAAGTTATAAAAGAAAAAAAACTAGTTACAGCCTGGTTAAAGAATCATGCACCAGTTGTCATCACACATCAAGATGAAGTAGGCAGAACACCTCCTTACTTACTCCCCCTAAGTAGCACACATATATCCCAAAAAAAAATGCTAATCTACCACAGTCCATATTCCATCAACATATCAATTCATATGTAAAACCATATAAATTCTCCCCCTTTTTGTCACAATATGACAAAGGAAGAAGAAAAATGGAAAAGGATAATGAATAGGAGTAATCAAGGAGTCAAGATATAAGCAAATTAAAGTCCGCATACCATAAACTAGTTTAAACAAAGTCAACAAGCTACAGTTAGCAAACCAAATAAAGTTTACAACCCAATAAAAGTAGACTTAAAGTTATTACAAATCAAAGAGAAAATCACTTAATCAGATTCTGAGGAAGGAGCAGGTATGGTAGGATCAAGTTGATGAAGGCCCTTGTTTAAGCGCCTAAGATACTTGTGCATACATTTAAATCGTAAATCATAGGCAGACACTCATCAAACTCAGATGGTTCATAATCAGGATCATTAGTAGAATCAGACTCAATTTCATCAAAAATATCATCCATGTTTATGTCATCAGGAGGAAGATCATCAGCTTCTTCTTCATTCCCAGCTTCAGCTCCATCACCACCAACATCCACTTGACCAAGAGCTAATTTCAATTTCATCTTATTTATAATTGAGTTGTTAAAAATAAGATGATGGATGGAAGCCTCTCCAACAGGCATAGTAACCATCATATGAGAAGCTAAAACAGTCATAAGATAGGTAAATGGAATATCACTATGACCTAGATGGAGACGAAACTGAATGATGGAATGACATATTAAAGATGAAAGACAAACTTTAGTACCAGAGACGACAGAGTGTAAAACACGAACCATAAAGGAAGTCAGTTTTGTTTTATTACCAGAACGCGGATACAGATTTGAAGTAAAGATTTTGTGGAGGACTCTGTATCTAGGTAACAAGTACTTTGAGGGGAATGCATTTCCTTTATCAGTCCATTGCACATCCATATTACATAATGCTCTAGTGAGCATTCATTTTTCTGATTCTGAGGGTTTTTCAGTTAGAATATGAATAGGAATACCATCATCATTGACAGGTATTTCCATAAGGCAAGATATTAGATGACGATCTACATCAAAAGGGCCTTCTCTAGCATCTATTTTAAATGTTAAATTCTCAACAGAAAAATTAGAGATACATGTAAACATGGACTGATCAATAGATTGGTATACAGGCCCACCCCAATGTAAGATGTTATCCCATCCTACAAATTAGAGGAGTGGAATGATACCAAAAGGAGTAATGTGGTTAAGATCAACAACTCTTTCAACAATAACCTTGCATAAATGCAAATCCCGTACATATGAGGGATCTTTTTCGGGTGACCGAAGATAGCGCCAAGTTATTGGAGTAGATCTAGAAGAAGATGGACTATAGGCTGTTTTCTTTTTCCCTCTAGCATCCATTGGCAATAAGAAATTTAAAGAACTAAGGAGACGTAAAAGATGAGAAATGGGTTTTCTTAAAATAAAAAATTCAAGAAGAAAACCCCAAATAACCCAATAAAGCTTGAAATCAGCACTCCAATGATGATATTGAAGAAAATGGACCATGAATCTACAAGCTAGACTGATAAAATGCACTAACCTTGACGAATCACACTGTAGGGTTCGACTAGTCATGTCACGACTTGTTGGAGAGCAAGATAGAAATGAGGAAGATGAAGATTTTTCCCAAATAAAAGAGGACAGCGCGCTTCACAACTGGTCTTGAGCTATCCTCGACCGGTCGTACCAGGACTGGTCGAGTACACCACGACTGGTTGATATCAATAAAAATATGTATTTTTCATAAAAATTTGAAATTTAACTAAATAAATTATCAAATATATATACACTATGATACATATATGCATGAATAATCAATTTTGAATGGACATACCAAGATCAAGTTTTAATTTATTAAACCTGCTTTTGTCGAGCGGTTTAGTGAAAATGTCAGCAAGTTGAGTCTCGGTCAGAATGTATTCTAAAGAGATTATTTTTTCTTCCACTAATTCACGAATATAATGATACCTAATATCAATGTGCTTAGTATTTGAATGCTAGATTGGATTTTTTAAAATATTTATAGCACTGGAATTATCACAATATAGAACCATTGAATCCTATATAATTTCATAATCACTTAACATACGTTTCATCCAAATAAGCTAAGTACAAGCATTTCCAACCGCGATGTATTCAACCTCAGCCGTAGAGAGTGATATAGAACTTTACTTCTTGCTAAACCAAGAACTAAACAATTTTTGATATAAAAACAACCATCACTGGTTGATTTCCTATCGTCAATATTTCCAGCCCAATCAGCATAAGTGTACCCTGCCAACTGAACACTAGTATCATATGGATACCAGATACCCAAATTAACTGAACTAGCGACATATCGCATAATCCGTTTAACAGCAGTTAAATGAGATGCTTTAGGATCAGACTGATATCTAGCGCAAATACCAACACTTAAAGCAATATCTAGTCTACTAGCAGTTAAATAAAGTAAACTGCCAATCATACTACGATATAACTTAGGATCAACATTTTTACCTTTAGAGTCCTTTGAGAGTCTTAAGGTTGTACTCATAGGAGTATCAAATTTTTTACCATTCTCAAATCTGAACTTTTTGATTAAGTTCAAAGCATATTTGGTTTAAGAAATATAAATACCATCAAGTTGTTGTTTTACTTGCAACCCAAGGAAATAGTTCAATTCCCCAACCATGCTCATTTCGAACTTAGATTTCATTAAATCTGCAAACTCAACATTCATGTTAGAACAGGTAGATCCATAAATAATATCATCAACGTAGATTTGAACCATTTAGATATCACCATTATGTTTCTTAACAAACAAAGTTTTATCAACACTTCCCATTTGAAAGTTATGACTTAGTAAAAACTTAGTCAACTTTTCATACCATGCCTTGGGAGCTTATTTTAAACCATAGAGAGCCTTTTTTAGGCAATAGACATGATCAACACTCTTAGGGTCTTCAAAACCCATTGGTTGTTCAACATACACTTCTTCATGCAGATTGTCATTTAAGAAGGCACTCTTTACATCCATTTGATAAATTTTAAAATTTTTAAAATAAGCAATGGATATGAATAGTCTGATTGATTCAAGACGAGCTACTGGGGCAGAGGTTTCATCATAGTCAATTCTTTCAATTTGAGTGTACCCTTGTATAACCAGTCTAGCCTTGTTTCGAATTATATTCCAAGTTCATCAGACTTATTTTTGAAAATCCACTTAGTACCAATAATATGTTGATCTTTAGGTCTAGGAACAAGGTACCAAACATCATTTCTCACAAATTGGTTAAGCTCGTCTTGCATCGCAACTATCTAGTTTTTGTCAGTAAGAGCTTCTTTTACGTTAGCCGGTTCTATCAGGGATGTGAAACATACGTAATTATATATTTCTTCAAGTTGTCTACGAGTGCGCACACTAGTGAGAGGACTTCCAAGAATCTGAGTGGTTGGATGATCTTTAATAATCCTCAATTCAGAATCAGTTTGATTTGATGAAGTATCTGATTTGTTAATTAAAAGAACTTCATCATTATCTGAACTTAGGGCAGGTGTATTCAAGTGATCATCTATGACCACATTTATAGATTTTGAATAACATCGGTCCTTTTGTTCAGTACTCGATATGCGCGACTGTTTAAAGAATATTCTTAAAAGATTCCTTCATCACTTTTAGTATCTAACTTTTCCAAATTTTCACGGTCACATAGAATATACCACTTGCTGCCAAAAACTCGAAAGTATTTGATAGTAGGCTTCTTATCGAACCACATTTCATAAGATGTTTTATTATTAGATTTACTAGTATAAACCCAGTTAATTATATAACAGGCAGTATTAACAACGTCAGCCCAAAGATTTTTAGATAGCTTCATACTATTCAACATTACATTAGCCATTTCTTGAAGCACTCTATTTTTCCTTTCTACAATTCCATTTTGTTAAGGAGTTTTGGGCATAGAGAATTCATGCGATAATCCTTGATCGCTACAGAATTTCTCAAAACTGATATTCTCAAATTCAGATCCATGATCACTATGAATCTTACAGACTTGAGAACATTTTTCCATTTGAATCCGTTTGAGAACTCTTTTTATTTCATCAAGGGTTTCTAACTTATCTTTTAAGAAAGCTATCCAAGTGAATCTGGTAAAATCATGCACTATTACCAAAATGTATTTTTTGTCATCTCGACTTTCTGTCCTGGTAGGTCCTATAAGATCCATATGAGAAGCTCGAGTGGTCTTGATGTGGCATTGGAGTTCACCTTCTTGTGAGAGCTCCTTGATTGCTTACCTATTTGACATTCGCCACAAAATTTTTTTATCTTTTGTAATTTAGGTAGACCTCTTATTAGTTCTCTTTTGCTCGATCTATATAAATTACGATAGTGTACATGTCCAAGACGTTTATGCCACAAATCAGTCTCATCAGTATGGACCATGTAACACATTTGACTAGATGAGCTTGATTCACTAACAATATAGCAGTTTTCAGAAGTTCTGCAACTAGTTAATATTACTGAACCCTTATTATTTAGAATTTCACAACCTTGGTTAGAAAATCTTACACTATGATTGTTATCGCATATTTGAGATATGATTAATAAATTGTGTTTTAACCCTTCAATGTATAAAACATTTTTAAACAAAGGGAAGTTATAGAGTTGAACCGTACCTTGGCCAATAATCTTGCAATTGCTATCATCGCCGAATGTGACTGAACCATCACTCATGTCTTTGAGATCGGTGAATAAACCTTTATCACCAATCATATGCCTTGAACATCTACTGTCTAGGTACCACTTTGAATGGCTTGTAGCTTTGAAAACAGTGTGGGCAACCAAGCAGGTAACCTTAGGAATCCATTTCATAACTGTTTTGGGTTTAAGAGTATAGTGGTCGTCTTTTGATTGTAGTTATTGTTAGAGTGACCCACTGAGTTAGATTTTAAGAGCTCCTTAAGAAGATCAACTATTTTCTCAACTAAAGGGTTTCAGTTCTGATTTTTATAGTTGATATAGTTGTTTTTAGGTTTTTGAAAAGTATTAGATTTTTTTAAAAAAAAAATTTGATTACTTTTCCCTTTTGAGTTCGAAGTTTCCCCTCTCACAAACTTGGGAGGAGTGTTCTTCTATTTAGGAGGAATATTCTTATCGAAGCCCAAACTGGATCAGTCACCATATTTTCTTGATCTGGATAAAAGTTTTTCTAACTTTGGATCACCTTGGGCATATCTCCATGTATCCTTTAAACTCAAAAGAGAAGAGACTTCAAGTTTAAGTTTTTCATTTTCAGATTTCAGATTTTCAATCTGGGAGGGTTTGAATTCCAAATCGCATTTGCGTTTTTCAAAACAATCTGAAATATGGGATTTTTCTAAAACAAGAGACTCAAAATTTTCTTTAAGCTTTGAAAATTTTTCTTTTTGAAGTTTAAGTTTCACAGCAATTTTACAACTTTCCTTGTATAAGGCATTGTAAGCATCTTGAAGATCATCTTCATTTTCACATTCACTGTTCAGATTTTCTTCACTTGTTGAATCATTATCTGAAAATGTGAATTTTGCTAGAGTCATAAGGGCTTTAACTTCACTGCCTGACTCAGTTTCAGAATCTTCTGAATCAGAAGAGGCTTCAGAATCAGAGGATTCATCCCAAGTAGCTAACATACTCTTCTTTTTGGGTTTGTCCTTTTTAGGACACTTATTTACTAAATGCCCATATTCTTGGCAGTTGTAAAATTGACTATCTTTTAAAGATTTTCAAGTCTTAGATTTAGATTTAGATCTTTTCTTATCATTTGCTTTTTGAAAATCGACCCTCATTTTACTTTTGAAATTTTTGTAAAATTTTTTCGCTAAAAGGGCCATATCGTCTTCAAAATTTTCTAAATCACAATTGTTTTCTTGAGAAACATTTTTAGAAGACTTAAGGGCAATAGATTTTCCTTTAGGAGCTTTAAAATTTAACTCGTAGGTTTGTAAAGACCCAACTAATTCTTCTACCCTCATAGTATCTATATAACGAAGTTCCTGGATCGTAGTTACCTTAGAATTAAACAGTTCAAGAAGTGAGCGTAATATTTTTGCACACACTTTACTTTCTGGGATTTTATCTCCAAGACCCCACATAGAGTTCACAATGTCATTTGATCTAGTGTAGAAATCCATAAATATTTCATTTTCTTCCATATGTATTTCCTCAAATTTGGTTGTGAAGATTTGGACTTTAGATTTCTTGACAATTGATGTACCCTCATGTGTCATTTCTAAAATATCCCAAGCTTGCTTTGTAGAATCACAGGATATAATTCTTTTGAATTCATCCGGTGATAGTGCACAAGTGATTGCATTTAGGGCTTTTGCATTTGCACTACTCTCACTTTTCTGAAGTGTGGTCCATGAGAAATAAGGTGTTACTCTCATTGATTTTGAACCATCGATTCCAGTTACTTCAGTGGTAGGAGGGGTCCATTCATTCACTGTGGCTAGCCACACACTTTCATCCATGGATTTAAGGAAGATCCTCATCCTGGCTTTCCAATAGGCATAATTGGTATCATCAAAAGGTGGAGGCCTAGTGACTGAAAGGCTATCAAAATTCGACATCTTATATATAGCTTAAATCAGTTAGCTCAGAAAATAAATCCAAATAACAAGAATTAAAACGAGTTATTAGGCTTTGATACTACTTGAAATAGGCAAGCTATATGTCCTAGAGGAGGGGGGTGAATAAGACAATGCCAAATTTAAACAATAACAATGGAATATAAATGAATAAAAGATAGCACTATTAATAAATCACTATATTGGAATGTAAAGCAACCTCAAAAAGACAGATTGATATCAATGTTGTTCTAAGGACAACCTTACACCATAAAAACCAAAGGTTTATGACAGGACAACCTTATTTCTAGAACAAATTGAATATCAAAAACTCAAATAGAAAGGAAACAAATGAAATAGCAAGAAATAAATCCTAAACTATTACAACATTCCCCACAATGCTTGAAATGTAAATATTACAACATTCACATTCACATATACATCCTACAAATCTGAATGATCAAAGATAGAAAATATAAATCACACATCCACAAAACACAAAGAGTTATAGTGGTTCACCTGTGTGTACACCAACTGTTAAAAAACAGCCACACAGATTGCTACTCCACTCCTAATATCCTCACACAAGGGATATTAGCGTTCACTATCAAAATAGGTTTTCACAGGTTCACCCAAAACCTTCACAATTGTGTCCTTTTAGAAAAGGGCTTACACAATTTAAAAACCTTCACTTCTGAGTTTTCTGGCTCTCCTCAGATAACCAACACAATGAGATTTTTCTGGCTTAATCTCAAATAAAACCAAAATAAAAATTTACATAAATGTAAAATACTTAGATTTCTCCTTTTGTTGCAACCCGGAAGAACCAGTCAGAGTAGAAGATCGAATGTAGAAGTTCAAAGTCTAATACTCACTTTAAAATGGTTCTAGGTTCTAATTGATTTTAAATTAAACCAATTGGGCTAGCTATATTTGATTTTGATTCCAAGAAGAAGGAATATCACAATTCCTCATTTCAATTAAGATTGGAATGTAGAAACAAAATCAAATTAATAAAGTTAACAAAAGAGAATATAAATTATGCATAAAGTAGCTTAAAATGAACACAAATTTATCTCAGAGTGATCCCTTGATTTTACTTGAATTGAGTTATGAAACTCTAAAATTCGTGCTCTATTTATAGTTGCAGAAACTCGGCTACGACTAGTCCTAAGGACACTATAACTGGTCGTAGAAGAAACGGATTTTTAAATTTTTGAGCGCGATCGGATAAAACCGTTCTACGACTGGTCGTAGGGTGTCTACGACTGGTCGTAGGCCCTCTGCGACTAGTCGTAGGGTGTCTACGACTGGTCGTAGGCCCTCTACGATTGGTCGTAGCATACCCACGACTGGTTGTAGAACTCAAAGATTGGTTGTTGTAGTTTGAATTGTAGAACCAGGACTAGTTGTAGGACGAGTCGACACTGTTCACACAACCAGTCGAATAGAGTCCAAGACTGGTCGTGGACGAACAAAAATTTCTGAAGAATTGCAACCAACTTAGGACTGGTCTTGGAATTTCTTAGACTGGTCGAGCACTACTAGAAAAATGGGTAAAGGCTACAGATAAAATCCGTAGCCTTAGACCTATGGCTATGGTTCTAGTCCGTAGCTAGTCCGTAGCACGACTATAGTTGTAGGTTCGTAACAATAGGTCTGGAACTTGTAGCTACGGATTTAATCCATAACTATAGGTTACAATAGCTACGGATATAATCTGTAGCAATTATATCTATAGTTATAAGTATAAATAGCTACGGATATTATCTGTAGCTAAAAGTCCATAGCAATATGCCAAATTTAATAATGGCTACAGCTATCAGATTACCGGCTATGGTCAATATCCGTAGCTATTTCGTACATTAAAAAATATACATATATAATCATTTGTTTATTCAATTACCACCTGCATAATCATTCATTCGTTCATTCCATTACATTCAATTACAATCAATTACAATTATAGTCCTTCATTCAATCAATTACAATTACAATCAATTACAATCCTTCATTCAATTAATTACAATTATAATTACAATAATGCTGAAAATACAAATCTTTGGCTTCATTAGAGAAATTTACTCGACTTCACCCTGAAATTTTAATGTTAAAGAATTGAAAGAGAAGATATATTTTGACGGTATGATATTTTTTCAGAAGTAAATAGGCCTTTTTCAATCATCACCCACCTGAAGAATCAACAATCGATTGTTGTCCAAGTCCACTCCTTTTCCTTTCAATTTCTTAGTGACCTCAGTAAAATTACTTCCACGGTCATTTATGTAGTACTTTGAAGAGTCGTATCGAAATGCAACTCTAGTAATGACAAAGTCACTTCCTGCAATAGCTTCGTATATTCCATCATCCTACAAATAGTCATGGCATTTATAAATCAGAATGACCATTGGGGGAAAGAAAAACAAAGTAAAAGAAGTGCATCATGTATAACCATTTTTATTTTTATTTTTTGTTAATGAATTAATAAAAACTCAAAGAGGAATGAAATTGACACAAAAGGAATGGTCTCACCATATGGTTTGTAGGGCTAAAATAAACGTCTAGACGATTTCCACAAGAAGGACCATCGGTAGCCACAAGTACCCACTTCCCAAGGAATGGTCTCACCATATGGTTTAGGTTATAAGTTTATGTTAATGTCATAGGTTATAAGTTTAGGTTATAGGTTTAGGTCTAGGTTTAGGTTTAGGTTTAGGGATTTGAGAATACATTTACGTTTTAGGTTTAGGTTTAGGTTATAAGTGTAGGTTATAGGTTTAGGTTTAAGTTAGGTTATATGTTAAGGTTTAGAGAATTGAGTTTAGGTTATAGGTTAAGGTTTAGGTTTAGGTTATAGGTTTAGGTTTAGGTTATAGTTTTGGGATTTGAGAGTAGGTTTAGGTTATAAGTTTATGTTAATGTTATAGGTTATAGGTTTAAGTTTAGGTTTAGGTTTAGGTTTAGGGATTTGAGAATACATTTAGGTTTTAGGTTTAGGTTTAGGTTTAGGTTTAGGGATTTGAGAATACATTTAGGTTTTAGGTTTAGGTTTAGGTTTTAGGTTTAGGTTATAAGTTTAGGTTTAGGTTATAGGTTTAGGGAATTGAGAATAGGTTAAGGTTTAGGTTTAAGAAATCGGGTTCGGGTTCGGGATCAGGTTTAGGTTTGGGTTTTCAAGTTTAGGTTTAGGTTTAGGTTAGGGAGTTGAGATTAGGATTAGGTGTAGGTTTAGGTTTAGGGATTTGAGCATACATTTAGGTTTTAGGTTTAGGTTTAGGTTTTAAGTTTTAGGTTTAGGTTATAGGTTTAGGTTTAGGTTAATGTTAGGTTATAGGTTATAAGTTTAGGTTATAGGTTATAGGTTAAGGTTTAGGTTATAGGTTTTGGTTTTGGTTTAGGTTAAGGTTATAGGTTTAGGTTTAGGTTAAGGTTTAGGTTATAGGTTATAGGTTTAGGTTAAGGTTTAGGTTTAGGTTATAGGTTATATGTTATAGGTTATAGCTTTTGGGAATTAAGAATAAGTTAAGGTTTAAGTTTAGGAAATCGGGTTCGGGTTCCGGTTGGGTTTTCAAGTTTAGGTTTAGGTTTAGGTTAGGGAGTTGAGATTAGGATTAGGTGTAGGTTTAGGTTTAGGGATTTGAGAATACATTTAGGTTTTAGGTTTAGGTTATAGGTTTAGGTTTAGGTTAAGGTTTGGTTATAGGTTATAAGTTTAGGTTATAGGTTATAGGTTATATGTTATATGTTAAGATTTAGGTTATAGATTTTGGTTTAGGTTAAGGTTATAGGTATAGTTTTAGGTTTAGGTTATAAGTTTAGGTTAGGTCTAGGTTTAGGTTATAGGTTATAGGTTATATGTTTAGGTTAAGGTTTAGGGATTCGAGTTCGGGTTCGGGTTCAGGTTTAAGTTCGGGTTTAGGTTATAGGTTATAAGTTTAGGTTAAGGTTTAGGTTTAGGTTATGGGTTTGGGATTTGAGAATAGGTTTAGGTTATAAGTATAGGTTTAGGTTGGGTTATAGGTTAAGGTTTAGGTTTAGGTTATGGGTTTTGGGATTTGAGAATAGGTTTAGGTTATAAGTATAGGTTTACGTTGGGTTATAGGTTAAGGTTTAGGTTTAAGTTATAGGTTTTGGTTATAAGTTTATGTTTAGGTTGGGTTATAGGTTAAGGTATAGGTTTAGGTTATAGGTTTTGGGATTTGAGAATAGGTTTAGGTTATAAGTTTAGGTTTAGGTTGGGTTATAGGTTAAGGTTTAGGTTTAGGTTATAGGTTTTGGGATTTGAGAATAAGTTTAGGTTATAAGTTTAGGTTTAGGTTTAGGTTATAGGTTTAGGTTAAGGTTTAAGTTAAGGTTATAGGGTTTAGGTTAGGGTTTAGGTTATAGGTTTAGGTTTTAGGTTATAGGTTTAGGTTTAAGTTATAGGTTTAGGTTTAGGTTTAGGTATAGGCTTAGGTTATAGGTTATAGGTTATATGTTTAGGTTAAGGTTTAGGGATTCAGGTTTGGGTTCTTGTTTAGGTTATAGGTTTTGGTTTAGGTTATAGGTTATTGGTTATAGGTTTAGGTTAAGGTTTAGGTTTAGGTTATGGGTTTTGGGATTTAAGAATAGGTTTAGGTTATAAGTATAGGTTTAGGTTGGGTTATTAGTTAAGGTTTAGGTTATAGGTTATAAGTATAGGTTTATGTTTAGGTTAAGGTCTAGGTTTAGGTTATAGGTTTAGGTTTTGGGATTTGAGAATAGGTTTAGGTTAAGGTTATAAGCATAGGTTATAGGTTAAGGTTTAGGTTTAGGAAATCGGGTTTGGGTTCAGGATCGGGTTTAGGTTTGGGTTTAGGTTTTAGGTTTTAGGTTATAGGTTTAGTTTATAGGTTAAGGTTTGGGTTATAGGTTAAGGTTTAGGTTATAGGTTATAGGTTAAGGTTTGGGTTATAGGTTATAGGTTATAAGTATAGGTTTAGGTTTAGGTTAAGGTCTAGGTATAGGTAATAGGGTTCGGGTTCGGGATCGGGTTTAGGTTTGGGTTTAGGTTTTAGGTTATAGGTTATAGGTTTAGGTTTGGGTTATAGGTTAAGGTTTAGGTTAGGTTTTAGGTTAAGGTTTAGGTTAGGTTTTAGGTTAAGGTTATAAGTATAGATTATAGGTTTAGGTTTAGGTTATAGGTTATAAGTATAGGTTTATGTTTAGGTTAAGGTCTAGGTTTAGGTTATAGGTATAGGTTTTGGGATTTGAGAATAAGTTTAGGTTAAGGTTATAAGTATTGGTTATAGGTTAAGGTTTAGGTTTAGGAATTCAGGTTCGGGTTCGGGATCGGGTTTAGGTTTGGGTTTAGGTTTTAGGTTATAGGTTATAGGTTTAGGTTTAGGTTATAGGTTTAGTTTATTGGTTAAGGTTTGGGTTATAGGTTAAGGTTTAGGTTATAGGTTATAGGTTATAAGTATAGGTTTAGGTTTAGGTTAAGGTCTAGGTTTAGGTTATAAGTATAGGTTTTGGGATTTGAGAATAGATTTAGGTTAAGGTTATAAGTTTAGGTTAAGGTTATAAGTATAGGTTATAGGTTAAGCTTATAGTTTAGGTTAAGGTTATAAGTTTAGGTTAAGGTTATAAGTATAGGTTATAGGTTAAGGTTATAGATAGGTTAAGGTTATAAGTATAGGTTATAGGTTAAGGTTATAGATAGGTTAAGGTTATAAGTATAGGTTATAGGTTTAGGTTTTGGTTTAGGGTTAGGTTTAGGTTATAGGTTATAGCTTTAGGGAATTGAGAATAGGTTTAAGTTATAGGTTAAGGATGTGGTACCTGCAAATACAGATATAAACACGGCCTGTCCAAATGGCCAAGCCCCTCCAATGTTGTCCATAGGAAATGGACAGCTTCATCATGGTCATAACAGCGGTTCCCACCTTTCAGGGACCTTTGCTCATCTGGATAGCTCCGATACACATCCGGGTCTACTCCATTAATTTTGAGCAAATACATAAACACGGCCTATCCAAATGGTCAGGCTCCTTCAATACTGTTCATCGAAAATGGACAGCTTTATCATGGTCATAACAGCGGTTCCCACCTTCCAGGGACCCCCGCTCATCCGAATAGCTCCAACGCATATCCGGGTTTGCTCCATTAATTTCTAACAAATACATAAACACGGCATGTCCAAATGGCCAGGCCCCTCCAATGCTGTCCATAGAAAATGGACAGCTTCATCATGGTCATAATAGTGGTTCCCACCTTTCAGGGACCCCCACTCATCCGGATAGCTCCGACGCACATCCGGGTCTACTCTATTAATTTCAAGCAAATACATAAACACGGCTTGTCCAAATGGCTAAGCCCTTCTAATGTTGTCCATAAGAAATGGACAGCTTCATCATGGTCATAACAGCGGTTCCCACCTTCTAGGGATCCCCGCTCATCTGGATAGCTCCGACGCACATCCGGATTTGCTCCATTAATTTCGAGCAAATACATAAACACGGCCTGTCCAAATGTCAGGCCCCTCTAATGCTGTCCATAGGAAATTGACAACTTCATCATGGTCATAATAGTGGTTCCCACCTTCCAAGGACCCCTGCTCATCCGAATAGCTCCGACGTACATCCGGGTCTGCTCCATTAATTTCAAGCAAATACATAAACACAGCCTGTCTAAATGGCCAGGCCTCTCCAATGATGTCCATAAGAAATGGACAGCTTCATCATGGTCATAACAGCGGTTCTCACCTTTAAGGGACCCCCGCTCAACATCCGGATAGCTCCGACGCACATCTGAGTCTGCTCCATCAATTTTTACGGAATTATGCATGTCCTGCTCATGAGCATGCCTAATATTGCCAATGCATGGAATTCAGTACAAATGCATGGGATTCAGCACAAATACCTTTTCATGATTCAAAGAAGGGAACTCGAGGGTTTTCCTTACCGTCCATTGTATGCTTCCAAGATGCAGATGGCCCCTGAAACACACATACATCCTAGGAATCGCTTCTCAAAACTGCAGACTGTTTTGTTTTGAAACTCGTTCATCTCACTTGAAAACCTATCACATAAGTCACAATTATGAAAAGAAATAAAAATCACATAGGTTAAAAGTATCAGTACAATACAAGTATCGCATTCCTCAACATTAAATACAAAGAAAATATAAAAAAAAAGTAATTAAAAAAAATAAATTGTAGCTTACGCTATGTACGCTATGTGCTACGTAGCTATAGCATACGCTAGGACCCCTGTAGCGTACACTATAGGGGATTTATGCTATTTAGGACGATACGCAGCGCTACAACCATGCTGCGATATGTAGCATACGCTACGGGCTTTATTTAAAACACTGGTTGTACCTTAAAGATGGTCACATGGGCAGCACGCACTCCAAGTAGTTTTGACCTACCATACACTGTCCACCAAAATGAAGTGCATAGGTTGCATTGACCCTATATGCCGACCAAAAAGTCTATAGCATTTTCAGATAAAATGTAAATTAAAAAATGTAAATAACTTGCATAAACAAGACATGCCCTGTTTCAGAAGTATTGGATGTTGCAATAACTTGCATACATCTATGGCTTATGGGTCTCAACCATAACACCGAACCAACTCCATGTAGCACAGCACAATCAACTCCAATAGAAGATGCACATATAAGTTGCAGAAACTATTTTGGTGTAAACCCATTCAATTCATCCATAAACAAAGAGAATTTTGAAGACTCACATTTTTAATTCATCCATAAACAAAGGAGATCCAAGCCAATCATTGGGTGGGTCTTATAGGCCATATTTTTTGGTTAAGGCTGGCCAGTTCGTCATAGGGACCAATCTGTAAACGTTGTTCCTCCTTCACATGTGTGGGCCTAAGAAGTGGGCCAGTGCTTAAAATCCAAGCTTAGTACCTGAGTTAGGCCGGGCCAGGGCCAATGATTAGGTTGTCCTGTGGGCCAACCTGGCCTAGCCTAATGTCCATGTCAAAGGCATATTGCCATATCAAGAACAAAAATTATGCCATATCATAACTGAAATGAATATGAAAATGGTAATGTGAAGCAATGAACCTTCATCTTATTATATACGTCCTCATAGTAATGAACTTTCATAGAGGAAGACCCTCTCATGCTCCTATACATGATACCTTAAGTAGCTGTCTACTATAGTAATGTGCAAAAGCTTGTTTGGTTCAGCTTTACCAAGTCTCTCGATGTAGACCGGTCTTCCTTCTTTAATAACTCCATGGTATCCCTGAAAGTAATAATGCAGGACTTCTTCCAGCGCTTCATACTCAAAGTCCTTATTTCAAATTAATATATGGTTACAGTGTCAGAAATAGAAAACTTGAAATCCCTATACTCTGGAAATAATTTGAGAAAGAAAAAATATATTAAATCATTCCAATACAACAGTAGCTCCGAGCACCTTTAGCTTCTCGACAATAGGGCCCACCTCCTCCTTTGATAAGGGTGAAGTTCCCTCCAAGATATAATAGAACTCTAGTGGAAAGCAGAGGAAATGGTGCATTTTCTTGCCTTTTAGTAAGGCTTTTAATAAAAACTTTGTTCTCTCTTAGAAAAAAAAAGATTTTATAGTAGTACGTACCTCTGGGAATTGTGATATTTACTGTAGAATTGTAAATAAATTAATAACTAAATAAAGTCAACGGTGAGTAGCAAATTCAGCAGTATAATTCAATATCCCTTTCAACATCTTGTTGGTAGAAAATAGATTTCTAATTATTTCTAGTTCAGATATCGAAGATAATGTGATTAATAAGAATCAATAATTGGGTGGGCTATGTTGATATCATTCGAAGGAAGCTCTGGGCTATGTTAATATCATCAAATTTGTTAACGTTGTCAGCAACAAACACATCAACAAGAAATATAATCTCATTGATTCAAAGAACAAAAAGGTTTGGGCAGATGGTTTGCCCTTCACTCCAATAAATTTTATATATATATATATATATATATAAAGACTTGGCATAGGACAAATATGATCGTATTTTTCACTTTCTTAGTATGGTCACGATTATAGTGCTTCAGATGCAAAATGCTCTTACCTATAATCCCTTAAATAGTCTCAATCAATCTCTAATTTTAATATAATTACATTCATTTAATTCTCTTAGGTTTTCATAAGGTATAAGAGAAAATAGATACATGCCTGAACAAGTAAGTTTCTCCACATGATATTTGTAAAGAGAGCTTTCCTGAGAAAACAAATAACAAACCGTCATTCAACAAAATTATAAGGAGCAAAGGCTTCCCTGAATTAGAATCCCATTAAAAAAAAATTAGAATTGATAAATATTATCTAAATCCAGCAAAAGAACCACAAGGAAGAGAATTTGGAAGGCAAGATAGGGAAAATTCTTTATCTTGTTCATTCAGTTTCCATTCAAGCAATGCATGTCGCAGATGTTATCATAGATCAAGTGAAAAAAGAATAATAATTGAAACCCAAAAATGTACCTAAGCCAAATTCCTGAGCAATGCCATCATCTAGGCCTTTTCCATGATCTCAATGAGCAACTATACTTGGGAGCTCATGGAAATTGAGAATAGCCACAAACCAAGAGAACAACTTACATTCAGTCAATGAACCCAATGACCAAAAACCATGATGTTGGCATGAGTTTCAATGCAGGATATTTGAGCCATGCAAAAAGGTTGACCAAAGACCATATAAGAAAATGAGTTGTCCTCTTCCTTTGTGTAGAATGGTTTCAGAATTTAAATTATTGAGAGTATTAGATCTAGCAAGTGATGGAAGTCCTTTATTAATCAGTGTTAACTCTATGCTCTATGGCTAAATGTGTGTAAGATTTAGAATTTGTAAAACCATTGGCTAAGGAGGATAGGCAACCGACTAGCCACTGACAATTAGAGTTGTTGATAATAAGAAAACCACAAAGGCAATTGCAACATTACCTACTATGGCGCACCTTTGTTAAGGATGCATTTTCCCTTGACAATCAATATAATTAAGAGTCATTTGCTTATCAATTGGATTAAATTGAAGGAAATGAACTCCTTAAATGCCAACTCATGCCTTCTTGTATGTCTAGATGGAAAGAGAGGCCAAAATGGAAGAATCAGTGATACACACATTATATATCTGTGTATAAATAAGGTAAAATAACCATTTCATTCCAAAATCACAAAACAGAAAAAATGAATGCAGTAAAACATTTAAAAAAAGGATACCAAAACACATTTTCACTCATGGCAACCATGGATTTATTAGATGTGAGTCATGTCAATGCTTTAAATTTCATGGATTGAATTGCTCACCTTCTAGTATTCTTTCATAATCCATTCTCTGCCTTAATTTTGTTAGTTTTTAATCTTTAGACTTTAAAGCTTTCCTGCAAATCTCCTACTTATAATTTTCTGCTATCTAGTCTCATCAACCAAGAACATGTGAGCTGCTAGAAAAAATGCAAAATACATAATGAACCTTATCAGAGTTGCCAGAAAAAATGCAAAATATCAAGAAAGGTGATCTTACCTACAATAAAACTAGAGAAGAAGTTCCCATGCAAAAGACCTTAATTATAACACAAGGCGCGGTACGACATACTAGCCTGAGGTGGCTGCCCACGAAGGTATTCTCTATTTCTGGCCAGGAGTTCTTACAATCAAATCTTCTCGTTGAAAGGAAAAAAAAAAAACATAAACCAGATCTACAATTAACAATCAAAACCTAACATTTCAACAAGATCAGAGCTATGAGGGTAGAAGAACATGAAAATCAAACCAGATCTACTTCATTTTACAGAAAAATAAAACCCAGCAAAAGAAAAAACCCCTAAAAAAGGCCTGATTAAGGTATAAACATCCCAAGATTTGATCCAAGGTTAGGGAAAAAAACACCCCTACTACAGTTGATGCATCTCCAAGATTTGACCTCAAAAGCGTTTACTCAGTACACAAAAACCTACCCAAAGTGTAAGAAAATCTCCTAATGTTCCTCCAAGAACCTATTTTTAGCAACCAATCCACCCTTTCATGTCAATGATGCTCTCAATAATAGAAAAAAAAAAAAGGAAACCCATTAAAGAACAAGCTTTAGCTTTTCTAAAGACCGCCTTCAATCATGTTAAAGGAGCAAAGCTGAAATTCCAATGAATATCTAGATCTAACAAATCTAACAATAAAAAGAGCACTACAATCTCCATGCCTCATCAATGGATATTGACAAAATTTAAAACTGGATTACCCTGCAATGCTGATTTTATTAGATAATAAATGCATCAAAAGCTAGAAACAATAGTTGATTTATACTTTTTAGAGAAGTTTGCAACAACAGAAATGCAAAATCAAATGTAATAGACATACTCCCATGGCACATTGCCGACAAGAATTCAATCTCCTTCATTGTATTCATAAATAAGAACATAGTTGGGAGTTACTACCTTGCCTTCTTCATTTTGTAACTGATTCTTGAACTAATTTACTAAAAAAAATAAAAAACACAATGCAAAAAAATCATTCACTTGAGTTTAAATGTGGTTAAATTATTAAGAATTACACCCAAAACTCAGCACAACTTATACAAAATTTCAGCATAGCAGTACTTAGAATATGTACACTAAAGAATCAAATAGGAAAGATAGCCTGAGTAAAACCACAGAGATTAAAAATAAGCAAGAGGAAAATATCACAGAACCATCCTATAGAGAAAAACCATTAGGAAGTATGCAATATAAGAAGGGGCTGCAAACAGACCCAGAAATGCTTTAGACCCGAATTTTAAGCTATTCGAGCCTATTGAAATTTTGCTTTTCATAGCAGAAGCCATGAGAGTCAAAGTTCTAACAATAACTCAACAAGATTTCAAGCCAATTCACTAGGAAAATCGTTTGTAGGTGTGGCTTAGTCCTAAGTTGGACAAGCCTCAGTCGAGTTGACTTAACTCATGGTGAATTGAGCCTAATTTGCTTGCTTGGTCAACCATTTTTAACATATGTTGAAGGTAGCCAATGAGTTCTGAACTAAAAGGTCCATAACCAATGACCCATGTGCTGCTTGTTTATTTCAACTATTGTATATATTTTTTCCAATCATAACTATTTTAAATATTTGTTACGATTCTAAATATTTTCAATTTAATTATTATTATACAGAGTCTGAGTCAAGTAAGACTCGGTGGAGTCTTTGAGTTCACCCAACCTGGTGGGATATCATTCATCAGCAAGTACTGTGTGCATTTGAGAACAGGGCAATAGTCCAAAGATGATGTTGGTCCATTGATGAAGAGGAAAGTGTGATGTTGCTTACTTGCTAAATGGAGGGTTGTACTTGGATGGATGTCTTTCAATTTAATTATTATTATACAAGAAAGTGTGTTGTTGCTTACCGCCAAGTACACATGTTCTTATTTGTATGAGAGATTCAATGCATACATTTACAAGTTACCACCAGTAAACATGTTCTCATAAGTAGTAATTGACAGAGGGCCAATGTAAAAACAAAGACAACAGAAGGCTGAACTTAAAAGAAATAAAAATTTACATGTTATAAATGAAAAGGCACCTAATAGATAGGAACAACCTATGAGAGGAAATTACCAACTCAAAGGATAAAAAAAGACTATTTAACATCACATCTTCCTCTTGATATTACGTGCTTAAAGTTACAGTCAAGAAGAATTTCTGATCCTTGACCTGAAAATTTGTACAAGTGGGGCTATGGTCTGGTAATCAGGAATGTTTATCCAAGGGATGTTATGAGGGCTAGTGTTATGCTTGAGAGGAAGGAATATGCCATCATCTTAGAGTTCGATGTCAAAGTAACACCTGAGGCTCGAGAGCTTGCAGATGAGACTGGTGTGAAGATATTCATTGCTGATATTAGCTATCACTTGTTTGATCAGTTCAAGGCTTATATTGACAATCTTAAGGAAGAAAAGAAGAAGGAAGCTGCAGAAGATGCATCTTCCCCTATGTTCTAAAGATTATGCGGAACTGTATTTCCAATAAAAAAGATCCAATTGTCTTGGGTGTTGATGTCCTTGAAGGGATTGCAAAGGTCGGCACTCCAATCTGTATTCCTTTAAGGGATTTTAATTAAGATTAACCACAAACAGGTTGATATAGCAAAGAAAGGCCAATAGGTGGCCATAAAGATTGCTAGCACCAACGCCAAAGAACAACAGAAGATGTATGGCAGGCATTTTGAGATTGATGATGAGCTTGTTAGCCACATCTCGAGGAAATCTATCGACACACTTAAATCAAATTATCGGGATGACTTGTCTATTGAATAGTGGAAGCTGGTAGTGAAACTAAAGACTCTCTTCAAGATACGGTAAGCTAGAAAAGAAAAGAAGAAGAAAAAAGAAAAAGCAAGAAAAGGAAAGGAAAAAAAGCAGAAAGTAGAGTGAAGAATAATTACAATCTGAAGTATTGATGAATAGGACTTGCACAAGAAACAATATATTAAGAAATATAAGGAAAATAGAAGATATAACTTTGAAATGAGACCAAGAGACTAGTTAGGAATCACTGGTTCAAAGGAAAGCTCACACAACTCATCAACACGACCAAGAATTGAGGCCGTAGTCGGGGAAACTCAACCTTTGAAGTGCATAAATTAAGAGATGATATGTGAATGTTGTTACAATATGCACCTCTGCCATGGCCAATTTCAATGTCAGGTAAATGAGAGAGCACATGGTTTGGTCAGCAGACATATCATAGGACTTCTGCCAACTATTTAGAAGCACGACCCAAATTGCTACAAGAAAGATTAAGATAATGATGATAGTTTAAATGGAAAGCCAACATTGAAGGTTAATACTAATACAAAAGCAACACCTGCTGGAATGTTTTCTTCACAGTACAAGAAAATATGCATGCAATTATATGAGAAGAAAATAATTTTTTTTTAAAAATTAAAAGAATTTGAGAAGATAGTAGAAAACTTACAAAACAGCAAGATCTTGCATGAGTCCTATCACATTTTGTTAATGTATATCACACCATTCAGTATCTAACTGTAGAAACTGCAGAACAAAACTTTCAGCAAATGCATCACAATAGGTAGCTAAAACATTAGAAAGGAAAGTATGGTAGAAAAATTAGTCTGAAAAGCTAAAAGATATTTTGATATGTAACAACCACCATATACAAGCATATGATTGTGAACAGAAATTTAGAGGACTTCAGGCTCAATAAAATGGACCATCTTTAACACAGTCTGCTAGCTTCTACACACAGCTACTACATGGGTAATCAGTCACTAACCATTAGTGTGACTCACACTAAGAGCAAGAAGCCCTTCCAAGTTTGTTGGGTCTGCTTCATGTGCCCACATCATTGATGCAATAGCCTGTAATACAAACAGATTTCTTAAGATGAATGCTTCCAAAACGATATCCTTGCTGAATGACAACAACATCAAAACTTCTTTTTTAATTTTTCATTTTATGAGAAGATAATAAAGAATGGAGAATACAAAAGTCTCCAAGGATTTCATTTCACCATTCCTATAAAGATGACCATGAATAATACACATAACTATGAACAACTTTATGAGTTTATAACCTATTTCATGATGGGAAAGCTTACAACTGCAAGAGACAAAAGAAGCATCTCTATAGACAATAGCTGCTCCTTTACTAAAATTCCTATAATTCTAGGACCACTGATAGTCTAAGAAAAACAAACACAAGGGAAGGCAAAATAGGTAGACAAAAAAAAATGCACCCATTAGCAACTTTGAAGAATCAGAGGCTAGTTTGGTTCAACAATTTGTGTCCAGGAATCAGAAGCTAGTTTGGTCCAAGCAGCTAGAGAATCAAATAACTCGGCTTTTTTACAAATCGATCCCAAATGGCAATGATGCCAAAACGGATCTTCTTTTTTCTCCTTCTTTCTTTTCCTTTTATTTATTTCTATATTTTTATTGGTACTATAAGCATCTCATTAGCACCAAACAAAA
Organism: Magnolia sinica; assembly: GCF_029962835.1. NCBI lineage: Eukaryota > Viridiplantae > Streptophyta > Magnoliopsida > Magnoliales > Magnoliaceae > Magnolia > Magnolia sinica. The sequence continues at coordinate 65,288,752 of NC_080573.1, read as the reverse complement.
AGGAATTACACCACAAAGTATAACAAGAAAGGGATGCCCCTTCTTGAAATTAATAAACAACACAACTTAACCCCAATCTAGGAATTGAAAGTTAACAAGAAAATACAAAGGCAGACCACACTCAGTTGAAAAGAATCCAAAGTGTTAGTTGGGATCCTCTAATCTCAGAGGATCTCTAAATTTGTGCTATCTAACTGTTTAATTTTTCTTTCTACCTTAGCCTCTGCTAATTTTCCCTTCCATACCTTATTAAGACCTTTATATTCATACCTTCTATCTCGAAAACTGAAATTACATAGCACAGTAAACCATACAATGTTTCATATGAACAACGAGTATCCAATCAAGTTTCAAGCCAACTAGGAGCAATCCCCTTATTAGGTTTAAATTGGGGTTTAACCATAATCCTTCGCAAACTAAATGAACATAGTTGGATAAATGGTATGAAGATGACTGAAATAGTAAAACTTTTTGCTTTTTTTTAATCTTGTAAATATGCCAACTGAAAAGAGCACTGACCTTCAGGCTGGATCCATTTTCATTTGAAGGTGGGGTCATTTCTACACTTGTTCCATTAACAATACTTTTTTATGATTAGCTGGCAATAAGGGAATTGATGAGTGTGGAGTTGTGGCAATGAAGGGGGAAAGTTTGTCATATTTCAATAAATGTGCATTCACACACCATGGACACAATATGTATTTATTCAGAGATTAACAATGCAATTGGATGCAATACCAAATTGAATTTAATTTATCAGTTCAATAAATCAGAAATGACTTTCTAATTGTTAGTGACTGGAGTTGAGTAGAATATAATTGCAATTTGAAGGAACTACGATACCTTCTATTGTAGGAAATCTGTGAAAGAACAATACCTTCTATTTACTTTATAAATATAAAATGCAATCCACATCCATAAATAATATAACCCTAGTTTTTTAAAGGAAAATCAAACTAGCCAACAATAGCAAAATATGTGAAAGGAAAATCAAATAGTTCTCCTCTTGGATGTGTTCCCACAGAGCATCATAATTCGACTTCAGACCTTTCTCCATGCTCTGGCTGAAGGCCACCTCTACTATGATACCTTCTTTGTTAACAGGAATAGCCACCAGGGCCCTCATGTGCTTCCGTATTTCCTTTAGAATTTTTGTAGTTATTTCTTTGTAGTATATTAGAAGATTTCATATTATTAAAAATTAAAAAAAAATTAAAAAAAAAAACCTAGCACAAATTTCCACATGCTTCACAATAGAAAACTTGCTTTTAATCATCTCATAAATGAATCACTCATTCAGACCAAGAGAAATTAATAAAATTTACAAATCTTCACAAGATCATGAAAAGAGAGCAGATAAATTCAGTAAAAACCTCATAAGATCAGAGAAGAATCACAAGTGGAATTCCGAATCAAATCCCAAAATTCAAAATTCAAAAAACCAAGAAAAAAATGAATGAAAAGTAGATGTTCAAACTCACAATTCCCTTGCTCTCATAGTAATCGTTCAACGCCCATTGATACTTGGATTGATTCAAACCGAACCAATCGGCCAAATACTCATCCACACTCGAATGTACTGCTGAAACCACATCAGAGCAAGGTCAAACCCCTAGAAACCTCCTCTGCCCAAAAACCCAACTAGCTATTATGTGGCTGGTGGAGAAGTCGAGGCGGTGATGAGGGTAGGATGAAAGGGGTTTTAAAAACCCTAACACAAGTAGTGATCATAGATCAACGATGAGTTTGCAGCGAAAGGGGGTTTTGAAAACCCTAGCGAGAGAGAGAGAGAGAGAGAGGTTAGGAAACAGAGGGGCCTTGGGTTTTGGGAGAGGCGCGGGCGCGAGAGAGAGAGAGGGTTTGGGTTTTGGGAGAGGCGCGGGTGCGAGAAAGAGAGGGTTTGGATTTTGGGAGAGGGGCGGGTGCGCGAGAGAGATGTGAGGGATTTGGGTTGGGAGATGGGCACACGCGGGATTCTTTTGGGGGGGGAGGCGGGTGACGGACGACACTTTTATGTGCGTAGTTTTAGGTCTTGTGGGGCCCATCGTGATGTATGTTACTTATCTACTCCGTCCATTCATTTTAAAAGATCATTTTAAGGGTTGATCTAAAAAATGAGTCAGATCGAAGCTATAAATGGACCACATAAAATATTAACAATACAAATTTATTTTTTATTATTTATTATGGTGTGGTCCACTTAGACCTTAAATCTACTTACTTTTTGGGCTCATCCAATGAAATTATATATCAAAATTTATGGACGGCTTAGATAAAACACATATATTCCAATGGGCCCTATGGAGGCCCTCAAACACCACCAACCTATAATAAGATTAGGGTGGAAGGTAGGTTTTAGCTACAGCTTAAGGAGGTTTTAGCTACGGATTATATCCGTAGTAAATTAGCTATGGTTTATATTTGTAGCCAAAAGCTTCCATAGTCTGTGGCCTTTACTTGATTTTTTAGTAGAGGAGGCAGTACTAGGACTAGTCGAATAAGGTTTAGGACTAGTCTTAGAACAGTCCAATTCCATGTAAAATGATTCAATTGAATTATGTATTCAAAATGACCTACCCTAAGGACAATCTAAGGTTAATCATACCTTGAAAGTGATATGAACATCGAGACTTCATATCTTTAGATGATAGATGACCTTTGAAGATTATGAAGCTTGAGATCTTTGAACTTGATGTAGCACTGAACATGAGATCTTCTATAGCTTGAACAACAATTAATCTTGTGTTGTATACTGACTTGAGTCTTGAATAAGATCACTTCTACTGTTGTAGCTTGTACTTGCATTCTACTGTAGTAGCTTGTACTTGCATTTCTTGAAGTAGTTTGAAGTAGTTCTTTGTTCTTGACTTGAAGTAAAGTGCTCAGAGTGGTGATGCAATGTCTTGAACATTTATAACAATGAACTACGCAAGACATAGATTGAGGTTTTGGCACCACAAAATTTGACAACCAAAGGAGTATAAAACCATAACACTTAAAGCACTGCTACTCTAAGTGAGGCAACTTGTGTTTCAATTGGTATGACGGCCTCTACGCCATAAACTAGTGAATACAGGGTAGCTTGCATTCTCGTCCTATGAGTAGTCCTGTAGGCCCATAGTGCTTCTTGCTACCTTTCATCCCAATCACGCTTATTCCTGGTCACTATCTTCTTCAATATTTTCACAATCATCTTGTTGAATGCCTCTACTAATCCATTTATCAATGGATAGTAGGGTGTTGAGAACGAATGATGAATATTGAATTTGAGACATAGCTTCTCCATGCTCCTATTCTTGAAAGGAGTGCCATTGTCAGTGATGATTTTCTTCGAGATGCCATGACGATAGATTATTGCATGTCGGATGAAATTAACAACGTCCTTCTCTTTAACATTTCGTAATGCAATTGCCTCTATCCACTTGGAGAAATATTCCATTGCTGCCAATATATACTGCTTTCCTTTGGATGACGGCAGATTTATAGGTCCAATAACATCGAGTCCCCATGCGGTAAAAGGGCAGGAAGTAGCTGTCTAATGGAGATCTTTAGGGGGTATATGTATAATATACCCATGAATCTAACATTCGTGACACCGTTTCGCATAATCTATGTCATCTTGAAACATTGTGGGCCAATAATTCTCATCCAATGCACTCGATGGAATAAATTTTTTCTAGCTTGATGTGATCCACATTCCCTAGAATGAGCCTCTCGCAATACTTGACTCGCTTCCTCCTTGTCCAGACATCACAGCAATATTTCATTATAAGATCTTCTGTATAATGTCTCATTACACATAATAAATCTTTTCGATCTCTGTTTAATTTGTAGTTTCAATATTTGATCTTCTGGCAGGATATCATACCTGAAATAATCAATAAAAGGCTAACACCAATCATCTGTTGTCACCTCAAGACACGATATAGAGAGAACTTCAATGACTTCATTGATGATTTCTGCCAAGGGAAAAAATCTTCTTTCCTCTATTGTCACTTGCAGGGGACTTCGATCTCAGCAAGATAACGCTGCCGCTAGACTGGCCAAAGCATCTGCCTTTACATTCTCGTACCGTGGCACATGCTTGATTTTGACATGAAGGAATTGTTCTAACAATTGTTGCACTTTTTGATAGTATGGCAGAAGTTCTTGTTTCCTTGTTTCAAACTCAGTCGTCAGCTGATTTATAACCAGCTTGGAATCCCCATAAAGTCGTAGTGTCTTATCTTCAATTCGCTAGCAATCTCCATTCCAATGATGAGGGCATTATACTCGGCTTCATTATTTGTGCATGCAGTACCCAACGTGAAAGAATAAGGCAATCAATCACCTTGGAGGTGATAAATATCAATCCAGCACCTGCTCCTGTTGTTCGTGATGCACCGTCAAAAAACATTTGCCATGAATTTGATGATTCGATCATCATGACTTGTTCATCGGGAAATTCATCAAGAATGACTTCATTATTTGTTACTAGATGAGCCACCAGAAAATCTTCCACTGCTTGCCCTTTTATTGCTTTCGCTGATTCATATGTAATCATGTATTCTGATAACAACAACATCCACTTTGCTAATCTTCCTGATAACATCAGCCTTGTCATAAAAACTTGATGGGGTCTGCTCAAGACATCAGGGTTGTGTTGTGGGACAGACAATAATGTCTTAGCTTCTAAACTACAAATATTAATGCCAAACGTACTTTTTCAATCGGCGTATAGTTGCGTTCCGCACCTATTAACGTTTAACTTAGATAATAAAGTGTTGCTTCCTTCCCATCGTCATTTACTTATGCCAACAAGGCTCCTAATGAATTCTCGGTCACTAATATATACAGGATAAGAGGTCTACCCTTCACCGGAGCTGTTAACACTGGAGGCTGTTTCAACAATTCTTTTACCGAGTCGAAAGCATTCTGATAAGACTTGTCCCATATAAATTCTGTTCCTTTCTTCATTAAGTGAGAAAATGGTTGGCACCTTCTTGCCAAATTTGAGATAAAGCGGCAAAAGATATCTAATTTCCCTTGCAAGCTTTCAATTCCTTCAACATTTTTACGGGTAACATATCTCCAATAGCCTTGACTTTCTCTGGATCGATCTCGATTCCCCTGTGCCTTACAACGAAACCTACAAACTTCCCCGACGATACCCCGAATGCACATTTGACTGGATTCATCTTTAGCTACTTCTTTCTGAGTCTACGGAATACCAAAGCCAGGTGTTTGCGGTGTTCTTTGTGGTGGTTTGATCTAACTACTAGATCGACCACGTAGCACTCAACATGTTTGTGCATCATGTCTTCAAATATGTTCTGCATTTCCCTCTGATATGTTGCGCTCGTATTCTTCAAACTGAATGGCATAACTTTATAGCAATATATCCCCAAGGAAGTTCTGAAAGTTGTTACTTCTTCGTCTTCGGGGGGGATTCTTATCTGGTTATAACTGGTGTAACCATCCATAAAGGTCATGACGGCATATTGTGTCATACTATCAATCAGTAGTTCGGTAATCAGCAGCGAAAGTCATCTTTCGGACAATCTTCATTCAGATCTCTGAAGTTAACACAGACCCTGATCTATCCATTTTTCTTCTTTACTAGGATAACATTCGATATCCATTTAGGATATTTGACCTCTCTAATGAAACCAATTTTTATTAGCTTGCTTATTTCTTATTCTATTAGAGGGACCAAGTCCGGATGAAACTGCCTTTGTGCTTGCTTGATCGGCCTTGTATCTTTGCAAATGTTTAATCGGTGCATTGCCACAGATGGTTCTAAGCCTGGCATTTCTTCATATGTCTAGGCAAAGACATCTTTGTTCTCTTTCAGAAGCCTGATATACTGATTAACTTCTTCCTCTGGCAGACTGACACTTATGAATGTATTTCACGGTTCTTCTTTCGTTCCCAAGTTTATCTCTCGCAAACTGTCAACTGTCGGTTGCCCCCCGTCTTCCATCTACTTCGGAGCTATTTTAGGATTTCTAACCATCTCATAGTTTGTTTCCCCTGCCTAGTTGACTGTAACCATGTTTACTGAAGCTTTCGCCCCTAGTCCTAGAAACTTTTCTCACTTTTTCTGATTAACTCCAATCGGATTCTGAATTCCGTTTCCTTATTTTAAGCCAACTGGTTCTTCGTAATCAAAGCCCATATTCTTCATATTTTCCTACTTGTCGGACTATATCTCTCAAGATCTTTGGATGTTAATTTTCCATGCCTCACATCATTGTCGGTTGTTTCTTTTGTCTTTACTTCTGAGGGGCGTAGAATTCAATTGGCTCTAGGTATTTTTGCATTGGGCTTGACATGAAATCTTTTCGGGATGAGAGGGAATGGTTTACTCCTTTTAACATACGGGAGCGGCACTATGTAATTAGACTGCAGAATCTCCAACTGTTCCGGTGACAATAATGTTAACGGTGGTTGTCCCGGCTGTCGCAGATGCTTTGGTACAAAATAGAACTTCTTTCTCATCTTTTCTGTTCCCAACGATTCTGTCTCTTTTTCCTTTACGATTTCAATGCAAACATTTTCTAGGGCCTCATTCTCACCATTTCTCATCTCTTTTATATTAGTAAATTCATCGAAATAACCGGCGTCTACAAAGAAGACTTCAGCTTCTGTATACAGCCTTGCATCAGTTAGCACTTTGTGTTGCACCCCATCTTTACAGTACTTGAAACTCTAGTTTAAGGTGGAAGGTATAATGCCATACTGATGCATCCATGGTCTTCTCAGAAGGAGATTATATGTCGCCACTGCATTTATAACATGGCAGACAACATTTGTAGTTAACTATCTTATTTCCAGTGTTATTGTGATCTTACTAAGTGCATGTTGTCCATCTTGATTAAAGCCTTGTATCATCATTCTACTAGGGCACAGGATTGAACATCGATAACCCAATTCATTTAGCATCATCAGTGGCAATAAGTTTACCACATACCCATTATCGAGCATTATTCACTTAACCTGTTTGCCGCGAACATGACCCACGATCATCAATGGCCTATTGTGTTCTCTACTACAAATTAGGTCATCATTAGAAAAGGAGATAATTGGAATACAATCTTCATGTTCCGCCCTCTTCATTTTGGTCAGCAATGCCTCTCTAACATTGTCGTTAGATAAGTTTTTAATTAGGCTTTGTGGGGAGTCTTCGGACAATCTCAAATCATCATAGACACTCAACCGAGCTGGTATGCCTTTCAGGTGACTTATAATGTCATAAGTTACCTTCGCTATTTCCTTCACTTTTCCTTTCTCACCATTGTCATTGTTGGAGTGATTCTTAATTGCTTCTGCTCTTTTTTTGTCAACTTTCAATGTCGGTGGACTGACTATTTTCTTCCCCGATCATAAAGTAGTCACTGCAACTTCCCCATTATTTTCTGATGATCTATCTTCGTTCTTCTCTGAGAATCTTCTCGCATAGTAAGCACACTTGTTGTCGCTCTTCTATCCCTTTCTTTCTCTTTTCCCACTATTATTTCGCCCCTATTTATCATCCACTATATGATGCATTTTAACATGTAGCAATTTTTTGTCGGATGTCCTATCAGACGGTGATAATGACAGAAATCACTCTTTTGTTTTCGATTATTCTTCAGGACGCTTTAATGGAGGCAATTCGATTGTTCTGCCTTTTAGCAATTGGTTCATCATGGGGAGTACATCCTCTTTCTTGAACGCAAAACCCTCGTGAGAATTCAATGATCGGAGTTTCTTGTCGTGGAATCTTCCTCTAGGATGATTCGACTGTTCTTTCCTTTTTGTCTTCTTGCCCCTCATTTCTCTCGCATCTTGGCTTCTTTTCTCATGGTCGACCACATTTGTGATTGGTTTCTTAGGTCCTCTTCTAGTTATTTCGTAATTGAATGCCGGCATCTTCCTAATCATCAGTTCCAAGGCGTGCGCTTTTGTAGCCTAGTCGTAGAAGGTTTTGATGTCAGCACTGGTGAGGCCAAATGTTATTCTTGTTTCCATAGAATTTAGGCACATCTTCACCTATTCTTTCTCTTGTGGCAATTGCCTGCAAGAAGTCCCTAAGGTCTTTCATCTATCTATAAACTTTTCCACTGACTCTCATTCTCTTTGTCGTACCAAAGCTAGTTCTGTGATATTAACATCACGTTTTGACGAGAAGAAATTTGACATAAATGCATCTTGCAATTGTTCCCACATCCTTATTGATTCGAGTTTGAAGCTGAAATACCATCTGTATGCCTTGCTCGTCAGAGAAGACCCGAACAGCCGAAGGCAATGTTGGGGCACTATGGAGAAATTCCCCATAGTGGTGATAAAGTGCATTAAATGTTCCTCCGGCGATCTATCCCCATTGAACTTCTGAAAATCAGGGTGCTTGAAATTGTTCGGGAATGGAATATCTTCTACTTGTCTTGGGTACGACGTCCGATACCTAAATCTTCTCATGCCCTCATGTTCTCTTTCCGTCCTAACAGCTTCCTCGACGACTTATCACATTTCTTCCGGAGTCATTACTTTCGCTGTAGGAGCAGAACTGAGCGATCCTGTTCTCGGTGGTTGTAACCCTTCGAGCTGCTGTTCTTGCTCGTTCGCGTTGTTGACCATTGAAGGTGCTGCCATTCGGGCTACGTTATGTGCGAGGGTTGTCAGGGCTTCTCGGAGGTTTCTGCATTCTTTCATTAACGTTCTCTGTGCCTGAGCCATTTCATCTATACAATCTTCTGTGGTCAAGGACGGCCCTTGGTTTGTCCCGGCCATGTACACAGCAGCCTCTATGTTTCTTGATGAAGCTATAGTCGAAGCTGAATGAGAATGCATAGATACTATGAGAGTCTCTAACAGACAAGATTCGTCTGATTTCCTTGTATTTCCAGAGTAGCCAGTTGATTGAGGTGATATAGGGACTGGTGAGCCTATGAGCAATGACTTGCCTTTATGCTCCCTTATCCACCGGACGTCTCTAGTAGGTAAAGCAGGAAAATCACATATCGCTAAGGGGACTGCAGTTTTCTTAGGGCAGATTGCCGATGGGGCGAGTTCAGGGTGTTTCCTGGCTGTATTTCGTGTTATCAATCCCCTAACTCTTCTCGATGGTGAAACTGTCTTGGCAACGGTGACATTCCGTGTTCTTGTTCTCTTACATGTGACAACGATCCAGTCATTCCTTTCTTCTTATGTTACTGGCGAGGCGTTATGACTGCAACAGCTGTTCATGGTTCCACACACTTAACTGAAACTAATTTTTCCTTATGAGACTAAGCCTGTTTATCGGCATATTCGATGACAAACCCTGTCACAATGAAATAAAAGACTCTTTTCTTCTAATTGATTGCCATTGGTTGATTGTATTTCTCTGAATCTCTGTTCAGTGGTAAAAGAAGCCGTAAATCAGTACTTGAATAAGATTACATTTTACTTTGGAGATAAAAGGGATGATGTTCCCACTGAGTGTAACGCCCTGAAATTCGGGGGTCGAGCATAACTCAGCTCCCGAGTTCCAAAACATCACTTATGCAACATATTTAATGAAGGATGCATGTTGACTGTATTAGTGCATAAAACATGGAATAGATTAAGCCAAAACACAGATATGATTCAGGGATAAGTGAATAAAGCAAGCGGAAGACTTATAGGAAAATATGTGTACAAGTGTAAATCCCTGAAGTACATATACAAGCCAGGTCGAATAGAAGTGTTATTTAACAAAATTATAAGTATCAAATTACATCATTTAAGATCCCAAAAATAATCCCAGAGATTGTGTTAAGCAATGTACTCAAGGCTCGCTAGAACCCATCTGAAAACTGCATATAGGAGAAGGCAGCCTCGTCGTCATCCAGCTCCCGCTCTGCCTCAGACGTCGCATCCACATCTGCAACATCAGGGCCTAAGATAGAGTCTGGTGGGTGTTCAACACCACCCCAGAAACGTGGGAGTGAGTGATCAACTCAGTGGAACAATAAGGCACTGGTTAACATGTTATCAATTCAATCAAACAGTAATGATAAAGCAGGACAATTAAATAAATCCTAAGTACTCTTATTAATGCAAGGATGTATGCAATATGATGCGTGCCCTCACACGTACACCCTCAGCGTCTTCATCTTAAGTTACGCATGACATCGCCTCAAAGTGCGCCACATCTACAAAGCACATGCAAATGCGGTGCATGGATATGATTACCGAGTTGTTATTGGTCCATTTCACACAGCAGGATTGGGAAGCTAAGATACCTTCCTCATATCACCATCCAAACAGTGATCCATACTAGGGTCATCAATCCTAGACATCTCATATGATCATATGTTTGAGGTCGTAGCAAAGGGCTCGTCACCAATCAATGCACGCCTTTCATGCCCTTCCTACCACAATTCGGCTCGTCACCTCATTGCGGTATCCAGGTATGCTCGAGGTCACTACAAAGGGCTCCTCACCAATCAATGTAGGCCGACAGCACGAATATAGTATCCCATACCACCATAATCGGCTCACGAGGTTAGTTGCTCACTGGTCACTACGGGGAGGCTCGTCACCCCAGCGTAGGCCGACAGCTCGACCACGGTGTCCCATACCACCATGTCCGGCTCATGAGTCTTAGCGGATCAAGTACCATAGTTAATAGGATGTCACTGGTAAGTTCGGTACCCTAGATTCAAGCAATAGCGTCCATACATGGTAAACATACATCGGACAATCGGGTTACTTGACGAACTCGACTAACACGAGCACACGTTGAATTGAACGACATAGAGTGCGCAAACACTCCGCGTGGCCAAACCACTGCCGCTAACTCTAATACGGCTCGGGTTTGTCTAATACGTCCTACGTGGCGAAAGTAATCTCAACCACGAACATAGGGTCAATTACCGATTTCCTGGACTAAGGCATAGTCCCAAACACCTTACGCTACTACAGATACTCATTTGGAATGTAAAACAGTAATGGAACAACAACTCAAATCATGGTACATACACATTTGATGAATATCAACTTAACATAAATGTAAGCATAGGAGATGCTTGAATTTAAATAACTTGGAATGTAACTGCATAAAGGAAATCATGCGCATCAATAGGAGTATTGAGAATCACTTCTCAACGCCCACAATTAGTGTAATAAGTTACAATTAGATCATTCATGCATTTCTACAAACACTTAGCACACGTGGAACAACATATATGACGTATGTTGAAATACATGCACTTAGACAATTCCTTTTATCAAGGAGTCGTCATACATGCATCTAAAATACATACATGACAAATAATCATGGCAAACATGACTGCATATTTTATACGTATCCGGTACTTTATAAATACACATAGAATACACAAATCTCAATATAGCACATGCATATCAGGAAAGCAACGTAAACACAACATTTGGCATGTGAAATCTCATCCATAACAAGAATAAATCACTAACTGGGATTGAAAGCCTTGAAAACCATAACCTATACACTTAAAGTCCGCACCTTAAGCGAAGAAAGAACCACCGAACTGATTTAGACGAGTTGTCTTCGTCAACGGCGCTAGAATACCCTAAAACAAGGATAGAAATGAGATACAACAACACCAAGACTAATCTAAGCTCTAGCACAGGTTAGGGTTAGGTTAACTTACCCCAAAAGAAACTCAGAACTGTCAGAAGAACGATTCAAAGTAAAGATTCAAAGATGAAGAAGAACAAGGAAGAATCCAAGATGATTCACCGACTTATCTCTCTCACTTTCTCTCTCTTTCCACTCTCTTTCCAAGCTAGGGTTAGAGAAAATCGTATGGAAAAGAGAGCTAGGGTTTAAGGACTATAAATAGGCCTTTACTTGATGAAAATAACCCCAGGGTCAAGGTATACTTAGGTTATAACCAAAGTAAGCCTTTCTCGATCCAACGAAGCACTTCTGGTGGGCCTATAACCACGAAAGGTCGGACTTAAGCTCCTTGACCATGGATCTAGGTCAAGCTGAGTTTTCATACCGACCAGCTCTTCCGATCAGCCGTGGCGGACCACACTCAATTCAACGATCACGGAAACTCGATCAGGTCCACAAGCACTAGGATATGCCTGGGCCAACTATCCTGATCAGAGGGTGAAATTGGGTCAGAATCCAATGGTCAGATAGCTTAAAATCGTCGCGCAAGCGACACGACTCAGATTTCATAAAAAGCTTAATAAATTCCAACCGTTCTCACACTCTTCACTCTGAGCTCAAGCAAATCGACCCAGAACATCAGATGGACTTGATTTTCGAGGAGATGACCAAGCCCAACTCGGTGACCGCAACAGCCTAAGATCATCGCCATCGGACTTTCGACGCGCGGTCCAGGTCCGATCCAGATCTTCCAAAAATTCCCCAGAACAACTGGATTTAGCGATGGATCCCAGATTTCAGAGTAACGTAGCGCTCACTAATCTACACATTTAGAGCCATGCAGATACAATTTAAAGTGATTGATGCAGATTTCACAAGCAATCGAGTAAAGCGCTAATTACCCCAAAACAACTACTTAAGGAAAGATTAGCACAGAAAATCCCAAGGTCGTTACACTGAGAGTCTCCATTTTGGAATCTCAATAATGCCAAACAGTAGTGATTGTCCTCTGTATCATCCTTAAGTTAGTTTAAGTGAATAGATCCCCAGTGGAGTCGCCTTTTTAGTTCTTGTTCGAAACATTGTTAAGTGGTAATTCCAACTCTGGTGATTTGACACAGGAATTATGAAATTACAATGTAAAGCAATGTTTGTCATCAGATAAGCAAATGGAATCGAACCATAACTAGGATGTAGATGAAACTGAATAATATTGTAGCATATTAGAGAAGGAAGACATACTTGAATACTAGATGCAACCGAATGGAGGACATGAGTCATAAAGGGAGTAAGTTTAGTGTAACATCCCGGAAAAATCCGTACAAGACCCGAGTACCACCTCAGGCAGAAATCACCCAGGACTAAATCCTTTAGAAATTAGGTTAATATTAGCAAGTGTTAAACTAGAGTACTTATGAAATTAGCACTAATCACTTTAAATTTGATCTGCAAGACCCAAAACGTGCAGAATCATTAACGTTACATTACCCTGAAATCTAGAATCCATCTTTAAACCCAGTTGCTCTCTGGAGCATCTTGAAACTCCGTATCGGACCTGGACCGCACGTCGAAAGTCTGATTACCCCAAAACTATACAGTTATGACTGCATTATTGGACTTAACAACCCCCTCGGAAATCAAGTCCAAACTGTGTATAGAAATGCACAACTTGAGCCCGGAGCGAAGAGTGTGAGAAACGTGAAAATATTTAGAAATAAAATTTAAATTTAAGTAATCTGAGTCATGTCAGTTGTGGACCAAATATAAAGATTTAGACCATCAAAATCTGACCCAAATACACCCTCGGATCAGGAGAAATGTCCCTCACATGTCGATGTGCTTGTGGCCCTGATCGAGTGACCCTGACCGCTGAACTGAAACTGGTCCGCCACGGCTGATCTGTAAATCCGATCGAAACAAAAACTCAGCCTGACCTAGATCCATGGTCAGGGAGTTTAAGTCCGACTGCATGTGGAAAAAGGGCCACCAGAAGTGCTCCGTTGGACTGAAATAGACCCGATTTGGTTATAACCTAAGTATACCTTGGGCCTGGGGCTAATTCCATCAATTTTTTGCCTATATAAAGACCTTAAACCCTCACTCTCAAATTCCATACGAATTTTCCAAATCGTAGCTAAGAGAGAGAGAGAGGAAAGGAGAGAGAAAGTGAGAGAGAAGTTGGTGAATCATCTTGAAATTCTTTCCAATTACCCGGCGTACCTAAATCCATCGCATCTAAATCGTTATTCCGGCGATTCTAATCTCATTTTTGGGTTAGTCAATTAAACCCTAACCTATTTTGGAACTTAGAATAGCTTACTTGTTGATGTAGCTAATCTAATTCATGCCTTAGGTTACCTATTCGCCGTCGACGAAGACTTATGGTCTAAATCAAATCCGTTGCGCAATATCTGGTTAAAGTTGTGGACTATATTCGTATAAGTTATGGTTTTCAAGGCTTTCAATGTCGGTTAATGGTTCATTATTGTTGTGGGTGAAATTTTACATGCTAAATGCGATGTTTATATTGTGTTTCTGATATATATGAACTATATTGAGATTTTTATATTTCATGTATAGGTAGAAAGTATCGTATATGTATGAAATACGAGCATGTGTTTACCATGATTAATTGTCATGTGTTTGTACTAGTTGTATGTGCATCAACTCCTTGGCGAAAGGAATTGTTCTAATGTGTACTATCACCAACATACGTCATGTATGTTGGAATATGTAGTCTAAGTGTTGGTAGCAATGTCTGAATGATCAAGTGTGTAATATATTGTACTGTTTATGGGCGTTGAGAAGAGATTCTCAACTATCTTAATGATGTGTATGATTTCCTACATGCAACTTACATTCTTTGTTCATTTAATTTAGGCACTACTTAGGTGTAAATTCATGTTAAGTTGAAATCCATCAAATGCTCATGCTTGTATGATTGGAATTGTTGATCCATTATTGTTTTGAATTATTGGTATGAATATCTGTTATAATTGAAAGTGTTTGGGACTATGAAATAATCCAGGAAATCAGTAACGAGCTTTGAGTTCGTGGCTGAGGTCGTTTTCGCCACGTAAGACGTGTTTGACGAACCCGAGTCGTATTAGGGTTGTCGGCAGTGGTTTGACCACACGGAGTATTTGCGCACTTCATGTCATTCGACTCAACGTGCGCTCATGCTAGTCGAGCTCGTCAAGTAACCCGATTGTCCCGGTGATTTCACCATGTATGGACGCTACTATTTGAATCTACGGTACCAAACTTACCAGTGCAATCCCATTAACTATGGTACCTGAATCCGCTAAGACTCATGAGCCAGTCATGGTGGTATGGGACACTGTGGTGGAGTTGTCGGCCTACACTAGGGTGACGAGCCTCCCCATAGTGACCAGTGAGCAATCCAGACTCGTGACCCAATTATGGTGGTATGGGACACTATATTCGTGCTGTCGACCTACATTAATTGGTGACGAGCCCTTTGTAGTGACCTCGAGCATACCATGATACTACATTGAGGTGACGAGCCTTATTGTAGCAACTAAGGTATGATTAGGCCTGCATTGATTGGTGACGAGCCCTTTGCAGCGACCTAGAACCATAATATCGTATGAGATTATCTAGGACTGACGACCCTAGAATGGATCACCATTTGGGAATTGATATAAGGAAGGTACCTTAGCTTCACAATCCTGTTGTATGAAAAGGACTAATAACAACTTAGTAATAATGTTCATGCACCGCATTGCTTGTGCCTTGGCGTTGTGGAGCACTGCGGGAGGTTGTCATGCGTACCGTAAGATGAAGATGCTAAGGGAGTGCAGGTGAGGGCATGCATCATTTCTACATACATCCTTGCATTAACAAGAGCAATTAGGATATGTTTGATTGTATTGCTTTATCATTACTGCTTGATTGAATTGATAACATGTTAACTTTTACTGTATAGTTCCACTGAGTTAATCACTCACTCCCAAGTTCTGGGATGGTGTTTAAACACCAACCAGACTCTGTCTTAGATGCAGATGATGATGCGACCCACGAGGCAAAGCAGGAGTATGAGGATGACGAGGAGGCGTTCTCCTTTATGCAGTTCTCAGGCGGGTTCATGTGAGTCGTGTCCTGAGCTACGGGAATTTAGGGTTATTATTGTAGTGGTTTATTTCATTTTGATACTTGTATTTTGAGACAAACACTTGTAAATATTAACCTAGCACTGCACACATCCTTTGGGGACTTACACTAGTTCATATGTTCACTTCAGTCTTCCGCTTGTACATTTCATCTATCCCTGGATTATGTTTGTAGTTTGGCTTAATCTACTCCATGTTTTATACACTAATACAAACAACATATATTCATCATTTCATATGTTGCATAAGTGATGTTCTGAAACTCGGGAGCTGAGTTATACTCGACCCCCGAATTTCAGGCCATTAGAAGTTGGTATCAGAGCATGACTTGGATTAAACCGGACCTGGGTTATGGTCACACAATGCACGTTGACGCTACCTTAGTGTAGGAGGGGGTGAGATAAATCTAAAAATAATACAGGATTTCCAGTTGCACCAATCGGTGAAAGTTTACTGAAAATGATCGCCGAGATCGAGTCTGTACACACTCTTGATCACACACAACGACCCCAAATCACTTTCAGACCATCCACTGATGGGTTTAGACCGTGTATCATCCCATTCTAGCTGTTAAAAATCTAGTAAACTTGAATCTGTATCAGGTTCTATTCAAAGTAACCCGAAATGAGTCGAAACGGACTAGGGGCCCAATCGGGGCATTTTCAAGGGGACTCAGGGTCAGACCCACATCATTTTTAGACTTGGGGAGGGGGAGGACCTAGCCCCACCAGTGAGCCATCGCCGGTTAGTACAGAGACCGGCGAGGCCCTCGCCGGTTCGGCGAGCCCTCTCCTCCCAGCGGACCTGGCCGGGCGGGCCGCCTCGGGCCGACGCCGTTAGGGCCTAGTGTGGCCCACTCCTCCATGGTTGGTCATTTATAACCCCTCTCAAACCCTCCTTCCTTCATAAATCACCACTCCAAGCTTCCCTTTTCTTGAAATTTCTCTCAAAACCCCACAAAAATCCCTCTCCAAACCCTTTCCTCTTCCATTTTCGTGCACCCTCACTCTACCCATCTCAAAAACCCACCTCCATTTCTGATTTCCCTTTCTTTTCTTTCCATTTGAGCACTCAAATCCCCACTTTGAGTCTCAAATTCATGGAAGGCCCATCATTCCTTCCATTTCCCTCTTTTCTTTCATTTTCCATGGCCCTATTCGAGCTTATTACAGCCATATTTTCCATTTCCATCATTCTCTCTTTCATGGGGAAGAAGAGAGCTTCTGTTGATGACATCGGGCCTAGTCGCCCAACCCCTTCAAGGAGGCCGAGAGGCACCGCCGTGAGCACAACCGCCACTCGAGAGTTTCAGACAAAGCGGGAACTCGATCCCCAGGCTCCCGTTGGAAGGACCTTATTGGCGGAGCTATCTCATGGAGTTTATGAGGGCCGTAGGGTCCTTTTTGAAGCACATGTAGATGCACGGCTATTTGGAGAATATCTCTTATTTGAGCGCCTGGAAGAGGCTAGGTGGGGTCCGCTATTTGAGGACGAATACCGCGCAAATGTGGGTACTATCCGAGCTTTCTATGCCCACATTCGAGAACTTTCGCTGGAGCCATTGCAGTTTAAGATCCCTTGTGGAAGAGATCAGGAGGCCACAATCAACGTTGCTTTGATATCCCAACTTCTTAACGTGCCGCTTGGCGAGGTTCATGCAAGTGAGAAGAATCTGAGTAGTGCGCGTGAAATGGATCACTGCACGCGGTTCCTTTGTGGTCGTCTAGTTGAATGGTAGCCTAACAGAAGCCTTTTAGTGACCAGCATGATGGATGACTTCTGCTTGCTTCACCACATCTGCACATTCAACGTCTATCCTAGGTGGAGCAATCGTAGTGAGTGCACGCGCCTGATGGTGGATTTCTTGTATCAGGTGGGGCAAGGAGAGAAGCTGTGTGTGCCTACGTACATCTTGCGACAGATAGTCCTTATCGCACGTTCGAATAGAAGGACTGAATCACTCCCATTTGGTCGACTCATATGTAAGATTGCACATGAGTTTGGCTACAGACTTGGGGCGGAAAGGCCGGTACCTATTCGTTACATCAATGAGATAACTCTTAATCAGATGGACATCGGGCCTTGACGATGACAAGCTCTACTTGAAGAAAGTGAGGATGAGATTGAGAGGGAAGAGGAAGAGAGTAATGAAGAAGGGATGAGACTGAGAGCGAAGAGGAAGAGAGTAATGAAGAAGGTGGAGCTGAAATAGAAGAAGAAGAAGAGCAGGACGAGGAAGAAGTGGAGGCCCAGGACACGAGTGAGAGTTTTCCTCCTACAGCACCGGAGCAGGCCACGGATCAGGCCACCAGGGATGCCCGTATAGCTCGGCTTGAGGAGGGTCAGGCTGTCCTACGACAGGACATTATAGATCTTCGAGGCCTCGTGAAACATAAGTTCAAAAAGGTGACTCGCACTTTGAAATCTATCTTGTGTTGCCTGAAGGATAAGGGTGCCCCTCCTCCATCACCAGATTCCGACGAGTAGTCACTAATGTAGTCGTCCTTTGGTCTATTTGGTTGCTTGTTATTGTGTGTAGCCGTTATAGGCATAGTAATTTAGAAGTTATTTTGTTGTTTGAAGCTTAAGTTGTATTAGCTCGCATGCTTTCTCTGTCGTGATCCATGTAATGCTCCACTTCTTATATTGTGACGATTTTATTAAATGAAATGTTTGTTGTTTTCCCTAAGTTGTGATGTGAATGCTGTGTGGGTAGATTATGTAGATGTTAAATCTCACAGGTTGCACCCACTGTTGAATGTAGGGTATGCCTCCTAAGGGCTCGAAGACTTTGGCCCGTCTCTCTTTGGGCGAGTCACTTGGCGGGGTCTCCCCCCTAGGCGATGGCTAGACGGACCCCCAGTCGGGCCCGTCTCAGTTTGGTGCTAGGCCAGACTCTCAGCCAGCTACTGGCCCCACTGTTGGGCCGACTCCTATGACACCATCTATGGTTCCTCCAGTCACACCTTCGGTTCCTGAGCAGTATCGTGCATCTGCGTCGACGCCTTATGCATCTTCATCCACTCCACCTCCTGATAGGCTAGAATAGATGATGTTGTTGATGTAACAGATCCAATAGTAGTAACAGCAGTTTTTGTCTTCCATGGCTGGTATCTTTGTTCAGTCGATGGGGGTGACTCCACCTGCTTCACCTATGCACCCATCTGGGAACGCTAGTGCTAGCGGAACATTTGAGCAATTCCAACGCTTACGACCTCCCACATTCGCAGGTTCTCATAGACCTGAGGAGGCCGAGTACTGGATTGACCACATCTCTAAGATGCTGAGGCCGCTTCACTGTTTTGAGGCTGAGCAGGTCAAGCTTGCCTCCTTCATGTTTGAGAAGGAGGCTAGTTTATGGTGGGACAGTGTTCTCCGCACAATTGTGAAGGATTTCGTATGGACGTGGGAGGCATTTGAGACTCGCTTCCACGAGAAGTATTTCCTGGTCACTTACCGACACGAGAAGGAGAGTGAGTTCCTTCGCCTCCGTCAGGGAGGGATGTCGGTGACAGAGTATGAGAACCGATTTATGGAGCTGGGTAGGTATGCTCCTGTGCTTCTGGGTGATCAGCCAATGTGGATGCGGCATTTTTCTGAGGGGCTAAGGCCTGAGATTCGATCGAAGATGTGTTGTGCTAGCATCTCTTCTTATGCTGAGTTGGTGAGAATGTCCCTGTAAGCTGAGCAGGACAGGAACAGGTTGTCCCGTATGCGAGCACCTATAGTTCCCAGACTGCAACCTGACTTTCCGAGTAGACCATTTCTCAGCAAGAGGCCATAGGCAGATTCTCCTACGAGACATGCAGCGCCTCCGGCTCAGCTGATGCATTCAGATTTGTGTTGTACATACTGTGGGAAAGTCGGGCATTTGGATCGTAATTGCTTCAGGAGAATGCGGGACAGTGGATTTACGCAGCCACAGAGGATCAATCGCCCGATGCCTCAAGCTCTATCGGCTTCACCCCTACAGACAGCATGTGCACATCCTTCTTTCAAGCCCCCTGCGCCTCGAGTTAGGCTATCTCAACAGCCTATGGCACCTCAGCCCAATCGTTTTCAGCAGGCTCGAGTACACTCACTTACAGCTGTAGCTTCAGAGGCAGCACCTACGCCACCTATGGCCTTCAAGGTTACGACACATATTCAAGGTATTCCAGTCTTTTGTTGGTGGACACCGGGTCCACTGTCTCTATCATATCGTGTGCAACAGTCAAACGGCTAAGCTTGGAAACTAGTCTTATGACTGGGGTGAGAATCCTTACTGCCACAGGGACTTTCTCGGACGCTACCAAGATCTGTAAGGGGTGTTCGATAGATGTAGGGAGCGGGATAGCGCTCCTCGACTTGATTGTCACCCCATTACATCACTATAATGTCATTCTCGGTATGGATTGGCTCACAGAGATGAGGGCAGAGATCGACTGTGATTGTAGAGTGGTGACAGTTTATGGACCAGAGGGCACGACCTTTACTATTCCGGTGCAGGTCAGTTGGCCCTATCGCATTGATTGCTATGCTTCTATGCTGGAGGATGCTCATGGTCTAGCGCTTAAGGACACTCCTGTGGTCCAAGAGTTCTCAAACGTGTTCAGGAAGATACCTGGACTACCCCTCAACGTGAAATTGATTTCACCATTGACTTAGTGCCTAGTGCGACGCCCATTTCACTTCCGACATATCGTATGGCTCCATGTGAGATGGAACAATTGAGGAAACAGATCGACGATCTGTTAGATGCTAGTTTTATATGACCCAGTGTGTCTCCATGGGGAGCGCCTGTATTGTTTGTAACGAAGAAGGATGGTTTACTGCGATTGTGTATTGATTATCGCAGATTGAACCAAGTAAGGGTGAAGAACAAGTATCCTTTGCCCAGGATAGACGATCTATTCGATCAATTGAAGGGGGCAAGGTATTTCTCAAAGATTGACTTACAGTCAGGGTATCACCAGTTGCGCGTTAAGGATGAGGACGTGCAGAAGACAGCTTTCAGGACCAATTTTGGACACTACGAGTTTCTCATAATGTCATTCGGCCTTACGAAAGCACCAGCTGTGTTCATGGACTTAATGAACAGGGAATTTCAGCCTTTCCTTTTTCGATTCATCATCGTGTTTATTGATGACATCCTTATATACTCCAAGAGTCAGGAAGAGCACGAGGAACACCTATGAGCAGTCTTGGATACTCTGAGGAAGAATTAGTTTTTTGCGCAGTACAAGAAATGTGACTTCTGAAAATAGGAAGTCAAGTTTCTAGGACATGTGGTGTCCGGAGAAGGGATAGCTATGGACCTTGCTAAGGTAGCTGCAGTTCAGGACTAGAAGCAGCCTGGTTCGGTTACTGAGGTGAGAAGCTTTCTAGGCCTAGTAGGCTATTATCGACGCTTCATACGAGATTTCTCGAAGATAACCAGACCGTTGTCTTAGTTGACATGGAAAGACTTGAAGTTTGCCTGGAATGAGAAGGCCGAAATAGCTTTTCAGGAGCTGAAGGACAAGTTGACATCCGCCCCTGTGCTAGTATTGTCAAAGTAAGGGGTCAAGTATATGATATACACGGATGCGTCTCGTGTCGAATTGGGTGGTGTTTTGATGCAGAAGGACAGGGTTATTGCCTACCTGTCGCGACAGTTGAGGAAACAAGAGGAAAACTACCCTACGCATGACTTGGAATTAGCTACCGTTATCTTTGCCTTGAAGATCTGGAGGCATTACCTCTACGGAGAGGAGTTCGAGCTCTTTTGTGACCACAAGAGCCTCAGATACATATTCACTCAGCGGGACCTAAATATGAGGCGGCGACGATGGATGGAGACACTGAAAAGACTTCAAGTTTAAAGTCTCTTACCATCCGGGCAAGGCAAATCTTGTGGCAGACGGGTTGAGTCGCAAGAAGACTATAGAGTTTGCAGCTCCGCTAATGATAGCAGAATGGGATATGATGGAGTTTGTGCGAGACTTTAAGTAGAAACTCATGGTGAAAGAGTCGTACGAGGTTATCGCACACATTCGAGTACAGCCTCTCACTGATGATAGGATCATTGCAGCTCAGGCAGATGATGAGCTACTGGCGAAGATGAGAGAGCGAGTTCATACAGATGAGGACTCCGAGTGGATTGTTGGTTCAGATGGAGGCCTACGATATCATAGCCGCCTATGTGTCCCAGACGTTCCTGACTTAAGATGGGAGGTTCTCGAGTCAGCCCATAATTCAAAGCTTGCAATGTATCTAGGTAGCACGAAGATGTATCAAGACATGAGGAGATCCTACTGGTGGGATAACATGAAGGTTCACATTGCTGAGTTCGTATTCCGTTGTCTCACGTGCTAGCAAGTAAAGGCAGAGCATCGCCAACCTCCTAGATTGCTTCAGCCCATGCCCATAGCTGAATGGAAGTGGGATTTTATTTTTATGTATTTTATTTCAGGGCTACCGAGAACGAGGAAGGGACATGACTCCATTTGGGTGATTGTCGACCGATTGACGAAGTCAGTTCATTTCTTTCCAATCAGAGTTACGAACTATGCAGACGAGTTGGCTAGGTTGTACATCAAGGAGATTGTACGTCTGTATGGAGTTCCCTTGGAGATCGTGTCAGACCAAGACACGCGATTTACATCTATCTTCTGGACTCATATCCAGGAAGCGATGGGTGTGAATTTGAAGTTCAATACCGTGTTTCACCCACAGACTGACGGGCAGACGGAATAGGTGAATCAGATTCTGAAAGATATGTTGTAGGCCTGTGTGCTGGATTTCAAGGACAGTTGGGACGACTGTCTTCCCTATGCAGAGTTCGCCTATAATAACAGCTTCCAGGAGAGTATTGGCATAGCTCCTTACGAGGCACTATATGGGCGCTCGTGTAGAGCGCCGCATTGCTAGGTGGAGGTGGGCGAGAAGAGCTTGATTGACCCAGAGTTAGTACAGGCGACTTCAAAGAAAGTCGACATTATCAGGCGCCGACTGCTGACAGCGCAGAGCAGACAGAAGAGTTGCGCCGATACGAGGCGGTGACCGCTAGAGTTCGAGGTCGAAGACCATGTATTTCTCAGAGTTTCCTCTATGAAGGGAGTCCTTCGGTTTGGCAAGAAGAGGAAGCTTACGTCTCGATTCATTGGCCCATTCCAGATACTGGATCGAGTGGGAGCGGTAGCGTATTACCTTGTTTTGCCCACACCACTTGCGGGCGTGCATAATGTATTTCATGTTTCTATGCTGAAGAAATACGTTCCCGATCCTTCCCACATCATCAGATGGGAGCAGGTACAGTTGAGCGAGGACGCTACATATATACTGCGACCGACGCGTATCCTAGACAGGAAGGAGCAGGTATTGCGTAGCAAGGTCATTCCACTGGTGAAAGTATTATGGACGCACCACACGAAAGAAGAGGCTACTTAGGAAACAGAAGCCCAGGTTCAAAAGAACTACCCTTAGATTCTCGAGGAGTACGAGAAGGTACTAATTTCGAGGATGAAATTTTTCTTTAAGGGGAGTGGATTGTAACGTCTTAGAAAAATCCGTACAAGACCCGAGTACCACCTCAAGCAGAAACCAAATCCTTTAGAAATTAGGTTAATATTAGCAAGTGCTAAACTAGAGTGCATATAAAATTAGCACTAATCACTTTAAATTTGATCTACATGATCCAAAACGTGCAGAATCATTGACGCTACATTACCCTGAAATCTAGAATCCATCTTTATACCTAGTTGCTCTCAGGAGCATCTTGAAACTCCGTATCGGACCTGGACCGCACGTCGAAAGTCCGATTACCCCGAAACTATACAGTTATGACCGCATTACTGGACTTGACAAGTCTCTTGGAATCAAGTCCAAACTGTGTATAGAAATGCACAACTTGAGCCCGAAGCGAAGAGTATGAGAAACGTGAAAATATTTAGAAATAAAACTCAAATTTAAGTAATTTGAGTCGTGTCGCTTGCGGACCAAATATAAGGATTTAGACCGTCAGAATCTGACCTAAATACACCCTCGGATCAGGAGAAATGTCCCTCACATGTCGATGTACTTGTGGCCCTGATCGAGTGACCCTGACCGCTGAACTGAAACTGGTCTGCCACAGCTGATCTGTAAATCCGATCGAAACAAAAACTTAGCCTGACCTAGATCCATAGTCATGGAGCTTAAGTCCAACCGCATGTGGAAAAGGAGCCACCAGAAGTGCTCCATTGGACCGAAATAGACACGATTTGGGAATAACCTAAGTATACCTTGGCCTTGGGGCTAATTCCATTAATTTTTTACCTATATAAAGACCTTAAACCGTCACTTTCAAATTCCATACGAATTTTCCAAACCCTAGCTAAGAGAGAGAGAGGAAAGGAGAGAGAAAGTGAGAGAGAAGTTGGTGAATCATCTTGGAATTCTTTCCAATTACCCGGTGTACCTAATCCATCGCATCTAAATCGTTATTCCGGTAATTCTAATCTCATTTTTGGGTAAGTCAATTAAACCCTAACCTGTTTTGGAACTTAGAATAGCATACGTGTTGATGTAGCTAATCTAATTCATGCCTTATGTTACCTACTCGCCGTCGACGAAGACTTATGGTCTAAATCGAATCTGTTCCGCAATATCTGGTTAAAGGTGCGGACTATATTCATATAGGTTATGATTTTCAAGGCTTTCAATGTCGGTTAATGGTTCATTATTATCGTGGGTGAAATTTTACATGCTAAATGCGATGTTTATATTGCGTTTCTGATATATATGAACTATATTGAGATTTGTGTATTTCATGTATAGGTAGAAAGTATCGTATACGTATGAAATACGAGCATGTGTTTACCATGATTAATTGTCGTGTGTTTGTGCTAGTTGTATGTGTATCAACTCCTTGGCGAAAGGAATTGTCCTAATGTGTACTATCACCAACATACGTCATGTATGTTGGAATATGTAGTCTAAGTGTTGGTAGAAATGTCTGAATGATCAAGTCTGTAATATATTGTACTGTTTATGGGTGTTGAGAAGAGATTCTCAACTATCTTAATGATGTGTATGATTTCCTAAATGCAACTTACATTCTTTGTTTGTTTAATTTAGGCACTACTTAGGTGTAAATTCATGTTAAGTTGAAATCCATCAAATGCTCACATGCTTGTATGATTGAAATTGTTGATCCATTACTGTTCTGAATTGCTGGTATGAATATCTATTATAATTGAAAGTATTTAGGACTATGAAATATTCCAAGAAATCGGTAACGAGCTTTGAGTTCGTGGCTGAGGTCGTTTTCGCCACGTAAGACGTGTTTGATGAACCCGAGTCGTATTAGGGTTGTCGGCAGTGGTTTGACCACACGGAGTATTTGCGCACTTCATGTCGTTCAACTCAACGTGCGCTCGTGCTAGTCGAGCTCGTCAAGTAACCCGATTGTCTCGGTGGATGTTCACCATGTATGGATGCTACTATTTGAATCTAAGGTACCAAACTTACCAATGCAATCCCATTAACTATGGTACCTCAATCTACTAAGACTTATGAGCCAGGAATGGTGGTATGGGACACTGTGGTGGAGCTGTCGGCCTACGCTGGGGTGACGAGCCTCTCCGTAGTGACCAGTGAGCAATCTAGACTCGTGAGCTGATTATGGTGGTCTGGGACACTATATTCGTGCTGTCGGCCTACATTGATTGGTGACGAGCCCTTTGTAGTGACCTTGAGCATACCATGATACTATATTGAGGCGACGAGCCTTATTGTAGCAACTAAGGTATGATTAGGCCTACATTGATTGGTGACAAGCCCTTTGCAGCGACCTAGAACCATAATATCGTATGAGATTGTCTGGGACTGACGACCGTAGAATGGATCACCGTTTGGGAATTGATATAAGGAAGATACCTTAGCTTTCCAATCCTGCTATATGAAAAGGACTAATAACAACTTGGTAGTCATGTTCATGCACCGCATTGCATGTGCCTTGGCGTTGTGGAGCACTGCGGGAGGTTGTCATGCGTACCGTAAGATGAAGATGCTGAGGGAGTGCAGGCGAGGGCATGCATCATTTTTACATACATCATTGCATTAACAAGAGCAATTAGGATATGTTTGATTGTATTGCTTTATCATTACTGCTTGATTGAATTGATAACATGTTAACGTTTACTATATAGTTCCACTGAGTTGATCACTCACTCCCACATTCCGGGACGATGTTTAAACCCTAACCAAACTTTGTCTTAGATGTAGATGATGATGCGACCCACGAGGCAGAGCAGGAGTATGAGGATGACGAGGTGGCGTTCTCCTTTATGTAGTTCTCAGGTGGGTTCATGTGAGCCGTGTCCTGAGCTACGGCGATTCAGGGTTATTATTGTAGTGGTTTATTTCATTTTGATACTTGTATTTTGAGACAAACACTTGTAAATATTAACCTGGCACTGCACACATCCTTTGGGGACTTACACTAGTTCATATATTCACTTCAGTCTTCCGCTTGTGCATTTCATCTGTCCCTGGAATATGTTTGCAGTTTGGCTTAATCTACTCCATGTTTTATGCACTAATACAGACAACATACATTCATCATTTCATATGTTACATAAGTGATGTTCTGAAACTCAGGAGCTGAGTTATGCTCGACCCCCAAATTTCAGGCTGTTACATTTAAACTTATTCCCTGATCTAGGATAAACGTTAGACGTAAAAAACCTATGAAGAACTCAATATTTTGGGAGCATTTGGTTAGCACGGAGAGCATTGTCGGATTTCTATTCATCATTAAAATGACATAATTTATGAGTAATCACTTGCCATTCAGAATGAGTCATTTTATCAGTTAAATTATCAATTAGCATTGCATCTTTCACAACGATAATCTCAGTCAATGCGCAGATAGTATAGCGATTTACTATGAAGGTCCCTTCTACGAATTTAATTGTAAATGTAAGATCTTCTAGAGACACATCACAAATAGAAGCGTACATTGCTTGTGCAATGGAACAGTAAGTTGTTCCGCCCCAACCAAGGATGTCATCCCAATCGATATTAGAAAGAATAGGATTAACAGGAACAAGTTCAAATGGTGCAATATGATCAAGATTAATAGTACGCTCGATAATTATATCTTTCGAGTGGAAATCCCTAACTTGCTCTGAATCTTCTTCGGGGCCCCTTAAGGTTCTTACATTAATTGAAGTCAGCCTAAAGGATGAGCTACCACGGCTCTTGCATGTTGTCGTTCTTTTAGTATGATGCTCCATTTAATGTTTGTACAAGAAATAATTAAAAAGAGTAGATGGATTGAAGCTAGATCAGATTTTACATAAAATCCACTATAAAGAGGGTTTAAAATAAAAAATAAACTCCAAATATGAGATTAAATAGAAAAGA
Organism: Magnolia sinica; assembly: GCF_029962835.1. Taxonomy (NCBI): domain Eukaryota; kingdom Viridiplantae; phylum Streptophyta; class Magnoliopsida; order Magnoliales; family Magnoliaceae; genus Magnolia; species Magnolia sinica. Next base: position 65,261,665 of record NC_080573.1, on the reverse strand, counting down.
TTTACCCAAAACTTAAAGGAAATCGAAAAATAAATACTTACAACCAAGTTTGGAAGTTGGGTTCATCGAGTGGGGCACCGGCTAGTCGAGGAAGAAGATAGAAATGAAATGAAAACATTGGTTTTTCCTTTTTTAGGGTGAAATCGCATGGTCCTCGACCGATCGGGCAATACTCGACTCGTCAAAAAACACACAAAAATTAAATTTTGACATGAATTTTATTTTTTTAATTTTTTATTATCATTTTATGCATTTAATTAATATTAACATAGAACAAATAAATGCATAAACAAGTTGATTAATTAATAATACACAAACTAATATCATGCTTTAAATGGAAACTATTCCTGTCGAGCGCTTTGGTCAGTATGTCTGCAAGTTACTTCTCAATTTGAATTTATTCTAGCACAATACTCTTATCTTCAACTAATTCTCGAATATAATGGCATCAAATACCAATATGTTTAGTATGAGAGTGTTGGATTAGATTTTTTGAAATATTAATTGCACTCGAATTATCGCATTATAAAGTTATTGAATCTTGCATAATACCATAATCAACTAACATTCTTTTCATCCAAATAAGCTAAGTGCAAGCATTACCAGCTGTGATATATTTAGCTTCAACTGTTGAGAGAGATATAAAAATTTGTTTCTTACTGAGCTATGAAACTAAACAATTCCTTACGTAGAAACATCCACCACTGGTAGATTTTCTATCATCAATATTTCCTGCCTAGTCTGCATTAGTATATCCAGTAATTTGTACAAATGTATCATGTGGATACCAAAGTCTTAAGTTAGCAAAACTTGCGATATATCTGATTATCCATTTAACAACAATTAGATGTGATTCCTTAGGATTAGATTGATATCTAGCTCATATTTCAACACTAAAAACAATATCAGGTCTACTAGCAGTTAAATATAAAAGACTAGATAATCATGCTTCATATAGATGGGAGTCTACACTTTTACCCGATTCATCCTTTGAGAGCTTAAGAGTTGTACTCATTAGAGTTTTAAAATTCTTTCCATTCTCAAACCCAAACCTTTTTACAAGGTTCAAGGCATATTTGATTTATGAGATGAATATACCATCTTCAAGGTGTTTAACTTGTAATCCAAGAAAATAGTTTAGTTCACCAACCATACTCATTTCAAACTTGAATTTCATTAGATCTGCAAACTCAATAGATAACGTAGTGCATGTAGATCCATAAATGATCTCGTCAACATAGATCTGAAGTATTTTATCATTATATTTCTTGACAAATAATGTTTTATCAACACTACCCATAATAAAGTTATGACTAAGTAAATATTTAATCAATTTTTCGTACCATGCCCTGGGAGTTTGTTTAAAACCATAAAATGCCTTTTTAAGATGGTACACTTGATTTAGAAGTTTAGGAGCCTCAAAACCCTTAGGTTGTTCAACATATACTTCCTCATGTAAGTCACCATTTAGAAACACACTTTTAACATCCATTTGATATATTTTGAATTTCTTATGAAACACAATTGAAATAAATAATCTTATGGATTCAAGGTGGGCAACTAGTGTAAAGGTTTCATCGTAATCAATACCTTCGATTTAAGTGTACCCTTGTACAACCAGTCGAGCCTTATTTCTAATAATGTTACCCATTTCATTAGATTTATTCTGAAAAATCCATTTGGTTTTAATCACATGTTTATCAATAGGTTTAGAAACCAAGTACCAAACGTCATTTCTTGCAAATTGATTTAATTATTCTTGGATGGTAATTATTCAACTTTCATCGGCAAGTGCTTCATTTACATTGGTTGGTTCATTTTGGGAAGTGAAGCAAACATAAATACAGATATTTTCTAATTGCCTTCTTGTCTGAACACCAATACTAAGGTTACCAAGTATTTGGTCAGTCGGATGGTCTTTGACTGATCTTAATTCAGTATTAACTGATTTAAATGAAGAGTCAGGTATATCAATTATCTTGACTTCATCATCATCTTGACTCGGAGTGGGTGTGATTTGTTGATCATCAATTACTGCATTTATTGATTCATGAACCACCTAGTTCTTTTATTAAGAATCCGATAAGCACGACTATTTAGAGCATAGCCTAGAAATTTTCCCTCATCACTCTTAGCTTTGAATTTTTTCAAATTTTCTCGGTCGTGTAAAATAAAGCATTTACTTCCAAAAGTTCAAAAATATTTAACAGTGGAATTTTTATTACACCATAGTTCATAAGCAGTTTTATTATTAGATTTTTTTGATGTAAACATGTTTTATAATATAACATGCAGTATTAATAGCTTCAGCCCATAGAATTTTTGGTAGATTCATGTTGTTTAGCATTAAACTAGCCATTTCTTATAAAACTTTATTTTTTCTTTCAACAATTCCATCTTATTGAGGTATTTTGGGAGCTGAGAATTCATGTGATATACTATGATCATTACAGTACTTCTCAAAATTAATATTCTCGAATTCAGTGCCATGATCACTTGTAAAAATTTTGATCACTGATATCTCTTGTTTAATCTAAATATGCTTTAAAAAATTTCTGACTTCATCGAGAGAATCTGATTTCTCTATTTAAAAGGCTACCCATGTATATCTGGTGTAATCATCAACAACGACCAGAAAATACTTCTTTCCGCCTCTATTTTTCGTTCTAGTTGGTCCCACTAGATTTATATGGAGTAGTTTTAGAGTTTTGGCCGTGGCTAAGGAGTTCACTTTCTTATGACTGCTCCTGATCTGTTTGCAAATTTGACATGCACCACATACTTTTCTATCTTTTTTAGCTTGGGCAAGCCACGTAAGTGATCTCTTTTGCCCAGCTTATAAAGATCTCTATAGTTTACATGTTTAAGACCTTTATGCCATAGATCGGTCTCATTTGTTTGGAGCATGTAACATAAGTGGTTAGATGAGCAAGAGTTATCAATAATATAGTAATTTTTAGAGGTCCTGCGACCATTTAATATTACATTACCCTTCTCATTCATTATCTCACATACATAATCAAAAAATTTCACACTGTGTTGATTATCACATATTTGAGATATGCTTAAGAGTTAATGTTTTAATCCTTTAACATAAAGCACATTTTCAAAGAGAGGAAAATTAGAAAGTTGTATAGTACCTTGGCCTATTATTTTGTAGTTGCTTCCATCACCGAAAGTGATTAAGCCGCCATTTACTTCTTTGATATTTGTCAATATCACTTTGTCACCTATCATGTGTCTTGAGCATCCACTATCCAGGCACCATCTTGAGTGGCTAATGGCTTTGAAAGCTGTGGGGACAACAAGACACTTAACCTTTGGAACCCATTTCATTACAGTTCTAGGTTTATGAGTGTCTCTTGATTTTCGTTGCATTTAAGAGCTAGGATTTCTCCTTTTTCTATAAACTCCATTTTCATTTGAGTTAGATTTTAGAAGCTCTTTAAGCAAGTCCACAATTTTTTCAACTAAGGGAGATTTATTATGCCTTTGATGATTATAGCTAATGGCATTATTATTTTTAAGAACTTGAAAGGGTTTTGAGTTTTTGAAATCATTACAATTAAAATCTCTTAAAGTCTTACCTTTAGAGTTTGAGGATTCCCCTCCTACAAAAATAGGAGCAGAATCCTTGAATTTCTAAAAATTACCTTTAATATAACCTAGACCAGACTTGTCACCACATTTTCTAGATGAGGTCAATAATTTTTCAGGCTTTTGGTCACCATGGGCATATTTTAAAGTGTCATTAGAACTCAGAAGGGAGGAAACTTCAAGTTTTAGTTTCTCATTTTCAGTTTTGAGATTTTGCAATTCAGAAGATTGAAAACTTAAATCTAATTTTATTTTTTTAAGATAATCTGAAAAATAAGATTTTTCTAAAACCCTTTTTTCAAGGTCTACTTTTAGTTTAGCATATTTCTCTTTTTGAATTTTCAATTTAACAGCAATTATACAACTTTCTCTATATAGGGCATTGTAGGCATCTTGAAGATTGTCTTCATTTTCATTTTCAGGGTCACTCTTGAGATTTTCATAATCAGATATATTACAACTATCTAAAGAAGTGACTCTGGTTATAGTCATAACGGCTTTCACATCATTTGCATTTGTATTTTCTTGTTCTGATTCATCATACTCAGAAGAACTTTTAGAGTCAGATGATTCATCTCAAGTTGCTATCATGCCCTTTCTTTTTTATTTATCCTTTTTAGGACATTTATTTATCAGGTGCGCATATTCATGACAATTGAAACATTGACTATCCTTAGTTTTAGATTTTCAAGAATTATATTTTCCTTTCTTTTATCAGTTGTTATTTAAAAATTCAATCTTTTCTTGTTTTTGAAAATTTTATAAAATTTCTTAGCTAACATTATCATATCATCTTCATTTTCTTCAAAATCAGAATTAGAACTATTTTCTTTTGAAACAAATTTAGAAGATTTAAGAGCAATAGACTTAGCTTTAGGAGCCTTAAAGTTCAACTCATATGTTTGAAGAGAACCAACTAACTCCTTAACCTTCACAAGATCAGTATCCATCAATTCCTTAATAGTAGTAACCTTATAATTGAATATCTCAGGAAGAGATCGCAGTATTTTTGCACAAAACTTACTTTTTAGGATTCCATCTCTTAGACCCCATATGGAATTTAATATGTCATTTAGTTTCGTATAGAAGTCCATGAAAGTTTTATTTTCTTCCATACATATTTACTCAAATCTAGTAGTGAAGATTTGGACTTTTGATTTCTTAACTATAATAGTTCCTTCATGTGTTATTTCAAAAATATCTCATGCTTGCTTAGCTATATCACATGAAATAATTCATTTGAATTCATCAAGCGATAGAGAGTTAACACTACTTTCACTTTTCTGAGCTGTAATCCATAAATAGAATGCAATTTCTCTTATAGATTTAGTTCCATCACTGCCTAATACTTTAGTCATTGGAGGTTTCCATTTAGTCACAATGGCTTGCCACACACTTTCATCTAAGGATTTCAGAAAAATCCTCATTCTGGCTTTCTAGTATGAATAATTAGATCCATCAAAAGGAGGTGGCCTGGTAATAAATAAACTGTCGAAATTTGACATAATAAAGTTCTTGATCTAAACTTAGGGAAGTTAATCCACAATAAAATAGAGCAACCCACTCTGATACCACTTGAAAATGAGAGCTTAAGTAGTCATAAAGGAGAGGTGAATAGGACAATGCCAAATAATCAAATAAAGTGTTGAATAATAATAATAAAATAATAATAATAATAAATCAAATATCTCAATTGCACTAGTATTGAAGCGTTGATTCAAACTGATTTGTAAGACAACCTTCACCCAAACAGTTTAGGTAGGACAAGTTTACTTTACGAATGTGATAAGAATCAAAATTTCAAACTAAGGAAGAGTAAATAAAATAATATTACAATCATTCACCACTTGTACTAAAATGAAATTACAACCATTCACTACAAAATTAATAAAAGCATTCACCACAACACCAAGAATTATAGTGGTTTAGTGTGTCAATAACTGTTCTCAAACAGTCACACCTACTCCACTCCTAAAATTACTATCCATATAATCTTGGTTTTCACTATGAATAAGGTTTTCTCAGGGTCACCTTAAAACCTGATACAGTTGTGATTTTATCGGGCTATCACAAACAAAAACCCTTACCGAGATTTTCTGCCTTAACTCAGAAAAACCAACACTGATATTTTCTCGTTATCTTAGAAAAATCAAATACAAAATGTAAATGCATACTTATCTTCACCCTAGAAGAAGGTATAGCTGAAGAACCGCTTTTCTTGAATGTCGAATGTTCAATGTTCAGTCCAATAGAAAAGGTCCAAGGTTATATTGATTTTAATTAAATTTAAACCAATGACTACTTATATTAATTCCTTTAAATCTCAATAAGAAGAGTATTCACTCTCTTTTTAGAATCAGAATGATAAAGTTTGAGATTAAGAAATTAAATAAAAAAAGCTAAAAAAGGTTTATAAATACCGTTCAATAGCTTGACAATAACTGAGGCTTCTTTTTCTGTTGTAGAAGGATTTTAATAGACTTAAATGTATTTTTAGATTGAGAGAACCTCAATTTATAGGCAAAAAAGTTATTTCTTTGACTGGCCTAAGGCAATCTTCGACTGGCCCATCGTCGAATTCAGTTCCAATGGATTTTCAGATTTTAGTAGGATAAGATTTAACAAATCTTTCACTAGTCGAAGGCCTTACTCGACTGGTTGAAGGTGGTCTTCGACTGGTCGAGGATTCCAAAATCTGAACTGATTTAATTGCTGGACTTCGAGCAGAGAAACGCTCAACTGATCGAAGATTGTCCTTCGACGGGTCGAGCAAACCACTCGACTGGTCAAAAGTGTAATAGAAATTTTTGTTTCACTCTATTTAAACTAGGACTGGTCAAGAAAATCTTAAGCTGGTCAAGTCAAAACTTAAGCTGGTTGAAACTCAACCAAATACAAGCATAAAAATCCAATTTTAAATATATTTTGAAAGCACCTAAACATAAGGTCTTTCTAGGGTTTATAATACCTTTATGGACTAACTTCATTGTCTTGAAGTAGATTAGAGACTTAAACTTCTCTAAGGAGGTTGATCTTCTATTAGAACATTAGTGGATCTTGACTTCATGCTGTATTTCGGGCTTGATCTTCAACTTTATCTTGAGCTTGATCTTCTACTAAATCTTGAACTTGTTTTGAACCTTGATCTTGAATCATACTTGAAGCTCACTTGATAAGATGTTTTGATTAAACGAAATTTGCCAAACAAAGTGTGAAGTGTGATTTAAACATTATAGCACTTACACTTTTAGACCTTGGGGCTATGTTAATCTAATATCATACTCGGTATACGAGTAATTGGGCCTTGGTGATTTGAAACCCACCAAAACAATGTTACAATTGGTCGACTGCTCAATTAGAATACTAAGAGGTATGGTAGAAGATGTATTGATTCAAGTTGATAGATTCTATTACCTGGTAGATTTTATCGTCTTGGACATATACTTAGTTACAAATGTGGGCACTCAAATTCTTGGCATATTAGGCTAACCATTCCTAGCCACTGTTAATGCCATAATTAATTGCCGAAATGGAATTATAAAGATATCTTTTGGGAATATGACTGTAGAATTGAATATGTTTAACTTGCACAAACTACAAGAGAATGAGGACATGATTCATGAGGTGAACTTGATTGAAACATTTGAAGAAGAAGAGACTCTTTCAACTGAAATTCTGGAATCACTAGAAGTCTGCTTGGCACAATTTATGGATTGAAACGATACCATAATACAAGACAAAGTGAATACCTTGCGGGATTGTGTCTTAGTGCCTAATATTGGTTAGGAAGTTGATAACACTACTTCAACTAACACTGAATTCTTACCATTAAAGGTGGAGGAGATGCTTTCTGAATTGAAGTCTAATATTTTGAATTTTAAAGTGACCATGACGAATAAATTTTCTATTTTCAATTGTTTATGGTCTCTTATTCATCGCAGCCCACTAACATTGAATATTTTAATGCTGCAGGTGAAACATACACTCTTTGGACACCCCAAGACATTCTTTTCCATTATGAGATTGTTATATTGGTAAATCCTTTTGTTCACCATTGTCTCCTAGGCATGGTAGGATCTTGGAATCCCTTCCAATCATCACAATACTCCTTCATGTGAGAACTAGTTCAACAAGAAGTTTAGATTGTGCTTTAAATCTTTTATCTTCCAATTGGATAGGATAGGACTCCAATTCTAATTATGTTTCTCAAATCAAGTAAGGTAGTATCTTGATAGCTACAAGTAGATCCTTAGCGCTCTAGTTTCCTTTTAATTATTAATACTTCACTCATAATTACTCTCTTTTATTCCAGAATTTAGATTAGTTTCTAATTCAGTTATTTTTAGAATACGTGCAAGTTAAATCCCTATGGATTCAACCTTAGTCTCACCAAGTTATTACTACATCATAGCCCTGCACTTGGGTGTTGTGAACAGTTTCTCAGCATCGGCCTTCATCCTGTTCGGACAATTGAGGAGTTATTTTCAAAATATGTGCAAGTTAAATCCCTATGGATTCAACCTTAGTCTCACCAAGTTATTATTACATCGCAGCCCTGCACTTGGGTGTTGTGAACAGTTTCTCAGCATCGGCCTTCATCTTGTTCGGCCATTTGAGGAGTCGTTTGTCCTGGACTTACATAAGGACCTACTCGGGCATAGCATTGAGGGGTGTGTAGGAGCTAAACTTACTTTCAAGCCGTCTACTCGAACGTTGACCTTTGGTTGAGTCGTCATCCTTTCTCCATTTATTGTTGTTTGTTGAGGCTTGTTCTTCCTTAAGTCACTTTTCTTTGGTCGAGTTTTCCTTGTCCCAAGTAGCTTTTTGCAACCTGAAAAGCTCCCCAGCGTTGGAGTATTTCTGAGCTAAATTGAGGAGATCGGCCAATGTTGTTGGTAGGTTATTGCCAAGTGAGAAGAGGAACCTCCCCTCCCTTAGGCCTCCATCATGGAAGTCAAGGCGATCTCTTCCGAGTGCCCCTCTACTTGCATAGCTTCCAAGTTGAAGTGTTTGATGTAATCCTTTAGCAGATCGTCCTCTTTCTGGATGATGGTGAGGAGGTGAGTAGTTAGTTTGAGCCTTTCCTTTTCTTCGATGAAGTTAGTGATGAACGCTTTGCTGAGCTGTGTGAATGAGCTAATGGATTGTGACTTTAATTACCAGAACTAATTATGATTTACTCCTGTTAAGGTTAAGGAAAACGTCCGGCACATAACTGCGGTTGATGTGTCATGAAGTTCCATCCAAGCCCTAAAAGATTCTAGGTATTCGGCTGGATCGATGTTCCAGAATAAGGGGTGATCTGCGGCATCCAGAACTTAGGTGGGAGTTGGGCATGCATGATGTCGGCAGCAAACAGGGGCTCGGTTTCTTTAAGCATTGCCTCTACTGAGGTTGGAGCATGTGCGCGTAAGCCTACAATATGTCGCCGTTCTGGCCCCACAGTTCATTGGCCTCCCAGGGATCTTCGCTTTTGGCCACTTCCTCGGTCGTGGTTTCAGGAGCTTTCCTATGCCTCTTCTTCTCCAACTCATGATGTAAGTCAGAGGCAGCTAGTGCGGCAGTGCCCGAGACATCGAATGGTGCCAACCTTGATACTCCGATCTCTCTACTCCTCTAAGAGCCTACAGGCACTTCAAATGGTGCAAAAATTTCTGTGACTGCTCGAGCTACTGCTTCATTAGTCCCCTGAGCAGGGGGAGGGTTCTGTTCCTCTAACATTCATTTTATCAAGTTGATGTTATTAGTTAATGCTTCAACTTGCTGCTCGATAGAGACAAGCCGACCTCCTTGATTCTTGGATCACTGCATTGGTCTTGCAAGTTCAGAGTCAGCCTAAAGTTGGGAAGATAAATCCTAGTGGTCAGCAGACTACTCTGGTGGAGCAAGATCAGGTGCAACGGTGATGGTCTAAGCTTTCTTCTTTCCCTTTGCCATCGTTGAAATACTACAGATGAGGAGAACGGCTTTCACTGTCTTTCCCATAGACGGTGTCAAACTGTCAATGCAGAAATCTGGTTAACCCTCTTTGGCCCTTAGAATACCTGCACATAAAGAAGACAAACGAGACCTTGGCTACAGTAAAGGACCCTCCGATGCCTAAGTTAAGTATGGAATTTAGGTATGGTATAGAAGAAGGTTTTTGGGTCGAAGACCTTTCACAATTAGGGATGTTCCTATTTATAGGTGAGGAGGGGGTGATGGTGTGGATTACCTTCTTCCAACTTAGTAAGAGCATATTGTAGAGGGATTCGCGTCCCAGACGTGTCGCGGATATTGTCTGAGATCTTCAGCTGAGATCCAGACAGATCTCTTTAATGCGGTCTAAGTAGTCAGAATTGGAAGAAACATGGAGTAAAAGGCCGAGGCCAAGCAAGACGTCCGGGTTAAGCTATGCAGTCGTCCTGATGAATAGTGCATCGACCCAGCTTTCCCTCAGAGCTGTGACCGGGCTTTTCCTTAACATTAGGCGGATTACTGACCTGCCGAGGTGAGTTTGTGTCCGAGCACAGAGGTCGTGCTCCTTTCTTTAGTACCTCTCCACCTTGTTCTTCGATGTAAGGGTTCTCATGCTAGCTTTTCACAACCCCAAGTGCAGGGTCGTAATGTAGTAATAACTCAGTGAGACCAAGGTCAAATCCATAGAGACTAAACTTGTATGTATTCTAAAAATAACTAGAACAAGATCTAAATTGAAATCTAGAATATTTGAAAGGAATTGTGAATAAAGTATCAATGATCAAAAGGAACTAGGGTACCAAGGATCCACTTGTAGCTATCAGGATGCTATCTTACTTGATTTAAAAAACCCAATTGGAATTGGAGTCCTATCCTATCCAATTGGAAAATCAAATCTCTAACTTTTCATTGACCTAGTCCACACATAAAGAAGTATTGTGATGATTGGAAGGGAATTTATGCATCCACCATGCCCAAGAGATGATGATGAATCACAAGTTTTACCAATCTCACAATCTCAAAACAAGAAAAAAAAGATATTCAAAGCCATCATAGCATCTATTATAATTTGAGTCACAATAAATCATAGAAAACTGAAAATATTCCTTTAATATCAAACTAGAAATCAATGATGTTCAATATAAATAAGAATCAAAGCAAGATAAACATCCTAACACGCTACAAGCTTCACTCTTAGCCCAAGCTAAGAGGTTTAGTTAAACATAGACATGATTAAAACTAAAATCCTAAAAGAAAATATTAAAAATAAATAAGGAAAGAAGAAAAACTCTTAGGAGGCTGCTCCACACTTTGGCTCTACTTCTAAAAACCTAATTCATCTTTTAAGCTCCTCGAAGAACCCATATTTATAGCCTTTGTCTGATAGCCTTTGAAAATCACATTAAATTTATGCACTTTGCATAACGCCTTCGATGTCATTGAACATAAGTTGAATTCGGAAGTCATGCCTTTTCACACTATGTAACTCTTCATGTCATTGAACATACCTTCAATGTCATCGAACAGTCCTTCGATGTCATTAAAGGGTGTTTGATCAATCAAGAATGTGTCCAGAGTGTTCCAGCGAGTTACTCTAAAAATTCTCAAAAATCTTGATCTCATACTTCCTTCGATGTCATCGAACAGGTCTTCGAGCAATCGAACAGGGCTTTGATGTCATCGAGAAATGCATCCAATTTGTCTAGCAACCAAACTCAATTTTCATGTAATTCTTTAATATCATCGACCCGTGTTCTAACATTGGCTTCGATGTCATGACCGGTGATTAATGACATAGATAATGAAGTTCAGATTCTGTGAATTTCTATACTTTGCACTTTCAACTTCCTTCCTTCTCCACTTTGTTTCCTTGAATCATGGAGTCTTGAAATCTTCAATCTTGGTCTCATAAGATCCATCTCTTTCCTTGGTGATTCTTGAGCATCAAATCCATGCTTTTAACATTCTTTTCAATCCAAGCTCTCAAATTCACCTTGCAATACAAACATATATCAAATATACTCATTAAACATTATCATGTTCATAAAACCAAGATATAAACAGGGGTAAATATGCAATATTTGACACTCAACACTAGCTTTTTGAACAGGGTGTACTCGGTCTCACGTGCGATCGTGTCTCAAGAGGTTCTTTTGGAGGTAACCTCTTGGAGGATTCAGATGTCAACTTGGGCAAGGGTTTAGTTTGTCGGAGCTTGGCACTTGGTTGGCCATATTACTTGTCATGAACATCTAAGCCAACCTCACAATTCTGTCTGGCTCATTTAAACTCCTAATGGTTACTATTTAAATTTTAACTGATAATCGATATCTCTATTCCATGATTACTTGTGCTAGTGTTAGAATTGATCTTCGAATTATATGCTCAAGCTTTATCTTGTACGAACATCTATATGCTATACTTGTATATCTTCTCCTACTTGTAGATTGCTTAAATGGACCAGCTATTTGAAAGACACTCGACTGTTTGAAATACTCGTTCTATTGTTGTTGAATAGTCGACTGTTTGAAAGACCCATTATATTTTCTTGAATGAGCCGATAGTTTGAAAGGCACATTATATTTGCTTGAATAAGCCGATTGTTTGAAAGGCACATTCTCTTAGTTAAGTGGACCAACTGTTTGAAAGGTCCACTATCTTACATGAGCGGGTCAACTATTTAAAAGACTCGTTCCTTTATAATTGAATGAGTCGATCATTTGAAATACCCATTCTCTTGCCTGAATGGACCAACTGTTTGAAAGTGTTATTCTCTTATTAGGGATGAGCTGACTATTTGAAAAGCTCATCTCCTTACATAAATGAGCCAATTGTTTGAAGGGCCCATTTTATTGCTTAAGAGGACCAACTATTTGAAAGGTCTATTATCTTACTTAAGCGGGCAAACTATTTGAAAGACCCGTTCCTTTGTAAGTTGAATGAGTCGACTATTTGAAAGACCAATTCTCTTGCTTGATGGACCGACTGTCTGAAAGGTCCATCCTCTTACTAGGAATGAGTCGACTATTTGAAAGGCCTATTCCTGTGTATGAATGAGTCGATTATTTGAAAGGCCCATTCTCTTGTATGAATGGACTGACTATTTGAAAGGTCCATTCATTTGACCAATTGGATGTGCATCCCCAGTTGATGTACATTTACGCATCCATGCATTTAAATAACATCGCATCATGAATTGTCTTGTATGTATTCTTGTTAAATTGTGCTTAACTAGTCTGGCAGTGTGTAATCTTGATGAAAATTCACACTGAGTTAGCAACTCATCCTTTGAATATATAATCATACAGGTAGTGCATGTGGCTTAAATAATTTCATGTTCAAGTGGATGAGGAGCAGGGTGTAAAGCCTACCTCAAGAGCTACTACATGATCTTGCAGTTTAAGACTACTGTGTGATCTTGTTTCTTGTATTAAATAATTTATTTTTTTATAATTGTTATTATGAGACGTTGGTTTATATAACTCTTCGGGTAGCCACTTGGGTATTTAAATGTTATAATTGGACTTCCCTTTATGCTTGATTTGTTACTCTTCTGCTAAACTACGGACTCTAACAATGAAAATAAAATGAAAATAAATGTATGTGAAATTTGGCTATGTTTAAAGGTTAACACTCGAGTTTTCAGAAAATCAGTCGTATACTTAGGTTTTGAAAATTGGGGCATTACATTTTAACAGTATTAATAGGTTCAATTGCAAATAAACATTATGAAAACCTTATAACAGACTCTTTGAATTTTTTTTAATGATGAGCAACTCAATCACCACTGTTTCATGTGGTATGGTCCACTTGAGATTTGAATCTGCATAATTTTTAGGACCTCGTCCTAAAATGGGTTGGAGAAATGGATGGATAGCGTGGATATACAAATATCATTAAGGTGGGCCCCATGGTAAGGATAACAACCACTGAGCTATAATCAGGTGACACCTAGTCTGCTCCACTTCTCTCTGCTCGATGGAAGTGGATTGCGTTCCACAGCTGGCAACCTAGGTGGAGCCTACTATGATGTTCGTAAGAAATCCACCTAGTCCATCCATTTTTTGAGCTCATTTTAGGATATGAGACAAAAAATGACCCAGAACTAAGAGTCAAGTGGGCCCACTTTCTTTCTCTAATTTTAATTGTAGGCATTTTTCCCTTGTTTTCCCTCTCGTTTGGACCACTTTAGTCTTAGATCTAGATCTTTTTTGTTGCATGTCCTAAAATGAGCTCAAAAAAATAGATGGACGGGATGGATTTCTCACAAATATTAGGGTGGTCCCACCTAGGTTCACAACACAATCTCCCTGTGCAAAGAAATCCACATGAATTCATTTCCTGATAGGTGCGATGCAGTTTTGGTCCTTTATAAATTTAAAAAGGTTGTTAGGGCCATGGAGGGAATATTTTAAAAACCTTCTAGTTTTAGAGCATTTGGTCATGGGGTTACTTTAGTCAAAATCTGCTAGAAAAAATTATGGACAATGTGGGTGTGGCCCACTCAGCATGAAGTCACCCACTTCATTGGGCCTTAATGAAAAGAAAGATGAGGGGAGAGCGGGATAGATGCCTCACCAAAACAGGATGTGGGTTCGGGGATCCTCTTCCTTCTCCTTTCTTCTCCTCTTCTTTGCTTCCTTTCCTTCTTTCCTCCTCCTTCTCCTCCTTTCTCTCTTCTCTCCTTTTCTTTCTCATTTCTTTTCTCTCTTTTATCTCCTTTTCTTTGTCATTTCTTTTCTCTTTTCTTTTTTTCTTCCTTTCTTCCTTTTCTTGTTTTCTTCCTTTCTGTCGTTTCCTCTCTTTCTTTCTTTCTCTCTTTCTCTTGTCTTTTTTTCTTTTTTTTGCTACTAACCTAGGTGTAGAGAACTAAGTAAGGTTTGGGGGTGGGTTTAGCCAACCTAGGTTAGGTTAAGAGAAATGTAGTGGAATGTTGTGGAGTGCATCCATTGGTGGAAGGAGAGGTGAGTGGTGTGGTGGCTAGTAATGAGTGTCAAATATTGTATATTCTCCCCTATTTTTATCTTGGTTTTATGAATATGATAATGGTTAAAGGTATATTTTATACGTGTTTTTGTTGCAAGGTGAATCTGAGAGCTTAAATTGGAAAGAATGCTAAAAGCATGGATTTGATGCTCAAGAATTACTAAGGAAATGTATGGATCTTAAGAGACTAAAAATGAAGAATTCGCATGTCAAAGATTCAAGGAAACTAAGTGCAAAGGTTAAAGAAATGACTCGAAAGACCTTAGAATCCATAGTAAAAAAACAGACAGGTTTGGTTCGACCGAATCCACGTTTGATCCGACTGAACTTGCACAAAACAGGCCAGCGACAAATGATGAAATTCGAAAGCTAATTTAGTTCAACCAATGGACAATTTGGTCCGACCAAAACCTAGTTCGGTCTGACCGAAGGGAGGACTCGATGTGACTGAAAGTGCACAAAAAACTCCAGCACTGAAAGGAGTTAATTCGGCTCGACCGAAGATTTGTTCGGTCCGACCGAAATCGAGCAACTGCAGAAACAAAATCCTTTCCAAAATCAGACTCGACTTCGGTCCGACCGATGAGTAATGTGGCTGCGTAAATTAAGATGCTTTCGTAATCGGATTGCAGAAATTTCAAGTCAGTGCATAAGGTAGAGCTTCACAACTATAAATAGAGTCCCTAAGACATTCCTAGGTATCATATAGGGTTTGAGGAGTGGAGCAAAAGGGTGGAGAGCCGCCGCCAAGAGTTTTTCTTCTTCTTAGTTATTTTTATGCTTTGTTTAAGAGTTCTTAGTTCAATCATGTTTATGGTTGGCTAAACCTCTTAGCTAGGGCTAAGAGGTGAAGCTTGTAGCATGATTGGGATGTTTACTTTGCTTTGATTCATGTTTATGTTAAACTTCATTGATTTCTGTTGATTTTAAGAAATATTTTCAGTTTTCAATGGTTTATTGTGACTCAAATTACAGTAGACGCTACGATAGCTTTGAGTATCTTCTTTTCTTATTTGAGATTGTGAATTGGTAAATTCTGTTCTTTGTCATCGTCTCCCGAGCATGGTTTAATGATGGAATCCCTTCCAAATCTTTACAATCCTCTTCCATTGAGGCTAGATCAATGAGAAGTTCAGAGATTTGATCATCTCTCTTTCCAATTGGATAAGATAGGACACCGATTCCATTAGATCTCTTGAATCAAGTAAGTAGCATCCAAATAACTACAAGTAGATCCTTGGCACCCTAGTTCCCACCTTTAAATTCACAAGTTTAAATCATCTTTATTCACAATCACTTCCAATTATTCCAAATTTCTAATTTAGTTCTTCTTCTAGTTCTAATTCTAACTACTTTCAGAATACGCACGAATTTAGTCCCTGTGGATTCGACCTCGGTCTTAAAGAGATTATTACTACATCGCGACCCTACACTTGGAGTTATGAACAAGTTTTTAGCACCGTTGCCGGGACTACAGCTACGCTTTTCTAAATTTAATTAGTATTAGAATTAGGTTAAGATTATGATTAACTTTCTGTTTTGTTTCTAAGTTAGGATTTTTCTGAACTTATTTTCTAAATCTAACTTGGTTCTCTGTTTCGTAGGGTTCTAACATAACAATTGTCAATCTAGTAACCTCTTTCTATTTCTCTCTCTTATTTTAGATCTCTGATTCATTTTAGTTTCTCTAGTTTTCTTTCTTAGTTTTAGGTTTAGTTACATGAAGGTTTCGAGTGTTTCATGCCCAAGTGGATTCGTAACAACACTCAATGTCTCTTAAGTGAAGGAGGATTGGTCAAAGGGTTGCCTATCCATCATAGGATTAGACACCACCAGAGTGATGGCTGCAAATCAACCTCAACCTCCAGTTGAGGAATTTTGAATGAGAATGAGGTGCACAATGCACCCCCGCCTTGTACTTTATGAGATTTCTTACAACCGGCAGGGGTGAGCGTACTTTCCTGTATGATTTTTTCAGAAAATATAGGAAACATGGATATTAAACTAAGGGTGATACAATTCATTCCACAGTTCCATGGACTTGAATCTGAAAGTCCATCTCTACACTTGAAAGAGTTTAACGAGATAATAGCCACTTTATATTTTCCTAATGTGTCCGAGGACACAATCAGGCTGAAACTCTTTCCTTTCTCCTTGAAAGAAAAGGCTAAGATATGGTTGCATTCACTACATCCACGATCCATTGGCAGATGAAACGACATGACAAGGGAGTTTATAAAGAAATTCTTCATATACCATAAGATGAACACAATCAGAAAGTCGATCATGAACTTCACCCAAAAGGAAGATGAGACATTCTTCCAATGTCGGGATCAGTTCAAGGATCTTGTCAATTCATGCCCACAACATGGTTTTGAAACGTGGCACATAACAAATTTCTTCTACGATGGACTGTCTTCTTCCATGCACCAATTGGTTGAGATAATGTGCAATGCGGAATTCATGAATAAAGATGTTGATGATGTGTGGGATTAGTTTGATAAACTTGTTGAAAATGCACAATCATGGGACATCTCTCAAAGACCAAGCACCACTTCTAAGCCTACTCAATCAAAGGAGAGGGGCAGAATATATATTTTGAAAGAGGAAGATGACATAAATGTTAAAGTGACTAACCTCACAAGGAAAATAGAGCCCATGAAACTTAAGGATAAGGCTAAGGAAGTTGTTTGTGGTATATGTGCTTGCAACATACATACAACTAAAAATTGTTCAACCATACCTGCTTTTCAAGAGGTATCGAATGAGCAATCGACTACCGTGAACAATTACCAAAGACCTTTCAGTGGACCCACCTCAAATACATACAATCCCAGTTGGAAGAACCATCCAAATTTCAATTGGGGGAATTGACAAACAGCTAACCCTAAGGGGCTCTATCTCAACTTTTAAATCAAAAGAAGCCCCCTGA
The DNA here is from genome assembly GCF_029962835.1 of Magnolia sinica. Taxonomy (NCBI): domain Eukaryota; kingdom Viridiplantae; phylum Streptophyta; class Magnoliopsida; order Magnoliales; family Magnoliaceae; genus Magnolia; species Magnolia sinica. Next base: position 65,244,192 of record NC_080573.1, on the reverse strand, counting down.
GGATCCAATTTTAAAACACATTCAAAATCAAGAGTTTTTCAATCAAAACACGTTATAGGCTTTCCAAGACCTTAACAAATCCATGTCAAGAATTAAGACACACGTAGCGAGTGGGAAGAAATGGATGCTTATAGCCCAACCTCTCCCCAATCCAAAATTGCAATGTGAAATTAGTGACCCAAGCTCTTCAAATCATATGGAGCAAGCTAAGTCTATCACTACTCTTAGGAGCGGAAAGACAATTGACAAATCTATTCCGGTAAGGGATGAAAAGCCTAAGGACCCAGAAATATATGAGAATGATGGACATATCATTGCCCCACATGGGTTAGAACTGATACCTCAAAACAAGTTGATTGCTCCATTCCCCAAGCGGTTGATTGCACCAAAACCTCTAGCCAACTCAGATGATATTATAGAGGTGTTGAAACAAGTGAAGGTCAACATCCCTCTTCTGGATGCAGTGAAACAAATTCCTTCATATGCTAAATTTCTAAAAGACTTATGCACGACCAAGAGGCGGCAAAGTATCAAAAAGAAAATTTTTCTGACAGAAAAAGTAAGTGTCATCCTCAAGCAAAATGTGCCACAAAAATATAAAGATCTTGGTAGCCCAACTATCATTTGTATAATTGAGAATCACCAAATTGAGAACACAATTCTTAACTTGGGGGCGAGCGTAAATCTGATCTCATACTCAGTCTACGAACAACTTGGTCGCGGTGAATTAAAACCCACCAGGACCACATTATAACTTGCTGATCGCTCAGTTCGTATACCGAGGGAGATGATTGAGGATGTATTGGTCCAAGTTAATGAATTCTACTATTCAGTAGATTTTATGGCCTCGGATACTTAGCCCATTATAGATATGAGCACTCAAATTCCTATATACTTGACCACCCATTCCTTGCTACATCAAATGCTATCATCAATTGTAGGGATAGGGTCATGAATTTATCTTTTGGAAATATGACATTGCAGCTCAATATTTTTTTTAACATGAGCAGACATGTAGAGGATAATGACGAGGCCTATGGCATTTATATGATAGACTTTTTCATGGAAGATAGAGCCATAGTGACCTTATCCTCTAACCCTCTAGAGATGTGCTTGGCACACTCCCCCAATTTGGATGATGACACAATTAAGGAGATGGATGCCATGCTTAATACTACACCAGTACTTGAAGTTAACCGCTGGAGGCCGCAATTTGAGAAATTGCCCCAAACCGACATAGTGCCTCTACCGTCTAGCCTCAAAGCACCATAACTTGACCTAAAACATTTGTCTGCCGATCTTAAATATGTCTACTCAGGTTAAGATAAGACATACCTGGTGGTGATTTCCTTCCACCTTGAGCAAGAACAGGAGAGTATGCTTATCGTTGCTCTCATTGAACACAAAGGAGCCCATGGATGGTCAATTGTGGACCTCAAGGGAATTCACTCTATGATTTGTACTCATCGCATTCATCTTGAGGATAATGCGAAGACCTCCCAGTGACCATAACATGGATTAATTCCAAACATGAAGGAAGCGGTATAGGCCGAGGTACTTAATTTATTGGATATGGGTATTATATACCCCATATCCAATAACCAATGGGTGAGTCCAACTTAGGTGGTTCCTAAGAAGTTCGAAATCACCATCATAGCCAATTCCAACAATGAACTCGTGCCAACTAGAGATACTACTGGTTGGAGAATGTGCATTGACTACAGGAAGTTGAATACTGTCACAAGGAAGGATTACTTTCTTTTGCCCTTCATTGGTCAAATCTTGGAAAGGCTAGCTGGTCACTCTTACTATTGCTTCCTTAACGGTTATTCGGGCTATAATCAGATAGAGATAGCCCTTGAAGATCAAGAGAAGACAATGTTCACATGTCCCTATGGCACTTTTACCTACTGAGAAATGTCATTCGGACTGTGTAATGTCTCTGCCACATTTCAGCGATGCATGTTGAGTATTTTTTTCTGACATGGTAGGGGAATATTTAGAAGTCTTCATGGATGACTTCTTTGTTTTTGGTCCATCCTTCAACGAGTGCTTAAAAAATCTTAACTGTGTGTTGAAGCGATGTGAGGAGAAGAATTTGGTTTTGAATTGGGAGAAATGTCATTTCATGGTTCCCAAGGGAATTGTTCTTTGACATATAATTTCGTTCAAGAGAATTGAGGTGGTCAAGGCGAAAATCGATCTTATCGCTAACCTATCACCTCCCAAAAACATATTCGATGTGTAGTCCTTCTTAGGACACAAAATTCTACAGACGATTCATAAAGGACTTTAGTCACCTCTCTCGTCCTTTATGTAATCTACTTCAAAAGGATGTACCTTACAAGTGAACTGAGAAATGCTAGGAAACTTTTACTAAGCTCAAGGGCATGTTAACTACCGCACCTATCATGCCTATTAGAGCATCCCTTTTGAGATCTTGTGCTACGCATCCGACTATGTTATTGGGGCAGTGTTAAAACAGAGAAAAGAGAAGAAGCCCTACGTTATTTACTATGCAAGTAGAACTCTAAATTTTACCCAAATAAATTACTTTACTACAGAAAAGGAACTCTTAACTGTAGTGTTCGCTTTGAACAAATTTAAGTCATATTTGATTAGATCCAAGATCATCATCTACACTGATCAAACAGCACTAAAATATCTTCTTTCTAAGAATGATACTAAACCCCGCTTAATAAGAGGGATCCTTCTACTCCAATAATTTGACTTAGAAATAAAAGACAAAAAGGGAATAGAGAACGTAGTGGCTAACTATCTCTCGAGACTTGATCTCTCCTATCCCCTTGAGACAATACCCATAAACGACATGTTCCTCGACGAACAACTGTTTAAACTCTCCCAACTACCTTGGTTTGCTAATATTGCAAATTATCTTGTTATACGTTTCACGCCGACACATTGGACTACGCAAGATAAAAGAAAATTTTTCAACCAGATTTGCTTAGATATTCATTTGATCTTTAGATATTCGGGATCTTTGTAGCCTTCACAAACTCTCCGGATGTCTTTGAAAAAATCTCTCATTTTAGAAAGAATATGAAAGATGGCCATATCAAGCATATCATAACTTGATCCGTGATATGATTCGTCCTCTCTCAGTGGATCTTTATATACGTGTAGGGCATGCTGCCTCATTAATTTGCTCACTAATCACGGCCACGTGTTATGCAACGATTCGCTCCCCTAAAAGCATGCGCAAGGGTATGTACCACCGCATTAATAACAGAATACGTATCTCACGTAAAGAAAATTGGTTGAACATATCTTTGAAAGTGAGTAAGATTTTAGTGAGTATCAAACCCGTAGTGTCAGCATATGATAGCTTTCAATTGGTGCATGTAATGACGTGGAAAATGGGCATAAACACCAGCCCTCGACTGTACTAAAATAGGGACCCCTTGATCAGAGATGTTAATTAATTGGCTCCAATGATGTATCTGCTCACCAGGACTGTCAAGTGCCCTATACTTGGCTTGCTTCTGACACCCGATGATGTGGCATGTGAAGGACCGATCCAAGTCATTTATCAGGCAGTTCCAGCTGTGAAGATGGGTGGTTGGAAATCTCATGTTAATCTGATAATCAGATGAGCCACACGGGTCTACTAATTAAATGTGCATCATGGGTAGGCTTCTTTTAGAATTCATTTTTTTTTTTCTTTTCTTTTCTTCATGGTAAATCCCAGCCAACAATCATACCATCTTTATTTTGAGCCTACATTGATGGGAGATGCTGACGAGCACGTGCAGTGCTGGCAAGGTCACCAATTTAAGGATCAGACGGCCCAACAGACGCTATAAACAGAAGGATATAAATTACCGTAAAAGAACCCTCCTATCCATTCCTTGGAGAAGTATCTGATGCTCCGTCACAAGGGAATCAAGATGAGTGGTTGGAAGGGCCTCCTCCATGGATTGATGGCCGATGCCTAAATTCTGCTACATTAAAAGATCCTGGCTATCCATTCCTTGGATTTACTTTAAAATGAACCTGAGTCAGTGTCTGCCAGGCGGTGCATGTCTTGAAGATTGGTTGTGTGGAAGGCCCGACCGTTGTCTGCAAACAGAAGAGCTTTAGCATAAAAAGTGTCTAATAATGTCTGAGGTTACGTGCGCCCTCTAGCAACCAGTCAATTCAGCCGGGGGCCATTATTCAGTGATCCGATCGTCGACCTGGTGGGCCACTATGTGGATTGCCTGTGCCCCAAAAAAGTATACTAAATTTTAAGATGGCACCAATCCATCCTTTGGCCTTTGTTTTCATTGAATATGCACCATCAATATATTCTTAACAGTCTACTGGGACGCCACCAATCCATTGGGTTAAAGATCCTTACAATGGGGTGACTTTTGGAATTATCATTCCTGTGGGCCGAATTCCTAGATTGTTGATGATCCAATGAATCCCACCCCTACACATCTCCAAGTTAGATCCTAGCATTTAGACCATAGATAATATACCAGTGTTTCCCGAGGCATGACCAATTTTCGATGAGAAATTTAACACTGTGGACCCCACCTTTTATCCAGCGGTTTTATGAAGCAATACAAACTTAAGTTACCAACTTAGAATAGCACGTGCGGACAGTGAATTTGAGGATGAAACTACCCCTCCTTTTCACTGTTGTTACTTTTCCTCTCCCTTTTCGCCACTTGCTTTTCCTCTCCCTTTCAAATACTGCTTTCACTGCCATTGCTTTCACCCCCTTTCCTCACTCCGTTTCTGGTTAGAGAGAAAAAAAAAAAAAAACCCATTTTCTGGGCCCCCCTTCCTTATCAGCATTTTGTCTTCTTCTGAAAATGGTCGGTCCAGTGAAGAAAGCATGCACCACAGGTATATTTTAAACTCAGTTGGGCCCACATTAAATGTATGTAGTATATCCACGCCGCCCATCCATTTTTCCATCTAATTTAAGGGGTTGAGCCCCAAATTGAAGCATATCGAAACAGTGGGGATAATGATTTCCACCGTTGAAACCATAGTAGGCCCAACATTGATCTTTGTTTGTTATTAAATCTGTGGCCCCTAAGAAATGATCAACAGTAGAAGTTCAATTCCAAATTTTCATGTGGTGTGGTCCAATTGAACATTGGATACGTTTAGATTTTTGGGCTCAAGCCATGAAATTATCTGTTTAGTTTGCCCCGGTGATTTTCTATTTTGCCCCGCTGAATTTCATGTTTCCCCTACTCAATTTCATGTTTTCCCCACTCAATTTCATATTTGCCCTGCTGATTGTCTAGTTTGCCCCGTTGATTTTCTAGTTTGCCCTGTTAAATTCCTAGTTTGCCCCGCTGAATTTCATGTTTCCCCCGCTGAATTTCATGTTTGCCCCGCTCATTTTTCAGTTTTTCCCGCTGAATATCATGTTTCCCCCGCTGCATTTCATGTTTGCCGAGCTTAATTTTCAATTTTTCCTGCTGAATTTCATGTTTCCCCCTGCTGAATTTCATGTTCCCCCGCTGAAAATCAAGTTTGCCCCAATCAATTTCATGTTTTCCTCGCTGAATTTCATGTTTCCCCCCGCTCAATTTCATGTTTATCCCGCTCAATGTCTAGGTTCCCTCCCTTAATTTCTAGCTTGCCTCGCTGAATTTTCATGCTTCCCTCACACCATTTCTAGTTTGCCTTGCTCAATTTTCATGATTGCCTAGTTCAATTTCTAGCTTGTCTCGTTGAACTTTCATGCTTGTCTTGCTCAATTTTCATTTTTGCCTCACGTAATTCTATGATAGACAGCGTCGCTAAATTTAGCGAGCACCACATGAAGTCATTCGTGTCTTTGAAGCCCTGATCCATATAAGCACTTAGACCTGCATGTGCAGACACCCAAATTCAGGACGAAAATACACCTCTTTTCACTATGCCATTTCCACTGCTGCTTCCATTGCTTTCACCCCTTTCCACTGCTGCTTTCATTTCTTTCACCCCTTTCCTCACTCTGTTTCCAGTAAGAAAGACAAAATATCATTGTGGGGCCCACTTCCTTAACAGCATTGGATTGCATCCTCCCTATACATCAGCATTTTGTCTTCTTCTGAAAATGATCGCTCCAATGAAGAAAGCACGCACCACAGGTATATTTTAAGCTTGCATATGGGCTTTTGGTGTATACATAATCCGATGAAAACGAAGGGGTATTACATAATCCAATGAACATGATGTATTACAAATAAAACATTATTATGGGGCGTAACAAGCGTGATTGGATTGCGTATTGAGTTAGTCAGTACGCTCCCATCATACTAATTAAACTCAGTTGGGCCTACATTGAATGTATGTAGTATATCCACGTTATCCATCCGTTTTTCCATCTAATTTAAGGGGTTTAGCCCCAAATTGAAGCATATCAAAAGATCAAGTGGATCATACCATGGAAACAGTGGGCATAATGATTTCCACCGTTAAAACCATAATGGGCCCAACAGTGATGTTTGTTTGTTATCAAACCTGTTCATAAGATCATACAGACATGGATTAATAGAAAACACAATTATAAGCTTGATCCAAAACTTCTGTGCCCCTAAGAAATGATCCACAGTAGAAGTTCAGTTCAAAATTTTCATGTGGTGTGGTCCATTTGAACATTGGATACGTTTAGATTTTTGGGCTCAAGCCATGAAATTATCTGTTAAGTTTGCCCCACTGATTTTCTAGTTTGCCCCGCTCAATTTCATGTTTCCCCCGCTCAATTTCATGTTTGCCCTACTGATTTTCTAGTTTGCCCCACTCAATTTCATTTTGCCCCGCTGCTTTTCTAGTTTGCCTTGCCAATTTTCTAGTTTCCCCCACTCAATTTCATTTTTTCCCAATTGAATTTCATGTTTTCCCCACAGAATTTCATGTTTCCCCTACTGAATTTCATGTTTCCCTTGATCAATTTTCTAGTTTGTCCCGCTCAATGTTTTCTCAAAACCATCACTTTTTATATATCGCAATGGACAATTCCATCGTATATAGTTGAAAAGAAGAGTCACAAGAGGTTTTTCAATCCAGAAGAGGTCTCTATCCTCTTTAAGTATTTTTAACTTTTAATTTTCTTGATACCCTTGATTCCCATATAGTTTGTCTGGATCCTCATTTTCTTCCAAACAAAAGGAAGGGTCTTCTTTTGTGGATGCCTCTTGTTCCTGTTTAGTCTCCATCATTTCAGAAGTCATTTCTATTTCTACGTTTGTTTCTTCGGCACTTTCCCCCCTTTCTTCCATTTCTAAGGTTTGTTTCAGATTCTTGGTGACAATAGGCGACAGTATTTTGCCTAAATAGTAGACACAGGTGATAAATAAAAGAATAATAAAGATTCGAGGCATAAACTTTCTCAATTCTGACACAAGGTACTTATTAGATCAAATAAGTACATTAGATCTAATAGAATTCTTTTTCCATATCCAAAATAATACCAATCCAACCCATTTCATGAAGAAAATGTGACCAATTAACCAACCAACAAAACTACTTGTTACAAATAACATCTTGTTGTTGCATCGAAACATACAAATGTTCACTAATCTGGCTATCGTTGAACTTGGTAAAATGCATTGGTTGAATAATTGAAAATTGAGGTTATTCAAGAATACACATTGAATGCTGATATTACGGATTGAATTTTTGGTAGTTTGCCCCATTGAATATCTAGCTTACCCTGCTAAATATCTAGTTTACCACGCTTAATTTGCAGTTTGCCCCGCTCAAATTCTAGTTTGTCTCGCTTATGTTGATAGTTTGTCTCGCACAATTTCCGGTATTTTCCCACTCAATTTCTATCTCTATTTCATATGAAGCTTGTTCAAATTAATGAAATGCTACATTGTTTTCAATTATGTCTGATTTTGTATACTATGTTTATCTTGTGAATTTTATGTTTAATATGTTTTTCAATTCATCTTTGTAGGTGAGAATATTCTATTGTAATCTCCAACCCAACATCTAGGTGTACACTGATGTAACGCCTTGAATTTCGAGGGTCGAGTAAAGCTCTACTCCCGAGATCTAGCACATCACTTATGCAACATGGATAATGATGTTCAGATTTCGTCCATATTAATGAGTTAAACATGAGTAGGATTATACCAAAACAACATATCATACTCCAGATATAATTAAATTGAGCAAGCGGAAGACTGAAACATATATATTTGAATAGGTAAGTGTTTCACAACCTCCAGAGTATAATTATGTAACCGAGCTGAATATATACATGTATTATTTCAAGATAGACACAATATCAAAATTACAATGTCCAACTAATCCATATGTCCCTGTAATCCCGTCAAATCAGCACGAGGTCTACATAGACCCGCCTGAAAGCTGAACGTAGGAGAACTCTTCCTCCTCATCTATGGAGTCCAACTCCACCATATAGACTTCATCAGCACCTGCATCTAAACCAAAGTCTGGTTAGTGTTTTAAAACGCTGTCCCAGAGTGAGAATGAGTATCCAACTCAGTGGTACTATAAGGAAAAGGTTAACATGTTATCAAGTCAATCAAGCAATAATGATAAAGCAATACGACAATCATTCCATAACTACTCTGGTTAATGCAGGGATGGTATGCAGTAATGATGTATGCCCTCACACAAAGCTCCCTCACAAGCGACTCTGACAACCAAGTACAGCATGACAACCTCTCTAAAGTGCACCTTCCTTGCCAAAGCACATGCAATGCAGTACATGGTCGTGTTAGCCGAGTACTTAATTAGGCTCATTCATACAGCATATTTGGAAAGCTAAGGTACCTTCCTTTATATAATTACCCAGACTGAAGGATCCATCTAGGGTCATCAATCCTAGTTAATCACATACGATAGGCAAGTTATAGGGCATCACTCCTAATGAAAAACAGTCAATAGGCAAATTCAAAGTTTATACTCACAGTCACTACGGGGTGGCTAATCACCTCAGCATAGGCCGACAGCTTGAACATGGTGTCCCATATCACCATGTCCGACTCACAAGTTTGGGTTACTCACTAGTCACTACGAGGAGGCTCGTCACCCCAACGTACGCCGACGACACGATCACGGTGTCCCATACCATAATGCCTAGCTTATGAGTCTTAGTGGTACCATGGTTAAAGTGGGTTTTCACATTAGAAGGGGGACCTTAGATTCAAGCAGTAGTGTACATACATGGTAAACACACAATAGGTCGATCGGTTTATTAGGTAAGTTCGATTAGTACAATGACTTAATCGACATGGAGAGCATAAGCACTCCTCGAGGCCTAACCACAGTCAACAGTCGTTGTGCGACCCAAATTCGTTGAATTACCCAATGTGGCGAGACTAATTCGACCACCCGAACGAGAACTGTTACCAATTGCCTGAGCTAGGTTGTAGACCCAGTCTTACTTAGATGTAGCGATTAAATACATGTGATAATCAATTCAGCATTTAACAAACAATCCAAGTGAAATCCTCATTTGAGCATTTCATCAAACACCTTGATCATGTTACCACATACTAGCATTTTATCAATCATTTGCATAGAGGCAAATATGATTTCATGAAAGAAACTATACATATGTATAAGGCAAGAAAGAATCCTATCTTAACACTCGTAATACATACAAATCATCAACAATTTCTCATTCAGACAATTCATCAAACACTTAGATTACACTTCACCAAATACATAGACTAGGTTAGTTACAACATATATTTTAGCAAATCCTTACACAGAGAGGTCAGCATGCATATGATAACGATGAATCCTAGTTTAGTAGTCATAGCAAACACAAATCATATTTACATGTTCATACAAACATTTCAACAAACACATGAGATGTGTATTTTGTACTACATAGTTCACACATGTATATTATATCAACAACGGTGTATCTAAAACAATATGGCAGCAATCAAGTTAGACATATATCATTATTGACATTGAAAGCATTGAAAACCATAACCTAAACTTTTATAGTCCGCACCTTTCGTCGGAGTACTAGATTCGGACTCGGTTCAAATTCTATGTTCCCAAAAATGGAAAAACGGGTACCTAAATCATGAAATAGGTTAGCTAGTTTATCGATTACTCAATCTGGATCTCTATAATAAGATTAGGGTTAGGATTTCTTACCAAAATCTTAGTTAAAAATGATTGTGTAGCGAAGTGGGAAGGTGAATCAGTATGTGGAGTAGTGGGAGAGAATCACTGCAATAATCTCTCAAACTTTCTCTTCTCTCCTTACTCTTTTCTCTTCTTTTCTCTCTTCTCTCTCCTAGGGTTAGAGAAATTCGTATGGAATAGAAATGGGGTGGTTTAAGGGCTATATATAGGCCCAGAAGTGATGTAAATGAGCTCAGGGACATGATATACTTAGTTTGTATCCAAAGGGCTCCTGTTTTGGGCAAACGGGGCTCATATGGAGGTCCAAAACTCACTTAAGTCATAGGGTAAGTTCCCTGACAATGTGTGAGGCCTGTATCCTGGCACGTACTGTTTCCTAGGCTTCCGCGGTCCTCCCAGTCGAATTCCGACAACTCGCCATTTGTAATCGCCAGTTGCGCACTACCCTGAGTCATATCCTGTATTCCAGAGTCGGCTTAACCCGAGAGTTATACCCTAATGACCGCACCATCGCCGCGGTTCCAACGCCGTGTATTATGCACCGAGGCGATACCCAAGCCAGGAGATGTGGGCCCACGTTCAGTTCAACAAAATGGGACACATTTGCAATCCCAAGAGAATCTCTATAACATATCCCATCAATCAAGTACACATCAATCACTTCATATGTCAAGTACATATCCCATCACTCCCTTACCAAAACAACCCCAAAGTCAAAGCAACTCATCCCTTACATGTCAAGCACACCTCACCCATCCCTCTCCCTCTTCACATCTCTCTCTCTCTCTCTCTCTCTCTCTCTCTCTCTCTCTCTCTCTCTCTCTCTCTCATTTCTCCATTTTCAAGCAAGCTCCTAAGAGCAACCGTCCATGGTTTTCTGAGGTGAGGAAGAAGTCATGTGTGGCCCACCTCCCTACCACCCAATCCAACCGTCTAATCTCCATCGTTCTCCATCGAAGTCAAAGCCAAGGAGCTTAGCTTGCCATTGATCCAAGAAGAAGCGAAAAAGGTGGGTGATTTTATTTATTTGATTTGTAATTTAAGGGCCCACATATGGTGGGACCCATTTGATGTATGTATAGAGGGGCCCATAGTGGCTGGGCCCCTCCCACAACTGATCTCTCTCTTTTTTCCTCTTTCTCCCTCTCTCTATTTTCTTATTTTGCTAGTGTTGATGATTCATAGGGCCCACCTTGATGACGTGCTAAGTGTAGCACGTGGGGCCACCATGAGGTATCTGTTCATCCCAACCATCCATCATCTGGATAGTGGGCCGGCAGCAATAGCTGCTGAACAACATCAGCAAGCTCCATAGGACCACCATGAAGTATGTGATTTACAGATGCCGACCATTAGAGGAGGCTGCTGGATGGACCCACGTGGTATATGTTATTGTAAGTGTCATAGTTTATAGCACTTTGTGTTGTCAAATTTGTGGTGTAAAAGACACTGTTATGAAGCTTGCATCTGTGAAGAACAATGCTCTACTCAAGATCAACTTAGGTGACAAGCACTGTTCACAAGTCAAGTATCTCAAGAAGCTTTCAAGTTCAACCTCAAGATCTCAAGAAGCTTTCAAGTTCAATCTCAAGATCTCAAAAAGCTCTCAAGTTTAAATGATAGGAAGACTTCAAGCTCCATTACTTTCAAAGGTCACTCGTCTCTAAAGTTTCAATGTTCTTATTTCACTATTGAGGTATGACTGACCTTAGGTTGACCTTTAGAGTAGGCCATTTTGGATACATAATTCATATGTTTTATACAAGTGAGTTTGGTCTGTTCTAAGCTAATCCTGGACTTTGTTCGACTAGTCCTAGCACTACTTCGACCTGTCTAAACATTTCCAGGATCAGTCGTAAGTTTGTTACAAAAATTAAAAATTTTCAGTTAGGCTTCGACTAGTCCTGAGGACTGTTCGACCAGTCGTACGGACAGTGTCGACTGCATCTTCGACCAGTCATAGACCTACGACTCAAAGAACAACATTGAAATTAGACAACCTACGACCAGTCGAAGGGATCCTATGACCAGTCGAAGGAGACCTACGACCAGTCATGAAACTACCAAATCTTATCGCTCCTAAATTTTTAAATATCTGTTGATTCTACGACCAGTCGTAGAGGTCCTTAGACCAGTCGAAGGCGTGATTTGCTCACCTATAAATAGAGCACGAATCTCAGAATAAATTATGTAATTCAAGTTAAATTAATTCGGTCTTCTGAGAGATAAGTTGGTGCTCCATTTAAGCTAAGTGTGCATATTTAATATTCTCTTTCTTTAGCTTTGTTAATTGATTTTGTTTCTTACATTCCAATCTAATTTAAAAAGAGGAATTGTTGTTTTCCTTTTTCTGGAATCAAAATCAATTAAAGCTAACCCTTTTGTTTTAATTTAAAATCTATTAGAACCTAGAACCATTATAAAGTGAGTATTGGACATTGAACTTTGACATTCAAATCTCTACTCCGACTTGGTTCTTCTGGGCTACTACAACAAAGGAGAAAATCAGGTATTTTAAAATTTATGTAATTTACATTATTTGGTTTTATTTAAGGTTAAGCCAGAAAAATCTCAAAGTGTTGGTTATCTGAGGAGAGCCAGAAAACTCAGAAGTTGGGGTTTTTGAATTGTGTAAGCCTTTGAAAAAGACACAATTGTGAAGGTTTTGGGTGAACCTGTGAAAACCTATTTGATAGTGAACACTAATATCCCCTGTGTGAGGATATTAGGAGTGGAGTATCATTTTGTGTGGCTGTTGTTTAACAGTTGGTGAACACACAGGCGAACCACTATAATTCTTTGTGTTGTGGATGTGTGATTTATATTTCCTATCTTTTATCATTCAGAATTGTGGAATGTGAATGTTAAAATCATTTCATTTCAAGCACAGTGGGGAATGTTGTAATAATTTAGATTTACATTTCAGCATTATATTTTTGCTATCTCTTTATTACGTTGAGCTTCAGTTTCTCTATTTGTTCTAGAAATAAGGTTGTCCTACCATAAACTTTGATTTTTTGTGTAAGGTTATCCTTAGAACAATTTTTGTTTCTATTTCTCTATTTTAGGTTGCTTTCCATTCATATACTGTGATTGGTGTATAGTGCTATCTATTCCTTGTTTCATATTCCACAGTATTTAAATTTAATTTGGCATAGTCCTATTCACCCCCCCCCCCCCCTCTAGGACATATAGCTTGGTCATTTCAAGTGGTATCAGAGCCTAATAGCTCACTCTTATTACTTTTTATTTGGATTTAATTCCCGAGCTAACGATCTAAGCTATATATAAGATGTTAAATTTTGATAACTTATCAGTCACTAGGCCTCCACCCTTTGATGGCTCTAATTATGCCTATTGGAAAGCCAGGATGAGGATCTTCCTCAAATCAATGGATAAGAGTGTGACAAGCCACAGTGACTGAATGGAACCCACCTACCACTGAAGTAACTGGTATTGATGGTTCAAAATCAATAAGAGTAACACCATATTTCTCATGGATCACCCTTCAGAAAAATGAGAGTAGTGTCAATGCAAAAGCACTAAATGCAATCACTTGCGCACTATCACCAGATGAGTTCAAAAGAATCATATCTTGTGATACTGCAAAGCAAGCCTAGGATATATTAGAAATGACACATGAGGGTACTACAATTGTCAAAAAATCTAAGGTCCAACTCCTCACAACCAAATTTGAAGAAATCCATATGGAGGAAAATGAAATGTTTATGGACTTTTACACAAGATTAAATGACATTGTAAACTCAATGTGGGGTCTTGGCGATAAAATCCTAGAAAATAAAGTGTGTGCAAAGATACTACGCTCACTTCCTGAAAGGTTCAACTCTAAGGTAACCACAATCCAGGAACTTTGTGATACGGATAATATGAGGGTAGAAGAACTAGTTGGCTCTTTACAAACCTATGAGTTAAACTTTAAAGCTCCTAAAAGTAAATCCATTGCTCTTAAATCTTCTAAAGGTATTTCTCAAGAAAACTCGGATTTAGAAAATTCTGAAGACAATATGGCTCTTTTAGCGAAGAAATTTTACAAGATTTTCAAAGAAAGAAAAGGGTAGATTTTCAAAAATTAAATGATAAGAAAAGATCTAAACCTAGATCTAAAAGTTGGAAGTCTTTGAAAGATAGTCAATGTTACAACTGCCAAGTGTATGTGCACTTAGCAAACAAATGTCCTAAAAAGGACAAAATAAAAAAAAGGGTATGTTGGCTACTTGACTCTGAAGCTTCTTCTGAATCAGAAGATTCTGAAACCGAGTCGGGCAGTGAAGTTAAAGCCCTTATGACTCTAGCCAAATTCACTTTTTCAGATCATGATGATTCAACTAGCGAAGAAAATTTGAATAATGATTATGAAAATGAAGATGATCTTCAAGATGCTTACAATGCCCTATAAAAGGAAAGTTGTAAAATTGCTGTCAAACTTAAACTTCAAAAAGAAAAGCTTTCTAAACTCAAAGAATGTTTTGAATCATTTGGTTTAGAAAAATCCCAAATTTTAGATTGTTTTGAAAAATCAAAATGCGATTTAAAAGTCAAAACCTCGCTGATTGAAAATCTGAAATCTGAAAATGAGATACTTAAAAATGAAGTATCTTCTCTTCTGAGTTTAAAGGATACAAGGAGGTATGCCCAAGGAGATCCAAAGTTAGAAAAACTATTATCCGGATCAAGAAAAAGTGATGATCGATCTGGATTGGGCTATGATAAGAATACACCTCCTAATCAAAAGTATACTCCTCCCAAGTTTGTGAAAGGAGAGTCCTCAAACTCAAAAGGGAAAAGTATTTATCAAGGTTTTTCTAAAAATACAAAAACTTTTCAAAAACCTAAAAGCAGCCATGTCAACTTTAAAATTCAGAACCGAAACCCAAACCCTCTTGCTGAAAAGATAGTAGATTTACTCAAGGAGCTCTTAAAATCTAACTCAGTAGGTCATTCTTACAATATCAGTCAAAAGAAGACCAACTATACTCCTAAACCCAAAATAGTTCTGAAATAGGTTCCTAAAGTTGCCTGCTTGGTTGCTTATACCGCTTTCAAAGCTACAAGCCATTCAAAGTGGTACCTAGACAATGGATGCTCAAGGCATATGACTGGTGATAAAGGTTTATTCACTGATCTCAAAGACATGACTGATGGTTCAGTCACATTTGGTGATGGCAGCAACTGCAAGATTATGGGTCAAGGTACTGTTCAACTCTATAACCTTCCTTTGTTTAAAAATGTTTTATATGTTGAAGGTCTAAAACATAACTTGCTTAGCATATCTCAAATATGTGATAATAACCATAGTGTACGGTTTTCTAATCAAAGCTGTGAGATTCTAAACAACAAGGGTTCAGTATTACTAAATGAACGTAGAACGTCTAAAAACTGCTATATTGTTAGCAAATCTAGCTCATCTAATCAATCATGTTACATGGTCCAAACAGACAAGACTGATTTGTGGCACAAACGTCTTGGACATGTACATTACTGAAATTTACATAGATTGAGCAAATGGGAACTTATAAGAGGTTTACCCAAATTACAAAAATTAGATAAAATATGTGGTGAATGCCAGATTGGCAAACAAATAAGGAACTCACACAAAAAGGTGAATTCCAATACCACATCAAGACCACTCGAGCTTCTCCATATGGATCTAATAGGACCTACCAGGAAGGAAAGTCGAGGTGGCAAAAGATATATTTTGGTAATAGTAGATGACTTTACCAGATACACATGGGTTGGCTTCTTAAGGGACAAATCAGAAACCCTTGAAGAAGTAAAAAAGGTTCTCAAAAGGATTCAAACTGAAAAAGGTTCTCAAGTCAATAAGATTCGTAATGATCATGGATCTGAATTTGAGAATAACGGTTTTGAGAAGTTCTGTAGCGACCAGGGAATATTACATGAATTCTTAGCGCCTAAAACTCCATAACAAAATGGTATAGTTGAAAGGAAAAATAGAATGCTTCAAGAAATGGCTAATGTAATATTGAATAGTATGAAGCTCTCTAAGAAATACAGCTTGTTATATTATTAACCGGGTTTACACTAGTAAAGGTAATAATAAAACGGCTTACGAAATGTGGTTCGATAAAAAGCCTACTGTCAAATACTTTCGAGTTTTTGGTAGTAAGTGCTATATTTTACGAGATCGTGAACATCTGGGAAAGTTTGATATGAAGAGTGATGAAGGGATCTTTTTAGGATACTCTTTAAACAGTCGAGCTTATAGGGTTCTAAACAAAAGGACCGGTGTGATTCAAGAATCCATTAATGTGGTCATTGATGATCACTTAAGCACACCTGTCTCAAGTTCAGATAATGATGAAGTATTAGTAATTGATAAATTTGATATTCCATCTAATCAGACTGATTCGGAACTGAGAACTGTTAAAGATCATCCAACCACACAGATTCTTGAAAACCTTCTCACTGGTGTTCGTACCCATAGACAACTTGAGGATATATGTAATCATGTATGTTTTACATCCCAGATAGAACCATCTAATGTAAAAGAAGCTCTTGCTGATGAAAACTGAATTGTTGCGATGCAAGAAGAACTTAACCAATTTGTGAGAAATGATGTTTGGTATCTCATACCTAGACTTAAAGATAAACACATCATTGGAACCAAATGGATTTTCAAAAATAAGTCTGATGAACTTGGCAATATAATTAGAAACAAGGCTAGACTAGTGGTACAAGGTTACACTCAAATTGAAGGTATTGATTATGATGAAACCTTTGCACAAGTAGCACGTCTTGAATCAATCAAAGTCTTTATATCCATTGCGTGTTTTAGAAAATTTAAGATTTACTAAATGGATGTGAAAAGTGCATTTTTAATCTACATGAGGAAGTTTATGTTGAACAACCAATGGGTTTTAAAGACCCCAAAAATGTTGATCATGTGTATCGTCTTAAAAAGGCACTTTACGGTTTAAAACAAGCTCCTAGGGCATGGTACGAGAAACTAACAAAGTTTCTATTAAGCCATAATTTTCAAATGGGATGTGTTGATAAAACTTTGTTTATTAAAAAACATAAGAATCATATTTTATTAGTACAAATCTATGTTAATGATATAATTTATGGATCTACCTGACTGACGTGACTCTTAAGTTTGCAAATTTGATGAAATCTCAGTTTGAAATGAGCTTGGTTGGGGAATTGAATTATTTCCTCGGGTTACAAGTAAAACAAAAACCTGATGGAATGTTCATTTCTCAATCTAAATATGCCATGAACTTGATTAACAGATTTGGATTTGAGAATGGTAAGAACCTTGATACTCTTATGAGTACAACCTTGAAACTCTCAAAAGATTCTACAAGTAAAAATGTGGATCCAAAATTATATCGGAGTATGATTGGTAGTGTATTGTATTTAACTGCTAGTAGACCAAATATCGCTCTAAGTGTTGGTATTTACGCTAGATATCAGTCTGAACCTAAAGAGTCGCACTTGACTGATGTCAAGCGGATTATAAGATATGTCGCAAGTACTGTTAATCTTGGTCTCTGGTATCCTCATGAAACTAGTGTTCAATTAGCTAGGTACTCGGATGCTGACTGGGCTGGTAATCTTGATAATCGAAAATCAACCAGTGGTGGTTGTTTTTATATCGAAAACTGTTTAGTTTCTTGGTTTAGCAAGAAACAAAGTTCTATATCACTTTCAATAGCTGAAGCTGAATATATCGCAGCTGGTAATGCGTGTACTTAGCTTGTTTAGATGAAACGTATGCTAAGTGATTATGGAATTAAATAGGATTCTATGTTATTATATTGTGATAATTCCAGTGCTATAAAATTTCAAAAAACCCACCCAATTCAGCATTCTCGTACTAAGCACATTGATATTAGATTTCATTACATTCGGAAATTAGTTGAAGAAAAGGTTATATCTTTGGAATATATCCCTACCGAGATTCAACGTGCTGATATTTTCACTAAACTGCTTAACAAAAGCAGGTTTAACAAAATGAAATTTGATCTCGACATGTGCATTTTAAAATGATTAATTATGCCTATTTGTATCATAGTATATATATTTGCTAGTTTACTTTTCAAAATTTTAAAAATATACAAAAATTAGATTTTTTGGCCTGTACTCGACCAGTCGTGAGTATCCATGACCAGTCGTGAATCGCATGGATACACTTAAAATTTGGGAGAAATCACTTTCTTCTTCATTTCAACTTCACTCTCCAACGAGCCGACACACAACTAGTCAAACCCATCTTCCAAAATATTTAAGGTTAGTTCTCCATTTGCATTTTGCTTGTAGATTTGTGTCTAGATTGCTGCTATTTCTCTCTTGGAGTTGTCTATTTCGAATTTAGTTGAGATTTGGGGTTTTTCTTTTAAAAAATCTGATTTGAAAAACCTTTTTCTCAATCCTTTGCAACTCTCTATATTCTTGAAATCTTTATTGCATATGGCTTCTAGAGGAAGAAAATCAACGTCCTGTGGTCCGTCTTCTTCTTCCAGATCAGTCCCTATCACTAAGCGTCATCTTAGGACTCCTGAGGATGATCCATCTTATGTTCGGGACATAAGATTGCGTAATGTTATTATTGAACATCCAGTAGATATTAATCATGTTGCTCCATTTGATATTTTTCTTATGCTTCAATCTGTAGGTTGGAAAACTTATTGCTTTGGAGTGGGCCAGCGTACCGGTCCATTGCCCAATCCATGTTTGCATGCATATGTGCTTTCTCACTGGAAAATTTAACTTTTTCTATATCCACAAGAGAAGGACCATTTGAAGTTGATCGTCATTTAATTTCAGCCCTTATGGATATTTCAGTGAATGATGAGGGTATTCCCATCCATATTTTATTTGATAAACCCTCTGTCACTGAAAAACGAATGCTGACTAATGACTTATGCAATTTGAATGTACAATGGACGCATAAAGGGAATGCGCTTCCTTCAAAATATCTGTTACCCAAATACAGAAATCTTCACAAAATCTTTGTGTCTAATTTGTATCCTTGGTTGGGTAATAAATCTGAATTAACGTCCTTCATGGATCGTATTCTTCATTCTGTTGTCAGTGGTGTTAACATTTGCTTACCATCCTTGATTTGTCACTTCATCATTCAGTTTTGACTCCATCCTAGTCACAGTGACATTCTGTTTGGATATTTGATGACTATGTTGGCTACACATATGTCAGTCGACATGCCGGTTGGAGAGACCCGTATCCATCATCTGATATTTAACAATTCCAATATCAATAAGATGAAGCTAGATTTTCTTCCTGGCCAAGGTGATGGTGTTGGCAGTGCTGAAGCTAAACATGAGGAAGAAGCTAGTGATCTTCCTCCTGATGATATTAACATGGATGATATTTTTGAAGAACTTGAGTCCGATTCTACAAATGATCCAGATTATGAGCCTTCTTCATTTGATGCACGTCTGAGTGCATTGAAAGATAAAGTTATGAATCTAAATGTTAAGATGGAAAACATGTCTGTTGCCCATGATTTACAGTTCAAATATATGCGCAAATATCTTAGGCACTTGAACAAAGGTATGCATCAACTTGATCCTTCCATTCTTGCTCCTTTATCTGGGTCAGATTAGTATTTTTAAGATTACTGGTCTGTAATAACTTTATTACTCCTAACTAGTTTTTGAGTTTATCACTCTCTTTAACTTAGCTTAGTCTATGAATTATGTGTGTTGCTTATTCTATGTTCTCATATCTTGACTAGTTACCTCTTATATTTCTCATTGATTATTTCTCCTCATCCATCTATTTTGTGCTTCCTCTGTCCTATTGCGACAAAAAGAGGGAGTATGGATATGTTATGGATATGTATATGATATGTATATGGATATGGATGTTGTCATGAGGAGGGAGTAGCATTGTTTTGTATAGTGTTTTTTTGAGTATGTTACTCAGGGTGAGTATGTGCAAAGGTGTACAGAGGTGCACTGAATATTGATTTACAAGTCTGCAGGATGCCGGTTGATAACACTGGTGCATGATTCTTTAATCAAATATAACAACTGGTGCATGATTCTTTAATCAGATATAACAACTGGTGTATGATTCTTTAATCAAATATTCTGTGTTATGTAACATATCTTGAAAGTGTGTTTTGTCACTAATTTGACAAAGGGGGAGATTGTAAGTGCCATAGTTTATAGCCCTTTGTGTTATCAAATTTGTGGTGCCAAAGGCACTATTATGAAGCTTGCATCTATGAAGAACAATGCTCTACTCAAGATCAACTTAGATTGACAAGCACTGTTCACAAGTCAAGTATCTCAAGAAGCTTTCAACTTCAACCTCAAGATCTCAAGAAGCTTTCAAGTTCAATCTCAAGATCTCAAAAAGCCCTCAAGTTTAAACGACAGCAAGACTTCAAGCTCCATTACTTCAAAGGTCACTCATCTCTAAAGTTTCAATGTCCTTACTTCACTATTGAGGTATGACTGACCATAGGTTGACCTTTAGAGTAGGCCATTTTGGATACATAATTCATGTGTTTTATACAAGTGAGTTTGGTCTGTTCTAAGACTAGTCTTGGACTTTGTTCGACTAGTCCTAGCACTGCTTCGACCTATCTAAACATTTCCTGGATCAGTCGTAAGTTTGTTACAAAAATCAAAAATTTTCTGTTAGGCTTTGACTAGTCCTGAGGACTGTTCGACCAGTCGTAGGAATAGTGTCGACTGCATCTTCGACCAGTTGTAGACCTACGACTCAAAGAACAAGGTTGAAATTAGACAACCTACGACCAGTCGAAGGGATCCTATGACCAGTCGAAGGAGACCTACGACCAATCGAAGGAGACCTCCGACCAGTCGTGAAACTGCCAAACCTTATCACACCTAAATTTTCAAATATCTTTTGGTTCTACGACCAGTCGTAGAGGTCCTTAGACCAGTCGAAGGCATGATTTGCTCACCTATAAATAGAGCACAAATCTCAAAATAAATTATGCAATTCAAGTTAATTTAATTCGGTCTTCTGAGAGATAAGTCGGTGCTCCATTTAAGCTAAGTGTGCATATTTAATATTCTCTTTCTTTAGCTTTGTTAATTGATTTTGTTTCTTACATTCCAATCTAATCTGAAAAGAGAAATTGTTGTTTTCCTTTTTTGAAATTAAAATCAATTAGAGCTAGCCCTTTTGTTTTAATTTAAAATCTATTAGAACCTAGAACCATTATAAAATGAGTATTGGACAATGAACTTTAACATTCAAATCTCTACACCGATTTGGTTCTTCTGGGCTGCTACAACAAAAGAGAAAATCAGGTATTTTACAATTTGTGTAATTTACATTATTTGGTTTTATTTAAGGTTAAGCCAGAAAAATCTCAAAGTTCTTAGTTATCTGAGGAGAGTCAGAAAACTCAGAAGTGGGGGTTTTTTAATTGTGTAAGCCCTTTGAAAAAGACACAATTGTGAAGGTTTTGGATGAACCTGTGAAAACCTATTTGATAGTGAACACTAATGTCCCCTATGTGAGGATATTAGGAGTGAAGTATCATTTTGTGTGGCTGCTGTTTAACAGTTGGTGAACACACAGGTGAACCACTATAATTCTTTGTGTTGTGGATGTGTGATTTATATTTCCTATCTTTTATCATTCAGAATTGTGGAATGTACGTGTGAATGTGAATGTTGAAATCATTTCATTTCAAGCACAATGGGGAATGTTGTAATAATTTAGATTTACATTTCAGCAATATATTGTTGCTATCTCTTTATTGCATTGAGCTTCAGTTTCTCTATTTGTTCTAGAAATAAGGTTGTCCTACCATAAACTTTGGTTTTTGGTGTAAGGTTGTCTTTGGAACAATTTTTATTTCTATTTCTCTATTTTAGGTTGCTTTCCATTCCTATATTGTGTTTGGTGTATAGTGTTATCTATTCCTTGTTTCATATTCTACGGTACTTAAATTTAATTTGGCAGTCCTATTCACCCCCCCTCTAGGACATATAGCTTAGCCATTTCAATTATCCCCACACCATTCATCCATGGGACCCACCTGCAGCAGTGGGGACCACCACGCTATACGTGTTCAATGTCTAGGCCGTCCATCCAGGGCTTAGACGTTGGCAGGAATATATAAATTAAATATTATATATATTGTAATATATACCATATATGTGGCTCTACGTGGGACCCAACTGATGTATTGATGTTAGCAGTACTATGGGCCCCACCGTGTGGTTTGTTTTATACCCCCACTGTCCATCTGTTCTTCATTCAGACCGTCCATCTGATGGACAGTGGGTCGGCACCCAGCTATCTAGTTGCAGAAACGTCAGCAAGTTCGATGGGGCCCACATAATTTATGTGGTGAAATCCACACCGTCTGTTCACCTAGGCCAGTAGCCTCCGGGACCCACGTCAGCAAGCTATGGTCGATCATGTGGGTTGTGTTATATCCCAACCATTCATCTAGGGAGCCACGAGCAGCAATCTAGCTGCAGAACGTCTCATGGCATGAGACAGATATGAATTTCAGGTGGGACCCACCTTAATGTACGTGTTTTATCTGCACACCGTCCATCTAAACGGTGCATGTGTAGCACGTGGATCCGCACCGTCCATTACTTGGATGGTGGGCCACTTCAATACATATATTCTTTCCAGTCGTCCATCTATTTGGACGTTGGGCATTTTCAAAACAAAATTACAATAATATAATATTATATATAGATATATGTATATCTAGCGAGCCCACATGGGACCACCTTTAATGCTTGTATTCTATATAATAATAATATTACATATATAGATACGTGTATATCTGGTGGGCCCATGTGGGACCCACCTTTAATGCTTATATCCTATATCTTGCACCATCCATCTGGATGGTGCCATGTGGGACCCTTTGTATGTGGTGCATCCGCACCGTCCACTGCTTGGGATGGTGGAAATCCCGCCTGATGTACGGGTTTTATCCACACCGTCCAGGTGGCTGGACGGTGGGACCCACTACTAATGTATATATTACATTCACACCGTCTATCGAGTGGCCACCATAATCTATGTGTTACATATAAGCAGTGAGCTCGTCTTAAGGCTTGAGATTAAAAATGAGGCAAATCTATCCGGTGGACCACACTTTAGAAAATAGTGGAGAGTTGGACACCTACCATTGAAATCTTTTAGGGATCACAGAAGTTTTGGATCTATATGATATTTATTTTTCCTCTTATTCAGGTCTTTGTGACCTTGTGAATAGATTGTATGGAAAATAAACGTCATGGTGGCCCCTGTAGAATTTTAACGGTGGAAAATCATTATCAATACTGTTATTTGTGGTATGGTCCAGTTGATCTTTCAATCATCATCTCTGCCACTATTTAAGGTGTGGTCCAGATGATCTTTCGATATGATTCATTTTTGGAAAATGCCCTATGATAATCTATAAAATAGATGAATGGTGTAGTTAGTGCGGCCCATTGATTCGGCCCACATGTTATATATGAGGCCCATTGGTGCGGCCCTTAATGCGACCCACTTGATGTATCTGAGGCTCGTTGGTGTGGCCCATTGATGCGGCCCACTTGTTGTATATGAGGCTCATTGGTGCGGCCCATTGATGCGGCCCACTTCTTGTATATGACGCCCATTGGTGCAGCCCACTTGTTTTATATGAGGCCCATTGGTGTAGACCATTAATGCGGCCCACTTGTTGTATATAAGGCCCGTTGGTACGTCCCTTTGACGCAGCCCACTTATTGTATCTGAGGCCCGTTGGTGCGGCCCATTGATGCGCCCACTTATTGTATATGAGGCCCATTGATGCAGCCCATTGATGAGGCCCACTTGTTGTATATGAGTCCCATTGGTGTGGCCCATTAATGTGGCCCACTTGTTGTATATGAGGCCCATTGATGCGGCCCACTTGTTATATATGAGGCCCATTGTTGAGGCCCATGTGATATGGCCCACTTGTTATATCTGAGGCACATGGGTCATGACCCTTTGAGATGTATTAATGGCCCATGTGCAAGGCCCGCCTGTGATGTATATTTGTGACCCACCTGTGATGTATATGAGGCCCATATGGCGAGGCCCGATGTGGTGTATATATGGCCCTTGTATGAGGCCCAAGTGATGTATATTAGGCCCTTGTATGAGGCCAATGGCCCACTATATATTTGGCCCTATGTGGGCCGATTAAATAACCACATTGATGGGCAATAATGGTTGAATGTCTACATTATTACCTTTCCTTATGCCTTGATAGTCTCATTCTCATCATTCTCTTGTGGGTTAACCCTAATCAGTGAGCCCTATTCGCCATAGACGAATGGCTCTATGCTATCGGATTTGATATGACCACGGCCGAGGGCCAATCTTTTATACTATGGTTGATCAATTATTCATCTATGGACCCCGCCTTATTTATATGCCAAGGCCGATTCTGATTATAGAGGCCGATTCCAATTGTCGAGGCCGATTTCGATTATCGAGGCCGATTCCAATTGTCGATTTCGATTGTCGAGGCCGAGTCCGATTGTAGAGGCTGATTCTGATTGTCGAGGCCGATTCCGATTGTCAAGGCCGATTGTTGAGGCCAATTCCTATTGTAGAGGCCAATTGTCGAGGATGATTTCATTTGTCGAGGCTGATTGTGATTATCAAGGCCGAATCCGAATCCAATTGTCGAGGCCGATTGTTGAGGCCATTTCCTATTGTCGAGGCCAATTCTAATTGTCGAGGCCGATTTCAATTGTCGAGGCCAATTCCGATTATAGAGGCCGATTTCGATTGTCGAGGCCGATTCCGATTTCATTTGTCAAGGTCGATTCCAATTGTCAAGGCCGATTCCAATTGTCGAGGCCAATTGTATAGGCCGATTATCGAGGCCGATTATGAGTATGTGACAACATAGCATCATGATACATGCCCATATGCATCATCTGCATGTTTGATTATGTGATATGGTCATCCATTGCATATGGCAGGTTGTTCATAAGACTCCCTGATAGACGGAATTGCCCCACATGAGCACAGGTATGCGCAGGATTGATGCATGATTAGACTGTGTGATTCATGCACCTCGCATTGTGTGATTATGATTACCGTACACCCTAGCGACATCAAGGCTGTAACCTCTGCTGACATATCGTGGATGGCCAGATGGGACACCATAAATCTGTTTTACATGGGGTGTTATAAATATCCCTGGGTGAAAGTCCCTAAACCCTCTTGCTTCCAGAGGTTGCTTCAACGTCTAGACCGAGTGGATGCATGAGCGCATGATGGCCATATACCATTAGGCCATGTCTCCCACTATGTCATGGTCAGTTGGAAGGGGGTGTGCCTTACCTGCTCGAGAGGAGGGATCAAAGCTAGGCTGAGTTTGGCTAGCTCGAGGAATGAATCTGCTATTGACAAGTCGGGCCCGATATTAGCAGGTGGATAGTGAGGTCTCTTTCACTCACCTTGTTACGCGTGATGGGGTGACAATCTGATTTGGAGTGTAATAGACCCTGGTGATTTTCCAGAGAGGAACTGTACTGATATGTGGACTTATTGAGTAGGAGATTGCATACTCATTCATTCATTCATTCACTATCCACTCAGGCTGGTGGTGCACAACTAATTATTCTGTACCTTCGCATGGTAAGGATTTCTGTTGGGTGCACGACTAACCGGATATCTATGTGTTATATCCAAGCAGTGAGCTTGTCTTAAGGCTTGAGATTAAAAATGAGGCAGATCTATCAAGTGGACCACACTTTAGAAAATAGTGGAGAGTTAGATGCCTACCATTGAAATCTTTTAGGGATCATAAAAGTTTTAGATCTATATGATATTTATTTTTTCTCTTATTCAGGTCTTTGTGACCATGTGAATAGATTGTATGGAAAATAAACGTGATGGTGACCCCTGTAGAATTTTAACGGTGGAAAATCATTATCACCACTGTTATTTGTAATATGGTCTAGTTGATCTCTCAATCATCATCTTCGCCACTATTTAGGGTGTGGTTCAGATGATCTTTCGATATGATTCATTTTTAGGAAATGCCCTATGGTAATCTATAAATTAGATGAATGGTGTAGTTGGTGCGGCCCATTGATGTGGCCCACTTGTTGTATTGAGGCCCATTGTTGTGGCCCATTGATGCGGCCCACTTGTTGTATATGAGGCTCATTGGTGCAGCCCATTGATGCAGCCCACTTGTTGTATATGAGGCCCATTGGTGCGGCCCACTTGTTGTATCTGAGGCCCATTGGTGCCGCCCTTTGATTCGACCCACTTGTTGTATTGAGGCCCATTAGTGCGGCCCACTTGTTGTATATACAGCCCATTGGTGCAGCCCACTTGTTATATATGAGACCCATTGATGCGGCCCACTTGTTGTATATGAGGCCCATTGTTGAGGCCCATGTGATATGGCCCACTTGTTGTATCTGAGGCCCATGGGTCATGGCCCATTGAGATGTATTAATGGCCCATGTGCAAGGCCTGCCTGTGATGTATATTTACGGCCCACTTATGATGTATATGAGGCCCATATGGCAAGTCCCGATGTGGTGTATATATGGCCCTTGCATGAGGCCCAAGTGATGTATATTAGGCCCTTTGTATGAGGTCATGGCCCCACTATATGTTTGGCCCTATGTGGGCCACTCCTTGCGAGCAAAGTTGGTTAATTGACCACATTGATGGGCAATGATGGTTGAATGTCCACATTATTACCTTCTCTTAGGCCTTGATATTCTCATTCTCATCATTCTCTTATGGGTTAACCCAAATCAGTGGGCCTCATTTGCCATAAACGGATGGCTCCGTGCTATTGTATTTGATATGACCACGACCAAGGGCCGATCTTTTATATTATGATTGATCGACTGTTCATCTATGGACCCCACCTTATTTATATGCCGATTGTCGAGGCCGATTTCAATTGTCGAGGCTGATTGTCGAGGCTGATTCTGATTGTCGAGGCCAAGTCCGATTGTTGAAGCCAATTCCAATTGTTAAGGCCGATTTTGATTGTCGAGGCCGATTGTTGAGGCCGATGCCTATTGTCGAGGCCGATTGTCGGGGCCAATTCGATTGTCGAGGCCGATTGTTGAGGTTTGTTCCTATTGTCAAGGCCGATTCTGATTTTCAAGGCCAATTATCGAGTTCGATTTCGATTGTCGATTCTGATTGTCGAGGCCGATTCCGATTGTCGAGGCCAATTGTTGAGGCCGATTCTGATTCCGTTTGTCGAGGCTGATTCCAATTATCGAGACCGATTCTGATTGTTGAGGCCAATTTTTTAGGCCGATTTCAATTTCATTTGTCGAGGCTGATTCCAATTGTCAAGCTGATTCCGATTGTCGAGGTCAATTGTATAGGCTGATTATCGAGGCCAATTATCGATATCAATTATGAGTGTATGACAGCATAGCATCATGATACATGCCCATACACATTATCTGCATGTTTGATTATGTGATATGGTTAGCCATTGCATATGACAGGTTGTTCATGAGACTCCCTGATAGACGAAGTTGCCCCACATGAATGCACGGTATGCGCAGGATTTTACATGATTAGACTGTGTGATTCATGCACCTCGCATTGTCTGATTATGATTACCGTACACCTTAACGGCAACAGGGCATAGCCTCTATAGATATATCGTGGATGGCTGATGGGACACTGGAAATCTGTTCTACATGGGGTGCTATAAATATCCCAGGGTGAAAGTCCCTAAACCCTCTAGCTTCCAGAGGTTGCTCCAACGTCTAGACCGAGTAGATGCATGAGCACATGAGGGTCATATACCATTAGGCCACGTCTCTCACTGTGTCATGGTTAGTTGGAAGGTGGTGCAGCCTTACCTGCCCGAGAGGAGGGGCCAAAGCTAGGCTGAGTTTGACCAGCTCGAGGAATGGGTCCGCTATCGATGAGTCGGGCTTGATATTGGCAGGCAAATAATGAGGTCTCTTTCACTCACCTTGTTGCACGCGATGGGGCGGCAATCTGGTTTGGAGTGTAATAGACCCCGGTGATTTTTCAGCGAGGAACCGTACTGATATGTGGACTTATTGAGTAGGAGATTGCATACTCATTCATTCATTTATTCACTATCCACTCGGGCTAGTGGTGCACAACTAGTTAATTTGTTCCTTCGCATGGCAAGGATTTCGGTTGGGTGCACAACTAACTTGAGATCAAGAGTCTACTACATTGAGTCTGACTATCCAAATTTAGGTATGGGACTGGTTTGGATTGAAGTCCCTTGTGATGGACCCCATAGCCTGTGATACTACATACTATCATCTTGACTTCACTCCAGCTCGGTCATTTCATTCGCACCACATATTGCATTGCATCCGTAGCATTTAGCATTTTGGGTTGCCATGTTTCTACATTTATAGGGCCTAGATATGGCTGACAGCATTCGTGGACTCATTAGAATTTACATATTGTATTGCGTCATCGGCATCAGATATTTGGCATACTATCTCTGTATTGCATAGTTGATCTACATTGCTTCATCAGTATATGATATTGTTTTATTATATTTTTACATCGCATAGTCTGGATAAGGCTAATGGTATTTATCTGTCTATCAGTATGTTTTCACATTACTCTGACATTGTATGATTTATGGGCTTGTCAGTATTTTCGCTTACTCTGGTTACTCTGATATTGCTTACTTAGCACTTACCTTGTGCAAACACTTTCACCACCCACTTAGCTTTCTATAATCTTACACACGATAGATGCGTGCAGGTGGCGTTAGGTTGCAACAGCATTGAGCTTGGAGCATGCAGCAGACCTTTAGAGCTTTGATTTTTAATATATGTATTTCCCTTTCAGCATTGTATTCAAATGATTATATTAGTGGATATGTGATGATGATGTCATCTTTATGATTTGGGTAAACCTGTGGTTATGCTTCTTACGAGATAAACGTACATTGAAAAATCTTCCTTATAGGATCCCAGGATCAGAATCTGGCAGATGGGCACTGGGAGCCGAGAATGGGGTACTATGAAGGCTGTCGGCACTAGATTCGGCAATCGGGATTCCTGTGAATACGATCTCTGAGTTTAGGGCGTGACACAATGGATCTATGC